>NC_057862.1:164466561-165894061 GCF_019393635.1 Dromiciops gliroides
TAGTCCAACATTCTTTATGTTATAGATGAGAAAATCAAGGTCCAAAGAAATTAAGTGACTCATACAAAGTTACAAAGTAGCAGAGTCAGAATTTGAGCCCATTTATTATTTCTGGCAATTAATAACTTATTGTAGATGATTTCAGTGGCTGGCTCCTAATTATCCCTTATGCCTCTGGAGACCAATGGCACCTTCTTAATGCATTACTGAGTGTGTTCATATAAATCAGTTACCAGAAATTCTACCTTTGGGTCCTGCTTTCTAGAAAGGGTCTGTAGCATGCCTTCTTGCCATGCTAGTTTTCAACAGGAACAGCTGGGAAAAATGTCTCTTGTCTAGCCCCACTAAGATGAAAACACTTCACTGATGTTCATATTGGATCCCACAGGAACTCAAATGGCCAGCCAGAAGGTTGAACACACAATAGGATGAGCCAAGGATTAGATGGTGAGGCAGAAACAAACACAAGCAATTCTGATATTCAGTGGAACCACATATCCCAATAAATGAATAATTAGAATGTTGGCTAGCCATGGTAAGATTGAAAGTATGCTAAAAGAGAAGAAGACCACACACTTCACTGAATTGGAGACTCTAATAAGATTGTGTCTCTAGGGGCAGCTGGATGGAGCAGTGGATAGAGCACCGGCCCTGGATTCAGGAGTACCCGAGTTCAAATCCGACCTTAGACACTTGACACTTACCAGCTGTGTGACCCTGGGCAAGTCACTTAACCCCAATTGCCTCACCAAAAAAAAAAAAAAAAAAAAGATTGTGTCTCCAAAACCATGAAATATGGTTTTAAAACTTGCTTATAAGCCCTGGGCTCTCACTGACCAATCCTATATTACAAATGGAATTTAGGAGAACTGGAATCTATACCTAGCTTTGTCACTAGGCAGTTACATGGCCTTTGGAAAGTTACTCAGCTTCTTTGTGCCTCAGTTTCCTCAGCAATAAAATAAGGGGAAGGCAGAATCAAATAACCTCTAGTGCACCATGCAGTTCCAAAATTTGTAATTTAGTAGTCCAAGATATGTTTTTAAATAGTGGGATGGAGATGATAGAACTAGACACCAGCCACCTCATGGGGTAGCAAGGAAGTAGCCATTGATCCCTGAGATCCAAATGATCAGTGGCCAGAGAAGTGGACATACTTGTCTTTCCTCAATGCCATTTCTAGACTGTTCTGCTGACATCATTCAGCATAATCTCACATTTTGAAGTTCATTCCATCTGTCTATATCACCTTATGAAATTACTGGTTGTAATTAATGATTGGCTATAAGGAGTTTAGAACCTGGTTCACTATCTTTCTCCCTACCCCAACCCCAGTTCTTAAATCTAGTTATTTCAATATGCATGCTTTTGTCCTCACAATTCTTCAACATCTTCATTTCCCATGAGCTTTACCTTCACTCCACCTCCATGGTAAATAGGATTGTGAATGCCACCCTTTCTCTCTCCCAATCCAATCCACCACCACACCCAGATTTATTTTCTTCCCTTTAAAATTTTGATCTTATTCCTAATCAGATCAGTATTATAACTGTTTCCTGTTCTCCATTCCCTTGTCTCCTTCTTTTACTTCCCTTCTTTACTTGCCAACTCCCAAACTAGATTATCCCCACCATCTGCTTTCTCCAAGCATATTCACATGGAAAACATGCAACTGGGATTTATGTTATCTAATTTTGACTGGGCCTTCACTGTTACTCGATAATTCTTTATTATTACTTAATTGCCTTTTTAACAAACTCCCCAATAGCAACAATTTTAAAACTTCACTTCTCTCCCTATCCTCCTCCCCAACCAATCTCGTTCTACTTCCCTTATACCCCCCTTTATGAAGAATGAGGTAATCTGTCATAACCTCTTTGAAAACTTTCCCAGTTCTATATCTCAAAACCCATCTACATCACATATTCCCAGCTCTCTCCTGTTTGCTCCAGTCCCTAGTAAAGCATTGTCCCACTTATGTCCCTGATCCCTTCCACTTCCTCCAAAACCTTGCCCTATCAATCATCCCCTGACCCTGTAATCTTCAATCTCTCCCTATCTATTGTATCTCTCAGTCCTCCTCCCCGACCAAAAAAATTGCACAAATTGCTACTATCCTTAAACCAAACATAAAAAAATCCTTTACCCTGCCATCCCTACAAAATAACACTCTTCATCTCTTCCATTTCATAGCCAAGCTCCTAAAAAAAAAGCTATCTACAATCAGGAACTAGAAACCCTCATCTACAGTTCACTTCTAAACTCCTTGCAGTTTAGGTTTTTATGCCACCACCTAACTGAAACTGCCCTCTCTAATGTTACCCAATGACATCTCACTTGCTAAATCTGATGCCTTTTTTCCTCATCCTTAACCTTCTTTAAAACTCTGAAGCTAACACTGCTGAGCACCCCCCTCTTTGTGAATATTCTCTTCTTGGCTTTTGTGACAATATTCTCTCCTGGCTCTCCTCCTACTTAGCTCACAGATCCTACTCAGTCTCTTTTCTTAGTCATTATGCTTCTCTGCCTCCCAATCAAGGTTGTGAACCAAGGCTCTGTCAGAGAACCTCTCCTCTTCTCTCTCCTTCTGTGAGCCCATCAGCTGTTATTAGTTCAGTGATCAACTATATATAGAGGACTCCAAAGTCCAGATCTTGCTTTTCTCTTGAGTTTCAGGATGTCCCATGAGCATATGAAGCTTAACATCTTTTGCTTCCCTCTATTTTTTTTCCTTTTAAGAGAACCACTATTATTATAATCACCTAGGTTCACAACTTAGAAATCACCTTTGCTTCCCCAATCTCCCTCAATTTCAACATCAAATATTGAATCAGTTGCCAAGCTTCATCTATTACTCATGTTTTTCATATCTGTCCACTCACAGCCACCACCCTAATTCAGGCCTTTAGTACCATTTACCTGAACTATGACAAGTCTCCTAATGATCTTCCTGCCTCCTATCTCTTCCCTCTCTAATCTAGCTTAAGGGATGTCAATGAAAAATATTAGTGAAAGTAGAGATGGAGAATAAATGTTCCTTTGTCATAGGAGATTTCAAGGAAATTCCTTCGAGTAATACAGGGTGGCACCTTTCCTGCAACTTTGAGCTTTATGAAAATTGTTTAGAACACAAGAGACTGTGTAACTTGCCCAGAATTATATGATCGTTTATTAGAGGCGTAACTTGAACTCAGACCTTCATGACTTCAAGGTCAGTTCTCCATCTCTGTACCATACTGCCTTTCTTAATGGAAGGAATAAATGGCTTTAATAAAGTAGCAAAAAAAGACAGAAAGGTCATCTGCATTGCATAAGAAACTGATAGGAAAAGATAAACCCTTTAAAATAATAACAAAATGTAACAAGTATCTCAGCATTGGTTTATCAAGAAAAAAAGAGACCTATTCAAAGATAACTTCAAGATGCTTGGCAGAAATTAAATTGAGAATCGAACAAATGGAGAGTTTTCAACCTTCTCATGATTAGATCAAGCAGTAGAGTAGAAATAAAAAAAAATTCTCCAAATTAGTTTACAGATTTACCATGGTACTAATCAGAACACCAATAGCATATTTAATAAAATTAAGCCATAAAAATTCACATGGAAAATAAACAGGCAAGAATATCAGGAACTAGACATGAGTTATCTATTAGGAGCTAGAGTAAGAGAAAGAAAGCCAGCCAAGGAGGAAGACAGGTTGGAACTGCCAGATATCAAAATTTACTGTAAAGCAGTAATTATCAAAAACTGTCTGGTATTGGAAAAGAAGAGCAAAGTCAATCAATGGTACAGAACAGAAAATCTAGAAATAGAACCCAATTGAATATAAAAGTTGAATGTTTCATAAACTCACACTTAAAATCATCAGGGAATTAGATCACTATTCAAGAAAAACTGCTGGGAAAACTAGTTATATGTGGCCCCCTCCCAATAAAAATGGGTTTGCCTGTATAACTCATACAATACACCACAATAGTCTCCAACTGAATCAGTAATATATAGTTAACAAATCATCAAAAACTGGAAGACAAGGTAATAATGTACTAGTTTCTACTATAAAAAAGAGGAGAGACTTGTGTTTTTTTAATCAAAGAAATTCAAGCAATCATTGGAGGTAAATCGATAGATTTAATGCCATGAAGATAAAAAAGATTTGATTCTTCTCCTAAAATACCTGGTTGACATCTCCTTCTTGGTTTCTTTTGCTGACTCATCATCCATATTCTTCCTACTAACTGTAGGTATAATCCAAGACTGCTGGGTCCTTGTTTCTTGTCTCTATATATACTTTCAGTAACTTTAATCAGTTCCCCATGTGTTTAATTATCACCAATATGCAGGTGCCTCCCAAATTTACATATCCTTTTTTCCTCTCTCTCCTGAATTACAGTCCCACATCTCCAAATGCCTTTTGGCCATTTTGTCCTCAATGTCCCATAGGCACCTCAGAACTCAATGTTTCCAAAACAGATCTCATTAGCTCTCCTCACAAACCTACCCTTCCCGAAATTCCCTGTTTCTTTCCAGTCACCCATGTTTATAAATTCAGTAGTTCTGAACTTCACATTCACATCACATATCCATTCAGTTGCCAAGTCATTGATTCTACCTCTACTTCTGTGTCACCTGGCCCCTTGTCTCCACTCACTTAGCAACTACCCTAGTTTAGACTCTCATCACTTTGTACCTGGATTCTTGCAACCACTTCCTAATTATTCTCCTTACCTCAAGTCTCTCCATTCTCCAATTCACCTCCATACAGTTACCAAAGTGATGTTACTAAAGCACAGGTCTGACCATGTCACTTCTT
The DNA here is from genome assembly GCF_019393635.1 of Dromiciops gliroides. Lineage (NCBI taxonomy): Eukaryota > Metazoa > Chordata > Mammalia > Microbiotheria > Microbiotheriidae > Dromiciops > Dromiciops gliroides. The sequence continues at coordinate 164,471,373 of NC_057862.1, forward strand.
AACTCAAGAAACTCCAGTGGCTCCCTTTGACCTCTAGGATAAAATAAATATTCCTTTTTAAGGCACTTACGGTCCTTCAGAATTTGGCTTTTTCCTGTCTTTCTACAGAGTTGGCCAACAGTCATGAAGGGGTTTGATATTTTAATGACTTTTTGAAAATTATTTTTTCTTTATTTTTCACCATTTACAAGATTTGATTTTTCATACATAATGTAAGTTGATTTCCTATATATACTGCATATGATGCTATGGTATTGTAAATTTAAAACAAAAAATAAAGGAGTTATTAAATATTTGTGACTTTTGGCCCACCCTGTACATTTCTTATGCATTTCCCCCCTTCCTGTATTCCATGATCCAACCAATCTGGCTTTCCACACCTCTAACTTTCCATCCTTCATTTCCATGCCTTTGCACATTCTAACCTCACTCCTAGAGTATATTTTCTTCCCATCTCCACTTCTTACAATCCTCTATCTTCTTTCAAAGTTCAACTCAAGTCTCAAATCCTGCTTGAGGACTTTTCTCATTCCCTCAACTTCTAGTGTCCTCTCTTTCCTCCTAAATTACCTTTAATATAGATTGCATATAGATTTGTACTTATAGAAAAGAAGCAATGTTTCATCATGATAAAGAACTCGTCTCCAACAGGAAGTCCTTGCTTCAAGTTTCACCTCTGGCATCTATCTATTAGCCATATGATCCCTATATCTTCTGTCAATACTCTGATTGGGGCAGCTAGGTGGTGCAGTGGATAGAGCACCGACCCTGGAGTCAGGAGGACCTGAGTTCAAATCTGACCTCAGGTACTTAATACTTACTAGCCATGTGACCCCAATGGCCTCACCCCCCCCAAAAAATACTCTATGATTGTAGAACAGTGGTATGAAATTCAAATAAATACCAGGACCAATAAGTTTTGATAAAGCTCCCTGCAGGTTATATTCTTGCTTAGAAAAACATATATTAACATTATACATGTTCCATTGAATTTTTCATTATTCTGCTGAATATTTCCCAATTATAGTTTAATCTGAGCAGCCTACTATAGCCCAAGGACTGCTGTATGACACTTCTGCTGAGAAATGCAAATAATACAGAGAAAGGGTGGACCTGCATTGAAAAAGTTAACTAACTTCACCACTTCAGAGTTCCTTCTATCAGTGAAATTACAGTTTCAGTTCCTCTGCTGTACTCATACATATACATGTTGTTTCTCCAAATAAAATGTAAGTTCCGGGGACAGCTAGATGGCACAGTGAATAAAACACTGGCCCTGCATTCAGGAGGACCTGAGTTCAAATCCAGCCTCAGACACTTGACACTTACTAGCTGTGTGACCCTGGGCAAGTCACTTAACCCTCTTTGCCCCACACAAAATAAATAAATAAACAAACAAACAAATAAATAAAAGAAAATGTAAGTTCTTTGAGAGTAGGGCCTATTTAATTTTTGTCTCTGTACCTCTAATCACAATGCCTAGTACATAGTAAGCTTGTTGATTGCTTAAAAGATTTGTTGAACTTGCTTACAAACTATCAATTTGGCAGATGAATTAAGCCAGAAAAGAAATGATCATTCCACAGTCAGAAAAATCAAGTTTCAAAATTATTTTTATAGGCTGAAATATCTACAAGCAGGGAAGGAAATTTGTCAGCAGAAAAATTTAAGTTAAAACAAAAGGATTATATAAAAATTCTGTGAGGGTAATACATCCTGTCAGGAATTTTTATGTGAAAGATCTAAGGCTTTGGGGTGAAGACAAGCTTAATATGAATAAATATAATGATGCAATTGTTTAAAAAGATAGCAAAAATGAACACTACATAAATAAAGGCATAGTGTCCAATGCCTAGGAAGTAATAAATCTATTTTACTCCGCAATAGCCAGTACACCTTGTTCAATTCTGGCTGCTATGTTTTGAGGGATATTAACAATTTGGTATGCCTAACAGTAGGGAAATTGTGTCCCATCCAGAATAGTTGAACGAAATAATTGTGTTTAGCAATAAGAAGATAAAAAGGGAGCAACTAGGTGACAAAATGGATAAAGCACCAGCCCTGGATTCAGGAGGACCTGAATTCAAATCTGTCCTCAGACACTTAACAGTTACTAGCTGTGTGACCCTGGGCAAGTCACTTAACCCTCATTGCCTCACAAAAAAAAAAAAAGATAAAAAAGATGGAAGAGACACGGTATTCAAGTATATACAATTAGCATGCAACAAAGATGCAGCATAGAATAGTAAATAGATAGTTGTCAGTGGAACCAGAAGACCTGAGACCAAGTCCCACCCCTGCAATGTTCTGGCTCTATGACATTGGACAAATCTCTCAGTGTTGTGGTTAGCTCTCCAAAACTATGAGTCATAGAGGAGATAACAACCTGAATTGGTAGAGAGTTTCTTCTCTGAGTTTTCTATATGCCTAAAAAATGATAGGATCAATCATATCCTTTGTAGCAAAAAGACTAGGTATTTTTTCTATTCTGTTCTAAAAGGTAGAGATGGGTTATTATATTATTATAAAGCAAACAGGATGAAACGATGTAATGCAGTGGGTAAAGTCCTGACTTTCTAGGTTAAATTCTCAGCACCCCAACTTATTGTCTGAATGGGCTTGGAGAGGTCAATTAATTGTTCTGGGCTACAGTTTCTCATTTGTAAAAATAAGAAGTTTTATTGTCTAGGACAATTGTAAGTTTATGGCCTTTATCATTATAATAATGAAAGATTTTTAATAACCCACTGAATACAATTCAAAACACTTTAATTCACTATTTGAAATGCAATTCAAATGATAAATAATGTAATCTGGGTGTAAAGCCTCAACTATTTTACATGAGATTTTTCTTATTGGTGAAAAAAGTGATGACTCATTGTTTAGTATGTTTGTGAGGGGCAAAATTAGTGTGAGAGCTTTGGAAAGGAGAGAGTCTTCATTCTTGCTTCAAGAGAGCACACAATTCTAGGTTGTCTTCTGTGATAAAATTATGGGATTTGGCAGACTCCCAGGGGCCCCACCTGAAGATTGATTTAGAATTGATTGCATTGGGAGAGACTGAGAAACTGACTGAGAACATACTTAAAAATTATTAAACTGAGACCATACGTGACCAACTCTGAGTAGGGTGTTGTTCTCAGAGGCTGTGGACTACGCCATCAACAGGAGACCACTCTCAATCAATCAGCTTGAAGGACCTCCCCTTTTGGAGAGGGAGACAGAAAGTAGGAAGCAGACGCTGGCTCACTGGTTCTTCCTCTTTTTGTTCAGGAACTGGTGTGGTGGCAGCAGGGGCAGAACCATGTATTCTCTATAGAAGTGTGTGACCCTGGGCAAGTCACTTAAACCTCATTGTCCAACCAAAAAAAAAAAAGTCATGTACCCTTCTTCTGTTTCCTCCAAACAGAAATTAAAATATTTCTAAGTAAGAAGTGGTCAAGATTCATGATATATTCATCCATGCTCCTCCATGAGATTTAGACAACCCATGAGAATATGCACATCTTTTATAATTCAGAACTTTGCATGGTACCTGGCACACAGTAGGCAGTTAATACATGTTTATTGTTTGGTTGAATACTTATTGATCTTACATGGGCAACATACACACCTTATGGAGATTAAAAATCAGAATAGCATCCTGGAGAAACTGGATATGTCTCTGTAGATACATGGAAAGAAGTGAACTGAAAGAAGGGAGTACCCTTTTTATAGGTTCAAAAACCTAATTTTGTTTCCCTAATCCTTATTCTTTAAAGGGTTAACTCAAATTTACACACATATTCTTGACTCTATCCTACTTTTAATTACACTAATGACCATTATATAGAGTAAGTAGCAAGTAAACCCATGCATTCAAGGAAATAACAACATGTCTGAGAAATCTACAGGTGAAAACATACCAGAAAATATGCAAGAGTGTAAGATCCCTTTAGAAGAGGAGTGGGCTGAGGTCTTGGTTATGTAATAGAGAGGCCCAGTTTTTACCATGGGGATAACTCCCTGAAGTCTCTAATGAGACAAGCTAATTAGGGGCATGTCGAAGAACCAACTTCCCCTTATATTTGTGCCACAGAATCTTCCTCTTTCTCCTCCCACAAATAGGACATTTATATTTTTGTTAGAAAAAAAGTATGGGGGCAGCTAGGTAGTGCAATGGATAGAGCACCGGCCCTGGACTCAGAAGGACCTGAGTTCAAATCTGGCCTCAGACACTTAACAATTACTAGCTGTGTGATCCTGGGCAAGTCACTTAACCCTCACTGCCCTGCAAAAAAAAAAAAAAATATATATATATATATATATATATATATATATATATATGGGGAAAGTATAGAAAGGAATTTTCCTGCATACAATTAGAGGGCATTGATTTACAACTAAAACATTCTGTGTAATGAAAAAACAAATCTTTCCTGTGAAAAACAGGGATACAGCAAATGTTTCCATTCTCATAATTACTATTTTCATAGTTTAAGAAATGCCAGTTTATAGCAATAATAAGATAAAAAATTAAATGAAGAATCATTAAGAAAAGGCTACATCTCTTTATTTATAAATGACATGTTGATTTATTTAAAAAACCTAAGAGTTTCAATTAAAAATAATTTAACTGAGTTTTAGAAATACAAGTATGATAAATATACAAAAATACTTGGCGTTTCTATATATCACTAAACAAAGGAAGAAAAAGTAATAGAAAGAAATATAGCATAATGACAAACTGGTTATTAGCATACTAAGACATGCATAAGAGGTTTTTAGATAATTATTAAATAATATCTATAGAAATAATGGAAGAATTAGAGAATATTCAGTATTAACAGGTAGGTTTAGGTAATATAATAAAGTGGTAAAGCTACTTAAATTAATCTACAGATTTAATACAAAAGTAATTAAATATCAATGAGACACTTCACAAAATTGTTATATAATGATCAATTTTGTAAGGAAGAATAATAGGTCAAAAATATAAAAGGAAACTAAGAAAATAGAAGTGGGCTTCATTAAGCTAAATATTAAATTTATTATTTAGCAGATTCTGCAATCTAACTAGATGATTTTTACAATCCCTTTTCACTTCAAAATTTTGATTCTAAAAAGAAAGTTATGCTCCCCACAAATACCAAAATATCTGTATCAGTGTATTTTGTGATACAAAAACCCCCTAAAAACTGGAAACAATGCAGATGTTCATCAAGTGGGGACTAGCTGGAAAACAACAACTAATATTTGAACATGTTGTGCCAAAGTAATCAATGAATATGATGAATTCAGAGAAGTGCAAGAAGACTTGTATGCACTGATACAAAACAAAATAAGCATTTGGAAGGGGGTAGAAATACCACTTTTAATTTTATTGACATGTTTTATTTTTATATTACATGCATTTAGATAGTATTTCTACTTTGTGAGAAGTGAAAAATAAATCTAATAATATAGTGACCTTATCTGAAAGGGAATGCAACATTTTACATCTGTAGCACCCCCTTCACCTGTCTATTTTTTTTAATTAGAAATCTATTTTCTCTCCTTCCCACTCCCTTCCACATTGAAAGAAAGAAAAGGAAAAATAAGTTATCTTGTAATAAATATGAATAGTCAAGCAAAACTAATTCCCTCCAGGTCTATCTAATAAACTTGTATGTGTATGTCTACAATGTATGTAAAATAAAAGGCAGATAAATAAGGATCAATTATAATGTCCAATATTGGGCCAAGAAAAACAGATGATAAAACACATTTCTCTCCTTTTGGTAGAAAGTTGGGAGACTGCAAGTGCTGCCAAATACACCATCCAAAAAGGCTGATTGCTTTTGTATGCATTTCTTTGTTATAAGAGTAGATTGTGTGTAGGATAGATAGTGGAGGGGGGTAGGATATCTACATATGTCTATGCATACACAAATGCACACACATATGTATGTATGTGTATATATATATATATATATATATATATATATACAATGGGTACAGGATCTTAAGCAGTCTTCATCTTGCTTTTGTTCATTTGAACAGCAATATTTTTTGAGGTTTTTTAAATATACACTAAAAATTCTTTTTGTCAAAGTGTACTTTAATATTCTCAGATTAAATTGCAGACTGTATAAATGAGCTATTAGTTTTTAGCTGTGATAGACCCAAGAAAAGTGAAGTAAAATGTATGCACCAAAAAACTTACAGGTACCTGTAACCAGGTACCAATAATATTTTTAAATGTTCAGAAAGTATAGTAAACTCTCATGAATATGAACTCTCCAAAGGGAAGAACTGTTTGAATTTTGTAAAAAGACTTAATTACACAATGTTGGGAAAGAAAAGTAGCTATTTCAAGTATCATGTATCCTATCAAGAAAATATAAGTGGGTCCTAATAAGTAAGCTAAGTTAATGAAAGACTATAATTCAAAATAGGTCCATAGCTATATCATAACATATTGCATACATAAAAAATTAATCCTATGCCATACCCAGAAATTGAAGATACACTGAAGGAATCTTGTCATTTCTTAGTTCCCTCCATAGGAAAAAAACTACTGAACTTTTAGTTGTAAAAGAAACCCTGAGGGGCAGCTAGGTGGCGCAGTGGATAAAGCACCGGCCTTGGATTCAGGAGTACCTGAGTTCAAATCCGACCTCAGACACTTGACTTACTAGCTGTGTGACCCTGGGCAAGTCACTTAACCCCCATTGCCCCGCAAAAAAAAAAAAAAGAAACCCTGAAAAAGTTCAGTGGAGAAATTATTTCTATCCTCTTATTCCATAAGAATTTTTGAATTACTGGTTTGTGAGACTGAGTAACTTGGTCTCGGGAGTAAACTGAATGTAAGTACAAGATCTGCCAAAGGGAGTCAAGGTATTTTAACCATATAAGTGACACGTATCCAGAGTTAACCAGATGATTGTCGTGTTAGATATTCTTATTAATCAATCAATCAATATGTATCAGGGACTTACTATTTGCCAGGCACTGGCTAAGTGCTAGACATCAACATCACATTCCTGTGATGTTGTTTCCATCAGTTTTTATTTTTATTGCATCACATAAATTGACCATTAAAAGGGGCATATGTGGATGTTACCATCAGTATGGGTAGTCAAAACAAATAAGGATTGTAAAATAATACTTAAAATCAAAAGGATCTGTGATATCACCGATGTAAACATTCTCTCCAACAATTCCCATTGCAACCTATCCTTGTTTGCCCATCCTTTGTGATTCCTGTCCATGTTTTTCTAGAAGTTTGACACACAGGAGTTTTATACCCTGTGTCTTGGAGTTCTTCCATTCTTTCTCTTGACACCATGAGGATCAGTTCATTTTTTTAAATCAAATATTTCTTTGGTAATATCCTTTATATAACACCTGCATAATTTACACACACACATGCTTTTTTTTTCAACGTGATGCTGACTATTTATACCAAACAGGTGCTTTTCAATTGTTCCTTGAATGACCGTTAATTTTAATCCTTTAATGCCTGTAGCATTCCATGACTTGTTGTGTTAGATTTACTATAGCACTGAAGTTTACTATAGCACTGAAAAATTATTGATATTTTAAAAATTAACTTTTATTTCAAAAGATCTCTGTAATTTCTCAAAGACAATTTGGCCCATTAAATTCTGGCTGCAAGTCATTGGTCATTTGTAGAGTACCAAGAAAATATGCCTGGTGATGATAATTTGTCCACTGAAAGGATTTTTTAATGACTGTGTTTGGTTTTTTTTAGTCCTCAGTTTCCTGTTTTTGATTTCTGTGATGATCAATTTAGTTTAAAACTCCAAAATATTCACTTCTTATATGTGTCCCATGCCCCTCTCTCTCTACATCTTGGGCTCACATGGATCAGTTCCACTCTCAGGGGCTTCTCCAAAGGATCACTTTCTTTGACTCATTTTCTCACTGCCTAAACTTTATCCAGGATACTCTCACAATGTAATTCATAGTTAGGTCTCCAATGATTGGGAAAATAGGTCTTCAGATCCTATAAGCACTTGATAACAATATAAATATTGGGAACAAGGAAACCTCTATTTTTATCCCATAGAAAATTCCAGACTCACAAGAGTCCACAAATAAATGTGAAAATCTTGTAAAGAATTCACAATATCCAATAAATAATCAAAACCATCTTCTTCCTTATCCAATGGGTCCTGCTTTTTAGAAAGATCCTCTAAATCCGGGACCATTTTGTTCTTTCCCTTTCCCTTATATGGGGATTGAACTTTGGGCTACCAGGAAAGCTACCTCCCTTTCCCTGACATTCTAGTGACATCTACAGGGTCTTTTATCTCCTCAACCTGAATTTATTGCATCACCCTAAAATCTGGAGTCTTCTCAAAAGGGAAATACACTTTAGAGTGTTAGACCTAACCCTAACATTCCTGTGAGTTCTCACTTTCATTCTTCAGAGATATCCAGAAGATTTAGACTTCTCAGATGGGAGAAACACCTGGGATTGCAAAAAAAAATAACCTTTTCCCTTCCCATTGGACTAATATTCATAGAATAACTCACTATATGGAGGATCAAGGGACCTGAAAAGTCCAGTCCCTTACGCCTCCATATTGTGTCTTTTGAGGAGCCTTGAATATGATCCTCTTCTTTTACAAAGAGTTGCTCTGCTCAGAAAAAACCCCTTCTCTCTCTCTCTCTCTTTTTTTTTTAAGTGGGGCAATTGGGGTTAAGTGACTTGCCCAGGGTCACACAGCTAGTAAGTGTTATGTGTCTGAGGCCAGATTTGAACTCAGGTACTCCTGACTCCAGGGCTGGTGCTCTATCCACTGCGCCACCTAGCTGCCCCCAACCCCCCTTCTCTTGATAGAAGAGTAGTTGACTTAACCATTGATCTCCTGACCCTATTGCTGTATAAGAAATCCCCATTTCTTTGTATAGATAGCAGCACTCTAGGATCACTCTGCCTAGAAAATACCTCTACTTTAACTAGGAGGCGGAGATTCAGGAATGATATTGTCCAGAAACTCTCCATTAGGCAATGGAGCTATGTCTTAAAGGATATAATGATTTCTTGTCATCATCCTCACTGCCATTACCATCACCATCACCACCACCACCATCATCACCACCATTATTGTCATTACCACTAGCATTTATTTTGTACCTACTATATAACAGGCACTGTGCTTAATACCTTAAAAATATTACCTTATTTGAATCACAACAACCTGTGAGGTAGATATTAGGATTATCTTTATTTTACAGATAATGAAACTAAGACTGAGAAAAGTTAGGTGACTTCCCTAGGTCCATACAACTTGTAAGTGTCTAAGGTAGGATTGTGACTCAGGAATTCCTGACTCCAAGACCATCAGTCTATTTACTGTTATAATTGTCCTCTTCTCTCATCCTCACCAAACACCTGATGCATTCTCTGAATCTCCATAGAAGGACAAGAACAAGAAAGAAATAAGTCCTAAATTAGGGCTTCATTCTATCTTCCAAATCAATGGATGAATTTTTCCAACAGTCTAGTCTATCCTATTTAATATTGGGAGTAGCCCACATCAATGAAACTTATCTTTTAGGAAACCCCAAAGAGTGAATTCAAATAAACAAAATCTTCTTGGGAGAAACTCCAGTCATTAACAGCAATGACAATAGTAAAAAATAATAACTAACATTTATGTAGTTCTTACTATGTGTCTGGCACTGTGTTAAGTGCTAATATACTTAATCAAATTTTTTTTTGTCTTATCAATTATGACCTGGGCCAACGAATGGACTTATACCCTTGATAAGTATATTAAATCAATAGTCTTGACCAATGCCTCACTGTACTGTAAGCTCATCAAATTGATCAGGGAGATATACTGATCAAGCTTAAACATCTATCAATAAACTCATCAAATAAATCACAGAATTCCCCAAGTTAACGCCTCAAATGTGTTAATATCAATAACTGAAATTCATATAGCACTTTAAAGTTTGCGGTTTTAGCCTAATACCAACACTTTGAGGTAAAGAGTTTAGGTATTGTTATCACCATTTTATACATTAGGAAACTGAGATTAAAGAAAGTTAAGCATTTTCTTTTTGCATTAGGGCACATAGCTAATAAGTGCCAGAGATTCAAAGCTGGGCCTTCCTAATTCTAAGTCCATCAGTCTCTCCACTAAACCAAGTACCTATAATTAGTCAATCAACAAGCATTTATTAGGTGCCTACTCTATGGAAGGCATTATGTGAGGCACTTTGAATATAAATACAACAATCCCTACTTTCAAGGAGCTTACATACTATTGTACATATGTAAGTATAGACAGTACATATATACAGAATAAATGCAAATTTAATATAAGGTTATTAGGAAGGGAGACCACTAGCAAGTGGTGGGATCAGGAAAAGCTTGATGAAGAAGGTAATGCTTGAGCTGTGTCTTCAAGGATGTGATAGATTCAGAGTGAGTATATTTCAGGCATGAGGGATGGCCAATAAAAAGGCATGGAGAAGGGGTAGCTAGGTGGTGTAGTGGATAGAGCACTGGCCCTGGATTCAAGAGGACCTGAGTTCAAATCCAGCCTCAGACACTTGACACTTACTAGCTATGTGACCCTGGGCAAGTCACTTAACCCTCATTACTCCAACAAAAAAAACAAACAAACAAAAAAGAAAAGAATTCATAGTAGCCAAGAAGTAAAACAAATTATGTTACATAAATGCAATAAAATATATATATTTTTAAAAATGCATGGAGAAGGGAAGTGGAGTGCCATGTGTGAAGGTGTAACAATTAGAATGACGCCACCTGCCATGAAGTGAAGGTCTCTGAGGGCAAGACCATGCATCTTTTCTTTGGCGTCAAGAAGTGACGTTTGCTTGTGGGAGGAAGAAGGGGGAGGCTAGCGCTCTGACTCACTCTCTTTCCTGAGGACTCTGGTGAAGAAGGGAGCTAGAAATGCGCTCTCCCTTTAATAGATAGATGAATGGGGGCAGCTAGGTGGCACAGTGGATAGAGCACCGGCCCTGGAATCAGGAGTACCTGAGTTCAAATCCGGCCTCAGACACTTAGCACTTACTAGCTGTGTGACCCTGGGCAAGTCACTTAACTCCAATTGCCTCACTAAAAAAAAAAAAAAGATAGATGAATGTAAGCCTTTCTCTCTATCTTTACCAAATTCTTATTCTCCTTAATAAATGCTTAAAAGTCCAACTCTTGCTAAAGCTTATAATTTATTGGCGACCACTCATTAGATATTTTAGACAGTATAGCTAGAATTTTAGCCTTTACAAAGATCAAGAAGGCTTTTTTGACTGAAGTGTTAACTACATGAAAGAATGTAGAGTTAGGTCAGAGCCAGGTTATGAAAAACATTAAAAGCCTAATAGAAGAGTTTATATTTTATTCTAGAAGCAATAGAGATCCATTTGGTTTATTGAACAGGGGAGTGACACGTAGATAAACACTTAAGGAAAATTACTATGGTAGCTATGTAGGGAATGAATTAGAATAGAGATAAATTCATAGCAGGGAAACCAATTAGAAGGCAATTGCAATAGCTTGGAAAGAGACGAAGAGGCCCTGAACTAATGAAATGCCTATGTGAGTAGAGAGAAGTATTTGGATATCAGAGATGTAGAGGGAGAAAGAGGAAGATTTAGCAACTATATGGATATTTAGGATTGAGGAGCCTAAGATAATTCTGAGGTTACAAATATAGGAGATTAAAAGTATGGGGGAAGGGAAGAAAACAAAGGGAAAAAAAGAAATTTACATGATTTTGATTATATATTTTAAAGAATACCAAGTTGTACATAATAGATTTGCAGCTTCACGTGCAATCATCTTTTTATTATATTATGTTATGGAAATGCTTGTTTTATTCCATTAGTTAAAAAGGAAATGAATTAAAACTTTAAAATTTTAAAAAGTAGATGAGAGAAGTGAAAGTTATGAGTATAGACAACTTTTCTATAGTTTGGGTGAGAAAGGCAGGAGATATGTAGGGTGAAAACTTGAGGGGATGGTAGGGGCCAGTGAAGGCTTTTTAATTATGCAGGAAACTTGGCTATATTTGAAGGTGGTAGGGAAGAAATCAGGACAGAGGAATCGATTGAATGTGACAACTGAGTGAAAGGGGAATCTCATGGAGAAGAATTGAGAAGGTGGGATCAAAGACATATTGATCTTGAAAATAAAAATGGCCACCTTGTAACCAAAAATTAGAGTAAAAGAAAAGAAGAAGGGACCATGTTTTGACATAAAGAGAAGAGGGAGCCTTACTTTTCTCTCATGTTTATGTGTATCCACTTTCAATTACTTGAGTTTCCTCTTTCAAAATAGACTAGAGGCCACCTACTCAACAGAATCAGCTATTCAGTGATCCACATGTTCCGTTAAGATTCTAATTTGATTTGATGTTTTTCATTGACCTATATGGCCATGGCTCAAGTTAGCTTTTCATATTATTACTGGAACTCTACTTAATTATCATCAAAACCATAACAGGAATATTGCTATTCTTTGCTTCCTGAAATTTGTAACTTTCCTATTCTTTGAACTCAGTTCATGCGAATGATTAAAAAAAATGCATTTCCATTTTGTTTAATGAGCACATGTCACCATTTCATAGTTTATAGAAACAGAAAATAGAATCAGACCCTAAAACTCAAACACTATCCAATATTAATAATAATAACTGACACTTATATTATACTTTTAGTTCTACAAAGTACTGGAACTCATAAATTTTCCTCAACTACTAGAACTATTATTTTTTCACTGAATCCAAAGGTTAATTATGATATTGATTTAAAGAGAATGACTGGTGACACAAGTGCTGAGAATTATCTGCCCCCTGCGCTCTACCCCACTGTCCAGCATCTGCTCTTCCCTAGGAACCAGGGATTGTAGTCACAAAGGGCAGGAGGCCACTTGAGAGAACAGAGCAATGATGAAACAGTACAGGAACTCACTGGATTGGATGCTTACTTACTATTCCCATTTTCCCTTGAGAGTTAGACAGAAATCTCTTCTTTACCACATAAAAGAAATTGAGGTACAAGTTGAGGCGCTTGCCTAGAACATAGTAGGAATTTAATAAATGCTTATGGACTGACTGACATTTTTGCAATTTTACTTTACTACATTTACTAAAACATTTATTCACAAAAAATTTAATCAACATAAAGGGTTGATAAGGAGTGGCAATTTTTTCCAAAGTAGGGTTAGAGACTCTGTAGCTATAAATTGGCCTATTTCATATAATGCTAAGCAACAATTTTATCTCATAAGCTTATATCAGTATTGACTATGGAACCAAGAAGATATACATAGAGCTTAAGGTGAGGGAGGGAGACTAAACTAAGATTTCATAGGTCTCACACACATGCACACATCAATGGAGGGGAAAAACTTTGCAAGTGTACTTAATAAGCTTGTTGGGTTTGTCGACTTGGTGGGAAAAGTATATATTATTCTCCATGGTTAACTGATTTATTCATAAAGTGAGAGTCTTTTCTAGGGCTCACAAAAAAAATGGATGGGAATAGGGTGCAAGTTACTGTTGCTACTACAGCATCCCTAATGTCACTTGAGATACCCTCAAGTGGCGTTTTTAAATTCCAGTCAGATGTTAATCTTCAGGATTCAGGAACAAGAAACTAAAATCTGGGGGTATTCTTAAGAATTTCCAAAATTCATGCTATTCCATATTTTATATAATATTTGATTTACATGTTTAAAAATAATTATAATGAGTCTTTTTCTGTGATAGGATTATATTAAAGGGTTCAAAGTTTTCTGTAAAAAATATGATAATTTGGGGCAGCTAGATGGCGCAGTGGATAGAGCACTGGCCCTGGATTCAGGAGTACCTGAGTTCAAATCCGGCCTCAGACACTTAACACTTATTAGCTGTGTGACCCTGGACAAGTCACTTAACCTCAATTGCCTTACTTTAAAAAAAAAAAAGAAAAAAAATGATAATTTTTTTGTTATGAACAAATATATTGTGACAATGATTTAAGACATTCTGGCAATGACTGATTTTTCTTTTTAAAATACTTCCTTTATTTTTCATACTCCTTACTAATTATTATATATATCTAAATTTATTTAATAAATAAGAAATATTAAGTTTGTAGTATTTACAAAGAATTATAGGCTATATCAAATATTTAGATACTGGAAAATACTATCAAATATTATTGGGATGTTTTCAAATAATATAAAATTTAGACCTCCTAGCAAGGTTGACAGCCCTCTACAGGGGTGGATTGACAGAAAAGGGGGTAAAAGATTCCAAAAATCTTGTGGTTTTTAAGACAATTTTTAAAGAATAAGTTAACTATCATTACAATAAATGTAAGATAATTTGTACAACAACCAACAAATTGAACTGCAATTAGAGTAACTCAAAAATATCCATGTTGACATTGTCATACTAAATAAAACTAAGAAGTTGCTACTAATTAGTACAGTTCCCACAAGTTCTTCTTGGAGAGCCGAATTAAGTGTTTAGCCAAATTGATTTCATCATATGCCCTAGGGTAACAAAAATTATGGTCCAATGGTTTACTTAATCTTCTCACCTTATCTATATAAAATGAACATGGGGAAGTAGACCATCATGAAGAGAATTGATTCTTGTGTAACCAACCATGCCTGTTTCAGAGAATTAAAAAGTGGTGATATTTTGTAACGAAGTTCACAAGATCTTCTGAATCAAGTCAACATAGTTACACACACAGATGTTCTCTAACTTTGGTAGAAAGGTAAATGTAGACAGGAATCACAAATAAATTAAGATTATAAAATGTGATAGAATATCAATAAATGAGAAAGAATAATAACACAGATTCACCAGGATCCTCATGCATGTACTTCAAGAATACTTTCTTCCAAAAGGAAGTCATGAGATACTACTGTATTATTATACCAGTGACAACATTCTAAAAAATATGGAAATAATATTATCAGTGTGGAGTTCATTTTAGACTCAGCTATTGATAGTCTTTTAATAGAACAAAGTAAAAATTTATACATGCAATACATGCAACAATAAGAGCTCCAACCTAGCATATTTAAATAAATATTGACTAAAAAAAGTGAAAAATGGATAAAAGTAGAGACATTGACTCTGATTATCACTTTTTCTTATGTAAGTTTAACATATAAACAGTTGCTACAAGTAGCTCCAATGAGGCCAAAAATAAAAACAAACAAAAAAATTTAAATGTTAAGAAAGGACAGAGAACTATACATCCCTTCAAAAGAGGGAGGTGGTTGTTGTAGTTGTTGTTGAGTTGTCTCTACCTCTTTGTAACATCATTTGTGGGATTTTTTTTTTTTTTGGCAAAGATATTGGAGTGTTTTGACATTTCCAACTCCAACTGCTTTCTTCCCCAGGAGTTATGCTTCATATTCCTCTCATGGGAAAAGTTCATAGTGACATACAAGACACCTAGCAATCCAAATTAAATATTTTCTCTTGTTTCCCATCCCTCGTGGTCTCAGTGGGGCAAGAACTGTCTATAAGGGCAACACTAACTTGTTTGAGTCATTACTGTTCATTCTCAAAGAATCCCCATCTTGAGAAGAATGGAATTGTCTCCGTGCTGTTCCAGATTGTACCTCTGTCCTGTCTGTGTAATAGTTCTTAGGCCAATGAGGACAGATAGCCTCCTTTCCCGGGTTGTTCTGAGAAGATGAAATGGATATATGAACCAACACTTTCCTATTCCTAATTATCAGGATGTAAACTCTAAGAAAGAAAAGCAACATACACTACACCATTTATCATCCCAAGCAGGAGCTTGCTGACATAATTGCTTTATGACCCTGGCCAAGTCACTTAACTTCTGTTTGCCTCAGTTTCCTTAGGTATAAAATAGTGATAATAACTCCAACTAGGATAGTTCTGAGGATCAAATGAAATAACATTTATAAAATGCTTGGCATAGTTCCTGGCACATATTAGGTACCATATAAATGCTAGTTGTTGTTCTTATTATTATATAAGTCCCTGGCCTGATTATCCCTCTAAGAAGAGCCTTGCAAGGGTCAATGGTCTGACAGAAATGGAGTAGAAGTGGTGAATGACTATCTTATCTCAGGAAGAGGTAGGAATAGAACCTAGGGGAGACTGTTTCTCTGGAAATGCAAAAAAACATAAAAACAAAACATAATAACACATAACACTTGTCTATCATGTAGAATTTGTACAAGAATGGGCTCTTTCAAGACAATTCACAGGCCAATGCAGTAACCAGAGGTCATAATTAGGCCCTGGGAAGCAGTTCCCCCTATTTCTTTCTCTGCTTTCTGAAAAAGATGTCAAGAATTTTTCAGTTGTCTTACTTTTAGGAGAAAAATTCATTTGAATAGTATGGATACAGAGAAGCATATGAAGACTACTTATATGAAGTGATGTAAAGTGAAATAAGAACCAGGAAAACAATATACACAATGACTAAAACAAGAATCTGAAAATAATAACAATAAATCAATCAAAACTGAATGCTAGTAAATTTTAATAACCAGCTTGGCTCCAAACAATAGATATAAGAAGTTATCTCCCCTCAAAGGAGCTATTAGTGTTGAACACTGCATAAAGCATCGCACTTTTTCAATAAATCATTTAATTTTGCTGGACTTTCCCCACCTCTTTTTTGTATTCTTTGTCATAAAGAATGACTTTCTTGAAGGGGGAGGGAGAGCAATACATTGGGAAGTGTAAATAACATAAGAACAAAAAATCAACAAATTTAAAGGCCATACTTAAGCCTATTTATTTTCTCTTGGGTACTTTGGCTACAAATTGAATACAGCTAATAAAATAAGAGGTGATATCTTTCATATGATAGTATAGCTTGTACATCTTGGGTTTTTATAAGTATCCTTAACTGAGAAAGAAATTAACAAGCATTCCCTACAAATTTATGCTATTAAATATCAGAAGTATATTTTTAATTAAAAATCCCCTTCTAGTTAACCAAAAACACATGCAAATAGAAATACATTCAAAAGGAAAGAGAGGGACCTCAAAAAAGCAAATTTTATAAGTATAACCCTCCTTCTAGCTAGGCTTATATAGCCTGCTTTATAAAGAAGTTTAATTGCTAATGACATTAGGGTTTATATTTCTTTCCAACTTGTGAATAGAGTAGGTAAACTGGAAATCAGAACAGGTAGATGAATTATTACATTACATAAGGACGGGGGAAGGGAAAATAGAGCAGATGAAGAGGAGAAAAGTGGCAGAGTACTCCCCTAACCCCCACGCCCCACCCCTGACATCAGAACTGAGAAAGCAGTGATGATGATATCAGTAATTCTCCCCCACTAAAACCATACCTCTTGGAAGATTTCCAAGGTGAAAGCTAAAGGGACTAGTAGGAAGGTGTAGATTGTTTTTATTGCAGGTACTCATTCAGGTGGCTAGAATTCAGAGGTGGGGGAAACCAGATGCAAAGGAACAAGTCATCCTTATGCTCTCTCTTGCTTCAACTGAATGGAACTGGCACCTGTTTCTAATTGTCTTTTATTCTGACACTGGGAAAATATTTATTCTCCCTACAATCAATACAGGTAATATGAAAATTGATGTATATTTGACCAAGTCAGATTTGAGTGACCTAAGGCCACATACCCCAAGCTAGCCCACCTACCTTTGTGTTAACCAATCAGAGCTGATTAAGTACCCCTTGAGAACATCTACTCTTCAAAAGGCATGTAAATTGTTACCCCATTGCCATTAGGGTTCTTTGGTCTAAAACTGATGACCAAATGACCATCCTTTTATTAATAGAGTATTGGCCTTATTAATAAAAATTATTATATTACCCCAAAACTATGTCTCAAACCTTTTTAATCATCACATTACACAGGGATAGGATCCCAACCCCTCAACCTACTATCAAAAAGTTTTCTTTCTCTAACTGTAGACGTAATCCTGAGCCATTCATGTTTCCTAATGATACTTCCTGAGGGCAGAATTTCTACCAACCTAGGCATTTCAACCTGCTTCATCAGGCCATGAATTTAACATATGTTAGATATTTGTCAATGCATGCTTTGTCTTAGTCTTTTATGCATTTCTTTTCAAGTGGAAGAAATAAATAGCTGATCTATATCTGGTATCTACTACTTTGTACATTGAGTAATTTTTCTAGAAAGGATTCTGTTAATCCTTTTGGGGGGGGAAATCCTAGACAAAGTCATATCTAAACTTTATTTTAGAGCCTCCCTCAAAGTTCTACTCTGGCATGGGAACATAGTGATCCAGAGAATATGAGAAAAGCCTGTTGCCCTTTCCTTAGGTTCAGGCTCCCTCAGGACTCATACCAGACTGCACAGGTTCAGAGCAAGCTTCTCCTTATGGGAGATGGGTAGTCTTTTCTTTTCGTTCCTCACCCCAAAAAAATCAGATTGCAATATTCCTTTCTAAGAGTGAGATTTATGTCAACTTTTAGAGTGAAATTTTATATTATATTTCATTAAAGTGTTTCATTTTGATATTGTAATTGATAGTGTAATCTCTGTAGTTCTCAGCTCTTGCTCACACTGAAACACTTTTTTTTGGGGGGGGGGTAAGGCACTTGGGGTTAAGTGACTTGCCCAGAGTCACACAGCCAGTAAGTGTCAAGTGTCTGAGGCCAGATTTGAACTCAGGTCCTCCTGAATCCAAAACCAGTGCTCTATCCACTGTGCCACCTAGCTGCCCCGAAACACTTTTCATAAGCATTAAAAGAAAACCATGTCACAAGTATTTTAACCAACAGCTTCTCACTCTGATTACTTCCTTCTGATTTAATGCACCTGGGCATCTTAAACATTTGGAAGCCTTCCCTAAACTCTAAAGGAATTCTGACTACCCAGCCCCTGCTGAAGTCAATAGGTAAGGAGCAGCAAAGCCCAGGTGTCACCACATTGCTATGACAACACCAGCACTGAATAGAGAGGATGTAAATTGGGTCTTGAAAATTAATAAGCTGCGGTGAAAAATCTTACTTAGTAACTCTGACAAGTGGCACATACGATCTTCTAACATTCCTACACAAGAAATGAGATCATGAATCTACTTTAAAGAAATAATTCAGCTTAGTCAGGGACCCTGGGCCTGATAATATAGGGATTCCTTTGACCTGGATCTATTGGTTTGAAGGGAAGATTCTCTCGCTCAGGCACAGGAACCGTAAAGATGCCTTGTAGGACATTTTTTGTACTGTAGCAGCTCCAGAGTCAACTAGATGACAGAGTAGACAGAATGATGGGCCTGAAGCAGGAAATCTAGAGTTCAAAAGCTAGCCTCAAGTATTTATTAGCTAGGAGGTTCCAAGTAAGTCACTTATCTTCTCTTTGCCTCAGTTTCTTCAACTGGAAAAAGGGGTCAATAATATCATCTGTCTCCTAGGATTGTTTTAAGGCTCAAATAAGATAATAATAAATGAGATAAGTACATAGTAAGTACTTAATAAAGTCTTTCTTCTTTCCTGGTGAATTCACTGCCCACAGCTCTGTGCTCTACTACTTGGTAGTTATAGACCTGAATTGAATCTCTACATTTAGAAAAAATAGGTTCATTCTTGGAGATTTCTTAGTTGCTCTGTTTTGTTTTGTTTTGGCTAATATTACCCAACCCAATATTTCTCCTGGGAACATCAGAGACTGACTCGTCCTTTAGTATCCATAAATAGGCCTTCATTTCCCATGCATGCACTCAAGTGACTGAGAAATAATTGACTGTAGGATTGGCTTTATTTAGTCCTTTAAAACAAAATATACATGTACCCCCAAAGGATTAGTGCTAGTGCCCATGAACAGACAATGATAGCTCTCTTCTTCTTAAATGATCTTCATTATATTCCCTATGGTGAACCCCACTTCTTAGGGATCTATATATTTCTCTAGACTTTGAGTGCTGCAGAATGTATAGATACCCCTTCACAAAGGAAGTCACTTGAGGCCAATAGAGCACTGATATCTTTCCCCAGGCCTACATTACCCACATAGCTCTCATTATCAGTGAAAGACAATGTCCAGGTTAAACTCTTTTTTATCTTGTCTCTGTCCCTTGATGCTTCACTAGTCTGCCTCTGTTTCCTGCTTGGTCCAGGAACTCCACTATTATCCACCACAGTAGGATCTAATTCCATTGTTGCTTCTTTTGCAGTTCCCAGGTAGAGTCCTGTGGATTTAGTTCCCTCCAGGAAACTAAATGTATCTCTGGTTAGCCCACTCTTCTCTATTTGTCTCTCTCTAAAGTAGGTTGTATGGGCATCTAGGTGGAGAAATACCTAAAGAGGTAGACTTGGAGTCAGGAAGACCTGAGTTCCCATCCTGCCTCAGGTGTTTATTAGCTCTGTGACCCTGAGCAAGTAATTTTTTTTTTTAGTGAGGCAATGGGGGTTAAGTGACTTGCCCAGGGTCAGACAGCTAGTAAGTGTTAAGTGTCTGAGGCCGGATTTGAACCCAGGTACTCCTGACTCCAGGGCCGGTGCTCTATCCACTGCACCACCTAACTGCCCCTGGGCAAGTAATTTAACCCTTATGAATTTCTGGCTTTTTTATTTATGATATGAGGATAACAATAACACCTATCTTCCAAGGATTTTTAGAGACTCAAATTGTGTAATATGTAAAGTGTCATCTAAATGATAACTATCATCAACATCATCATCATGGAGCTAGGTATGTCTTCTTTCTGACCAAGCCAGAAGGATGAAGCAATGGGATATGAACTTGACATGAATCACCAATCATTGTTAATGTAATAACAAAGAAGCAAGACAGCTCATACAATTTCGAAAAGTTAACTTCATAAAGGGGATTTTACAACTTGTTGATATCATCCATGCCAGAACAAAGGGATTATGCCAAAGGAACAACAAGGTCCCGAGACAATGCCTGGGCAGACTCCCAATATAATTATGAGTTACTTGGACACAAGTTCATAATATGGTAAGATTTTGAGCTAGAGATGCATGCCTTATGGGGCAGAAGCCATTAAGATAGGGCATGTGGCATTGTTTGTAGAATTAAATAAGAAAATGAAATTCAGATAAGACCAGCCTTGGGCAAAATTATGAAGTAAGCAAAGTATATCCCTGAGATCCTTCTGGATCCACCATTTTTAGTGCCCTTTCTTCTTGGCATCCTAGGTGGCCAGTTCGCCTGTGTCCCTGAGTTAACTCTCTGGGCTTCCATAAACTTGAGTTCTCTCATGCTGTTTTCTAGCTTCCTAGAGCCTCACACAAGTGTGTCTACTCCTTTCATTATAAATCTATCTTTCTTCCCTACTTAATCAAAAAATGTATCTAACTGCATTCTCAGCCAGCAACAATCTTCACCATGAGACAGTTATACCTCTGGAAAAGATCTGATCAGCTAATTCATGGTATGCAGTTAATAGCTGGTGACAGTTATTACTCTTTCAAGTTGGTACTCCTTGAAATATTTGCATTGTCATGGGGGGAGTGGAAGGAATTCTTTAATAAACCAAAGGAAATAAGATACAAATGTAGGGAAATCTTCTATGTAAATGTATGTCTTCTAACTCCAAATACAGTGATATTCTCACTACACAGGAGTATCTGACATTTTTCAAATTATCTGATCACAGTCAATTAAATAACCATAAATATTATCCCCGACAGCCTGTGTATATGGATTATACACTTGTATATATAGGTTGTCAGGATATGAACAGGAACACGCAAATGTCTCAAAAAAGCCTTGGTATTTTATCTCATTTTTAATGTTTAGATTTTTTAAAGTTAGGCTTAGTTAAGTTTTAGCGTTTTTGATGAGAGCAATGTCCTTTATGACTGAAAAGTCAATAAATGTTCACCTTTAAAAAACTAAATAAAATTCCCTAGCTTTATATTCTAATAAAATATGCTATATATACCTGCAATGTAACACTGTTGCTTGTATATCCCAGGTAAAATCATGTCCCTGCCTTGTTCAAAAAGCTGCATTGGCTTCCTATTGACCTTAGGATAAAAGAAAACTTTTTGGTTTGTTATTTCAGTCCCTTCACAATCTGCCTCCAGTCTGCCTTTCCAGGCTAATTACATATTGCTCCCTTTGTGAACTTGAGAGTCCAGCCAAACAGACCTCCTGGCTATTTCCAGTATGCAACATTCCATCTTCTATTATTGTGCTTTTGCACAAGCTGTTGGAAGGTACTTCTTCCTCATTTTGTCCTATTGAAAACCTTTGCTCTCTTCAAGCTCAAGTGCCATTTCCTACATGAAGCCTTTCCAGATTCCTATAGCTACTCTTGCCATGTTCAACCTGCCCCCCTCTCCATCCCTTTGTATTACTTACATGTCTGCAATTTTTTCTTCCACAGAATGTAAGCAAATCAAAGGCAAGAATTATATCCTTTTTTTTGTCTTTGCATCCTTAATGACAAGCACCTTGTCTGGCATCCTAAGTACTTAATAAGTGCTTGGTGACTGATAATTCCATTGTTCTGAAGTAATATAGGTCAGAGACCTTATTTTTAATCTTTTCTTGGTAGCTGCATTCCCCCATCCTTAAAATCATGGTATCTGCTATTTAAAATTGTCTCTTCTTTGTGTAGGGGTAATTATCTATCTCTAGATTCATTGGATCATAGATATAAAACTGGAAGGAATATTAGAGGCTCTCTTATCAGTCATCTTCATTTTAAGGCCAAGAGAGGTTAAATCACTTGCCAATTAACTACTAATAGTAAATAGCAGAGTCAGGGTTGGAACTCAGATGCCCTGACCCCAAATCCAGCACACTTTCCACTATAATTGAGACTGTAGGGAAAGAGTTGGTGTTATCCCTGTTTCCTTGGGAGCATATGTCTTAAAGGCTATGAAAATTGTGGCTACAGAGACAAACCTAACAGTGAGAGTAATAATGAAGTCCTTTAAAAAGATTTGGAGGAAGGCATGGTTTACCTGTCAGATCTATGGAGCGGGGAAGAATCTATGACCAAACAAGAGATAGAGAGTATTACAAAATGCAAAATGAATCAATTTGACTGCGTCAAATTAAAAAAAAAGATTTGTACAAACAAAACCAATGCAACAAAGATTAGAAGGAAAGCAGAAAGCTGGGAAACAATTTTTACAGCTAGTGTTTCTAATTAAGGCCTAATTTCTCAAATATATAGGGAACTAAATCAAATATATATGAATACAAGTCATTCCCCAATTGAGAAATGGTCAAAGGATATGAAGGGGCAGTTTTCAAATGAAGAAATTAAAGCTATCTATAGTCATATAAAAATGCTCTAGATCACTATTGATTAGGGAAATGCAAATTAAAACAACTCTGAAGTAGCACCTCACACCTATCAGATTAGCTAATATGACAAAAAAGGAAAATGATAAATGTTGGAGAAGATGTGAGAAAATTGGAAGACTAATACATTAGTAGTGGAATTGTAAGTGATGCAACCATTCTGGAGAGCAATTTGGAACTATGCCCAAAGGGCTATCAAACTGTGCATACCATTTGACCCACCAATAACACTACTGGGTCTGTATCCCAAAGAGATAATAAAAAAGAGAAAAGGATTCACATACACAAAAATATTTATAGCAGCTCTTTTTGTGGTGGCAAAGAATTGGAAATTGGGGGGATGTCCAACAATTGGAGAATGGCTGAACAAGTTGTGGTATATGAATATGATGGAATACTATTGTGTTATAAGAAATGATGAGCATATTGGGGCAGCTAGGTGGCGCAGTGGATAGAGTACTGGCCCTAGAGTCAGGAGGACCTGAGTTCAAGTTCGACCTCAGACACTTGACACTTACTAGCTGTGTGACCCTGGGCAAGTCACTTAACCCCAATTGAAAGAAAGAAAGAAAGAAAGAAAGAAAGAAAGAAAGAAAGAAAGAAAGAAAGAAAGAAAGAAAGAAAGAAAGAAAGAAAGAAAGAAAGAAAGAAAGAAAGAAAAAGAAATGATGAGCAGATGGATTTCAGAAAAAAAATCTGGACTTACATGAACTGATGCTGATTGAAGTGAGCAGAACCAGGAGAACATTATACACAGTAACAACAACATTTTGTGATGATCAAGTGTAAAAGATTGAGCTCTTTTCATCAATACAATGATCCAAGGCAATTCCAAAAGACTTATGATGGAAAATGCTCTCCACATTCAGAAAAAGAATCATGGAGTCTGAATACAGATAAAAGAATCCTATTTTCACTTTATGTGTTATTTTTTCTTTCTCGTGGTTTTTCCCTATCATTCTGATTCTTCTTTTACAACATGACTAATATGGAAATATATATATATATATAAATATAACTATTTTATATACACATATACATACATATTCATATACACATACATATACAGACAGACAGACAGACATATATCCTATATCTGATTGCTTGTTGTCTTGGGGAAGAGGGAGGAAAAAGAGGGAGAGAGAAAAAAATTGCAACTCAAAATCTTACAAAAGTTAATGTTGGAAACAATCTTTACATGTAAATGGAAAACAAAATAAAATACTACCAAGAAAAAAAAAAGATTTGGAAAGAGGTAGTACCCAGGAGAGTGGCAGGGCAGGGAAGCTTAGAAAAACTGAGAAGAAAATGGACTCAAATGATAGAGCAGAGTAACAGAAAACAGCATGAGTATAATATTTCAGAAAACATAGGTTCCCTAAAAATAAGGTCAATAAGACTTTTAGCATAAGGATTTTGGGGGACAGAGCCAAGATGGTGAAGTAGAGGAAGTACTCAGTTGATGTCTCCCAAAATTCTCCTCCAACAAACTTTAAAATAATGCCTCAAGTTGAAATCTGGGGGACAGCTGGTAGTGCAGTGGATAGAACACTGGCCCCAGATTCAGGAGGACCTAAGTTTAAATCCAGCCTTAGACACTTGACACTTACTCGCTGTGTGACCCTGGGCAAGTCACTTAACCCCAATAGCCTTACCAAAAAAATTTTAAAAATTGAAATCTGGAGTGACTGAGTCAACAAAGGTCAAGGTGAGACATCCTTACAGCCCAAGATAACTTAAGAGGTAGGAAAGAGATATTTGTGACACAGGGGTAAATGCAACCCCATTGGTGGAACTAGGTGGTGGCAACAGGAACAGCAGCAACTTCAGGAGTTCTCAAGTCAGAGACTTTAAAGAAACATAGTAACTGGCAAGAAAGAGATTACAGGAGACCCCTGTGCTAGTACCGGATGCAGGATTGGAAGCTATTTTGGCAACTATATCACCTATATCCACTCTTAGGTCCCAGTTCAAGGACAGAGAGTAAAATTTTCAGTCTAGAGGGAGCAGGGGCCCTGAGGAACACTATCTCTTCCAGTTTATAGGGAGTAGGGACCCTGAAGAGCAGTATCAATTGCAACCCCAAGAGATTAGGGGCCCTTCCTAAGTAAGGACCAAAGTACACACCAGTAGAGTGGTGAATACCTCTCCTTAGATCATATGTTAGAAGCACCAAGAAATCCCAAACCCCTAGAACTAGTTCTGAAAACAGCAATGCAAATAAGCCTAAATCTTGTGACAATGCCCCTCCACTTACCATGCTAGAAACAGAGCTCAAATTTAACATAAATTCAAAGTCAAAAAAGAGGCTAGAAAAATGAGCAAAAAAAAACAAAAAGAATCTGACCATAAGAAGTTAATAGGGTGACAGGGAAGCTCAAGGCACAAATTCAGAAGAAGACAGTAAAATTAAAAGAGCTATGAGCAAAGCCTCAAAGTGGGGAAAGGTGAACTGGACACAAGCACAACAAGAATTTCTGGAAGAGCTAAGAATGGTTTTCAAAATCAAATAAGAGTGGTAAAAGGAACAGTAAGCAAAGTTTGAGTAAAGAATTATGAAAAGACAATTAACAGCTTAGTAAAAGAAGTACAAAAAATATGAAGAAAATAACACCTTAAAAACAGAATTTGATGGGGACAGCTAGATGGCACAGTGGATAAAGCGCCAGTCCTGGATTCAAGAGGACCTGAGTTCAAATCTGGCTTCAGATACTTGACACTAGCTGTGTGACTTTGGGCAAGTCACTTAACCCGCACTGCCCCACCCCACCCCCCCCCAAAAAAACAAACAGATTTTGACAAATATAATAAAATAATTACAAAAGCTCAGTGAAGAAAATAATTACTTGGGGGCAGCTAGGTTGTGTAGTTGATAAAGTACTGGTTCTGAATTCAGGAGAACTTGAGTTCAAATCTGGCCTCAGACACTTGACACTTACTAGATATGTGACCCTGGGCAAGTCACTTAACCCTCATTGCCCCACCCCACCCCCAAAAATAGACACACACACAAAAAGAAAGAATTACTTGAAAATCAGAATTGGGCAAGTAGAATTTAATGACCCTACAAGACATCAAAAACTCAATAAAACAAAGTCAAAAGATTGAAAAAATATAATAAAATGTGGCATATCTCATTAGGAAATTTATTGAACTAGAAAATAGATCAAGAGGAGCTCATTTAAGAATGATTGTACTGGGTCTTTTTCCCAAAGAAATCATGGAAAGGGGAAAGGGACCCACATGTACAAAAATATTTATAGCTGCTCTTTATGTGGTGGCAAGGAATTGGAAGTTGAGGGGATGCCCATCAATTGGGGAATGGCTGGACAAGTTGTGGTATATGAATACAATGGAATACTATTGTGCTGTAAGAAACGATGAGCAGGAGGAGTTCAGAGAAACCTGAAGGGTCTTGCGTAGGCTGATGATGAGTGACATGAGCAGAACCAGAAGAACATTGTACACAGTATCATCAGCATTGAGTGTTGATCTACAGTGATGGACTATATTCTTCTCACCAATGCAATGGTACAGAAGAGTTTCAGGGAACTCATGATAGAAGAGGATCTCCAAATTCAAGAAAAAAAAAAAGAACTGTGGAGTATAGCTGCTGAATGAATCATACTATTTCTTTTGTTTTTGGTGCTGTTGTTTTTTCTATTTTGAGGTTTTTCATCATTGCTTTGATTTTTCTCTTATAACATGACTAATGCAGAAATAGGATTAATGTTACTATATGTATATATATATACACAACCTATATCAGATTACCTGCTGTCTAGGGGAGGGGGGGAGGGAGGGGAGGGCGGGAAAAAAATCTGAAATTGGAAAGGTTGTATACACAAAAGTTGAGAACTATCTTTACATGTAACGGGGAAAAAATTAAATACTTTATTAATTTTTTAAAAATGATTGTACTACTTGAAAGTCATGACCAAAGAAAGAACCTAAACATCAAAAAAGCTATCAAGGAAAATGGCCCTAATATGCCAGAAGCAGAGGGTAAAATAGAAATGGAAAGAATCCACCTACTACTACTGAAAGAGATCCACAAAAGAAAAGTAACAGGAATATTATAGCCAAATCCCAGAGCTCCCAGGTCAAAAAGAAAATATTTCAAAAAATATTTCAAGCCAAAAAGAAACCATTCATATATTGTGGAGCCACAGTCAGGATCATATAAGATTTAGAAGTCACCATGTTAAAGGATCAGGGGGCTTGGAATATGATATTCCAGAATGAAAAAGAAATAGGATTATGACCAAGAAAAGCTTGCCTAGCAAAACTGAGTGAAATTCTTCAATGGGGAAAATGAATTTTTTATGAAATAGAGGACTTTCAAGCAATCCTGATAAAAAAAAACCAGAGCTGAATAGAAAATCTCACTTTCAAATATAAGACTTAAGAGAAATATGAAAGAGAAACAATAAGGGACTCAATAAAGTGAAACTGTTTACATTTCTATATGAGAAGATGATAAATGTAACTTCTAAGAATTTTATCATTATTAGGGCAGTTTAAATGATCCTACATAGAGGACACAGAAGAGGGAAAACTATCTTACATCAATTATGCATGGAAGAAAGAACTTTTATGGTGGAGGGGAAAAGGAGAAGTGGGCAATGTTTAAACCTTACTCTCATCTAAATTGGTTCAAAGAAGGGGGACGCACACAGTCAGATGGGTACAAAAATCTATTTTACCTAACAGGGAAGAAGGAAGGAAAGGGGAAAAGAGAGAAGGAGGGACAAGACAAAAGGAAGGGCAAATAAAAGAAGGCAGTGGTCAGAAACAAAAAAGACTTTAGAGATGGGGGGTGAGAGAGAGAGAGAGATTGAGAGACAAAGAGAAAGAAGGATAAACAGGAGAAAGTAGGATAGAGAGAAATGCACCATTACTAATCCTAACCATGAATGTGAATGGAATAAACTCATCCATAAAATGTAGTGGATAGCAGAATGGATTAGAAACAAGAATTCAACAATATGTTGTTTATAAGAAATACACTTGAGGGGCAGCTAGGTGGCGCAGTGGATAAAGCACCGGCTCTGGAGTCAGGAGTACCTGAGTTCAAATCTGGCCTCAGACACTTAACACTTACTAGCTGTGTGACCCTGGGCAAGTCACTTAACCCCAATTGCCTTACCGAAAAAACAAACAAACAAACAAAAAAAAACCACTTGAAATAGAGACACACGAAGAGTTTAAAATAATAGACTGTTATGATTTGGCTGAAGTAAATAGGCAGGGGTAAGAATCATGATCTTAAACAAAGTAAAAGCAAAAATATACCTAATTAAAGAGATTATCAGGGAAACTTCCTAAAAGGCACCATAAAAAATAAAGTAATATCAATGCTAAACATATATGCACCAAATGGCATTCCATCCAAATTTTTTTTTTTTTTGGTGAGGGCTATAAAACCATGTATAGCTTTTGACCCAGTAATACGTAGGTCTGAATCCCAAAGAAATAAAATTAAAGAAAAAACAACCTATTTGTACAAAAATATTGATAGTAGCTCTTTTTTTTTTTTAGCAAAGATTTGGAAATTGAGAGACTGCCCACCAATTGGGAATGACTGGACAAATTATTGTTCATGGCTGTACTATTGTACTATAAAAATGACAAGCAGGATAGTTTCAGAAAAACTTGGGAAGACATGTATGATCTAATAAAAAGTGAAACAAGCAGAACCAGAAGACATTATACACAATAACAGCAATATCATAAGGATAATCAACTGTGAAAGACTTATCTACTAGACCAAGACAAGGATCTAAGACAATACCAAAGGACCCATGACGAAAAATGCTATCTACCTCCAAAGAGAGAATTGATGAAATCTGAATATAGATTGAAGTATACACGTAAGAAAAATCTTTATATGTGTTTTCTTTTGCAATATGTCTAACATGGAAATATATAATTGATATATTGCTTGCCTTCTCAATGGGTAAGATAGGGACAGCATTGAGGGAGAGAATTTGGAATTTTTTTTAAATTAAGTGAATGGGGCAGCTAGGTGGCACAGTGGATAGAGCTCTGGCCCTGAATTCAGGAGGACCTGAATTCAAATCTGGCCTCAGACACTTAACACTTACTAGCTGTGTGACTCTGGGCAAGTCACTTAACCCCAATTGCCTCACCAAAAAAAAAAAAACATTAAGTGAATGTTAAAATTTATTTTCATGTAATTGGGAAATATTTAATGAATAAATAAAAATATACTTAAGAAATAAAGTAAGAAAGTATATGAACACAACTAGAATAGCTCATATAAGTAAAAAAAATAGAATTATAATAACATCTAGAATTCATATTATTCTTTAAGGGCTGCAAAGTACTCCACATATGTTATCTCATTTGATCATAAAAACCCTGTGATGTAAGTACTATTTTTAATCTTTATTTTACATGTGGGAAAACAGAAGCTGAGAAAGCTTAAGTGTCCAGGTTCACACAGTTCATAAGCATCTGAGGCAGGATTAAAACTTGTGTCCCAAATTCCACATCTGATCATCTATCCACTGCAACACCTAGCTGCTTCTAAAATAATGTCTAGGATGCATTAAGGAAAATTAAAGATATATTAAAATTTTTTCCTGCCCACGTGGGACTTTCTGATAAGACTATGCACAGAGAAAACATGTCCTGGAATAAACCTGATCTTTAATGTAAATTAGCTTATTTACCAACTGCTGTATCCTCAAGGCTTGCACAATCCCCTCCCTTACTTCCTTTCTCTTTCAGAAAACCAAGGATTGGCTACATATTTTAAAAAGGGCCTCAAAAGTTATAGAAACTCAATCCATACCTGAAGAAGCTGAACCTTTGCCAGTGAGCAGTCTTTTTTTTTTTTTTTTTGTGAGGCAATGAGGGCTAAGTGATCTGCCCAGGGTCACACAGCTAGTGTCAAGTGTCTGAGGCTAGATTTGAACTCAGGTCCTTCTGAATCCAGGGCTGGTGCTTTATCTATTGTACCACCTAGCTGCCCCGCTCCCCCTCCCCCACTGTGAGCAGTCTTCATTTCAGTTTGGCTTCTTACTTTACTTACCACCAATCTCATGGAACTAGTAGGTGAACTTCTTCCTTGGCTCTCAAGATACACAGGTCAAAAAATTTACCTATAGCACTAAGAGATAAAAAGGGGTACAAAAAGGAACTGCAAGGTGTATTACAAAAAACAAACTTCTGCTATACAATTTACCCCAGTTCTAGCCTTCTTTCTAGCAACAACTCTCCATAGTTATTTCTTTACATTTGCTATGAGGTGTTTTTTTTTTTAATTAGTGCATATAAATGACAACAAATAATGGGAAGAGTTCTCTCCATTTTTATAATGGAGTTTGGGCAGTACTCAAATATGGTCTAATACAAATATGGAGTCACAATTGATTCAAAACCACAGCTTACAAGTTCCTATTAATATTTCTTTTTCCTTTTTTTTAAACCAAACTAAACCAGAGAACTTATTAATTCAAAGCCAAAGGCACCTAAATACAATTTTATATAAGAAATAGATTAGTAATATGGACTAGAATTGTGATATTATTGGTACAGGGAATTCCCAAATGAGGAAACTACCTCTACCAAATGTAGGTCAGCACCTTCCCTGCTTAGGGAACTGAGAAGTTAAGTGACTTACCCAGGGTGACATTGTCAATATGTGTCACAAGCAGGACTTCAACTAGATCTTTCTGGCTTTGAAGCTAGTTCTTTCTCTGCTACACCAAACAGCATCTCTATTACAATAGAAGAGCAAGGAAAACAAGAAGGAAAATAGCATTCCCCAGCACATTGCTGTCCCCTTGCCTTTGATGAGAAAAGGAGCATGCATATTCAGGACAACTTGCCCTCCTAGGGATTCATCCCAGCTAGAATGGTTCTCTCATTTTAAAGCTACTGATGTTATCTACCACTGCTGATATTGTTTGTTGGTCTGCTTTCTTTGATGAACCACATCTAAGCATGTCTTAGAAGGTACTGGTGTCATGCACCAGGCTAGTTTCTCTTCCAAGCTACTGCACGCTGGTTTTCAGTTGCAGTTGTTGAATGACCTATTTTCCATAGGGCAGTGGTCACTGCTCCTTTTGTGCTCTAGTCAATAATTTCAGGAATATTCCAGTTATTTTGTTCATCAGACCCATAGTTATGCCAAAACAATCAGCAGTAACCCTTAACTCAAGTATGTCTTCTGAACTGCATTGCTTCTGTCTCAGGAAACACACACCAGCATAGATCTGAGTTGGGGCTAGATAATAACCTTTTAATTCCCATCATCATGTATGAGAATTCCCATGGAACTTCATTTAGATTAGATTGGAAGGGAGGATTCAAATTCACTCAGACTCAAGAATCACAAATCTTGGAATCACAACTCAATGGAATAGGTTAGGCACAGGAGACACTGTAGTAAATGACTATAGTAATCTACTGTTTGATAAACACAAAGACTCCAGCTTCTCAGATAGGAACTCAGCATTTGATAAAAACTGCTGGGAAAACTGGAAGATAATGTGACAGAAACTAGGCATAGACCAACATCTTACACTGTATACCAAAATAAGGTCAAAATATGTACAGGATTTAGACATAAAGGGTGATACCATAGGTAAATTAGGAGAGGAAGGGATAGTTTACCTCTCAGATCTATGGAGAGCAGAACAATTTATGACCAAACAAGAGATAGAAGATATTGTGAAATGCAAAATGGATCATTTGATTACATTAAAAGGTTTTTGTACAAAGAGAAGCAATGAAGCCAAAATTAGACGGGAAGCAGAAAGGTGGGAAACAATTTTTACAGACAGTGTTTCTGATAAAGGTCTCATTTCTGAAATATATAGGGAACTAAATCAAATTTATAAGAAGGCAAGTCATTCCCTATTTTGAGAAATGGTCAAAGGATTAACAGGCAGTTTTCAGATGAAGAAATCAAAGCTATCTATTGCCATATAAAAAAGTGCTCTAAATCACTACTGATTAGATAAATGAAAATTAAACAACTCTGAGGTACCACCTCACACCTATCAGACTGACTAATATGACAAAAAAGGAAAATAATAAATGTTGGAGAAGCTGTGGAAAAGTTAGAACACATATATTGTTGGTGGAGTTGTGAGCTAATCCAACCATTCTGATGAGCAATTTCGAATTATGCCCAAAGGGCTATGGGACTGTGCATACCCTCTGACCCAGTAATACCACTACTAGGTCTGTATCCCAAAGAGATCATAGAAAAGGGAAAAGGACCCACACGTACAAAAATATTTATAGCAGTTCTCTTTGTGGTAGCAAAGAATTGGAAATCAAGGGAATATCCATCAATTGGGGAATGACTGAACAAGTTGATGTATATGAATGTAATGGAATACAATTGTGCTGTAAGAAATAATGAACAGGCAGATTTCAGAAAAACCTGGAAAGACTTAAGTGGACTGATGCTGAGTGAAGTGAGCAAAACCAGGAGAACATTGTACACAGTTAAAACAACATTGTATGATGATCAACTGTGATAAACTTGGCTCTTCTCAGTGGTACAATGATCCTTGGAATGACGATTCCAAGGAACTCATGATGGAAAATGTTCTCCACATCAAGAAAAAAGAACTGTGGATTCAGAATGTAGATTGAACCATATTGTTCTTACTTTTTGGTTGTTTTTTTCTTCTTTATTGAGGTTTTTCCCTTGAGTTCTGATTCTTCTTTCACAACATGACTAATGCAGAAATATGTTTGATGTGATTGTACATATATAACCTATATCATATTACTTTCTGTCGGGGGAGGGGAGAGGGAAAGAGAAAAAATTTGGAACTAAAAATCTTATGGAAACAAATGTTGAAAACTATCTTTACATGTAACTGGAAAATAATAAAATACCTTTATGATTAAAAACAGAATCACCACTCTCCCTATAATATTACTACATTTTCCATGACATAACTCCTCAGTTCTATACAAGAATAAAAGCTTTGTAATACTTTTTTCAAACATTAAAGGAATATCCTTCAGCTTTCAAACATATTACTTACAGTTTTTAAAAATCCATTTATCAACATATCTGAAGCTCTAAGAAGAAATAATAATGATAAATGGCATATATATTGTGTTTTAAGGTTTGCAAAGCACTTTATAAATAAATATTACCTCAGAGGCAGCTAGGTAGCACAGGGGATAAAGCACTGGCCCTGGATTCAAGAGGACATGAGTTCAAATCCAGCTACAGACACTTGACATTTACTACCTGTGTGACCCTGGGTAAGTCACTTAACCCTCATCACCCTGCAAATTAATTGATTGATTGATTCTGTAACGATTGGAATGATGCCACCTGCTGGAGACTTACTCTAGAAAAGCTCCCCCATGAGGTGAAGGTCTTTGAGGGCAAGAACATGTGTCTTTTCTTTGATGTCAGGAAGTGATGTTTGCTTGTGGGAGGAAGAAGAGGGAGCCTGGCACTCCGACTCGCTCTTTCCTGTGGACTCTGGCGGCGAGCAGAGCTAGAAATGCGCTCTCCCTTTAATAGATAGATGAATGTAGGTCTTTCTCTCCCTCTTTACCAAATTCTTATTCTCCTTAATAAATGCTTAAAAGTCTAACTCTTGCTAAAACTTATAATTTATTGGCAACCACTCATTAGATATTTTAGACAGACTAGCTAGAATTTTAGCCTTAACAGGCCCTCCCTCTGCAGAGAGTATATGTTACAGATGGTGTATATTATAACAGAAAGAGAAAAGAAAAAAAACAACAACAAAACGAAACTGTTCATTTAAAGTCTCTGAAAGTCTTTTCTCAGATGTCCTCTAGGTGTAGTCCTGGAATGGAAGTCTTTTCAGGAGTCGATGTGTGGATGCTGATAATAAGCCAGGAATCTTTCCTACAAAATTGGGCTTAGCAGATCTTTAAAATAGCTTTGTCAATAATCAAATCAAACAATGAAAGTTCTTAAAAATGTGTCTAAGGGAATTCAGAATCTTAGTTGTTACACATGAAACATATAATAAAACAAAAATTGAAACATTCTTTAAAATTAATATTACTATAGTCCCCCCTTGTGGAGGGTAAATTGAGAAGACAATTACTGCTTATTAAT
This sequence comes from Dromiciops gliroides, assembly GCF_019393635.1. NCBI lineage: Eukaryota > Metazoa > Chordata > Mammalia > Microbiotheria > Microbiotheriidae > Dromiciops > Dromiciops gliroides. The sequence goes on from NC_057862.1 coordinate 164,505,728, forward strand.
TTTTTAAAATAATTTTTATCTTTGTTTCATCACTTTTTGCATCATCTGCCTAATTATCCTCATGCCATTATGAGAAATTTAAAAATCTAATATAATTGGTAACAGGTGTCAAGGCCAAATTCAACACTGTATTTATCATGACACCTGAGATAATTATGGGGGTTACCATAAAAGAATAGAGAAATGATGGGATATGAGCATTCCCACCCTTGAGCAATATATATTGCCCATGCAGTATGCCAGGCTTAAAATAAGTGGATGGAATATATGTCCATGCCTCTGAACATATTGGAGGAAACTGAGTCAGACTTAATCAGATGCTTGGGATTGAGATGTCCATGGCATCAGGCATATAGTAGGGGGCATAGAAGCCAGGTGTAGAAATGAGATGGGTGGGATAAAAACTTCCAGCCATCTGCACAGTATTGTGGGGAAAAATAAAATAAGATATTAAACCAAGAGAATCCAACCTCAACATTTGTCAAAAGCCATTCCCTCGGCCATACCTTGACTTCATGCATGTCTCCCCTCATGTGACAGTTCAGTGTCTGCTCTTGCATGTATTCCTCTTGTGATTGGATGGCATCTTAGCCAACTGGCATCTGATAACTCAGAATAAAGGAAATTAATGTTTTAAAGGATAAGTTCCCATATAATAAGTTCCAAGTCTCATATGGATTTAAAAATTGAGGATAATAAATGATTGCAAAAAATATGAATACATCTTGACTCAGAATATAATATATAATTATGCAACAATTCCAAATAATACCCCTTTTTTTTACTTAGTATACAATTACTTTTGTGAAAAAGTGGAACATATTTCTAGAATCAATTTACACTTGCCATGGCAACCAATTTGCCAGGGAAATGCTTTAAAGAGTTTGATCAAATAATCAGTTGAGAAAAAATAACAAAAACAAACAACTCAGAATTTGGGAGCACAATACTCCCAGAATTAATATTGTATTATGAAATCAAAACCATCTTGCATTGTTTCTAAATTAGATAGATGAATGAATAGAAGAAAATACACACAGAACAATAAAAGACAATGAAATTCAAACTAGGGAAATCTAAATGAATATGAACTTAACATTAATAAGAGCATTACAAAATATAAACTTGATCACATGACTATAAAAAGCTTTTACAAATATTCTCCTTGTTTTAAAGATTAAGTATAAAACACAATCTCAAAAGCATGAAAATCTCTATGAAAATAAACCAATACCATTAATTTCAAAATGTAGATGTAATAGCATAGAAATCCTATGTGACCTCTGAACTGATACTATTACTCTGAGTGAATTCAGAACACTTTTGATTCTGGTATCTAAAATCCCCAATACTCATATCAATACCTTGCTGCTTACTTCTACATTTCTATAAAATATGTACCTTTCCATGGCAAAAGAAGTGAAGTTTTGAACTATTCAGCTGAAGTTTTTCTTCTTTAACCCCTCTATATTGTCTGTCAGTCCTTTCACCATACAAATGCTTTATAAGGTTACTAATTAAAGATAAAAGCAGATTAGAAAAATTATGAACAAAATGAGCATATCTGGAATTTAAAGGGTTTTCTAAGGTGGAGTCAGAAGCACAGCCAGGCTGGAGAAGGGCTGAGCCTGAAGCTGCAAATGTAGGTAGAGAAAGCTGCACATTAGATCTCTGGACTTCCTGGGCAGGGGAAGCAATGGGCTTGGCCAAGGAAGGGGTAGAAGGTGGGGTCTGGAGAGGAGGGGAGGGACCAGGGAAATTTGAATCAGACTTGATTTTGAACTCAGGCCTGGGTACTTCTTCTGCCACTTCCTCCACTGCTAGGGGATTAAAGACTTCTAGAGGTTGGGTCCTAGCCTCCAGGCATGCAAAATTAGAGAATCTTTTAGCATTACAATTTGAAAAAAATGCCAGAGTCTGAGGTTTCTCTGAAAAAGTATGGCTGGGAGAGAGGGGGATATTTATATTCCCTTATGTGAGCACCTTGCTGGCTCTTCTAACAAAAATAAAAAAAAAAATAGAAAATCCACAAAAACAAAGCATTAACATGATCTTATCTCCCATTTGTCTGGTTAAACAGACTAAAATCAAAAATAGGGTAATTAGGGAGTTTAAAAGGTCCATTTGAAAAAATTTAAAGAGAAAACAGCCAGTACTTAGCAGTTTAAAGGGACAGGGTAGGGGAAATTTCTTACCCAACCAGAAGATCAGAAGATGGAGGTTTCAGCTTTCCTCTTCATGGTCAGCCATCTGTTAAGGCTAAAATTCTAGCTAGTCTGTCTAAAATATCTAATGAGTGGTCGTCAATAAATTATAAGCTTTAGCAAGAGTTAGACTTTTAAGCATTTATTAAGGAGAATAAGAATTTGGTAAAGAGAGAAAGGCCTACATTCATCTATCTATTAAAGGGAGAACGCATTTCTAGCTCCCTTCTCCACCAGAGTCCACAGGAAAGAGCGAGTCAGAGTGCCAGGCCCCCCCTTCTTCCTCCCACAAGTAAACGTCACTTCCTGATGCCAAAGAAAAGACGCATGGTCTTGCCCTCAGAGACCTTCACCTCATGGGGGAGCTTTTCTACAGTAAGTCTCCAGCATCCCAATTGTTACAATTCATTGGATGAGTGGACAAATAAATACATAAATAGATACATTTTATTTCATTTTAGCCTCACCACAACCCTGGAAAATAGGTGTTATTATTATTATTCCTATTTTACAGAAGAGAAAACTGAGTAAGAAAGGGGTTAATTTAAGAGGCATCTAGCCCTCACAGTGGATAGAATACTGATCTTGCTTGGAGTCAGAAGAGCTGAGTTCAAATCCAGTGTAAGACAATAGTTGTATCACCCTCTCAAGTCACTTAGCTCCTATTTGCCTCAGTTTCATCATCTGTAAAGTTAAGATAATAATAACACTACCTAACAGGGCAGTTTTCAAGGTAAAATGAGATAATATTCATAAAGTCCTCTGCAAACCTTAAAGCAAGTGTTAGTGATAATGACAACAATGTTGTTGTTGTTATAATTTTCCCAGCATCACCCAGCTACTAAGTGTCTGAAGAAGGAATTAAAGTCAAGTCTTCCTGACTCCAGGTCCAATGCTCTATCTGATGCACCACTTAGCTTTCTTTAGTATTGTACTAATTTCCCTGCAATTCTTCCTGGCAGAAATTCTATCATCTTTTGTTTGGTCAAAAAGTTGTGGCGGGAAATTAAGGTCTCTGGTTGTTTCTATTCTTTTCTGATTTTAAATTTGGAAATCTAAATCTTCAGAGAGGAATCTAGAATTTTACCAGCCTGTCCATGTTGTTATTGCAAAAATGACAGAAACAGAGTTAGGGACAAGCAGAGTAGACACTGAGAAAATGGATTACAGAGTGTTTGCATCATTTTGGGCTGACCAGCATCTACTTCATAGATTTGCATCTTTTTAAATTCACTTTTATTAATTCATCCAGAGAAGATGATCTGGCTCTGGGGCAACCTAACTGGTAAATTCACAAAAGACTGGTTTATAACCCAGCATAGCATTTTATTCATTTATGTGGGAAGGAAATAGCTGCCAAGTAAACCAGAATGCTGGTGTCAGTTGGTCAATACATTAACTTCCCAGGAAGAACCTAAATTACAATCAGAATGTTGGTTGACTAAATATACAAAGAATCAGAATAAAGGGAATTGGATGATCCTATGGGATAAGGTCAAGCTATGATAGGCTGAAATATCTCCCTCTCCACTATAAGTTAGAGTTGATAAGCAGGAAAGTCTAGTCATATAAAGGGGTCAGGATATCCTGTGCTCTGGATGATAATGCTTAAAGTGATAAATTATTTACTGCACAGATCTCCCTTTTCTAAACTTCATGCAGACCACTACCCTTTAGTTTGCATTCATCATCAATGTGTCACAAATTCCAATATTTCAATTTATTTGCCATTAGTTACATTGAATTGGTTTCTCTCCAGGGTGATATTGAGAGATGCTCTAGCCTCATTAGCAAAACATTTACAGTCTCTAAAGGAGGGTTATTTCTGCATATCTATCAATCAACAAGTATTTATTAAGTGCTTACTTTGTCCTCAGACTGTACTAGGCACCAGGGATACAAGTACGAAGAATGAAACAAACCATATAACAAAAGAGCTTCCATTCTAATGAGGAAAGACAACAAGTATATATACAGTCATAAACAGCACAAGTATAAAGTGAATAAATACAAATACATGCAAAGTAATTAAATACAAAGGTAGTTTGAGAAGGAGGGTACCAATGGTTAGGGGATCAAATGAAGCATCATGCACAAAGTGATGTTTTCTTAAAGGAAGAGAGTGTCTCTGAGGCAGAGGAAAAGAAATCATATCCATTTTTTAAAACTGATTCAAGTTATATTAAAATTCAGAGGATGACATCTGATTTTATCCCCAAATTTTGTGCTTGGTTCCTGATTGAGATTTTCATTGCATATAGTCACTGATTACAGATGACAATTTAAAGCCCTTTGTTGTGCTTCAAAGAATTATGCAAAGAGAGGTGGGAACTATGGGAGATTGGATATTCTGTCAAATTCATTTATGTTTGTTAGCTTTACTTAATTGATTTTTCCCCTTTCTTTCTTAATCTTAATTACATGGAATGTCTTTTGGGGAATGGAGGAGGGAGGATATATTTGGACACAAAGGAGATATAAAAATAAAAGCTATAAATAAAAACTAAAAAAAAGAAAAGAATCAAAGATTTATTAATGGAGTAGTAATGTAGTTTTATTTCCATTCTCAGGGGGAAAAAAAGACTCCATATTTGCCTCTGAATATTCTCTCAGATTTCAAAACAGAAGTAGTCACCCAGAGTAATGATTTACTCCAGTGATTCCAATGTAAATTTGTATTCCCTGCAAAAACCTTGAAGGCATTCTTCAGAAGGTTTACATGAACCAATCTTGAATCTCCAGGTTGGAATTATAACCTACACGTTGTTATCAACAAAGAAATTTGTACAGGCAGAAAATCACACTTTGTCATTGCAGAGCTATATTTGAAATAGACTGGGTTCCACCGAAACAAAATATTAGGTGAGTTTTCATTGGTGCTTTTTTGTTTGTTTGTTTGGTTGGTTGGTTTTCTTTTGTGGCATGGATGTGTGATTTTATACTACAGGAAGCTCCTTATTTCAATGCAGACCTCCAATCACTCTGAAGTATATATACATAATCTTAGAGGCTCACCTGAAAATATTGAAAGGCTAAATGATTTGCCATGGGTCATGCAGCCAGTAAGTATAAGAGGCAGGATATGAACCCCCCTTCATTTCAGTCTGAGGTCAGCTAACCCTAACCCATTAGGTCATGCTGCCTCTCTGACACATTGTCTTGTTAAAATAGCCTTCTGTGTAGCTCTGGTTGGTCTCCCCTCAGCCAGTGAGTGCTATATTGACCTTGTATGGTACCTTGAATGGAATAGGAAGGAGGGGGCACTGAGAAAGCCAGTCCTCTGAGAAAACTGTTGTGATTGTTGAAGAGCTGTTGCATTTTTATCACAGCAGGAAGTTTATTCTTGTTCTAGCAGATAATTAGAATCATGAAAATTCTTGTTTATTTAAGAAGCCTCTGCTCCTCTCTCCACCAGTGTTTTTAAATTATCTGTTTTAACATAAGGAAGCAGGACAATTTATGTAAAAGGTATTGAGTCCATCATCTCTAAGTAAATGTAGAATAACACCCACAAAAAATCATCTTTGCCCCCACTCTATTTTAATAATACTTATAGATATACTGCACTTTCAAAACATTTTCAAATTTTTTTATGTTTGAGGTTTTTTAGAGTCGCTTCTATTCAACAAAAATTTATTAAATGACTACTATGTTCCAGATATTATGATAGGAGATGGGGATACTCAAAGAGATCTATGATCTCACTGATGTGGATGGTCCCTATGGCCTTGCAGATGGCAATCCATCCATGCAGTCTCATCCTTTATAATTCTTGTCCATTTTCTCCCACAAGTTTTCCATAGGGTGTCCACATAATGTGCTAAGGGCTTCCTTCATTTCCCCTTATAATAGCTGGCATTTATATAGTGTATTAAGGTTTACAAAGCACTTTACAAATATCTCATCTGATACTTGCAATAGCTCTAGGATGTAAATATATTATTATACCCATTTCACAGATGTGGGAAGAAAGGAAGACTAAGGTTAAGTGACTTGCCCAGGGTCACATGGCTAGAGCCTGGGGTCAGATTTCAACCCATATCTTCCACACTCTAGAAACAGCACTCCCAACTGTACCACCAAACTGCCTCTATGTCTTGAAGATACCAGTGGAGTACTTAGGGCATTCTATGACTCTTTCTGTGTGACATGACCAGCTTCTTCACTGGTCATTTCTTTAATGAGATTCCTTTGACCTGGTCCTTCCTCAAAGTATTATTTGTTATGTGTTATAGCCTCCTTGTACTAGCCATGAGCCTCTCCATTATCTTTTGAAAGTATTCTTAATTCTTCATAAACTATAGTGTTCAGGGGCAGCTAGGTGGCACAGTACATAGAGCACTGGCCCTGGATTCAGGTGGACCTGAGTTCAAATCCGGCCTCAGACACTTGACACGTACTAGCTGTGTGACCCTAGGCAAGTCACTTAACAACAATTGCCTCACCAAAAATAATTAAATAAAATAAACTATAGTGTTGCATGTCTCAGCAGCTAGGTGGTGCAGTAGATAGAGAACTTGGCCAAGAGTCAGGAAAACCTGAGTTCAAATGTGACCTTAGATATTTACTAGCCTGTGTAATCTAGACAAGTCACTTAACCAGTTTGCCTCAGTTTCCTCAACTGTAAAATGTGAATAACATAGGGTTGTTGTGAGGACCAAATGAGACAGTATTTGCAAATAAACTCAATACAATGCTTGGCACATAGTAGATACCATGTAAATGCTTAATCCCTTCCCCTCACTCTAAAACTATAGAAGAACACCAAACGAATAGTGATTTTTAAAAGATGGACCTTTGTTTCTGGTAGAAGGAGCTTTGAAATTTCTTAAAGGTACTGGGAAGGGCACTGGATTTGGATTCAGGAAGATATGGGTGAAATCCTGCCTCTGACACTTGCTAACACTATGACTTCTGGTAAATCATTTCATTCTCTGAGCCACAATTACTTCATTTGTGATATGAGAGTGGTAGACTTTATGGTCTCTAAGATCCTTTAATATTACAGTTGAGAAAACAGATTTAGAGGGGTTATTTGCCCACTGTCACAACTCTTAAAGAAGGATTTTAATCTAGATCCTGTTGACTCCAAGTGAGTTGTATAAGTCCAAGCTAACATTGAAGGAATTTCAACCCAAATTGTTTGACTCTAGAGTGAGGACTCTCACCATTCTACCTTTCATTCAGCTTGAAATCCTATGACATTTTCACTCAGAAATCACCTTGCATTGACAAAGATTTCTTTATCTAAGCTTTACATGGGCATGCAATGCCATAAGTGAGTTATGAAAGAGTTATGGAATTAAGAATAGAAATCCTAGCAAACCTGGAGTTTTCAAGAATCAACAAGTGGAAAATATTTTCTGCCTCTCCAAATATACAGGTCAGCAACATTGATACTTTCAATACCTTTAAGCTCTACCTACTTGATTCTGTTACTTTTCCTATTAAATAGAGAACTAAACAACACATTCGTGTTCTTGATATTATATCTGGAGGTCCCAGACAACAAATGGGAGAAGGATTGTCCAGTACATGGTGCCGACAATCTGAATTAGCAAGTAAACAAATGGTTTGCATGTATAAGGTCATCAGACATCCCAGATTCCCTAAGAGAGCCTCAGTTTCAATTTCACATCTCATTTTCGCCTCCTGACTGCCCCATAGTCTTGGATTCATTCCCAGATCAAGACTTGGCTTCTGCCTGGAGCCAACCAACTGCCGGAAAGGAAAGGAGCCAGAATCCATAAGACTTGGAAAAGTAGATAAGCTGAAGGGTAAATCAGCCAGCCACAGGTAATATTTTTTTTTCCTAAATGGAAAGAGGGAAAATATGCATCAAGTCCTTCACACTTTCAAAATAGGAACACAGGGTAGACCTGGTACTGTGTTCTAGAGCTAGAATTTAGTTTTTGTTTGTTTTGCTTGTTTGTTTTACCTTTTTTGTGTTATAGATCCCTTTGGCTGTCTTATGGAGCCTGTGAACCCCCTTTGCAGAATTATGTTTTTAAATGCATTTAATAAAATGCACAGGATTACAAAGAAAACCTACCTTTGTATATATGCATTTTTTCATTAAGCTTTGTTGGATAGGTAGATAGATAGATAGATAGATAGATAGATAGATAGATAGATAGATAGATAGATAGATAGATGGATAGATAGATGGATAGATGGATAGATAGATAGATAATATATAGAGATGTATAGACATGGAGATGGTGTTATAAATGTAGATATGGATATGGATATGGATATGGATATGGATATGGATATGGATATGGATATGGATATGGATATGGATATGGATATGGATATGGATATAGACAGATATATCATTGAGCCAGAAGAAGTTTAGGGAATAGGTCCCATCCTTGGCTTGCCTTCTTATTTCTTCCCTTGGGACATGTTCTAGGAAGGATGTTTTTCCTCTTTCCTCCTTCTTCTATTTCACTTAATCTCTTTCAACAACTACCTCCAACTTTTCTGCCCTTACAAAATGTGAGTATGGATATCTCAAATGATCTTATTTCTGGAGCTGAGTGTTTAATGGCAGTAAAAAATAAAAATAATAAAAAAGGCAAAAGAGAAACAAGATTTTAAAAAGACAGTTTTCTATTAGGACAGAACAACTCTGGGCTAAATTTACTTCAAAATATTTGTAGCATGCAAATTTTAAAAATGTAAAAGGGCCAAAATAACACTACCAGTGCTGTCTATCATAGACAGTAAATATAATGGGCTGAAAGATATATAAGGCACTGGAAAGTTTAGCCATGTTGTAACCCCTGGTTAAAATTAAGCAGAAGTCAAAATTCCCCCATGCCTATAATAATTTTGATCTCTGAGAGCATGATCTGGGATAAACAGCTTCATTAAGATGGTGGGCACCATAAGTTGGTTTCCCTGCATGAATAGAAGTAGAACAACTACGAAGAAAGTATCTGTTCCTTTGACTTATGTGACTTTGGGCTAATCAATGAACCTTAGGGTTTGTCTTTTTTTTCTGTTGTTGTTGTTGTTGTTTTTTAACCTTTATAATAAGAGGGCTAAATCATATGACGTTTAAGGTCTCTTTCAGGTCTAAATTCTATGTTCCTAAGGAACAGACAATGAATCAATCGATCGATAAGTATTTATTTACCACTTGTCATGTCACAGACATTAAGCTTAGCATTGGAGAAAAAGTAAAAACAGTTCCTGTCCTCGAGAAGCTTATATTCAATTTAGGCAGACAACATACATAAAGAGTATAAACAAGACAGAGAACAAGAGATATCTGACAGCATGTTTTAGGAATCAGATTCACCTACTCTGAGGATCCTAACACTCTTCCTGGGCCTCCTTACCTGGAAACTCGAACCCCATTTGAGAAAAAATATCTCCCACCAAAACCACTGAGTTGTAGACTTACACCAAGAGTTTCTTCTCTCAGTGGAAGAATCCATAACTAAGGACTATGTAGAGTGTATTCTGCTAAGAAAATCTCCCGTCCTTGGCTAAAGATTGAAGGCTAATCTATTCCCCTAGATTTTTAGAGGAGTGTTCAGAAAAAAACAACCTTCAAACACTAACAAGATGGACATTTCTTTAAGGAGATGAAAAGAGTTCTCTCAGACTATGGTTTCTCTCACTATGGTCAGAGAAAGTGTCTAACCATAAAACAGATATCCGTGTCAACTTTTAGGTGGCTCATTTACCTTCTATTGGTACAAATTCTTCATTCAAGAGAAATTATCATGCCAGGTAGTGTAGTGGATAGAGCAGTGGTCTTAGAGTCAGGAAGACTTGTGCTCATTTCCCTCAGCCATGGTCATCTCCTCTGAAAAATGGAAATAATAATAATCCTTACCTCTTGGTTTGCTATGAAAATGAAATGAGTTAACATGTATAAAATAAAGCATGTTGTAAAACTTAAAGCACTAAATGCTATGATTATTGTTATTATTACCATGTGACTATCAAAACCCTTATCAATGTGTGTTCAACCACTTATCAATTTCAGTACATTCTCCAGTATGTTCAAAAAGTGGGTGCTAAACATTCCCCAGCATCTTGCCCAGAAACATTAGCTTTTACAAATAGTAAGAAAATTGCATGGGTTATTGAGGGCACAGAACAGAATAAGAGAAAGCTAGAGGGCTAGATTGCCTTTGGAAAATTCCACCAATATTCATTCAGTGATCTTGTACACCTAAGAGACAGAGAAGATCACAGCCACTAATGAACTGAAATGGAATATCATACAAAAGGGCAATGGAGAGGTGCACGGTGGGCTTAAGTGAGATACAACAAGATTACAAAGGAAGACAAGCAGGATGAGTCATTTATACAATACAAAAAAAATCTATAATTAGAAAAAATATGCTGCTCAAGTATCAGGAACAAAGACTAAGGAAATCTTACTAGCTCCATTGATATCTATGCAGTCAAGAAAATGTGAGGAGAATCCCAACACAATAGATGAGCCTCAAGTGAACAAATATATGAAAAGATTTATGAAGGAACCTTAAGTAAGGATAGGAAATTATTAATAAATTGTGAGATGGGACCTTTTGGAGGGAATGCCCTTGTTAATGAGATCATCTATCCTTTGGATCAATCTATCAATAAATCAACATTTATTAATCACCTACTCTGTGCCAGACACTGTGCTAGGCATCTAGGATACAAGAATGAAACAAAAATGGAACAGTCCCTCTCCTCAAGTAATTTATAAACTGAGAAAAAAGCACATACATATTTAATTACATGCAAGATACCTACAAAATATATGCAAGGTAATGTTTTGTGGTTTTGTTTTTTTTAAACAGGGCAATGAGGGTTAAGCGACTTGCCCAGAGTCACATAACTAGTAAGGGTCAAGTGTCTGAGTCAGGATTTGAACTCAGGTCCTCCTGAATCCAGGGCCAGTGTTTTATCCACTGTACCACCTAGCTGCCCCTGCAAGATAATTTTTATGGGAAGGGTAATAGCTGCTGAAGACATAAGGAAGGATAAAGGATACACACACACACACACACACACACAGAGGATATATACAAATAAATACAATGGAGTTAGGGAGGGCACTAGTGGTTAGGGAAGAACAGAAAAGGCTTCATGTAGAAGGTGATGCGTAAGCTACACCTAGAAGAAATTTGGGGATTCTGTGAGGGTGGGGTGAGGAAAGGGAGCATTCCAGGCATAGAAAACAGCCACCACACAGACTTGGAGATGGAAGATGAAGTGTCAAGTAAGAAGAACACAGAGAAAGCCAGTGTCACTGGATCTTGGAATGCGGGAAGGAGAGAAAGGCAGCCACAAGGCTACAAAGATAAGTTGGGACAAGCTTATTTAAAAGAGCACTCCAGGGGGCAGCTAGGTAGTGTAGTGTATAAAGCACTGGCCCTGGATTCAAGAGGACCTGAGTTCAAATCTGACCTCAGACACTTGACACTTACTAGCTAGGTGACCCTGGGCAAGTCACTTAACCCCCATTGCCCCGCAAAAATAAATAAATAAATAAATAAATAAATAAATAAAGAGCACTCCAAAAGAGTTATTTTTATTTTGTCCTAGATGCAATAGGGAGTCAACAGAGTTATTGAGTAGGGGAATGACATGGTTAGATATGTGCTTAAAGAAAAAGACTGACAGTGAGAGAAATTCTTTTTCATTATATTAATAACCAATTATTAAATTAGGATTAAGGCTATTTCTCTGTATTTCCCCATTCAGGGGACCAGCCCCTGTAAATCAGTCAGTCTCTGAAGGACATTGTTCATGGATGAGATTGCCCAAATCATCAGGAAACATGCTCCTTCATCTTGGGCAGGAAGGACTTCACCTAACTAGAAGACCTTACTTCTGTTTAGAGTGTCAAAAGAATCTAATCCGGGTGATTTTCATCCCTAAAGCACTAAGTCTATACCCTCGTAGTGCCTCATTTTGGTTTCAACCTAGAAACTAACCAGAGCTGATTCCTTTGTCCAGATTGCTAGAGGCAGCTGAATCTCATAATCAAGCCAATGTGGGGGCAGCTAGATGGTGCAGTGGATAAAGCACCGGCCCTGGATTCAGGAGGATCTGAGTTCAAATCTGACCTCAGACACTTGATACTTACTAGCTGTGTGACCCTGGGCAAGTCACTTAACTCTCATTGCCCTGCCCCCCCCAAAAAAAATCAAACCATGCTCTCAGCAGGAGCTGAAGGCTTTCAGTCCACTTCCTCATTTGAAAGTCCACCCTCTCATTAATTGTTCACCAATCAGAATTGATTTATGCCTGTTGGGGCACCCCTTTTTCTAAATGTATCTAAGCATTTGACAATCTCCATGGTTTTTTCTTTGGTTACTGAGAGAACCCACTGATCATCAATTTATTATCAGTTAGCCTCATTAATAAATTGATTATTAATTACCCAGAAACTCTGTCTCTCGGGCTTTTCATTTGTCTCAACAAATACATGGAGAAATTTGATGTAGAAAAACCATTTAGAAGGCCATGTATACATAGTCCAGGTGAAAAATTATGAGGATGTGAACTAAGGTGACAGCTATATGAGTAGACAAATATGAGAGATGTTGTGGAGATAGAAATAGCAAAAGTTGGCTATTAATATTCCTAAACCATCAATCTGACCATGTTACTCTTCTCAAGAAAGTTTAGTGGCTCCCTATTGTCCATCCTATGGCTAAAATATCAACTCCTCAGTTTAGCAAAAGCCCTTCAGAATACGTCTAGCCTATTTTTCTAGGTATAATTCACATTATTAATTCATGAATTCTATATTATGTTGGCAAACTGAGCTGCTTGATATTTCATCTCCCATGCCTGCTCATTGCTCTGCCCCCTCATCTTTACTTCTTGAAATTCCTAGCTCTCTTCAAGGCTCGACTCAGTTGCTACTTTCCATCCAAGGCTTTTCCTTATTTCTCTAGCCACTATTGCTGTTGCCTCCAAAATGAATTTGCATTTACTTTGCATAATTTTTACATTTTCTTACCTGCATATGATAGAATTAGGATTTTTTACTTGAATTGGATAGCTATAGAGAGTTATGGAACAAAGGAGTTACATGATAAAGCAGTACATTATGAAGTTTCCTGAGCAAGTAATATGAATGGTTTGGAGAGGGGAGAACCTAGAGACAGAGCCAGCAATGAGGAGGCTTCTTACTATAACATACCAGGGAAGAGAGAATGGGGGTTTGATACAAGCAGTGAGAGGAAAAAGAGGGGAAACAGGTATAATGATGACAATAATAAAAATAATAGCTAATGTTTTTGTAGTGCTATGCACCAGGCACTGTGCTAAGGACTTTACAAATACGATCTCATTTGATTCTCACAATTCTGGGAGGTAGATCATCTTATTACCCCCATTTTTTAGGCGAGGCAAACAGAGGTTAAATGACTTGCCCTAGATCACACAACCAGTCAGTGTCTGAAGTCAGATTTGAATTCACGTCTTCCCAATGAAAGATAATGCAGACTTAGAATTCACAAATAATTTCCCTGTTTGTCTACTCTGTTAAGGGCTAAAATTCTAGCTAAACTGTCTAAAATATCTAATGAGTGGTCGCCAATAAATTATAAGCTTTAGCAAGAGTTAGACTTTTAAGCATTTATTAAGGAGAATAGAATTTGGTAAAGAGAGAGAAAAAGGCCTAGATTCCTATCTATTAAAGGGAGAGCACATTTCTAGCTCCACTCTCCACCAGAGTCCAAAGGAAAGAGCGCGAGACTGAGCGCCAGTCTCTTCCTTCCTCCTCCCACTAGTCCGCGTCACTTCCTGACTCCTGAAGAAAAGACTCCTGGTCTTGCCCTCAAAGACCTTCCCTTCATGGGCAGAACTCTTCTACAGTAAGTATCCAGCAGGTGGCGTTATTCCAATCGTTACAACCCTTACTTACCTTAATTATATGGTTGCATGATGCTACTAACTACAAGAAATGCCTATCTCTCTTCCCCCCAATCAGAACCTTTCTTATTTGCTTTACTTTGTGCACCAAGTTTCTGAGCTTGCATCTCTGCTATTTATAATGTTTTTCCTGAATCTTGTGTTAAATGAAATGTACATTCAATCATTTCAAGAACAACTATCACAGACAAGATTAGACACACAACTTTCTGATATGGCTTGCCTTCTGGAACCATTTAGTAACAGCTACAAATCTCACATTACACAAGAAACTGGCAGTATCAGTTCAAGGAGAAGAGAAGAGAGCATTTAAACATAATTTAACACTAACACATACATATATATGTATGTATATATGTGAATACATACATAATACAAATGTATATAGATGTAGATATATAATAGCACACACATGCACGCATGTGCACGCACACACACACACACACACACACACACTGCTCCACCAAAGAATAATTCTGAGTTTTTCCAGGCACACATATCATCACGGTGAATTTTTCTTTTCCAACTAGGTTGATTTAAAAAGAAGAATTCATATTGCAGACGTTCTCACAACAGGGTATCTTTCAAAAGTATAGGTCATTCCCACCAGGACATATGCTCTAGCATTTTCTCCAAAAACAGTCCCAGCAAGAAATAAGTATGAGAGTATTTTTACTCATGGAAGACTAAGATGTGTATTAATAGGATTTAATTTTTGACATATAGCAAATATATTTTCCTTATTAGGAAAGCAAAATAATACTTCATGCTGTGTTTAAACATCTTGAATTTGGGGAGCCAAAATATTCTTTCCTTTTTTCCTGTTATTTGTTATATGCAAAAAAGAAAAAAAGAAAAAAAAGAAATAGGTGAAAAACGTTGACTCAAAAATACCATCTTAATTATTGAAGTAATTATAAAAATTATTTCCACGAATGTCAAAGAACTGGACTCTAAGGATGCTTCAAACTCTAAGCAAATGAATTTCCTCCTTCTATAAGAATAGCATTATGTAACTCCCATAGCATAGGTTCCTTCATATGTAAAATTGGGTTGAGTGACAGTGGTGTCTACCCAGAAGAGTTTTTGTGAGGCTTCAGTTCAATCCAATAGGTATTTATTAGATGCCTACTATATGCCAGGCACTATGCTGAGCAGTGGGGATATAGAGACAAAACCAAAGCAGTCTCTGCTCTCAGAGCTTACATTCACCACAAGGAAAATTACAAAAATATTTAAATACAAAATATATGAAGAATAAATACCAAGTAAATGATGGAGAGAGGGAAGAGAAATGAGCAGGGTACTAAATAGTAGGGAGATGAGGAAAGACTTAAATATACATAAAATGCTTTGTAAACTTTAAAGTGCCATTATACATTTCATTTATTATCTCTATTCCCAACATATTAATATAGTGTTGAATACATAAATACTTGATCGAAACATATGATGCTCAACCTCATTAAAACATATCACCTACTGGGCAAAAAACTCCCAAAACATTTTCCCTATGCATCTGTGAAATAACATGATGTAAAAATTATACATGTACATAAGTAAAATGGGTTACCTTGGGAGAGAGTGGGTTTTCTATCACTGGACACCTTGGAACAGAAGATGCATGACTTATGATTGGAGATAGTATAAAAAGTCTCCCTGTTAAGTTATACTAAATGGTCTCTGAGGTCTCCTCCAATCCCGAGATTACAGGAAACTGTAATTTTTCTTTTTTACTCATAGGATTACCCTACCACTCTTATTCACTGTCTATTTACTCTGATTTTACATGCAACTTGAAGTAACTTAACTGGTTGGCTTTCAATTTATGGTATATCAGACATAGCAAATTGGGAAATATGCTGTCAATTTTATAATTTTGATGTTATAGCTATAGTTCTGTGTTACATTTATAATTATAAAACTTCAATATGGAGTCACTTAGGCTAAATCATCCTAAAGCCCATAAAAACATATAGGCAAAATAGATTATACTTTTCCATTGTTGACTCTGTATTAGGTAGATAAGGCTTTTGAAAGCTTTTGAATAGATGAACTCTTGATCCTCTGTATGGGGCCTTGAGTCATTCTCCTGCTGCCTTAAATAGTTACCATTAAATCCTCCCAACAATTTGTGGTCTAATAAGGAAACTTCCTCCTACCTGAGCCTCACCCAAGCCTGGTATCAATAAGTAACTGACTCCTTCCCCCCCCCCCCAAAAAAAAAACCTGTTCCATCACATGTGGGTCTGATTAGGAATTCTCCCTCCTACATCTGGTACCAATTATTTGTCCTCAACCAAGCCCATTCTTAGGGTTTATAAATGTGCCACCTGAACTCCAATTTTGAGCATGATTCCTCCCTCATATGTCTTGCTATGCCTTATGACTGTAAGAACCTCTATTCATATTGCCATAGAGTGTGTGTAGGTATGCTTTGTTCACCTGATTGTTGCACCAATTATAATAAAGCTCATAGTTATATCACCTTCTTAGTACCAATTTTCTAGAAATTCCCAAACCCAGGTATTTATTTTAACCCAAGCAGTAAGGCCAAATAAAGCAGAGTAGAAAAATTTAAAAAAATCTCCCTGGACCTCAGTTTACTCCTCCATAAAATGAGGGGGTTGGAGTAGATGACCTCTAAAGTCATTTCCAAATCTAGATTCATGATCCTATACTCTTATGCTGTGCTATTTCCCTACAGAAAAATGATTGAGAAAACAAATAATGCAATATCTGTATTAAACATTTTGTTTTTCTAGTCCACCACTTCTCTGCCAAAAGATGGTGAGTATGTTTCATTATGGTTTTTTTTTTATTTTTTTTTTATTTTTGTGTGAGGCAATTGGGGTTAAGTGACTTGCCCAGGGTCACACAGCTAGTAAGTGTTAAGTGTCTGAGGCTGGATTTGAACTCAGGTACTCCTGACTCCAGGGCCGGTACTCTATCCACTGCGCCACCTAGCCGCCCCTATGTTTTATGTTTTATTGAACCATAATTATTTGTTTAAATACCAGATTTCTCTTTCCTGTTAATGATGTTTTCATTTACATTTTTGTAATTATATATTGTTCTTCTGAATCTGCTTTTTCATTCTGTATTAGTTCATGTAAATCTTTCCAAGCATCTCTGAATTCCTCAATTTATATTTTAATGTACAATAACATACCATTATATTCATATGCAACCATTTTTTCAGTCATTTCCTAATTATTGGGTACCCAATTGGCTTTTAAAGGCAACAAAAATTATCTGTTTTGTTGAGGATGATAATGAGTCTACCATAATTTTTCTTTCTGATAATGTTGTTCTATCAGATGGTAGAAGTTGGGCCACCTAGAAAAACAGATGGTGAAGTAAAGCAATGTTAAGTAGGTAAAACAGATTTTTTCTTATCCCAGTCCCTAGATATTCTTTCCCCTTAGTCCTCTCTCCTTCCTCTTTTTACATTTCCTCTTCTCCATTCTGTTTCTCCCCTTTCTTCATGGATTCTTCTTATCCCGCAGGTATCTAAAGGAGGTACCATTTTATTTATTTAAATAAACTTTAGATTCAAGAGAGATTTTGCAATCATAATCATCATCAAATTTTTATTATATTTAAAAGTTTTTAAAGGTGCTTTTCTCATAGTACTCCTATGGGGTTCACAGTACATATTTTTATCTACAATTTCAGATAAGGCAACTGAGAATTATATTACCTAAGGTGACAAAGCTAGTAAGCAGAACTGGGATTCAAATCCAGGTCCTCTGACTCCAAATCCATTTATCTTTTGATTGGGCCAAAACTCAAGAAAATGCAGGAAACAAACATCACAGGAAGGTTTAGTGTATAGTCAACATGTAAGGAATATTGATCAAAGAGTGTTTCCTAGATAAACTTAATAAGCATCCACGTCTATCAATATACTTAGCATTTTTAACCTTTTCTCTGTTCATAGAACAGACTTGAGAAAAGGAAAGAGGACCAAAAAAAAAATAACCAAGTATCTTGACCCACTTTTGTAGGCCAACACAAGGGGTTGACTCTTCCTCCAATAGGTCATCTTCCCAAGATTTCCAGACATACAATTACCTTGTAGATGGCCCAACTGGAAACTAATCAAGAGCTGTCTTTATCCTCTTAAGATGCTGATGGGCATGTTCATATTCTTTAGGGAAGAGAAATATGCTTATCATTGACTGGAGGATCAATCTCTTTTTATATATTTATTATTAATGATATATTTAATAATGTTACTAATAAAACATTAACAATAGCATTTATATCACTTTTTTTGGTCTTTTTTTTTTGCGGGGCAAGGTGGGGTTAAGTGACTTGCCCAGGTCACACAGCTAGTAAGTATCAAGTGTCTGAGGCCGGATTTGAACTCAGGTACTCCTGAATCCAGGGCCGGTGCTTTATCCACTGCGCCACCTAGCTGCCCCCTATATCACTTTTTAATGTTTGCAAAGCACTTTACAAATATGATCTCATTTGATCCTCACAACAACCATGGGAGGTAAGTACTGTCATTATCCTATCCCCACTTCACAGATGAGAGAACTGAGGCAGACAGTGGTTAAGTGACTTGACCAGGGTCACATAGCTAGTAATTGTCTGAGGCCGTATTTGAACTCAGGACTTCCTAATTCCAAGTCCATTGCTCTATAATTAAATAATCTCCTAACTGGTATCCATACACAAAGTCTCTCCCCCCTCCATTCTGTTTTCCTCTGTTGCTAAAGTGTCATTACTAAAGCACAAGGATGATTATGTCTACTCTATAAATTCTAATGACTCTCAATTCTTTGTAGGGTCAAATATAAACTCTTCTATTTGGCTTTTAAACCCCGACATCATCTGATTTCAATACACCTTTCCAACTCCCCTTTCCACACTCTGCTATTAACCAAATTGGTTTCCTTGCTGTTTATAAGACATGAAAAGCCATTTCCCATATCTGTACTTTTACATTAGCTGTCCCCTATGGAATCCCCCTTAGAATGAAATCCCTGTTTGTCTCTTATAATGTAATTTCCTTTAAAATTCAGCTCAAATGCCACCTTTTCCATGAAGCATCTCCTTATCTCTCCAGCAACTAGTGTTCTCCTGACAAATATTATTTTGCATTTATTTTAATGTCTTTTATATATTTATGTATGTATATGCTGTCTCCCCAATAGTATATCAATTTCTTGAGCGAATGAATTATCTTTGTATCTTGAGTGCCTACCATAGTACTTGGCACTCAATTAGATAAAAAATGTTTGCTGATTAACTGATTGATCCAAATGATATGTGATGTACATCTATGTACATGTTGTATCCTCAGATTGAATGTGAGCTATTTAGGACCAGGAATTGATCCATTTTTTTCACTGTATCCTCAGTGGTGAGCACAGAGCCTGGCACATATTAATTAATGCTTGTTAATGGAAAGAAGGGTGGAAGGATGGATGGATTGGAGAAGAGAAATGATGAAGTCAGGGAGACCAACTTGAACACTGCCACAATAGTTCAGTTAAGAAGAAAGGAGATTCTGAACTTAGGTGGCCATGTGAGTGGAAAGAAAGGGAAGAATGAAAACAATGTGGAGGTAAAAATGGACAAAATGTGGCAACTAATTAGATGTGGTAGGTAAGGAAGTGTGAAGAGTTGAAGATGACTCCAAGGTTGATCATCTGAGTGACCACAGTGATGGTACCACGTACAGAAATAGAGAAGTTTAGAAGAAGCGTATGATCAGAAGGATGGGAAAAATAATGAGTTCTATTGTAAGCATGCTGAATATGAGATGCCTATGGGAAATCTAGTTAGAGATGTCAAAGAGTTAGTGATGTGAAACTGAAGAAATGCATGCTCTAGATATCTGGATTTGGAAGTTTTCTGTGTAGAGCTGATAATTGTGCCCATGGGAGCTAATAAGATCAGCATGTGGGAAAACATAAAGAGAAAGACTCTGTGGAGCCTTGGAGTATATCCATGCAAGGGGGATTGGATGTGCGTGATAATGCAGCAAATAAGAATGAGAAGGAACTAGGAGAGAGAATAATCTTTAGATATTCAGGAGAGATCAGTACCATGAAAACCTGTCGAGAAAAAAGTATCAAGCAGGATAGGGGAACCAAGAATGTCCAACACTGGGGAGAGACCAAGAACAATGAAGTCTGAAAAAAAGACTGTTTTGCTTAGCAATTAAAAAATTATTGGTGAGGTTGGAGAAAGAAATTTTAAGTGACTTCTGGGAGTTGAAATCAGATTTCAAGGAGTCAATAAATGAATGAGAGACAACTCATTGAAGAAGTGGTGGGATAGAGGTGTGGAATGAGGCACACATTGTGAGATGTGGTCAATTTATTTGTTTAGCTTAAAATCTTCTTTGTTATAAAAGAAAGTTCTATTAGCATAAGAAAACTTATTGGAAAGTGACAGCAAAGTAAAAAAATACATTGTATATCACTAAGTCATTTATTTGTTTTTAAAAGGAGTGAATGGGAGGTGAGAAAAGTAGGAGCAATGAGTACAAAGGGTTTTTCCCAGGAGTTTTGTTATGAATGGGGAAGCAGTTACCTTGAAGAGATAACAGGATTAAGGTAAGATTTTTTTAATAGTGGAAACACTTGGAGTGGGAGTGCTATGTAATGGACAAAGACTTAATCTCAAAAGCCAGTAAGAATTAGGTTCAAGTACTACTTTTGACAGTACTACCTGTAACTCTAGTTAAGTTATGACATTGCATTCCCCCAGGAAACTCTTTAAGACTCTTAAATTGCAGAACAGATACTAAGTTGCACTACTGAAGAAGTTTCCTAGATAAATGAAATCACAGTAACTGACCAACAGCAACAACAAAAAAATTGTTAACACCTTATAGTTGGCATAAAAAGGTGATATTGTATATGGTCGTTTCAAGGTGATATATAATCCAATCCTGGATTCTCATCTACTGTTCTAGTAGAGCAAAAGCTCTGGCAGGTCCTACCAAGCTGTGAAAGCTTCCAATATGGGCACCGTGGAACACCAGATGTCTGTTGTCAAAGGTCCTGCTCTATTAAATTTAGAGAGTCTCATCATCAGGAAGTTGGCCATGGAGTGATGATTTTTTTGGCCATAGCAATTGATGAATACCTTTGACTAGGGCATAGGAAAGCTGAAGCCTGAGCTGGAGAGATGAAATCACAAACCATTTAAGCACTTAATCATAAATATTATTGGCCTACTTTTTCCATGGAAAAGTATTCACTACATACAAATATTTTTCTAATGAAAATAAAGACATTTAGAGGTCAAATTGTATTGTTCTCTACTGATTAATGTACTTGAGACCCAAAGAGTCTCTCCTAGCAGCCAAGGTTGCCTTCTAAAGGTTTGGGGTAGAGAGAAGGAAAATATTTGAAGGGAAATGTGTAGGGAGAAAAATCTATTTAAAAAAAAATGTCTTGTGAAAATAAGATTGAGAATGTTTTATCCTTAGCAACTCAGACTTTATTTTTATTTATTTTGTTATATTTTTGCCTAACTCCTTCCCTAGGAAGAGATTAATGGGGATGGAGAAAAATTAGTGCCTTTTGGGGGCAGCTTAGGTGATGAAGTGGATAGAGCACCAGCCCTGGATTCAAGAGGACCTGAGTTCAAATCTGGCCTCAGACACTTGACACTTACTAGCTGTGTGACCCTGGGCAAGTCACTTAACCCCAATTGCCTCAACAAAAACAAAAAAAATAGGGCCTTTCCAATAGGAAAAAAAAATGAAGTCTACAATGAAATGAAGATGGAGTAGAAGAATGAGGACTTTGGGCAGCTAGGTGGCACAGTGGATAAAGCACCAACCCTGGATTCAGGAGGACCTGAGTTTAAATCTGGCCTCAGACACTTGACATTTACTAGCTGTGTGACCCTGGGCAAGTCACTTAACCCCCATTGTCCCACAAACCCCCCCCCCCAAAGAAGAACTAGGACTGCAAAAATCTTCTCTTTTTTGCCTACCATTATCTTCTTAATTCATTTTGTGTAAATTTATATCAATAAAGGTGTACTATCTCCACTCATTGTTGGATAATTTGTAGTTCTATTGTAATTTCAGTCATCTTGCTTTCATATTTCCAGTTATTCCAACTGAGATGTGAAAGGAAACCAGAGCACTAATTATATCTCTGAGCAGGCACTTTAACATGGAAATTTCAATGTGGCTAATTAAGCCATTGTAGCGGAGCTTTATTTACCATAGCAGAAATCCAGGATCTGGGTTAGTCACCATTTCCCTATTGAAGGTTTGCTAAAGAAGAATTAACTCCAAAGCAGATGAAATTCAGTCTTAAGTACCTGAGGGTTGGTTGGTTTGAGTTAATTGTGAAAGATGAAGGGGAGTAAGAAAATAGTGTTTTCTAAGCTATGTTCTTAGTCCCAGAGTACACTCAACTTCACTGGCTGTTCTTCATGCCTGGCATGCTCTCTGTCCTTATCTCCAACTCCTGACTTCCTTAGAGTCCCTAGTGATATTCCACCTTCTCCCAGAAGTCTTTCCTTTTCTCCCTTTATCCTAGTGCCTTCCTTCTGTTTATTTCCAATTTTTATGTAGCTTGTTTGCAAATAGTTGTTTTCCTGTTGTCTCTCTTATTATACTGATTGCTCCTTGAAAGCAGGGACTGTCCTTCTCTTTTCGTTGTGTACCCAACACTTAGCACAGTTCCTACACATAGTTAGTGCTTAATAAATGTTTGTTGACTGATTATTTCAGAGTGGAATTACTTGTTCAGAAATATATCAAGACCTGAAAAGATGAAGCTGCATCCTCAGACATAGTTATGAACAGTGGGATGAAAATGTTGCCATCATCAATTGGAACTTCTTCAGCAAATGGACCTATGGATTCTAGCTCCTAAATAAAAATGAAGTTACTTTCCTCCCCACTGCTTTTATTTCATTGATATAATAGAATGAGTGCCAAATTTGGAGTATCAGGGTTCAGGTTCAAAACCTAGTTCTGCTGGTTACACACTTTCAACCTATTTAAGTAACCATGGGCAAATAATTTCATGTCTCTTGAGTTTCAATGTGTTCACCAAAAGAACTACAAGCCACAGGGCAGCTAGGTGGTGCAGTGGATAAAGCACGCCTGGCCCTGGATTCAGGAGGACCTGAGTTCAAATCTGACCTCAGACACTTGACACTTACTAGCTGTGTGACCCTGGGCAAGTCACTTAACCCTCTTTGCCCTGCAAAACAAACAAACAAACAAACAAACAAACCTACAAGCCAAACTAGATGACTTCTAATATGTTTTTAAGCTCTAAATCTATCATTCTATGATAAGAAATAACCATTCTGGTTTTTGAATGCAGCATCCAGAATACCCTGATAATCTTTGCTGAGCCCATTTTATGCTAAAGTCACAGCCACAGAGAGCCATTTGCTTCATGACAAAGATGAATGCAAAGATTTCCCTAAAGATGAGTATAATCTGATTGTTCCCATTTATGCTGAACTAGCTTTTGTCAAACTCTCTCATTTTTCTTCAAGTCATCCTGGAAGAATCCATTCATCACACAGTCCTCACATAGTACCCTTTAATTGGGGAATTCAAAACCCACAGATGAAAATCTAATCCATAATTACTGTGGACGTTACAGAGTGCCTAACTAACATCTTGAGCTCTAAAACTGTGTTCCCAAATAAAAATCTCTGTTCATAAACACCATCTGGTGAGCTTGCTCCTCTCCTTTGATTACTGACAAACATGAACGAGGAGCATGCAGCAATGTTTAGAGTTTACATAACCCTTTCTAATCAACATTCTCATAAATTAGTTTCTTCCCTCCATGGACAGCAATACAATACTCTATTTATATATATTTATACATATATATTTATAAATATATATTTATACATATATATTTTTTTTAAAATGCATTGCCTTTTTAAAGTTTTTATTTGAGGAAATGTATGTTTTCATTTAATCAACTTATTCATTTTTCTGACAATTCCCAAATCTCTACTTCTAGCCAACTTAAGCACATATATGAATCCTCCCACTGTGATTGGTGCCAAATCCAGCTTTTCCAACTGGAAAGGCTATCTCTTGTTCTGAGTGTTCTAGTGATCTACAGTGTCAGAGCGACATCTAGTGGTTCACTCCACTTGTAAAAGAACACATTAACAAATAAGCTTTCAGGTTTAGGCTCCAATCACATTTTTTTTTTAATCCGTTAACAAGCATCTCTCTCTCTCTCTCTCTCTCTCTCTCTCTCTCTCTCTCTCTCTCTCTCTCTCTCTCTCTCTCTCTCTCTCTCTCTCTCTCTCTCTCTCTCTCTCTCTCTCTCTCTCCCTCTCCCTCTCTCCCTCTCCCTCTCTCCCTCCCATTTCAAAGAAAAAAAGGAAATTTTTAAAGAAAAAAATCAAGTCCATTTGCTTTCCATAGTATCCACTTGTTCTCAAAAACAAAAGTTTTAAGATAGTCATTCACTGTGACTTGGTATATTATTAGGTAATTAAAAGTTGCAGCAGAATAAGTCGGCCTGAGGCGCATATATGCACAGAAAGAATGTGTCTTCCTACATTCCTGATATTTCTTGCTCCCAGAAAGATTGTAACCTTGTAACAAATATACATAGTTAAAACAAATTCCCACATTGCTTACAATCAAAAATATATGACTCATTCTGCATCATGAATCCATCGCCATTCTGAAAGAAGGTAAACATAATCATCATAATCCTCTAGAATAATAATTGGACATTGCATTGATCAGAGTTCTTAAGTCTTGCATAGTTGTTTGTTTTATAATGTTTTTATTATATAAATTGTTTTCCTGGTTCTGTTCACTTCATTCTATATCAGTTCATATAAGTCTTCCTGGGTTTCTATGAACCTATTCTTTTTGTTTTGTTTGGTTGGTTGGTTTTGGGCTGAGCAATGAGGGTTAAGTGACTTGCCCAGGGTCACACAGCTAGTAAGTGTCAAGTATTGAGGTCAGATTTGAACTCAGGTCTTCCTTAATCCAGGGCTGATGCTTTATCCACTGCACCACCTAGCTGCCCAACCTATTCTTTTTGTTTTGTTTTGGTTTTTGTTTTTTTATTTATTTATTTTTTTTTTTTGCGGGGCAATGGGGGTTAAGTGACTTGCCCAGGGTCACACAGCCAGTAAGTGTCAAGTGTCTGAGGCCGGATTTGAACTCAGGAACTCCTGAATCCAGGGCCGGTGCTTTATCCACTGCACCACCTAGCCGCCCCCCCAACCTATTCTTTTTAACATTTCTTAAAGCAAGATAATATTTCATTGTATTCATATACCATAATATTTTTAGCCATTCCCCATTGAAGAGCTTCCTACTTAGTTTCCAATTCCTGGCCCCTACAAAAAGAGCTACTATAAATTTCTGTGTACATATACATTCTTTTCTCTTTGATTTCTTTGGAATATACTATTATAGAGGTAGAGATGGATTGACAGGTGCACACAATTTAGTGACTCTTGGGACAATTACAAATTTATTTCTAAATGGTGCTGCAAATTTGTAGTCTTACCAAAAAGATAGCAATATGAATCCAATCACAACTCAAAGAAACCAAGCCCTGTGATGAATGAAGGACACAGAGTACGGGCAGAGAGGCATAGAAAGGTTGTAAGATTATAGATTTAAAGCACAGTACAAAGGATAAAACAGTGGGTTTGGAGTCAGAAAGACCAAGGGTCAAATCTTCCCTCACACATTTCCTAGCTGTGTGACTTTGGACAAATCATTTAAGCTTTCTGGGCCTCAGTTTCCTCACAAAATGAGGTTCTTTATAGGTGTAAATCTTTTATCTGATCCTATGATTGATGTCCAAAACCATCATAATCCCTAACTCTCTTCTCCATCCCTATGACCATAGTTATAGCTCAAAAAAAGCATGTTTATATTTTGTCTCTTTATATGGACAAGTTTGCTTTTGTAAATCACTAGTCATCAAAAAAAGAAAAAATACCTGTATGCACAAAAATATTTATACCTGCTTTTTTGTGGTGGCAAAGAATTAGAAACTGAGGGAATGACTGGATGAACAAGTTGTGGTATATGAATATAATGGAATATTATTGTGCTATAAGAAATGAGCAGGGAGATTTCAGAAAGACCTGGAAAGGCTTACAGGAACTGATGCAAAGTAATGTGAGCAGAACCAAGAGAACATTGTGCACAGTATCAACAACATTGAATGATAAACTATGATTGACATAGCTCATCTCAGCAATACAATGACCCAAGACAAGTCCAAAGGACTCATAAAGGAAAATGCTATCCACATCCAGAGAAAGAACTAATGGAGCCTGAATAAAGATTCAAGCGTACTATTTTCACTTTATTTTTTCCTCCTTCCTTCCTTCCTTCCTTCCTTCCTTCCTTCCTTCCTTCCTTCCTTCCTTCCTTCCTTCCTTCCTTCCTTCCCTTCTTCCTTGCTTTCTTCTTGTTTCTTCTTTCACAACATTCTAATGTGGAAATATGTTTTACATGATTTCACATATATAACCTATATATTTTTTAAACTTTTTAAATTTTTTACCTTTCTATTTAATTTTTCCAATTACATGTAAAAATAATTTTAGCATTTATTTTTTTAAAGTAATAAACTTTTATTTATCGTTTGGGGTTCCAATTTTTATCCATCCTTCTCCTCTCCCCTCCCTGAGGCAGTAAGCAATAAGATATAGGTTATACATGTACAATTATACATAGTATATATTAAATCACTTGCCATCTTAGGAAGGGGGTGGTGAGGGAGGGAGAGAGAAAATTTGGAACTCAAAATTTTTTAAAATTAATATTAATAAATTGTCTTTACTTGTAATTGGGGGAAATACTATTAAAAATAAAATTCTTATTTTAAAAAAGAAGTCACTAGTGATCTCAGAGTAAAGGACTGAGAGGTCCTATGGCAACAGCCATTAGTGGGTCTTTGTGATTAATCCTGAAAGATGATAAATGAGGGAGATGATGCTGAAGGTAGGCAGGATGTTTCCAGTGAGTTTTTGATTAATGATGCTCACAAATAGTAGTTTGGAATTGGTCATTTAGTAATGTGTAGACAAAAGTAACTGAAGGGGTCAAGAGATTGAAGTAATTTTTCTTTGTTTAGGAAAGATATAGATCTTAGACATATATTGAAGATGGAAAATTAGCTTGGATAGACACTGAAGATGGAAACTCAAACAAGAGAAAGAAAGGTGGTTGGCTTTCATTTCGGAAGTTGTAGGGTGCTTTTAATGATCCCAAGCTTCTCTCTGAAACAAAGGCTTATCTTTTTAATATGAGTTCTCTTTCAATGATTTTCTGTGATTTAGAATCCTAGAATCTCTAAAGAATTTCAATTGAAGACCATTTAAAAAGCAATAAAAAGAAATGGGTATGAATAGGCTACCAATAAAAAAATCATGCACCAAAAATGGCATAAAGATAAAGTCAAAGAAACATATGATTGATGAGGGTCAATGAACTACAGCTCTCAAGCCAAATCTGGCCTGTGGCCTACTACCTGGTTTTGTACTGCCCTAAAGCTAAGAACATTTTTTTTAATTTAAAACAAAGTTTTATTTTGTTTTAAAAACATAAAAATTATTCTTGGCTCATTGGTCAATTTGGCTTGCAAGCATATTGAAACCCCTGATCTAAGGGATAAAATTAAAGAGACATATGACAGGATGAGGAGGTGAATTAGTCATAGCTAAATTGAAAAAGAATAAACAGACTGATGGTCTATGTGCCTAAAACATACTGGGTGAACTACTTTAAAAAGAATTATGGGAGGACATAAAAAGGATTCTCACAAGATGAAAATCAACTAGAGACTGCACCTTTAGAGTGAGTATCAGGGGCAGCTAGGTGGTGCAGTGGATGGAGCACTGGCCCTGGAGTCAGGAGGACCTGAGTTCAAATTTGGCCTCAGACACTTGACACTAGCTGTGTGACCCTGGGCAAGTCACTTAACCCCAATTGCCTCACCAAAAAACAAAAAACACATGCAAAAAAAAACCCCACAATAGAGTGAGTATCCATGTTGACATAATTGCAGGTCTTTTGAAGTATCAAAGCCTAGGATCAACTTATTTCCAGGAGAAAATATTTAATGAAGTCTTTTATAGAAGGTCATATAAAATGATTAGGAATAGACAGTAATAGAAAGTAATGCAAGAAATTATGAAAAGAAAGTCAACCAATTTGGAAAAAGAGTTCCAAAAACTTATTGAACAAAATAACTCCTTAATAATTAGAAGTGGGGGACAGCTAGGTGGCGCAGTAGATAGAGCACCAGCCCTGGATTCAGGAGTACCTGAGTTCAAATATGGCCTCAGACACTTTATACTTCCTAGCTGTGTGACCCTGGACAAGTCACTTAACCCCCATGGCTCCGCAAAAAAGAAGAAGAAGAAGAAGAAGAAGAAGAAGAAGAAGAAGAAGAAGAAGAAGAAGAAGAAGAAGAAGAAGTGGACAAGGGAAAGTTGATGACTTCTTAAGACACCAAGGTGAACCAACCCTTCAAAGAGTTCTAGATCAGATTTTTCCACATTGCATTGTACAGAACTCTGCTGTTCTGTGCAATGTAGATAGAGATTTTGTGGAATGAAAATAAATACTGGTGATATTTCTACATAAAAATTAAATATAAAATGGTCTATTAAATTATTATTACATGTGGAATTTTTTAGTATCAAAATAGATTTATTTTCCTCTTCATCACTGAATTTTTCCAACTCAAATTTATTCTGAGAGCATTTTATAGTCCCCAAAATCAACCTCATGTATTCTTCAATTTATTTGAAATACAAAAGTTGCCAATGAATAATCTCTTTGGTAAATGATGCTCTAAGTAAATTCTAAAGTGTTTTAGGTTGAAATATACCCAACTTAAGCTGATGAAGGTGTTTTGTGAATTATACACAAACTACAATACATATAATAAACAAAATAATAGAAATAAGACAAAAACAGAAAAGAAACTATACTAAATGTAGAAGTCAATATTGATTCCAGATAACTAATGCTGGAAAACATTATTTTCTTCATAGATAGAAGTGGTGGACTATGTGCGTGATATTGTCTACGCTCATCTCTCCATTTTCTCCCTACCCACTTCTTAACCCTTTGCACTCTTTTTTTTTGGGGGGGGGGGGTGAGGCAATTGGGGTTAAGTGACTTGCCCAGGGTCACACAGCTAGTGTCAAGTGTCTGAGACCAGATTTGAACTCGGGTCCTCTTGAATCCAGGGCTGGTGCTCTATCCACTGTGCCACCTAGCTGCCCCAATATTTTCTCACCTGCTTTTTTTTGGGGGGGGGATCAAAAAGGGTTAAGTGACTTGCCCAGTGTCACACAGCTAGTAAGTGTCAAATGTCTGAGGCCAGATTTAAACTCAGGTCCTCCTGACTCCAGGGCCAGTGCTTTATCCACTGTGCCATCTAGCTGCCCCCGAACCCTTTGCACTCTTGACTTCCCTTCTCATTAGTCATCTGAATCTGTCCTCTCCAAAGTTACCAATGATTTCTTGTCAAAGTTGATCACCCTTTCTCAATCCTCATCATTATTGAGGCTACTCACTTCCTGGATACTCTCTTCTCTCTGCTTTTTTCATAACAATGCTTACTCTTGTTTCCTACTACATGTCTACTTTCCAGCTTTCTTTCCTAGATCATCAACCATATTGAACACCATATAGGTGTGCCACTGTCCTGGGCTTCTCTTCTCTTTTTATGCTCTTTCACTTGGTGAGAGATAAGTTTAACTATTATTTCTAGATAGATGAGTAGCATGTATCTAATCTCTCTGCTGAGATCCAGTCCTCTATCTTGAGCTGCCTAGTAGACATTTTGAATTCAATGTCCCATGGGAATCTCAAACTCAACATTTACAAAAATGTAACTGATTATACTTTCTCCCAAAGTCACTTTTCCTAACTTCCTTATTTCTATCATGAGTGCCTCTATTCTTCTAGTTAGCCAGGTTCAGAACCTCAGAATCAACTTCCACTCACCATTCTCCCTCTCCTCACATATCCAAACAGTTGCCAAACTTTATACAGTTCACTTCCACAATATCTCTTGAATGTGTTCTTTTCTCTCTTCTCATTGGGCCACTAGTTGAGTTTAGATTCTCATCATCTCTCACCAGGGATATTGAAGTAGCCTCATAGACTTGCTGACTTGAGTCTCATCCCTCTCCAATTCATCGTCCATGCAGCTGCTGAAGTGATTGTCCCAAAGTATAGGTCTGGCCGTATAAGTCCCCACTTCAATGGCTCTCTATTATTTCTATGATCAAATATAAATACCTATGTTTGAACCTTAGAAGCCTTCACCACCTGGTTCTACCCCACCTTTCTAATTTTATTATATATAACTCCCCTGCAGACAGTTCATGGTCCAGTCAAGGACTAGCCAAACTGGCATTTTTTCTGTTTCACATACTCAATATTTCATTGTTTAGCCCCATGCTTTTATGATGGCTGTTCCCCAAGTCTGGAATATACTTTCTCCTCATAGAATTTCTTAGAATCTTTTTTTTTCTTTCAAAATTCAGCTCAAATACCACTTTCTACATGAAGCTTTTTCTGATCCTTCCACATACCAGTATCTTTTTCCAAAAATTATCTTGTCCTTATTTTGTATTCCTTTCTATTCTTACATATATATGTACATGTTGTTTCCCACAAGAGGAGCTAAGATCAGAAACTATTTCATTTTTATCTTCTTCATATCTCCAGTGCCTAACACATCTGACATAGTAGATGCTTAAAAAATATTTGTTGATTGATTGATTAATTATATGCTTAGTCAGTCACTGGTCACTGAATCACTTGGTTCCCTTACCTTTTGCTAGGCTATTATAAATACTATTGTTATTGGAATGAGAGGAACGTGATTATTTGTAAGTGAATATTATATAATAATCAAAAGAAATTCATAAAACATAATTTTGAGGAAAAAGAGACAGAGACAGAGTCATTCTCTAGTAATTCCAGCATTTAGCACAATTCCTGGCGCATGGTAGATCCTTAATAAATCCTAATTAACTAATTGTTTTAGGCAAATTTTCCTGTTTAGAAGCTAAAGAGAAAGGTGTGGGTCTTCTCACCTTATTGGCTCACTGCAAATAGGGTTACTTCAGATCTGAAGAAGATAAAATTACATTTTTACAACTGCAAGGCTAGTTTTCATTTCTCTTCATCAAAAGATGTCATGCTGACACCTAGTGGATCAATCTAACATAGGACCAATCAATTCAATAAGTCTCTTAACAGTATTCAGGTTCCTATATTTCTGTGAAAGCTGAAAGAGAACACGAACATAGAAACAAGAGGCCTGGATGAGATTGGGTAGCAAGAATTTGTAATGAACTCAGTATGATTTCATAACTTGCTTCTGCCATTCTTCAGCAGCCTGGAACAGAAGAGAAAGTGAGAATTACTGAGGGTGGGGAGTTGTCAAGGTGAGTAAAAGTGAAAGAAAAACATTCAGATCTCCAATCTGAGGCAGAATAGATGCCATATAATTACAAATACATTATCATTAAAGACAAATTCCTATAATGAGAATCATTTGCTCTACAGACTCCCAGATTCTACGAATGCTCATTTCCAAGATGCTAGGATACGGAATCAAAGAATTACAGAATATTAGATAGAACTAGGATGAACCTTAGCAGTCATCTAACCTACCCCACCCCTTTTATTTTACATATATGTGGAAACCAAGACCCTGAAAGGGTAGACGACTTGCCAAAAGTTGAAACTAGTAAGTAGTACAGTCAGGATGTGAATCTGTTTTCTGATTTCAAGTGTACAGTTACACTTTATTGGCCTTTACCAATTCCCAGCCTCACCACAGTTTCTCTTCTGATCAAGTGGCTAAGGAATGCTAGTCTAATAAGAATTGTTGTTATGCCAATGGAGCTTCAGGGTTCCCTCTCCCTCTCCCTCTCCCTCTCCCTCTCCTCCCTCTCCTGCTTCCCCTCTCTCTCTACTTCTCCCTCTTTTTGTCATTCTCCACTCAGAGAGCCCAGTCATTGGACAAAGACATATTATGTTGGGCTTAAATCCTAAGGGAGCCTGACTTCTACTCTCATACTCTGAAATTTTTGTTTATTGTTTAGCAGGTGTTTTTAATCTGGGTCTGAGCATACTTTTTAAATCTTTAGATACTTTTTTCATATAATCAGTTTCCTTTTTAATCTTGCATATTTTATTTTGTATATTTAAAGATACTATCTGATAAGGGGTCCGAAGGTTTCACCAAATTGCCTAAGGGATCCACAATACAAAACGGTCAAGAACTTTTTTAGGGTTTTCCAAAGCAGGGGATAGGAAGGTTCTCAACACATACAGAGTGGGCCAAGAGTCACAGATATTTAATAACTCCTTTATTTTTTGCTTTTAATTTACAATACATATATAGAAAATTAATTTGTATCATGTGTGAAAAATTAAATCTGGAAAATGGCAAAAATAAAGAAAAATAATTTTCAAAAAGTTATTAAAACATTAGACCCCTTTGTGACTTTTGGCCCATTCTGTACTATGAATAAAGTATGTAATATATATTTATCTCTTGTTCACAAAAGGAAAACAAATTACAAAACATTCACATGCATTCACCAATAGAAAAACTATAGATTTCACCTTCAACTTTGTGTGATGCAATGCTTATCACCATGATTCATACAAAGTAGAAACTCAGTCTGTTTATCTGTTGTTTGTCCTTCATTCAGGAAGAGGACCATGACATCAGGGTGATGTCATGACTTGAAGTGAATTGGATTAAAATGAGGGAGGACTGTTCAGGGTCACTAACCTCACTCTCTCCTCCAGAGCCATCTGGGTCCAGTGGCAAGATATACATCAGCACTACTGGAGATGGCCCTGGATGTTTAAGGCAATTGGGGTTAAATGACTCACCCAGAGTCAAGTGACAACTGTGTCTGAGGTGAGATTTGAACTCAGATCCTCATGATTCCAGGACCAGTGCTCTATCCACTGCACTTACAGTCTAATGAGAGACATGAAAACAACTAAACAACTCTGTGTGTGTGTGTGTGTGTGTGAGTGTGAGTGTGTGAGCGCGTGATCAGCGATAATCTCAGAAGGATGGCATGAAAATTGAAAAGGACTAGGAAAGACTTCTTGCAGAGCTGGATAAAAACAGCTGGGAAGGTAGAAGGCAGAGATGAGGAGGGAGAACAATCTAAGAATGGGGGAAAACCAATGAAAAGGCTCCTAGTCTGAAGATGAAGTGTCTCATGTTAGGAACAGCAAAGAGGCTGGCATTGATGGATCATAAAATACCTGGAAGGGAGTTAGGTGTAAAAAGGCTGTAAATGTAAGAAGAGGCCAAACTATGAAGAGATTGTTGTTGTTTTTTAAATATTATTTATTTTATTCTGAACTTAAGAAATAAAACAAACATTTCCATAACATAGTAGAATATTTAAAAGATGATTGTACATGAAACTGCAAACCTATTATGTACAATTTGCTATTCCTTTTAAATATATAATAAAGTTATCCTACAACTTTCTTTTCTTTTTCTCTCCCCCCTCGCCCTAGAGATGGCTACCACTAGATACAAATAAAAGCAAAACAGAGGATTTTATATTTGATCCTGGAGGTAATAGGGAGTCACTGGAGTTTACTGAATAAGAGGGTGACATGGTCAGACCTGTACTTTAGGAATGTGTCATTTGAAATTTTATGGGGGTACCTATCTATGTTCCAAGTTTTAGGACACTTAAGCTGAGGTTTCTAATATATTGCTACTTAGAAATGAGAGGCTAAGGGGCAGCTAGGTGGCACACTGGATAGAGCACCGGCCCTGGAGTCAGGAGTACCTGAGTTCAAATCCAGCCTCAGACACTTAACACTGACTAGCTGTGTGACCCTGTGCAAGTCACTTAACCCCAATTGCCTCACTTAAATAAATAAACAAACAAACAAATAAATGAATAAATAAATAAATAAAATAGAAATGGGAGGCTACTGTACCAGTTTGGGGGGCATTAAGCATTTATTAAAGCATATTAAATGTTAAAGAAAGTGAGAGCACATAGTTCCCTAAAGTTTAGAAGCCCTATCTCTCCCTAGGATAGAGAGCAAGAGCCAGAGGGCAGTGTGGGAAAGGGAAGAGCACCAAGAGAGTGAGAGACCCCTCTCAAGGGTTTTTATCCTTTTGCAGGGAGAGGTGGGTCACTGCACCTTGATCCAAGCTAATTGGCCAGTAACATTCATGTCCATTGATTAGCATGACTTGAGGGGTGATCTAGGTGAGCTAACTTCCTTCAGTTAGTCAGGAAGGTCTATCTGCATTTCCTTTGAAATTCTCCTAATTCTGGGCTGGCCCTGCAAGACTGGCCAGAATTCCTGTGTGTATGTGGTCCATTTGACAGTTGAGAGGAGAATGGACTGATGTAAGGAGACACTCAAAGCAGGGAAACCAACCAGCAGGCTATTGCAATAGTCCAGGGGTGAGACAATAAATTCCTTCACATGGGGAGTTGAAGTGTCATGGGGCAGAAGTCAATATATTCTAGAGCAGGCCTTGGCAATGGTTTGGATTTGAGGGTACTATAAGAAATGATGGGCTTAATGATTTCAGAAAAAACATGGAAAGACTTGCACAAAATAATGAAGAGTGAAATGAGCAGAACCAAGAGAATATTGTATACAGTAATAGCAATATTGTTTTAAGAATGACTTTGAGGGGGCAGCAACAGGTGGCATAGTGGATAAAGCATCAGCCCTGGATTCAGGAGGACCTGAGTTCAAATCAGGCCTCAGACACTTGACACTTACTAGCTGTGTGACCCTGGGCAAGTCACTTAACCCTCATTGCCCCACCAAAAACAAAACAAAACAAAAAAACAATGACTTTGAGCAAATAAGTTGTCTATTATAAATACCCAAATTAACTATAAAGGATATATGAAGAAAGATGCTATCTACATCCAGAGAAAGAACTGATAAGTAGAAATATGTATAGAATAATTTTATCTATCTATGCATACTTGTGTCTAATGGTAGTCATCTCTGGGGCATAGGTGTGGGAGGTCTAGGAATAAAAAAAGAGAGAGAAATGGGGGCAGCTGGTGGCTCAGTGGATAAAGCACTGGCCCTAGATTCAAGAGAACCTGAGTTCAAATCCAGTCTCAGACACCTGACGCTAGCTGTGTGACCCTGGGAAAGTCACATAACCCTCATTGCCCCCTCCCCCCAAAAAACCAAACAAACAAAAAAAGAAAATATTCATGATGACTGCTGTATATTTGAAAGGAATAGCAAGATGTCCATAGTAGACTTTTGTATTCATGTACAATCATCTTTTTTATTATACTGTTATGGAAATGTTTGTTTTATTCCTTAAATTAAAAAGAAAATAAAAGAAAAACATGGAGATGAATAAGGGTTATTTCTAGACCAGATATCATCAAATCCTAAAGAGAAGCTTAGATCAAATACTTAAATCTAAAGGAAGGGAAGTTAGAGGTCACCTACACCAAATCTATCATAGTACAAATGGAGAAACTGAGAAATGTCCAAGCAATTTACAGATTTCAAATCAAATCCCCTGAATACATAATCAGTGACCTTTCTACTCTACATCTTTGAGAGCATCTTCAGCAATCCCTGTTTCTTCCCAAAGGCAGTTGGAGTTTAAGCCAATGAAATTAGAAAAGAGACAACCCATACAATCTTTAGGGTATCCTAGAACCTGAGAGGTGAAGTAGACTTGCCTGGCCCTAGGAGAGTGAGAGGAAACATATTTGCTACATACAAACCATTTGTTCCCATCCAGTGAATGTTGATTCATTCATAGGAGTTTAAAGTCAGGCTTACCTGGGAGTTTCAAGAGATGGCAGAGTGTTCTTTTCTTTATCTTCCACCAGTCTCAGCTTATTGAAATTCAGCATTAAGTCCAAGAGTAAAGATAGAAGAGTGATCTGGTAGAAGAGGAAAGAAAGAAAATAGAGAGAGGCCCCCCTGCTCTCTGGATGTGTTTTTAACAGTTTTAAGAGGAAAGACCCTGGTGGGGGAGTGAAATGAAGATGATATCTATGTAATGGGGGCTTTTGTTTCTCTCAGGAGCTGAATGCTTCCAGGTAAGTGCCCTATTATTTAGAAGGCAAGTAAATGTTCCTTGAATTGAATTGAATGTGCCTAGGATGAGGAGAGATACAGCCAGGAAAAGAGAATGGGCAGATTTGAACTGTCTCCACCAAGCAGATAACACAATTCCTGTAATAACTAACTACAGGCAAAACTGTCAAGTCCCATTAAGCCTTCAAAGCCTAGGAATTCTTTCTTCCTCCTCCAGTCAGTGCTATTCTTCCCATCAAAACCAACCTCTTTGAGAGAGCCTGAGATCAATCATTCATACCTTATCATAAAGAAGTTTAACTTGCCCCTCTATTCTGGGGGCATTTGTATTGTAAACCCTTTCTCTGATTATGGAATGAGATGGTTTGTTTTCTATTAAAAGGCATTTCAGGATCTAGCAAGTTCAGGGAGCAGATATTATTTTGAGTACTAGAAACTTCTCTGCCCTCTGAAAAACCCAATGCAGACGACTTCCAAGACCATAATTTCTGTTTTGGGTTTTTGGTTTGTTTGTTTTTGTTGTGGGGCAATGAGAGTTAATAATTGGCTTGCCCAGGGTCACAAGCTGGTAAATGTCAAATGTTTGAAGCTGGATTTGAACTCAGGTCCTCCTGAATCCAGGGCTGGTGCTTTATCCACTGTGCCACCTAGCTGCCCAAGACCATCATTTCTTTTTTTTCTTTTTCTTTTTTTGGTGAGGCAATTGGGGTTAAGTGACTTGCCCAGGGTCACACAGCTAGTAAGTGTTAAGTGTCTGAGGTGGAATTTGAACTCAGGTCCTCCTGAATCCAGGGCTGGTGCTCTATCCACTGTGCCACCTAGCTGCCCCTAAGATCACCATTTCTAAAGACTCCATCTTGTGCTGGACCTCTATAGAGAATTTCTAGAGCTACAAATCCCCTACATGTTTTACCTTCCTCAAAGTGAAGAAATACAGGTTATTCCATATACAAGTGAAGTCCCCTAACTCTGGAATTCTTTTTTTTTTTCAATTTTAAAAAATCTTTTATTTATTTTTTGCGGGGCAATAAGGGTTAAGTGACTTGCCCAAGGTCACACAGCTAGTAAGTGTAAAGTGTCTGAGGTCAGATTTGAACTCAGGTCCTCCTGAATCCAAGGCCAGTGTTTTATCCACTGTGCTACCTAGCTGTCCCCTTAACTCTGGAATTCCAAAATAGAAAGTACCCCAAATTGAGTCAAGAGTCCTAGATTTAAGTACCAACTCTGTCATTACTGTGTTATCTTGAGTAAGTAACTTTATGTCTCTGGGCCTTAATTTCCTCATCTATAAAATTCAGGTTTCAATCAATCAGTAAACATTTATTAAACATCTACTATGTTCCAGGCACACTAAGTATTGGTGATACAAAACGAGGAAAAAGACAGTCCCAATCCTCAAGGAGCTTACAACCTAATGGGAAAAACAACCTGCCAACAGATATATATAACACATGCTATATATAGAATAAATAGGAAATAATTAATGGAAGAGATTGTAATTAAGAGAGGTTGGGGAAGGCTTCTTGTAGGAGATGGGATATTAGTTGGGACTTTAACGAATCCAGGGAAGTCAATAGTCAAAGTGGAAAAGGAAGAGCATTCTAGGCATGGGGGACAGCCAGAGAAAATATCTGGAGTCTAGAGATATGTCTTATTTATGGAACAGCCAAAGGGCTAGTGTCACTGGATCAAAGCATACACATCAGGGAATAAGGTATAAGAAGACAGGAAAAGGAAAGAGGAGGCAGTGTTATAAAATACTTTGAATGCCAAATTGAGTATTTTGTATTTGATCCTGGTAGGTAGGGGGGAAGTGACATCATCAGACCTGCATTTTAGGAAAGTCACTTTAATGGCTGAATGGAGAATGGATTAGATTGGGGAGATGTTTGAGGCAGGCAGACCCACCAGAGGACTTGCAGTAATCAAGGTGTGAGGTTATGAGATCCTACACTAGAGTGGTGGCAGTGGCAAAAGAGACAATAGGAGAGATCCTGAAAAGGTAAAAGCAACAGATTAGATTTGGGGGTGAGATATAGTGAGGAATCTAGGATGGCTTCTAAATTGAGAGCCTGAGGGATGGGGAGAATGGTATTACTTTCTACAGCAATAGGGAAGGTTTGGGGAGGGCATGGTCTAGTTCCATTTTGGACCTATCGAGTCTAAGATGTCTACAGGACGTCCAGTTCAAGATGTCTGAAAGGCAATTGAAGATGTGAGATTGGAGATCAGCAAAGAGATCAAGGCATGAAAGGTAGACTTGAGAATCCACAGCATAGAGGTGGTAGTTAAATACATGGGAGCTGATAAGATCACCAAGTAAAATAGTATAGAGAGAAAAGAGAAAAAAGAAAAAAAGGAATAAGTATAAAACTCTGAGGAACACCTACAGTTAGAAGGCATGATCTGGGGGAGGATTCAGCAAAGGAGAAAGAGAAGGAGCAGTCAGATGGGTAGGAGGAAAACCAGGAGAGAGTGGTGTCTAAAAACCTAGAGAGTGGGGAACATCAAGGACAAGAGTGATCAACAGTGTCAAAGGCTACAGAGAGGTCAAGGGGAATATGGATTGAGAAAAGGCCATTGGATTTGGCAACTAAGAGATGATTAGTATCTTGGGGGGAGAGTGGTTTTGGTGGAATGATAAAATCAGAAGCTGGTTTGTAAAGGGTTAAGAAGAGGGTAAAAGAGGGGCAGCTAGATGGCACAATGGATAGAGCACCAGCCCTGGATTCAGGAGTACCTGAGTTCAAATCCGACCTCAGACCTGTGACACTTACTAGCTGTGTGACCCTGGGCAAGTCACTTAACCCCAATTGCCTTGCTGAAAAAAAAAAAAGAAGAAGAGGGTAAAAGAATAGAATGTGGAAGTACTTGTTGTAGACAACTTTTTGAGTTTAAATAAAAAAGACAAAAAAGATACTGGACAGGGGGGACCTAGGTGGTACAGTGAATAAAGCACCGGCCCTGGATTCAGGAAGACCTGAGTTCAAATCTGGCCTCAGACACTTGATACTTACTAGTTGTGTGACCCTGGGCAAGTCACTTAACCCCAATTGCCTCACAAGAAGAAAAAAAAAGATACTGGATAATAGAAGCTTAGGTCTGGAAGGGACCCTGGAAATTATTAAATTCACAACCTCACACTCTTCCTCAGTTCCATTTTACAGATGAATAAAGGTACTCTTCATTTTTCATCAATTGTTCTGCTTGGTGTCCTCCATGAATATCATGTCTCCCCAAGCATGAGCTCATTACCTGAAATCTCCTCAACATGGAGATTGATTCAGCTTTGATATTCAACACTTCTGGCACCCTCAGTTGCCACTCCCCTTAGATTGGAGGACTGAAGGATGAAACAATTAACTCCTCCCCCAAAATGTTGTTCCTCCTATTTGAAGCCAATGGATGACATCACAATGTTGGAGTCAAGGTACAATGAGCCCAACTGTGACTGATCAGCCTGGAGACTGGAAGTTGCTAGCACAGGTTGGGCACAAATAGTCTGTGTGAACGTTTGGGATGGAAATGTTTCAAAATTTGAACATCTCTTGTTTCCTTTGTGCTACTGTGATTCTGCTTTGCTGATAGAGCATGGCATCTTCTTCAATGCAGGCATGACTCACATTTTCAAAAATACCAAATTTTCAAAAATAATGCAGTCCACATAATGCCCCATATACTTTCCTGTTTAGACCCCTTTCCCAGTTTGGGGAATGGGGTAGGGAAGACTTTTAGAGACTAATTTACAATGGTTCTAATATGGTCTCTATTACTAAATTAGTTGAGTGACATCGGGCAAACCTACTTATCTGTTCTGTCAGTTAATACATTTATTATGCATCTACTGCTACGTGCCAGGCACTGTGCTAAGCACTAGGCATTCAGCTAAGAAAAGGAAAGAGTCTCTGAGCTCAAGGAACTTATGATCTAATGGGGGTAGACATTGCATAAAATGAAGTTGCGAGGAGTATGAATAGTTTTGGGGAAATGAAGAATTAGCAGACAACTTCTGAGCCCTCAATAAAGGAAAGCTGTGGGAAGATTAAAAAAAATTATTATTCATTGTTGTATGCCTACCAGCACAATCATTCCATCTGAGTTGGGTTTTGGGTTTTTTGCAGGGCAATGAGGGTTAAGTGACTTGCCCAGGGTCACACAGCTAGTGTCAAATGTCTGAGGTTGGATTTGAACTCATGTACTCCTGAATCCAGGGCTGGTGCTTTATCCACTATTCCACCTAGCTGCCCCTGCATCTGAATTGTTTTAAGAAGATTGGGGTGGGGGGTTAATGAGGGTTAAGTGACTTGCCCAGGGTCACACTGCTAGTAAGTGTCAAGTGTCTGAGGCTGGATTTAAACTCATGTACTCCTGAATCCAGGGCTGGTGCTTTATCCACTATTCCACCTAGCTGCCCCTGCATCTGAATTGTTTTAAGAAGATTGGGGTGGGGGGTTAATGAGGGTTAAGTGAATTGCCCATGGTCACACTGCTAGTGTCAAGTGTCTGAGGCTGGATTTGAACTCAGGTCCTCCTGAATCCAGGGCTGGTGCTTTATCCACTATACCACCTAGCTGCCCCTTTAGGAAGATTTTTGAAGACTGGTAAGATAAGGCACAGAACACCTCATTTGGCTGGATTCATAGCCAGAATACAAGACTTTACCTAAAAGACTAGAGGTCAAGCACAGGACTACCCAGCATGGCATGCCTGCATTGAAGAAGGTGCTATTCCAGGATGCTTTTCAATCAGCTAAATTGTAGTGAGATGGTTTAAGACCCTCTTGAAAAAAAAAAAAAGAAAAGAATTGAATTGCCACTTAATATTGACCCCCTTTTAGTATAAAGAACAAAAGACGATTATTAAAATTTAAGCTTCTGGTCAGTTTTTCTGTAAACCTAGCTGTAATAAACTGGATGCCACTATAAATCTGGTTTAGCATTTCCCTCTAGTGGCCAAGTAAAGGAAAAACACAAAACTGCGATTTTGGATTTTTTTCAGTTCTAGCCATCCTCTCAATGTCTTGATATTTCTAACACCAAGATCTAATAGAAGGAATCACAGAACACACAACAAAGACAGTAAAGGAGATATACTCACAAGATAGTGGAAACAGGTCAAATCATCTGGAGTACTGACTGGAATTGGTTATACCCTAATGGGGGACCAGTAAAGTCATTGGGAGGGGTCTTAAGGGCATTATAGTATTCTTTTTTTTTGGGGGGGGGTTTGAGGCAATTGGGGTTAAGTAACTTGCCCAGGATCACACAGCTAGTAAGCGTCAAGTGTCAGAATCTGGATTTAAACTCAGGTCCTCCTGAACCCTTTATCCACCTAGCTGCTCCCTGAATTACAGTATTCTTACTTGAGTCTAGCAAGACCCAGCATTAGGGGAAGGGAATGAGAAGTTTGGATAATAGGACTGGTGCTGTTTCAGCTAGTGAGAGAAGGGAAGACTTGGGGAATTGGCAGCTAACTGATAATCATACTAGGAATAAGGGGAAGGAGCTTTTGGCCATTACTGTTGGTTTACTCTGACAGAGTGACTCAGGGCTTTTGAACTCCCTAGGGTGTCCTCTGCTTGGTGGGGAGGGGAGGATACTTGGGTTATTAAAAAACTAGGAATATTAGGAGTCTATCTAAATGATACACCCCTTTGAGCGATGCTTAGAAAGCCCTCTACTCAAAACCATCATCTCTACCACCTTAAATTCTGCCAATAGAAATTTAATTCTTTAGAGCATAAAAATTTCTTAAGAAATGCCTGTACCATGCATAATTCATTTAATAAGTCACCTGTTATTATTTAACCGTGCCAAAGCAGGCATTAAATGCCTGGAGGCAGAGGAAGAGAAAGTAATAGGACTCAGGTAGGAACCTGGGTGACAGGACCAGAGCAAAAGGCATGAATAAGGATTGTAGCAAGTTTTCAAAGCTAAATTTTGTAGAAATCTAGACTTCTTTTTGACAAGAAAAATGAGGCCATTTTTAGAAACTTCCTATGTCCCTTTTCAATGGGATTTAGTTATTCTAGGGTAGCCCCCAGTAAGTCTGGTTTCTTCTGCATCCCTGGAGGGTATCCTGTGATATATGAGACTATATCACCTCCAGACAAAAGTCCATTGAAGCCAGGCTTCTAGGAACTCTGGCTTTTGTCCCATTCACTTTGCCCTCTCTAGGAAAGTTTGGGCCATCTCATAGGATCCTAAATCACAGAGCTGGAAGCGGCCTTGAAGGTCATCTACTCTATGCCCATAATTTTACAGAGAACACTGAGATCCTGAAAGATTCAATTATTTGACCCATGTCACACAGCCAGTGAAGGACAGAGGTGATTCATCTCAGATGCTTTGATTCCAAATCCAACGCTAAGAATTCAGGATAATCATGCCATAGGAGTTCAGAGGAAGGATAGTTAACAAACAACAAAGGATGATAAGGGAAATTTTCACTGATGTAGAATGTGAGCTATTCATTGAAGGAAAAACAGAATTTGAATAGGCAGAGAAGCTGGCGCTAGGTGGCTCAGGGGATGAAGCATCCAGGCCTAGATTCAGGAAGACCTAAGTTCAAATCTGACCTCAAGCACTAACTAGATGTGTGACCCTGGATAAGTCACTTAACCTCCATTTGACTCAATTTCCTCATCTGTAAAATAGGGATAATAATAGCACTTACTTCCCAGGGTTGTTGTGAGGATTAAATGAGATAATGATTACAAAGGGTTTAGCACAGTGTCTGGCACATAGTAAGCGCGATATGAATATAAACATTAGCTGTCATATAGAAGGTCATATAAAAGAAGCAAAATTACCAAGAGTAGAAAGCTAAATGTATGTTTGGGGTTTAGTGAGTGTGGCTGATGGTTCTTTTATCTATTTTTCCAGCCCTAACTTCTCTCCTGATCTCCAATCCCTTACCTCTAATTGCCTATTGGACAAGTCTAACTGTATGCCTTATAGATACCTTAAATGAAAGTCATTATGTTTCCACTTAAACCTTCTTCCTAATTTCCCTTTTATTGTCAAGGGTACAATCTTTGTCACTCAGGCCCTCTACCCCACCAAGCCCTTTGGTCATCTGCTATCATCCTCCAATCCTCATTCTCTTCCCCCACCCTAATATCCAATCAGTTGCCAAATTCTGCTTTTTCTTCCTTAGTATTACATCTTGCATAACCCCTCTTTTCTCTTCTGACACTGCCATCACCCTGGTGAAGACCCTTGTGAGAAATGGGTAGTTGTCTCCTCTCAATGTGGATATAACAGTCAGTCATACTTCCCTGACCTATTTGTAGGACAAAGGTCTCAGATCCCCTCCTCCTCCCCTCAGGTTAGCAAGGTCACATGGTTCAAGGAGCCCTGGTCTCAATTAGGTCCTCTCCAGAGTTCTGTCCAAATAAGGAAGTATAAGGTCCACTCCTGAGTTATGCCCATACAAGGAAGAGGGGTGGGAATACTGCATTCCAATTAGCTAGTTTTTGCACGTAGATTGTAACCCCGACCAGTGATGAAAAAGGGGAAGGTCCATTCATGTTAGGGACTAGGGTATAAAACAGGGCCTGCGAGCCCCCTTTCTGGGCACCCACTAGCTGCATACTAGGGTGTCTCCTTCTCATGAGAAGAAAATAAAGCCTTTGTCACCTCTCTGCTGAGTTTCTGAGAACTATTGAGAAGAGGATGGATTTTTTCCTCACATCCTCATCACCTCAAACCTGAACAATTGAAATAGTCCAAAAGTTGTCTCTGATTCAGTCTCTCTCCACCCTAGTGAATTCTCCTTTCAGTTATTAAATTGATCTTCCAGGACAGCTAGATGGTGAAGTGGATAAAGCACTGTCCCTGAAGTTAGGAAGACCTGAGTTCAAATCTTACCTCAGACACTAGCTGTGTGACCATGGGCAACTCATTTAACCCCAATTGCCTTAAATATCCAGGGCCATTTTTTAACTGCTGAGTATGTAAGAGAACTCTCGACCCTCAGCTCATGGCCTCCAGACCTCATCCCATGCCTGTACTTCAGGGAAACACCCTATCAAAGGTAGGCCTCAGACCTGGTATGCTTGTCTCCTGTAACAATTCTTCTGAATGAGGGACTAATGTTACTCGATAAGGTCAACCAAACCATCTATTTGTGCTCCTCCAAGATCTTGGGCAGAGACACCATTCTTTGCTCCAGGATGGTCTCCTGAAGAAGATTTTATGTCTGTGGTCCTAACCACTTCTTGCCTCAGCCCCTACATCAATTGTCAGTGCACCTTGGGTTTTATAGATCCTTGTGTATCCTTATATCAGAACCCTCTGAGCCCTCTCCCTCCTGAGGAAAGGCATAAGGCAAAAAGGGGCTCTTGGGACGATTTTCTGTGATGCATCTGTAAGATTTTGGTGATTATCATTCCTTTGGGATACTTGGAACATGAGGTGATCCTGACTAATCTGACCTTATTTTCTTCATAGATAGAAGTGGTGGACTATGTGCGTGATATTGTCTACACTCATCTCTCCATTTCCTCCCTACCCACTTCTTAACCCTTTGCACTCTTTTTTTTTTTTGGGGGGGGGGGTGAGGCAATTGGGGTTAAGTGACTTGCCCAGGGTCACACAGCTAGTAATTGTTAAGTGTCTGAGGTCAGATTTGAACTCAGGTCCTCCT
Source organism: Dromiciops gliroides (assembly GCF_019393635.1). NCBI lineage: Eukaryota > Metazoa > Chordata > Mammalia > Microbiotheria > Microbiotheriidae > Dromiciops > Dromiciops gliroides. Next base: position 164,550,581 of record NC_057862.1, read on the forward strand.
GAATCCAGGGTCAGTGCTCTATCCACTGTGCCACCTAGCTGCCCCAACTGAAAAGATTTCTAATGAAACTGCTTTAGGCCTTGAGGACCTCTGAGAGTCCCTAGATATAGTAATGGACAATAGGATAGCCTTAGATTATTTACTCGCTGCCCCAGGCAGGGTATGCAAGGTTCAGAATACTTTGCTGCGCGTATATCATGGCAGACACTGACAGCCAATTGTTCTCCAGCTCTCCATCCTGGACTTTATGGTTGTTTTCATACCTATAAGTTTGATCATTGCATGCATATCACTGTAACGAACCTTGTATTTCTAACACTGTCTTTAGTTGCTGCTAGGATTAAAGCTTTCACTGAAGCCTCAGCAACGCCCCTGTGACCCTTGGACTATGCCCACCAAACTCTCTCCATAAAGACAGGGACATCTCTACACCCCATTTTTCAGCCTTGAAGAAGCTACAGAAGATGGATCTTCACCCCCTTTCTCCCCAGAAATGAGAGGGGGGAATGTTATGGGAATGCATTGGGACCCCAAGAAACCTAAAGATCCCAACAGCCAAAGCCAAGGGAAAAACAGCTCTCTCTCCTTCCTCAGGTATGAGGAGTGGCAGGACGTGACCCCAGCATGCTGATAAGCAATATCAAGATCTTCAAGATGATATACAAGGTATGGATGGGTGCTACATATCTTACTGATGCCCCATTATTCCAAAATCCCCTCCCTGCATTTCCCTCCCAATTCTTTGTAATGCCTTTCCCTCCCTTTTGTTTTGCAAAGATACAAAAGACCCATCTTCCCTTACTCCAGTCACCAAGGTGATATATATTCCTCTCCTAATAAATCTCTTTTTATTTTACAAAAACAAACACCACCAGAGCCATCTCCAGTTGTCCTGATATATATCTTGCCACTGGCCCCAGATGGCTCTGGAGGAGAGGGTGAGGTTGGTGACCTTGCACAGCCCTCCCTCACTTAAATCCAATTCACCGCAAGACATGAAATCACCCTGATGTCATGGTCTTCTTCCAAATCAAAGGACAAAACAAAATGATCTTCCTAAAGCACCCCATCCCACTGAATAAATCCCTCTATTTATCCCTTTATCATCTAAGGGGTCAAACTGAAAATCCTGTTTGGTTTTTAAAACCCTTCATAACCTCAATCCTTCCTACCTTTCCTGTCTTCTTACACATTTTTCACCTCCATGTATTGTGTGATCCAGTGATTACTGGCCTCTTTGCTGTTCCTCACATAAGACATCCTGTCTCCCAACTTCAAGCATTTACAATGCCTATCCCTTATCACTAAAATATTCTCCCTCTTCATCTCTATGACCTGGCTTTCCTGTCTTCTTTCATGTCTCAGTTAAAGTCTGACCCTGAAAGAAATTTTTCCCATCTACCCTAATTTTAGTGCCTTACCCTTGAAATTGTCTCCAATTTGTCAAGTCTATATCTTGTTTACACATAATTGTTTGCATGTTTTTCTCTCCCACTAGATTGTAAACTCCTTTATCTAAGAAACTGTAAAAAATGCTTCCCCGGGGCAGCTAGGTGGTGCAGTGGAGAAAGCACTGGCCCTGGATTCAGGAGGACCTGGGTTCAAATCCGACCTCAGACTCTTGACACTTACTAGCTGTGTGACCCTGGGCAAGTCACTTAACCCCAATTGCCTCACCAAAAACAAACAAACAAACAAAAAATTGGGACTGAAAGAGGCCTCCAAGGGCATCTAGTTAAAAAAAATGCTTCCCCCATTTTCTGCTTTCCTTCTGATCTTGATTACATTTGTTTTATTTGTACAAACACTTTTTCATTGAATGTAATCAAAATTATCCACCTCACTCTGCTCTCTATTTCTTCTTTATCTATAAATTGTTTGCCTATCCATAAGTCTGATGTTCCATGGTCTTCAAATTCTCTTGTAATATCTCTTTATATTTAGGTCATATATCCATTTTGACTCTATCTTGGTAAATGCACTGAGTCTGGAGTCTTCCAAACCTAAGTTCAAATATGGCCTCAGACACTTGCTAGCTATGTGACCCTGGGCAAGTCATTTAACCCTGTTTGCCTCAGTTTCCTCATCTGTAAAATGAGCTGGAATAGGAAATGGCAAACCGTTCCATTATATTTGCTAAGAAAACCCCAAAAGGAATCACAAAGAGTTGCACATGATTGAAACTACTCAACAACTACAATAAATGATTTGACTAGACTTGATGAGTCAAAAAGTATGTTTGGAGCTAAGGGTTTATGGAGTGAAGCAGTGTAAAATAGGATTAGAAAAGTAAATTTAGGGGCAGCTAGGTGGCGCAGTGGATAGAGCACCTGCCCTGGATTCAGAAAGACCTGAGTTCAAATCCAGCCGCAGACACTTAACACTTACTAGCTGTCTGACTCTGGGCAAGTCACTTAACCCCAATTGCCTCACCAAAAAAAAAAATGTAATTTTAGAATCAGATTGTGGAGGGCCTTGAATATCTGGCTAAGGCAGAATATAACTATCAACCAGAGAGCAATGTTTTAGCTCCATCCAATTTATCAATATTATTGATGTCATCTTATTGAAAATAATCTGACACCCCCCCTCATAAATTGGGGAATTGCTGAACTATATATTGATATAATGGCATATTATGACATGTTTTCCAGCAGAGTTCACTATGACTGGCTTCTTTTGAGGCACCTACTCCCCTCCCCCACTCTCTACAGATCTGTCTCACACACATACTCTCTAGTCAATGGAAGATGGGTGGTAGGAGTGGGGGAAATCCCAACAAATCTCCTGGTAATATAGGAAACAAAAAAAGGGGTTAACAGAAAAACCTAAAACCCAAGTTCTAATTCAGATATGAGCTCTAAAAGGGATTCATACCCCAGTTAATGGATAACTTAAGACCTGAATCTTCACTAATATAAATCAAGGCCTAGGTTTTTGTGTACCCACATTAATCAGTACACATAACAAGAACATAAAGAGGCAGATCATAGAGACTTTAACAATAACAATGATATACTGACAAGGTATAGAAATTCAAACTGGAAATAAATGATAAATGAAGATGTTTTGAAACTAAGCATGAGAATGAAAAAGTGACATGTGCAGAAAAGGCCAAATTTGTTCCCAGATTCACCTTATGATGTTTAAACCCCAAAACCACGCCTCCACGGAAAAAGGTACCCACTTCGGGGACTGGCTTAGGACCCCAGGAACTCCAAATTATGACAGACCCTACCCTGTACCTCCCTAAGGCAGAGATTATTATTGGGGGTTTTTTTGGTGGGCAATGAGGATTAAGTGACTTGCCCAAGGTCACACAACTAGTAACTGTCAAGTGTCTGAGGTCAAATTTGAACTCAGGTCCTCCTGAATCCAAGGCTGGTGCTTTATCCACTGTGCCACCTAGCTGCCCCCAGCAGAGATTATTATGAGACTGATAATCAATTTATCCATACTATAAATGTAACTGTCTGTTCTTTCCCTATTCGAGAGATACCTTTCCACTTTTCTGGTTCTCTCCCTGTGTTCACTCACAGTATTGCAATAAAACTTGGTAAACTGAGTCACTGAGTCTTGTAATTCTTTTGGGATGACTCACGATCAATTTGACCCTAAATTCCATCCCACTTCACTGGCACAAAGCTTGGGAGGGATTTAGTCTAAGATGAACTTCCCAGTTCTGAGGGGCTTCCTTCTTCTTCAAAGCTAAAAACAAAAACCTTAAAAAACACATTGAAAATATAACTCATAATATGCTTCAAACTCCAAGACCATCTGTTGATTGCTAAGGTCAAATCATTATCTGCCATCCAAATATCCTTCCTTCTCTCACATGTTTTGTTACAAAACACAAACTCTGGTTCCCTTTAAAATTATCTTCTCTTTATCTAACTTTTGTAATTTTTTTTAAGTAAATAACTAGTGGGCAAAAAAGAATTATATATCAAAGCAACCCTTGGTGATTAACCTTGTCACCCATTGCTTCAGGCAATAAACAAAAGTGGAGAAACAGTGAGTGAGTAGAATAAATTTACCAGTGTTTTCTTGAGGAGCCAGAATTCAGTCACTCTCTACTGGATTCTCTTAATTAACTGCATCTGGGAGCCAGGGAAAGGAAAAGGCCCCAAACTCTAAGAAGTGACTCAGTTTCCTTGGGGAAAGTCCTCTGATTGCTACCATTATTGTGCTCTATCTCTATTCCTTTATAGTCCCTCTCCAGAGAGGTTGGGTTTGTTTTTTTTTTAAATTCACACTATACCTGAAGCTCTCTAGTCTACAATACTGATCTCTCTTCTGGCTTGGAACAAATACAAATCCTAGAGTCTTTATCAATTTATGCTTCCTTTGAGGTACTTTGTCCTGCCTTGCCAGAAGAGCTCTTATAGAGATAAGAAATGACAAAAGAAATGTGTTCAGAAAAACCAAGGAAGACTTGTATGAACTGATGCAGAGGGAAGAGAGCAGGAATGGGAGAACAATATCAACACCATTTTAAAGGCAAACAACTTTGAAAGACTTAAGATCAAATATAATCACTGATGATGATGATACTCACCCCTTTATAAAAGAGGTGATAGATTAAAGATATAAGAGACATATTTTTTTTTAACATTCTTCAGTAGCTTTATTATCAATCTTTTTCAGGGGAGAGCGCGAATGCAGTCCCCCACTACCACAAATTATGCAGTCGAGTTTCCCGCATTTGGGGAAATCGCAGGGGTCAGCCCATCCGGAGTGCAATGGATAAGCCTCGCCCTGGGGAAACCACCTTCCTGATCATGGAATCACCCCTTCCAGGTAAGTATTAGGAGACATATTTTTAAGACATGACCAATGTAGGAATTTGTTTTGCTTGAATATTTATGTTTGTTACAAAGGTGGTATTTTCCCCCTTTTCTTTTAAATTGAGAATGGGGTGAGAGGGAAATCAATGCTCATTAATTGAAAAAGGGAAATAAAATGATAATAAAAAAGTGACTACCTGGAAATATGTATATGAATAATCACAGAATGAGGTGGGCATAACCAGAACAATTTATACAGTGACTATAACATTATATAAGAAAACAACATTGAAAAACCATAAGACATGATTAGTTCAATGACCAACCATGACTTTAGAAGACTGATAATTATGCATTTTACTATTCTTGTTTGTCATAAGAGAAGGCTTTTATTTGGGAGGGGTGGTGATATTGGTTGAAAGGAGAAAGGGGTGGTGATACTGGTTCAGAAAAAAAGAGGGAAAGAAAGAAAAATTGTGAATGATACATTTTTTAAAATACATACCCCAAACCCCCATCAATTTCCCCATAACGATAACCCTCCAGAAATTTCTCTATCCTTCTGATCATTTTAGTTCCCTGGACTATCTCATATTCTGCATTTTTCCTTCTTGATAGTTGTTAACAGAAGTACATGAAGATCTTCAGGTATGGATCCCTTGGTACCTCTGTATGGAAAGGATCCTCCACTCTTCTATCCTCTCAGTCATCCTGGCTCACAACCTAGGTGTCATCCTCAAAGCCTCATTCTCTCTAATGCCCCATATCCAATCAGCTGCCAAGTCTTTTACTTTCTACTTTAGAAATATCTCTAGCATAGATGCCTTTTTTCTCTTCTGACACTGCTAGCACCCTAGTACATGTTCCCTTCACCTCATATCTAGACTATTACAATAGCCCACTAATGGTTCCCTCTTGTTGCTGTTGTTTGTCCTTCATTCCTGAAGAAGACAATGACATCAGGGTGATATGACTTGAAAGTGAATTGGATTTAAGTGAGGGAGGGCTGTGCAAGGTCACCAACCTTACTCTCTCCTCCAGAGACATCTTGGTCCAGTGGCAAGATAAATATCAGCATGACTGGAGATGGTCCTGGATGTTTGAGGCAGTTAGGGTTAAGTGACTTGCCCAGGGTCACACAAGCTAGTAAATGTCTAAAATGAGATCTGTACTCAGGTCATCTTGACTCCAGGGCCAATGCTCTATCCACTGTACCACCTAGCTGCCCCAGTGGTTCCCTCTTACCTCCAGGATCATAGGCATTTGCATGTTGTCTCCCCCATTAGATTGTGAGTTCCTTCAGAACAGGGACTCTTGGGGGGGGGTGGACTTTCTCTGTATAATCAGTGTTTGGCACAGTGCCTGGCACAGGGTAGGTATTTAGCGAATGCTTGCTGGTTGCCACTTGAGGGAGGTATCCATTAGATCTCTTTAATAAGCACATGATGCACTTCCACCCCTATGTAGAACCTGCTGCTTTCCCCTGACCAAAAGTAAAAACTAAATACGGTAGCTTCATTGCTTCTATGAGGTAGGGATAGGGAGAGAAAAATTCAAAGAATCTTAAGAGTTGGAAGGGACATCAGAGTTAATCTCATCCAAAAGGAATCCTTTCTATAAAATCTATAATGAATTGTCATCCAAAGTATAAGAACTCCAGTGGAGAAGAGCCCAACTGATTCTGAACATAAATAAGGCATTCCCTCTTTTAGCTCCAGGCATTTGCTCTGGTCACTCACACCCCATTCCTATAATGTTCTCCTTCACTCCAACTACTGACCTCCTTGACTTCCTTTAAATCCCAACTAAAATCCTGCCTCCTATATGTCTTTCCCAATCCCTCTTAATTCTAGTGACTTCCCTCTCTTAATTATTTCCTATTTATCCTATATATAGCTTATTTTGTATGTATTTGTTTGTATGTCACCTCCCCTATTAAAATGTAAACTCCTGGAGAACAGGAACTATCTTTCACCTCTTTTTGTATCCCTAGAGTTTAGCACAATATCAGGCACATAGTAGACTTTCAATAAATATTTATTGAATTGAATAGATTCAGAAAGATAAGAATTCAAATCCAATGAGCCTGGGCAAGTCATTTAAGCACTGTTTGCCTCAGTGCCCTCATCTGTAAAATGGGGAAAATAATAAAACCTTTCTTCCAGAATTGCTATGAGAATAAAATATTATTTGTAAAGAGCTGTGTAACCCTTAATGCACTCTACAGATGCTAGCTATTATTATGTTGAGTTCAAGCTCTACCTTTGCCACTTATTAGCTACAAACTTGAACAATCTTTCTGAAGATCAATTTTCCCATCTGGCAAATGGGAATGATAATGCTTTCATTGCCTGCCTTAATAGCATTGTTGTGACAATAAAAGGAGATAATATATATATAAAACACTATGTAAAGTCAGTAATAATTGATATCCTCTATATATCATTTTGCTCATTTAACAGATGCTCCAAAGTAAACATGTGCCTATGGTTAATATTTTTACTTTATGTGAAAAAAATCAATAAAATTCTTCTTTTACACATAAAACATTCCTTGGTCAGCATTTAGAATAACTTCCTTCTTGCTTTAATTACCAAATAGACCCAAAGAAGATACTTGTTCTGAAGCAATTTGTGAAATTGTATTTATTTTCAGAAAGGGGCAGATTCAACTTCCAGCATCCATATACACTCATATAACCGTGTGAATTTATGTATAAACAAAAGTGTGTATATGTTTGTGTTTAACACAATGTAGCTGGTTCTTAATAAATGCTAGTTAACTGTGCATTATATATGATATGTATGAATATCTATCCACTCTGTTGTTTAAAAATCTAAATGTGGGTTCTAATCTGCCCCCGCCCAGTTTGGGGAGGAAACTGGCTAAAATCACTGATAAATTTACCAAGAGTTTAGGCTTTTAAGGGTTTATTAAAAGATATGATAGTGAAGAGAGAGAAAGATTGAGAACAGATTCCTTACAATATGAAAATCCTAGCTTTCCTAACAGCCCATGTGAAGTGCTACCACCACCCGATATCTCAAACCAAAAGAGGCAGAGGCTGTTCGTCAGCTTCCACTTCCTACTTCCTGTCCTCCTCCCAGAAATGGGAGGTTCTTCAAGTTGATTGGCTGAGAGCAGTCTCCTGTTGATGTTGTCCTCAGCCTCTAAGAACACTTGATGTCGCAGTCCATAGCCTCTGAGAACACACTGACCTCAGTGTTGGCTAGTGGCTAAAATCTAATCACCCTTAAGTGGGTACTCAGTAGTTCCTCATTCACACCCAATTCAAATGCTACTAAGTCAATCAAGTCGGACCCCTGGATGTCTACCAAATTCCATTATCTTAACACACTACCTATGTATACACAGATGTTATGTTTATATATTTATATGTGTCTATATATACATATATAAATACACACACAAGGGGCAGCTAGGTGGCACAGTGAATAAAGCACCAGCCCTGGATTCAGGAGGACTCAAATCCAGGCTCAGACACTTGACACTTACTAGCTGTGTGACCTTGAGCAAGTCACTTAACCCTCATTGCCCCTGAAAAAAAAAAGAAGAAAATAAATAAATACACACACACATATGTGTGTGTGTGTGTATCAAGTGCATGAACCTATAGCTTGTCTTTGCAAAACAATGTCTTGTTGACATGAAAAGTGACGTTTTCCATTAGTACTTCATCATACTAGAGGTAAGATGACATAATAAATCCTCCCTGTTTGACACTAGCCTAATGTACTCTAAGTTAATGTTCCTCCATGTTTTAATATGATGACATCTGTCCAGGGTAGTTTTAAGCACTAATTATGCAAGGCTGGTGGGCTGGTAGGGGACAAGGACTTATTCTTGACTGGGGGACATAGTGATATTTGTAGCTGGATAAAATCCAGGAGTTTTAACAACAGGCTGCTTTTGTCCCTTAGTTCTGACACTACTGGAGTCAGGAAATTATTTTATGAGCTACAGCTATAACCTTATATGACCTGATTTTTAAACAAATTTGACCATCAATGGGGGTGCATTCCATCATTAGCACAGTACTCTTGGGGAGGTATACACTCATTTTGAAGAAATTGACTTTTTCCCAAACATCTGTGAAACCCCTCTTTGGGAAGTCCTCTAAGACTGTGATATATTGCTTTAAATATTCTCAAATATTTGTGAAGAATTTTAGACCTTTGAAAATGGACTTGATTTCTATAAGCAGTGAAAAAACCTTCTAGAGCTCAGCCCAGTGAGTAAAGTGAATGAACAGACAGGGTCATACTGTTTGAGGTTCAGAAATAAAGTGTGAGAAATGCTGACAATGATTTTATTGTGTGACTCTGAAGGCACTATCTAAAGAGAAAATCTAAACTCATTTTGAGTAAAGGTAGCATCTTTGAAACAAATTTATGTCCTCCCAAGGTGAGTACTTGGAAGAAAATTACATTTATTGAGTGTGGGAAAAGAAGCTTCCATTCAATTCCAAACATTTAAGTATTTACTATCTACAAGGCAATATGGTAGGCAATGGGAACACAGAGACAACATTGAAAAACAGGTCCTGCCTGTAAGCATGTAAGAATGCAAGATGAAGAAAGGATAGAGTGCTATAATGAGGAAAGGGTCTGGAATAGACTAGGGAGGCTAGATCCTAGATTCAAATCTCATCTCCCATGCTTCTCATCTGGGGTGACCTCTGGCAAGTCACTTGACCTCTTTGACCTTCAGGTTTCTCATTACTTCTCTCTAAATTTACAATTCTATTACCCAAGTGTTCTTCAATTAAATTCCATAAAATTTAATAGGCATTTCTTAATCATCTGCTACATGCCAGGCACTGTGCTAAGTACTAGAGATCCAAAGTTGAAAATGAAATAATCCAAGTCTTCCAGGAGTTTACATTTTCATGAGAAGAAACAACATGTTCACAGATTTAATGCAGATTCAACTCCATGGAACACACACAGATAAGTAAGCATAAAATGTTTCCATGGCAAATGCAATGAGATTTTTTGGAGTGGGGGAAGACAAATAATTTTGTTGTAGCCTATATTTTTAATAAAATAATGGAATTGAAAACACTCCCCCCCATTTTGTCCCTTATACATTTATTAGATAGAAACAAGTCTTGATCAATTGATCATAGTACTTGGATTGAATGTGAAAAGTCTTTGAAAGCTAGGAAGCCTATGCTAATTGACTGAGGAATTATTTTCATGGGCTTTCAGATCCTGTATAAAAGCACCAAGTTAACTGGAATAGAAGAGTTTCATTGAGCAGCACAAATCAGGTATTCTAGAGATTGAAGCAAGCCTAGATTTCTAGGAAAATCCCTAAGGAAGAACCATCAGAGAGGGATTGGATGGGGAGTAGGGTGGAGAGAAGCCTTGGCCTTGGCCAGGTCTCTTCCCCAACCTATTTTACTAGAAGAAGGCACCTTGAGAGCTTTGAAAGTGTTCAAAGGATTTTGGACTTCCCACTGGTCTCCTAGTAGTGTCTCTAGAGCAATTGATTATAGCAACTGTATTAGGTATTGAAGACAGACTGGACAGTGATCCATAGCTCTATAAGAAGTCTACCAAAGAAATTATACCATGCATGCTTAATGGAAACTTGAACATTTTATGGATGAGAGAAAAGGACTTCTAGCAGTCAGGAACTGTATGTGAGTTACCAATCTGCTACATGTGTTCTTGAAACTTGAGCCCTCTTTCCCCAGGAATTTGCACGTACTTGTGAGAAAAAGTATCACAGACTTTTAGGGTAATATTTTGTATTAATTATTCTTACTCTACTGCCTGAGTAAATGTCCCTTTCAAAAAGCTACTTAAGACTGGCTGACTGGGGACAGCTAGGTGGCGCAGTGGATAGAGCATGGGCCCTGGAGTCAGGAGTACCTGAGTTCAAATCTGGCCTCAGACACTTAACACTTACTAACTGTGTGACCCTGGGCAAGTCACTTAACCCCAATTGCCTCACTAAAAAAAAAAAAAAAAAAAAAAGACTGGCTGACTGACATTCTCTACTGATAATCATGTGATGAAACACACCAGTGGGGGCTTGAAACAATGGTATTAGATAATCACTCTCCCCAAAAGAAAAGAACTCTTTTAGGGTACCTCTAGAGTGAGATATATAGCCTTGCTATAGAACCTGGGACATATCTGTGTGAATGGGAATTAGGATAAGCATCTTCAGAATTTGTACAGGCTACATCAAAATTAATATCATTGCTTTTATCACTCATATTTCTTGTATTGATTCTTTGTCCCATAGGTCTTGAAGGCTTCTGAAATCCTTCAGGCCATCCATGTTGCCTTTCTTCTATCTCAGAATAACCTTATTCATCTGTCATATAGATCCTATCCCCTTTTAACATAAGGTTCATGTGAGTAGAGATTGTTTCAACCATTGTTTTTGCATCCCTAGAGTCTAGCATAGTGTCTGGCACATAGTAGGTATTTAATAACTGCTTATTACAGGATTGATTAACTCAAATTCCACATCCCACAGGGATCTCTACTCCTCTCTCTTCTTTCATGAGATCATAGCATTTAGAGCCAGAAAAGACTTCAGAGGTCAATTCATTTGATAAAAAAGAGGCAGAGAGGTTAAGTGACTTACCTTAGGATATACAACTAGTAAATTTCAATTCAATTTCCTTCCATGAACTTTTATGAAGCACCTACTTACCATTTGTAGGGTACTGTGCTGGGTACTAGGGATATAAAGATGAAAAAAAATAATCAAGGAACTTACAATCTGGGGGAATGACATATATATAATCAAGCATTATACAATGTAGAGCATGACAGAGGCAGAAGAAAGATCTAGATAAAGTGTTCTGGGAAAATGTGAAGAGGGATTTGGCTAGGGGAGATCAAGGAAGGTTTCATTAAGGAGGAGGCACCTAAGCTGCCCCTTGAAGAAAGAGGAGACTTTCAACATGGCAGTAATTGGCTGGATTCAGAGCTCAAACCTGTCTTCAGTCTCCAAGTCCAGGACTCCACTACACCATTTTGTGGTTCGTTCCATTGAACCAAAGGCATAATTGAGACAAGGGACTGCAGCTGCCCAAAAACAAACTGTGAAGCAAGAGTGACCATCTTCCTACCCTGAAGCTCTCTGAACTATAAATCCTGGAAAACCAAGTACCAAGTACCAGTACTCCTTTAAGCTAGAAATTTTTGACTATCCCATCCAATTGCAGTTCCTTCTTGAAACTTTTCTTCTACTCACATTACAAGTCAGGGTCTTTCTATCTGGGTCTCAATTCTGCTTTCAATTTCAGGGTGAAAGTGGTCACTGTCACCTGAACCTCAAGTCAGCAGTTCCCCTGAATTTGATCTATAGAATATACCTGAGGTAGCCCCTCCATTTCCTGGTATATAGCCCCAAAATTAAGCATCCTCATGCATTTTGAATTATTAGTCTACAAAAAAAAAGGATGCCCTCAATACGAGTTTTTCATATCTTTGCCCCACTATTGCCCTCCCTCATCAAACTACCTTGGTAGCCAGCAAACTACCTTGATGGGTAGGAGAGAAATCATGTCATCAGTAGAAACATCAGAACATATATATCATATCTAAAAGCCAAGTATATTAGGATTATGTCAGCCCCTGTTAAAAGAAAATCACTATCATTCTACATACATGCTTTTTGTTTTTGTGTTTTTTGTTTGTTTGTGTGGGGCAATGAGGGTTAAGTGACTTGACAGGGTCACACAGCTTGTAAGTGTCAAGTGTCTGAGGCAAGATTTGAACTCAGGACCTCCTAAATCCAAGGCTGGTGCTTTATCCACTGTACCACCTAGCTGCCCCTACCTACATGCTTTTTGAAAACCAACTATATTTCTTTTTTTCTTTTCTTTTTTTTTTTTTTTGGTGTGTGTGTGTGTGTGTGTGTGTGTGTGTGTGTGTGTGTGTGAGGTAATTGGGGTTAAGTGACTTGCCCAGAGTCATACATCTAGTAAGTGTCAAGTATCTGAGACCAGATTTGAACACAGATCCTCCTGACTCCAGGTGCTCTATCCACTGTGGCACCTAGCTGCCCACATACATGCTTTTTAGAGAGTTAGCTCCAACACACACACACACACAGAAACAAAATATATTTGCTTCAGACCAAGAAATATGGACATGAAGGTCACATGAACTTTTAGAATATTGTGAAATGATTTTGGAGCTACTAATTAAAATTTATCTGGACATGCTGGTCATCAAATTTGAGCATTTATCTCAATCTATGTGATGAAGGTGTATCTTGCTATAATTAGCATAGAGACAGGGTAGTATGGTGAATAGAATGTGAAACCTGGGACCAGCAAGTCATTTCACACTTTATACTAAGATAAGCTCCAAATGGAGATATGTCTTAAACATTAAAGGTAACAATATATAAATCTGAAGCGCAAGGAAGATACGACTTTGCAGTTTATGAATGGGGAAGAGTTCATAATCAAACAAGAGATAGAGAGGATAACAGAAGATAAAAAAGCCAATTTTGATTACATAAAATTAAAATATTTTCACATAAAGAAAACCAATGCAAATAAAAAAGAGGAGAAGCAGGTAAGCATGAAAAAAATTGCACTGTTCCTCATTAAAGATCTCAAATCATAGGAAACTGATTCATATTTATTAGAAGAAGAGTCATTCCCCAAGAGGCAAATGGTAAAAAGGATTTGAACAAGCAGTTTTCAAAGGAAAAAAACCCAAACTATCAATAGTCATATGAAAAGATGCTCTAAATCACTAATAAAGAGAGAAATACAAATTAAAATTCAGCTAATATGACAATTGAAAAATGACAAATTCTAGAAGGGTTGTCGGAAAACAAATATGTTGAAGTGTTGGTGGAACCATGAACTGATTCAGCTTTTCCAGAAAACATTTTAGAACTTTGCCTAAAAAGCTACTCAGTTAAGAATCCCCTTTGACTCTGTGATATTGCTCCCAAGAGATCAAAGAAAGATGAAAGGGACCTATATGTACAAAAGCATTTATAGAAGCTCTGTTTGCAGTAGTAAAGAATTGGAAACTGAGAGGGTACCAATCAATTGGGGAAATGCTGAACAAATTGTGGTATAAGAATGTAATAGAATACTACTTTTCTATAAGAAATGATTATGGGATAGTTTCAGAAAAACCTGGGAAAACTTGTACAACGTAATGAAGTCAATTGAATAGAACCATGAGAACAATGGATACAATATTAACAACATTGTAAATACAATCATTTTTGAAAGTCTTTGGAATTCTGACCAACACAATAACCAACCATGATTCCAGAGGACTTACAATGAAAGGGTTGATGAAGAGTGAAGATTGAGTAATATTTTTTGGACATGGCCAATGTGGGAATTTGTCTTTCTTGACTATACATGTTTATAACAGAGTATTTTGTTTTACTTTCTTTCTTAATTGGAGAGGGTTGGGAGAGGTAGGAGGGAGAGAAAGTTGATCTTTATTTGAAAAAAAAAGAAACAAAAGGAATTAATCAGAAGAGTGAGAATTTTCAAGGAAACTAAAGTCATTGCTTCTCAATGATCCTCCATTTAAAATGCACCATTGACATGAAAACCCCAAAAGTTATTATGGCAAGAAAGAGGTTACCCCTATTACAACTATCCGCATGAATTTGCTCAATGAAAATGGGAACTCAAATATCACCCCAGGAGTCATTTGGACCTTTTCCATCATAAGCATGCATTCAGTTAGTACTACACTTGCTTTAGATGAGGCTGTGCTTTGGGAATTGAAAAGAATTCTAAATAGATTCCTAAGTAACGGTCAATATTGACACTGGAGCTTAAGACAGATACTTAAATCATGGGAGGGATGACTATGTTGGAAAAACAATTTTTCTTTTGCTATGTCGCAAAGAAGAATTATGAAGGAAGTTTTTAATAGAATTTTCCCACTGTTTATAAATAAAACTTCTAAAATTTGCAGAAACATAAAGTACTTGAAAAAATAGGCCTTTTCTTTCACAGGAAACTTAGAATCATTAAAGCACCTTTGCAATCTAACCTGCTTTTCACCAGCTTTCAACTCTGATTCCAACTCATTGTTCTATCTGTACTGTCTGTCTGTCTTAGATATAAACATTGATGCATTACCTCTATAGTTCATTCATTTCAAAGGTGTATTTTAATTTGGGCAATAAACATTCTTCATTCACTTGATCTCTTCTGTGAGCATTATTAATTCAAACTCTTTTGAACATTTACAGAACTCTTCCCAGAGATTTCAGTGTTCCCAGAACTGATGAAATCAGCACAAGATCACTTTGAAACATGAACATTTGGAAAATCTCATTATCCACAACCTGGATTCTGTATCTCTTCCACCATGGTGGTAAAAACCTTCAGGGAGCCTACATGTCTTTGTTTCACAGTTTGCCTGATGCTTGTAAGTATAGTATCATTGAACAGGGTTACAGGGTTATATTGTTGTATCTCTTAATAGATGTTCAACTAACTCAGGACATTTTGACAATGCTCCCAGTTCTGACCATGCAACCAATTCAAGAAGGATGCTCCTAATTGATGGTTAGCAAACCAGAAACAATGGCAGAATGTATTCCCATGCTCCACAGTCTTTCCAAGACACATACTGAAGACTTCCTTGAATCAGGCTACTCCTCTGTGTAGAAAGTCAGCATCAGTCAAGCACATTGATATTCTGCATCCGGCCTCAGACACTTAACACTTACTAGCTGTGTGACCCTGGGCAAGTCACTTAACCCCAATTGCCTCACTAAAAAAAAATTTTTTTTAATTAAAAAAAATGTTTTTAAAGTATTCCCAATGCCTAGCACAGTGGCTATCACATAGTAGGCCCTTAGTAAATGCTTGTTGATTGATTGCTTGAAGCAAGGGCAGGTAATGGTAGATTAATATAAAGGCATAATAGCATTTTGTATGGATGATGTCAGGCATGCCCAAGCTGAGAATGACCTAAGACTTCTGATAAGAACAATGCAAAGTGCTTTTTTTCTTTTTCTTTTTTTTTTTTTTAAATCTCCAATTGAGACAAGAAGACCAAAGAAGAAATACTATAGACTCTTGGGCTACAAGGGACAATGATAACATAAAACTGACTGCTCTTTTTTTTCTTCCCAAAAGAATGATCTGTAGGCCAGGAAAAAGAGAATTAAAATGATTAATAGAGTACATAAAGAGATGATAAGGGAATCTAGCTACTTCAATAAGTTCAAATGACTAGGATCAAATGAAGTATATGGGATCATAGATTTAGCTTTCATCTAGTTCAGTCCCCTCATTTTATAAATACAGAAATGGAGGTGCAGAGAAACTAACTGTTACGGGGGAAATTGATGGGGGATTGGGTTAGGGCTTCTTAGGAATTCTGTTTTAAAGAATTACACCTTCTTTCACACCAATCCAATCAGAACAAAATAATATTTTATTTAGGTTTTAGGGAAAGGAAACCAAAAGAGAAGTCCTTGGACTGCTTCTCAAGGGGAGAAGGCAGGGCACAGAGGCATGGCTTTCTGAGATACCAGTCTCCTTTAGCAAGAGACAGGCAGATACTTTTATAGAGGATCATGGTGGTCTGATAGTGTGATCATCTGACTGTGGACAATTCCCTTTGGGGGTGGGGAAAACTTGAGTGATTGCTTGAATGAGAGGACTCTGTCCTCTCTGTCCCCTTGGTGCCACTCAGGCAGCAGCCATGCCTAATGGGATTATCTACCTGAGGGGTGGGGGAGACTAGCTTCTTTAGTCCTGTCTGTGTCCGTACTTTGGTTTCGCTTCTCAAGGAGAAAGTTCCCTGAGTTCCCCCAGAAAACTTCTGAGGTACCCCAGGCCCATAACACTAATGTCACACAGGTAGTAAGTACAAGATCAGGGGTTTAAATCCAGGTCCTTTAAATTACAATCCAATGCTTCTTTTTCTACTGTGCCTCTTTATCCCAGGGTATTGAAGAAATTGTAATTGCCAAGTTACTGTCAGTGATCATTAAGACTTTAGAAAATGGGAGAAGTAGCAGAAGAGTCAAGAGAGGTAAATGTTGCTCCAATTTTCCAGAAAATGGGAAGATGACAATAGCATACTGGAGAGCTTGACTACTTTTACTAAAAAATACTAAGATACACTATTAAAGGGATGCTTTGGAGAGGAAAACAGCAATCATTATAAGCCAGGAGGGCTTCATCAAGAGCGGGTCATGCCAGACTAACTTCATCTCCTTTTTTTTTGACAAGATAATCAAGTGAGTAGTTCAAGGGAATGGTGAAGACATAACATACTTAGATTTCAACAAAGCATTTGGCAAGTCTCTCATGATGTTCTTGTTGACAAGATAGAGAGATTGAGGTAAGAATAATGAGTTAGATTTAAAATGGTTGGAACAGATGGACCAAAATAGTAGTCATTTGTGGGTTTATATTTACTCTATAGGGTGGTCTCTTGTAGATTGCCCTACTTGGATCTGAGACCCTTTATTCTTCAACATTTTTGTCAGTGACTTGAATGAAGATATGGATGGCATTTTAATAAAGTTTGCTGTTAACAAAAAGCTGGCAGGTACATAAAAACATTTTGGATCATTGGATCATGACCCCCAAAGATGTCAATAAGATGGCATAGGAGGCCAGATTTAATGTGATATATTATAATGGGTACACATGTGAAGCTTTGTACTGGGCTAAACAAAATCAACTTCATAATTACAGAAATGGAAAACAGTCCAGAACAAGGGAGCAGATCATTTTGTATTTATATTTTATATGTTTTCAATTTATATTTATATTTCCCTTGATATAGTAATTCTTGACGGCAGAGATTATTCCTTTTGTTGTCTTTGTATTGTAACGATTGGAATGACGCCACCTGCTGGATACTTACTGTAGAAGAGTTCTGCCCATGAAGCAAAGGTCTTTGAGGGCAAGACCAGGCTTCAGGAAGTGACGCGGACTAGTGGGAGGAGGAAGGAAGAGACGGGCGCTCGGTCTCACGCTCTTTCCTCTGGACTCTGGCGGAGAGCGGAGCTAGAAATGTGCTCTCCCTTTAATAGATAGGAATCTAGGCCTTTCTCTCTCTCTTTACCAAATTCTTATTCTCCTTAATAAATGCTTAAAAGTCTAACTCTTGCTAAAGCTTATAATTTATTGGCGACCACTCATTAGATATTTTAGACAGACTAGCTAGAATTTTAACCCTTAACAGATGGCTGACCACGAAGAGGAAAGCTAACCCTCAGTCTTCTTCTGATCTGCTGGTTGGGTAAGAAATTTCCCCTCCCTCTCCCTTTAACTGCTAAGTACTGGTGTACTGGCTGTGTTTTTCCTTTGAATTTTTTCGAATGGACCTTTTAAACTCCCTAATTATCCTATTTTTGATTTTGGTCTGTTTAACCAGACAAATGGGAGATAAGATCATGTTAATGCTTTGTTTTTGTGGATTTTCTATTTTTCTTTTTATTTTTGTTAAAAGAGCCAGCAACTTACTCACACAAGGAAATATCTCTCCCTCTCCCAACCATGCTTTTTCAGAGAAACCTGAAGAGATTCCCGCAGCTTTTCCCAGTTCTAACACTAATTGTTGCTCTAATTTTGCATGCCTGGAGGCAATGACCCACCCTCTAGAAGCTTTTAATCCCCTAGCACCTGGAGGCAAAGTGGGGGAAGAGGAATCCAGGCCTGAGTTCAAAATCAAGTCTGATTCAAATTGCTCTGGTCCCTCCCCTCCTCTCCAGACCCCACCCTCTACTCCTCCTATGGCCAAGCCCATTGCTTCCCCTGCCTGGGAAGTCCAGAGATCTGATGCGCATGCTCAACTTTTTCTACCTGCATTTGCAGCTTCAGGCTCAGCCCTTCCCCGGCCTGGCTGTGCTTTTGAGACAATCTTAGAAAACTCTTTAAATTCCAGATATGCTTGTTTTGTTCATAATTTTGCTAACCTGCTTTTGTCTTTAATTAGTAATCTTATAAAGCATTTGTATGGTGAAAAGACTGACAGACAATATAAAGGGGTTAAAGAAGAAAAACTTAAACTGAATAAGAATGACAACCATCAACATAGTTCAAGACTCTGCTTCTTTTGCCATGGAAGGGTATATATTTTAGAGAAATGTAGAAGTAAGCAGCAAGGTATTGATACGAGTGTTGGGGATTTTAGATATCGGAATCAAAAGTGTTCTGAATTCACTCAGAGTATTAATGTCAGTTCAGAGGTTACATAGGATTTCTATGCTATTATATATACATTTTGAAATTAATGGTATGGGTTTATTTTCATAGAGATTTTCATGCTTTTGAGATTGTGTCTTATACTTAGTTTTTAAAACAAGGAGAATATTTGTAAAAGCTTTTTATAGTCATGTGATCAAGTTTATATTTTATAATACTCTTATTGATATTAAGTTCATATTCATTTAGATTTCCTTAGTTTGAATTTCACTGTCTTTTATTGTTCCATTTGTATTTTCTTCTATTCATTTGTCTATCTAATTTTGAAACATGGCAAGATGGTTTTGATTTCATAATACAATGTTAATTCTAGGAGTATTGTGCTCCCATATTCTGAGTTGTTTGTTTTTGTTATTTTTTCTCAACTGATTATTTGATCAAACTCTTTAAAGCATTTCCCTGGCAAATTGGTTGCCATGGCAAGTGTAAATTGATTCTAGAAGTATTATTTTTGATAAGCATATTCCAAAAAAAAAAAAAAAAAGAGGGGAACATTTGTAAAAGTTTTCTTTTTTCAAAAAAAAAAAGTTCTTTGAGATTCTGTTGTGCTTTAACTTGTATTTAAGTATGTTCTGATTTTTCACAAAAGTAATTGTATACTAAGTAAAAAAAAAGGGTATTATTTGAAATTGTTGCATAATTATATATTATATTTTGAGTCAAGATGTATTCGCATTTTTTGCAATCATTTATTATCCTCAATTTTTAAATCCATATGAGACTTGGATTATGGGAACTTATCATTTAAGACACTAATTACCTTTATTCTGAGTTATCAGATGCCAGTTGGCCAAGATGCCATCCAATCACAAGAGGAATACATGCAAAGAGCAGACATTGAACTGTTACATGAGGGGAGACATGCACGAAGTTAAGGTATGGCCGAGGGAACGGCTTTTGACAAATGTTGAGGTTGGATTCTCTTGGTTTAATATTTATTTTATTTTTCCCCACAATATTGTACAGATGGCTGGAAGTATTCATCCCACCCATCTCACTTCTACACCTGGCTTCTATGCTCCCTCCTATATGCCTGATGCCATGGACATCTCAATCCCATGCATCTGATTAAGTCTGACTCAGTTTCTTCCAATATGTTCGGTGGCTTGGACATATATTCCATCCACCTATTTTAAGCCTGGCATACTGTATGAGCAGTACATATTGCTCAAGTGTGGGAATGCTCATATCCCATCATTTCTCTGTTCTTTTATGGTAACCCCCATAATTATCTCAGGTGTCATGATAAATACAGTGTTGAATTTGGCCTTGACACCTGTTACCAATTATATTAGATTTTTTAATTTCTCATAATGGCATGAGGATAATTAGGCAGATGATGCAAAAAGTGATGAAACAAAGATAAAAAATTTATTTTTAATAATTAATATCGCAGCAATTATCTTCTCAATTACCCTCCATAAGGGGGGGACTATAGTAATATTATAATTTTAAAGAATGGTTCAATTTTTGTTTTATTATATGTTTCATGTGTAACAACTAAGATTCTGAATTCCCTTAGACATGTTTTTGAGAACTTTCATTGTTTGATTTGATTATTGACAAAGCTATTTTAAAGTTGTGTTAAGCTCAATTTTGTAGGAAATTTCCTGGCTGATTACCAGCATCCATACCTCAACCCCTGAAAAGACTTCCATTCTACGACTACACCTAGAGGACATCTGAGAAAAGACTTTCAGAGACTTTAAATGAACAGTTTTGATTTGTTGTTTTTGTTGTGTTTTTTCTCTTTCTGTTATAATATACACCATCTGTAACATGTATTCTCTGCAGAGGCCCTCCCTTTGCAAGACCAATGTCAAAGCGTCGGTTCATGAGGACAAAAAAAAAAAAATCGCCCCTCTGGACAAAACTTTCCTCTCTTCCTTTTCTATATTGTTGTTCACATATTATTAGTTAGCAATAGTTATTATATTGTTTTTACTGTTCCGTCAAGGAAACATTTTGTTTCTTGAGGAACAACAGGGGGGACTGTAACGATTGGAATGACGCCACCTGCTGGATACTTACTGTAGAAGAGTTCTGCCCATGAAGCAAAGGTCTTTGAGGGCAAGACCAGGCTTCAGGAAGTGACGCGGACTAGTGGGAGGAGGAAGGAAGAGACGGGCGCTCGGTCTCACGCTCTTTCCTCTGGACTCTGGCGGAGAGCGGAGCTAGAAATGTGCTCTCCCTTTAATAGATAGGAATCTAGGCCTTTCTCTCTCTCTTTACCAAATTCTTATTCTCCTTAATAAATGCTTAAAAGTCTAACTCTTGCTAAAGCTTATAATTTATTGGCGACCACTCATTAGATATTTTAGACAGACTAGCTAGAATTTTAACCCTTAACAGTATACTCAGAATTTAGCACAGTTAACTGGCATATAATAGGTTCTAGATCAATGCTTGTTGAGAGATTTATTGAATGATTGAATGATTGATTTGCCTAGGCCAGCATGAGGAGTAGAAAGTATATTAAACTTATAATCAGAAGCTATAGCTTCTTGTCCTGCTACTTCCTAGTTACATTATTGTATGAAAGTCACTAACAATAATGCAACTAGGAAGTGTCAGGACTAGAAGTGATAGCTGGGTATCTAAATGGTGCAGTGGATACAGTGCTGAGGCTAGAGTCATGAATATTCCTCTCTCTGAGTCCAAATCTGGCCTCAGCCATTTGCTAGCTGTGTGACCCTAAACAAGTCACTTAACCCTGTTTGCCTCAGTTTCCTCATCTGTAAAATGAGCTGAAGAAGGAAATGGCAAACTACTCCAGTATCTTTGCCAAGAAAACCCCAAATGGGGTCACAAAGGGTAGGACACAACTGAAAACAACTGACCAACAACAATATGAAGGTCACTTCCTCTCTTTATGCCTCTGTTTTCTAATAAAAAAGTAACACTAATTTACCAACCTCATAGGATTATTATACAAAAAGGTGTTTGTGAACCTTAAAAGCTAGGTGATGCAGTGGATAGAGTACTGGGCCTGGAGTCAGGAAGTTCTGAGTTCAAATTCAGCTTCTGACACTTACTAGCTGTTGTAAAGCCTAAAATATCTAACTGTGATGTTTAAAATCTAATGAGTGTGGGGCAGCTAGGTGGCGCGGTGGATAAAGCACTGGCCCTGGAGTCAGAAGGACCTGAGTTCAAATTTGACTTCAGACACTTAACACTTACTAGTTGTGTGACCCTAGGCAAGTTACTTAACCCCAATTGCCTCACCAAAAAAATAAAAATCTAATGAGTGGTCGCCTTAACTTAGAAGCTTTAGCACCAATCTTTGGGCATTAAGCATTTAGGGGTTAGCAAAAAGAGAGAGAGAAGAAAAACAGCCTTCATCTAGCTATCTAAGAGAGAGAGAGAGAATGTTCCTCCCGCCAACAGCCGATTCTTGAACGAAAAGACCCAGATCCTTAGTCGCTTCTCCCAGAAGCCCCCTGTGAAACAGGAAGCAGGGCCATCCTTACACATAGCTCCAAGCTAATTGGCTGGTAACACTGATTGACACAACTAACAGGCAATAACTTCTGGGCGCCAGGCCACTTCCAGATGCTAAGTCACATGTTTTCTTTTCAGGCCTGGTTCTCACAATGTCCCTCTCAGCAGGGGGTGGCACTCCAATTCTCACCCTGTTTGAACATGGACAAGTCACTTAACCTCTTTCTCTCTCAGTTTCCTCACCTGTAAAAATGGGTATAATAGTAGAACCTCTCTCTCAAGGATATTGCAAGGATCAAATGAGGTAATATTTGTAAAATGTTCAGCACAGTGCCTGGCACACAGTAGATGCTTAATAAATGCTTGTTTTCTTCCTTCCACAGCATAAAAATGAATTATCATTCAGCCAACATCTTCAGTCTTTCTCTCTTAATTAGCCCATTCCCTGCCTACAAACATTGTCAAATCCTTTCTCTCCTGGAAAACATTCTCTTGACCCTGCTACCTTTGAAAGTTACTCTCATATCTCTTTCCTCTATATTTCGGTCCTTTGAGAACCTAGCCATCTTCCTGGATTTTGGTTGTTATCTTCAAATGAGTGCTTCTAGAACCAGATTAAAATGTAATTGGAAAATATTTAATGAAATAAATAAAAATACATTAAAGAATAGATATTACATTTTGAAAAAGTTAATATGTGATCTTGAGGGATCCTTATGTATGAATTAGTGAACAATTATTTTTTTCTCTATTTGAGTTTGACATCACTGGGCTAGATCAAGAAGTTCCAAGAAGAAATTTGTGGTGGACACAATTTAATTTTGGAAACCATGAGAGATTATTTTATGAGATCTCTCAAGAAGATCAAGAAGATCCAAGAAGAAATCTGTAGTTAGACACAATTTAATTTTGGAAGTCATGAGAGATTATTTTATGAGATCTCTCAAGAAGATCAAGAAGATCCAAGAAGAAATCTGTAGTTAGACACAATTTAATTTTGGAAGTCATGAGAGATGATTTTATGAGATATCTCAGGGACAGTGAAATAACAATGGAATGGATGGGAGAAAACATCAGATGATATTAAATCCAGTTCTGCCTCTTAATCAATGTTCCCTTGGGCAAGCCACCTAATGTTTCTGGGCCCCATTTTTTTTTCATCTGTAAAATGAGAAGATTAGACAAGATGACTGCAATATGTCCTTAAATCTCAAAATCTATGATTTTATTTGTTTTGTTCGTTTTTTGTTTGTGTGGTTATTTTTGTGTGGGGGGGGGTTGTTTGTTTTTGCGGAGCAATGAGTGGTAAGTGACTTGCCCAGGGTCACACAGCCAGTAAGTGTCAAGTGTCTGAGGCTGGATTTGAACTCAGGTCCTCCTGAATCCAGGGCCAGTGCTTTATCCATTGGGCCACCTAGCTGCCTCCATATGATTGTATGATCCAATTCATTCTATGTACCACTCCTAGACCAACTTTTTTTGACTCCAGGGAGAAGCAGAGCTCCAAAAGTAGATTGGAGCTTTCCAAAGGATGGTGAGGCAAGGCAAGACAAATACTCTCCAATGAGTGGATGTGAAAGACTAGTAAAGCAGAAAAATTAACATGGTTTCTTCCCCCCCACCCCCAACAGAAATCCCGGGTTCCAGATGGCACGGTCAAATCATGGAAGGAAGACGTAAGAGAGTTTCTTTATCAGTGAGTCTTTCTTATTGACTCCATTTCTTTCTGATTCTACAGTTTTCAGGTGAATGTCCAAGTTACTTTGGAAGTTGTTTTGTTTATCTCTGAACCTCTGTTGGTTTGGGACCCAAGTCCAAAGTGATTCCTCGGTGATTTATTTCCTCTTCTGAGCTTGTTGAAAGTATCAAACACACATACACACTCAATTTCCCAAACCAGTATTTTGTGTGATTTGCAGGACATTGTGTAGATAATTAGGCAGTATGGAGTAATGGTGGGAGTTTAATATTCCTCTAATATTTACTAGCTATATGACCACAGACAGGTCACTTAACTCCTTGGTTCCTCAGGGAACTCCTTAAGGCTTATCTATTAAGTCACAGAAGGGTTGCTGAAGGAAACACACATCCTTTTGTGCATTTAGTGTGTAGAAGGGTAGGAAATAACTGCTTAGGATTGAAACTTAGGAGATCTCTTGTAAATAATAACATCATAGACACAGTCTTTGATTTTATCCCTTAGCTAAATATAAGTGATTTTAAAATTTCTTTTTTCATTATATGTTCTCCTTACCATTAATTCATTAGTGACTGTGTATGCATACACACATATATACATGTATGATATTTATATTTATGTATATATTATATTTATATACATATATGACACACATGTATTTTTATATATTACATATATGTGTGTGTTTAATTTGGAAAAGTATTAAACTTTATACAAATAGAGGGTAGTATTTTTATTATTATAAATTGGAGATGACTACAAGTTCCTAAGATTGGTTTGACCAAGATAACAAATCTAATGCTCAAAGACTAACTACATACTCCCATGTTTCATGACCTTTTCTGGGGTCATGAAATTAAGTTCTAAGAATTAACCTTCACTGTATGTCACACTCTTCAGAAATCTATGGGGCAGTTTTTCTCATGGAAACTTCCATTTACTGATGATTAAAGAGAGGATGTTTCAGTCATTTATTTAAGCCTCTCAGACAGAATTCAGAAGGAGATTGCAAACCTCAGGCTGTCACTGGGTTACCCATTCTGCTACACTGTCTCATATCATTATTCCTTCTTCTTGAGACACAGAAATTGTGTGTGAAACTTGTAGTTGTGGTCATTGTTGCAGTGACAACTTTAAATTGCTTCACTGTTCACCTTTTCTGAGACAGAAAATTCTATCATTTGAAAAATAAGTTGTCTTGTCTCATTTTGCTTTCAATGGAGGCACTTCCAAAACCTGAAGCAGAAATGCATTTGACCTTGAAAGCTTGTGTAAGAAAAATAACCTGTCTAAATGTTAGTTTTCACCTAAAATATTATATTATCAGGCTGCTCAATGGCACCGCTATAATCAAGAATCTGCCATCATTTATTTTTTTAACTTCAAGTTTCAGGGTCTTATAACTTCTTTGAAAAGTCAGTCCAAGGTAAAACTTGGCAGTACAAGGTCTTAATTCAGGAAAGATATGTTTAACCAATTTTTTAAAAAAGCTTTAATTGTCAATCTCAGTTGCTTTCTGATTCTATCTAGTAGAAAAGAATATATGTGAATACTGTCATTCATTAATTAGATTTATGAGACAAGGCTCCTCAGAAATAATTTAAGCTACAACATAGAGTTAGACCACTGAGTTTAATGGTTTAAAACAATGTCCCAGAAGGAATTGCCCCATATTTAGCAAAATATTACCAGAAGTAATTTTTGTGGTAGCAAAAAAGATAGCAATAGCAATAACACTGAAATAAAACAAAAACCTAGAAACAAAGTGGATGTCTTTCAATTGGGAAATGGTGGAACAAATTGTGGTATAGGAATGGAATGGTGGAATGTAAGGAACAATAAATATGAGGGAGTCAGAAACACTCATGGGAATTCATATAGATCAAAGTAAATAAAATCAGAAGAATAATACACAAAAGGACTTTGAAAATGTAAACAAAAACATCATTAAAAGGCAAGTCAGACTTTTTAATTATAGCAAATATTCCTTGTCCCAGAGAATTTGTTATGAATCATTTATTGTTATGCATCATTCATTGGGTGGAATATGTGGTATGCTATTAGATATAGACTCCATGCCTGTACCTATTGGTTTTGCTTAATTTTTTTCCCATAAAAGTATTTTATTATTTTTCAGTTATATGTAGAGATAGTTTGCAACATTTGTTTTATAAGATTTCTAGTTTCAGTATTTTCTCCCTCCCTCCCCTCCCTCTTCCCTCCCCAAGATAGCTAGCAATCCAATATTGGTTACATATGTACAATCACATTAAACATATTTCTGCATTAGTCATGCTGTGCAAGAAGAATCAGAGCAAAATGGAAAAACCTCAAAAAAGAAAAACAAACAAAAAAATAGAGATAGTATGTTCAATCTGCATCTAAATTCCATAGTTCTTTTTTTTTTCTGGATTTGGAGAGCATTTTCCATCCTGAGTCCTTTGGAACTATCTTGGACCATTGTATTGCTGAGAAGAGTCAAGTCCATCACAGTTGATCAACACACAATGTTGTTGATACTGTGTACAATGTTCTCCTAGTTCTGTTCCCTCCACTCAGCATCAGTTCCTATAAGTCCTTCCAGGTTTCTCTGAAATCTGCCTGCTTATTGTTTCTTTTTTTTTTTTTAGTGAGGCAATTGGGGTTAAGTGACTTGCCCAGGGTCACACAGCTAGTAAGTGTTAAGTGTCTGAGGCCGAATTTGAACCCAAGTACTCCTGACTCCAGGGCCCATGCTCTATCCACTGCGCCACCTAGCTGCCCCTGCTCGTTGTTTCTTACAGCACAATAGTATTCCATTACATTCATGTACCACTATTTGTTCAGCCATTCCCCAATTGATGGGCATCCCCTCAATTTCCAATTCCTTGCCACCACAGAAAGAGCAGCTATAAATATTTTTGTACATGTGGGTGGGTCCTTTTCCCTGGTTTTGCTTAATTTTAAAATCATTATTATAAGGGAAGATTTTTGATGACATGTGGAAAGGAAATATTAAGGGGAAATGACTGTTGTAAAAATAAAAGACATCTAAAAATTATTTTAAAAATAATAAGATAATGTCTCAAAATTGTTCTGCATCATCAATCATTTATTGACTAACAGTGGGTATAATGGATGGTGTATTCTATTAGAAATTACATGTGTAATGTTGGACCATTTATTTCATCTCATTAGGCCTTAGGTTTCCTCACTATTAAATGAGGGGGTTGGAATAGAAGAGCTGTAATGTCATTCTCTGCCTAAAATCCTATGGTCCTATTCTTGGGACTTATGGTTACATGAGGCAGTTTTACACAGTTTGGATAAGATGGAATCTCTTATTTCAGGTTACAGTGTAGTGGGTAGTTGATATAGAATCTCAGTACTAAGCTCCACTAACTGCAAATTCTATTGTGAAATGAATTCTATTCACAATTTCTTCCTTAAATGATTGTAAGCAGAAGCAGAGCTAGACGTTGTATTATGCCTCTGCCCTGAAGACTGAACTGTGTACTGTTCATTTTTAGGTATAACTAAAGATGTTGATTTGGGATGGCATGAAGCTATTGATTATGAGGCTGAGTTCAAGGGTTGTACCTTTTCCACAGAAGTGCTGTCAAGAAAGATGTCAGACTGGATTTCTCTTCTGATGGTTCATAGACTGAATGTCTCAGACAATCAAAGGAATAAATTTATTTGTTGTGAGGAAACATATTTACCAAATAAATATGGATCTTTAATGCTATTTGACAATAATCATGATACTGACACCCAGTCCAACCTTATTTTGCTAATAATGCACACAAACTTTCTTTAGGGGGGTCCTCAATAATTCTGAAGAGTGAAAAGGGGCCCTGATGCCAAAAAAGTTTGAGAATGGCTGGCTTAATGGATAGATATAAGATCATGGGGCAGATGGATAGAGTGCCAGGCCTGGAATCAGGAAGGTGAGTTCAAATCTAGCCTTAGATACTTACTAACTGTATGCTCCTGGGCAAGTCACTTAACCTCCAATGTCCTCAGTTTCCTCAACTATAAAATGGAGATAATAATAGCACCTACTTTCCAGGGTTGTTGTGAGGATCAGTAGAAATAATAATTGTAAAGCATTTAGCAGTGTGTGTGGCACATATAAATAGATACATTTAAATATGCTATATTTAATTATTATAATAATAGATTTAATACTATTTTAAATATTAAATTAAATGTTAATTTATTTAATCACTATTCAAGAGATGTATTTAATTTATATTTAATTATTAATTATTAAATCAATAATAATAGCTGGAAGGGACCTTTAAAAGTCTTCTCATTTTACAATTGTGAAAACTGAGAGCCAGAGAAGTTGTATGACTTGCCTAAGGCAACACAAAAGTAGATGGCAGAGACAGAATTGGAATCTGGGTCTTCTGAGGGCAAGTCTAGTAGTCTTCCCTGCACCATACTGAGGAAAGACAATAAATAACATTTCTGAAGGTATTTGTGTTCTATAAATTCACAATAACTTTTAAGAGCTTTGAAGTTCTTATTTAGCATGACTCTCTCTCAGTAACCTTCTATCTACTGCTCACTTTCATTTATTCTTTTTGTAAAGATTTGAATACATGTTATAAGATTTAGGGCCAGAAAAAACCTGAGAGATCATCTAGCTCAATATATTCCATTCTCCCTGCCTGCATTTTACCGATGAGGTTACTTTCAGTCTATTCTATAGTGGATCACACCGGGGACTGCAAACTTCGAAGGTAGACAGCAGTGGCAAATTTCTACCTCTTTGTAACTAAAATAACTGTCAGTTAAAATAACTTTACTATCAGAGATCTATCTACAAATTTAAAACCTTGATTCATCCTTCTTATTGTACCCTGAATGTATTGGGGCAAGAGGGTGGAACTTTAGACCGGGCTGCAGAGACAAGAATGGTCAGCAAGAGCAGGTGACACCACAAAGCTGCCAAACAGGAACCACTACATTATCAGAAAAGTCATGATTGCAGGTGACCCACAGGGCAATGGAATGCCACATGGAAGGTTTTTAAAGACCATAGCACACTTGTGCACAAGACAGGTACAAGCTAAAAAAGCAGGTAGACCAGTCATTTTGTGAAGGTGGAAGGTAATAGATGGGAAACCTGAGTATTGTACTAATATCTATGAAATATTAAAAAAAAAATCTAGGGGGCAGCTAGGTGGCACAGTGGATAAAACATGAGCCCTGGATTCGGGAAGACCTGAGTTCAAATCCAGCCTCAGACACTTGACAACTACTAGCTGTGTGACCCTGGGCAAGTCACTCAACCCTCATTGTCCCGCCCCAAAAGAAATCTAGAGGAAAATTTTTAGGGCATTGGGAAAGTAGTCTATGGTAGATTTATGGAAGGACATTGACACAAATTGCAGAGGATAAAGAACTGTGGCTAGGTTTGACTCAGGTCACCAACATATTGAGGAGAACATGGAGCCTGAACACTGCCATCCTTGTGCTTTTAGTCCCAAAGGGGGACAGTTGTCTTGATTTGTGTCTTGCCACCAAACCTCTGAGGAGTCTTGAGGAGAGAGTGAGGCTGATGACTCTTCACAGCTCTGCCTCACTTAAATCCAATGCACTTGCAAGTCAAGACATCACCTTCTTGATGTCATTGGTCCTCTTTAAGATCAAAGGACAGGGGCAGCTAGGTGGCACAGTGGATAGAGAGCACTGACCCTGGAGTCAGGAGGACCTGAGTTCAAATCTGGCCTCAGACACTTGGCCCTTACTAGCTGTGTGACCCTGGGCAAGTCACTTAACGCCATTTCCTCACCAAAAAAAAAAAAAAAAGGAAGAGAAGATCAAAGGACAAATAACAATAACATCAACAATAACCCTTCTCCCTTACCTTGCCCCATTCTGAAATTCCTGTGTCCCTTGTGCTCCTCTCCACAGGGACCAGTGTTACTCATCAATCACACTGCAAAGTTGGGGGATGGGCTATGCCCTTTCCCAGAAAACCGCACATAATTGGACTGTCCTCTGAGCTGCTGCTCACTACCAGACTGTCAGTCTTCCATACCTCCTCTGCCATGCCCAATGTCCTATAGGCTCAACCCTACACAGCCTAAGTTGCTCCAGGTGAAAGTATTTCTAAGTGTGTAGTTTGTGATTTGTATGGGTAAAGGGAGCGCCATGGATGAGATCATCTAAATATTAATGTGTAATATACTTTGAGTTGGAAAACACCAGACTAAATGTCACAGATAAGACTTGAGTTCTGATTAGGGAAACAAGTTTCTTTCAATGAGTGATCTACAACATGTAATCAACTTCAAAGTCTTCCTCAATGGCTGGGGGGGGGGGGGGCTCCAATGCATGGAGGTCTTCAGGCTGAAGCCATATGATCGTTTCTTGGTCATGTTGTATTAGGGATTCCTTTTCTGTATAGATTGCACCGGATGGATCCTGACCTCCCTTCTAGGTCTCAGATTTTGTGACTCTGTGACAACAGGCACAGAAGCACAAAAAGAGGCAGAACAGTTAAAGCAGACACCTTATTTTGTTGCTTCAATCAAAGCACACCAAGCTGTCATATGGACAAGCTTGATTTAAAAAAGCTGAAATAGAAATAAAAACTGCATTAGTCAGATGCCAACAAGAAACCTGGGCAGAGAGAGAGAGAGAGACCGAGAGAGAGAGAGAGAGAGACAGAGAGACAGAGAGACAGAGAGAGACAGAGAGAGACAGAGAGAGACAGAGAGAGAGTGTGTGTGTGTGTGTCTGGAAAGTTTTCTGAAACAACATGGAATCTTAATGAGGAAAATATCAGATCTTAGTTTTCTGTTTCAGCAGCTTTGTTTATACTTTCATCAGGTTTAGAGCTTAAAAGCTATCCATAATAGTGAAGTATTCATTTGATGGTCAATAGTTTTGCAGTCCTCCAAGTCCTTTTTATTTCACAGCTTAAATTCAGAACTCTATTTGGGTGAGCTCAAACTCTTCAGTTTTAAGCACAGTACCATCATGGATGGATGCTTAACAAATACTTTTTGCTTGTTTCAATTGGTTTGGGCAAATTCCTTTCCTTAGGCTTTATTTTTGTTCAGTACTTTTAATAAGCTAGGTAGTCTAGTTGAAAAGAAGGCAAATTACCCAGGCACCTCTGGAGACATATTTTAGTCTTACAAAACCCTCTTTAATCCTGAGAAGAGGAGATGTGCTCACAATCTAAGGATATCATAAAAATCCGGCACAAGTACCAAGAAAATTTCTCTCTATTCACAGACCTACCTGAATCACTTTTACAAGCAAAACCCCAGTAGCCCAATGGATTATAAAGTGAGCATCCATTTGTTTTCTGATTCACAGTACTGAGGCTGAAGATGTTATGCTAGTAGAAATGGGTAAAAAGGAATGTGGTGGGCAGCTAGGTGGTGCAGTGGCTAGAGCACCAGCCCTGGATTCAGGAGGACCTGAGTTCAAATCTTACCTCACACCTGTGACACTTACTAGCTATGTGACCCTGGGCAAGTCACTTAACCTCAATTGCCTCACCAAAAAAAAAAAAAAAAGAAGAAGGAATGTGGTGATAATCTGTGAGTACAACACAGACCAAAGAAATGGCAACCTTCCCGTGCTTCAGTTTGAGATGGGGTGAAGGGGGGAGGAGAACACAAAATAGTTGGAGAAGTTAGAGGAGATGAATTGTTAGAATTTTAGGAATTAGGAAACCTATTTTAATAGGCCAATAGGGCCTACTAAATATAGGACCATGGATTTAGAGCTTCAAAAGATCTTAAATACCATCTAGTTCCACCCCACCCCCTATTTTATAGATAAGGAAATTGAAGCTCAAAGAAATAAGGGACTTGCCCAAGGTCACCACTCCAGGTTAAGTAGAAAAAGACCTCCTTGGAAACTTCCTAGCTAAAATAAGATTAACAGGGGCAGCTAGGTGGCAAAGTGGATAGAGCATGGGCCCTGGAGTCAGGAGTACCTGAGTTCAAATTTGACCTCGGACACTTAACACTTACTAGCTGTGTGACCCTGAGCAAGTCACTTAACCCCAATTGCCTCACCAAAAAAAAAAAAAAAAAGATTAACAGGCATTTACTAAGCATGTCCTGTGTGCCTGGAACTACCTGGTCCTTAACGTTCTTTTTTTTTTTTTTTTTTTGGTGAGGCAATTGGGGTTAAGTGACTTGCTCAGGGTCACACAGCTAGTAATTGTTAAGTGTCTGAGGTCAAATTTGAACTCAGGTCCTCCTGAATCCAGGGCCGGTGTTCTATCCACTTCGCCACCTAGCTGCCCCCTGAACATTCTTAAATACAGAAAGGGGATGTTAATTCTCTGTTAATAACACATGTAAATGATGTACAAATCTTAAACCTCTATAAGGATGTTATTTACTGCTGCTGCTGCTACTATTACCAGGGAGCCTTTAGAACTAATGCTAAAAAAATTCAAAGTAACTCGTAAAGTAAAAATACAGTGGCAGTAAAATAATCCAGGAAAAACATCTAATACTCATATTCTCCTAAAGAATGTAGGAACAATCATTTGGGCTAACCAGGGTGTTTTTCCCTGGTTTTAAAACTCTCTATATTTTTAAAAGTCTCTATTCTTTTTATCACTGTAATCCATAGACCTGATATGAAACTAGAGAATATTACTCAATAACTTCTTTCCAAAAAGGGACCATCCTCCAGCACCCCACATCTTTGGGACTTAACACCTGGCCTTATCTACTAGGTTTTTCTGATTCCACAATCTATTCCCTGGGAAACTTAATCCATTTATTTTTGGAGCTCCCTAGCCGGGGCCCAATTCAGTTGATTAGTGACTAAGTGTGTACAAACTATCCCACCGAGCCAATTTATCTGCAGCAAGCTGTAGATAATTAGACCTGGTTCCACATTCCAACCATTCATCAACTCAGGTCATCTGCTCCCCAGAATAAAAGACTCTTCCGGGTTACCTTTCCTCTACTGCTCCTCTTCCTCCTAAGTAAATTACCTGAGGGGTGGGGCAGAGACCTACCTGAATCATTTTTACAAACGAAATTCCAGTAGCCCATTGCATAATAAATGCTTTGCCATTCATTCATTCATTCATTCATACATTCATTCATTCGACTCCAGACTAAAGTGGTTCCTTATTGTCTCCAGGATCAAGTATGAAATTCTTTTAAAACTCTTCATAACCTAGGGGTTTTTTTTGGTTTTGTTTTTGTTTTTTTACCTTTCCTGTCTTCTTAAACTTCTTTACATACTCTGTAAACTAGTGACCCTGGCTTCCTAGAAGATCCTCCAAAGGTGTATTTCATCTCCAGACTCCTGGCAATCTTACTTATTGTTCTCCCATTTCTGCAATTCCTTATCTCAGTCTCCTTGTTTCCCAGAAGTCAACTTAAGTCTGCAAGAGCCTTTCCCAGTTTTCCTTAAACTGCCTTCCCTCTCTTCATTATCTCTGACTTAACCTGTGTGTATGTATGTATATGTCTGTATATATGAATGCGTGTATATACGTATGTATGTATGTATATGTGTATATCTTGTTTTTACATAGTTGTTTGCATGCTATTTCCCATGTTGGACTGAATTGCTGGAGAGCAAGGCCTCTTTTTTTTTTGGCCTTTTTTTTCTGTAACACCAGCGTTTAATACAATGCCTGGCACATAAATAGATGTTTAACAAACTTTGTGAACTTGATTCCCCTTAATTATTTCATATCACTCTCCTTCATATATGCTTAAATTCCAGCCAAACTGACCAATCTGCTCCCTTCCCCCTCCCCCCACTGCATGTTTGCATAGGGTGCTCCCGGCTTTTTCCTCCACCTTCCCCATAAATGCCTGGAATGCATGTGAAAATGCATGTGAAACTCCACTCCACCTCCTAGAATTCTCAAGTTCGTTCAAGGTTCATCTCAAGTGCTATTTTCTGCAACAAACTTCCTGATTCCCCCCCACCTGCACCCCCAGTGATTTTTTGCTCCTCAAATCATCTGCCGTTTGCTTATCCTTATGTTCACATGTTCTCAGAAGATTGAGTAGAGGGGGCAGCTAGGTGGCACAGTGAATAGAGCACCAGCCCTGGATTCAGAAGGACCTGAGTTCAAATCCTACCTCAGACACTTGACACTAGCTGTGTGACCCTGGGCAAGTCACTTAACTCTCATTGCCCCACGCCAAAAAAAAAAAGATTGAGTAGAAGCCATTAGTTATATCTATATTTATATCGCCAGTGTGTTTTTATTAACAGTGCCTTGCACGTTTTGGTTTGGGATTTGGGGGGAGTTGGGATATTTGTAATTTCATCACTATAGAGAATTCCTGGTGTGGAAACTTCTTCCATTCGTGAAGATCAGGAACTCTATCTCCCTTTCTTTAAGGTGTCTTATCCACTGTCATGCTGTCTTTACCTTGGTCATAGTAGGCACTTTCATAAATGCTAAATGCTTACTAAATTGAATTGAATTGAATGGGAAAATCCAAGGTCCAGGGCAATTCTCAACTTTCTACCACCTCCCAGGGTGAACCTGGCCCTAGGTAAACCTGCTCCAGCTAAAGCTTAGCCCAGTGCTTGGCATATGGTAGGTGCTTAATAAATGCTCATTCCTGACCGCTGCCTCCTCAGGGCTCTATCAAGCCTTCACCTTCCTTAATTCTCTCTTCGCGGCCCTCTAACCCCTAGCGAGCTGGTGGCGACAGGGACACTTGCCCTGGGGCCTGTTTTCTCCCAGAAGTAGGGGATGGAGAGGAGAAGGGGGGGCAGAGCGGGCCGGCTGGTGGCTTGACGGGCAGCTCAGGGCAGGGAGAGCAGGTTCGGCTAGCTCTGTGGGCAGTCGAGGCCGGCGCGGAGCCGAGGCGGGGTCTGCAGGCTCTCCTTGAGTCCGGTAGGCGGGGAGCCACTGGGCTGAGGAGAGCAGGGGATAAAAGGCTGGCCGGGGCAGGCCCGCCCCTCCCTCCAGAACATCGGACAGGGAGGGCTCAAGCTGGCGGCCCCGGTAAGGTCTGAGCGCCTCTGATGCGTCTCTCCTTTCCTGCCCTTCAGTGCCGCGCTCCTTCTTAAACCCCGCCGTCTAGGCTTATGCCCAGACCGCATTATCTTCCCTCCCCATTTTATCCCCCTCCTAGATATCCCCGAGCCAAGGACAGGGGACCTCACCAAAAGGTCCGGGGTGGGAGTGGCCTTCCCTGCCCTTTTTGCTTTATACTCAGGAAGGAGAGGGCTCACATCCTTCCCTCTAAAGACTTCCTTTCTGTTAATATCTTTAAACTGCTTTTCAGACGCCTTATGTTTCTTCCTGGGGGGAAAAACTGCCCATCTGCAAATCTTGTTCACCTTCTTGGGGACCGGGGTTACACTGTATTTTGCCTCTTGTCTTTTTCCGAACAGGCGCGAAGGGGCTGGGGAATTACTTTTCTCCTATTTTTCTGTGAGACACCCTTGGTGACTCACTTCTTGAATTGTAAAGTCGGGGGGGCGGGGCGGTGTTGTCTCGTTGTCTCCCCAGTGGTTTTGAAATCAGACCTCTGCAGACACGGCAGATTGCGGCGAGCCAAAGTTTAGAAATTACTTCAGGCTGTCCCTGCCTCAATGAAACCTTGCCTTGTAAAAAACACCTGTAAAGGAGCTCTTTGCATTCTTAGCTTTTGCTTTACTTCGCTGTGTGGTATTGCTCTATTTCAATCAATTAACATTCGGGAGTGTCTATGGGGACTCAAAGAAGCCAGGGAAGGCAACAATTGGTACCATTCAATGAATGAGGGATACTTTTTGAGCATCTGCTTTGTGGCCAGACTTGCACTAGGTGCTTTAGGAACAAATAAAAGGAGGTTAAGATGTGAGTGAGTTTTCATGTAGGAAAGCTTCCATCTAATGTTTATACTAAATATCACTGACAGTAATAAAAAAGTGTGTAGGAATCATTTGTCTCAAATAGAGCATACCAAGCCTTGATGTGCAAGGGGAAAAGAACACCCTGATTTTCAGTAGTCTCTAAATGCCAAAATGCAAAATGATTATTTCTGCCCTATTGGAAAGGGATAATTGTAGTAGATGGGTGTAATTGGGAAGCCTTCTCCCTCCTTATTCACTGTCCCTCAATTACTGCAGTTTTTGTTTTTCATTTCAACATGACTAAGACCCAAAACAATGAAGGAAACACTCCTCTGGCTCTGTCAGCAGGGTTTTATGCTAAAGGATTCCAAGGTCAAGTAAAGGAGATTAGCTTCAGGGTATAATTAAATTTAATATTTCTTTTCAGTTTGTCCTTTGTAAAAGCAAGTCCCCTTCTTTTGACTTCATGCAAATCCCCTTCTTGAAAGGCAAATTCTGCTTTTCTAACTGCCTCCCAGAAAGAAAATAAAGTGTGGGGGGGGTAAATTCAGTCAACGAACAGGTGTATTAAGCACTTACTATTTGGTAGGCTTTGTACTGAATTTTTGGAATACACAGAAAAATGGGGCCCTGGCCTGGCCCAAACTCGAATTCCAAGGAGGGAGACCTTCTTTTTTTGTTTGTTTGTTTTTTTGGCGAGGCAATTTTGGTTAAGCGACTTGCCTAGGGTCACAGAGCTAGTAAGTGTCAAGTGTCTGAGGTCCTCCAGAATCCCGGCCATGCTCTATCCACTGCGCCACCTAGCTGCCCCTGGGGGAGACATTCTAATGGGGGAGATGACAAGTAAATAGCTTGTACCTACAAGATAAATATAATATCTATTTTTAATATATAACATTTTATTTTCCCCTAATTACATATTGAAAGAATTTTTTAGACATTTGGGTTTTTCTTTTTAGTTCTGAGTTCCAAATTCTTTCCCTCCCTCTCTTCCCTCTTCTCTCCTTGAGAAAGTAAGCAATGAGAGAGGTTATACATGTACAATTATGTAAAACATTGCCATATTAGTCATTTTGTAGAAGAAGACTCAAATTTAAAAAAGAATGAACATGGGGCAGCTAGATGGTGCAGTGGTTAAAGCACTGGCCCTGGATTCAGGAGTACCTGAGTTCAAATCCAGCCTGAGACACTTAACACTTACTAGCTGTGTGACCCTGGGCAAGTCACTTAACCCCCATTGCCCCGCAAAAAACAACAAAAAAAAGAATGAACATGAAAATGCTTCAATCTGTATTCAGACAATATCAGTTCTTTTTCTGGAAGAGGATAATCATTAGTCCTTTGGGGTTGCTTTGGGTCATTATATGGCTAAGAATAGCTGTCATTCACATTTCTTCATCAAACAATATTGTTGTCACTGGGCACA
Source organism: Dromiciops gliroides (assembly GCF_019393635.1). Classification (NCBI taxonomy): domain Eukaryota; kingdom Metazoa; phylum Chordata; class Mammalia; order Microbiotheria; family Microbiotheriidae; genus Dromiciops; species Dromiciops gliroides. Next base: position 164,587,957 of record NC_057862.1, read on the forward strand.
ATGTTCTTTTAGTTCTGCTTGCTTCACTTTGCTTCAGTTTATGTAAGTCTTTACAATTTTTCCTGAAACCATCCTGCTTGTCATTTCTTCTAGCACAATAATATTCCATCACCATCATATACCACAGCTTGTTTAGCCATTCCCCAATTGATGGACATTCCTTTGATTTCCAGTTCTTAGCCGCTAAAAAAAGAGTTGCTATCAATATTTTTGTATAAATAGGTCCTCCCTTTCCCCTTTATGTCTTTGGGATATAAACCTAGCAGTGGTATTGCTGAATCAAAAATACAATAGGGCAGCTAGGTGGTGCAGTAGATAAAGCCTGGGCCCTGGATTCAGGAGGACCTGAGTTCAAATCTAGCCTCAGACACTTGACACTAGCTATGTGACCCTGGGCAAGTCACTTAGCCCTCATTGTTCCGCTCAAAAGCAAAACAGAAAAACCAAACAAAACCCAAATAAATAAATACAATATTAATGGAGATAATTCAAAGGGAAAGCATCAGCTGAGGGAGGGGTCAAAAAGTGGATGGGGGAGTAGAAAAGGCCTCTTCCAGAAAGATGGAATTTGAACCAAGTCTGGAAGAAAGTCTTGAAGGATCTTGAAGGAAGCCAGTAGATTTTCCAGGCAGTGGGAGACTTCTAGGTAAGAGTCTGTAGATGGAGGACGAGGAACAGCCAGCCCAGTGTCACTGAATGCTAAACTATGTAGAGGGGAATGAAGTGTAAAACAACTGTAAAGGAATGCCAAGCAATGCCTTTTATATTTTATAATGTACGAGCTTATGAGCCTGTGTAGAGACAACAGAGGCAAATGTGGTGAGCAGCATAATCCTGTTGGACATCCCAGGTCAGAACTTGCAGAGAGAGAAGAAGCATACATCAATCACTGAATGCAAATGATTCTAGATCCCCAAGTGTTTTAGATGGGTTTTATTTTGTCAGTTTGCATTATGCATGAAGTAAATTTGGTTAGAATGGCATTGTCTTTGTGCTCTTTTCTGTACACTAAAAAAGTCCCTGTATCTAAGTAGAGGTATATTATTTGAGGTATTGATAAGGGAAAGGTAGTTGGGAATATTTTTATTCAGCAGAAATAATGGCACTAAAGTTCATTTTTAAATACTGTTGCTACATCTTTGATAATACACTTGAAATGAAAGTGTTCTCTTTCCTTATGTTTTCCTAGTGTATTCTTCCTCTTCCTGCCCTCCCAGTATTTCCACCCCTCCTTGTAATAACAAAATATAGTTCAGCAAAACAAACCAGCACATTGACTAGTCCAGTAGTGTATGCTTCATCTGGTAACTATAATCTTCCTCCTCTCTATCAAGAGTCCTTCTAGGTCCTCCCCAGCTGAGGTGGAGCATTGCTTTGCTTTGGATACACATCTTTATGAATGCCTCTTGATTGTGATTTCTTATGGTACAGTGTTGTTGTTGAGTTTTGTCTAACTCTTTGTGACCTTGTGAACCACATCACACCAAGACTGTCTATGGGGTTTTCTTGGCAAAGATACTAGAGTGACTTTGCCATTTCATCCTCCAGTGGATTAAGGCAAACGGGTTAAGTGACTTGCCCATGGTCACACAGCTTTGTAAGTGTCTGACACGAGACTTGAATTCAGGCCTTCCTGACTCCAGGCCCAGTGCTCTATCCACTGAGCCTCATATGGTACAGTAATATTCAGCAATATTCCTTTTTTTCCAGACATTTTCCCAGTGATCCTTCCTTTACACATATGCCAAATATTAGGATGCCTGGGAAGTACTCTTCCTGATGATAACCCTCTGAGAAAGGTACTGTAGATATTGTCCCCATTTTTTACAGATAACGAAGCTGGATCTCAGAAGGAGTAAGGTTACACAGCCAGCAAGGGTCAGAGTTCATCCTTGGATCCAGATGCCCTGATTCCAAATCAGTGTTTCAAGGACTTCACTGTTTAATGGTGGAGACAACACTCAAGCAAGATAATATAGGCTTAATTGGAGATAGTCAGAAGAGGGAAGGCGCAAGAATAAAGGAGGATGAGGAAAGGTTTCTTGTAGAAGGTGATATTTTAGCTCGGAATTTTAGGAAGTCAAGTGACAGATGAGGTGGGGAGAGAGCTTTCCAGGCATGGAGTGGGAGGCAGCCAGTGAAAATGCCTGGATCTGGAGATGAAATGTTTTCTTTGAGGAATAGTAAGAAGGACAGAGTCACTAGATCTGAAAGTATGGGGGTGGGGAGTGTGACTGTGTAAGGAGGCTGGAATGCTAAACAGATTTTATATTCAATCCTAGAGATAACTGGGAGCCACTGAAGCTGATTGAGTGGGTAGGGAAGATAGTGATGTGATATAACAAACTTCAGGAAGATCGCTTTGACAGCTGAATGAAGTGGAGAGAGATTTTGGCAGGGAGCCCAACCAGCAAACTATTGCAATTGTCCTACTAAGCCAGGATGATGAAGAAAAGGGGCTCTATGCAAGAGATGTCATGAAGGTGAAAGCCACAGGCCTGAGTAACAGATAGGGAGGATGAGGGAAGATAAGGAATGGAAGATAACACTTAGGTTGCAAGCCTGGGTCCTTGGAAGGATGGTGGTACCCTTAACACCGATGTGAAGTTAGGAAGAAGAGAATATTTAAAGGGATAGGCAGATAATGAGTTCAGTTTTGGATGGGTTGAATTTAAGATGTCCATAGGACATCCAGTTCGAGATGTCCTATAGGCAATTGGAAATGTGAGACCGGAGCTGAGTCAAGAGATGAGGGCTAGATAAACAGATTTGACAATCTTCAGCATAGAGACAATAACTGAATCCATGGAAGTTGATAAGATAACCACTTGAAATAGTATGGAGGAAGGAGAGGGCCCAGGACAGAAGCCTGCTGGGGAGAGGGGGTGGTTTTCTTGGAAGAATAATAGAGAGAAGTTGGCTTCAAAGGAGACTAAGAAGTAGCCTCTCAGACTCAAGTGCCTAACACCCTAGTTTATCAAGACTTCCATGCTTGGCTGTACCATCCTGCCCACAGTGCTCACCCCAAGGTCATCATGGCTCAAACCTAAGATCCCTTCCAGGCCTGAATCTACCATCCTGTGACTTAATAGAAGTTCCCTAGAAGTTGTGTAAAGTTGCTTTTATACATGATTGTTTTGTTGTTAAAGGATCCTAAATTTAGAGCTTCCTTCATTTTACAGTTCAGGAAATTGAGGGCCAGAGACATTAATAGACTTGCCCAAGGTACCAAGGGCTGTAAATGAGAGATCTAGAAAGGATTTCTACTTAGGTTCTCTGACTTCAAATCCACTTCTTTTCACTGTACCATACTGCTCCTTCCAAGGCAGCTAGGTGCCCCAGTGGATAGAATGAGGGACCTGAAGTTAGGAAGACACTTTTGTGAGTTCAAATCTGGATTTTGACACTTACTAGCAGTGTGACCCTGGGTGAGTCACTTAACCCTGGTTGCCTCAATTCCTGACCTGTAAAATGACTTGGAGAAGGAAATGCCAAACCACTCCAGTATCTCTGCCAAGAAAACCCCAAAAGAGGTCACAGAAAGTAAAATGACCTAACAACAACAAAAGTACTGCCTCCTCAGACTTTCAAAACTGTGTGAAAAAGTAAAACCCACTTGATTTTCCATACTACAATCTGTTATTTTTTACCATCTTAATATGGGGTAAAAAAAATTTACATGGTAAGTCTATATATTGCTTATTTCAGAAGAAGGAAAATCATTCTATTTTAGTAATCATTTATTGTTCTCCAATTCAGATTTTTCAAAGCTCTATCAATGGAGTCTGATTTTCGTCCAAAGCGATGGCGATTTCAGTTAATAATACTATATTATATGGCTCCGTGTTTCTCCTTTTTGAGCCCTTCAAGGAGTGTTTTTGAAGCCAGCTATTTAACCCTCTTACATACATTTTGATTTCCTCTTGAAGAAAAATAAAGCAGAAGCAGCTTCGTTTTTTGCAGGAAGATTACAGAAATAAGCCAAGGTATAGCATATCTCTCCTGAATTGCTAATGTCTGTCACCTCAAGGAGGTGGAAATTATTTTTCGCCCTCCATGCTGATGTGTCTGGTACATGTGTTCGGAGTGGCTGCTGTTTTTACTGCCTGTTTTCCAGTCGAGGTGCAACATAAACTATTTTAATTAATACTGTGTCACCAAAAGGGATTGAAATGGCCAATTGAATTCTACCAAGATAGAGTCTTTTGATGAAAACATATCTTTATTGATTGTAGACGAAGAAAATCATTCTTAAAATGAAATCCAGAGAAAAATCATATCCCTCAGAGAAAATTTCTGAGTGGCAGGCCTGAGATTAACATCACAAAATTGAATTTGGACTGCAAACCTTGGATGTAATCAGCAGCTGGGAGATGGTGTTGTCCTCACTGTGTTCCCCTGGATTGCAGGGAATTATTGTGTGGAATGAAATAAGTGTTTCTTGTGTCACTCCTCTAAGAAATACAAACAAGGGATTAGGAGGTAGTTTCTTGCTACTTAAAATGGGATTGGATCAATGCTTGATCTACATCTCTCACACCCATGAACCATGGAAGTTGGGCATTTACTTATACCTCAGGAAAAGGATTTCTTTTTGCCACTAGCACGTGACTTCTTTGGCCACTTGTGAAAGATCATGAAAAAGCTTAGAGGGATTCCCCTTCCAGGGATATATGTGTGCTTGTGTCTTGGGGTGTGTGTGTGTGTGGGTGTGTGGGTGTGGGTGTATGTGTAGGGGGTAAGGATGAGGAGAATCAAGGATGCATAATCAATCAATCTACAAAAACCTTTTTAATCATCAATTATGTGCCAGGCACAATGCTATGTATACATATATAAGTAGGCAGAAATTATGAACAAATAAATACAATGTATTTGGGGGAGTGAGGGAAAGAATTTGCAGTTGTGGTGACACACAGTAAGACCACATGGGTAATGTGTCAGTTAACCAAAGATGGGAATATACCATAGATCAAATTGCGTCCACTTACTCTCCTTTCTGCTAAATGATATATCATGATGTATACTATCTCTAGTTTCTTTCAACATTCATCTCCCTTGCCATTTTCTTCATGAAACTTTTCCTGATCCTTCATCTGCCCCACTGCCCCAAGCTATTGGTGCCTTATCCCTCAAAAATTATCTTGTTTTGATTTTCGTCTATACTTGTATGTGCACATGTTGTGTCCCTGATAGAATGTTAGTTCTTTTAGGGCAGGAGTTGTTTCACTTTTGTCTTTGTATCCCCAGCACATAGCACTGGGTCTGAGAGCCAAATACCTACGAAGTTCTTACTACTATACTAAGTTCTGCAAATACAAGGACAGTCCTCTAGGAACACACAGTCTGTTGGGGGAGACAACAGTCAGAGAACTAAGGTGGCAGTTCTTTTAGTGACTCTAATTAGTGATCATGTCCCCTGGAATTTGGAGGACAGTCTCACTCGAGAAAACAAGGTATAATGGGAGGCGTATGTAGAGGGACATTCTTTGCTGATTATATGGATAAATAGATGAACAAATGTATAAGTTTATATTATGTACTTGAGGGATACCAAGCTATGATCAGCACTGGGAATAAAAATATAAAATAAGGGGAAAAAACAGCTTCTCCCCCCATTAGAAGCTTACATTCTAATAGGGAAGCAATGCATAAAGTGAGATTGGTGAAGAGGGTTGATGGTATTTTGGTTTGGAAAGGTTATTGTGATGGTAAATTTAGCCATAAAAGAGTAATACCCTTTTCAGGAGCAGGATTAATATTGATTTGATTATGGTTCCAGAACTAGAAGGGTGTAGGGAATAAGGGGACACCTTGTCAGATTGCAGGTGAAGAAAAAGCAGTGGAATAAAGTGAGGCATGATGGGAGTGAACCTAGCCACTTATAATGGATCATCAATGAGTCAATCACCAATTAGGACTTGGTAGGGGGGAGGTAGAGGAGGGCAGAGAGGCCAACTCTTTATCTACTATTGAAGCTGCCTTTCTCATTGTAATGATATCAATACTACAGGAATTTTACTGTATTTGCCTTTGAGCTTGTTTCTCCCTACCCACTACACCCCGACCCCTCACCATATTTTTTCTTCTGGTTCTGTTAATTAAGCAACTATGCCTCTTAGAATTTGGGAAATAGAGGAGCTTACATTCTAATGCCACATAGGGGAATAGTGAGAAAAAAGTGGGAGTTATGTTCTAGGAAGTCCAAAAGATGGAATATTCTAAGAATGGAATAGGAAAAGCCCATTGTCATGCCCTTTCCAGAGGCCATGGTAATTTTCACTTGATTACAATTCTCTGAGCAAGAGAAGGGGCAGGGCAAAGCAGAAATGATGGGGAAGTAAAGATGAGACCATATGGTTTCAAGAAATACACACTAGAGTAGCTTAGCTACTCTACGAGGTCTTTATCTGTGATAGATTTGGCAAGTTACACTTTGGGATCTGCACCAAAAGGGGAAAAAAAGGGTTGTTTCTTAATCAAAGACCACAACCCAGAGTCTTTTCTACCCTTGAGGGTCATTCTATCTACCACCCTGTCTTCTCTTGTTTAGCCTGTCCATAGAGTCCCCCAGTTAGCTCAAATGTATGTCAAAACCTGCTTACTATGAGGATGATTGAGATGAAAAACTAAGTACTGTTGGGTAAAATCACAACTTAGCTCCCTTAGGCATGTGTTAAAAACTAGAAGCCACCTGCTCATCCTCAGGGTTTTTCCATGCCTTCCTCTAAGTCTTGACCCTGGGATTCTGGTTAAAGATAGTCCACATTTCTGCCCTCAGGTCCTGATTTGTGCAGCTGCTACTCTTTTTAGTCTCTGAGGCCGGATTTGAACTCAGGTACACCTGACTCCAGGGCCGGTGCTCTATCCACTGCACCACCTTGCTGCCCCCCTTTTAGTCTCTAAATAATAAGGGGCTTTTGTTTTGCTTTGCGGCTGTTTTGTTTGGAGTCTACCAATAAACATTTTGTTTGCCTCTCACCTCATGTGTTCAGTCGTTTCAGTCATGTGCAGCTCTCTGTGACCCTATTTGGGGTTTTCTTGGTGAAGATACTGGTTTGTCATTTCCTTCTCCAGCTCATTTTACAGATGAGGAAACTGAGGCAAACAGGGTTAAGTGACTTGCCCAGGATCACATAGCTAGAAAGTGTCTGAGGCTGGATTTGAACTCAGGATGATGAGTCTTCTTGCTTACTGTCCCAGCACTCTATTCAGTGCCCCACCTAGCTGCCACCTCAAGTCACTAGTAAATTAGTCACTAGTCCTTTAAGGGCAAGGACTGTTAAGCTTTTTCATCTTTTGAATTTCCAGAAAACATCTAGCAGGTAGGAAGTAAGTCAATAAACATTTGATAAGCACCTTACTACAAGGCAGGGATAGTGCTGAGTACTTGCGGATACAAAGAGATCTGAGAATTCTTGCTCTCAGAGAATTCACAGGATTTTGAGAGAGATAACATGGAAACAACTATGAACAAGCTACATACAGGATAAATTGAAGATAATCAACAGGAAATGCACTAGAATTTAGGGGGATTGGGGAAATGCTTGTTAGAGGTAGGGTTTTAGCTTGGACCAGAAGGCAGCCAGAAGATAAGATGAGGCGAGTCTTCCAGGCATGAAGGATAGCCAGTGAAAATTCATCACACACACACACACACATTTAAAAGGTTTGAACTCGCCCCCCAAAAAGCAGGGGGTGGGAACGTACGATTGACTTCAGCATATTTACTAAAACTTAAATACAGAATCATCCTTTTAATATGAATTAGTTTGTGTGGTTAATTAAGAATGAGAGCCTTGGGGCAGCTAGGTGGCGCAGTGGATAAAGCACTGGCCCTGGATTCAGGAGGACCTGAGTTCAAATCCAGCCTCAGACACTTGACACTCACTAGCTGTGTGGCCCTGGGCAAGTCACTTAACCCCCATTGCCCTAAAAAAAAAAAAAAAAAGAATGAGAGCCTTTTTCAAAAGGTAATTAAATCTCAGCTGTTCAAAATACTATCTTAACATAATGTACACTAGGATAGGTTATGAAAGGTTTGAGCACCCCAAAAAAAGGATTCTATATTTTTGGCCAGAGATAGATAGGAAACCACTGGAATTTGAATAGAGGGTTGACAGCTGAGTGGAAGATGGACTGGAGGGGCGGGGAGAGGTTTGGGACTGGGAGATTAACCAGAAGATTATTGCAATAGTGTGGACATGAGGTGGTCTGGGTGGTGCCACAGGTAGTGTGATGGATTGTAGTCTAGTGAAAAGAGTGTTGAATTAAGAACTGGGAGAGCTGGTTTTCAGTCCCAGCTCTGGTACAAACTTTCCAACTTGGGCAAATCATTTTACTTCTCCATGGTTCCTTTTCCTCACCTCTAAAATAAGGAGGTCAGAGATGAAACTTACATTTTCATCTATTTCAAAAACTTATGATTCTATGAGGACAATTGTGTAAAGTAAAACAATGATAAATGGCAGTTAAAGAACACATTCCATAGAATCAGGTCAGAGTTGGAAGAGGCCCCAGAACTCATTTAGTCTAATGCTTCTCTAAGCAGGACTCCACTCTATAAGCAGTCAACCATTAAGCAAACTTTTTTACTTGTTAAGCATCTGCAGTGTGTACTGTATGCTGCTATATTTGAGGAAAGAATGAAGTTTACCAATTCTGTCTCTGTCCCTCTCCTCATGGAGCTCACTGTCTAATGGGGGAGGGGTGGGAGATAAGATGATGCACAAATAACTGTAATATACAGTAATATATAAGATAGCTAAGTGGCCCAGTGGATAGAATGACAGAACTGGAGTCAGGAAGACCTGAGTTTTTCAATTCCTCTTCAGATGTTTACTAGCTGTGTGACCCTAGGCAAGTCACTTAGCCCTGATTGCCTCAGTTTCCTCATCTGTAAAATGAGCTGGAGAAGGAAATAGGAAACTGCTTCAGTTTCTTTGCCATGAAAACTCCAAACAGGATTTTTTTTTTTTTTTTGGTGAGGCAATTGGGGTTGTGACTTGCCCAGGATCACATAGCTAGTAAGTGTCAAGTGTCTGAGGCCAGATTTGAACTCAGGTCCTCCTGATTCCAGGGCTGGTACTCTATCCACTGGGTCACCTAGCTGCCCCCCAAACAGGATCTTGAAGAGGCAGCACAACTAAAATGACAGAACAACAAATACCAGGAGGTAGCATTTGACTGGTGCATCAAAAGATGTGTAGAAAATACAGTAGACCAAGAGGAATGTGAAATTAAAAGTACAGTACAGTACAGGGTAAATGGGAGGTATTTAGGTGATCCGGTGGATAGAGCACTGGACCTAGAGTCAGGAAGTCCTGAGTTCAAATCCGGCAATAGACACGTAGAAGGCCCTGGGCAAGTCACTTAACCTCTGTCTATTAATCCACTGGAGAAGGAAATGGAAAATCACACCAGGATGTTTGCCAAGAAAATTCCATGGTGGGGAGTGAGGGGAAGGGTGACGGGGTCATGAAGAGTTGAAAACTAAACTACAACACAGGCTAAATGATTTCCAAGGAGGGGGAATGTAGCATCTTTCCTGGTAGTCCATTATACTCTTGCATATCTGTGTTTTACTAAAACAAACCTAATTCCCAAGCTCTCTTGTCCATTCTATGTTTTCTCCTCTCCTGGATAAATTCAACTCAACTGAATTCAAGTAATTGCATATCATCCACATCCTTCAAGGAAACTATGGATTCTAAGAGTTAGAGATAGGGAAGAATCCAGGCTTGTGACATGCACAATGGCGTAGAAACAATAGAGGAAGTGTATAAGGAATAGGAAACAGTCCAGTTTGTTTTAATGTAGACTATGTGAGGGAGAATAACAGCCAATACCATCTGGAAAGGTAGTCAAGAACCAGGCAGAGAAGGGCTTTCAATGACAAATAGTGTAAATTGTGTTTTATCCTTGGGCAAGAGGTTCCAGAAGCACTGAAGGTCTTTGGAAAAGCAATGTCATGGTCACATATGCACTTTAGGAACATCAATTTAGTAGCTGTATGCCAAATGAATTGGAGAAGGGAAAAATGGATATAAGGGGGCCAGTTAGGAAAAGGAGACTTCATATTCAGATAATGACAGCCTGAACTAGAGTGGTTGTAATTCTAGTGAAAAAAGTAGGACTGATACAATCAGGAGTATGCTGAGGAATGTCTAACAACCAGTGTCTGTGTATGTATATATGTATAGTGCATGTCTGACACATGTTTAAATTTAATCTTCATTATTAACATTTTTTCTTATTCCTTTCTTAAATCTAGACATTAATAAAACAATACATCAAGACTTGATTTGTAGCATTTATTGATTTCCGAAGATAAATGCTTATACTGAAATTTCAATAATCAGCTCTTAAGAACTCTTCAGTGGATAAAGCACCGGCCCTGGAGTCAGGAGTACCTGAGTTCAAATCCGGCCTCAGACACTTTACACTTACTAGCTGTGTGACCCTGGGCAAGTCACTTAACCCCCATTGCCCCGCAAAAAAACAAACAAAAAGAACTTGTATGAGCTGTCTCCAGTGCTTCCCCTGCACCAGTAAATGTTGTGGAAGTCAACTTCACAAGAATTGATAATTGTTTGGATACTTGGGGTTAAGGAGAAAGAAGAGGCATGGGTGATTCCTAGGTTGGGAACCTAGGTGACTGAAAGAGTGGTAGGACCAATGGTAGAAGGAAATTAAGAGTAAGATTGTGTTGGGGGAAATTGAGTACTGTTTTGGATATGGGGAGGTTGCCACACTTAGTTGGCACATTGAATAGAGTGATAGAGAAATCTTAGTTCAGATGTGGCCTCAGATACTATCTATGTGATCCCGGGCAAGTTACATCATCTCTATCTCAGATTCTTTATCTGTAAAATGGGGTTAATAATAGTAGCTACCTACCAGAGTTGTTGTGATGATGAAATAATATTTGTAAAGCTCTTTGCAATCTAAAATTACAAAGAAATGCTAACATGTTTCATTGGGCATTCAGGGAGGGGTTTGACCCCCATCATCAATGATTAAACTTGACAGTAGGGATACTGTATACTTTACATATCAGGTTCTAATGAAATGTTTGGGTTATTGCTTCTTCATGGGGAAAAAAGATTTCTTCCTTGACAAGTAAATTTCAAGAATGAAGATTCTTGCTTTATGTATGTATGTGTGTGTGCGTGCGCATATATATATATATATATATATATATATATATATATATATATATATATATATACACACACACACAAACATCTATATATACATATCTATATATGTACATATATATTTTAAACTATTCTAGAGTTAATAATCATTAACACCTATACATACATACACAGACACACACAGACACACACACAGACACACACACACACACACACACACATATTCCTGCAGTCCTGCTATCGCTTCTTTTTTTTTTTTTTTTTTTTGGTGAGGCAATGTGGGTTAAGTGACTTGCCCAGGGTCACACAGCTAGTAAGTGTCAAGTGTCTGAGGCTGGATTTGAACTCAGGTTCTCCTGAATTCAAGGCCAGTGCTTTATCCACTGCACCACCTAGCTGCCCCCTGCAATCTCTTCTATGTAAGGAATTCATCCATACTGTGTCATTTCTAGCCACTCTAGGAGTCTTTATTGGCCAAGTCATTCTTTTCTTTGAGGGCCATCTTATACTTGTTGAATAGTTATTCCTTTCTTCTGGGTCTGCCTTAGGGACTTCTTTTAATTCATTATGTTTGACGTTTTCTTCTGTTTACTCATATCTCCTACCAGAAACTTCAGTTTGCAGATTGGTTCTTTGTGTTAGGGTCAAACTTTGTTCCCTCCTGCATTTAAGCACCTATTGGCTAATGTGATTTGGGGGTTCTTTTGGCCATCTTGTTGGCAGTTTATATCCATTACTTTTTTTTTTAATTTGGGGTAGGGAGGGGGTGGCAATTGGGGTTAAGTCACTTACCCAGGGTCACACAGCTAGTAAATGTCAAGTGTCTGAGGCCAAATTTGAACTCAAGTCTTCCTCACTGCAGGGCTGGTGCTCTATCCACTGTACCACCTAGCTGCTCTCTATCTGTTAAACTTTTGAAGAAGATAGCTATAATCAATGACAACAACAATAAAAGAAATTTATGTAGCATTTAAAACATTTCATTCATGTTCTTTATCTCATTTATGCTTCATTCCAACCCAGTGAGTTACTTGTTACTAATAAGTGTTGTTATCCTTATTTTATAGATGAGGAAACTAAGATTTAGGGATAGCAACTGAACCAGTCATACAGATAATATATGAGATGGGATTTTAATGCAAGTCTTCCTGACTCCAAGATCTACTACATCATGTCTACCACTATTTTAAGTGTAAAAAGCAAATATAATGAAGTTGATTTTCATCATTCATGAATAGAAAGTGTTATAATCATCATTCCTTTGTCTTATCATCTTTATCCTTCTATTTGGATGGGACCTTAATTTTTACTCTTATTTAGTCAATCATTTGACTACATATAGACAAATTTTCATACGGATTCCGCCTCTAACCAGTCATTTCCTCTTTATTAAAATATGGTCAATTTTGCTTTTTTGTGTGTGTGATATTTCATACCAGTACCTTCCATATATCTTGTTTTAAAAAATAAATTTTTATTGATATTTGTTTTTACAGCACTTGGGTTTTCCCCTGTATTCCCTTCCCAGAAAGTTAATCCAGTTAATAAATAGTTTTTTCAAAAGAAAGAAAAAAAAAGAAGGAAGAGGGGGGAAAATAAACAAAATAATCAACACATTACCCAGAAAACTCTGTTTGTAATACTCCCCATTCATGCACTGCACCCAACTCTTCATACCAATCTTAAGAAGTACCTGATGATATTTCTTCTTTCAGACCAATTTTGCATTTAGACATTTGCAATATTCGTTTTCAATTGTTTTTGTGGTTGTTCCTTCTATTTCCATTATTGCAGTCATTGTATATATTGTTTTCTTGATTCTGCTTACTTCACTTCATGTAAACTTTTCCACATTTCTCTGTATCCAACATAGTCATCATTTCCTTAAGCACAGTAATGTATTACATTCATATACCATAATTTATTGAGCCATTCCCCAATTGATGAGCAACTATTTGTTTTTCAGTTCTTTGCTACCACAAAAAGTAATGTTATATTTATTATGGTATATATGAGGAGTTTCTTTTATCAGTGACTTCCTTGGGGGTGAATTGTTATTATTATTATTTTTTTGCAGGGCAATAATTGTTAAGTGACTTGCCCAGGGTCACACAGCTAGTAAGTGTCAAGTGTCTGAGGCTGAATTTGAACTCATGTCCTCCTGAATCCAGGGCTGGTGCTTTATCCACTGCACTACCTAGCTGCCCCTGGGGGTGAATTCTTAGAAGTATAATCTCTGGGTCAAACTTTATAGTCACTTTCCTATTAATTAAATAATTTAACTCAGTAAGCATTTAAGTATTGAGCGTGTGCCAGGAATGCTTTAAAATGCTGGGGATTCCAAGACAAAAATGAAACAATCCTAGCCTTTCAGCCTCCTAAGTAGTGTGGTAGATAGAACACTGGGCCTAGAGTCAGGAATACCTGAGTTCAAACATGAGCAAATCATAGAATTTATATCTGCCTCAGTTTCCTCAACTGTAAAATCAGGATAATGATAGCACCTATCTCACAGAGTTGTTATGAGGATCAAATGAGGTAATATTTGTAAAGGTGCTTAGCACAATGCCTGGCACATAGTAGGCACCAAAAATGCTTATTCCCTTCCCCCTATAAGCAGCTCACATTTTACTGATCTTTAGATATACACCTTCTAAGTAGTCTATAAGCCTTTGTTCTTTTTCATGTCTCAAACTTGGATCCTATTTTCCAACATACTTTTCACTATTTCCCCTGTGCCCACTTTGACCCTCACTCTTAGTAATCAAAGAAAATGTTGACTTGGTTTGGAAGCTCTTGTCAATAAGTTAATGAAATTTCTCTACCTCTTTATTTTCTTTAGCAGATGCTAGCACATAAATGGTTGTTTTTCTTTGGGCCTTTTGGGCTGTGCTCATCACTGAACACTAAATGACAAGATGACCAAATGTTCCATAACATAAAGTTTCTCATTGTCCTTGGGTGTACAGTGAAACCAAGTATGCCAGATTCTTTGCCTCTCCAAGGAGAACTCATGAACAATATTCAGCTCCTTTTATCTTCTGAATATCAATATTTCTGGGCTCTAGTTCTTCTAGTAATATCACCTGGTTCATAATTGAACAAGCATATCACATTTCGATTATTTACATTTACTTTAATCTTCAAAGATGGTGTAAAAATTGTAATGCTTAGCACCCGCTGCCCCATTTCTTTAATTCCATCTGCTTCTATAGAATCCAAAGAATGGGCCTTGTACAAGATCATTAAGATTTTTTTTCTTTGTTTCGTGGATTGCCAATACCAAAGAATTCTTCATCAACTAGAGGCCAATGAACCTTTTTGTATATAGGTAGATTGGTGCCTGGGTTGCAAGCTTTGTCTGGGAATAAATATTTTTAAAGATCATATGTAAAATTACCAACTCCTTGCTTATAGATTTAAAAATGAATATATTGCTTCCTTCACAACATTTCTTTTTATAAATTCCTTTGGGTTTGGTTGTGACAATGATAACGTCAATGTAATTGTAATGGCATGTATATTGCTCTGATTTTTCCTTCTTCACAAGTTTCCTTATATTTCTTTGTATGCTTCACATTCATCATTTGTCATGAAGGCCATTGATTGTAGGGATCAGATAGTAAGTGTCATTTATTGGAAAAAGCATTGGAATTGGGAGTTAGCATCACAACTAGGACTAGAATTCATTTTTGCTAACTAGCTGTGTGATCCTAGACAGGTCAGTTAAGTTCTCCAGGACTCCATTTCCATATAGAAAATGAGGCAACTTGAATCTAAAGTCCCTTCTAGGTACATAAGTCTATGACGTTTATCTTAAGCATTAAAAGTGAAAGTATCTTTTGAGTTTATATAGTCCTGCTCTCTTATTTTATAGATAAGAACATTGGGGCTGTTTCAGTACAGACTTTTCAGTAAAGGTCCTGGCAAAGAAACTTAGTTGCAGGGTTCCAGAGAAAGGATGAATAATGAAAAAAGTCAAGAAATCAGGGATATTTTGAGAAATCAGACTCAAAAATTTTGTCATCTAGAAGAGATCACAAGGTAAATTGAAATATATGTATATGTGTACACATATGTGTGTATGTCTGTATCTGTCTGTCTATCTATCTATCTATCTATCTCTTCCTTGCCTCCCTCACCCCCCAGCTCTCATGGTAGGGGCAAACTGTATATGCTTTTAAGTAGATAGGAAGGAGCTAGTGGAAAGGCAGAGATCGAAGATACAGGAGAGAGGGCATGATTTATGGAGTAATGTCCCTGTGGGATCAAGGAGAATTAGAAACTAAGGTCTCTAGAGGGAAAGAGAAAAACCTCAGCCTGATTCCTCATCAAGGCAGCCCTTGGACCATAAACAGCTTGTTTCATTACTAGCTAAAGGCAACTCTGCTCCTCCACCCTCTGGGACATTTTTTCTAAGATGGTCAAGATTGCTAGTACTCTAGAGACCATTTACTTCAGAGACCACAAACATGAGACAAACCACTTGGGCTTCCACTGGAACTGAGAGTTCACAGGTGGATAAAGGAACCCAGGACAGCCTGAGATAATGAGCCATATGGGCCTGCTTTGGTCAGAGAATCGTTTTTTACCCTTTGTGGTCCTCTTCAACAGTGCTATGCTTCTAAAGTCCAAAAAGTGCTTAGCAGTTATGAATTGTTTGAAATTAACCTGCTTGTTCCCCGCTGAGGTTACCTTCTACTTACCCTGTATTTATTTTGTACTTTCTGATTTATATGTGTTGATATGATATAATAAAATACATAAGTATAAGTATAAGCTTTTATTATACTTAATTATAATATAATTATAAATATAATATTATACTATAAGTGTTCTAGCTTTTTCTTTGGGTTATTAGGCCATAACAAGATACTTGGCACTTAGTAAACACTTAATTTACACTCATTAATTAATAATAACATCATTAATTTAAAAATATTTCTATATTTTGTTTTTTATATCATCATAATTTGTTCCAGTATTTCTCCCTTTCCCCCTTTCCTGAAAATCATCCCACATAACAAATAATATTTTTATAGAAAAAGAAAAAAGAGGAAGAGAAAAAAATCCCCTAAAATGCTCAATACATTTAAAAAAATGCTGAATATATGTCATTTCCATATCTGTGTACCTCTCCTCTCTTCAAAGAAGGAGGGTGGTGTTGTCACATAATATCTCTTTTGGGGGATATGTTTATTCTTTGTAATTTTGTAAATGATAATATTTGCAATATAATAATAATAATAATAATAATAATAAATAATACTTATATATCACTTACTATGTGCCAGGTATTATGCTAAGTGCTTTACAAATATTATCTCATTTGATCCTTACAATAACCCCATGCTGTTATTATTCCCATTTTATGGTTGAGGAAAATATGGCAAATAGAGATTAAGTGACTTGCCCAGGGTCACACAGCTAGTAAGTGTCTGAGGCCAGACTTGAGTTCAGATCTTCCTGACTCCAGGCATGCCTTTTGGCCCTGTCGAGTTTAAGATGTCTATGGCAGCTATTCTCAAAGTATCATCTATATAGGGCAACTAGGTGGCACAATAGATAGAGCACCGGCCCTGGATTCAGGAGAACCTGAGTTCAAATCTGGCCTCAGACACTTGACACTAGCTGTGTGACCTTGGGCAAGTCACTTAACCCTCATTGACTTGCCCCCCCTCCAAAAAAAGTATCATCTATGGAAACTATTTTGATAAGAATATTAAGATGTTATTTACCTGTTAAAATACTCTTCCCTTTTCTAACTACATATCTGTATGAAGATAGATTTTCTTTATATACTTTGAATGAAAAAACATTTCACAACAGATTGAATCAGAAGCGATAATGATAATTTAGTTGTCTTCTATTGAGCCAGATAGTAAATAAACTTGTAAAACAATGCCACTCTTTTCACTGTTTTGGGGGGAGGGAGTCAATCAGAAAATTTTAAGTTAACATATAATTAATCATTTAAGAATGAGTAATACAAATTCTAAAATGTTAGTTTTGGTTTTGAATGTGGTAAATATTAATAGATATAACATATATATATATATATATATATATATATATATATATATATATATAAACAAGCTCTTTGGAGTCCTCATTAATTTTTACAATTCATTTTTAAATGGATATTGAGACCAAAAAGTTTGAGAACTGTTGGTCTGTTGGACATGCAGTTCAAGTTATCTAATAGGTTGTGGGAGATGTGAGATCGGAGTTCAGGAGAGAAGTTAGGGCTAGACAAATAGACCTGGAAATCATCAACATAAAGACGATAATTAAATCTGTGGGACCTGATGAGTTCACCAAGCAAAATTATATAGAGGGAGAAGAGAAGAGTATCCAAGTCAAGCCTTGGGGATTAACAGACATCACCTGAATGAAGATCCAGCAAATGAGACTGAGCAGATTTGCCAGACAGGAGAAACCAATGTCAAGAAGGTAGACTTGACAAATAAATTAATTTGGGAGCGCAGCAGGTTTACTCAAATGATGAGGGGTCAAAAGTCTGACTGCAGAGAATTAGGAAGGATTAAAAAAGGAAGTAAAGACACTGACTATAGATTGCCTTCCCCCTCAACTATCCCACCCCAAAGTTTCATCCTAAGACCCCCCCAGCCTTTTCACTGTGCCTTCTGGAATAACTTCCTTAGGCAACAAACTTCTCTTTATTATATATCTCTTCCTCTCTCACCCACCCATCTACTTACTAGTTCTTACTGAAACCTGGCTTCCCCCAAGACACAGCCTCCCTGGCTAACCTTTCTGGTATTGGCTGTTGACTCTTATTCAAATCTCCCTGTCGCACTGGTTGAGGTGAGGGAGTTGGAATAATCCTTGATCCCCATTGCTACTTCAGAGTTCTCCCTGTTCCTCTATCACTCATAACCTCTATTCCTTCGGGGTTCATGCTATTCATATCTGATACCCAATCAAGTAGCTGTTGTCTATAGACCACCAGATCACTCTCCTTCCTTTTTCAGAGTTTGATATCTGCGTTGTAATTTTTCTTTCATCCCCAACTCCTACCCTCATACTAGGGGACTTTAGCATATAAATTGATTCTTCCTCAAATACCCTAACCACTCAGTTCCTAACCCTACTCACCTGCCATGAGTTATTCTTCCATCCCACCTCAGCCGCATGTAAAGATGATGTATCTTTGATCTTGCCATCACCCACAAATGTGCCATTTCCACGTTCAAAATTCCTGAAATGACTTTATCCAACCATAACCTATGGGCTTTTCACCACCCCCTCTGCCTTCTCTTGCATAACCCTTTTCTTCATCCACACCATGATCTCCAATCCCTTGACTCCTCAGTTCTCTTCCAGGCTATCTCCCTTGCATTAGCCACCCTGTCCTCTTCTCCCCCTCTTGACCCCTTGGTGAATCAATTCAATTCCACAATATCCTCTTTTGAATCCCTAGTCCACTTATCATATTGATGATTATGTTCAATCAAGACTCACATTTGCATTACTCCCACCATTTCATATCTTTAGTCAATACACATGTGCTACTGAACAAAGGTAGAGAAAAATCACACAACCATTCTGACTGGGTCCACTAAAATTTATGTTCCACAACCTTGACTGGGTCCTCACTGCTACCAGGCAGTATAGTGCTACTATACCTTCCCTTACCAACACACTTTCCCATTCTCTACAGAGGCTCCTCCAAACTTTTTCATCCCTCTTCAAACCTCCAATCACCTTCCCTGTCTTCCCTCTCTCAACTGAGAACATTGCCTCATATTTTACAGAAAAAATTGAAGCTATTCATAATAAGCTCCTTCTTTCCCCCTTTTCCTCATCTGTCACTCAGATGCCTTCTACTCATTTCACATGATGAAACAGCCTTCCACTTCACCAATGCTAACTCATCAACTTATTTAAGCGATCCCATTCCATCTCATCTCCTTCAACAGATTACCCCCTCTGTCTTCCTCATTATTTCTTTTATTATCAATCTCTTCCTGTCCACTGGCTCATTTCTTACTGCCTACAAATAGGTCCATGTCTCACCTATCCTGAAAAAACTCACTTGATCCTTCCACTCCCCTTCCCACCCCCCAACAACCATGGTCTGCTGCCCTTTGCAGCTAAACTCAAAAAGGCCTTTTACAATAGGTGCCTCTACTTTCTCACCTGTCACTCTCTTCTTAATCCTTTACAATCTGGTTTCTGATTTTATCATTCCACTAAAACTGCTATCTTCAAAATCACGAAGGATCTCTTAGCTGTCAAATAAATCATTGGTTTTTGCTCAATCCACATTCTCCTTAACTTCTCTGCAGCCTTTAACACTAGTGATCACTTTGTGCAGAACCCTCTGGGACATCTTTCATTAGAAGGTGTGATCTAGAGGACTATCCTGCAAAGGAGATAAGAAGGAGCAGGTAGGGAAAAAAACCAGGAGAGAGTGGTGTCTCAAAAACCTAGAGAGAGAAGCTGGGAGTATTTGGGAATCAGATATGAATAATAGTATTGTGGATCAATACTGACTACCAGGTTAAGTAGACAGCAAGAATTTGCCAGGGATGGTGGGAGGGAAAAGTGGACAGGGAGGGGCAGGCTTGGAAAATTTCTCATTTTGTTCATGAAATCAAGGTACATATTCTAAAGGATTTAAAATCAAGGCACCTGGGTTCAAATTTCACGTGTCGCTACCACCTGTGTGCTCTCAAGCAGGTCGTGACCTCTCTGGATCTCGATTTCTTTATCTGTAGAATGATAGTAGACTAGGTCCTTTCCAGATCCAAATCTATGATATTATGAAATAAAGATTATTAGTGTTTTTAGATGATCATCTTCCAATCCACTATTTTTGGTTTTCTGCCTGGCATTAGTTACCTCAAACAATGAAATTTCCTGTGGAGGTATTCCTACCTAAAACACATTAAGTTTGAGAGTTTACTTAAACTGAAATTAATCACTCAATAATAACATGTTGTAGGCACTGTACTTTAATGTTTGGTTAAGGGTTAATTCTGAAACTGACATGCTTGAGGGGGCAGCCCTGGTGGAATTTTATGTGTAGTCCAAATAGGCTTCAGGCAGCTTTTTAACTTTGTAGAAACAGATTTAACTTTTTCCAAGGAATGATCTGATTAAAATCTGTTGATTAGATGAGAATTTTTCTTAAGAAGCATCTGCAAACAAAATAGCTTTTGTTACCAAAAGAAAAGAAAAGAAACCTTTTGCAGATTGTATTAGTAACAACCCAGATAACTCTCAATTATCTATGTATTCTGGAGAACTATTTTCACTCCTTCTTTCTCTTGCCACCCAATCAAAGAGACTTTCCCTGCAACTTTTCTCTTTTTTTTCCTGCTGCTTGTAAGACCCTTTGTTGTTTTCTTCACATTTGTTTACCTGTTTTTGTTTTTGTTTTTTTTTTCTGCTGCTTTGGGCTGTTATAGCCCTCAATAAACTATGAATGTGAAAGACCAAGGAGGCAATTATCTGGGTTAAACACCTTCCATGCCTCTGTCTAAGAAGCTAGTCAAGAAGTATTAAAGCTCTGCATGTGTGGGGAGCACTTGTGTCAGAAGATGTATTTGTGGGAGATGCAAAAATAGGATAGTATGTGAAATTAATTTGGGAGCCTAGAGACGGTTTTTGTTTGTTTTAGTTGGTTTTTGTTTTGTCAGCAACTTGATTACTCATTACAAAGCTCCTGAAGGCTACCAACAAGGACATCCTCAACTTATAAATTCATAAATACCATTCTTGTGTCTACACTTTGGACCTAATTTTATCATGCAGGTACATAGCTAACCTGTTCCTGTCTCTTGTCATGCATCAGCTTCCCCATATACTATTTTTTTTTTTTTTAGTGAGGCAATTGGGGTTAAGTGACTTGCCCAGGGTCACACAGCTAGTAAGTGTCAAGTGTCTGAGGCCCGATTTGAACTCAGGTACTCCTGACTTCAGGGCCGGTGCTCTATCCACTGTGTCACCTAGCTGCCCCCCCCCCATATACTATTTAAGTAGGTCTGTGAATCAAATCGACATTTGCATCCCATCATAAAGACATTGAGTTGTGCTGGTTCTAAAAACTAATTCTCTGAACACTGATTTTCTTAATGCTGCTACTCTCTAATGACAACTACTACAGCATAGTCACTTGGATTAAGAATAGTTCTTACTTCCTGAATCTTAATTGAACTTTAACCTTTATGTTCAACTTGGCTCTATAAAGTGACAAGATCTCTGCAAACTACAAAGGAAAAATCAGTTAACATTTTATTAAACATTTATTATTAAGTGTACGAGGCACTGTGCTAGGTACTTGGCATACAAAAATGGGTATGTCACAGACCTTGCACTTGAAGACCTCACAAAAAGTGAAAATGAGATTGTTTAAATCTGCAAAGTTTCTCATGATAGCCATCTGCGTCAGCTCATCCAGATTCCAAGATGGTTTTGCCAGCATAGCAAAGAGGTGGAAAATTGAACAGTTTCATCATTGTTTCTCTATAAGGACCTATTTTCATTATTGGTCATAGTAGAACCACCACATTTTGACTCTTAACACTTCAGTGCCAGATGTACTGTTTGAAGAATTTCAAATGTCACTTAAAAAGATGACATTGGGAGGAGCAACTGGAATATACCAAGTATATACTATGAGGAAATCTATACTGGAGGCTGTGCAACCTTGAAGGTGTTGAGGGATTATTTTATAATCTATCTCAGAGAAGGGTAAGTTTCAAGAATAGAGAAAACTATGACTGCTACTAATCCTGGCTGTAGTACTTATTACTTGTGGGGCCTTGGGCACAAGATTTTTAACCTCAATGAGACTCAATTTCCTTCACTATACAATTGGGAGAGGTGGACTAGGTGACCACCTATAAGGTCCCTTCTAGCTCTAAAGCTTTGATCTTATGGTCTAATGGGAGAAAATACATAATATATAACTAGAATACAAAGAAGACTGTGATACTTTGCAAAGGAAAGGAACTGGGCAAGGTGCTATGAGGAAGGTTTTGTTTATTTTTTAAGTGAGGCAATTGGGGTTAAGTGACTTACCCAGGGTCACACAGCTAGTAAGTGTTAAGTGGCTGAGGCTGGATTTGAACTCAGGTACTCCTGACTCCAGGGCCGGTGCTCTATCCACTGTGCCACCTAGCTGCCCCCATGCCAAGGAAGGTTTTGAGGAAGATTTGGGCCTTGAAGGGATGGAGAGAGATGGGAGTCAGGTAGGGGAATCCATTCGATTATAAATGTAGGAGATAGTATGAACAAAGGTCTATAGAAAGAAAAAGGCAGAATGAGAATGAAGGATATATTCCAGTTTGACTCAAATATAGAATGGAAAGAAAAATATTTTGAGATTTCATTGGAAAATTAGGTTGGGACCAGATTAAGGAGAGTCTCAACTAGTGGGAACATGGGCAGTTTATGCTTTATTTGAGAGGCAATGGGAATCCACTGAAGGTTTTTGAATAAAGGAAAGATGATCACAGCTTATAGGAAGATTTCCTTCTGGCAATAGTGTAAGCAGAGGTGTCAGACATGGAGCCCTCAATATTTCTGAGTGTTACCTGAATCAGGTTAAATGTAATTGGGAAATATTTAGCAAAATAAATGCAATAGGACATTTTTCAATGTATTGCTTGTTTGTGCTGATGTTTTTTTCTCCTAAACAAACTATTATGGGATGGCTGTCTGGGAGAGGTAAGGGGAGGGATACATGGGATAATTATGGTGATGCAAGGAACAGACAATATCAATAAAAACTTATTTGAAAAATAAAAAAAAAACAACAAAAAATGCAATAGAACATAAATAATGTTAATGTGTGGTTGTTTAAGTCAGTATGCAGCCTATAGGGATCCTTCTGTATGGTTTAGTGGTTTCTTTTTCTGTTTGAGTTTTTCACCATGTGGGGACCAATTTTTAATTGGGGAGTGTTAGCTAAGCAGCTCCCCGCAATATTGGGGCAAGGAAAGAGACTGGCAGCCTCCCTCAAAACAAAACAGGATTTATTTTAACAAGAACGAACTTTAAAAAAAAAAAACACAAACAGGATCAGTAGGATCAAGGGAAAGGAAATAAAATGGGGAAAGGGAAATTATACAACCTGGAAAAATACCACCAACCAGGAATCAGCTGAGAATACACAGCCCCACTCCTGTTGCCTTCCAGCTTCCAGCTAGAATGGCGACTTCTCCTGGCTACTGGAAACCCCACACAGCCCCCAACCAATTGTCTGGCAGCTCTGACAATCACATGACTGCCCTCACTAGACTTCCAATCATTATAATTTTGCCAGGCCCACATAGGCGTCAGCGAGTGGGTGGAGCACCGTGTGGTTTGTGGAGCCTCATGGAAGCATAAAAACCTCAAATAACAATTAATTCTTTACAACCACCAGTATAAAGGGTAGGGTTGGAAATGTAGCCAGAAAAAGAGGCAGTGTAGATGAGGGTCAACAGTAGAGCAGCTGCAGGGATTGGAAAGGGAAGGGTATGTATGTGACAGATACTGTGGAAGCAGAATCAGAGGACCATGGATTATGATTCTAGAGCAAGAAGGGACTTTAGAGATCATTCTGTGGTAGACTCCTCTAGTGAGGAAACTGAGACCCAAGGAAGTTGTGACTTGACCAATGTATTGTAGGTAGTAAGCATCAATAGAACTTGACAAATGATTGAAGGGAGAGTCATGGGTCTTATAATATTATGTAGTGTCTTGTCTTAAACATAACTCCCAGGGGATGGCTAGGTGGCGCAGTGGATAAAGCACTGGCCCTGGATTCAGGAGTACCTGAGTTCAAATCCGACCTCAGACACTTGACACTTACTAGCTGTGTGACCTGGGCAAGTCACTTATCCCCCATTGCCCCGAAAAAACAAAACAAAACAAAAACAAACAAAAAAACATAACTCTCATCTCTAAGATTCCATGATCATATGAATATCATTTATTCCAGTAGTGTTAAATTTGAAAAGAAACAGGAGGCCACTAACCCATGCATAGGGAGCCCTGGGGACCATATATTCACATAGAAAACTACATATTAACATTATTTATATTCTATTGCATTTTTATTTACTTTGTTAAATAATTACAAATTACATTTTAATTTGACCCAGAGGCACAGGGCAGTCAGTAGCATTTTTTTGGGCAGGGAAATAGGGGTTAAATGACTTGCCCAGGGTCACACAGCTAGTGTCAAATTTCTGAGGCCTGATTTGAACTCAAGTCCTCCTGAATCCAGGGCCAGTGTTCTATCCACTGTGCCACCTAGCTGCCCCCAGTCAGTAGCATTTGATACTCTGATTTAGACCTTCACTATCTCTACATCCCTCCACTAAAATTGTCCTCCAATGCTTTATTATGGTATTGGAGGGATGATCCTGGGTTCTTGAAAGATATGCCTGCAAAACATAAGCTCTAGCAGGTCTTAATCAGCTAGGGAAGACTTCAAGTACAGGTCTAGTGACCTACTATGCCTGCCATCTAAGGATCAGTCTACTTAAATATGAAGAAGCTCCACTAGATTGGCTAGCAAGGAGATGAGTCTTTGTAGTCACAGAAACTCTTGAAGACCATCTCCCAAAGCATAAAAAGATAGCAGTCTGCATTGGTGGGGAAGTTCATACAAATGATCTTTGAGGTTATTTGTAAATTTATTTATTTTTCTATTAACAAGCATTTATTTTCTCTCTTTGACTCAAGCTTTGAAAAGAAAGAGTGAAACCCTTGGAATAAATATGCAAAGTCAAATAGCTGGTGTAGAATGAATACAAAGTAGGACTTTTGAGTCAGGAACACCCGAGTGCAAATCCTGCCCCAAACACTAGATGCATGACTGGAAAAGATACTTAACCTTTCTCAGCTTTAGTTTCTTTGTCTGAAAAATGGGAATTTTTAAAAAGCACCTACTGCGTAGGTTATTCATGAGAATGAAAGAGCTTTGTAAACTTTAAAGTGAAGTATAAATTGACACTGGTTACTATTGTTATTATTAACAAAGCAAATTCCCACATTGACCTTGTCCAAAATGTATGCCTCATCTTGAGTTCATCATCTCTGTCAGGAGATGAGTACCATGCTTCATCTTTGGACCACTAGATTTCTTGTTTGCCATCACATTGATCAGATTTCTCAAGTCATTCAAAGTTGTTTTTATTGGTTATGTTGTTGTTATTGAATAAATTGTTCTCTTGCTTGTGTTTACATCATATTGACTCAGTTCAGAAGGCCTTTGTCTTCTCTTTTAACTGAAATTGTCCATTGCATTATTTCTTATGGTGCAATAATATTTTATTGCATCCATATGCCAGAATTTCTTCAGCCACTCCTCACTAGCTTCGTGACCCTGGGCAAATCACTTAACCCTATTGCTCTGAGTTCCTCATTTGCAAAATGAGCTAGAGAAGGAAATGACAAACCAAAGCTTTGCCAAGAAAACCCCAAATGGGGTTATGAAGAGTCAGATAGAACTAACCGAAATGACTCAACAAAAAATGTATAAATTTTTCTCCTGTTTCTGTTCTTTTCAGCTGTAGTAGACCCTTGTAAAAATAATTTTATTGATATCACTGTTCTTACATCATCTTTGTTTCCAAACATGTCCCTTTCCAAGCAATCATCATTCCCTTTAACAACCAAAAGAATTTGTAAAAAGCTGTTCATCCAAACCAGCAAATAGATCAACTAAGTCTGACTATATATGCAGTGTTCAGTACCCATAGTCTCCCTCCTCTGCAAAGAAGGGAGAGATGTATTTTCTTAACTCTTTTTTAAGGTCAAACTTGGTGTTATTATAATTAATTGCAGTGTTCAGTTCTGTATTATCTACAATGCTTTTATTTTTATTGCCTATACTTCACAATTTAACACACATTGTTTTATAGATACAGGCCTTCTCTTTTTAATTAAATAAACTCCTTGAGGGCAAGAACCCTCTAGTTTAAACTCCTGAGTTATTAATTTATCAAATATTTATTAAATCCCTGTGGTTCTGTGAGACATAGACAAATAAAACATTCTTCCTACCTTCATAGAACTTACATTTACTTTTTCTTCATAATTTATAAACCTCACAGCATCCTGGGTACATAATAAGCATTTAGGCATCACTTATTGATTGATCTTGTCTTCCTGTGGCTTATAAACAGCAGTGAGAAGAGTTGTAACTCTCCCTGAAATTCTTATCTGCTGGATCTTTGGTGTTGTAGTTAAAAATGCAGACTATCTGTTAATGAATCAATCAATAAGCCTTTATTAAGTGGCTACTACAGGGTGGGCCAAAAATCACAAAGGACCAAGTCTAATGTTTTACTAACTTTTTGACAATAATTTTTTTTTTTGCCATTTATGTGATTTGATTTTTCACACGTAATGTAAATTCATTTCCTATATATTCTGTGTATGATGCTAGGGTACTATAAATTAAAAACAAAAAATAAAGGAGTTTTTCAATATTAATGACTTTTGGCCGGTCCTGTATATATCAGGCAGTAGAGATACGGAGTTAAAATTGGAAAAGCTCCTGCCTTCAAGGAGTTTACGTATTAAATGTATGGGGAGACTATGCATATAATTTGATATATGAGAAATATAACATAATAAAAACAAAAACAAAGTAATGTTGGTAAGTTGAGGAAGGCATTTGCATGGAAAGTGGTGGGAGGTAGACAGAAAAGGCACAAGAAAATTCTAGGTTGTAGCAGTTATTTTACTTCTGTCTTCATTTTAGTAATAATTTATTTGCTCCAAAGGATAAATAATATAAATATTACGTGTATATATGTATACAAAAATAAAAACCCATATATATACAGAGCTACTAATCAACTCTCTAATTTTGGGTGGACTTTCCTGATGGGTGGTGAAGAGGTTCATTGAGCAATCACTGCTGAGAAAATTACTCCCAGCTGTGATGGAGAGGTTCCTCTCTATTGAACAAGTGCCCAGATACTGTGAATTCCCTAGAGAAAAAAAAAATTACCATCACTTTTAAAACATATATATTTAAAATTATTTTTTGTTTTCAGACACAGAAGCAAGTCAATTTTTCAGGAAATGAAAAGATGGTGCAATGCTAGGATGTCTCAGGAGTAATATGTCTGTTGTCTACACCAGGGTTTCCCAACCCCTGAAGGGTAAGAGTTATTGGAAGAAATATTTGAAGCCATATTGCAACAAGTATTGTTATTCTGATCTTTATATAGCACCAACAAAATAGGCAGCCTGACTCAAAGCTGTAAATAAGCAAAAACATCCTCTGTAGATGGTTAATGCCCCAAACAAATGTTCAAAGACATTATGACCTTGTGGATAGAGGGTTAGCCTTAGAGGCTTAGAGGGGCTAGTCTTTAATTATTCCAAGGCACCTCTCTAAGACTTTAATTTAGAGATGTATCAGATCTTCATTTTTAATGCAATGACCAACCATGATTAAACTAGAGGGTCAAAGATGAAGCATGCTAAGTACCTGATGACAGAGAGATGATAGTCAACATGCCCCACCTCAATTTTTTTCCTCATGTGGTTAATGTAGGAATTTGTTTTTCTTGAGTGTGTATACTTGTTAAAATGATTTTTTCTTTTTTCCCATGGGATGAGGGGAAATAACAGGAAATGAATGCTTGTTAAATGAAAAAAAAAGCTGTGTTAGAGGGAGTTTTCCTGCCAGGAGGTCCTTACACTGATGAAGTCATAGGTATGAAAATGAATAGTGTAGCAATTAATCAACAAGTATTTATTAAGCACTTACCATGTGTTAGACATTGTACTAGGTTCTAGCTTATATACAGAAAGGCAAAAAACAAACAAAAAAACCGACCCAACTCAGCCACCTTAAGTAGCTCATATTCTGATGGGGGAGATAACATGTACATAATCCTGAAAATAAAAGCTATATGAAGAGTAAATAGTGGGTAATTTTAGAGGGAAGGAACTAAGGGGGGAGGTGAGGATCAAGAAAGGCCTCTTGCAGAAGTTGGGATTTTATCTGAGTCTTGGAGGAAGCCCCAGAAAGTAAGAGCTAGAGGTAAGAAAGAAGAGCATTCAGACATGGAAGTTAGCCAGTGATGGAGTGGAGTCCAGTCAAGCTGGATCACAGATGGCTTGGAAGGGAATAACATATAAGAATGGAGGAAATAATAGGCATGTTTTTAGATAGCAGGGAAGCAGCTAGCAATGAGGGAGAGATAGAAGACAGAGTGGGCATGGTAAAAGCAGTTTGCTGGAGGGAATGGTTTTAAGTGTATTTAGAAGGGCTTGTTTTGTCAAGGAGAAGGATCACCTCTTCATCATTGTGGAGTAAAGGAGGAGATCATGGAGAACTTTTTGAGTGTGTGATAAAGGAGAAAGGGAAAAGAGGAAGCATTTGAAGGAAGGTCTCAGTTTTTTGTTTTTTGGTGATGTGGTATTAGCTTTCAGCTGGGGAGTGGGGGGAAGGTGTGTGATGGGAGGATAGAGGAGAGATAGAAAGTTTGGAATAGCTTCATTTTTGAGTGGGATATTGAATTGATTAGAGATTCTTACTGTATTAATGATCTATTTGAGGTATGTAATATTAATTTGCATCCATGTGTATATACATGTACACACATACACACATGTATCTTAAATATGTGTATTTGTGTTTGTTTAACTTATGACATTGAGAGGTAGCACAGCTTAGTGAATAGAGAGCTGGTCTTGGATCTAGGGAGATCAATTAAGTCATTTCCTCTGACACATAGTGGCTATAGGCAAGTCATTTAACTGCTCAGGGCTTTAGGCAAATTTCTAACACTCTGAAGAGAAGAGAAGATGCCAGCCTGAATTGGTAGAGATCGTTTCCTCATCCAATTGATGTGGGATGGAATTAGGGGTCAAATTGATCGTGAGTTGTCCCAAAAGAATTACAAGACTCAGTGACTCAGTTTCCCAAGTTTTATTGCAATACTGTGAATGACCACAGGGAGAGAACCAGAAAAGTGGAAAGGTACCTTTTGATTAGGGAAAGAAAAGACAGTTATATTTATAGTATGGGTAAGTTGATTATCAGTCTCATTATAAATCTCTACCTTAGGGAGGTATAGGGGAGGGCTTATCCTAAGTTGGAGGTCCTGGGGTCCTAAGGCTATCTCCAAGGTGGGTACCTTTTTCAGTGGAGGTGTGTTTTGGGGGTTTATATGTCATAAGGTGAATCTGGGAACAAATTTGGCCTTTTCTGTGCATGTCTCTTTCTGGTTCCCATGCTTAGTTTCAAAACATCTTCATTTATCATTTATTTCTAGTTTGAGTTTCTATAGCCTGTCAATTTTATCATTGTTATAGTCTTAGGCCTTCATGGCCTAGCTCCCTCTCTTCCTGTTATGGGTACTTTACTGTGGGTAAGAGAACTTAGCATCCTCACTTGTAAGTTATCCATTAACTGGGGGTTTGATTCCCTTTTAGAGCTCATATCTGAATTAAAGCTTGGGTCTTAGGTTTTCCTGTTAACCCCTTTTTTGCCTCCTACATCACAATGAAATCACATATTTAGTCTAAGTTTGACATTAGACATTATAAGTCTAAAAAGAAAACATGCTAATGCCAATTGATTAAGAAAATAAAACTTTTACAGACATTATTGGATTTATAGGGATTTTTTGGTCTTATATATCTTCTCTGTTAATGATATCAATTATTAACAACAGTAATTCTTTGAATCTGAATTTTTCGAAATTAAAAAGGAATCCTTGAAAGGGTTAAAATCAATTATTTGGGCCCTCAAGCCTTGAAGACAGTGTTTTAAATTTTTTTGTTGGACACTAATGGGTAATTTAGTAATTTTGTAAAATTATTTATGAAAGTGTCATTCCTAGGGTTGTGAATATTTTACAAAAGATATGTACCTGTTCTTTTGAGAAGGCACAATCTAGGGAACTGAGAGGTTAATGAAGAATCTCAGAAAAATCTTAAATTCCTTGTTGATTCATACCTAAGGAGATAATTTACAAACTGTCACATGCACGTACATCAAGACTACTTCTTGTTTCAAGGGGGAAGAGGGTTATGGGGTGTGGGAGTTAATCTTAGGGAAGATAAACATGGTACCTTCTTCAACCCATGGAGTAACACCCTTGATATCTGGGGAGGAGACTCCCTGGTGGATACTCCATGAAGAGATTTAAATGCAGATTCCAAAAGAGATTTTTTTTTTAACTTTTTCTGGAGTTTTAAGTATGAAGATACATTATTCCATTGTCAGGATCAGACAGTTCTCATATGATTGTAGATAGTTGTGTAACATAATTTCACAACAGAAGCTTTGGCTTGTCATTTCCTTTCAATATGCATTTTTTTCAAAAAAGAAGTGAAGTAAAATGAGAAACAAAAGTTTCTTCATTGTATAACTTTCTCCCTAGAATTATAGAAGATAACTCAGTTGCCCTTTGATTATTTTTAAGTTTTCAACTAAATTACACTTAAAAGTGACCCAGGTGGTATGGAGGACCATGAAATAATGAGATTAGTAACAGTAGTCTGCCTGTCAAGATGTTTTTTAAGGAACTCAGATATTTTGTAGATGTAGCATTGTGATATGGAGTGGAAAAGTATCCATTCTTCCCCCACCCCCCCTCCCCGCCATGGAGCTACTTGAAGCTTATGACTTGGATGTTGGTCCTAGAACTTCCTATTAGTTTCACTAGATGGTATGGGTCTTCCATGGCCATCAACTATTGGAGATATTTTTGTCCTTCAC
This sequence comes from Dromiciops gliroides, assembly GCF_019393635.1. Taxonomy (NCBI): domain Eukaryota; kingdom Metazoa; phylum Chordata; class Mammalia; order Microbiotheria; family Microbiotheriidae; genus Dromiciops; species Dromiciops gliroides. The sequence continues at coordinate 164,618,833 of NC_057862.1, forward strand.
CTGAAGCTAGATGCGGTCCAGGTTTTTTTTTCCCATCTTCTCAATTCTCCAGCTATCAGCTAATTAATTATTCAACAAGCATTTTTTAAAGCACCTGCCATGTGCTTTATTAGGTGGTGGGAATACAAATAAAATAAAAGAGGTACTTCCTTTGAGGGACTTCTTATTTGTCCTTCAATATTGAAGAGGACCATGACACTGGGATGATGTCCTGACTTGCAGTGAATTGGATTTAAGGGAGATCATGAACCTCACTCTCTCCTCCAGAGTCATCTGGGTCTAGTGATACATACATATCAGGACAACTTGAGATGATTCCAGATGTTTTGGTTGTTGTTGTTGTTTTTTCTTTTAGGCTCCAGGGTTAAACAGCTAGTAAGCTTTTATTTGCCCAGAGTCACACAGCTAATAAGTTTAGGGAGTGAAATTTGAGCTTAGATCCTCCTAACTTCAGGGCCAGTGCTCTACCCACTATACTACCTACCTGCCTCTTGAGGAACTTACATTCTATTAGCAAGATGCAAGATGTCTGCAGATCAATAAAGAAGATTTATACAAGATAAAGCCTATAGTACTTTAAAGGCGGGAGAACACTAACAACTGGGGGGAATTAGGATAGGCCTCTTGAAAGTACTCACATTTGAACTGAGCCTTGAAAGGATACAAGAGGCAAAAATAAGTATTGCTTGTCTGGGTGCCTAAAGTCAGTGATATTTGTTGTTGTTGTTGTTTGTCCTTCCTTCTCAAAGAGGACCATGACAGATGGCATGACTTGCAGTGAATTGGATTTAAGTGAGGAAGGGCTGTGCAAAGTCACTAACCTCACTCTCTCCTCCAGAGCCATCTGAGTCCAGTGGCAAGATATATATTATAAAGACAACTGGAGATGGCCCCAGATGTTTAAGGCAGTTGGGGTTAAGTGACTTGCCCAGAGTAACATCCCTAATAAGCGTCCGAGGTGAGATTTGAAATCAGGTCCTCCCAACTTCAAGACCAGTACTCTATCCACTGTACCACCTAGCTGCCCCTAAAATCAGTGAGATAAATAATTTCTAGCATCTGTACAATACCTTAAGGTTTGCAAAGCACTTCACAAATACTATCTCGTTTTATCCTCACAACAACCCTGGCATGTAGGTGTTATTGTTATCTCCATTTTACCAGAGAAAACTGAGAAAGATAACCTAAATCACCTGCCCAGAGTCACACAGCTAATAAGTACCTGAGACAAAATTTGAACACAAGTCTTACCGACTCTAGGTGCAATGCTGTATGCATTGTGCCACTTTGCTAACTAATATCCACAGGAATAGTGACCCTACCGGGGTTAATGGGGGCTAGAGAGGCTAAATTGGGGATAGATCATTGCATGAAGCTGTTTATGATGGGAATAACCAGTTTCAATATCTAGTAATCACCAGTCAAAAAACCACAATTGCATCATACCCTGTCAGTGTAAGACGGAAGTCACGATGAAGCCAAGTACTGTTTATGCTTCAGGAAAGACATGAAGGTAGGATGAAGGTGAATAGTCATAAAGAAATGAAGGTTTTGACTTTGAATTTTGACAAGGGATCTTTAAGGGCTTGTCAGTACCTGACTTAAGTTCTAGAAAGAAGCTCTAGGATCCTTTATGTTAAGGATGATGGAAACTTTATTGAATCAAGTATTCTGTAAGACTAAGAACTTTTAGAGGGTGGGGTAAAATAGTTTGATACTTTAATAAGCTGCAAAACAATGATAAATGTGATAAATACTAAGGTATGTTTAGCTGGATTATTCAGAATGCTCTGTATACAGACCTGTCTCTTTTATTCTAATTAAATAGAAAGAGTATTAGGTTAGGAGGCAACTTGACCTAGTTTCTAATCTTAAGTGGATCACTAACTGAATGTATAAGCTTGGGCAAGTCACTTGTCCTCTGGGACTCAGTTTCCTTATCTGCAAAACTAGGTGGGTTTTATTAAGTGTTGTTTTCCTCTTCTAAATTCTGTGATCACAGGTGTTTGTAATGTTATAGTTTGAAATATAAATATAATAACTTGTTTGCTGTGCTTTCTGCATACATTTTCTTATTTCTTTTCTCACCTCATACCTGTGATGTAGGTAGGAAAGATGGCATTCTTCTTCTGTCTATAGATAAGGACTTGTCCAAGGTCACAAACAATACCATATATAATACCATATAATAGCCAATATCAGGTATATATTGATTGTTGATTTCCTGACTCTAGGTTACTAGGTAATAGAAAGTCAATTTAGATTACTGAAAATTAATCTTGTCTAGTTAATATTGGTTTTATTTCATTTGTGGAGATTATGGCTTAGTATGATTTAGAACTTAATATGTCATAACCTTGAGTTGTCATTTTTTACTTCTATAGACTTTTATTAAGTCTCTATTGTATAGCTAATGCCATACTAGGAAATGGGAAATATAGGTTAGATTTTATATGGTCTCTGCCCTAATCGAATTTACAGTCTGACAGGAGGAAAAAAATATATACATACACATATCTATACATACAGGGTGGGCCAAAAGGCATGAAGGGGTTTCAGTGTTTAATAACTCCTTTATTTTTTTTTTAATTTACAAAATCATAGCATCATATACAGTATATATAGGAAATGAATTTAAATTATGTGTGAAAAAAATCAACTCAATGGCAAAAAAATAAAGAAAATATAGTTTTCAAAAAGTTATTAAAACATCATGACTTTTGGTCCACCCTGTATATACACACAGAGAACTTAATTTCTAATTAGATTATACTCTGGAGTCCATTATAGCTCCAGGAACCTGATCATCTTGCAAAATCACATCATCCCTTGGACTCACACATGTTAGTCTCCCCTGCCCAGGAGCCCTTCCCTGTCTTTGGAGAAGGGAGAGAGGGGAGTGCTACGAGCTCTTCCAAGAACATCCTTTTAAGGAGGGCTCCAAGGCCAGCCATCTCTTCATTTCCTACCCAGCTGCACTCCTGGACTTCATCATACCCCATTGAGACTTTGCTCCTTCTCAACTTTTTAGCTTCCTTTTGTGTATTTTCCTTCATTAGATTGTAAGCTCCTTGAAGTCAGGGATTGTTTTTTGACTTTCAGAGCTTAGTGCTGTATATTAGGTGCTTAATAAATGTTTATCGACTGACACGCATAGACAAACATATGCATATCTAGATATAATTATTTATCTGGATAGGAGTTTTTGCTTTTTTTATGTCATGGACCCCTTTGATAGTCTGAAACGTATCAATAGATCCCTTCTCAGAATAATGTCTTCAAATGCTTAAAATAAAATACATGGGATTTTAAAGGAAATCAACTATATTGAAGAATATTTATATATTTATGAGTGAGACAGTGCAAGAGATGCAAAAAAAGGAGATTGTGGACAGAGCCTGGGAGCTCTGATATTCAAGATCATGGAGATAAATAGTGAACCTGGGGCTTCTGAACATTTTCCATAAAAATATTTTAATAACTGTATTTTAATATAGTTGATTTCCTTTGTATTCCTATGGATTTTATTTTTATGTATTTAAAAACATGATTCCAAGAAGCGGTCCATGGGCTTCTCCAGAATTCTAGAAAGTTAAAAATTCCTTGCTTAAGGTGATGGTTAAGTCTAAGGTATGACCACTCCTATAGGTTATTTGAGGTATTCAGATAAATAGAATAGAATAGAATAGAATAGAGGGTGAGTTGGGGTAGTAAGACTCATTGGTTTTTATAAATGTATGTATTTTTCCATGCAAAGAACTTCATTTGTGATTTACAAGCATTTTCCTTTATGGCATATTAAGTTTATTATATTATAGTGAAGTCATACAATTTTAGAGAGGCAGTATCAGGGCTGTGCTTGTAAATGTTTAACAATGGGCTCATAGGGGGAGGAAAGAAATGTGCTTGCAATACACATATTTATATTATTAACATATTTCCTATCACTTTCTTGAGTCTAATCAGTGAAGCAATAAATCAAGTACTAATTTGCTGGGTTGTTGATTTCTGAGGTATAAATGCTTATAATAAAGTTTTAAACAAGCCTTTCTGGGGAATAGTTTGAACTGTGTGTCTAGAACCCCCCTTGCAGTATGGTATAGACTAGAAAGGGCATAGGATTTCCCAAAGACTTAAGGGGATCTTTGTTTGAATTTACCCCTTGCTATATATTGCCTGTGTGATCTTGGCCACAAGGGGCTCCACTTTTGAGTTTCAGTTCTTTGGTTTCATAGATCTGGAATTGGAAGGGATCTTGGGAAAGCTGGGTGGCTTAGTGGATAGAGCAGCAAGCCTGAAGTCAGGAAGACTCATCTTTGTGAGTTGAAATCTGGCCTCAGACACTTAGTAATTGTATGATCTAGGATAAATTGGTCAACCCTATTTGCCACAGTTTCCTCATTTGTAAAGTGATCTGGAGAAGGAAATGGAAAACCACTCCAGGATCTTTGCTAAGAAAACTCCAAATGGAGTCATGAAAAGTCAGACAATTGAACAATAACAATTAGAGATCCAACCCTCTCATTTTACAAACGAAGAAATTGAGGCCCAGAGAGGCTCAAGGCCTGTCCAAGATCATAAAGGTAGAAAGTAGCAGAACTAGGAGACCTCACATTCCATGCTTCTAAGTTCACTTTGTGATGTTTAAAATCTAATGCGTGGTTGCCTTAAATTAGAAGCTTTAGTACCAGTTTTGGGGTATTAAGCATTTATTAAAGCATACCAAGTATTAGAGTAAAAAGAGAACATGTGGGGTTCAGAAAGAAAAGGCCTATCTAACCTAGAGCTCCAGCTTGGTCTGGTTCTTCCTCACATCCTTCACCACAAGCCTGCTTCAGCCACGAACTGCTAGAGCAAACGTCCTTTAGAAACTTTTATAGGTCCAGAGAAGAGGCAGTCCTTAGACACTGCTTCAAGCTGATTGGTTAGCATCATCCAAATTCATTAGTTCACTGGACTTGAGGGTGGTCTTGTGTTGATGTCATAGTCTACAGCCTCTGAGAACACACCCCCTTGGGAATCAGCCAGGTGTGGCTTTAATTGAATTAACTTTAAGTAGGTTAATCAGCAAAGTCAATCACTCTCTGTCAGTCTCACTTAATTCAATCAGTTCTAAATCAATCTTCAGGTGGGGCCTTTGGGTGTCTGCCAAATCCCGTTATTTTCTTACAACTCCTACCATTTCATTCTCTTTCTACTGCATCACATCCCCTACCTATAAAATGGGGGGATTGGATTAGCAGATGTCTTAGGTCCCTTTAAGCTTTCAGTCTGATCCTTTGGGGGTTAGGAAAAGGTGTGGTAAGGACCTTTAGTAATACAATTTGTCAGAACACAAAAATAAAAGAAAAGTAACTTTATCAAGAATTCTGCCTTTTTGGAGGCTTTTCCTCAGTCTTTAGCTTATTTGATCTCTTTGCAGTTTTTAACTCTATCAAACACCCCCTCCTTCCAGATACTTTTTCCATCCATGGCTTTCACAACACTTCTCTCTCCTGGTTCTCTTCCATGTATCAAACAGACTGCTTTTTCTCAGTCATCTTTGCTGGATCATTATGAGTTTTATGAGAAAATTCCTGTCTCTACTGAATAAGGTTATCAACCTCTATATAGACATTTGGATAAATTTCAGTGACAATAGGACAGTAGCAAGCTGATGGGCCATTGCTAGTGCTTCCAAATCTTTACATAGAAAAGTACAATGATTATGTGATACTCCATAGGCAAAAAAAAAAAAAAGGAAAAAAAAAGCCTATTTGCCTCCTGCTATGGTTTAAGGCTAGTATGGTTCAGTAGAAAGAGTCTTTCTAGATTTGGAATCAAAGAATCTGGACATACGGAGTTTTATGCTCTATTCTGGGGTCCCCATTTTTGGAAGGTCACTGATAAGCTTGAAAGCATCCAAAGAAACATTATCAGGTTAGCAAAAGGGCTCTATATAGATTCATTTAAAAAAACTGGGAATGTTTCCTCTTGAAAAGAGAAGCCTAGGAAGAGACATGGGCTTTATAACTTCCCTCAAGAGTCTAAAAGGCTAATAACACTTATAAGAGTCAAGTCAAGAAACATTTATTAAGCGCCTACTATATTCCAGGTATTATACCAAGTAGTGGGGATAAAGAAAAAGCAAAAATCTGTTTTTGTCCTTCAGTTTTTACAATCTAATAGTGGAGGCAACATGAAAATAGTTCTACGAACAAGATATATCCAAGATAAATTGGACATGATGTTAGGGGCAGAAGCAGTAACACTATATGGAAATTGCGAACAGGACAATTTAGATTTAATGGAAGGAAAAACTAATTTGAATTACCTAAAAAGAGAATGATTTAGGCTGCCTCTGAAGGTTGTGATGTTTAAAATCTAATTGCTATGATTAAAATCTAATGAGTGGGGTGGCACCCTGATTCTCACAAGGTTAAGGGCTCCTTTGCATGAGAGGTATTCAGTCAAAGGTAAGATGTACCCTTGTTTGTTTTTCTTTTTCTAGAGGGACTCTTGTGCATTTAGACTAGAGGGTAAGACTGAAGTCTCTTCCAATTCTGAGTTTCTATGGTATCTATTTGACCCTGAGTATGTAATATGACCTCTGAGCTTCAGTTCTCTTATCTGTAAAATAAAAGGGCTGGAACCAATGATTTCTAAGATCCTATTTAGCTCTAAATCTTTGGTCACCGTTTATTCATCAGTAGATATAGGTAAACTAACTGAATGATAGAAGTAAATCTCCATGCAAATAATTAGACATAACCATTTATTATTCATCATTAAGATGTAGTTAGTGTGATTAAGTGGCTGAATAGCTAACTTTGGAATAAGAAAGACCTAAGTAAGAGGAAAATACTGAATGAGGTAGAATGAACCATATTCTTTGAGTCCTTCTAGCCTCTTCTCCAAGCATCTAGCTAGCATTAGTAAGTATTTAATAAATGCATATTGAATTAAATTGTCCACTAGTACTGCAGATGCCTGAAAAGAATTGTTATTTTCTCTCAGACTTATGACTAATATATTTTAATAAGATAAGTATAGTTAGTTCTAGGGACTGGTAAGTGACTTATCTATTTGGCATCATCTACTGCTCTCATTCTTTTAAAATTTCCCTTCTTTGGATGCGTTCCTTCCTAAAATGCCACTTCTTTTCCTCACCTCCCTGGGAGTGGAATCAGATCTTTCCTTCTTTATTCCCTAGAAAGAGTTATATAAATCTACCCAAATTGGAGTGGGTGTGGGCTATAGTTAAATGCTGCCTTGATGCTGAGAGCTGGAGATTTAGATATGCAGACTCTTTTGACCATGAAACAAATAGTTCAAATATTTTAATTAGTTGAACTATATAGATTATGATTTTGCATATGACTAAATACATATAATATCCTTTAATTCTTCAGGTACTGGTAATTTCATAGGTATGAGTACTCTTCACCAACATCTATTATGTCTATATCTTGGTAGATAATCTTTGAAAACTGCTGTAGGGATGGGCAATGAATGGGCACTATGGGTAGTTTCCTACCCCAGAGGAAAGTTTATCTGATTAATTTTATCAGGAATTAGCATCACCTTAAAAAAAAAAGCATAGCTGCATAAAGCATTGCTTTACCCAGAGGAAAAAAGAACTTTAATAAATCGTACTGTATATGTCTGTGTATGTACTTGTCATCTTTACCATTAAAAAGTAAAATCCTGGGGCAGCTAGATGGCGCAGTGGATTCAGGAGTACCTGAATTCAAATCCGACCTCAGACACTTAATACTTACTAGCTATGTGACCCTGGGCAAGTCACTTAAACCCAATTGCCTCACTAAAAAAAATAAAAAAAAAAAAAAGTAAAATCCTTTCAAGTCAGGATTGTTTCATTCATTATGTTTGTATACTCAGTGCTTATACAGTACCTGATACATAGTAGAAGCTTAATAAATGCATGTAGATTGATCAATTAATAGATAATTGATGGTATCTGTGAAGAGAGATATATTTTTTACACAGAAGGGAGTTACCAATATCCCAGAGATCATACAAACTGGAATTGGACCAGACTTGGCAGCTGTCCAGATGGTTTTGAGGCTAGGTTAGTGTGTGAGACATGAACACGAGACTCCTCAGATAGATGAGTTGTGATCTCTGTTATTGGAGGGATCAGCCTTCCTCTGATGAAATCATGGATTCATTTGAATATTTGATTAGAAAGATATAGAATTATAGGCAGGTACCTTAGATACCATAGTAGTATAGCTCCCTCTTTTTCTCCTGGAGGAAACATAAGGTCAGATATGAATGGGTTAATTATTGTATGTTTTAGGGACATGACTTCTGAATGCATATGAAAAACAGATAAATTAGTTTCATAGTGTAAACCTGTAAATTAATGAAACAATCAATATAGGAGAAAATAAGGTCTTTAATTGGGGCAGAGGAACTACTTAGCTCATGGTATCACAAAGCAAGATGCTAGGAATACCCAAAGATGAGGACTGAGGACAGGGTTTATATGGGGTAACAGAACAAAGGGAACTAACTATAAGACTGCTCTTGAGTTAAATATAGAAGCTACTCAACTCTAAATAGAAACTACTAATGTAAATGTACATGATAATTTACACGATAAACTAAAGTCCAGGGAGTGTGGGGACCAATTTTTAATTGGGGAGTGCTAGCTAAGCGGCTCACCGCAATATTGGGGCAAGTAAGGAAACTGGCAGCCTCCCTCAAAACAGAACAAGATTTATTTTAACAAGAACGAACTTAAAAACAAAACACAAACAGGATCAGTAGGATCAAGGAAAAGGAAATAACATGGGGAAAGGGAAATTATAATAGCTGAAAAATACCACCGCCCAGGAATCAGTTGAAAATACGCAGCAGAACCCCTGTCGCTTTCCAGCTTCCACCTAGAATGCCCAATTCTCCTCCCCCAAACCTAGAAACACCCCACACAGTCCCAACCAATGGGATGGTCGCTCTGACAGTCACATGACTGCCCTCACCAGGCTTCCAATCGATATAATTTTGCCAAGCCCATGTAGGCGTTGGCGAGTGGTGATTACGTGAGGTGCCCTGGCAACTGCTACAACCAGTAGGTGGAGCACCATGCGGTTTGCGGAGCACCAGGCCAGTGCTCGCCAAGGCATAAAAACCTCAAATAACAATTCTTTACAGGAGTAAGGTGGGGCATCTTTGGGGGGGTATAAGTTTGTTTGGGGGAGATCCATAAGTCATTCAGGAGTCTGGAATTAGCAAAAACTGGTTAGCCCCAGGCAATTCATTGACCTTGGAATGAGGAGTAGGAGGGGATCATTTAGTTCTCAATAAGTTTGTGGTTATATTAGATTCACCTAATGTTATACTTAGAAGAAACCTCAGGGGCTATTTATTTCATCCACATCCAAATGAAAATCCCTTCTACAAAATACCCATCAGGTGGATATCTGTCTAGCCTTTGTTTAAGGACTACCATGGAGGTGAACCTATTACTTCACAAGGAAGTTTTCTGTGCTAGGATAACTTTTTCTTGTCTCTTTGAATGGCTTTGTCTTGTCTCCAGGATTATATATTCCCCTGTTATCCATTAGTCCAGGTAGTCAAGATTTTGATTAAAAGTAGGTGATACATTTTCATTATTCTCACAATATTTAAAATTTTTTCATTCTTATTATATCTGTTATGGTGATCTGTGATCAGTGAGCTTCAGTGTTACCATTGTAATATTGTAACTGTTTTGGGGTGCCACAAGCTATACTCATGTAAAATGGTGAACTTACACAATAAATGGTGTGTGTGTGTGTGTGTGTGTTCTGAGTGCTTCTCTGAATAAAAATAATAAATGTGAGTGATAGAGTCATGGCTATCTAAAAAATCGTGCTATACTATAATTGAAAGATAGGCTGGCTTCATGGCAAGAATTCAAAATAACTGACATTTCCCATTCTCTACCAGTATCTTTATGATGTTAGAATGAGAGGAAAACACCAGTATTGTGTGAACTCCTGGTGGAGATCTCATGTGAGGACATGAATATGAGACTCCTCAGATGGATACATGGATGAGTTGTGATCTCTGTTATTAGAGGGATTAGCCTTCCTCTGATGAAATCACAGATTCATTTGAATATTTAATTAGGTACTTTAGATACCATAGTAGTATAGCTCCCTCATTTTCTACTGGAGGAAACTAAAGCCAGTAAAGGTACACTTTACAGAATGACATTGAGTTTGACTTATCTTCTCATCTGATAAGCAAGGACATTACTTCTTATTCAATAGCTACTATTTTGTCCTTATGTAAAAAAAAAAAAGTCTTCTATGAATACTTTGTTATTAGCTTTTGGGTGTTTTAGTTTACTTTTAGTTTATTTTTTAGTCTTGTTTTAAGATAACTTTGTAATCAGAACCTGAGTTGGACTTTCCCAAAAGAGTAAATGTTATGACCTTACATTCTTTTTGCCTTTTTTTTTAAATGCAGATTTTGTACACTATGAAGACTTTTCTTCAGGCAGTGGCATTATGGGGGAAAAAGGCACCTTCTCATAGCATCACCACCATCATGATTACAGATGATCAACACACTATTGTTACAGGGAGCCAAGAGGGTCAACTATGTCTCTGGAATCTTTCCTCTGAATTAAAGGTCAGTGGGTACCATAGAATACAGATGGTTTTCTTTTTATTTGTATTGCTGATGAAGTGAGTCTGCATTTTAAAAATTTGGCTAATGAGTACTTAGATGAAACACTATGTGAACAGCAGCTATGGCAGTTAATAAGATGCTTAAGTGAATCAGTGAACAGAATTAAGAATATGTACATTTAGTAGAATCAATTTCAATTTTAAATTGGATGGAAAACAGTTTCTTAAGCTATCTCATGATCATACTTGAATACATTCTTTGAGTGAGGGTTCTCAGGCTTCAAAAATATTTTAATCTAGTCAACTACCTAGAGTTGTATTGTTTTATATCCTGAATTATTAGTTAAAGTAACTGAATTGGAGGCCTGGAACTGTAATTCTGAAAATTATAGTTCATTAATCGAAACAAAGCAGAGGTCTCTTTGAAAACCACTATTAGCTCAATGACTAATATCTTAATTATCTGGGTATTCCTGTCAGTTTGGCCTTCTTTCTCTTTCTCTCCCCAGACTTGTCTGGGATTTTTACAACACACTTTGAAGATCTCTAAATCCAATTTACTATTGTCATTCTACTATTCCAAAACCTGACCTCACCTACAATTGAGCACATTGATTAGCAATTAATTGTCCTCATCTGAAGTCATAAACATTTAACATATTGCAATAAATGTTTGCTTCACTCCCATGGACTCCTCATCCAATTTGAACATTTAAACAAATGATGTAGTTAAAGTATACTGCCCTCATTAAGAAGCCTTTTAAAGCGCAAAGACGATTTTTAGCCTTCCAAGTTTGTCACTATAAAACTTAAATTAACAATTAATTGTAATTCTATTTTATGGTGTAATTAATTAAAATCTCATGTCATTGAGCAGTTCTCTTATAGAATTTCTAAAAGCCATATATAGAGAAGTCTACATTTGGCTTAGCCTGTGCTTATCAATAAATTCCTGAATCAGGAAGCCTTTCATTCATTCAGCAAGCATTCATTAAGTGCCTACTATGTGCCAGGCAACTGTGTTAGGTGCTCAGGATAAAAATCTCCAAAATTAAACAAATCCTATTCACAAAGAGCTTATATTCCAAGGGAGAAACAATTATACATGTAAGTATATAAAGAATAAACATAAAGAGAATACAAAGTAGTTAAATACAAGATAGTTTGGGAAGAGCAACATTAGCAGTTGGGAGGATCAAGAAAGGCTTTTTATGGATGAGATGGTGTTTGAGCTGCTCTGTCTGTTTCTTTCTTTCTTTTTTTTTTTTTTTGCAGGGCAATGAGGATTAAGTGGCTTGCCCAGGGTCACACAGCTAGTAAGTCTCAAGTGTCTGAGGCTAGATTTGAACTCAGGTCCTCCTGAATCCAGGGCTGGTGCTTTATTCATTGCGCCACCTAGCTGCCCTGCTCTGTCTCTTTCAAATGCTGTATTAGTACTTAAAAAAAACCCATCTTTCCCCAACGACTTGGGGTAGGGGGCACCTATAGGGCAGCAATAGCCCATATTATAATAAGGAAATGTACCTGTGCAAAAAGAGTAAGCATTTTGGCCATATCTACTAATATATGCTGTATTCTACAACAATAATTACCAGAATTTCTCTTCATGCCATCTGAAATACTTCCTCTTAGATATTATTTTGGGTTAATCAAATATCCTTGGACATCTCTATTACCTACTTTCCCCCAAGTCTCAGCTCAAATTGTTACCCACTTGCAGAGGCCTTTAATGATTCTTCCAGTTGTTACTGTCTCCCACCACTCCACCCCCATATCTCTCTGTGTATTTATTTTGTATATATCTTATATTTACTTAAAGGTGAATATATTATATCCCTCTCAGTAGAATGAAAGCTTTTCGATAGCAAGGACAATGTCATTTTCGTGTTTTTATTATCTCCAAATCCTAACACAATATCCGGAACAAAATAGGTAGTTAAAAATGTTTGTCCATTAGTTGCTGTTTATCTTAAAGGCTGATGGCCCAAAAAGCCTTTCCATGTGTCCAGTTCCAGAGGGATAAGCCATGCCCAGAGCTAAGTTGCTAAGTTGAACATCTGACTTCCTTAGAGTAATCACTCAGGTAGGAGAAGGATGAGTCAGATATTGTAGTCCTAATGCCTCGATATTCATCTATAAAAGAACTTTGAAATAATGCAGTTGTATCAAGCTCAATTAGAAATCTAAGTGGGGGGGTAGGATATTGACTTAGAAAACCATATATTAACATCATCTATGTTCTATTGTATTTTTATTTTGTTAACTATTTCCCAACTACATTTTAATTTCATTCAGCTGTACTCTAAAGGGGTGTGATGCAGGAAGGGCCTTCATGTTTGACACCTGTTCCTTAGAAGGATCTATGATTTACTATTAATTTTGTTTGACAAAACACTTTTAAATATGTACCAGCTATTTTGCTATTTAATATGCATAATTTTCTACTTAAGATAATTTTCTATTTTTAATAATATGTGACAGATATTTGCTATTTAAAGAAACCCTTTCTTTTCATGGGACCCTGAAAAGAAGTAAGCTGATGGGCAATTGTTAGAGCATTAGAGCATACAAGATTTGGGGTCCAGAGAAGCTGGATTCAGACTTTGGCTCTGATCCTTTTCAACCTGTTTGACCTTGGGCTCTATCTTATTCTCTCTGGGCCTCACTTTCATCATCTATAAAGTGAAGGGGTTAGATTAAATGCCCTGTAGAGTCACTTCCAGCTCTGAATCTAAGATCTATGATCCTAAGTAAAGTTGTGTGACTTGTCCTAGGTTGCTGGCAGAGAGAGGATTACTTCTGAAAGGCAGTTGAGTGTCAGGTTGTTACTTAGCCCATAGAGTGGTTTGTCCCCTAAGAGTCAACTAGTAGAAAAGAAAGCAAATTTTCCTCCTGATGTGCCCTGATCCACTGCTCAGGCTGAGCTTCAGTAAACTGTTAAAAGGAATAAATCCAAAGGTGAATGGGTCCTGTAAGTGCTATTGCTGGGAGAATGTGTGTGCCTTTATCTGTGAGAGTATCCTGCCTTCCACAGAAAAGATATGACATTAATAGGGTGACAGGGCCTGAATCTTAGCTTTGCTCATTGTAAATAACAGTGATTCTAATCCTTTTGTGGACTTGGCTGAGATATCATTATTTCAAATATTTTTTCTGGATTATGGTGAAGGACTTAGGGAATACTGGTTCATGAGGAAAAGTTTAACTTCATAATTCTGAAATTTGGTTTCTTTCATCATTTCTCACATTTATGGGGACAACTCCCTTTCCATTTCAGAAGTTTCTGTGTTATTTTCTGATTTGTAGTTTAACTTTTATCTTTTCAATTTTTTTAAAATACTGAAGGTAGGTTTTTTTGATACATGGAGCAATAACTTAAATGATTTCATAGGATCATAGATTTAGAACTGGAAGGGACCTTAGAGCTTGTAACCTATCCCTCCACCTACATTTTACAGATGAGGTAATGGGACCAAAGAGGTTAAGTGACTTACTCCAGGTCATGCAGGCAGTAAGACTCAAGAGGTGGAATTTAAACCAGTGTTCTGTGATTCCCCAGCCAGGACTGTTTCCATGTACTGGACTGCCTCTGTTGGAAACAATTATGATAGAATTTACCTCCCAAATTATAGTGTTGAAGATTTTATCTGAATACTTGAATAAGAAAATGTCTCTTAAAATAGAAAAATAGAGAATCTTAATGAAATCTCATTTAGACTTTCATTCTCACCATTGAATGTTTCCTCTTGATATTTTTCATTCAAGTCAATAATAGCAATATAGAGATAGGTTTGTGTTTTTTATTTTGCTTTGCAGGTGTTAAAGTATAAACTTACATCAAATTGTGGAATGTGTCCAAAAAGTACATACACATCCAAAAAGCAGTGCAGAATAATGGATAAAGAGCTACCCCTGGATTCAAGAAGACCCAGGTTCAAATCCCAAGTCTGACCCATACTGGCTTTGTGACCTTGGTAAAGTTACAGACAACTCTATGTTGCAGAAAAGTTGCCAATTTACATTATTAAAAGTTTCTCATTGGCAGCTGAATAAAAGGATAAAATCACACATGACTAAAAAAAAAAGACATAGCCATATAGAATGATCAGGGAGAGACTGATTTTTCTTAATGTCATAGAAATGTCAGTGTTAACCTTCTCTCACAGAAAAACGGCTAATAATAGCTAGTATTTACATAGTGCTTTAAGGTTTGCAGAGTGATAAAAACAATAATATTTCACTAAGAATGTAAAGGCATATGCTAGGACCACATTATGAAGCAGCTTACAATATGGGTTTAGATCTGCTATAGGTCAAACTAAGCTATCTTAAATCGAACTACCTGAAGCAAAGACAAGATATTTAAAAGTGAAGTTTACCTATATTAGGACCAATAAAAGGGTTCTGATATTTCATATTAATAATAATAGCTAGCTCTTATCATGTGACAGGTACTTGTCCTAAGCCCTTTATGACAGTTATCTCATTTGATCCTCACAACAACCCTAGGCTGTGGACGCAATTATTATCCCCATTTTGTAGATGAAAAAACTGGGGCAAATAGGGGTTAAATGACTTGTCCAGGGTTCACACAGCTAGGAAATGTCTGAGGCGGAATGTGAACTCAAGTCTTCCTGATGCCTGACCTGGTGCTCTATCCACTTCACCACCATGATGTAAATTGTAATATATTTTTATTGATTAGGGCCAGAAATAATTATTTAACAAACTTCATGTTACCAATTATAGATCTCAGCTAAAGAACTTCTCTTTGGTCATACTGCTTCTATAACATGTTTGGCAAAAGCAAGAGAATTTGAAAAACAGCCATATGTTGTTAGTGCTGCTGAGAATGGGTAAGTAGCTACCTATTGCTTTTGTTTCTTTGTTAAAAATTGTGCATATTTGATTGTGTTTTATAATTTACAAAGTACTTTTCTGTAGATGGGAACTTTTCTTTTGTATGAATAATAACATGATATTAGAATCAGAATTCTAGAGCTAGGAAGGACTTAAGGGATCATCTACCTCTACCTTCTCATTTTACAGATGATGAAACTGAGGAAAAATGAGGGGAAAGGACTTTCTGAAGGCTAAGCAATTACTGACCCAACCAAGTCTAGAAACCAGGTCTCCTGGCTCCCAGTCTAGCACAATCTCCTTCCTAAAATGCTATAGTCAGACATTTTCAAGGTTTAGAAGACTTTGTAAGATAGAAATGATGTGTGTGTGCTGTTTAAAATGATTACCAGAATAGTTTTATTCTACTGGGGGTTTGGAAGATTCTCTAGGCCAGTGTGGACCTAGAGGAGGGTTCCCTAGAGTGACCTTAGGCTTCATAGGCCTATTTCCATCCTGTATGGGCTAATATGAATGTAAAAGTTCAATAGTTGGGGCAGCTGGGTGGCGCAGTAGATAGAGCAGCGGCTCTGGATTTAGGAGGACCTGAATTCAAATCCAGCCTCAGACACTTAACACTTACTAGCTGTGTGACCCTAGACAAGTCACTTAACCCCAATTGCCCTGCAAAAAAAAAAGTTCAATAGGTAGGGGCAGTTAGGTGGTGCACTGGATAGAGTACTGGCTCTGGATTCAGGAAGACCTGAGTTCAAATCCAGCCTCAGACACTTGACACTTACTAGCTGTGTGACCCTGGGCAAGTCACTTAACCCCCATTGCCTTACCAAAAAAAAAAAAAGAATCAATAGGTATTAGGACTCAAGATTTTGTTTCCCTACTAATCTATATTAGCATCTGCCTTCAACTTCTAGCCTTAAAATTTCCCCTTAGAGGGAAATTTTCTCATCTTCTGGTTTCTGGAGCTATTCATAACCTGGCAATTGCTTTCCAGTTTATCTGTCTAGAATATTGTTCTAATTCTCAACCTTATCTCTGTGACAATGGGTGAGTGCTGTTGTTTGCTATGGACTAATCTTGCTCTGGCCTTTGGCTCTGTCATTCCTGGGTCTTAACCTGGCATCTTGATTATAAAACTGCCTTTTCACCCACTATCAGTGAGTCTTATTCCTGCTTCTGATGTTTTGTTACTGTACCATAGCTTGGACATTGGCCCATTTTCTTCATTTCTACTTGGAACTATTGTTTTGTGGCATTAGGAAAAGCTATCCTTTTACCACATATTATATTGCTGAGAAAAATGTACGCTCTGCTGAGTGCCACTATATTCTGTCTTAAGCAAACCACATCTGGAATATTTGTGTTCAGTCCCAGAGTCACAATTTAAACTTTTTATCTTATTTTTAATTTATGGAACAAAATAAGCACTTCTATAATAGTATAATAAAAAGATGTCACATTTTAAGAAGAATATTGACAAAATGTATAGTATCCGAAAGGAAAATGATCAGGATAGTAAAGGGTCTTGATACTATGCCTTGCAAAAATCAGTTGCAAGAAGTGTGGGGGTTTTCAGTTGGAGTGCAGTGGGGAAGAACTTTGTTTTGGGGGGAGTTCAATACAATAGTTCTTTTTGTTTTGTTTTGGGGTTTTTTTTTGACAATAGTTCTTTTTAAGTATTTGAAGAGTTGACCTGCAGAATTGGGATTAGATTGATTTGGATCCAAAGGGCAGCAGTTAATGGAAGTTCCGGGCAAGGCAATATTTAAGCTCAATGTAAAGAAAAAGAATTCCTGAGAATTAGGTTTGTCCTCCAGTAGAATGGGTTGGTGAAGCAGATAGTGAGTTCGCCATGCTCAAAGTCTTTGAGTACAGATTAGTTTAACTGCTTTTTGGGAATGTTTGTAGACAGATATCTAGGTATATGTTGGATTAGATGGCCTCTGAGGTACCCTATAACCCAGATCAAGTGATGAAGGATGGTTCTTTTCCCTTCTGGATTAGGAGAAGAGCTAACTCCTGGGTGGTTATAAGTATAATTGTAATCCATAGACAGGGCCAGCTTCTTTGACCAACCTAGGTTTGACAGGTGTAAATGCAAAGGCTTAGCATGCAGCAGATTGACAAAATGCTCAACGGTGGGGTTGTCAGCATCCATTCCATCACTTTTCAGATGGTTCTTGTACTCCATTAAAGAAAGATATTTTTTTAAAATTGGCTTACATTGCCCATCCATGGAACACATAGTATTAATGTCATTTTGACATTTAAAAAAAGTTTTATTTTTATGTATTTTGTTTTCAATGTTAAAATATTCTTTTTTCCCTATTTCCCTTTTTTCTTTTTCCTTTCTCTCTCCCCCCACCCCATCTCCATCTCTCCTGTCTCCACTCCCCCCTCCATATTTTTAGACATACAGAAACCTTGTATCACAACACAAGGACACTAAAAACAAATCTCCACACTGGTCACACCTGAAAATGTGTTTCTTATTCTTCATATTAGTCCACCATCCCTCTGTCATGAGGTGGGCAGTGTCTATCTTTCTCAGTCCTCTGGAAACATGGTTGATCAGAGTTGTTAAATCTTTAAGAAATGTTTATTTGACAATATTGACTTTATAAATTGTTCTTCTGATTTTACTTACTTTACTCTGTATCAATTCACACAAGTCTTCCTATGATTCTTTGAAACCATCTTTGTCCTTATTTCTTCTGGCATAATAGTATTCTGTTACTATCCATTTTAAAGTCATTTTCAAAGCTTGTTAATGGGTATTGAATCCTTGGGAGAAAAAAAGTTACATTAATAATTTGCTGAACAAAATTTTTATTGGTGATTTAGGAAATCCTTCTCCGGGAGCCTTCCCTTATAAAAAAGGAAGTAAATTATCACATTTTTACAGGTAGGCTCACTCTTTTTTTTTTGTTTTTTGTTTTTTGGTTTTTTTTTGTTTTTTTTTTGTGGGGCAATGGGGGTTAAGTGACTTGCCCAGGGTCACACAGCTAGTAAGTGTCAAGGGTCTGAGACTGGATTTGAACTCAGGTACTCCTGAATCCAGGGCCAGTGCTTTATCCACTGCGCCACCTAGCCGCCCCCTAGGCTCACTCTTTAAGGCAGAATGATTCCATTTGTGAATTTATTTTCCTACAACAATACAGGTTCCCCATAGTCCTATGCCCATTTAGTAACAGAAAGACCACTGAGTTTTAGTTATAAAAACCTGATTCTTGAAACCTTTGTTATTTGATACCATATTTCTCAGTACCTGGAACACACGGAGAGGCAGGGCAGGCACATTTCTGGCCTCTGGTATGTCTTCATGTTTTTCTTCCAGCAGCATGAAGGTGATGTATGAGAGCAAGGCATTCATCATGAAACCTTGAAAGGCCACAGTATGAAGGGCAGGGTATTGTTACAAATGAGATTCTTACTCCTAAAGCAGGAGTAAAGTCCAACCTCTTTTGATTCATTTTTTTTCCCCAAAATGTTAGCAAAGATCTCTGGGTGTTTCGTTGATAACTGCAAAGGTGAACACCTCCTCCATGGGTCAGTTTCTCCATATGCAGAACAGGGATAATACTACCACAAATGGCAATTATCCTGGTGTGGTAAGGATTAAATGAGATCATAAATTGTGAGTTGAATAGGGCCTTAGTGACTACCTATAGTCTTATCTCCTCATTTTACACAGGAGAAAATAGGGTCCCAGAGAGAAAAAGGGACTTGCCTAGGGTCATATAGGTAATTAGTAGTAGGAGAGCTGAGATCATTCCACATCTAGTCTTTTCCGTATCTGATAGAGAAGCATTTTTTTAAAAGTTGAAAACATGCTCTGTGTGGAATCTTATAAGAGCAATGCTGTGTGTTTTAGAGTGCAACGGTTTACTTTGCTTTATTGGTTGTTGCTGTTTAGTCATTTTTCTGTTGTATCTGACTCTTTGTGAGCCCATTTGGGGTGCTTTTGGCCGAGATGCTGGATTGGCAGTGGGGGTTAAGTGACTTGCCCAGGGTCACACAGCTAGCAAGTATCAAAGTGTCTGAGGCCGGATCTGAACTCAGGTCCTCCTGAATCCAGGGCCGGTGCTTTATCCACTGCACCACCTAGCTGCTTCCTCTCCAGCTTATTTTTAAAATGAGGAAACTGAGCAAATGGGGTTAAGTGACTTGCCCAGCTGTCACACAACTAGTAAGAGTCTGAGACCAGATTTGAACTCAGGAAGTTGAGTCTTCCCAACTCTACACCAGTGGTTTATGATCCACTGTGCCACCTAGTGGCTATGATGAATTTTCTTGATTACAGGTATTCATTTCTTAGAAAGGACACCAGATCTGTCAAATGAGACATTTTACTGAGAGATTTTGAGCTTTGGTCACACAGAGCCAAGAAAAGTGACTTTTCTCTCTCCCACCAATTACACTGTATCTCCCTTCCCTTGCCTTCTTTTGTTTTCTTTGCTGGAATACAAAATGTAAGGTGGTCGTGTGGTGGTGTTTTTCGCTTGGGAAATGTTGGATTTTATTTCTTAGAGATATAAGAGGACTTAGACAATGTCAGGTCAATCTTTGGGAAAGGTATTTGCCTGGGGAAAAGAAGAGACTACAACGCAATATTGAGAGTATACTTCTTGTTAAGAGGTGAACAATTTCACCAGTTCCCCTGTAACATGCCAAGCTACGTGTGTTAAATTATTTGCTTTCTGTGTTGTTGTTTTTTCTTCCCTTCTTCATCTCTTTGGGAGGCAGTGAGTCATTGTTTAGTTTGTGAAGTCTTTGTGAATGTCATTCCAAAATTAGAGTAGCAAATATGCATCAATACTTTATAGGATCCAAAGGTGTTGGCAATTAGCTCAGTCCATTACTGGAGATTACAATTGCTCCCTGACTTAGAGGGTTCATGGACTACTGTCTCCATGATAATTCACCACCTTGTGGCCCCTCTCTTTGGATAAGAAGCAGGTCTAGATGGCATCTCCCTAATTCCAACTGTAACTTGGACTACAGATATATTGTATTACCAAGTACTATACTTAAACCCTTTCTGGCTTAGTCATACCTTCCTGGTGGTATAGCCTGAGAATCTAGATTCATTAAATTAGAATAGGCCTTCAGTAAAATTCAAAAGATATGGTGACATCATTTTGTTTGTTTTATTCTGATGGGGGAAAAAGGATAGATAATTGGATGCTTTTGATGGGAGGCTGACTAATGAATTGTAAGAACATTTAAGGTTTTTGTTTTTGTTTTGTTTTTATCAACTTTTAGTGCATTGGGTTTTACTGTAATTGTTAATAGGCCCAAACATCTTTCAGTTTTTGCTTCTTTCAGTTCAGTAGTTGCTTATGGGAAGCATGAGATGAGTGGAAAAAAGAGCACTAGCTCTGGAGTCAGAGGGTCCTGGGTTCAAATTCTAACTCTAGCTTGAAACCTGTGTGACTGTGAGCAAAACACTTAATTTCTCTGGGTCTGAAATGAGGAGGTTGTACTAGATAGCCTCCAAGTTTCTTCTATCTTCATAGCAGTGATTCTATATTATCTAAATTTCCATATGGAATTTTTTTGTTTGTTTTTTTGTGGGGCAATGAGGGTTAAGTGACTTGCCCAGGGTCACACAGCTAGTAAGTGTCAAGTGTCTGAGTCTGGATTTGAACTCAGGTCCTCCTGAATCTAGGGCCAGTGCTTTATCCACTGCGCCACCTAGCTGCCCCTGGAAATTTTTAATCCTATGAAAGAAGGAGGAAAAAAACCCCATTACTATTATATAGTAGTTCTTATCTATTTCTTATTTCCCTTATAATATAGTATTTTCAATGTAGCATTTTTTATCTATTTAGTATTGCTCTTGGATTCTAATATTATCTTCCAAATCTTGTAAAGTTTCATTTTTTTCTTGTTTGGGAATTGTATCTTCATACAGATAGAAGAACTTAACCTGTGACCAGAAAGCATTAACTATGAAATCAGAGGACCTGGGTTCAAATCCCGCCTCTGGTGTTTTAACCTGAGGGACTTAGAAACAAATCAGTTAGCCTTCCTGGGCTTCATTTTCTTAATCTGTAAAATGAAAAAGCTTATCAGATGATCTCTGAGGTCCCTTCTAGCTCTAGCTCTTGAACTTTGAAAAGTATCTCTTTTGTTTTGTTTTGTTTGTTTTTGTGGGGCAATGAGGGTTAAGTGACTTGCCCAGGGTCACACCGTTAGTAAGTGTCAAGTTTCTGAGGCCGGATTTGAACTCAGGTCTTCCTGAATCCAGGGCTGGTGCCTTATCCACTGTGCCACCTAGTTGCCCCTTAAAAGTAACTATTAAAAATACTATATGAAAAAGAAGAAAGTAAACTTGAGAAGTGGCATAGTATATTGGAAAGATTTCTGGATTTAGAATCAGAAGACCTGGGGGCGGCTAGGTGGCGCAGTGTTGATAAAGCACCAGCCCTGGATTCAGGAGTACCTGAGTTCAAATCTGACCTCAGACACTTGACACTTACTAGCTGTGTGACCCTGGGCAAGTCACTTAACCCCCATTGCCCCACAAAAAACAAACACACACACAAACAAACAAGCACAAAACAAAACAAAACAAAAAGAATCAGAAGACCTACATTCAGATCCCACTTCTTTTTTTTTTTTTTTTTTGGCGGGGCAATGGGGGTTAAGTGACTTGCCCAGGGTCACACAGCTAGTAAGTATCAAGTGTCTGAGGCTGGATTTGAACTCAGGTACTCCTGAATCCAGGGCCGGTGTTTTATCCACTGTGCCACCTAGCTGCCCCCCAGATCCCACTTCTGATATTTATTACCTCTCTGATTTGGGGTAAATTACTTAATCAGTTTTCTCATTGGTAAAATGAGAGAGTTGGATTAAGCAAAGTTCAAATCTTGGATCAAGGTTTCTTTTTTATTTATTTCTATTTATTTATTCATTTATTTATTTGTTCATTCATTTATTTTGTGAGGCAATTGGGATTAAATTACTTCCCCAGGGTTACAAAGCTAGTAAGCTTCAAGTCTCTGAGGCTAGATTTGAACTCAGGTCCTTCTGAATCCAGGGCCTGTGCTTTATCCACTGCACCACCTAGCTGCCCCCTGGATCAAGGTTTCTTAATCTGTTTTTCTTCCAACCCTTTTAGAAGTTTGGAAAAGCCTATAGAAAACTGGTATAGCCTCAGAAAAATGTTCTTTAGAACACAAACATAAACACATGAGATTTCATTTATTTATTTATTTATTTAAAGTTTTGAGTTCCAAATTCTATCCCTCTCTCATTCCCTCCCTCCCTACTCTCCCCCCTCCCTGAGGTGGTGAGCAATCAGATATAGGTTATACATGTGCAATTATGTAAAACATTTCCATATTAGTCAACACATGAGATTTCAAATGGAATCAACCATATTGAAATGAAGAAGTATTTTTTTTTTTCCTATTCAAGATCATGGACCTCCTGGAATCTATCCATAGAATTCTAATGAGCTAGATGGTCTCTTCTAACTCTAGAATTGTGTGATCCTGTGAATTTGTGAGCATTATTAATATATGATGTAATTTTATTATTATCTATTGGATAACTGTGTAAACTAGATAAAATCTTTAACTTTATATATACACACATGTGGATATCTATGTACATATATATGAATACATATATACACATATTACAGAGGTAATTTCATTAACATTGGTTGCATGTACGACTGTATAAACTATGTGAAAAATATGTTTAAATATATACAACCGCTATAGACATATAGATATAAACTTGATGAAAATAATCTTGTTTAACTATTAATCTGCAGGGATTATCGTAGGGTGGGTTGACATTTTAATGGCTCGGATTTATAGAGGCAAATTTTGGTAAAGATAGGCCAAGACTGGTCGCTAGGTGGCACTGTTTATTCTTAACATAACGATCTCTGCTCCAGACTGAGAGCCCAGTAGAGCAGCACAAGATGCATTTATGCTTTTGAGAAGGTACAGGTTAAGCTCGGTGAAATGAGCCATTTTCAGGAGGATGCTGTTGCAAGGAATGATCGTTCTGGTGTCACTCTGAAGGAGCCATAATGGTCATCCCCGCACAATTTGTCGTGGACCAGGTTTGGCTTTAAAGTAAGGTTGCTGCCTGGCAGCAGGGTGTAATTACCAAAACAAAAAGAAACAGATACCGTGTGTCATCCCCTGCTAATGACCACAACGTTTTCTTGCCCAGTAATCTGTAACAAAAAGCCACATAAACGATCAGCCTGCACTTAAGTGCAGCACTAAAGAAAAACTTGGTGGCACGAAATTATTCCAGCCAATTGAGTGGAAATGATAGAGAATAATACGAAGTTATCTCTGGCAGGGAGATGTGTGTTTGGAATGTCACCAGTGGCCAGTGCATTGAGTCTGCAACCCTCCCTTATAGACACACAGCCATCTGTGTAAGTACATCTTACATCTGCTTCTTATGGGATATTTCAGGCTTTTACAACTTGGAATCACTGGGGTGCAGACATTTTAAAGGATAGTACTTAAGGGATTTCCCCATACCTTTTCACAAATATAATTTGCCCTAAGGATAAAAGGGGAAGTTTTTAATATGTGAAGGTTGCATTTGCAATAATTCAGTATTTCCATTTCCTTTCTTTTTAAAAAAATGTTGTTTAGGCAATTAATTTTGTTTAACAATATACATCCCCTAAATAAAGGAATTCTTTTTTTCTCCCAAAATGTACTTTTTATTCTACATCTCATATCCCTCACCTTGCACAGATCTTTACTAGTCCTCCTGGCATAGTGATTGATCATTACTAAATACATTTATACTTTGTAAACCCATATCTATATTTTTTCATATAGAACATTTTGGGACTTGTCCTTTAAAGATTATCTACCTTCCCTTTGGCCTTTGCAAAGGATAAGCTATGGCACTGACATTGTTTCTGGAATCTTTCATGAGGATTTCTACCATATCTTCCATCCATATTCCTTTCATCTGACCATCTCTAATCATAAATGCGTATAGGTGGAAGGTATCTTGCCAAGATTAGAATGTGCTATTAACAGAATTAATCATCATGAATAGAAATTAATAGAAATAGAATTGTCATTAATAGAAATAACTCAAAAATGCAATTACTGCAAAAATTACTTTTTTGATTTAAAATTAAATGTTTAATACATAAAAGAAGAGGGTTGGAAGTTGTCTTCATTGAAAAAAATGTTACAAGGAATAGACTTGAATTAATCAAAGTGTTTTACTTCCCACAGTTAAGAATGATTTTTTTAAATAAAGTATGTTTTGATATAAAAAGTTTTTGATTGAGATGAAAACTTGACAACTTAGAACTATTAAATGATAGAATTTTAGAAATTGAATGAAATACTTTCCTCTTTTTATAGGTGAGGAAGCTAAGGCACCAAAGTAAATTTACCATAGATCCTGCTTCCTACCCCAAACATATGCTCGAACACACACACACACACACACACACACACACACACTTTGTGCCTCAATTACATTAACTTAAAAAACATTGGATTCTATTTCAACAGTACTATCACTGCACCTTCAGAATGACAGGAGATGGCTGGCTTTTGTGTTGTGGAGAATATCAAGATATCCTCATTATTGATGCCAAGACCTTGGAAGTTCTTCACTCTTTTACATCCTCTCAATCTCCTGATTGGATCAACTGCATGTGCATTGTTCATTCCATGAGAATTCAAGGTATACATTTGGTACGGTGAATGAAGTAACCCTGAGCAGTGTAGACACATTATCACTGAAGTGTCTTAATTGGTTCCATAGGAAAATATGCATATTGATGAATACTAGGTGAAGGGTAGTTGATAAATTCAGATCATGTCCTAATCAAGAATGTTTGCTTGTGTTACCTGGTCAAGGGATTGACTCCTTTATAATGGGAAGAACAGAGTAATTGTGAAAGGGCCAAGGAAAGACTGGGACAGCGAAATGAATAGCCCAAGACATTGGAAAGAGATTGCATTGTAGATACAGTCAGAAAAGACTGGCTCTTGTGAACCAGTTCTGTTTGAGTTGTTTTAGTAATAGCTATTAAGTATTTATTAAAAATTACCAGTCTTGTTTTATACTTTCCTTTTTTCCTGAGGATGTGGTGATGAAAGGACAGTTCAAGAGTTAAATTTGATATGCGAAAATATAAAGTTCCTAATTAAATTCATTCATTTATTTATATTTAATGTTATAATGATAGGCATAATGATAAGATTATAATAAATCTGATATTTATTTTTATATTAAATTATTAAAAATAATTTAATTAAATAAGAATTTAAATACATAAAAGAAGAGGGTTGGAAGTTGTCTTCATTAAAAAGAAAAGTTACAAGGAATAGACTTGAATTAATCAAAGTGTTTTACTTCCCACAGTTAAGAATGATTTTTTTCATAAAGTATGTTTTTATATAAAAAGTTTGTGGTTGAGATGAAAACTTGACAACTTAGAATTATTAAATGATAGGATTTTAGAAAATGAATGAAATATGACATAGGATATATAACTGAAAACAGCTTTCCAAAGTATATAACCTATAGATAAGTGATCCTTCTTGTGACTGAATTGCCCATGTCTTTTTTTAACAGAGGATTCTCTCCTGGGGGTATCTATAACTGGAGATCTCAAAGTATGGAATTTGTCCTCTTCTATAAATAGCATCCAGGTCAGTTTTGTGGAATAATGTTTCTTGTCTTAAGAATTAGTGTGTAAAAAAAAAAATAGGATTAGTGTGGAAAGGCTAAGAATTTGTAGAGCTTTTTAGTGTTCATCATTTTCTTGGTAGTTTCTTGTTAAATGATGTGCGTAACAAGAAATCTGAGAGAGAAAAGAAGTAGGGGTAGAGGGGAAGGTCCCAGAAAGCAGTCTTAGATGAGTCATTGCCCTACATTTTGGCAAAATCACTTACATATTTAGTAGTGGTGATGGGTTTGGTGTGGGATAGCGAAGGTATTGACAGTAACTTTGGTTCTCCCCATTTCTTTTATTGATCCCTTCTGGGGTTTTTTTCATTTTAACTTCTTAGTCATTTCCTGATGAACCCCTCACTCCCCATTGAACTTTCCCTTATAACAAGGAAAACAGTTAAGGAAAACAAATCACACAGCAGCAAAGCTGATGGTGTATGTTACTGCCTGCAACTGTGGGTCTGTACATCCTTTGCCTCACTACTAAGGGCAGTTTTCACATTCTTTTTTTTTTTTTTTGATGAGGCAATTGGGGTTAAGTGACTTGTCCAGGGTCACACAGCTAGTAAAAAGGTTTGTGTTTGGGTAAAAAGGGTTTGTGATTGGAAAAAGTTTAAGAAGCCTTGAGTTAAAGGACTTGTTCTAAAAGGACAGCTACATGGTGCAGTGGATAGAGTGCTAGGCCTGGAGTGAGGAAGACTCATCTTCCTAAGTTCAAATCCTGCCTCAGATACTTACTAGCTGTGTGACCCTGGGTGGAGGAAATGACAAACCACTCCAGTATCTTTGCCAGGTACTGTGTTGGGTACTAGGTATATAAGGTCGAAGAATGAAACAGTCCCCGTTCAAAAAGGGCTTACATTCTAATAAGAGAGGCAACAAATATGTATAAAACATATAAAGTTAATAAGTTAGTTTGGGAGGAAAGGAACTAGCAATTTGGAAGATCAGAAAAGATTTCACATAGAAGCTAGTACTTGAACTGTGTCTTAAAGGAAGATGGGAAGGATTCAATGAGGAAGGGTTAAGGAAGAAACACATAAGGAATGTGGGATGGTTGGTGCAAAGACACAGATGAGACATAATATTCTGTGTGTGATGAGAAAGGCTGGATCACAGAGTACAGAAGGGAGATTAATGTCTACTGAGATTATACAAATATGCTTGAGATGTGTTATGAAGAGGTTTTTAAAAAAAAATGAATTTATTTTTGTGGGGCAATGAGGGGTGACTTGCCCAGGGTCACACAGCTAGTAAATGTCAAGTGTCTGAGGCCAGATTTGAACTCAGGTCCTTCTGACTCCAGGGCTGGTGCTTTATCCACTGAGCCACCTAGCTGCACCTATAAAGAGTTGTTGTTTTTTTTTTTTTTTTTTGGTGAGCTCACTTAATCCATCTGCATTTGAGACTTTTCTAACAACTGCTCTGAGTCCCTTCCCTTAATTGGAACCACCCATGCCTCCATGCCCAGTTCTCACCGACTACTGATAAGAGCTCAGCAGGATGTCCTTGTCAGGAAGAATTGGACTTGGAGGCCTGGCAAAGGGTTCCTTTCAAACCATAATTTCATAAAACTAGCCCCACATTGGGCGCCAAAATTGTGAGAAACCCTATTTAAAATTTTCTGGGACTCAGTGTTGGAAAAGTATCAAAGGTCTTTATATTCATGTGCAAATGGGCCATCTCCCTTATGGAAATGGCCTATGAAGAGGTGGGGTTTTTTTGGTTGTTTGTTTTGTTTTGGTTTTTTTGGTGAGGCAATTGGGGTTAAGTGACTTGCCCAGGGTCACAGAGCTAGTAAGTGTTAAGTGTCTGAGGCCGGATTTGAACTCAGGTCTGCCTGACTCCAGGGCTGATGCTCTATCCACTACACCACCTAGCTGCCCCCTATGAAGAGTTTTAAAAGAGAAACAGAAGGGGTTATATTAAACAAATACTTATTGAATGGCTACTGTATATAAGGCACTTTGGGACATGTGACTAACACTCTCAATTTCTTTATCAAGTGACTTTTTCCATCAGAGTTCTTACAAGTTAAAATAGGATTGTGGGATACTTTTGAAGTCATTTTAAAAAAATGGTCTGCTACAAATAGGTTGGAAATGTTTGATTATATGCATTAACCTAAAGCATTAGGAACCAGTACTAACGTGTCCATTTTTTATAAAGGAAAAGAAAGATATTTATGAAAAAGAATCCAAATCTCTGTACTCACCAAACTGCCGGACAATAAGATTCTGCACCTACACAGAAAGACTTCTGTTGGTGGTATTTTCCAAATGTTGGCAGGTAGTGTATGAATACAGTGACTCTTTTTACTTTCTTGATAATTACATTGAAAAGTAGACTACAATTTAAATACAGCATAACCCTTTGGAATGTTAATCTAGATCTCTTGACAAACATCCACTTTCTACTTTGCATGAGGTTTTTACTACATTGACTTCCTATACTTTGTGGGATGGTGTTTGATCCATAGTATATCTTGGTCTATAGCTAACCATTCATTTTAATAGCAGGGAGCCACAATGTTTATATATGAAATGATGAAAATTTAAAGTAATATTGTCATGTTCTTCTTTTGGAATAGTTTATTTTTTTAAAAAGGGCTTCTTCTTTTCACTGTCCTATCATGTTAACATCCTCTTATGAAAGCTTCGAATGCAAGATCAGTGACCTCCTAGTTTGTCCTGAGAGAAAAGTGAAAGTGTCACCATATGAAAATGCCCTTTTCATTTCAATCTATTATATAGCTGAATCTATTTTTAAATGATTTGGCTTTATAGAAGGCCACCCTGAAAGAAAAGCATAGTATAATCAAAGTTACTGAAGGATGACTATCGAAGAAAGACAACAGCTGAATGCGTACATTGGTCTACATTTGTACTGAGTTGTTTTGGGTATGTCTATAAGGATAAAATATAATGTATGCTTGAGACTTGTCTATGGGTCAGTTTGCATGATCACATTGATAGAATTGAGTACCCGTTGCTTACTGTTGATGGGAAGCGTGGATTTTCTTTTTTAGGTTTATGACTACTGTGACTTTTCCCTCCTGCTCACTGAAGTCAGTACAAGCAGGGAGTTCTTTGCGGGCGGAGAGGTGCTCGCCGCTCACCGAATCATCATCTGGACAGAAGATGGTCACAGTTATATCTATCAGCTGCTGAACAGGTGGGCTCA
Organism: Dromiciops gliroides; assembly: GCF_019393635.1. Classification (NCBI taxonomy): domain Eukaryota; kingdom Metazoa; phylum Chordata; class Mammalia; order Microbiotheria; family Microbiotheriidae; genus Dromiciops; species Dromiciops gliroides. The sequence continues at coordinate 164,648,196 of NC_057862.1, forward strand.
GATGGGGACGGCACACATAATGTTCAGGTAGAAAATGAACTTTGGGAGGTTTATTATAGGAAAGTCTCTGCATGTTGCCATGATCAAAAACCAGAACAAAACCACTTTGGCACTCGAAGATTTACCCTAAGCTTGGTAGGCTTCAGCCTTTGTAAGAAACAGCAGGGGACGGAGGAATGAGATTAGCCATGTAGAACTTGTACAGCTGGTGCCGGCTTTTCAAAAAGAAGTCACTTGTAATTATTAACCTAACAGTTTCTAACAGAGTTTAGAAACTTGAGTGGTATATCCTAGACCTAAAAAAAAAAATTGAGGGGAGTGATATCAATACGCTACAAATAAACAGACCTGCATTTTTAAAAACTTTTTGTTTGTTTGTTTTTACCCAGTGGACTTTCAAAAAGTTTATACCCTGCTGATGGAAGAGTACTTAAAGAGACCATGTATCCTCATTTACTTTGCTCTACTTCTGTAAAAGAAAATAAGGTAATGGATAAAAAAAAGAATGATTCCTTAAAGTTCTTTCATTTCATTTTAGATAAGTATCTGTCTTTGTTTAGAAATGAAATGTTGAGAAAAAGGTGGTTCAAACTGTCAAATAAAATAAGCTTTATAGTGGTACTGTTATTTTTAAATGGTTTATGTTTTCTATAATAAAACTTACCATAAAAATGAACCTTCATTAAAAATATTTTTGTCAGTATGATTCTCCTGATTGCTAGCAGTAATCTAGATAGAGTTTTTACTATTATTATCATTAGTAACAGGAATGATAACAATAACTACTAACCTTTATGTAACACTTGAACATTTTCAAAGCACTTTGCACATATTATCACAACAACTTTGTGAAGCAGTTAATAGAGAGATATGATTATGCCCATTTTATACATGGCAAAACTGAGGTTCATCTGTGGTCAACTAGTGTCAAAAGTGGGATCTGAACAAGTATTCCTGATCCCAAATCTAGCATTGTTTTAACAATAACAAGAAGAATAGCTCACATTTATATAGTGTATTCTATGTGCCAGGCACTGTGCTTTACAATTATTATCTCATCTGATCCTTCCCATAATCCTGGGAAGTAGGTACTAGTATCATCACCATTTCATAGATCAGGATATTGAGGCAAATATGTTAAATGGCTTGCCCAGGGTCACACAACAAGGCAGTATCTGAGGCTGGATTTGAACTCTGGTCTTCCTGACTCTAGACCTGGTGCTTTATCCACGGTGCCACCTAGCTGTTCCAAAACAATTGCACCAAGATGATTCGCTTACTACATAGAAAGCATTATCTGATTTGCTGAAGGATATACAAAAGTATATAATACAGTCCCTTGTCTTAAGGAATTTACATCCTTAAAAATAAGTAATTGAAATATCGCATCGATATAAATAAAAGATGTCGTCAAGGTATCTGGTGCTTCTCGAGGTTGGGTCCTCAATTTTTAAGGTTAGGGACCATAATTTTATCAGTCCACCCAGAAGTGATTAGGCTCTGAGGGCAACTGATGCATGTTACCAAATATAAAAGAAACCCCAGTAAGCATGAATACCAATTTATCAGATGACAGTGACAAATAGAACTGATGAACAGACCAGATGTTTGTATGGCTATTTAGCACATTTTCTTCCCAATAGGAAAGTCTACTTAAACAACCAAATTGAAATCGAAAGATTTACTGGTAAGGATCAAGCCACAATAACTAGGCACACTCATTTCTACCCTATAGATCTGCCAAGTGGACCAGATACTTTTTTCCCCTGGTCAAGTCTGGACACCCTCCCTTCTGTATGATGTTGGATTAACATTTGACTTTTTACTCTTCTCTTTTTTTCCCCAACTATTCATCAGTAATCAAATATATTATCACAATACTTCCACATGCCAGATATTGTTTCCCAAATTAAAATTGAACTTTATTTCCATTTTAGATCTGTGCATTTCTTTCTAGGGAATCACCTTTAAGCTCCTTGCTGATATTCAAGAAACCTTTAAAAACACAAAACTGTCTCATTTGGGTAGGTTGCTTCTGTAGATGACTAACCTCATAATGTAATCATTCTTCCCCCCCACCCCAGCTACCTTGACTTTTTTTTTTCTTGTGAGGCAATTGGGGTGAAGTGACTTGCCCAGGTTCACAGAGCTAGTAAGTGTCAAGTGTCTGAGGGCAGATTTGAACTCAGGTCCTCCTGAATCCAGGGCCAGTGCTTCATCCACTGTGCCACCTAGCCGCCTCTACTTTGACTTTTAGAGAGTGATATTTTAATGTTGTTTCCACATACTTGGAGGGTATACCTAGGTACCCCATTTGCAGTCTTCAGTCTTGTATCTACTAGGTAAATTATTATAACTATCCTCAAACTTGCTAAACATATTGAACTTGGTCCTCAGTTAAACACTAGAATACTGCAAGAAAATAAATCTTTTCGAATGATTGATATGACAACCAAGAGTGCATGTTGCTATTTATTGGCTGATGGCATGCTTAATTAGTCAACTGCAGATGTTAAGAAGTCAGATGACTGCTTCCTCTTAAACTTATTTGTGAAGTCTTATAAATACTTTATAAATAGGTGATGACAGCTAAAAAATTAGAAAATGAAGGAATGTTTCAGTGCAGGTATGGCACTGATGATGATTTTTTAATTCTTTGACAATGGCCAGCAGAATGCTATTTTGTATTCTATCTGGAAAACAGTATTTTCAGTCTATAATTTGCCCAAGGCGTTATTTAATTGCTGCTTTTAATATCTTTTTTCCTCTTCCTAACTAAAATGTTCAGTATAAAAAGAATGGCTTCAGTGCTGTATAGTTAATATTCACTGGGAATTCTGAATATTATTATTTGATAATCTCTTCTTTTTTTTTTTTAACTTCCAGAAAATAATGGTTAGTAGGCAGTACATATATTCCTTCCCCTTATGTACCATTTTACCAGCTTGGCGACACCAACCTCTCCAGCTACTCCACATTGCTGATTTTTAAATGAAAATTTCTTCATTATGACAGTTATTTAGTTAAATACATACGCAGCTTCAGAGCTCATTGATTTGGCTTCAGATCACAAATGACCCTGAGTCTTAGCCATGCTCATCCATTCCTGCCCTTCTTATACAACTCTTGATCATGTACTCATAAGAATCCCAATCAGAGCACCCATCTAACATGCTGGGTGGCTTTTTCTACCTTTCATGCTCTTGAATAAATAGCAAAGGAATACATGATCCATCCAATGGTTGTTCCTTATTTTTGCTTCATGTCCAGTCCATTAATTTTTCTGGTCGTATATCTTTTATAAAGTCCTTTAAATTGCTTTCCTGTGCAATTCTTCATTTTTTTTTTCTTTCCTTTTCTTTTTTTTTGGTGGGGCAATGAGGGTTAAGTGACTTGCTCAGGGTCACACAGTAAGTGTCAAATGTCTGAGGCCGGATCCAGGGCTGGTGCTTTATGCACTGCGCCACCTAGCTGCCTTGGCAATTCTTCATTTTTAATATACCCACAAAGCACCTCATCATTATCCTTTGGTTGAAATTCCACTTTAATTTTTCTGAAATTGTGGTATTCCATGAATCCCAGCCGCATTGAGATTTCCACTGAAAGAATATTTGTGTTAAAAAGATTGGCCTTTGTTTCAGGAAGAAGCTTGGAGTTTATAAAAAGTATTGGTGTTTCCCAAGGGAAATCTATCCCACACTATTCCTTCTTTTCAACTCTGGGATATATTTATTGTCCATTTATATTTGTTTTATTTTATTTATTTTGTGTATTATGACAATCAGTCAGTCAATCAATATTAAGTGCCGATTATGTTAAGCACTGGGAATACAAAATGAAGCAAAAGACCCCTGCCTCCCTACCTAAAGGAGCTTAAGATCTAATGAGGGAGGGGCAGCTAGATGGCACAATGGATAGAGCACTGGCCCTGGAGTCAGGAGTACCTGAGTTCAAATCCAGCCTCAGACACTTAACAATTACTAGCTATGTGACCCTGGGCAAGTCACTTAACCCCAATTGCCTCACAAAAAAAAAAAAAGATCTAATGAGGGAGACAACATTCAAACAAACATATACAAAGCAAACTATAGAGAGAGTAAATAGGTAATAATGAACAGAAAGAAGGTACTAGAATTAGGAGTGGCTGGAAAAAGCTTCCAGTAAAAGATTTGTGGCCTAAGGGAAATCAGGGAGATTAGTAGGTGGAGAGGAGGAGGGAATAATATGTACAGATTATATCTACATTACACAAAACACTGGAGTATAATTTGGGACCATCCTAATCTGCTTCTACACGTGAAATCCTCTGAAACTGAAATTTTGGTGTAATTGTTTTTCTATTGATCATTTTGCAAATACTTAGCCATAGTATTACAATAGCAGATGACCAAAGATCCCATGAAATGATGTTTCATATTGCTTTTAGATACATGATACAATCAACTCTGCTGATTCCATTATTTATATGTACAAGAAGAAGCTGTGATCTATCCTTTCATTTATTGCAGATTTTATCTTTTGGTTTTGTTTATATTGAAAATGTGTATATTTATTTATATTAAGAGTGTCGGGTTTGACATAATTGAGTTCCTCTCTTAATATACCTCCTCTTTGGTCAGTGGATAAGGATTTTACATTTGGAGCACCTATGATTAATGTTTATAGACACTTTTAATAAAAACAGTGACTCTTTGAGTTGTATTCTTTTTTTTTCCATTCTGCTACTGTCACTTGAAAAGTAGAAGGTGGCAACATAGAACTGAGGGCCATTTTGTTTTTTCCTTCATTTCATTGTTTGCCATGGCCAAATCATTCATCACCAAGGAGGCAAGTAACTGGTGATAAGCATATGCATGTTTAGCTTGGTTTGACTTGGCCTCAGGAAGCAGACACAGTGTGTTATCAGTTTATAATCAAAGCCTTTTCTCATTCTTTGCTGATCTAGCTTTTGATAATCTAAGTAAGGGCACCTTCATATTGTGAGGCTTGGAAGCAGGACTTTGTGGAGGTCAGAGATAACAAGATGATAATTAAGCCATCACCTTAACTGTTATATCCAGACACATTCCCTGTCTGTCATCCCATTCTTATTTTTTTTAAGTTCTTTCTGCCAAAAAATAATCAGACAAAAAAAGGAAATATAGAAATTAACACTGGGTTAATAATGAAATTAACATTGGGTTTGGCATATAAAGAGGGCAGCTAGATGGTACAGTAGAGTCCTTAGCCTGGAATCAGGAAGATTCATCTTCTTGAGATCAAATCTGATGGCTTCAGACACTTACTAGCTATGTGACCCTGGGCAAGTTACTTAACCCTGTTTGCCTCAGTTTCCTTATCTCTACAATAATCTGGAGAAGGAAATGGCAAACTGCTCTAGTATTGTTGCCAAGAAAACCCCAGATGGAGTCACAAAGAGGCAGATACAATTAAAAAAAAAAAGTGAACGAGAAAAGCAATGAACATATAAGGACCTGGCTTAAATCCAAAATCTGCTCTTAGGGGGCAGCTAGGTGGCACAATGACTAGAGCACCAGCCCTGGAGTCAGGAGGACCTGAGTTCAAATATGGCCTCAGACACTTGATACTTAGTAGCTGTATGACCCTGGGCAAGTCACTTAACCCCAACTGCCTCACCAAAAAACCAAACCAAAACCAAACCAAAACAAAATCTGCTCTTAAACTACCTGTGTGACTAAGAGAAAGTTTATTTTAGCCTTTGTGCTCTCAATTCACTCATTTGTAAAATGAGAGTTATTAGGCTGTATAATTTCTAAGGTTCCTAATAGCTTCAGATCTGTGATTCTATGATTTAGGAAACATTTATTCTTTTATGAGCTCTCTGCTCAGTGTTATTTAAGTATACATAGTTCCTGTCCTAGTATTTGGAAGAAAGAGGTCAACAAGCACTGAAATGAATGGAAATACAGTAGATAATTAGCAAAACTCTGAAAAAGGCATTTCTTCTATACAAAACTGCAGTTGAATACAAATTAACTGAGACAAAATAAAGTGAAATTTATTGACTTACAATAAATCTAACTTTTTCTATCTTAAAAAACTTTTAATATGTAATATGGTCTTCTGCTAGTCACTTGTTTTATGTGACTTTACATTGAGTTCACATTTTTGGTTTTTTGGTGTGAGGCAATTGGGGTTAAGTGACTTCCCCAGGGTCACACAGCTAGTAAGTGTTAAGTGTTTGGGGCCGGAGTTCACATTTTTGATAATCTTTAATTCTTCATCATGAAATTCTACTTTTATCACATTGAACATTAATATACTTTTTTTTTTTTTAGTGAGGCAATTGGGGTTAAGTGACTTGCCCAGGGTCACACAGCTAGTAAGTGTTAAGTGTCTGAGGTCGGATTTGAACTCAGGTCCTCCTGACTCCAGGGCCGGTGCTCTATCCACTGCACCACCTAGCCGCCCCACATTAATATACTTTAGACATTAGTCCATTTTCCCAAGTCTAGTCTTGAGTATATATAGCCCATACCTTTGCTTTTTTTTTTTTTTTTTTTGCGGGGCAATAGGGGTTAAGTGACTTTCCCAGGATCACACAGCTAGTAAGTGTCAAGTGTCTTGAGGTCGGATTTGAACTCAGGTACTCCTGAATCCAGGGCCGGTGCTTTATCCACTTTGCCACCTAGCCGCCCCCCCATATCTTTGCTTTTTGAAAAAAAAAAGTTTTAATTGGTATCTTTTGTTTTTATATCACACACAATCCTATCTGTACTTATCCCTCCAGGAGTACCATTCCTTATGGCAGAGAATTTAGAATAAAAGGAGGGGGAGAAAAAAAATCACCAAATCAGTAAGCACAATAAAAAAAATTCTTATCATGTCCCATAACAAAGAAGCTTGTGCTAGGCAAATTCCCAGTCTATTAAAGAATTTTGATTTCCATTTTTAAAATTTCTTAACCTTTTTTTATGTGTGGAATGGTATAAAGTTGTGTTATAATATTCTCTCCATTTGGGAATTCTTATAATTCTGGAATAATTTTATTATTATATTGATCAGAATTCATTATTCCTTCAGTGAGGATAAGACTTCTGGATCTGGGATGTAAAAAAGTCCCAAAAACATTTTTTTGAGAAATGTTCCATGAAAAAGCCCAGATTTTAGAGACTTATTTGGACTTCTGCCAAATTTTTTGGTTTAGTCTTTGAAACAGAGTCAGTTTCACCCACCTTTTCTATGTCTTTCCAATCTTTGGTATTCTAGTCTTTGTATTATCTTGATCTTTTCTCCCCTTCGCAGCAACAGTTAGCAGTGTTGGAAAAAAAATTACTCTCAATATTCTTTCAACTTTAAAAAGCTTATATCTTACTGCAGAAACATCAATAACAACCCCTTCAGCTGCCAAGTCCCTCTGAAGGTGCTTTTTAGTTTTCTCTCTCTCTCTCTCTCTTTCTTTCTTTTTCTTTTTCTTTTCTTTTTTTTTTTTTGTGGGACAGTGAGGGTTAAGTGCCTTGTCCAGGGTCACATAGCTAGTAAGTATCAAATGTCTGAGGTTGGATTTGAACTCAAGTCCTCCTGAATCCAGGACCAGTGTGCCATTTAGCTTCCCCTGTTTGTTAATTTTCTAAGGATTAATTGAGGGGCAGCTAGGTGGTGCAGTGGATAAAGCACCAGCCCTGGATTCAGGAGTACCTGAGTTCAAATGCGGCCTCAGACACTTGACACTTACTAGCTGTGTGACCCTGGGCAAGTCACTTAACCCCCACTGCCCTACAAAAAAAAAAAAAAAAGATTAATTGGGCTATTCTGCAATAATACTTTGTCACTTCTTGTTGTTTTTTTGTTTTGTTTTCAACCATATTTCCTTTTTTCTGCAATTGTTCCTGTTTTATTGTAGGCCTGACTGATCCTTGACTTACTCACATCAGTGACTGCTATAATATCTCCAACAGTCATTGAAATATGCTCTTTAAGAGCTATAACTTTTCCATGTTTCCATGGAGAAATATCAATTCTTTACAACCATAGAATTAAAAAAACAATAAAAAAGGGCTATGAAATGTATGTATATGGCTTGAAAATCAGCAGTCAGTTGATAGAGAATTAACTCAAGTTGGGTAAACCACATCAATACAATTGTATCTGGTCTAGGTCATAATCTGATTCAACCTAGGGTCAGTGGAACTCAAAACTCACATGACTATTGCTATCACAAAATGAAACCCTATCAAAATTATTGTTTGTATTAAGCAATTCCCATGACAATGTGCTTTATATCATCAAATGAAATAGATCTCTCATTAGTTTGGTAAACTGTTAAAAGAACCTAGATAATAGTTTCCATAGTTTTAGCACCAATCATATATCTTTCACATAGTAGATACTCAATAAATGCTTATTGATTAATTCAATGATAGATACATAGATTATAGAATTTTGTCTGCCTTTCCAGATTTATATCTATCCTACCTACATTTTTTCAAAACCACATTATCTTTCCCTAGACAATATCTATCTATCTATCTATCTATCTATCTATCTATCTATCTATCTATCTATCTATCTATCTACCTTTCTTTCTTTCTTTCTTTCTTTCTTTCTTTCTTTCTTTCTTTCTTTCTTTCTTTCTTTCTATCTATATATCTATCTATCTTTCTATCTATCTCAGAAAGCAATCATGTTGACCCATTTTCAGATATTTGCCTTTGATTTAAACAAAGAATCCATCTTTATACTTAATTTAAAGTTTCACAAATCTAAATATGTCCTACTTGGCAGGACTTAATGAAGGTAATTTATTTGTATGGAAAGAATGATGGGTCTAGGGATTGGGAGCATTTGATTTTAGTCTTGGCCCAACTAAAGCACTGTTTGTCTCTGGATTCGTAGTATGTGAAATGAATCAGTTGTGTCCAATGTAGCTTATTAGTCTTTAGTAGAATGGCTAGATAGGTATAATGTGAACACAAGTGAGAATATTGGATGAACTAGGAAATCCGATAACCAGGACTTAGCTAGCATATTTGTTCAAAATAATAACAGTTGATATTATTACAGAATCCTGAAGTGTCCTCTGAATCATCAAGAAAAGATCATGTTGGATAATTAACTGATTTAGTTTCCTTTTTGAATTTCTTTCCACTCAGGATCAGAAAAGGTCATCTTTCATGGAAGGTCATAGAACATTTGATCTGGAAGTTGCTATTGAGGTCATTCATCCTAAACCTTTCAGCCCTCACTGGAAAAATGTTATATTTGAGATAGTTGATGTTATTTTTAGGATATTTCCTCTCCTTTTGAGAACATTAAAAACTAGCTAGTGACTGGATTTTATTGCTTGTTACCCAGAGTTTCTATTAAAGTTGGTCACACTCTCATTTCTGTTACAGATTAAAGTTAAAGATTTCAAGAGAGTAAGGCATTTATGCAAGAAAGTTAATTTGTGTGTTAACCTTTTCCTTTCTTTTTTTATTCCCCACTTATCACAACCATGGCTATCATTAGTTCCTAGTCTTTGCCTTTTCCCCTGTGTGTAAAATTTTAAATTATTTCTGATACAGAGCTATCCATTTGTTATGGGTTATCTCAATGAACGGAAGGAACCTTTCTATAAAGTCCTCTTCTCGGGAGAAACGTCTGGAAGAATCACTTTGTGGCATATCCCTGATGTTCCAGTATCAAAGTTTGATGGTTCCCCTAGAGGTAAGAAAAGTAATTCCATTTGCCAAATGTGTGCTGTGTCTTTTTCTGTAACTGGGGAAAACTTCCGGATCTTTCTGTGAGACTCTGCAAGTGAGAGGAGAAGATTGGGTGGTCATATTATGAAGAGGGAGACAGTGATTTTAGCTTGGCATGATTGTTGTTATTTGTCCTTCATTCCTGAAGAGAACAATGACAATGGGATGATGTCATGACTTGCAATGGGATTTAAGTGAAGGAGAACTATGCAAAGTCACCAACCTTACTCTCTCCTCCAGAGCCATCTGGGTCCAATGGCAAGATATACATCAAGATGACTGGATATGGCCCCAGATGTTTAATGCAATTGGGGTAAAGTGACTTGCCCAAGGTCACACAGCTAGTAAGTGTCTGAGGTAAGATTTGAATTCACATCCTCCCAACTTCAGGGTCAGTGCTCTATTCACTGCTTCACCTAGCCACTTGGCTTGGTATGGTATAATTGACCAGTAGATATAGCACTGAACTTGGAGTCAGGAAGACCTGTGTTCAAATCCCACCATAGCTGTGTGATCCCAGGTTAGTCACTTTACATCTCTGAGTCTCAGTTTCCTTATTTGTAAAACAAAGTATTTAGATTTCAGGAGCTCCAAGGTCCCTCTAGCTCCATATTTATAACCTTATGTGATCTTAGAATCCTAGCCTATTTAGAAATATTTGAAGAGGCAGCTGTGACATAGGGAAAAGAGTCCCCATTTTGGCATCTTACAACTCTGGTTCAAATGAAGGTTCTGCCACTTATTACCTATATGAACTTAGACAAGTCACTTCCTTTCTGGGCTTTAGATTCCTTAAATGTGTAATGAGGGAAGTTGGACTAGATGATAGCTTGAGTCTGCCCTCTAGCTCTCAATTTATGATGGTTGATTATGAGGTTCTTAAAGTCTTCTGGGACTATTGCAAGCCTCATTCATTCATTCATTCATTCATTCATTCATTTATTTATTCATTCATTCATTTATTCATCCATCCATTCATTCATTTATCCATTTATTTATCTACCCATTCATTCATTCATTTATTTAATTACTCAGTTATTTACTTATTTATTCATTCATCTAATTACCTATTTACCTATCTATTTATTTATTTACTTATCCACTCATTTTTAAATTTATTTGTTTGTTTTTTGCTGTGGGGCAATGAGAGTTAAGTGACTTGCCTAGGGTCACACAGCTAGTAAGTGTCAAGTGTCTGAGAGCAGATTTGAACTCAGGTCCTTCTGAATCCAGGGCCAGTGCTTTATCCACTGCACCACCTAGCTGCCCCTGCAAGCCTTATTTAAATCCCCAAAGTGTCCAATAGCTGCTGAAGTAGCCTCAGAATTTTGGGGTCCAAGGTAGTGAGAGGTCAGAATACCCCTGAACCTGACCCTGGTGAAACATACCACAAAGAGTGTCTGTGATAGCTAGTAAACCTCAGAAATACAGTTTGGGCATGACACTAGTATTTCAGCATTTTTCAGACTGAGATTTTCCATATAGTAACCTAATATCCGAGATTTAGGATCTTGAGAGTGAGAAGAAACCTTCCTTAGAGGTCATCTAACCTCATTTTATAGAACTGCCACTGGCATTTAAGCCTAGGGCTTTTTACTCCATATCTACTGTTCTTTCTACCACCATACACTACATCTCTATCTTCTCCTCTCATCTTTGGCTAAGGCAAGATGAAAGCACCATATGACGTTCCTCAGAACCAATTCTACCATCTCAGGACTTCCTCTTGTATCTTTGGTTGCTCCAATTCAGGATGGATTTCCCTGACATCAATCTACTCTAATCATGCCCTCAGTATTATAGGGCCCAGGAATCAGGACTTGAAGACCTTGGATTATAGAAGAATTCTAGTTAGCTCATTTGTATGCCACTGTTAAGTAGCTAGGAATTTTTGGCTTCCCCAATGACACATTGACTCAATTATTTTGGTGATTGTGATGAATTATCATACCCATTTTTTTATTCATCCCTCCTTCTCTACCCTTTCTAGAGATACCAATAACTACTACTTACACCCTTCAAGATAATTTTGACAAGCATCATACTATATCACCCAGCATTATTGATGGTTTCTCTGATCTCAAAGATGGAGCTGAAATCCCAGCAGTCACTTCATCAATGTATATTCCAAAATTTGACAAGCTAATATGTGGATGTGAAGATGGAAGGATCATTATAACACTTGCCTTAAATGCAGCAAAAGCAGGACTTTTGGAAGACAGTGCATTATTTAAAAAAGGTAACTAGTTGAATTCATTAAACAATGTCAAGTCAAATCAGAGGTAATGTTTCATGTTGATAAGAAGCACTGGATTTGAGCTCAGTAAGACAGATTGGTTTCCGAGGGGTGTAACTATCCATACTTAGTGTTTGTTCATAGTTTTATATAGTTTTAGACAGCTTTTGATGTTGTACTAAGTTACATATTAAAAACTAATAGATCCTGAGTAATGAGTTGAGCTTGGTGGTAGGACTTGTGTTGAGTTCTACAGACATGCTAAAGATGGGATCATGGGTCCTCAGAAACTTGGGGGCAAGGTTTGGAGAGGTGTTTGTTTTGTCCTTTGCAAAAATAAAAATTATTTTCCTCAAGGGATTTATATTCTCCTAGGGCTAGGGCAGAAAGGTGGGTAGGTGAGATGTTACATGTGACAAATAAATAAATGCTAAATATATACAGAGTAAATTTAAAAATTGGGGCAGTTGGGTGGCACAGTGGATAGAGGAGTCAGGAAGACATCTATCTTCTTGAGTTCAAATCTGGCCTCATTTACTCGATGTATGACCTTGGGCAAGTCATTTGGTCCTGTTTCCCTTAGTTTCCTCGTCTATAAAATGAAATGGAGAAGGAAATGGCAAACTACTCCAGTATCTTTGCCAAGAAAACCTCCAATGCGGTTACAAAGAGTCAGATATGACTGGAAAAAAAAAAGGCTGAGCAACGAAATTCAGAGTAGTTTTGTGGGAGAAAGGACAATAACAACTGATCAGAAAAGGAGATGGCCTTGAAGCTCAGGTTTCTAAGTATAGCTGAGGAAAACTGTTATTTAAGGGATGGGCCATAGCCTATGTGGAAATATAAGAGAGTTGAGATCAAGTATTCCGTGTATGGAAACTACACAGAGGCAAGCTTACCTAGAATGTTGAATGAGTGAAAGGAAGTAATTTCCCATCAGTATGGAAAGACAGATTGCAGCCAGATTATGAAGGATTTTAAATGGCAAAAAAGGGGGAAATACTTATTTAATCCAAGATACATTGGGGAGCCAGTGAAGCTTCCTGATTAGTGCAATGACATAGTCAAAGATGTATTTTAAATATATAAAGTTGGCAGCTATGTCTGATTGGAAGATGAATCAAAGAGGGGAGCAACCAGAAATTGTGAGAACAATTAGGATGTTGCAATACTTGAGGTGAGAGGTGATGTGGACCTCAATGAGAGTGGTGATCACATTGAGTGGAAAGAAGTGAATTGATACTAGAGATATGGTACTTAGATTTGATGAGACTTGGTGACTGCTTAGATATGGTGGGGTGAAGGCAAGTGAAGAGGTAAGGGTGACTAAGGTCAAAAACCTAGGTGACTAGAAAAATCGTGGTTTCCTCAGAAGAAATAAGGAAATATGGAAGAGGATCAGGTTTTGGGTAAAAGAACAAATGAATTTTATTTTGGACATGTTGAGTTTGAAAACTAATTTTCCTGAGTTCAAATCTGGCCTCAGATACTTATTAGCTATGTGACTCTGGGCAAGTCACTTAACTCTGTTTGCCTCAGTTTCCTCATCTGTAAACTGAGCTAGAGAAGGAAATAGCAAACTATTCTACTATTTGCAAGAAAAACTCCAAATGGGGACACAACTGAAAAACAACAAAAATGGGCACCCTGTTATAGTTGTCCAGAGGGAATTTGGGACTGGAGCTCAGAAGAGAAACAAGGCTTAAATAGGTAGACCTGGGAATCATCTGCGTAGATGTCATCATCATTGTACTTGTAAGAGTTGATATGAGTTACTTGTATACATAGTGGTTGTTCATTGACTGACCCGCTAAGATGTGGCAAAGAATATTGCCTCTGAAATATACTACTAATGTTATATAGGCTGTTTTAATTTTATTATTATTGTGATCATAATTTCCCATGTTATCAGTCCCCTCTTCTTATAAGGTGTGTCTAAGTAATTTTATCCTGACCTTTGTCTTGGGGTCAGATGTCAGCAGATTAGCCTAGGGGAAAGGAAGCAAAAGGCTCACCCACTGAGAGATAATATAATTTCAGCTCCCACATGGGCTTTTTTTTGTTCCTCTATCCATGTTTATACAATTCCTGATTTATTTAACCAGTTTAACATGAATTTATGTTTTTGAAATTTTGAGAACTGCAATATATTTTGCCTCTGTATTGTTTGTTATCGTCTGGTAAGGACAAACTTTTTTTTTCATAGTAGGTATGTTGGTTGTTGTTTAGTCATTTTAGTCATATCTGACTCTTTCCTGACCCCATTTGGGCTTTCTGGGGCAAAGATACTGGAGTGGTTTGCCATTTCCTTCTCCAGTTCATTTTACAGATGTGGAAACTGGGGTGAACAGGGTTAAGTGACTTGCCCAGGGTCATACAGCAAGTAAGTGTCTGAGGCCAGAATTTGAAATCAGGAAGATGAATCTTCCTGACTCCAGGCCTTGTGCTCTATCCACCGCACCACCTAGTGGCCCACAATAGCAATAGTGTATATTATTTTGAAGTTAGCTTCAAAAGAAGAACAAAAGGTATAAAAGATGTTTCCTCCCATACCTTATAGTAACAAACCATCCTGATGGAATCTTAGGGACATTCTTTCTCTCAATAGTTCAGGTCCTTGAGAGATTTCTTGTTTTTGAAGGGGTAACTTTCTCATGTCTAATGGACCTTTTTTTTTTTTAAGCAGAATCTGTGAAATTTTTATATTGCTTTTTTTTTTTTTTGAGGGGGGAAGGTGGAAAGGAGGTAGCATGGGGAGAAACTCAAAGAGTAGGTCATCAATTCAGTCATGATAGTCCTTTTTCATAAAAACTGTAAACCATCCAAAAGAAAAAAAATAAGACCCTATCCTTGAGCCAGTGAAAACATTTAACCTTCTTCTTTCTGCTTTCAGATTCCTTACCTCACAAAGTTCTTAGAGGCCACAGCAAAAGTGTGACTTCATTACTCTATCCTCATAGCCACTCTTCTAAATTAGATCAAAGCTGGATGGTTTCAGGGGATCAAGATTCTTGTGTAATCTGGTGGGACATTTTAACTGAAGAAATCTTGCATAAATTTCTTTTGTGGGCGGGTCCAGTAACCAGCCTTCTGATGTCACCAGAAATCTTCACAGTAAGTAAAAGGGGAAAAAAGAATCACTCAATTATTATTGTTATTATTTGAATTGCTTAACACTTTTCTTTTTATTTTAGTTTATACTTACAACTTAAGAGGGGTTTAAAAGCTTAATTTAATAAAGAAATCTACATTATCTTTTTTTTTCCTATTTGCTTTAGGAAAAAGACACTATTTGCTTTTTTGTGGGCTTGGGTTTGAAGTTAATCACAACTTTCCTTTGATATGGAAATTCACTCTTTATAGTCACTTATCAACTAAAACAGAGGAACCAGCATTAACATGGAGAAAGGAAATCCAGGGACCTTGTTTAACTAATAGTTTCTAGCCCTTTACCTAGCAAATCTTTATGGCTGGTACTATTAGAAATTGGTCAATTTGCTGATGATTCTCTGATAATAAACCTTGTAAATGACAATAATTATATTAGCTCACATTTGTGCTACACTTAAAGGTTTTACATAGAATATTCAGTGACAATGAGATAATCATAATCAATGATATCAGGGTAAGAATTGCTGTTTGTTATTCTAGCATAGTGTTTACTTCCTCTGGGCTATCCCCACTTGGTTACTCAGAGGTTGCTGCTACCTGGAGTTCAAAAGGGTTTGCACCTCATGGGCCTCCACCAATGAGCTTTTAGTTACCAGTCTCCCAATAGACATAATTAGCTATTAGCCAATGCATTTACTAAGATGGCATAATAAGACCATTAGTTATAAAATATTTTACTTGTCTTCTGAGTTCTTTTCCTCCCAAACATGGGACAAATTCATTCACAAATACATACAGTGTCTTTGCAAAGAGTAATTGGTCATCAACCAATGTGGAGTAGTAGTGAGGTACCCATGTGGCCAAGACAACTTGTAGTTATGGAACTTAAGGGCCTCCATGTCATTTGCTCTCCTAAAAAAGCCCTTTCCGATCTCCCTCCTAGGTGCATGGTTTCTGCTGGTGGGTTGTTCAGCTGGGCTCCTAAGATATCCACAGTTCTATTTTTCAAATGTCAGGGCTACTTCTCCCTTCAGTCTATGGTTCTTTCTCTCCCTCTCCATCTCCCCTTCACTTTCCCTCTCTCCCTACGCTTTTCCCTCTCCCTCTCCCCTTCCATCCCTCCCTCCGCCCCTCTCTCTTTCTCTTTCTCCCTCTCTCTGTCAGAAGTCCTCTTCTTTGTTTTGTTTTTTTGCGGGGCAATGGGGGTTAAGTGACTTGCCCAGGATCACACAGCTAGTAAGTGTCAAGTGTCTGCAGCCGGATTTGAACTCAGGTCCTCCTGAATCCAGGGCCGGTGCTCTATCCACTGCACCCCCAAAGTCCTCTTCTTTGAAGCAACTTTTAGAGTCTTATGTCCCTTCTCTTTCAACTATACCGTAAACTCTCCAGGTGCTGGATAGGATGGTTTCTCCTTCTGGATGAGTACCTCCATTGCCTGAAACCATGGTCAAGTTTATGGTTAGAGTCTCCTACATAGGCAGCTTCTAGATTGCAAATCTATGAATTTTCTCCACAGTTTAGCTATTTAAAACTCCTAAGAGCATGGCCTAACCAACCTGTAACGTTGCCCCTTCTGATTTTATCAGAAAGGTATTTTGTAAGGATCACTGGGTGTTAGCACCTTGTAATACAATATTTCATTACCTGTGTTATGGAATTTGCTTTCTGTAACTACATCAATTATGGTGGGGGAGTCAAATTATTGCCTTATAAATAAAAATAGGTCAAAAATATATTGAATATATTTTGAGCTAGGTGGCTTATTGCATAAAGCAAAGGCCCTGGACTCAGGAGGACCTGAGTTCAAATCCAGCCTCACATACTTACTAGCTTTGTGACCCTGGGCAAGTTATTTAACCCAGATTAATAACTCTGCTTGGGAAAATATTTCAAATTAGGTGAAAGATCTTCACTGGTAGACCTTTGTGCCCAAAGTCCAAAGAATTAAACTATTTTCTGCAAAATTTCAGCTATCCTTCCACAATGCTCCTAGATATAAATTATATTCCAGTTAAACAGTAGAGAAGAAACAGTATTTTATGGAGTGACGCTTACCTGTACAATTGTTCTTATTTCAGGGATTTCCTATATTGTGTTGGAGATACCAATTGCCTTCTTAGATTATGGTCAAACTCATGGGATAATGATGATATTGATAATTTTTCACGTTTATGTAAACCTTGTAATTTACAGAGAGTTTTCTTCACAATTTCCCTCTCAGATAGGTAGTGCCAAGTAGTAATATTTCTATTTAATTGTTAAGGAAAGTCAGGCGTAAGGAAGTTATACCCTAAGACCATCCGTGTTGTTTATGCCATAGCCCATACTAGAACCTGGGACTTCTGCCACATTTTCGGCTACATATGCTATATGGCCTGTGAATCATACAATCATATTTTGAGGCTACAAATGAGAAATACTGGTTTATGTTATGCAAATCTAACCTAAACTGAATCTACCAGAATTACTCTGGGAAAAGGTAGTAAGTGGATTTTTTTTGTCATTGCTCAATTTTATTCTGTACTTATTATTTCTATTGACTTTATTTTGCCTGAATTTGATGGGAAGATGTCAAGTTTTAAACTTTAGTTTACTATAGATTACAATTCAGAAGTTTCCACTGTAATCTTTGTCCTTTCCTGTAGTCTGTTGAGTTTAAGTAATCATCTTGTGTTTCCATATTCTTGAAATAACAATTTGAGCTGAATGAGAGGAACCATGGAAATCCATCAGTGAAAGTTGTGTTACACATAAGGGCTTAGAGAAACTATCTTGCCAATGTAAACATTGTAAACTAAAAACAAACCAAAAGTCTGAGTCATCTATTAGAAACATCAAATTAAATTAACTCCTACAGAAATAATGTCATTTATTTCCTAGTTGAAAGATCACCACGCCGTGTGCTGCGTGTGCAATGACCACTCAGTTATACTACTCCACCTTGAGGAACAGACGTGTCTTTTGAAGGCTCAGAAGCACCTTTCCCCTGTGACAACAATAAAATGGCACCCTGTAGAAAATTTCTTAATTGTTGGATGTGCAGATGATTCTGTTTACATCTGGGAAATTGAAACTGGTAAGTAGCATATTTTTCTAAAAATTCCTGATGATAGTATTTTTTCGAAGCAAATGACAAGGCAGGAGGGCCGGGAAAGCACAGCAGGCCTAACCTTTGGAGATTTTAATTTTAGTACAAATGGGCTGTGCTTAATGACTTCCAAAGAAGCTGGGTGCGCCGATAATAAAATACAATAGCCTAAGTCAGATCCTGACAAGCAGATGATTAGCTGACATTGCAGTGCACAGAAATGAGCCGGATATTTCTGGAAGCTATAAATAAAAACATAAGTTATCTACTTTAATTATTAACAAGAGAGAAATTTAGTGTCCTACTCATCTCAAATTATCATTAGATTCTGCCTTCTTCAGCACACTCCCAAGCTCAGCAACCTTTTGGGCTAATTGATGATTTGTAATAATGGAATATAATTAATTGCAAAGCTGACAAAAGTCTGGTCAGGAAAGCTGAGAGTTGAGTGTTCTCCCTGAACTTTGTATATGCCAGGTGTTTAGGATAGGGAAGGTGACAATTCAAAGGATAAGAAATATGTCATAGCAACTTCTAGGTTGTCTAAAATCTTAGACTTCTGTGACCAACAATAGGTTACTCACTCTTTTCAGGTGAATCCTGGGAGTGTAACAGGAGGGACAAGGTAATTAATGAATGTGAGCAAATGAGTTGTTATAAAAGTACATTTCAGTGAAACCCCCACATGAGTTTTTATTGATTAATCAGTAATGGTTTTGTGCTGGATACTATCAACAGAAAGGATGGTTTATACTAGCAGTTCTCAAAGAGGGTTCTAAGGGACCCTGCTGTTTCATGTGATCCTGAGATAAAACCTCTACCTTTTCCTAACTCAGGAGCTGTGTGCTCTGACCCAAAGGGGATTATGCCAGACTATGGGTCTTCCTTCCTTTTGCAGCTAAGACCTTAATGACCAGTGTATAAGAATGGTTAGTCATAGCTAGCATGTTAAAGCATTGCTTATCTCAAGTTACTGCAATATCCCCAATCCCAATTTCCATCCTCATCACCACTTCCTCCTGGTCTTTATTTCTGCTAAAATATGAAAGACACACCTGCTGCAGCCCTGACCTCCATTGTCTTCCACTGTCCTCTGTTCCAGTGGATAGAACTCCTGCATCAGTTAATGAACCTCCTAGCAGAGTGGTTCATGAGTTTGCCTGTAGCATTTTATATTATGTCAATAGGTTTCAAGCCTTGAATAGCATGAAGCCAAATGAGTTCTGTCGTCGATTCCTCCTCATCCCTGCCTCAAGTCTCCAAAGTGTCCTTTAAGTCTCATTGAAAGTCCCCCTTTCTATAAGAACCCTTTCCTTGTGCTCCTTAATGCTAATGCCTTCCCTCTGTTAATCGTCTTTCATTTATCCTGTAATGTCTACATAGTTATTCATAGGTTGTCTGCTCTATTAGACTTTGAGCTCTTTGAGAGCTGGGACTGGTTTTTACAGTTGTTTGTACTTCCAGAATTTAGCTACATGCAGGCAAATAGTAGGCGCTTAGTGAATGCTTGTTGACTGACTGTATACTACGACAATTTAGATGCATACAGTATAATGTAGTTAACATTTCTATAGTGTTTTTAAAGTCTGCAAAGTGCATTTGATCTTCCAAATAACCCTAGGAGGTAGGTGTTAGTATTATTTCAATTTTATAGATGATGACACTGAGGTTTTAGGTTACCCAAGAGAGTTTTAGTGACTAACTCAATATCCCACAGCCAGCAAGTATATGAGACAGGATTTGGTCTCAAGGTCTTTTAACTTCAAATTTACCATGCTATCCATTGCATTTCCTTGCTGCTTTCCTCTTACTTTCTCTCCTCCTTTCTTATGTTCTTTCTTCTTTCCCTCCCTTTTTTCTTTCCCCTTTTTTCCTCTTATCTTCTTCCTTCTTTCCTTCATTCTTTCTTCTCTTCCTCCTTTCCTCCCTCCCTCCCTCCTTCCCCCCAAAATTCACTCCCTCAAGGAGCATTCTAATGGGCATAGGCAACAAGTATATAAATGGGTACATACATTCAAGACTGCTGGATTTATTATTTCGTTGTTGTCTAGATATATGAAAGTGATAGAGAAAATGGTAATAATGCAGATTAAACTTAAAAGTATGTCCTGCTATATCCCCTGCCCCGCCCCCAAGGAGCTGGTTGTTAAACTTTTGCCTTCCCACCCTTGTAAGTAACCTTAGAGAGGAAGTCAGTAGCTGCTAGGGGGAAAGGAGATGTGGTACCAGGAAAGGCCTACTGCAGAGTATTTGAGATAAATCTTAAAGGGACTGGGGACTCCAGGATGTGGAGGTGAGGACAGGGGAGATGGAATGCCACATGGATGGAGCAGCTAGTAGGCCAATGCGGCTCTACCACATAATGCCTAGAGGGGAGAGATGAGTAAGAAGATTAGAGACAGCACAGGGCCAGGAAGCATAGGGCAAGGTTATGAAGAGCTTTAAGTGCTGGATATAGAAGTTTGCATTGGATCCTAGAGTTCCTGAAGAGCCCCTGGTTTATTGTATGTGCACGTGTGAGTGTGTGTGTATGTAGGGAGGTGTGTGACAGGGTCAGAACAACTCATTCAGGAAAGTCATCTCTGAAGAGTGGGTTGAAATGGAGAGGGGGAGAGGGAGGGAGGGGGAGAGGCAGGGGGACAAATTAGATAGCTATTATAAATGACCAGGTGAGAGGTGATGAAAGCCTGAGTCATGAAAGTAATACCACACTCTTTTACTTTATCAGAACACTTTGTGAAATACTTAATACCCCCAAATACTCCACACAATCTCTGTCCTCTGAAATATTCCATTAACCATTACTGCTTTTCAGTCAGAAATTACGCTGTTAGAACCAAAGCCTTGTGGGTTCTTCTAATTAGGATTTCCTAGACTCTAGAAGATATAATGCACTAAATTAATCCACACCAAAATGTCAATAGCTTATTGATGTTGTTCAGTTGTTTCAGTCATGTGTGACTCTTTGTGGCCCTATTTGGGGTTTTCTTGGCAAAGATACTGGAGTGGCTTGCCATTTCCTTCTCTCATTTTGCAGGTGAGGAAACCGAGGCAAACCCTTGCTCAGGGTCACATAACTAGTAAGTGTCTGAGTGCAGATTTCAATTCAGGTCTTCCTGACTTTAGGCCCAGCACTCAACCACTGCACCTCCTAGTTGCCCCTCAATGGCTCATTAGTAATTGCTATTCTAGGGTAGCCTCTAATTAATTAATTCTTGGACATTTGGAGAAAGAAACTGAAGGGGCTGGTCAGAATGTTGAATGATGGTGGTAGGGATAGTAAGAATCATAAGTGTGATATGAGAGGGAAAAGAACCATTTCACCTCTTGCACAATTTTGTATAGTTATTATCCCCGTTTTTCAGTGTACTTAACTCCATGTGTATGGGGAACTTTTCATCAATTATTTAAAAAATTACTTATGGTAGTCTTTTGAGATCTTACAGTTTATTCAATCCTCATTTATTCTATCCTCCTCACTTTACAGATAAGGAAATTGGGACTCAGCAGGTTAAATAATGTAAACAAAGTTACACGGGGTACCAAGGAGCAAAGCTGGGACATGGAGTCAAAGTGCCCGAGTTTGAATGTTGGTTCAGCCACATATGTGGGTGATTCACTTAAATTTTCCCACCTTTCATTTCCTCATTTATAAAATGAGCAATTTGGATTAAATCCCTTATAGGGTCCATTCCAGATATTAATCTGGAATTCTATGATCCTTGTCATGCAGAAAGAATACTCAAGGTATTGAGAAATATGTTGATCAGTCATTTCTTCTAATGGATATTTTTTTTCTGTGTGAGGCAATTGGGGTTAAGTGACTTGCCCAGGGTCACCAGCTAGTAAGTGTTAAGTGTCTGAGGCCAGATTTGAACTCGGGTCCTCCTGACTCCAGGGCCAGTGGTCTATCCACTGCCCCTAATGGACATTTAAAAGGCATAATTTTCCCCAGAAACACATCCTGCTCCCTTATAGTAGTTTAAAAAAAATTAAAGTTTCAGTTGGGACTCATTTACATAAAACACAGTACTAACATTTGAATTGTTTTCCGAGTTTTAAGGGAAAGAAGGTATCCTCTCCAAGCCTTTCTTTAGTAGTCCTTGTTGACATTAGGGTTTATAACTAGCAATGGACTGGGACAAAGGAGGGTGAGATAATCAGGTTGTAAGCCCTCAAGGACAACGGCTAGATTTTTATATTTTTTTCATATCCCTCTGTAGCATTAAGTACAAAACTCTGGAACTTGATAGAGCTAATGAGCCATTTCAAGTTTTCTTCTTTTGTTGTTGTTTATTTGAGACAAGAAGGCATATCTCAGACCTATGTACCTTTCCCCAATTTTGATTTCAGAGACATAATGGTCCTTTTAGATGAGAATCTGAATAAGGTCTTAGATGTCAGGCTAAAATGCTCTTCTTTTGAAAGGGTAGACAGAAGAAATAGACAAGAATGCATATAACTTTGAGTACCTTTTTCCCCTTACTAAACAAAGCTGTATTCCTGGACTTGGAGTGATGGGGCTATCCAGTTTTGTGTATTGATTTGTTAGCCTTCCTATGATGTTGAGATCTAGATAGGAGGGGAAAAAATAGGAGATGTCATTATTGATTAATATCTGAGTGCCTACAGTGTGTTGGGCAGTGACAACTCTGGGCAGCTTTGTCACCTCCATCACTCTGGAACACAATAGAAATAATTTAATACTCATTTTTCTAAAATACAAGCCAGGAATAAATCTTGACTCTCAGATAAGATTCTATAAGATAAGAACTATTCTTTGAAAGGACTATGTGCTCCTGTTAAAACAGGGTGAATGGAGAAATTTTCGTGGCAAAATTTTTTTTCTAATTTCAGATAGATTATTTTATTAATGATAAGACCCTCCAGTTAAAATCCATGTTGTTCAATGTGAGGTATTAGATAAACAGGGTTTGTGTATAAAGATGCAGTCTCTTGCCACTTTCTTGAAAATATTTTTTGTAATGTTAATCTTCTGATCAGACTTATCATTGTAATTGTAATTAAATAGTAGCACCTCAAATAAAAGTCAAAATTCTGGCAATCTTTACCCTTTGGAAGGAGAATTAAAAGCAATCAAGGCCTTCTGTACCTTCTCAATCCATCTGTGGCTAATTCTATGAGTTACCTTCAGAGCATTACTATTACCTTATCAAATTTTAATTAATTTATGCATCGTTTCAACAACTCTGGTTATCTGATTTCTTGAGTATGGCAAAATAATTGAGAGGACTCCAAGTAGGAAGAATATTGTCAGCAGAAATGATAGCTAGCTTCCAGGGGAAATATGGAAAAGCAAATATATTAATGTTCAGCCAAGAAATGGCTTGTTAAGTCATCAAGAAAATGTCAAATTAGTGGCAATACATAGGAAATTCCTGCCAAATGAATCCCAGTCTTAACTGGCCTTTGCACATAGATGCCTGCTGTGAATGTATCTTCTTGCTTCCAGGTTCTTTTGGGAAACCAAAATAGCATCTCTTGCCCTCAGATGGATGGTGGTAATGATTGGATGAATGAATGAATGAATGAATGAATGAATGAATGAATGAATGAAAAAGCATTTAAAAGTGATGATTAAGTGTCAAGGACTAGTTATACAAGAATAAAAGCAAAGATGATTTGTGCCCGCAAGAAGTTTACATTCAAAGAAGAAAATTTTAAAAAGGGCAGTGGTGACCAAGAGCGGGGTATTTGGTCCAGTTACAAGATTGTGGATGGACTTCTAAGACCAGTCAGGGGAATAGATTGACATTTCCTATCCAGGAAATATGCCAGAGTTGATTTGATTATGGTTCATGTTTCCCAAACTA
The DNA here is from genome assembly GCF_019393635.1 of Dromiciops gliroides. Taxonomy (NCBI): domain Eukaryota; kingdom Metazoa; phylum Chordata; class Mammalia; order Microbiotheria; family Microbiotheriidae; genus Dromiciops; species Dromiciops gliroides. Next base: position 164,672,169 of record NC_057862.1, read on the forward strand.
GAAGGGGATGAAGAACCCAAAGAGGAAATGACTAGAGAGCCTAGAGAAGTATATCATGGTGGTTTGAGTTGTCCAGTAGGTGGCGAGGATCCAGGGGAGATGGCTGAATAATAGGGAATAAAGTGAAAAATGGTGACTGGGACTTTCTAGTAGTGGTATTTCCAAAAGAAACAGAGACCACTAAACCATACATAAGTATCCCTGCAAGCCACATGACTTAGAAAACCACATGTTAATACTATCTATGTTCTGTTGTATTTTTATTTATTTTGTTAAGTATTTCTCAATTACATTTTAATCTGATTTGGGCTGCATTCAGGAGTGTTGTGGGTTGTGTGTTTGACATTCTGTTTTAGGAGAAGTAGTTACCAGTCAGGATAGGAGCCCAAGGGTAGACGTTTTTTCAAGGTGGAAAGGCAATTATATGTGGGGTTCAAAACCTGCATAGAGACTCAGGGATATCAGAATTTGGGATTGAAAAATATTGTCAAAAATCAATCAAAAAGGATAAAGCACCGGCCCTGGATTCAGGAGGACCTGCATTCAAATCCTTCCTCAAACACTTGACACTTACTAGCTGTGTGACCCTGGGCAAGTCACTTAACCCTCATTGCTCCACCAAAAAAAAAAAAACAGTCAAAAGAATGTATTAAATTTATTAAATATCAGACTTTCTGCTAGGTGCTGGAGATGCAAAGACAAACATTAAACGGTCCCTGATTTCATGATTACTATTTCAGCTGTTATTTCTTTCATGCCTTCATCATGGTGTTGTAGTGAACCTGGGTTCTTTTTTTTAAATATATTTTTAAAAATTAAAACAATTTTTTTTAACCTGGGTGCTTTGGTTTTTTTGTTTTGTTTTGTTTTGTTTTTTTTGGCAGGGCAATGAGGGTTAAGTGACTTGCCCAGGGTCATGCAGCTAGTAAATGTCAAGTGTCTGCAGCCGGATTTGAACTCGGGTCCTCCTGAATCCAAGGCCAGTGCTTTATCCACTGTGCCACCTAGCTGCCCTGCATGAACCTGGGTTCTTTTTTTTTTTTTTTTTTAATGAGGCAATTGGGGTTAAGTGACTTGCCCAGGGTCACACAGCTAGTAAGTGTTAAGTGTCTAAGGCCAGATTTGAACTCAGGTACTCCTAACTCCAGGGCTGGTGCTCTATCCACTGCACCACCTAGCTGCCCCTGAACCTGGGTTCTTAAAGGCAATTTTACAGAAGGGCCAACTACACCAATCCTGCTAAGTCATTAGGAAGGAATTGGGGGCACTTAGGGCACCTTATTTCCATGAAACACTGAGGTTAGTGACTCACATAGTAGTTACACAGCTAGTATTTATGAAATTTGGATTATATTATGAGATTATATTTATGAGAACCCACATATTCTTAGACTCTAATGTGGTCCCCTTAACATACTTGGCCATGCTTTCTCTCCCTTAAAGGGAGTTATTTGGAAAATCTACTTTACTTATATATGCTATCTCATTTATAATGATGTCAGAGAAACTAGAATTACTTTACTTTCATAGTTTCAAATCATATTAAACATGGATCTTTAGAAAAACTACTAAGAATGACCAGATAGCTTATGTCTTTTATTTTTGTTTGTTTGTTTGTTTTTTTGTTTTTTTAGTGAGGCAATTGGGGTTAAGTGACTTGCCCAGGGTCACACAGCTAGTAAGTGTTAAGTGTCTGAGGCCGGATTTGAACTCAGGTACTCCTGACTCCAGGGCTGGTGCTCTATCCACTGCGCCACCTAGCTGCCCCGCTTATGTCTTTTAAATGCTAATATTCTCAAAATATTTTCACAAAATATCCAGAATTTAGGAGGTTGCCATCATTTTACATCACCTCTAGCTTCATTTGTTGAGCCAAATAGAGTGCACAATTATCAAAAAGTATATAATCAGCTTTGCCAAAATAGCATTTCAGTACTTTAAAATTCATACCTTGTCACACCAAAATGTCACATAAGGTCACCATATCAAGAAGTAATTTTCCACTCCACAAATTTTATTGGCCCACCCTCATCCTGGACTGTTTAGTCTATACTACTATAAAGATAAAATAAATTTAAAAAAATTTTTTATGAAGGACCAGTTCTATCTCTGAAACCTATGAGGCCTACTGTCATCGTGCCTTGAAATGGTAAAGAAATGGATTTTTTCCTGGTTTTATTGTCAGGCTTTCTGTTGGGTAGAAACAGGTACAAATTTAGATTCTGTTTCCTGCTTTGTCAGCATGGCCAGCTTCCTCCAACTTTCATTATATTTGTCTTAAAGATAGTATTTGGATTTGTAGCATCTGACATATAATAATCTCTTGTGTCATTTTTCTAAAGATGCATTATTTTGTTGTTGTAGATTATAGATAAAATTCTCTTAGTATGAGGAGATTTTTCAGAGAAAAATATGTCCCATTTTGAAAGACAAAACATGATTTTCCTATTTTACCTTTCTCTAAATGCTTTCGTTATTATTATTATTATTATTATTATTACTAATATGCTTAAGTATACTCTGCTAACAGTTTCCTTTATCCTTTTTCCTCCCTTCTTTCCTATTTCTGGGTACTTAGAGGTTTGTTATAATTTGCTATTTTTAATCCAAAAAAGGGTTTTTTGTGAACTTTTCCTGCATTTGTACATTCTTGAGGTTTGCATGAGTGCTGAGGTTTCTATTGGGTCTCTTGGTAATTCTTCTTTCTCAAGCTGCCTATTTGTTTCTAAAGTTTGTTTTCCCCCATGCCCTGTCCAATTCAGCTCCTGAAGCATTTATTGACCACCAGCATTGTGTGAGGCCCTGTGGAAGATGCAAAGGTTCAAGGAAGGGGCCTTGACCTCCAAGGAGTTTCAGTCTTTGGGGAGCAGAAGATTTATACTCATGTAATAATTAAAGAATGAGACAAGAAATCATACAGTAGGGATCTAATGACTTGGGGCTTTGGGGAAATTGTTCCTTTTGGGGACACCTGGGCCTCGGCTAGACTTAGCCGCTTTCTACTACTACTGCTTGGAATTAATTAGAAGGTGGTAAGTAACCCATAGAGGATTGGATGGGAAGAGTGCTTGTAAACTTCTTGAAGACACAGAAGTCGGGGTACAGATTCTTTCAGTTATGCAGTCATTTATGGGGCACATTGTCTACCACTCCTTAAGTACCGTAGCTACCAGAGTCTGTGTTGGGACATCATATCATTGCCTTTCAGATTTCAGGCAGCTCATATTAAGGTCTGCTCTTTGTCAGTTCTCTTAAATCTAGGCATTTCTACCTAGATATCTCACTTCAATACTCCAGTGAACCTATGATCTTATTGTGTGAGTATTTTCTCCAGTGATTCAAATAACAGCCAATCCAAGCCTGATTACATTGTGTGACTCTTCCTCACATCTTTCCATATGCTTGACACAGGGAGTCTACTGAGTATTCTGGGGGCTTTCTTCATGTCTACTTCAAATTGTGAAGATAGCAGTGGAACTCATGAGCTAATAGAATTACTTTCCAATTATTTTTTAAACTCAGCTTTACAATCTATTTGAGAGTCACCTTGGTTTAAGTGGAGAGAGAACTGTCTTGTGAGTCAGGGAATCCTGGGTTCAAATTTAACACATATTGATTGTGTAACCTGAACAAATTACTTACATTCTCAGAGCCTCGTGGGGCTGAAATTTAATATACAGAGCATTAATTGGGTGGCTCGCCGAAATATTGGGGTCCTGGAAATAATGAGGGACCTTTAGGTTCAAAGCTCCCTTGCCTCTGAACTGCCCTTTTAGATATTTCTCCCAGGCCAATAAGAAAGGAGCCTTATAGCTTCTTTTCCACAAAAGGATCAGATTTTATTACTTGGGAATTAATTAAGCAACAAAAGTGAAATTAATAAAAATCAAAAATAAGGAAATAGGAAAAAGAAATACAGGTAAATTCTCTTAACTCACCACACCTGAAAAGTCTGCTAGCTTTCTCGCATCACCGAGAAGACCAAGGAGCCAGTGGGCGAGTGAGAGAGCCTTCTGGAAGAGACTCTTCTCCCCTCCCCCAAAACGGGAGGTCCTTCATAACTACCTATGGAGAGTTCTCCTTCTGACCTCAGTAGCATACATAACTTCAGGGTAGGCCAGGTGTGGCCTCTCCCAAATGAGTCAGCTAAAACTCCAATAATTTTTTACCACAAATAATTTTTACCACAGCCTAAAGTAACAACTCTCTGAGGCTTAAAGCACAGTTTCTCAACTGCTGATCTGTCTTAATCTGGAGAGTGATGAAAAAAGAACATGGGCAAGTAAGCTAATAGAGGAAGTTCTGGACTGTATACACACACGTGTGTATACACGTATGTGTAATATATATGTATATGGTTATTGTGTCTGCTATTTTACCAAGTCTTTACTGATTACTCACAATTTCTCACCTAATATGACCCCTTGATTTATTTTATCTATGGAAATTATGATGTTCTGAGCTATTTGTAAACATGAAGACAGAGCATAATCAGATTTTATTTATGGCCTATGAGGTGTTAAATATATAAAGGGATATCCATACTGTTGAAGTTAAGGATTCTTTAAAGTAGAAAATTTGTTTGTTTTGTTGTTGTTTTGTGGGGCAGTGAGGGTTAAGTGACTTGCCCAGGGTCACATAGCTAGTGTCAAGTGTCTGAGGCCGGATTTGAACTCAGGTCCTCCTGAATCCAGGGCCAGTACTTTATCCACTTCACCACCTAACTGCTCCCTAAAGTAGAAAATTAAAGAAATATGAAAGCTGGATTTCATCCTTGAATTATGGTTAGAGGCACTAAATGATATATCTTAGGACCCTAATAACAGAGTCCTGACAGTGAAACTTGGCCTCTCTTTTGACTACGCTCCATACTGTTGGTGAGAGTCCATGGCTAGATTGTTGTTGTTCAGTTGTTTCAGTCATATCCAACTCATCGTGACCCTATTTGGGGTTTTCTTGGCAAGGATACTGAAATGGTTTGCCATTTCCTTCTCCAGCTCTTTTTACAGATAAGGAAATGGAGGCAAACTGGGTTAAGTGAATTGCCCAGGTAAGTAAAGTCAGATTTGAACTCAGGTCTTCTTGATTCCAGGCCTGGTACTCTATCCACTGTACCATCTAGCTGCCTTCTGTTTCTGTTTAGGAGAAACTTAACACATGTTGCTTTTCATTTCTTTTTTAAATTTAGGATTAAAAAAATTTTTTTAAACCTAATGTTCTTGGTACATACACATGTATGTATATATATCAAGTATATCTTTGTAAGCTTCCTTTATCTTAATAACACAGTTGTTTTTAAAATCTTTTTTGGGGGGGATGGGGCAATGAGGGTTAAGTGACTTGCTTAATGTCACACAGCTGACAGTGTCTGAGGCTAGATTTGAACTCAGGTCCTCCTGAATCCAGGGCCAGTGCTTTATCCACTACGCCATCTAGCTGCCCCCTTTTTAAAATCTTTTTTAAAAAAATTAGCTTCGTGTGTGTGTGTGTGTGTGTGTGTGTGTGTGTGTGTGTGTGTTTGTTTTTCTTTTGCAGGGCAATGAGGGTTAAGTGACTTGCCCAGGGTCCCACAGCTGTCAAGTGTCAAGTGTCAGGCCAGGTTTGAACTCAGGTCCTCCTGAATCTAGGGCCAGTGCTTTATCCACTGCACCACCTAGCTGCCCCAACACAGTTGTTTTTTGAAAGAAAACCAAACACAACTAATTTTATTTTCCAACTTGGCTCAAATGTGAAAGTATTTTTGATGGATCTTTGTTTTAACAATCCTAGACATCTTCACCCTAAGCTATTATGTTACAATTTCTAGGATACTGGCTAATACTTATGAGATTTTAATAATGTGTATATGCAATTACAAGTGTCATTAAGCCACTGATTTAACTTGAATCTGATAAGACATGTTTCCCATATCTTCAAACCAGTATTTGTTCTTTGTGTTAATGGGAATATTTTTCAATTCAACTTTTAATATAACTTTGCTAGTATCTGAGTATACGTTAGGAGTGTTATTGTGGGATGTACAGGATGTCTTTGGAACATTTGGTGTATTCAGAAACCAATATGAAAATCAATACAATCTCTAATGGTAAAAAAGAAATATTTTCTTTACTTAGCATTATTTTTACCAATTAAATCTTGCTTTTCACTGATTTTATTGTTTTCTTTTGTAGTCTCTCCCTTCCTGTTCTTTTTTAAGGTAGATTTGAACACACTAGATTTGAACACTGAGATCAGCTTCAGCTGACCCTCTTGCTTTGGTCAAGCATATGGAGAGGATTCTTGATTTAGATGTCCAGACATATTCTCTAGCAACAACGCCTGAATTGGAATATTTTAGGATAACAGCTTTGTAGCCTACCCTAGGAGAACCCCCTTCTGCAAGCATCCTCTGTGGAAGCTCCGAGACATTGGGAGCCTCTGTGGGTATCACAGCTGCAATGTTTAGCTGAGATAAGCCCAAAGGAGCCATCTGCCTTTCCCCAAGCTGACTCCTTTCAATTCCCTAGCAACTTCCCAATAACCAGCTGCCACAGAAAAGATTGGAAAGGCTAGATTCAGTGGACTGTAATGATTATAGGTCTCTGGGAAAATAGGCCCTCTAATCTGGTTGAGAGACTAAAGGACATTAGGTGCATTTTGTTTATCTGAGAGCACCAATGATTTCTGCCTTCTACCATAAACTCATTTGGGAAGGCTTGATAGGAAGTCTTTTGTGTTTCCAAGGATGGTCCAAGTAAAAAGAGAAATCAAAGGACAGGTCCTAAGCTGGAAAGCAGCATATAAAATGAAGACCCTCAGCCAGTGAGCAGATTCTTTTTTTTCCTATATTTAACACACATTTGTGTTGTGTTTTTTTTTTTTAATTATCAAAACCCACATGACCGCTAGACAAATTGATGGCATGTGTTCATTTTCGCCTTACCTTACAAGTCTGGGATATTTTGATTGGCCAAAAGCCACTTACCATTGCTTTCTACAAAGTAGCTTCTGTAGCTTGAAGAAGAATCCTGTGCTTATCCTTGTATTTTAAATTTTTAGAGAAATCTTCCTTAGCCTCCGTCTTATTAAGAACTAATTTCAGGGACATATTTCCTTTATCTCTGTTTTGTCTTTACTGCCTAGAATAGCAATTGATAAATATTAGTTGAATGAATAAATGAATTCAGGTCTGGAGCTTGTGTCTTATGGCTTAGAACTTGTTAGCAGTCTTCAAATACAGGGGTAAACAGAACTCCATGAAGTGGCACCTTGAGAAATTTCAATTCTGAAATTTCATGAAATGGACAGATAAAGCTACACAAGATTTGGGAAACAAAACAAACAAACAAACAAAAAACCAAAAAAACCAAACAAAAAACCCACCCACCACAAACTGTCAGGTAGAAATTATTAAGGAAAATTTGTACTGAGGGTACACATGATACAGATGCCTGAAATGGAATTGAAATAAGAATTTTTGACTTAACAGTTATTTGAAATTTGTAATTTCAGCCATAAGGTGACCTTATGTTTTCCTACTACAGAGAAAACTGTTATAGCTTCACTTTTGAAATCCACGATCCTCAGGCACTTTGAAATATGCCTATATTCTCTTTAAAATTCCCTTTCTTACTACTCTAATTGTTTTCATTTGTCAGTTTCTGTGTTAACAATCTCTGGGCCCTTGGGAGTATTGTCATCCTCAATGCTAATATTAAGTGTATAAAGTGCTATGCTGGGGACTATGTAGAATTTGAATTAAAAGTGAAGGTCGTTGTCCTCTAGAATCAGTCCATCAATCAATCGATGTTTATTGAGTACCTATTATGTGCCAGGCACTGTGCTAAAGGAATGGGGATGCGAAAAGAGTCAAAAGGCAGTCCTTGCCCAAAAGGGGCTTATGATGTAATGGGAAGCTTATGATCAAGTTTTGGCCACTACATAAAAGATAGATGTGATTGTCAGAGTGCAGTTGAAGGAATGAATGGATAAATGAATGAATTAAAAAAAAAAGCATTTATTAAGTACTTACTACTGGGCAGCTAGGTGGTAGAGTGCTTGCTGGGCTTGGAGTCAGGGAAATTGCTCTTCCTCAGTTCAAATCTGGCTTCAGACATTTACGAGCTGTGTGACCCTTGGCAAGTCACTTAACATTGCCTCAGTTTTCTCGTCTGTAAAATAAGCTGAAGAAGGAAATGGCAAACCACTCCAGTATCTCTGCCAAGAAAATCCCAAACAGGGGTGAGTTGGACATAACTGAAAACAACTGAACACCAAAAATATACAGAGCACTGTGTTAAGTTCCGGGAATACAAATAGAAAAGACTACTCTTTCTGTGAAGGAGCTCATATTTTAATGGGGAAGACAACACATGGAAGGTTTCAGCTGTGAGTGAGATGGCAAAGTCACATGGTCCTTAACCTCTTTAACCAGACTGTCAAGGGGTCTGTGGTACAAAGAAGTGTAAGAACATCTGGTCCAGTGGGAGATTTCCAACATTTCCATATGAAAAAAATGGTTTTATCGCCATATGATTCAATTCAGTACGCATTCTTAAGCACCCACTGCTAACTAAGCGTCAGGCAATATTTAAGTGGAGGATGTACAAAGATCAAAAGAAAAAGGTTTCTGTTCTCAAGAGGCTTGCATTCTCTTGGGATGGGAAAGGGATACAGCATATACGCGTAAATAAGTAATTAAATGCAAAGCATCCACACTTGAAAAAGATCTCAAAAGCCAGCCCAATTCAAAAGACAGTCATTAAGCACAGAGTATGTGCCAGGTAATAGGGATGGTAAGGCCACCTTGAAACAGCCCAACTCCTGAGCAGCCTCCATTCAACTGGCAGAATACAACAGTCAATACGAGTTAATATGAGGCATATCCAAAGTTATTATAAAGTCATTTCCAGCCAGGCCAAGTGTAATCTCTGCTACTGGGGAAACGGAGGCTGGTGGTTCATTTCTGCTCAGGAATTGTGGGCTACAGTAGGGCCAATGCTGAGTGCATATCCCACACTAAGCTTGGCACAAATAGGTCTAGGTCAGAAATAAAGCAGTTTAGAGCTTCCACGCCAATCAGCCACGGAGGAGATCCTAGGAGTAGCAGCTAAACTTCCAGGCTGGATGAGCAAGGTAGACTCTGTCCCTCCTCTCCACTCCTATACCTCAACCCCTCACCACTGCCTGCCCCCCCCCCCCAAAAAGAACAAAGTAATTTCCAAATGGAATTTTTTGGTGGATCATAATGGATCTCATGTAGGAAAGAGGGACACATGAGCTATGCATTGAAGGACCCTAAAAATTCCTTGGGCATGGTGAGAAGAGAGTTCAAGCACAGAATATGGAACAGCCTATGGGGTATAAGAAAAGGATGAACAGAACACTGTGGTGAACAATGAAGTGTTCCTGGAGAAAGCTAACACGAACCTGGGCAGAAAGAGGTCTACCTTGTAGTACACCAGGGTGCTAGTAAACCGCCTCATCAGCACAGTTTTCTGACATGCTACAGTTAGCCCTCAGGCTATGCCACTACACCTGGGCTTCAGCTACAGATTGGGGTCACTGCTTATTTTGAAACTCTGTAGAGTAGTTTTTGTGAGTAGCTAACATGTTGTGTAGTCAGCAACATTCTGGGATCCCAGTGAACTCACTAGGAGAAAACTTGTTTGTTTGTCTTTTTCTTTTGTATGATAGGAAGCAAACACAAAGCCATGTATTAATTGCTTAATTTGTTTGCAATCACAATATGAGTATGAAACCACTTTAAAATCATTTTGTTCTTCTTTGAATGATGTGAATGCAAAGCTTCTGTTTGTTAACATTTTAGGATAAATTCTTTCGAGTATCCAAACCAGGATAAGGAAAGTTCTTTGCAGCAAGCTCTGGATGAAGGTAAAAGGGAAGACAGAATAGAATCCTAATGTCAAAGAAGACTGAGATGACAGATAAATGTTTTTGATGGACAATATCCTGAAGCCAATAAAGTCCATAGGGCAAAAATGCCTCCCATTCTCCTATTTGATACTAATTGAGTAGCCTCATCTTAGTGATATTCCATTTACTATCAGTGTGACCTTTCTATGTGACATCATTTAATTTCTCTGGCCCTCAGGTTCCTCATCTGTAATGTAGGGGAACATTGAGGCTTCTTTCAGCTGTTATGATATTATTTCTACAATTTCTGTGACATTTGAAATATATGTATACTGGCATGTGTATACACGCATGCATGTGTATTATTTATAATGTAAATATATACATGTTCTATAAATATGCATGTTTTTATATCTTTATATATAGTACATAATAGGTGTTTAATAAATGTTTCTTGATTGATTGATTCTAGAGGTCAGAGACCTTCATTTTTTATTCAAATTCTGCATAGTCCCTAGAACAGCACTTTACACACAGATAATACTTAATATATCATTGAGGATAACCATACTCCCACAGGTCTACCTTTGAGATTGCTATTGGAGAAACTCTGACAGATGAAAACTGTTAGAGTAGTAAGAAATAAAAGTTAAATCGAATGGAGTGATAGGCATGCTTTGAAGTACCTTAGGATCATGTGATTTCAAAAGGAGAACTATAAAAGTTTTCTCTATCTGGAAAGAAAACATGAGGTCATCTTAAAGCTGGAATTAAGGATTCCAAATAAAATATTCAGCCATAATTTCTTATTTCAATTCTATCTATGGCATCTCTACCATTTACATTCGCAATACAACTTTCCTCAATAATTGCTTTATTGTAATTTGTCTATGTATGTACATACACATGTATGTATGTATGCCTAATCTGTGATTTTTATTGGCATAGGGAACTTCAAATGAGAAAACACCCTTTAATAGTTAAGATAAACAATGATTCTAGAACTTATGGTCTTTGAGAGTTACCTTGGGGCATTAAGAGATTAAGGGCCTTTGAGGGGGTCCCATAGTCCCATGTGTATCATTTTGACATTTTAAAAGTTCAAGAGACATAATTTCTGGGGAATTAGTCATTTTACTAATAATAGCAACATTTTAATAAAAAGAGGTCTATGGCACTCTTGAATGCCAAAGACAATCATGGTGGCTGCCTCACCGCTTATATGCCTTTGGAAGAGGGGTGTTCCTGAGGGTGGCAGTCAACTCTGATTGGTTAACAATTAATGAGAGAATGAATATTATAATGAGAGGCTGAACCTATCCTAATGAACTTTCATTGTTATTTACTTTTTAGTTACCCCCAGTCTTTGTCAGTCTATTCAAAAAAATTTTTCCCCATCCAAGCCTGAGCAGAAGGGAGTTTCACCTTAGATTAGAAGTCGGATCTAGTTGGGCGGAATAGCAATAGAATAAGGAGTTAGACCTGTCTTTTATCAGCCCTGTCCTTGAGAGACTGGACAAGGAAATAGGACAGGGGAAAAAAGCTAAGGTCTCCCCAATTTTAATAATTGGCTATTAATATAAAAGAGAAATAATTATTTCTCTAATCATGGATTCTAATGAACTGAAGTCTTCATGACCCAAAGATCAATCACTGTCACAATGCAAATAAATACATTTTTAATATATTAATGGTTATAGTAATTAATAGTATTTTATAATAATAATAATATTTAATAAATAAATTTTATTACATTCAAGTGCTTCAGGTTCTTGGAACTAAGATTTTCAAAACATTACCAATTAGAATTCCTTAATATTAAGTAATAAGGATGACTCATCAATTGTACTTTTAGGTTTACAAAGTGCTTTCTTCAGTAGCCAATGATGGCTATTTTAAAGATGAAGTAACTGAAGCTCTGAGAGGTAACCTAATTTGTCTAAAGATACACAGCCAGTCAATCAAAGCTTCATATTCCAAATCTTCCCTTTCTAATATACTATATAATGGACAGTATAGCTTATGATTAACATATCAGTTGCTTCTATGTAAATGGGTGCTCCTAAAATGATTGAGACCACTTGAAAGTCTCTACCCACCCTTTTAAGTTTATTTTAACCATTAATCCAATAGTTGCTGGTTTCTACTTGGCAACATATCAAATTTGAGGTAGAGAAATAATAATAATGAAAAAATGAGATACCCTCTTCTCAAACTTATATACATCCTGGAAAACAAGATTCATACACAAAATATTTAGAAACTAGTAAAATGTGCTGTTTATTTGTGAAACTATCTCTCTATGTCTGTCTGTCTCTGTCTCCCTCTTTCATCTATCTAACCATCCATCTATTTATTTGTTCCCTATACCACAAGTATAGGAAAGTTTTGATGTCAATTTTCCTCCAGTGATAGAGATTGCTAACTCATGGTGCTGAGACTACTATCAAAGAAACTCTGACAAGTGAAAACTGTTAAGAGTAGTAAGAAATAGAATTTTAATAGAATGGGGTGATGGACATGCTTTGAAGTGCCCTAGGATCATATAATTTCTTTTTTTGTTGTTTGTTTTTTGTTTTTTGCAGGGCAGTGAGGGTTAAGTGACTTGCCCAGGGTTACACAGCTAGTGTTAAGTGTCTGAGGCTGGATTTGAACTCAGGTCCTCCTGAATCCAAGGCCAGTGCTTTATCCACTGCGCCACCTAGCTGCCCCCTGGGATCATATAATTTCAAAGTAGAACTGTAACAGTTTTCTGTCTGGAAGGAAAACATGAGGTCAACCTATAGCTGAAATTAAGGATTCCAAATAAAACATTTATCTAAAAATTCTTGGATATAGGATATAGGAGGGGCAGTAAGGTGGCACAGTAGATAAAGTGCTGGGCCTGGAGTCAAGAACACTTGAGTTGAAACCCAGTCTCAGACACTTGCTAACTGTGTAACCCTGGGGAAGGCATTTAATCCTGTTTGCCTCAGTTTTCTCATCTGTAAAATGCGCTTGAGAAGAAAATAACAAATTATTCTAGTATCTTTGCAAAGAAAACCCCAAATGGGGTCACGAAGACTTGGACACAATTGAAATGACTGAACAACAACAAAAAAGAATAAAGGATCATAGATTTAGAACTAGAAGATACCCTAGATGACATCTGGTTCAACTGCCCATTTTCAGATGAAGATACTGAGGTCCAGACTTTCCCAGGGGTCAAAGAGCAAGAATTCAAATCTAGATCCTCTGACTCGACTATAACATACTTTCTTCCATGTGTGTTACAAGCTCTCAGAGTCAGGGTATGTCAATGGTAGGACTTCTATCCAGACCTCCCTGATTCCACAGCTGGCTCTCTTTTCTACTATAGCTGGGCTTCTTGAATGTTGAATTATAGACCTCAATATATAGGAGGGAAGATAAATTCTGGAGTTCTCCATAAATAAAAATATCCATAATAAAAATGAAAGGGGGTATGTTAGGGAGGGAAGATCATGTAAGGTTAGAAGCTTGACCTTTTCCTTCCATGGCATATATATCACCTTTTCTTCTTCCTTTTTCTCCCCTTTCTAGTGGGCTTGAGAAGTGAGAACAGGAAGAGTAGATGCAGAGACCTCAGGCTGAACTAAAAAGTAGGGGATTATTGATTACACCAAAGTGGATTGGATTGAGTTGTCTGTGGTTTGGAGACTTCCAAATAGTTTCTTAGAGCCAGCATGTCCCAACATGGGATCTCACATTTTCTGATGGTAATACAGAGAGAATTTTCACTGGCACACCATCATTCATTACTGAGGGTCAGGACAAAATTTACAAAATTATGACGTTCTTTTCTGATACCTTCTGTTTCCACTTCCTCCTTTTTGTCCTCCAGTCACCTTGTATAATCTTTTATCCAGTATGCCAGAATTCAATTAGGCCTACTTTCTCTCAAATGCAAACCCCCCCACCCCCCACCATGTTCTTGCCTTCCTTTTAACTGCAGTGCAATCTCTTGTTCACTGTGGGCAGTATTAGCTAAGTGATATTTCTGAAAGATGTAATTTCTCCTAAAGAGGGGCAGCTAGGTGGCTGAATGGATAGAGCACTGAATCTGAAACCAGGAAGACTCATCTTCATGAGTTCAAATACGGTCACAAACACTGTATGACCCTGGGCAAGTCACTTAACTCTGTTTACCTCAGTTCCTCATCTGTAAAATGAGCTGGCAAACAAATGGCAAACCATTTTAGTATCTTTGCCAAAAAAAACCCAAATAAGGTAACAAAGAGTTGAACGTGACTAAAAACTACTGAACAAAGCACCCCGACTTAAAGCTTTTCCTTTATGTAAGCATCAAAAAGACTCAACAACAACAACAAACAACTCCTAAAGAGAGTTTTCTTGGTAGTTCTAACCAGGAAGAACTTTTTAATTTCAAAGAGAAACTTGTAAATCATTCAGATTTATGGAGATATATGTTCAGATGTATGGGGAAAGTATTTTTGACCCTGGACTCTGTGTTCCTTGTCTACCTCACATTATAACTCCCAGTTCTAGTGAAATGTATTTAGTTTGCAGCTACTTATCACCACCTCCTTATTCCTTCCTGAGGTTTGTAACCCACATGACTCAGTAAAAACAATCATCAAAATTAGTGTTACTTCTAGTTTGTTGTTGTTGTTGTAAGCTACCTCATCTCCAGTTAAAACTATGACAGCAAAATTTCTTTTTTTTTTTTTTTGGGTGGGGCAATGAGGGTTAAGTGACTTGCCCAGGGTCACGCAGCTAGTGTCAAGTGTCTGAGGCTGGATTTGAACTCGGTTCTCCTGAATCCAGGGCCGGTGCTTTATCCATTGCACTACCTACCTTCCCCAAAAGCCAAATTTCTTAAACAGGAGTTTAGGAATGCAGAACCAAAATGTGGACAACCCCAAGTTGAGGACATTTCACAGAAGAAGGGCTTAAGATTTAAAAGGTTCATGTTTTAGAGCCTGAGGGTACCTTAAAGAGCATATAATCCAACTCCCCTATTTGGGAGATGAGAAAACTGAGTTTCAGAGAGGGCAAGTGACTCTCCCAGCTCACATAGCTAATAATTAGTAAGTAGCAGTGTCAAGATTTGAACCCAGGTCTGCCTAACTCCAAAGTATATGAGCTTTCCATTTTATCAAAAAATATTTGCTCTCCCTATATTCTTGTTTGCTCTATCTATATGTATAATGACCTCTTTAACTAAAGTAAAAAGGTAAAAAGACAATTAGAAAAATAGTAGAATGTGAAGCAGAATTTGAATTATTGACAAATTAGTACATTTCTTCCTTTCACTCCAGTATAAATTATGATTATACTTTTTAAAATGTTAGTTTTTAGTTCAGTTTGATAATTCCGTGTCATCAGAAAAGAATACAAATTTCTTAAATAAACTTACCTACCAAATTACTTGACAGCTATATTTAGGTTAAAGGCAAGGTTAATAATTAAAATTCTAGTTTGTGGTAGATTCCAGATTCTTTTCACATTCCTGTAAAGGGAGAAATGGAATATTAAAATAAAATTCCCAGAAGTATACCAAGGTAAACCCTGTTATTTATTTATAATTTTCAACCTCTTTGTCCTTGCATATTTCAGAGGTTTAAAATTTCCATTGGTGTGGTTTTTTTCTTGCTTTTTTTCCCTTTTTGTGTGTGTGTGTGTGTGTGTGTGTGTGTGTGTGTTTTTTGTAGGTTACTGATCAAAATTAGATTTGAGTGGATGAGTATGGTCTAGCTGATAAATTCCAGAGTTGGTTTTTATGTGCTGGAGGCTATGGCATAGTGAGGGTCAAGGTCACAATGGTCCCTGACTTTTTTATATTCTGTATACCCTAAAGGGTTAGGAGGTTGATGCACAGCCCAGTTATAAGAGTTTGTTATTATACCAGGACCTTCGTAAGGTACAGAATCAAGCAACACATCAACATTTGACTTAACAACTATGTTATATATTATATAAAGTACATTTGTAAGTAGGAAAAATTCTTTTCTCTTTAATTTAGTCAGTATCGAGTTCATTTCCCTCCCACCTTCCCGATATTTTCTAGGTAACTAAGTTTGATACCTCCAGGGTCCCATGCCCCTGGTCAGAAACCAAGTCATTCATATATTTTCTGGAGTAAGATGCAGTAACTGTGAAATGGTTTTGTTAGGAAGGGGGCATTAGGTCGATCTCCATACAATTCTGTGAGCAAGGCAATGAACTTCATCTCTAGCTGATGATAAATGATAAATCTTCCAGTGGACCAAATGGTCAGGTTCCATGATATATGTTGTTTTATTACAGCTGTCAGTCAGATATTCCTTTGAAACCCAATTTAATCAATTTGACTAATACAGAAACTATTCTCATCCTGCTTTCTTTTCTAGCAACAGACTGCAGAACTTCCTGTATTCTTAATCAATGCTTACTTGTGCAAGGGACTTAATTAGAAAATTCCCTCCTGTATTTATAGTATGCGAGTATATTTGTGTGTGTGTGTGTGTGTATATATATATGTATACATGTATATATACATATACACACACATGTATATACATATACATATACACACACACATACATACATACATATGTATGTGTGTGTGTATTCAAATGTCTTCCTGCCTTGATATACAATAAAAAGTCAATTTCTTGGGAATCAGTCAGTATCTCCATTTGTATATGCATTTTACTAGATGCATATATATAGGTAAATATAATTATACGCTCGATTTATTAATATTACAATTGGTAATCACCAAATTTCACAGAATGAATACTATTTTTTTGTCATTTGCATGCTCTCCAACATTTCACATAATGTTGTTTGAATGGGAATCTACCTTTATTTTATGAAGCAAGCTGATTTAAATTAGCCTGTTTAAGTTTTTCAATTTTCTAGACTGGAAGAATTATCTTGTCAGAAGGAAATCACTATACATTTTTTGTGGGGTGGGGCAATGAGGGTTAAGTGACTTTCCCAGGGTCACACAGCTAGTAAGTGTTGTGTCTGAGGCTGGATTTGAACTCAGGTCCTCCTGAATCCAGGGCCAGTGCTTTATCCACTGTGCCGCCTAGCTGTCCCCCACTATACATTTTAAAGGCTAAATTTGTAAGTATAAATTTTGTTTAAAAATAGTGTTTGGGGGCAGCTAGGTGGTGCAGTGGTTAGAGCACCAGCCCTGGAGTCAGGAGGACCTGAGTTCAAATCTGGCCTCAGACACTTAACACTTAACTAGCTGTGTGACCCTAGGCAAGTCACTTAACCCCAATTGCCTCTCCAAAAAAAAAAATAGTGTTTGAGGAAAAATATATCTAATTAGGTATTAAGAAAATTTGGTTTTAAATTTGACTCTTGCATTTAATTAACCGTATTAGTTCAGGCAAGTCATTTAAGTTTTCTGAGTTTCAGATCTACTAGGCCTTTCCATCTGATTTCTTCCTGGAATATTTGCTCTCCTTTTTTCCCCAAGAACATGGACTTTCTTGCTTTTATATTTTTATTTTTAGCATTTAGCACACTGCTTTGAAAATAATAGGTACTTAATAAATAGTTTTCATCCATCCATAAATTTATATGATATGCGATTTCAGCCTATCAGTGTTATAGCAGGGGATGAAGCCAATATTCAAGTGCTTGTAGTCACAGAGTGCTTATAGCCACAGTCGGGTTGATGACAACAATGATGAAAACAATAAGATATTCCAAAAGGCAAAATATAAAAGCTTATAATCAAGAGTAATTTTACCTGAATGATCCCTGCAGGGGTGAAAAAAGCCTTTAGTAGACGAGAAGACCATCAAGCATTCCTGTTGAAAATACAAGAACTGAATAGAACCTTTGAAAGATAAACAAAGGAGATAAGAGAAACCCAGAAAAGGCAAATAAATGAATTTGAGGAATTAGAAAGGACCAAATAATGATGTTGTGGTTGCACTTTAATAAAGGAGATGAGGCAAGGTGTTTTCAGGATTCAATGGTCATAAAAGAAGCTAAGAAAAAACACAGGGCCTAGATTTGGTTTTCTTTCATCTTGTTTATTTTATTTTATTTATTTTTTTGTTTGTTTGCTTTTTGCAGGGCAATGAGGGTTAAGTAACTTCCTTAGGGTCACACAGCTAGAAAGTATCAAGTGTCTGAAGTCATATTTGAACTCAGGTCCTCCTGAATCCAGGGCCAGTGCTTTATCCACTGTACCACCTAGCTGCCCCCTTATCTTGTTTATTTTATTTTATTTTTTTTAAAAAGCTGATATGTTATTTATGTATTTATTTTTTGCAGGGCAATGAGGGTTGAGTAACTTGTCTAGGGTCACACAGCTAGAAAGTATCAAGTGTCTGAGGCCAGATTTGAACTCAGGTCCTCCTGAATCCAGGGCTGGTGCTTTATCCACTGTGCCAACTAGCTGCCCCCTTATTTTGTTTATTTTAAGAGAAGCAAGTGTGGTAGAAAGAATATACTAGGGCAGAAAGGAGGAGTTTGCTATTTCTTGTAACTGGAGTACATGAGAAGAAAAGTCTATAAGCATGGAGAAAGGCACAGAGGGATCTTGTGAACTTCACTCCTATCTGAATTTAGAACTGGAAAGAACCTTAAAGGTCATGGATCCCAACCTTCTCATTTATAGATGAGGACACTTATGCTCACAAAGGTTAAGTGACTTGCCCCAGAGGGGCACAGCCACAAAATATCAACGCCAGAATTTGAATTCATGTTATAGAAGAAAATATGAAACTGTATCATCAAAACCACTAACCTGTTTATACCCTTTGGTCCAGTGATATCACTACTAGGCATGTACCCTGAAGATATAATAGATGGGGAAAGGACCCACATGTGCAAAAATGTTTGTAGCTGAACATTTTCTTGTAGGAAAGAATTAGAAACAAAGTGAGTCACTGTCAATTGCAAAATGACCAAATTATGGTCTATAAATGTAAAGAATTATTGTTTCATAAGAAATGACAAAAGAGACAGATTCAGAAAAAAATACACCAGGAAGATTTGTATAAACCTATGCAGGGGGAAGTGAGTCAAACAAGGACAAAATTTTAATATAATAACTACAATATCATAAAGAAAAACAACTTTGAAAGACTTAAGAACTCTGACCAGATATAGCATCAGAAGACAAATGATAAATCCTACTTACATATAAGAGAAACAGTTGTTGCCTTAAAGAAGCTTACTTTTATCTAGCTAGCTAGCTAGCTAGCTATCTTTTGCAGGTCTTTGTGGGTTAAGTGACTTGCCCAGGGTCACACAGCTAGTTAAGTGTCAAGTGTCTGAGACTGGATTTGAATTTGGGTCCTCTTTGAATCCAGGGCTGGTGTTTTATCCACTGTGCCACCTAGATGCCCCCATGGAAGTTTACCTTTTCATAGAAGGAGACTAGGACCTATATTGGCAAATGGTGTTTAGGGGGATTTTTTTTTTGGAAAGCACTAAACCAAAAGTAGTATTATAGTATTAGGTTCGTATTTAAAGTTTTGAATTCCAAATTCTATCCCTCTCTCATTCCTTCCCTCCCTACCTTTCCCTCTTCCCAAGGTTGCAAGCAATCAGTATAGGTTATACATGTGCAATTATGTAAAACATTACCATATTAGTCATTTTACATAAAAAACTCAAGTAAAAAAAATTGCATGCTTCACTCTGTGTTCAATCAATATCAGTTCTTTCTCTGGAGGTGGATAGTATGCTTCATCATTAGTCCTTTGGGATTGTCTTAGATCATTGTTTTGCTGAGAGTAGTTAAGTCATTCACAGTTGCTCATAGAGCTATAATGCTGTGCACAAGGTTCTGGTTCTGCTTACTTCACTATACATCAGTTCATATGAATCTTTCCAGGTTTTTCTGAAATCATCCCGCTTGTCATTTCTTATAGCACAGTAATATTCCATTACACATACCCCAGCTTGTTCAGTCATTCTCCAATTGATGAACATTCCTTCAATTTCCAATTCTTAGCCACCACATAGTACGTTCATATTTACTATTTTTAGCCTATAACCTTTTCCTTGGCTCTAAAACATTACTTAACATGCTCCTATATTGTATCTGCTCTGGTCATCTTTATAGGAATAAATTAAGTTATGAACCAAGGCATTAAAGAGTTGTGAAGGCAGGGTGGATTGTGTGAAAATGACGAGGATATGGAGTGAAGCATGGCTAAAGCAGGTCTAGATATAGTGGGCCATGAGAGACACAAATCAGAACAGAATGGACCCCAGAGTGGGCCTTTCATTCTGAAAGGGTTAAGTCCCCCAAGGCATTAGAGATGGGGGCAGGGGAGGCATGTCAAGAATATCACTGTGATTTAATTTAATCTTTCCCTTAACTGGGTCATTGTGTCCCTCTGTTTTTAGAGTTTTGCTGTGATTTTGTATCCTCTTTTTGGCATATTGTAGTGTATATCCATGTCTTCCTTTAAGAATCCTTGATTTCTAAAAATTCAGAATTTACAAAACTGACAAATTTGTGGTTAGTCGTTTACATTACTGGAAAAAAAAAATCATTCCAGTCTTCCTTTGAATAGTGAGCTTTCTTAGTGCATTTATAATAAAATTCATTTTCCAGAAATTTGATTTATTAACAACTTACAGGAAAACATTTGTTGAATAAAACAAGCAAGATACCCTTGTGTGTACTATAAATATCATTTTACATTAAGGAGACCATCTTTTCTTGCTATTATGGTATTAAGTCCATACTTACTGTTTTTAGTCCATAACCTATTCTTTGTCTCAAAAAACATTACTCAACACGCTCTTGTACTATATCTACTCTGGTCAATTTGGGGTTGGTATTATAAGAGAGAGGGAGGAGGAGGAGGGGCAGAGATAAAAAAAAATCCAAGAATTTTTTTTTTTAAGATGGGGAAACAGGAGTAATAAGAATAATGAGAAATGTTGAAGGGGTTAGGATTTAGCTCTGAGAAGACAAAGGAATTCAAAAGCTTTCACAACTATTTGATCTTAAGCTACTTAAGGGGAAGCACTTGTCCATTCACTTGGGCCCTATGACCTAATGACTGTGCCTTTTTGTATTATCATTACCACCTTCCTAGTTAATCACCAGGCATTAACTTTCTGTGGTTAAAGGGAGGAAGGAAGGAAGGAAGGAAGGGAGGAAGGAAGGGAGGGAGGGAGGGAGGGAGGGGAGAGGAAGGAAAGAAGGAATGAAAGAAGGAAGAATGGAAGTATTTGCTTAGTACTTTATAAATATCTCATTTGATCTTTATATCAACCCTGAGAGGTAGGAGATATTATTATCCCTAGTTTACAGATGAGGAAACTGAGGAAGACAGAGGCTAAGCAACTTGTCTAGAATCACACAGTTAGTAATTGTCTGAGGCAAGGTTTAAATTCAGGTCTTCCTGTCTCTACCTGCTGCACTGATTTTTTTTTTCATAAACTAATGAATTAATCATTCAAGTATTATTATAATGTTACTTTCATTCTTGGGGGCAGATTTGGGATTTTTCTATTATAATAGATTAAATAATTTTATATTTTATGTTAATGATAACATTCAAATCATAATACTTTTATCTTACCAAGATACTGTAGAAAAATATAACTCCAGTTAAGAAACAGTAGCTTAATCTATTTTTTCCCATGGCGCTAGACCTCTAATTCTTTGACAGATGTTTTTCTCTATATGTTCTACCATGTCTTCATACTCAACATATCTAGAATCAAGCTCTTTCCTCTTAACCTGTTCCTCCAACTTCCCTATTTCTATCAACGGAACCACTATTTTATCAAAATCACACACCATATAATGCCTTGAATTCCACAACTCTTTATATTCAATTGATTTTTAAGTCTTACTGATTCTAACTTTATGGTATCTTTTTGGTCTCCCAACTCCTTTCCATTCCCACTATTTTCATCTTAGTTCATGCTCTCATTACCTTTAACCTGCATTATCTTAAAACTGTTTTAGAAAATATTACTGTCATTTCCCAAAGATTCTTCTTACCTTCCATTATTACCCTTCCTTTAAAAAAAATTGAACAATAGAAATGCCTTGGGTATGTCTGACAATTTAGACCTTATGCTACACCTTTCCTTCTACCACCTTTGTAAGAGAACTGAGTCATGCTTCAGCAACAACCCTCTGAAATCAGGATGGGTCACTGCATTTCTATGAGTGTGATATCTTTAAATGTTTTCTATTCTGTTTTTGTTATTGTGTAAGTTGTTCTCTTTATCATGTAAGTTGTTTTCACTTCACTCTTTCTGTTCATGTCTTAATGATTTTCTCTAAAGACTTTCAAAATTCTTTTCATCATATAATGGTATTTCATTACATTCCCATGGCACAGTTTGTAGCCCTTTGACCAAGGATGTGCTTGAGCCAGTTCAAATTGGCTCTTGAGAGTCAAATCATTAGATTTCCATTGTGAGTATTTACACTGGTCGGCACACAATACATTGATTTATAGTTCTGTTGATTTGTCTAGACTGAAGAAAGTGATAGGAAAAATGTTAATAATTCAGATTAAACTTAAAAGTGTGTCTAAACATTTTTCCCCCAAAGAGCTGGCTGTTAAAAATTTCCCAGCATGCTCTTGGCCTTTATTCAATTGTTGAATACCCAGTAACCTCTTAACTGATCTTCTGGCCTTCAGTCTTTTACTATCTATCCTATACATTACTGTCATTGTGTATATGTATAGAAACAGCCATGCCCTTTCCCTAGTCAAAATCCTTTAGTGACTTTCCATAGCCTTTTAGGTAAATTTCAAATTCCTTAGCTTGATGGTCAAGGCCCACTACAATGCCCATCTAAAATCTATTTCCAATCTGTTGTCTATGAAGCCCTTCCTTCTTTCTTCTCCCCTCAACATCCCCTGCTCCACATAAGGAACACCTACTTTCTCTCCATCTGTCTGTCTGTCTGTCTGTTTGTCTATCTGTCTGTCTCTCTCTTTTTCTCTGTCTCTTTGTCTGTCTGTCTCTCTCTCCTCTCCTCTCCTTTAGTACATAGTTTAGTACCTCTCATACACTGAGCAGATTTTATTTGATATTATAATCATTTGTGTATGAAGCTTATCTTTTTAACTACATTATAATCACAAGGACTATGCTTTATTCATTACCTACTTAAAGACACTGGACATTTAATACATTTGTATTTTTTCAATAGAAGTAGTTCATTGAGGGATAAATGATTAATTTGGCCAAGTAAAAGAGTATCTATGTCTACTGTACTGTACACATCAACACATCTTCAATTTCTCAAGTTTAAGATGAACCTAATTCGATGTGATAGTTAAAGGGTTGTAGAAGGTCACATAATCAATTAGTGACAGAGAGAGGACTTGAACTCAGGCCTTTGCGCTGCCTGGAATGCTTTCCTCATCTCTGTCTCTGGGAATTCCTGGATTTCTTTCTTTCTGTTGTTGTTGTTGTTTTGGTTTTGTTCAGGTCAATGAGGGTTAAGTGACTTGCCCAGGGTCACACAACTAGTAAGTGTGTCAAGTGTCTAAGGCCAGATTTGAACTCAGATCCTCCCGAATCCAGGGCCAATTCTTTATCCACTATGCCACCTAGCTGCCCCAATTTCTGTATTTCTTAAAGGTAGCTTAGTTCCTAAGTTTCTTAGGAGGCCTTTCTTAGTCCTCCCTCCCTCCCTTTCCTCCCCACCCCCTAATCTCATTGCTATTTCATTTCCTCTGGGATCACCTTCCACTTACCCTGCATATATAGGTATAGATAGATAATCTCTCTCTCTTTCTCTCTCTCTCTCTCTCTCTCTCTCTCTCTCTCTCTCTCACACACACACACACATGCACGCACGCACGCGTGCACACACACACACTAACTCTTTTGCATGTTGTATATTCACATTAGAATGTCTTAAGCTTCCTCAGGGTAGGGCCCTATCATATCTTTGTCCATCTTCAGTTCTTTGCACAGGACCTGGCACATAGGAAGTGCTTAATAAATATTTGCTGAATAACTGACTTATGTCATTCAGAAATATGAGGCGGGATTTGAATTTATTTTGTCCTGACTGCACATCCAACGTGCTGCTATACCATCTTGCTTCTGGAGTAAAGATGTTAATTATTTTAAATCTTCATTCTCTATGAATGATTGAAAAAAAAATTTCTTCTCTTTCTTTCCTTTTTTTGGTGAGGTAATTGGGGTTAAGTGACTTGCCCAGGGTCACACAGCTAGTAAGTGTTAAGTGTCTGAGGCTGAATTTGAACTCAGGTCCTCCTGACTCCAGGGCCGGTGCTTTATCCACTACGCCATCTAGCTGCCCCCCCAAAACCCATTTCTTAAACATTTACTATTTATCAAACACTGTATCAAGCCCTGGAATTACAAAGAGAGAGACTCAATCCCTGTACTCAAGGAGCTCACACTATAGATGAGAGAGACAAGACACATAAGTAAGTTTCTCTATAGGGCAAATGGAAAGACCCAGGCCAGTGGTTTTTTTTCCTCCATTAATTATAGGGAGATAATGAATTAATTTATTATACCAAAAAAAGTAATTCACATTTTTACACTTGAGATTTATAGTATGGTTGGGGGGAAAAAAGACATATATGGAATGATATTTCCCCTCATACTATTCCCCTCTCGCCTCCCACCCCACCACCATCCACACATATTAGTCCCTTAGAAAAGTACCCTAGGTTCTATGTAGTTTGTGGGTCCAAATACAGTCCATGCTATAGTACATGAGTCTTCACCTCTGAGTTTACTTTGTGTGTGTGTGTGTGTGTGTGTGTGTGTGTGTGACGCAATTGGGGTTAAGTGATTTGCTCAGGGTCGCACAGCTAGTAAGCGTAAAGTGTCTGAGGCCAGATTTGAACTCAGGTCCTCCTGAATCCAGGGCCGATGCTCTGTCTACTGCACCACCTAGCTGCCCCTTTGAGTTTACTTTTACCAGACAGCTGAAAGTCATACTTATTTTCTCACACTCAATAGTGCATCTCTCAGATTCGTACCTTTATCCTAGCATTGGAATGCTTTGCCTCCCTCACTTCCTTCTCTTAAGCCATTCCCTTTTCCAACTTTTCTCTGAGATTCCTTTAGTCTACACTTTATATTTCTTATATGTACTTAGATGTAGGACATATGTATGTATGGACTTCAAGTGGCCATGGCATTCTCATGAAGAAGTATCCATACAGGAATCCTTGTGTCCAGGGGACATGAATGGAGGGCCTTTGGCACTGCACATCTGTCCACTGTCTTTCATGGATAGCACACTGCTCTTTGTTGGAGCTGTTCCCTGCTGGGCTTTGTTTTCAATGACTTCCCATTTGGTGTCCTGTTTTTGCTACAGTTTGTCTTTAGCTCTCTAACTATCTTTGGAATCACCCACAATACTGCAGATTGGCAGCTGATAAATCTCCTGTGATTTACCAACTGCCACAGTGTGGTGCAATGGAAAGATCACTGGATTTTGAGTCCGGGGGGCCTGTGGTTAGTAAGGCTCTAAACCTATTCTCCAGGGTTGGGATACAACATTTTGAACCATATTTTCCCCATTTTCCACTGTCCCTCAGGTACAGTCTTCAACTAGGAAATTATCTGGAGGGGTACCTGCCACTCTGTCCTCCATTCACTGGGGGTTGCTTGAGTTGGTGAAGGAAGGCTATGGCTCTCCTCAACCAACTTTCTAAGCCAATGGATTATTCATCAGTGGCCTTCAGCCAGGGCACTCTTAGAGGGTAGCAGATGTCCAGAGCACCACTGGTCTTTGAACTACTCTTTCTTCCACTGACTCTTCTGACTTTCTCAGTTCAATGTTCATCTGACTTATGGTCAGAAAACTTTTGGTTGTTAATTCTCATTATATTCCCCTGGCTGGATAAATATTCCCAGGGCTCTACTTCCTCAAATGGAAAAGGAGTTGGATGAAATTGTGGTGAGAAGACTGCTTTTAATCTTCCTTAGCATGCTGTTCTGTTCAGTGCAGTTGACGGGACTTGCTGAGCTGTTTAGAGAAGATTGAAAAGGCTGGTGACCTTTTTCCAGCTATTATCCCTCTCCCTCCTAAGCAGCAAATCACAGCCCGGTTCATCTGAATACATAATATATCTTTTTTGTCTGGACTTGATATTTCATCAGGGTATAGAATTTTCACGTAGAAATGCCTCCCACCATTGCCGATCAGCCACTCATCTGTGACTTGTATTCTCAATCATCTGAAACACAGTGTTATGGCTAATATGGATCAGGTGGAACTTGAACCCGCCTTCCAAACTCCAAAGCTGCACCTCCATCCACCGACCATCCCGTCCCTTCAGTAAGCAGTAGTGGCCCCCCGCTGAGCTAAGTAGTTTGAAGATTGACTGTAATTTACAAACTGATCAACTGCAAACTGCATAACTGCAGAGGGGAGCTATGGAGGGTTTTTTCAGGTTTAGGAGTGGCCTAGGAGAAGGAGGAGGAGGAGGTGTTTGTGTGTGTGTGTGTGTGTGTGTGTTTGTGTGTAGGTCTAGGTGTATACATACACACATCTGTATGTATGTACATATATACATATATATGTTTATGTAGATGTACATATACACATGCATCTATATACACATACATACGTATATATCCATATGTATGTAATGTAACAGAGGAATGGTCAGTGGCCAACACTAGGTAAGCCTCAATGTTCCAGGGATTGTACAGATGGCATGTGAAATGGGGTTTGGACCCTGCATAAAGTGGATTAAGTGAGTTTTCCTTCTCTCCTACAAATCAGAACAACTCAGGGTAATTATAGAATTCTAAAGTAATTAATTCCCCTTGGTGAGGGCAGGATGATAGATTTATTAAAGCAGGAAGGGAACTTTAGAGGTCTAAGCCAACCTCCCCCACTCACCCATTTTACAGATAAGGAAACTGCATAAGAAAGGTTGATTGATTTGCCCAAAAGGACCTCGATATTAAGGAACAAAAGCAGAAGTAGAACGCAGATCATTTGCCTCCAAACCCAGCACCTTTTCTTTCTTTCTTTCTTTCTTTCTTTCTTTCTTTCTTTCTTTCTTTCTTTCTTTCTTTCTTTCTTTCTTTCTTTCTTTCTTTCTTTCTTTCTTTCTTTCTTTCTTCCTTCCTTCCTTCCTTCCTTCCTTCCTTCCTTCCTTCCTTCCTTCCTTCCTTCCTTCCTTCCTTCCTTCCTTCCTTCCTTCCTTCCTTCCTTCCTTCCTTCCTTCCTTCCTTCCTTCCTTCCTTCCTTCCTTCCTTCCTTCCTTCCTTCCTTCCTTCCTTTCTTTCTTTCTTTCTTTCTTTCTTTCTTTCTTTCTTTCTTTCTTTCTTTCTTTCTTTCTTTCCTTCTTTCTTTCTTTCTTTCTTTCTTTCTTTCTTTCTTTCTTTCTTTCTTTCTTTCTTTCTTTCTTTCTTTCTTTCTTTCTTTCTTTCTTTCTTTCTTTCTTTCTTTCTTTCTTTCTTTCGCAATTGGGGTTAAGTGACTTCCCCAGGGTCACACAGCTAGTAAGTGTCAAGTGTCTGAGGTCAGATTGGAACTCAGGTACTCCTGAATCCAGGGCCAGTGCTTTATCCACTGCACTCTGATTTCTAGAGGTCCAGGTCTGATGGGGGAGTGAGGACAGATACCCTGTATTACTTTGAGGTGCAAACATGACTTTCAAGTGGAAATGCCCTGTAGATAAGTTATAGTTCCCGGACTGGAGCTCACAGGAGAGGGCCTGATGCTGCTTGTGCTTCTCTGCTCAGGCTTTGTGGGAAGTACATCATTTTGCTTCAAACAGAGCTGACTTCTCTGCTGGCTGCCTGCTCCAATTCATTTCCTGCTGGCTGCAGCAAGGTTAGTTGCTGCAGGCTACATTCCAGTTTATCCTTGAGGCACTAGCCTTAGTCCCTAAGGTTCCATTCTCTCTTTCTTTGTCCTCCTTTCTTTTCTTCAGTGGAAATACTAATTCAGGAAATGGAACCTTTTAAGCCTGCATTCCCCCTTAGGATAAAAAAAAAGCTGTATAATAAGCAATGACTAGAGATGTCAAGTCTTTGTTGTATTGTTGCAATTTATACAATAGAGATATTAGCTTGGTAGAGGTTTTATTTCCTTTTCCTAAACCTCTACTTTGAGGGAGGTAAAGTAGAAGATGGATAAATCATAATTTCCTATAATATTTAGCTTTTACATGTCTACAAAATATTCCCAGGTTTTCTTTCATCACAGTTTATAGATTGACTGAAATAATGAGGAACCATAAACTAAACGTTACAATGGATAGAGTGCTGGCCTTTCATTCAGGGATACCCGAGATCAAATCCTGGCTCAGACACTGTCTAGCTGTGTGACCCTGGATGAGTCACTTAGTTTTCTTAATCTCAGCTAAAATGGGGAAAATAAAAGCACCTATCTCACAAGGTTGTTTTGAGAACCAAATGAGTTAATGTATCCAGTGCTTTGAAAACCTTAAGGGTCTATATAAATGCTTGCTATTATTATTATAAACAATGGAACATTGTGTGTTTTGAACTTTTGAATTCATCCTATGAGTTCACAGTAGGGAGGAAAAAGGGGGGGGGGAGCATTAATTGCCAGTGGCCACCATCTTAGCTTACCACTGGCTGCCTATTCAAGTCAGGTATCTGTGGAACAAAGGTAGACACATATGACAAATTAACAAGGAAAACATCATATGTAATAGATTCTTTCCTTTTCCCTATGGTCAGTGTTCACAAAATCTCCTAACAAATTACTCTGCCTGTGGTTCTTTACTACAACGTGTGGCTGTGGAACAATTGTGGCTATGACCAAGGGCCTTTAGAAACTTGTTCCATCATAAAGTGAGTTGTCTTTTTTTTTTTTTTTTTGGTGAGGCAATTGGGGTTAAGTGACTTGCCCAGAGTCACACAGCTAGTAAGTGTCAAGGGTCTGAGGTCGGATTTGAACCCAGGTCCTTCTGAATCCAGGGCCGGTGCTCTATCCACTACGCCACCTAGCTGCCCCCTTAAAGCGAGTTGTCTTAAGCCTTATCTCTCAATCTATCATAACTTTTATAGAATTTTGACCAAATTTGGTCAAGATATGCCTTGTGTTACAATCTTTATTTCTTTTGTCTTTTAAAAAAGCTTGTATAGATATCCTTCCTTCCCCCATTGATCCCTCTTTTGTTCTTCAAAGTAAAGTTTAAATAAAACCAACTGACAATGTCCATGTCTGAAAGAATATGCAATATTCTGTTCTATAGTTACTCACCTTTATATTATCAGAGGTAAATGGATTTCATCATCTGCCTTCTTGGGAGGAAGATTGGTATTTAATTGTTCACATTTCATTCAGATTATTGAGTCTTCTCATGATTTTGATTCCTTTGCTCTGTGTCAATTCATACAAGTCTTCATATGTTTCTCTGTCTTCTTCATATTTGTTGTTTTTTTTTTACCATGCAGTAGCATTTCATTTTGCTGATATCCTGCAATTTGTTTTTTGTTGTTGTTTAGTCGTTTCAGTCATATCAGGGTGTTTGTGGCCCATTTGGAGTTGTCATGGCAAAGATATTAGAATGGTTTGCCATTTCCTTTTCTAACTCTTTTTTTACAGATGAAGAAACTGAGGCAAACTGGGTTAAGGGACTGGCCCAGGGTTAAACAGCTAATAAGTGCCTGAGGCTAGATTTGAACTCATATCTTCTTGAGTACAGGCCCAGCACTCTATTCATTGTACCACATAGCTGCTCCATTGGGTCAATTTGTTTAGCCATACATAATAGATGGGCACCTATTATTTATTGTTGGTTTTTTTTTGTATCAGGTGGCAAAACAATGACTGATAAATCTTCCAAATCTTCTGTGATTTTATTGATTGTGTCAGCAGGGCATAGTGGAAAGAGCACAGAATCTGGCAAATCACTTAAATGCCTTGAGTTTCAGTCATCTTTAAAATGAAGGGGTTTCCTAGATGGCTTTTGAGGTCCCTTCTTGTTCAATCATTTTTCAGTTGTGTCTGACTCTTCCTGACCCCATTTGGGGTTTTCTTGGCAAAGATATTGGAGCGGTTTGCCATTTACCTCTCCAGCCTGTTTTACAGATGAGGAAACTAAAGCAAGCAAGGTTAAGTGACTATATCCACAAGCGGGATACAGTGAATCACTATTAGTATGAATAAAATTTTAGATTAACAAGCATTCCATTCTTTAAAAGAAAGGGAAATACTTGATTAGAACTAGTAATAGTAATATGAACAATTAAATAGCACTTTAAGGTTGGCAAAGAGCTTTGCAAATATTATCACATTTGATTATCTCACGAACCCTGATAGGTGCTACTTTTTATCTCCATTTTACAGATGAGGAAACTGAGGAAGCCAGAGGTTAAATAATATAAGCATAGATAAATAGAATAGCAGTTGACATCCCTATAGCACTTGTTAGTTTATACAGTACTTTTCTATATGCAATTCTTTGAAGTGATATGAGTGACATCATCATCCCCATTTTGCAGATGAGGAAGATGAAGTTAGATGTCTTGCTGCTAAGGGCTAAAATTCTAGCTAGTCTGTCTAAAATATCCAATGAGTGGTCGCCAATAAATTATAAGCTTTGGCAAGAGTTAGACTTTTAAGCATTTATTAAGGAGAATAAGAATTTGGTAAAGAGAGAGAGAAAGGCCTAGATTCCTATCTATTAAAGGGAGAGCACATTTCTAGCTCCGCTCTCCACCAGCATCCCCAGGAAAGAGAGTGAAACTGAGCGCCAGTCTCTTCCTTCCTCCTCCCACTAGCCCGCGTCACTTCCTGACGCCAAAGAAAAGACTCCTGGTCTTGCCCTCAGAGACCTTTGCTTCATGGGCGTAACTCTTCTCCAGCAGGTGGTGTCATTCCAATCGTTACATTGCCCAGGGCCACACATCCAGTCATTGGCAAAGCTGAGACATGTACTCAAGTCTCCTGACTCCTTATTCCAGGGGAGGAACATGGTTTAGTTGAATGAGCTCAGGGCTCAAAATCAGAAGTGGATTAAATTCTGACACCAACATCTATGCCTTGAGCAAGTTATTGATTGATTGATTCAATTATTTTTGCAGGGCAGTGAGGGTTAAGTAACTTATCCAAGGTCACACAGCTAGTAAGTGTCACGTGTCTGAGGCCAGATTTGAACTCAGGTCCTCCTGAATCCAGGGCCAGTGCTTTTGAGCAAGTTATTTAATAATAAGTATATAATGTATAGTATGTGCCACATACTAAGCGCTTTGTAATTATTATGTCATTTGATTTGATCCTCTCAACAACCTGGAGAGGTAGGTACTATTATAATCTTCATTTTACAATTGAGGAAACTGAGAAAGACATGGGGTTAAGTGACTTGCCTAGGGTTGTGCAGCTAGTAAATGTCTGAAGGCAGATTTGAACTCTAGCTTTCCTGATGTCAGACCCAGTGCTCTATCCACTATGCCACCTAGCTACCTCTAGAAGAAAGAATGTGAAAGGTTTTATATGCCTATGAAATGTTTGTTTTGTCTTCTAGAAGCAATAGGGAGATGCCAAAGCTTCTCGAGTATAAACTGAAAGTTTTGGGGAAAGAACTCTATTTTAATAAGAATAGTAGGTCTCTAGAATACAGACCTATACTATTTCTCTAGAGATAGAAGGGACTTCTATGGGCAGCTGGGTGGCACAATGGATAAAGTAACAGGCCTGGAGTCAAGAAGAATCATCTTCCTGAGTTCAAATTTGGCCTCAGACACTTACTAGTTGTGGGACACTGGGCAAGTATAAAATGAGCTAGAGAAGGAAATGGCAAACCACTCCAGGGTCTTTGCCAGGAAAACCCCAGTTGGGGTCACAGAGAGTTAGACATGACTGCGCTTGCTTTGTTGTTACTGATTCACCTTCTGGCACCAAAGTGGGTTCTGTAGTCTGAGTGTGTTATTACTTCTGCAATACTTCATTTTGATTCAATTTAACAAACATTTGATCAGTATTTACTGTTTCTAGCACTGTGCAGGGTACTGGGCATACAAAGGCTAAATTGAAACAATCCCTGCCCGCAAATGCAAGATGTATATGAAATAAATGTAAAATTATTTCAGAAGAGTGAGACTATTAACAACTGGAGCAAAGAACAAAGGTTACTAAGGAAAATTTGGATTTAGAGAAGCAGAAGTAAACTGGGAACATGTTCTAGGCATAAAGGATAAATAGACTCTTCCAAGGCAAGAAGGCAAGAGATAGAATGCTGGGTTTTGGGGGGGGGGTTGGGGTTTTTTGGGGGGGGGGCAATGAGGGTTAAGTGACTTGCCCAGGGTCACACAACTAGTAAGTGTCAAGTGTCTGAGACTGAATTGGAACTCAGGTCCTCCTGAATTCACGGCCAGTGCTCTATCCACTGCGCCACCTAGCTGCCCCCTTAGAATGCTGTTTTATGGGAACCATAAGGGTGCCCATTTGGCTCAAAGGTGGAATATGTGAGGAGTAATGTGAAATAAATCTGGAGATGCAGATAGAAGCCAAATTGTGTTGCTATAAGGGTTTAGAGGAGAATGGTACATTAAAAAAAACATTATGGGGGGCAGCTAGGTGGTGCAGTAGATAAAGCACTAGCCCTGGATTCAGAAGGACCTGAGTTCCAATTCAGTCTC
Organism: Dromiciops gliroides; assembly: GCF_019393635.1. Classification (NCBI taxonomy): domain Eukaryota; kingdom Metazoa; phylum Chordata; class Mammalia; order Microbiotheria; family Microbiotheriidae; genus Dromiciops; species Dromiciops gliroides. The sequence continues at coordinate 164,704,584 of NC_057862.1, forward strand.
AGACATTTGACACTTACTAGCTATGTGACCCTGGGCAAGTCACTTAACCCTCATTACCAACCCCCCCAAATCATTATGACTAATATAAAAATAAATAATGTTTCATATACATAAATAAACATATGTAAATTGAAAACACTTGTGTATATAAATACACATGCACACATGCTTCACTCTGGAAATATAGACTGCATCACTAAAATGAGACCTCTTTGAAACATATATATGCACATATATAAGTGTACATGGAAGCATATAGCACATTTTAAAATTATATGTAGGAAAAATATCACCGATTAGATGTCACACTTAAAGTTTATACAAGTCAGATTTGGGGAAGAATTATGCCCTTTATCTAAAGAAGATCTGTATATAATTAAAATAAGATATTAGTACTTCCTTGAAATTATCAGATATAACATATACAATATGTTTTAGAGAACCATTGTAAGCCTGTGAGAGTTCTTACAGAATTCATATCCTGATAACAAACAACCATGTACTATCACATCAGGTGTTTTCATTTCCATACCTATATTTTTTCTCAAACAGTGTCATTTTTAGGCAATGGAGATGATTGCTGTCTCTTCTCTGGTTTGCCATTACAGATATTTTATCCTTAAAGAAAAGAGTTTGCCTATTTTGTTAGCAACTTAATATAAGGGAGAATACCTGCATTTCATTTTTTAAAAATACTAGGAAGAATAACCTTTCTTTGTGAGTTTTCATGGTCGTATGGAGATTTTCATAAATGAAGTGGTGAAGGAAATATTATGAAAAAAGATGGAGACATTATGAGGTCTTTTGAGTCTAAGCCAGTATTTTAATAGTGTTATTCACATGGAAGTCGATGCATTTTATTTGTGTTTATTTGGTTGCAGTAAAAAGGGAAAACGATTTTATTGAGTATATTGGCTACAAAAGACACAGATCTACGCAGCCAGATAGTCCCCTGCTGAGGCACCTAGGTGGTGCAGTAAATCTGAGTTCCAATCCAGCCTTAGACATTTCCTAACTGTGTGATCCTGGACAAGTCACTTAAGTGCTATCTACCTCAGTTTCTAATCGGGAATCATAATAAACCTACCTCCAAGGGTTTGTTGTGAGATTAGAATGAGATATTTGTAAAGCACCTAGCATATAATAGCAGCCTAATAAATGCCTTTTCCTTCTCTCCCATGAAATTTATAACAAGTGTTATTAAATGTTATGATATGGAGGGTTAAGGACTTCCCTTCGGGCCAGAAAAACTCAGGTTCAAGACTTGCTTCTGACAGATGCTAGTTGTAAAAACAGGGACAAGCCACTTAACCCCACATTCCTCCTCAGTAACTCCTGAGACTTGAAAGTCATAGAGCAGTTACCATCTATATTGATGAGAAGTTTCCACATTCCAATGAAATCTCTGGTTTAGACCCCCTGCCATTCCCCGAAATCCTTATAGGAAATACAATTTACTGTCAGTAAGCATTGATTATGCTTTATCCTCTATCTAGGTTTTTCTTGTTTTGTATAAAAAGAGCAATTTGAAATAAAGTTAGTTTTTATTTGAGGACAAGATTAACTTCTTTTGATGGTGTCTTTACTCAGCGGGATATAACTTACATTTTTAACATTGCATAGATAATCCAAATGAACCTGTCACTGATGAGATACTCTGGTCATCATTAATTCATATTTATTGAGATCTCCTTGAGTGCATGTCATTATGTTTTACAAAAAGACTTAACTGTTTGTGAGTTCCTTTCCACAGAAGAGATACTTGTTGATTTATTCCCATTTTACCTTTGTTCCTTTTTAACTCCAATGAAGCCCCCCACTTTCTTACTAATAAACATGTGTAGTCTCTTGAGTATAAGTTTTTGACTTTTTATATGTCATGGACCACATTAGTAGTCTAGTAAAAGCTATGTATCACCTCAGAATAATGTTTCTAAAATGCATAAAATAAAATAAATAAGATTACAAAGGAAATCAATGATACTGAAATGGTTATAAAGACATAGAGGTGTGTTTGTGTATAGACATATTTCATAGACCCCAGGTTAAAAACACTTGCTCCAGAAGAAGGGCAGAGAAAAGAATAAAGGAAATATTACACTTTTTTCCTACTTTAATCACAAGTCACAAAGACAAAGCAACTGGGACAATTCTGTGAAGATGAACAAAAGTTGTGTGAATTATTTAAATCAGATAGAAAGAAAATGGAAAAAAAGAGAAAATCTATGATTACATTTATGCACTTACTTTTGCTCCTCATTTAAACTGAATATATCTGTACGTGGAAACAAAGGTTCAAAGTTTGATGAGTCCAGTGAGACATAAAACACCATTTAAGAAGAGCAAGTTCATTGTGTTTCCTACTATTTGTGATTTGAACACCAGGGGGCAGCACTAAAATATTCTATTATTGTTTGTTATTGATTATGCACATACTGTATACTAAGTGCCAGGTTTTATTGTTCCAGAGTATTGAATGTCCCATTGATCTCAGTGGGTAAAGATGTATGTAGAGGAAGGCAGGCATTTCTAGACCATTGTTTCTGCTTTAGCCAGAGGATGCTTTGAAAGACTCAGAAGCATTTTCCCATTCTGTGTTTGATACCGTAAGAAATCAGAATAGCACATTAACTTGATGCATTATAGTTTTTAGCTGCTGCAGACTTTGGAGTTGATAGAAATTATTTTTCCACATAGTTCTATTTTCTTTTCTGACTCTGTTTCCTAGGTACTTTGGAAAGACATGAAACAGGAGAGAGAGCAAGAGTGATTCTTAATTGTTGTGAAGATTCACAGCTTTTTAAGCCTGAGCCTTTACTTGCAGTTGCTTCAGAAACACACAAGCATAAAAATGCAGATTACAGATCCTCCAGTTCTTCCCAGCTTGGCACCCTGTCTTATCTTCCTCATGTCGAGTCTTCACCTAAGGTAAGTTAAAGCCAGATTGCTGTTTCACAAGGCCAGTCAATAATATGAGTAGTTTTTTTTAAAGTAATAACAAAACTGATTTAAAATACTGACACATCCAGAAGAATTCAAAGACTTGACCATGCCCTACATCTCATCACTTTTGCCTAGGTACTTATGGATAACTAATTGAGAAATATCTTCCTATATTTGACAATGGCATACAGTGTACACTTTCTGACCAATGAAGTTTTCTTCTCTTGTTTATGATGACTGAGCCAACTTATTGTGAATTCTGTGCAATAGACAATTTGAATACTCCTTGGTTTGGAGAAGGATGAATGTCTAAGTTCTTCAGTTTGGCTCTTGTTGTCTTTTAGCAGGGAGTATTTGTACTTGTTTCTAAATATGAGCCTTTAAAAACTTTAAGAAAAATATAGATCAAGGGATATCAAATATATCTCTGTTCTTCAATACATTTAGCATTAATGGGTTAAAATTTGGTTCCTATATTTTATTGATGCACACACATGCATATACATACATACATACATACATACATACATACATACATACACATTCCTAATATTTGTTTATATCAGCATAGGGTGGAGTCAAGCTACTAAGCAGAAATTTTGATTATAAAGATTACTCTTCTTTCTAAATAATTACCTGTTTACTGAGTTAATTAGCAGTTCAGTTAAGTTACCTTGGGATACTGGATTTATTTAACTTTCCTTGCTCCACACCTTCCAAAAAATAATCAATAAAAGAAAGAGATGGGGCAGTTAGGTGGCGCAGTGGATAGAATACCAGCCCTGGAGTCAGGAGTACCTGAGTTCAAATCCGGCCTCAGTCACTTAACACTTACTAGCTGTGTGACCCTGGGCAAGTCACTTAACTCTAATTGCCTCACTTAAAAAAAAAAAAAAGAAAGAGAGGAAAAAAAGCAAACACCATACCAAACCAACCCAAAAAGACACACAAGAAGACAGCAACAACTGTTGAATATAATGTTGACTTTTTCCACAGCAATGTGGAAATGGGCAAGCAAGGAATAATAATAGCCAATCACTGATTAATCTGAATTTTACTGTGCAAACAAATGATATGTACCATTGTATTAATATTATGTATATTTTTGATAATATTCTAGTTCTTTTATAAATGTTGTAAGCAAATATCACTTTGGCATAGTAGAAATGTCTTAAGTCTAAAATGTAACCATTTAAAGAAGGTGGGTCAATTAGAATTCTTGGCCTCCTTGGTCTTTCTGCCATAGGTGTCATATGTTTCTCCTATATCCAGCAATATGGTAGAATAGGAGTAATTCTTGCATGATTCAGTAGGAAGGGCATGGTATTTTGAGCAAGAAAATCTAGATTCCAGTTCTATCTCTGTCACTTATTACCTACTTGACCTTGGGCAAATCATTAAAGCATCTAGGCCTCAATTTCCTCATCTATAACATGAGTTGGACCAGATGACCTCTATGATCTTCTGCTCTTATGAATGCTTAGATAAATAGAAAATAAGAAGAGTTTTGCTAGTAATTTAACATTGAACATTCTCATGCCAGGAATTAGGGAGTCAGTTAAGACCCCATGTCCTGGAAAGTTCCCTTTAGTTCTTTCCCTCTTTCTTTCCTTCTTTTCTTCCTTCCTTCCTTCTTCCCTTCCCTTCCTTCCCTCCAACATTTGTCATTATAGGCATGAGATGATATCTCAAAGTTTCTTTAATTTGCATTTTCTAATCAATAATAATTTAGCATGTTTTTTTTCATATAACTATAGTTTTGATCATCAAAAAACTCCCTGTTCTTATCCTTTGACTTCTGTTAAGGGCTAAAATTCTAGCTAGTCTGTCTAAAATATCTAATGAGTGGTCGCCAATAAATTATAAGCTTTTTAGCAAGAGTTAGACTTTTAAGCATTTATTAAGGAGAATAAGAATTTGGTAAAGAGAGAGAGAAAGGCCTAGATTCCTATCTATTAAAGGGAGAGCGCATTTCTAGCCCCGCTCTCCACCAGAGTCCAAAGGAAAAAGCCCGAGACCAAGTGCCAGTCTCTTCCTTCCTCCTCTCACTAGCCCACGTCACTTCCTTTGCCAAAGAAAATACTCCTGGTCTTGCCCTCAAAGACCTTCGCTTCATGGGTGGAAAACTTCTACAGTAAGTCTCCAGCAGGTGGCGTCATTCCAATCGTTACACCACTTATCAATTGGTAAGATTCTGTTCATTTTAAAGATAGGAAGAGAGGCCCAGTCAAGTTCACAAAAGCAATGTTTTCATGATAGAGCTTCTGGAACCACAGTGTATTAGGAAACCACTTGAGGATTGTAGTGGGCTACTAGCTAAACATAATTTAGCACTGTAGTGGACAGTATATTTTAGGAATATAGCACAAATGACATTATCCTTCCTCTTTGGTTTACATTATTTTACCATATTCACTTTTTTCCCATCAAATCTGAAATGACTTAGAAGAGAGGAACAAATAACATGTCCATTGTTAAGTAGGTTATATATATATATATATTTTATTTTTTTTAGTGAGGCAATTGGGGTTAAGTGATTTGCCCAGGGTCACACAGCTAGTAAGTGTTAAGTGTCTGAGGCCGGATTCAAACTCAGGTCCTCCTGATTCCAGGGCCGGTGCTCTATCCACTGTGCCACCTAGCTGCCCCTAAGTAGGTTATATTAAAAAAAGCTAAGAAATGGACTCTATATATCTAGAAGGGGAGGAAAAAATAGAGTAAAAAATGTGGGAGTAGAGAAGAATTACTTATTCATCAAAAATACATAAAGGGGTTAGGATTTTATTAGAGAAGAAACATGGCTTTTCTCTTTTTCTATTGAGAAAGCTCATTCTTATTTATTGAGTGTTTTACTTTTAAAGAACATATCTTAGAATAACTTCAGGATGCTATAGAAATATTATTATGATAATTTAAATTTTTTTTAATTTTTTGTTTTGTTTTTGGCGAGGCAATTGGGGTTAAGTGACTTGCCCAGGGTCACACAGCTAGTAAGTGTCTGAGGCTGGATTTGAACTCAGGTCCTCCTGACTCCAGGGCCAGTGCTCTATCTACTGCACCACCTAGCTGCCCCCTAATGACCTTTTTTTTTTTTTTTTTTTTTTTAGTGAGGCAATTGGGGTTAAGTGACTTGCCCAGGGTCACACAGCTAGTAAGTGTTAAGTGTCTGAGGCGAATTTGAACTCAGGTCCTCCTGACTCCAGGGCCGGTGCTCTATCCACTGTGCCATCTAGCTGCCCCCCTAATGACCTTTTTTTTTTTTTTTTTTTTTTTTTTTTTTTTTTTAAGTGAGGCAGTTGGGGTTAAGTGACTTGCCCAGGGTCACACAGCTAGTTAAGTGTTAAGTGTCTGAGGCAGGATTTGAACTCAGGTACTCCTGACTCCAGGGCCGGTGTTCTATCCACTGCACCACCTAGCTGCCCCCAACCTAATGACCTTTTAAAAGTAATTTTCCTGTGGGTCTTGTGCTCCCCTAACATTATCTCACATTTTTTTTTTTTAAGTGAGGCAATTGGGGTTAAGTGACTTGCCCAGGGTCACACAGCTAGTAAGTGTTAAGTGTCCGAGGCCAGATTTGAACTCAGGTACTCCTGACTCCAGGGCCAGTGCTCTATCCACTGCGCCACCTAGCCACCCCATTATCTCACATTTTTGATAGCATATGTGGTCCAGGAGGTAATTGTTGCTCAATCACTTTCATCTCTGTTAGAAGAATTTTTTCCCCTGATGCTTTCATTCAATCATGTGATAGTTGTCATAGAATGGGCATTGAACTTACTAGCTATGCAATATTTGTCAAGGTGCAGTCCCTTTTTCTTTTTTTCTCCAATCAATAAAATGAGAATTATATTTTTCACACATAGAGAGGCAGCATGGGGTATTGAATAGCATAAAGACTTAGAATTAGGAAGTATTGGTTTCTAATCTCATCTGATACGCTACCATGTGACCCTGGGCAAGTCACATAACATTTTTGAAACATTTTTTTCTCATTTCTAAAATGAAGGAAGTGATCATTCCTTCTCTAAAGAGTTGTTATGAGGATGAAAGATAAGGTAGTCTATATGAAGTACTTAATAAATCTTAAAGTGCTTTGTAAATATGAACTCCAACCACAACTAATTCTACCTGATAGTGTTATCATAATAATCAAGTGAGGTTAACATATGTAAAATACTTGGTAATCATGACTTACTACACAGTCTAATTGGAAGCTAATGTTATTAATATTGTTTGTTTTTGCTGTTCTTTGTATCCGTACTTAGCACAGTGCCTGGCCCATAGAATGGGGTTCATAGCTGCTAGTTCACTTCTTGACCTACTGACATTACAAAAGTTACAAAATCCTTTGAGCACTTAATTTGTGTTAAATATCGTATTAGACATCATGAGTGATTACAAAAGAATCAGAAGATCTGGTATTCCCTGGCCTTCAAGAGTTTATTCTAGCACTTCAACTAATCTAGAAGAACTAGAATTTAAGAACACTTTTTAAAATAAATCTGTGTCGATTGCCATGCATTTTTTAAAAATCTAGAATACAAAGAAAATATAGTTCGATGAAAAAAATTTTAATTCAAAATAAAATTAAATCTACTTATTTGTCTTTAAAGTGTTTGTACAAAGAAGTATAAAAAGTTAGAGTAAAAAATTTTAAATTTTTATTAATATTTGCTTTTTCCTTCTTCATGTGGTATCCCATGTATCCCTTCTTCTTCTCCTCTCAAAGAGTGATCTGGTGACAAATAGTATCTTTTGGAAAGAAAAAAAGAAGTATAACCAGTTAATATACTGAAAAATTCTGAAAACGTGCAATGTGTAACATGTGTAGACTTACACATCCATAAAGGGATAGATTGAAGGTGTCCTTTCATATCTCTCTATTCCAAATTCTGTTTGATCTTTATAATGTTGTTACTCTGTATGTGTGTATATATACATGTATATATACATAAACATATACACACATACACATATATACATACATACACATACAGATATATACTGTTATTTTATTTATTTATTTATTTATTTTGCGGGGCAATGAGGGTTAAGTGACTTGCCCAGGGTCACACAGCTAGTAAGTGTCAAGTGTCTGAGGCCGGCTTTGAACTCGGGTCCTCCTGAATCCAGGGCCGGTGCTTTATCCACTGCGCCACCTAGCTGCCTCCTGTTATTTTATTTTTAACAGCAAATATAATTTGGGGACAATGGCAACTTAATTGTCACTTTCCCCAAGATTCTATTCCCTTTTTTTTTTTGGTGAGGCAATTGGTGTGACTTGCCCAGGGTCACACAGCTAGTAAGTGTCAAGTGTCTAAGGCCAGATTTGAACTCAGGTCCTCCTGACTCCAGGGCCGGTGCTCTTTCCACTGCACCACCTAGCTGCCCCTGATTCTATTCCCTCTTAAAAAATAGCTGGAGTGTCCGTAATTTCTATAGAAGGGGCGACTGGAATGTGGGTCACACTTATTATAGAGTTACTTAAGTATTGTTATATTGTAATATTCATTCTAATATTGAAATCCCTGGCTTAAAGGGAACCTCTTGAGGTTCTGACTTGTCCCACTTATGATGAAATGCAAAAAACCCAAACTCCAACAAAGTCATGTCCTAAGAGTAGATGTGAATCTGAGTTCCAGGAGGCAAGACACTGTGCTTCACTGAAATTTTTGTCTCTTACCGTGCACTTACCCCAGGGCTCTGTATAAAGTAGGTGCCTCACAATTTTTCGATGAATGCATTGGTTTCCAGTAGTCTAGAGTTTTGTACACAAGTTCCCACTTCTGCTTCCTTTAAGATTATGGCTCAGATTTCTTGAATCAACTTCAATTTGTCCCATCAGTCTCATCTGCTTTGGTAGCCCTGTGGAGAAAAATTCGTGCATATACACCAGATGCTCCAAAAAAGTAGCATTAAGCCTTTAGAACTTTAAACTGCCCAAAGACTTTTCAGATCCTTTGTATAGCTTTTATCTACAATGAGACAACATGTCTTCATTTTCTAGTATATTACAAAAGGGGGTAAGGGGGACCTTATTTAGTATGCATATATCTATATCTATCTATCTATTTATCTATCATCTATTTTCTATCATCAATCTATCACATACATAATGCATGCAATGCATTATGTACAGTATATCCAATATATGTACAGTATATAGACTATGTACACAGCATGTAAATTTACACATATATGTATGTTTCTGAAAGGAAAATATATAGATCTGTCTGTCTTTATATCTGTTCCTTTGAGTAAGGGATACATTTGAATTTAGATTGAGTTTTCCAAAGACAACTTGTACTTATCATTGACCTTTAACTGACCTGAGTGTGAGGTCTAAAGTTCTTTTTGGTGCCATTTGCTGAAAAGTCTTATTAAAGCATTATCCTGCTGAGCATCTTGCAAGGCAGATGGTGCACTAGTAGGCTACTGACAGAAGCTAATCTTACTATTACCTTATCAACAAGAAAAAATATAGTTATACTTGGATGCATATATGATTTTAGAGTAGAAAAAATAGGCAGAAAGAATCATACTGTAACTATGCCATTTCAGTGTTCTTGTACAATTTGGACATTGAGAACAAGGAAATTTTGATTTTGCTGTAGCAACAGATGTTTAATGTTGTAGAGAAATTGGTTGTTTTTTATTTATTTACATTGGAACATGCATTTTACTATTGACACAATGGAGTCAACAATAGTGAAATGTAATATGTTTTTAAATCATTCATTAAAACAAGTCAATGTTTTCATTTTTTGTCTCCTTTGAACTTTTTTTGAGGTAGACATCACTCATTTTTTGTTCACTTCTTCTTCTTAACTTGAAATACATTAGAAGTGTATTTTTTCTAGAGTGGAAGAAGTTTTAATGAAGCATTTTATATGCTTTTTCCCCCAAACAACTCTATATATTGTATAATGTTTGAACTGATAGAAATGATGATACTTAGAGAAGATAAAATTTACCACAGGGGTTTTCATATAGTTTTTTTTAGGCATTTAAAAATATAAACTAGCCTATATTATATCGTTAGGTTCAGTGATGTTGATTCTTTAACTTAATTTTTGACATTCACAGTATCTTTCCTGCTGGCATTTCCAAATATAGGAATAAACATCATTAATTGATGATTAGAAGGGATAAATGGCCTTCCAAGTTTTATAGCATTTTGGGACCACACTTAACTATATAATTTCACCAGATACATTTTAACTGGAAAATCATTTGTTTGGATAGTTGCCATGCATATCCAATTTTAGTCATTTTTGTTTGTGGAGATAGTTTCCCAGTGACAAATGCCACTCTCTACTTCTTGTGGAAGAATACATGAACATTCTTTTAACCTCTTCTTTATTTGAAAGGATCAAGAAAATAATGAAAAGCAGATTGCAGCTTTGTTTCTGAGACAAGCTCATTGGTCTCAGAGGTAGTGTCAAAAATCGGGTGTTTTAATGCAACGTTACATGACCAAAACGTCTGCCTATCACAGGGAAACCAGTTCGAGTATCCTAGCTTGACTTCAAAGACTTTCTTGTATATCCAAACATTTGTGGCCATGTAAATCAGAAGTCCAAAAGGAGAATGCTCGTATTTCATGGTGCTCGGCTGTTTTAATTCTTTCATTGTGTTGCACGTGCCAGTGGGGAGTGCCAATAACAGAAGGGCACTGTTCTGACTTGTGTGACAAATGTAGTTAACACAAAGATCCATATTAATGTTGTCAAGTTCCCTTGATGTATTTAAACAGATTTTAATTATTTTCAGCGTCAAAAGGCCTGAAATATATAGCTTAATAGTTCCTCAAAGAAAGCTTACTTAATGTGTGAATGTAAAACCTCTCATAAAAATGAAACTTTTATATTGGCCTTAGTCATTGACATAGGTTATTCATCAAGTCAGCAATTTGTGTGGCAAAGTGCCATTTGAATAGTGTATTGTTAGAATACTTATGGTCCACTTGACAAGGGCTCTTGCTGTAAATAGTGCAATTTGACTCCAGCTGTTAAAGAGTGGCTTTGACAGCAGCCCAATAGAATGGAGATGCTTTACTGCACCACAGAAAAATCAATATTGGGTGCTTGTTCCTAGTAACCTGCTCTTTTCTTTTCTGTAGATTTATACAAGACCATCTAGAGTTTATAGGTGGAAGTTTAAATATTATTTTAAAAGTGATTCACTTTTAGTTTCAAATTAAAACTCATGATGAATGGTACAATAGCAGAGTTTTCAAATTCAGAAGTATTAAATAAAAGGATTTCCCATCTTTGCTTCCTATTTAGTCACAATTACAGTTCAGCATTATATGGATCCTTGAGCTGGAATAGCAAAGAAATTTAGTATAAAATATGAACTTGAGCATTGTATAGTTTGTGTATTTAGCCAACACAATTATTCTTTCACTCTGATTCTCTCTCTCTCTTTTTTTTTCCCTTATCAGTTGATCGCCTGTGTACCTCCCATCAATTCTCCCTATACCCTTTTATGCATGGTAGGGTTCTTTTGTGGCGGTGCCCATAGCAACACCTACAGATGTTGACAGTCTGTAGTGTTATTGCAGGCTTTCCCAAAGCAGACTCTTGCTGCTTTTGAAGAGTTTTCTAGCAGTATTCAGTAATTTGAGGTTGCTATGATACCTGACTAGTAGCAATAGATGTTGAATCCCTGGTCGTAATTACAATAGACTACACACAAGACCTCTTAGTTGATTGGACTTCCCTCTTTGTGCCCTTATAGGCATCATTAAAAATGCAGTGATATGCCAAATAAGAAATGATAAAATAATGTTTTGGGAGTTCGTCTTCAAATCTGATGTTCAATTTTTAAAATATTTTTTTATGGTATTGGGATTTTTTAATCTACTACTCTTTGACTAGATTTGTAAAAATCCTTAATTAAGTCTTTTCCTCAACTTTTTATTTTAATTATTTTCCTACTTTCCTTGGGTAGTAAAAACTCAGTGGTATGCAGTCTAAAGTGAAGAATAGCTGGAGTGATTTCAAAGATTTGAAAAGCGAATTTCCCTTTTATGCCTATGAAAAAGGACAAAGTATAATTTATATGCTACAAATTCCTATTTTTGTCTTAGATGTCTTTTAAAGTATTTCTTCCATTACTCATCAACTCTGTAGTATTGAATTTGGAGAAGGAATTGTAATTGGAAATTTTAATTCTATTAATATTTTTTGACCTTTCGGACAGGTTCAAGGTCTATGGTATTATTTTTCATTGCCACTAGTTTTTCATAATTTCATTCTGAAAGGGTCTTTTTATTTAATTTTAAAATCCTTAATGTTTTTATTTCAAAATTAAAAAAAAAACCTAAAAAATTATACACATTTTGTTTTCCTAAACCTCCAAAGGTCTAATGCTAGTTTTTGTCTTAGATAGAAAAGACCTGTAATGCTCCTGAAAGTTCACTAGGGGAGCCAAAGGTTGGCCAGGAAGGGCTAGGGAGAATTTATTTTTAAATATTTTCCTTGAAATATGTGTCATGTTCCTAATCATTATCTGTTGTATTCTTCTAGTACAAAAGGTGTAAAGAAGAGGTAGAAAATGTCAGAAAGATTGGGCTTTGTATGTATTTTAATCAGTTCCTTTAATAGGAATTAATAATTAAAGTACTCATTTCTTTGGCTAAGAATTTCCTCATTATCATCATTATTTGGATTTTTGAGAAATATCAAATTATTTGTTCATATCAACAACATATACATATCCACCTATACAGATATGCCAATTATTTTATTTTTTATGCTCTTTTCTTTAACAAAAAATATTTTAGAGTTCCAAGTGCTTGAAAATGCATTCCAGGCAAAATGCTCCCTATAAGATCCAAATACATTTACTTATTTAGTTTAATCAAGGTGATTTTCATCAGATTATGCAAATCAAAGATATTGTAATCTGGAGGTACTAATCCATTAGCTAGTTGTCCTTAATAAATCTAGGTTGTTATTGTTTTTAAAGTAGTAGTTTAGTTATTCCTCTAAAAAATTTAAAACAACCTAGAAAACAATTATTTTTTTCTTCCATTGTGAATGAGATGTATTTCCTTCCATTCCCTAGCAAATTAAGGTCCTGCTATTTGTAGGAATAAGATGTGAATGATATTTGTAAGAATAGAGAGTAAAGTTGGTAAAACATCATATATTGAGTCAGCTGTAAAGGTTGGTTAGGTGTAGTAGGAGAGAAAAGTGGGAGAATAAAATCTTTCTTCTTGAAAGCTGGTAATATCACTTATTGACTGATTGTACCATCTGGACTCATTTGAAAAGATCCCAGTAGTAGCACTACTTTTGTACCAGTGACTTATCTTGGAACTGGTCCTAGGAGACCAACATACTCTAGAAAATAACAAGAAGCAAATCTTAGAAAAGAAAGCATTTATTTTCCTGGAATATTTTTCCATTAATTAAAAAAAAAAACATACTCTCCCTTTTCCTTTGTTCTTTGGAAGCAATTTGTTATTAATAGATCAGGACATACTAAGAAATAAATCCAAGTCATAAATCAGTCACAAACTCACAAGTAGGCTTCCTTCTTAAAACTTGAGTTTAAAGGAAATGATATATAATATTCAGCATGATTCTGGGTTTCAAAATATAATCAGAATATTTTACTCTATCCTATAGCTAATATCTGTTTGAAAATATCGGTTTTTAGTTATTACTTTGCAATCTTAAATGAAATTATTATAAAAAAAATCTTTCAATTCAGGGCTACATCACCTTTGGTATTTATTTGAATGATAATATCTATCTACAAAGAAGTTGATTTTATGATTCATCTAATGAAACTCAATATGCCTATTTTTGTCTAAGAAATATACTAATATCACTTGAAATATTTTTATGGATAACATAATATTTACATAGTACATTAAGGTTTGCAAGGCAATTTACATACCTTACCATATTTGATCCTCACATCAACCCTTGAAATAAATCCATTTATTGTTTCTCTTTTACTAATGAGTAAACTGAGGTTCAGATAGGTTAAAGTTATTATTTTTTATTTCATGTACTTACCTCTCTTGCTATCAGGAGTATAAGAGCCTCTAGGGCCCCTGTGAGCACAAAGTTTCTATGAATCTGTAGGGCTAATATATAAAATTAATTTCCTTACTTCCAGCCTCTTCCCCACTCCAAATCATTCCTTATTGCTTAATTTGATTTACTTTCAAATATGGTTCCCTATAGCCAGAAAAATAAACTCTAAACTCTGGAGATTTGTATTCTAGACCTTTCAGAACCCATGAGTTCCCTAAATTTCTGAATTTACATCACACTCTTTCCCTCCACATAAATAACACTATAGACAAACTGTTATTCTTCATCTTCTGTGCACATCTAGAGGTTTTCCATCACCATATCTTTATCTGTACTATTCTGTGTCTGGCACACCTATACCGTTTCCCTAGCTCTGCCTTCAAAATTCTATGGATCCTTCATATACCTCCTCTCTATGAAGTTTTCCCCCATCCCCTTGGTTGCATTTGATCTTGCCTGCCTTGGATAAAGAGGGATACTTCGTGCCTTTCTCATTATTTTTTGCATTATATTTGTTGAATAGTCACAGTTTCGTTATTTATATGTTGTACCTCTTTCATCCTCAATCCCACTCTTATCATAGACTGAAAGTTTTTTTTTTTAAAGCAATGGTACCATATCTATCATCTTTGTCTCTGCCCAAAAGCTTATATAATGCATTGCACATAGTAGGAAGGAACTTAGTTAATAGCTGTCAAAAGGTAGGAAAGAGATTAGAGGAGGCCCCAGTGTTAGCACTGGGCACAGGATAGGGTGTTGTTTGATAAATAATGAACGAATCTATAATGAAAGCTTATAGAAAGTGAGATTTACTCATGCTTTTAAACTTTTGTTCTGGCTCATGAAGGTAATATAATAAAATAATATGAGTGAAGATATACTAGTTGTTTAATCAGAAGACAGGATTGGGGCAGTTAGGTGGTGCGGTGGATAAAGCACCAGCCCTGGATTCAGGAGGACCTGAGTTCAAATCCCGCCTTAGCCACTTGACACTAACTGTGGACCCTGGGCAAGTCACTTAACCATCATTGCCCCGCAAAAAAAGAAGAAGAAGAAGACAGCTTCAAGGCATGGTCCCAAGATTTAGTGGATGTGTGACTAAATAAATACATTGAATCATAACAAGGATGTTGTTGGTGGTGTTTTTGTTATGTTTTGTGTTTGTTTTATTTTGGGGTGGGTTTTTATTTATTTATTTTTTGTACTCAGGGCAAGTAGAAAAAACAGACCTGTTGCCAAGGGCAAGTATTCTCTCAGTGGTGTGGGGACAGGGGGTACTACCCTTCAGAAAAACAAAGCAAAGCAAAAAAACAAAACAAACCAAAACCCCAAAGACCATGAGATCTGTTAGGGAGGCTACCTTGTAAAGAACGCTGAGATAGCAGAAGGGAGCTGGGGGAAACTTTCTCCCTTTCCAAAATCCATTTGTGAGTTATTTTCTTACTAATTAGGTGCTAATCCCTGTTGTTTGTAGATCGCTGAAGATTTTAAGTGCTATTAGATGCCCTGTGTTCAGGGCAAGGTACCAATTGTGATGCCCTAATTTTATATGTATATATAAGTGAATGTCACTTATACTCAACTTCCTCCTTTGTTAATAAGAAAATATTGTTTGTTATGTCTATCTAGGACCATGGAATAATTTGGGGAGAGAAGGGACCTTGGGAATCAATTATTTCAAACACTTCATTTTGTCTTTACATAGCCTTATTAGAATTTTAGTCCCTTGAGGGCAAAGACTATTTTTTTGTTTGTTTGTTTCTAGATCCCCAGCATCCAGTTCAATGCCTTTCACACAGTAGGAGCTTGATAAATATGTGTTGATTTGTATTGGGTAGAAACTGAGGCCTACTGAAACTTACCTGACTTTCCTATGTTACATAGGCAATATATAATAAAACTGTGATTTGAACCTAAGTCCTCTGACTCCAAGTCATGTGCTCTTTTTTTGATAGACTTAAAAATTTAAATGTTCTTTTGTTACCATTAGGAACTTGATGAATATCCACAATCATGAAAATTTCCCTATATTAAAAAAATACAGGCAAAAACAAGATCATAGAGGAAAAAATGAATTTCTACTAAATATAGCTTTAAAAAAAGGATATGACAATTTCAGCATAGTAGTTACTAAAATGTTCTGCTTATCTGTATTTACTTCTTTTGGGGGGGGGCAGGGCAATGAGGGTTAAGTGACTTGCCCAGAGTCACACAGCTAGTAAGTGTCAAGTGTTTGAGGCCGGCTTTGAACTCAGGTCCTCCTGAATCCAGGGCCAGTGCTTTATCTACTGTACCACCTACCTTCCCCATCTGTCTTTACTTCTGAACATTCTTCTGTTCACTTCTGTGTATTTCAAAAAATGTTTTATTGATTCTCTTTTCTTTCTTCCATTTTTGACATTACTATTACCACCCATCTTCTTTCCCTTGCCTTACACACACACACACACACACACACACACACACACACACACACACACACACACACACACAGAGTCCTTCTTTGTGACAGATATCCATAGTCAAGCAAATCGGATTCACATATTGGCCATGCCTGAAAATGTGTCTCATTCTATACCTCTAGTCCATCACCTGTCTGTCAAGGGGTGAGAAGCATGATTCATCATCGGTCTTCTGGAATGAAGGTTGTTCTTGAGCCATTATTAAGAAAGCATTTTAATCTGTAAAATATTATATAAATGTTATATTATTAAATTTATCTGGCAATTAGAAAACACAACTGTTTTAGGACTTAAGAGTGGTAAATTCTAATCTTGCTTCTGCTGTTAACTGACTGTAGGCCTTTGAACACCTAATTTCACCTATTTTGCCGTCACACTCTTTGTCCCTGAAAGGAAGGTATTACACCAAATGATCTCTAAGCTTTCTTCTACCTCTCTCTCTATTTTTTCTAACTATTATTATAGACATCATTTCTTCTTTTCCATTTGTTCTACATCATCTTCCCTAACTCAAATAGTACCACTGATACATGAACCAAAATTGTGGAAAGGTTCATCTTCACCATATTTTGATTATACTTACACATAAAGAGTTGTGCCCAGTAAAACAACAACAACAATAACAAAACACATCTCAGGGTTGGAGGCTAGTGGTATAGTCTTGAGTCCACCACTGCCTTTCAATTAAGTGCAAATTGCTTGGCATGGGATACTTACATGGGCCACTGGGTGCAGCAGTGCATGGAGTGCTGGAGTCAGGAAGACTCATCTTTCTGATTTCAAATCTGGCTTTAGACACTAGCTAGTTGTGTGACCCTGGGCAAGTCACTTAACCTCGTTTGCCTCAGTTTCCTCATCTGTAAAATTAACTGAAGAAGGAAATGGCAACCCCCCCCCATTATCTTTGCCAAGAAAACCCCAAAAGGGGTTACAAAAGAGTCAAACATGACTAGAAAATAACTGACAAAACAAAACAAAGGACCTAAGAGGAAGGAACCTTAGAGGGCATCTAAACCAACTCTTCTGTTTGAGAAAAGATGAAAATAAGGGCCCATGAGATGAATAAATTGACTTTCTTATGGTCACATTGGTAGCAAATGGCAGACAGAACTTGAACTCAGCTCACCAAGTCCAGTTTTTGGTCTATTATATACTGTAGCTATGTGTCTGCACCTTTATTTCCTTTATTGAAAATAAAGACCATGATATTTGTCCTCATTACCTTACATGATTGTATTGAATAAATGAAAAAAGAAACACAAAAATGCTTAGTTTTCAAAAATCCTATGCAAATGAAATATATGATTCCACTAATTAGCCATGCTTTCTTTCTATTTGCAGTGGGGGGGCATCATTATCAATTAGATAACAAACTTTAATATTTTTTTCTTACTGAAGTATACCATCTGGTAAGGCCTGAAACTTTGCTGGAAAGTGCAATTATTAAGGCTAAATATCTGCTATGTGTTATCAGCCAGTCTGGATAAGGTTGCTGGTAGATGTGTCATCCTTCATGTTTTTATTTTTTACAGCCTTCTTTAAAACTATGTGTTACTAATAATTATCTATAAAAATAATCTTGGACATTATTTTCTAACCATGCAATTGCTTCTGCATTTGCTGTGATGATACTGCCCATTGAACTCCCTGACCAAAATACCTATGGTTCAGGAATTGGTCTTGGCTTAGAGTTATTTCACTGAATTTTTCCAAGAGTAAGCTCCATAAGTTACTGTACTAGGTCTCAAATCATTGTCTGCTTCACTGCCCCTGCTAGTATACAACAGAAGGCTCATTCAGAGGTCATGACCTGACCTCTTTTGCCTTCAGCTGCTGTCATGTAATTTTCCAAGTCTACTGGTGTTTTGCCCAAGTCCTACCCTTTAACAGTATTCTTTTATTCATTTTTTTTAACTGTTTGATATATATGAAAATAATCATAAGAATAAGTTTTGTTATTTTGCAGAACAACTAACATTTTATGGATTCACCTTGTTTTATCTGTCTGCAAAATGGTATGCATTTAATTCACAGGTATATCACAAGGTTTTCCAGAGCCATGTGATACAGTCTATGAGGTTCTCAGCCACTTCATTATGCATGGATGATGCATCATATCCTCTTAAAGCTTTCATGGCCCTCTTGCGGTTATCTGATTTCTCCTCAATAAATCATTTAATAGAATTGCTTTTAATTCCCAGTTTTGGATTGTGCTAAATTTTTTTTCAGAGCTAGATTGTATAAAATTTAAAGTTTTCATTAATTGAAAATTAGGGCAGAAATTGCCAGGAGTAATGATGGGGCTTAAGGAGAGAAGAATCTTAATTGATGTTAACTTTTTGCTTTTTTATCTTTTAAGTTTCTAAATTCCAACAAACTTTCTAAATTCTAACAAACTTGATATGTACTCAAAAATATCTAAAAATAGTTGAGGTTGTAGAAGCATTTTTTTAATTTTAAAATTATCATAGTATATTGGAAGATGTGATGAGTTATAACCAGCATAGGGCAAATAGTACTTTGCTTCTGGATATTAACAAAGGGCTGTTAGGATGCTTTTTTTGCTAGTTTATTGGTATACTCCTAGTCCACATAATCAAGAGGAAAAATGACCCCTGCCCACTCTCTCTCCCACTCACAAATTGTTCCTTGTGGTACACCAGGAGCAGTTTTCTCCTAAAACTCTATTGAAAAAGTATCAAATCAACCTTCTCTCACAATGTGATTGTACTCTTGCCTCCATTATCTTGTGGCATTACTCCTACCTCAAGGTGTTTAGTTCCAGATTCTCCATCGAATGTTTTCTAGCCAGGCATCTAATTAGTACAAAGAAGTTTTATAAATGACTAGTCTGATTCCTGTGTTGTTAATGGATACCATATTCTACACTGGCAGAACTGCCAGTGTTATGACTGAAATCTATGAAGGCAGCTGAAATCTGGTACGGTTATTTGGTCATAAATCTATACAGCACACCAATAGAGATATGAATCAAACTTATCTTTTCCTTTTAGGTTAATGGTTGGAGAAACTCTAATATAATTGCAAATTAAAAACATTTACTTGTGATTTCAGTGGTTTAAAGAACTTTTATACTGAAAGAGGAGTCAAGAAGGATGCCAAGATGCTACAGATATGCATCTGTAAGATAGGGAGGATGATGGTATCCTCAACAGTAATAAGAAATTTTGGAAGAAAGGAAGGTTTGGAGAGAAAGAGTTCTGTTGTAGACCTCTTCATTGGTATGATAACCCAACCCATGGAAGCTGATGAGAGCATGAAGGGAGAGAGCATACAGTAAAAAGAGACAGTGCAGGATAGAACCTTGGATTACCCGTAGGTATTGGGTATGACAAGCATGAATATCTTCTATCCAGTTTATAGAAAATTTTGACTTCTAGACAAAGGAGTTTGGGTTTCATCCTATAGATAGTATGGAAGTTATGGGAAGTTCTGTGAAGCCATTTAAAATTCTTAATGAGAAAAGTAACAATCAAATTGATATTTTAGGCAGATAAAAAGTGGCATTATGGAGGATCAAGAAATTGGAGGTTGTTGCTTGAATCATGAGGCTATTGTAGTCATCGCAGTGGGAAGCGAAGAGTATCTGGACTGTAGAGATATAGAGAAATAGATGTATGTGTGAAAGATTTTAAAAAAGAATTGACAGGCCTTGGTTGCAGTTTGACTCACTCATATTCAATTATAACCTAGGTTTCATGCCTGGATTTGGAGGAAATGTTGATGTCACTTAGAGAAATTGGAATATGGAAAGCAGAAGTTGAATTTAGGAAAAAAAAAGATTGCAAATTTAGTTTTGAATATTATGCATTTGGTCAGAGATGGCTTTGCAAAATAAATAGAACTTGCACCTGGCTTTAAACTACCTTTATAGCATAAAGAGAAGGGAAGAATTTCCAGGAAGTCAAAGAAACACAACATTCAATTCATTTTGATTCAACAAACTCTGGGGAAACATACAGAAAAAAAAAAAAAAAACAGTCCTGGGGACGGCTAGGTGGCACAGTAGATAAAGCACTGGCCCTGGATTCAGGAGTACCTGAGTTCAAATCCGGTCTCAGACACTTGACACTTACTAGCTGTGTGTCCCTGGGCAAGTCACTTAACCCCCACTGCCCCGCAAAAAAAACAAAAACAAAAACAAAAACAACAACAACAACAAAAAAAAACAGTCCTTGCCCCCAAGAAACTTATGTTAGACTGGAAGGATATAATATACAATTCTATAATCTCATGTATAATATAAAGAAAACCATAGAGGAAGAGATGATCAGTATTTGTTAGAGAGGCAGGATGGCATAAAGGAAAGAGAACTATATGGAGAGTCTTGAGAGACTAGACTTTATATCCTGATTAGACAGTATCTGTGACCAATGAATATCACTTAAACTCTCTGAATATCAGATTATTTATTTATAAAATAGAGATATCATCCAATTGACAAGATTGTTCTGAGGACCAAGTGAGATTAAATGAAATGCTATATGAGTATAACTTTATAAATCTTCAGTTATATGTGTTATTAACGATTAATCATTGTTTAATTGTATGTAGAGGAGATAGTACCTCAGCTAAGCCTTAAAGGAACATTAAAATTCTCAGATAGAAAAGTTAGGGGCGGGGGGAATTGTCGTTTGTCCTTCGTCTTTGAAGACCAATGACATCACCAGTGATGTTTTGACTTGTGTGTGAATTGAATTGAGGCAAAGTTGTGAAGTCCTCATCCTCACTCTCTCCTCTTCAAACTTCGATGGCAGGATGAATGTCAACATGACCCTGGCATCTTCAATATCTGACCAAGCTCTATTTGAGGCATAAGTAATGGATTGTGCAAATACATGGAAGCAGGAGATAGAGTACAGAGCTCAAGGAACAGTTAATAAGTCAGTTTGGGTAGAACATAGAATTAATGAAGGGGAATAGTATAAATTACAGTTGGAAATATAGGTAGGAATTAGATTGTGGTAGGCCTTACATACTAAGCTACGGAATTTGTGTAGTCAATGAAGAGCCAGTATCAGAGCAGTCACTTCGATGTATGTTTTAGAAAGATTATTTTTGTACATGTATGAAAGATTAGAGAGAGGAGGAACCAGAAAGAGTTAGATAAATTAGGAGGCTATGACAAGATGCAATGTCTAGGCAAGATATAATCAAAGGTTGAATGAGGATGGTAGTTAATTAACTATATATTACTATAACTATATATAAGGCATGAGCACAAGCACAGAATCAAGGATGAACAAAGCTCGTGTGGTGTGGGATAAGAGGTCATCATTATTGGAGTGAAAAGGTCACTCACTCTTGGGAAGTAATAAGGGATAAGTTCAGATAAGTAAGAAAGAGGCAGTTAATGGAGACACTTGAATTGCAAGATGAGAAATTTTGATTATTTCTTGGTGTCCAGTAGAGAACCATTCCAAGTTCTTAAGCAGAGATGTGCTGTGATGAAAATATTATTTTAGGAAGCTTTGACTATAGCATTTTATTTTATATAGTAATTTGAAAAAATTAGTAAAATCAGTCTATAAATACTTTTTCATCTTTATAAAATCATTAAAAAATTTATTCTGAGCAATACCAAAATTAGCGTTTCTATGTACAAAGTAGAACAAGAAATTAGACTATACATGAAACAAGCCATAAATTGGGAAATATCACAACAAAGTATTGCATAGGAATATAATGGAATATTATTGCACCATAAAAAGTGATGAAAGAGAAATATGGAAAAAAGAAAAAAATCAGAGAAAATTGGGGAAGATTGGTATGCATTCCTGTAGAGTGAAGTAAGCAGAATGAGAACAATTTATACAATAAGAAAAATATCATAAAGAAAAAACCTGAAAATGTAAAAGCTCTGTACAGTACAATGACCAGCCATAATTCTAGAGGTCTAATGATGAACCATGCTACATATCTCCTAAAAGAGAGATGATAAACTCAACATTCAGAATGAAATGTTTTTAGAAACAATCAATGTGGAAATTTGTTTTGTTTGACTAAACACATTTAGTACACAGATGTGATTTTTTTTCTTTCGAATGTTTTGGTTTATCCTTCATTTTCTGAGGGGACCATGATATCAGGGTAATGTCATGACTTGCAGTGAATTGTATTTAAGTGAGGGAGGGCTATGCAAATTCACCAGCCTCACTCTCCTTGTCCAGTAGCAAGATATACATATATATATATATATATATATATATATATATATATATATATATATATATATAGAGAGAGAGAGAGAGAGAGAGAGAGAGAGAGAGAGAGAGAGAGAGAGAGAGAGAGAGAGAGAGAGAGAGAGAGAGATCAGCATCACTGGAGATGGCCCTGGATGTTTAAGGCAATTGGGATTAAGTGACTTGCCCAGGGTTACACAGCTAGTAATTGTTTGAGGTGAGATTTGAACTCAAGTCCTTCAGGGCCAGTGCTCTATCCACTGCACCACCTAGCTGCCATTTTACTTTCTATAAAATTTGTATGCCTACTTTGAGCAGCCTTGATGAAAAATGTGAGAATGAACCAGCCAAACTTTTACAGATGATTCTTTATAGAGCAGTAGTGTCAAACTCAACTAGAAACACAGACCACTAAACCATAATAAAGATCCTTGAAGGCCACGTAATAACATTATCAATGTTCTATTGTATTATTATTAATTTTGTTAAATATTCCTAAATTGCCTTTTAATCTGGTTCCTGTGGCACTTGGGAGTTTAGTGGATCACTAGGCATTTAACACCTGTTGCAGAGTATTGATTTTGAGGAAATATTTTAATCAGTAAAACAAACTATAGCTTTACAGACTCTTCTCATACAAGTTTCTCTCATGCATAAATCTAAATCATAAAACAATACATGATACCTGTTCTAACAGAAATAACTTTCTTCAGTTATTCACTGAATTTCCACAATAGAAGATTTTAAACAAGCAGATTTTTATTGGAGAATTAACTCATTTTAGAGAAAGTTATTCTGTATAAGTCCAAAGAAGATTTTCTTCATGATTAAGAGATTCTCCTATATCCATATCATATCATACAGAATGGAACATCACAAAGGCAATTTTTACTAATGCAAAAGAGTTTGGTTTAATAATTCACATATTTTGGGGGGGAGTGGGGCAATGAGGGTTAAGTGACTTGCCCAGGGTCACACAGCTAGTAAGTGTCAAGTGACTGCGGGTGGATTTGAACTCAGGTCCTACTGATTCCTGCACCACCTAGCTGCCCCCCAATAATACACATTTTAAAAATTGAAGTAGATTGAAAATTCATGCAGCATTTGCCTAGATTGTGACATGCAAATTGACAAATTATCCTTTGAATTTATACATCAATTTGTACCTGTCAGTAAATATGGATAATGAGGAACATATCCAGTAGGAAGTTGAGATTGGGTTATATTAAACTTGTTAAACTGTACATTATTTTCACCTATCACACAATTTTTGCAATAAAAACCCAAATCTCTTATGCCAACATTATCACTATACTTTGATTGCATACCACCATGAATCCTGACATCGCAGTTTCAAAAGAATTAAATTTATACATATTGTCCTAAAAGAGACTAGAAAGACAAATAATGGGCATATGTAATACATTAGCAATGATGAATTGTATCTTCTGAGCAAAAAATGCACTACAGAAGACATGTATCAAGGAAATATATGAATGACTAGAAAATGTCATAGGCCAGCTATGTAGACAAATGAGAGTCATACATTGATACCATACTAGTATGACAACATGACATAGTGGATACTATGATAGACTTGAAGTTCATATCTTGTTTCAGATATTTCTTAATTGTGTGACTTTGGGAAAATCATTTAAACTCTTTGAACCTCTGCTTTATCATCTGATTCAGTAAGTAGTCCAGAAAGTGTGCTTGAACTTGACATCTGGAATAAAAAAAAATTATACAATAGTAATAAAATTATGAGATGATATCTCTAATGATGATAGTGACAAAATAGGTTCAAAAGATAATTTGGATAAATTCATAAATTATAGATTCCTACTATCTAGTTTTTGAAGGAAAAAAAACACCTAAAACACCTGTCCTCTGTGTTTTAGGCACAGATCTACCAGAAGCTATTTAATTCAATTAAACTAAATTTAGGTAAATCTGCTTAGAGAGAAAGAGGTGATGGACAGCTTCCCCATGTCTTTGAAAACCTCTCTAATAGAATGCATTTTGGAATGAAATTTTAGAACATTCCAAATACAAAGTCAGAATTCTATATTGAAAAATAAACCAAGATTAAGAGTTTAGGTCTTAGAACAATAGTAGATTTAAATGTTGGAGCACCCTGGGAAATTATTTCCCCAAAACCATTTTGTCAATCCCTGCCTTCCATGAACTCTTAGCCCTTTCAAAGATGAACTCCAGAAATACTTCCATAAAGTTATCTTTTTCTTGGTCTGATCATTACCTTAATTATTTGGATACAGAATATTTCCTGGGCTGACCTAGAGGTAGGGGCCTGGGGTAGAGGTAGAAGCATTAGAAACTTGTTAGGTATTACATCCAAATGATATAAAAAAGATTTCCGTGCTCAACATTGTTTCAAAATTGACAGTTAAAGAAGTACTAGGTTTTTTTAGTCAAGTGGGACCAAATATTTCAGACTAAAGCACTGTCCTATTATTTTGTAATAGGTAGACTAAAACAGAAGAGATGTGTGTATGTGTATCATTGTGCTTATACACTGTTTTGAGTACATATATTCCTAGTCTTTTAAGATTGTCTTAATAGAATTCAGATATGCTTCTATCACAAAACACCCTGCTGTGCTGCTGATAGAGAAAGGGTTTTTGACTAGGCATAGTCAATGAGAGATCCCTGTAGCACTGTACTATAGATAGAAAGTCATTAATTAATATTCTCTGAAAATCCTCAGATAATTTATTACAATGGTTCACTATTACATAGTAGGTATTCAGTGACCATTTGTCAAATGAATAAATGGTTTTTATTTTTTTAATAGCCAAAGACCATTTCAAAATTGTTTGATCAAGGTATGCTTAATAATACCAAAGTTGTGGGATGTGGTCTTCCATATCCATAATTCTAGCTACTGGAGTAGTTGAAGTTGGTAGGTGGAGCTCCAAGTTCAGATCTGCTGTGGACAATCACTAAGTCTAGTATCAACATGGTTATTCCCCCTCCTTTTACCCCTTCCAAGCAGAGAGCTACTAGATTTCCTAAAGGAGAGGGGAAGCATCCCAATTTGGAAATGGTGTAGGTCAGAACTCCTGGGCATTATCAGTAGAGGGATTTGGCCTACGAGTAGCCCCTCTACTTTCAAGCTGGGACAAGTTGGGAGACCTAGCATTTAAACAAACAAACAAATATGTTTGTGTATATGTAAAAAAAATTGTGCATACATATATATATATATATATATATGTGTGTGTGTGTGTGTGTGTGTGTGTATATGTGTGTATGTGTGTATATTTATTATAAAATACTATGACCAATTTTGCAGTGTGCCTTAGTGAGTTCAAGTTACCTGGTCTTAAATTATGTAAATGCTATTGGTTTTTTGTTTGTTTTTGTTTTTAAATATTTTATTATTTTCCAGTTACATATAAGGATAGTTTTCAACATTTGTTTTCATAGGATTTTTTGGTTCCAAATTTTTCTCCCTCCCTCCCTTTCCTCCCCCCTCCCCAAGACAAAAAGCAATCTGATATAGGTTATATATATACAATCACATTAAACATATTTCTACATTAGTCATGTTGTGAAAGAAGAATCAGAACACAAGGGAAAAACATCAACAAGAAAAAAAAAGACCAGTCAAAAAGTAGAAACCATATTGTTCAATGTGCATTCAGAATCTACAGTTCTTAATGTTATTGTTTATAAAGAGCTATAAGTGCCTCCCTGAAGGACCCAAAGATGTGCATACATTGATGACTGAGCTACATATATGACAGAACCAGAACCATCAGGCAAATTTGTCATAGGGCAAATTTAGTATTTAGCTGCAGGGAAGCAATTTATACCACTGTCTAAAAAAGTTACTGGGTTGAGGGGAAAAACTCCTCCTGAAGAAAGAGGAGATATGGTACCAGTTGGCATCAAGAAAAAAATGTAAATACTTTTATTTTATATTTTTGCTGCTCTTTCTGGACATTAAGTCAACCACCAACTTCTTCAGATAGTCATTGACTTCAGGGTCTACAGTGTATTTATTGAAGAGGCAAAACAGAGGGTGGGAGTCATAGTTCACATAAAGGTGTTTGTTCTAGGTGCCCAAGTGGACTAAGTTGTTAGAAAATTCCATAGTGGTTAGTAGGAAGGCCCAGTTATCCTGGCAGAACACCCAAAGTAATATTATGGGTCCTTGCTAATGCATCCCGACTTTCTCTGGAGGGATAGGAATAGAGACATTCAGAACTATGACATGATAGTCTCCTATTTGGAAGTTTGTTGAGAATGAACAATAATAATTGCTAACTTTTATGAACTCTTTAAGACTAACAAAGCACTTTATATTTGTTCTGAATTTCTACTTTCAATCCTGGCTTTGACACCAGAATTCTCAGGAATAAATTGTTTTGAATAGCCCTGTTTTCCATTTGGCTGAGTTTTTTCGTTTTCCAATTCACTTAAAAAACACATTATACATCTGTTATGAATAAGACATTTCGCTAGGTTTTTTGTTGTTCAGTCCTTTTCGTCATGTCTGACCCTTCATGACCCCATTTGGGGTTTTCTTGGCAAAGATGCTGGAGTGGTTTGCCATTTTCTTTTCCAGATCTTTTTACAGATGAGGAAACTGAGGCAAATAGGGCTATGTGACTTACCCAGGGTCACACAGCTAGTAAGTGTCAAAGGCCAGATTTTAGCTCTGGAAGAGGAGGCATCCTGACTCCAGCACTGGCATTCTATCCACTGTACCACTTAACTGGTCTCTTTACTAGATACTAAGGATACAATTTTTTTTTTAAATGAAAAACCATTCAGATCCTGGACTCAATGTGCTTGTATGATATATACATAGGAGAAATTGGACAAAGCGAGAAGGTAGAGAACACACCTAACCTGGTAGGGGAAGGCTTCTTAGAAGCCTTAGTCACCTGTGAAATGTCCAGTTACTGAGGGTATTTGTGCAAATGCATGGAGGTTTCTTGAAATAGCTAACAGTTTAGTTGACTAAAATGTAGATTGTTTCTAGAGATGGAATATGATAAAAATCTGTGAAGGTGGGTTAGAGTCAGTTTATATGTTATCTTAGTAACAATAGGGAGCCACTGAATTTTTTTTTTTTTGAGCTGGGGAATGATATAGTCAGTCCCATGCTTTGGGAAGAATGTGTAACAATTAGAGTGATGCCATGCAGCTTTTCCTTGGCGTCAGGAAGTTATGTTTGCTCGTGAGTACCGTCTATCAAGGCTACCAGCCAATTAGTTTGGAGCCGTGTGTGCGTGTGGACGGGATGTTCCCAGTTTCACAGGAGGCTTCTGGGAAGAAGAAAGAAACGTTGGGTCTTTTTGGTTCCTGACCTCACCATGGCAGGTCAGAGGATGGGGTCTCTAAGAAATAGTTAGATTTTTACCTTTCTCTCTGATCATTAGATCCTATTGCTCTTTAATAAATACGTAAACACTTAAATACTCTTGCTAAAGCTTATAATTTATTGGTGACCACTCATTAGATATTTTAGACAGTATAGCTAGGATTTTAGCCCCTTACAAATGTTTTGCTAGCTTTGTTAGAAATGGATTACAGAGGAAACAAAATGAATATAGGAAGACCTGTTACGAGGCCATTGCAATATTCCAGATGACAGACAATGTTGGAACTTCAAAGGTTGCATTTTGGGTAGAGGCTTGGCGGTGCCATCCATTATCACCTCTCACCTGGATTTTTGTAATTGCTCCCTAATTGGTCTCCCTGCCTCAGGTACTTCCCCTCTCCAATTGGCCTTTCCACACAGATGCTGAAGTCAAAATCCTAACATACAGGCCTTGCCATGTTCCTCCCCCCTCAATAAACTCTAATGGCTCCTTATTATTTCTAGGATCAAATACAAACTTCTCTGGCATTTAAATCCCTCCACAATTTACCTCCATTTTGGCTCTTCAGCCTTGTTATATGTTGCACTCTGTAGTCTGATTAAATTGGCCTTTTTGTTCTTCCTCACACAAGAAACTCCCATCATTCTCCTTCATGCCCTTGCAAAGCCTGTCCCCTTTGCCTGGAATGCACTTCCTTTTCCCCACTGCCTCTTAAAATCCCTAAGTT
The DNA here is from genome assembly GCF_019393635.1 of Dromiciops gliroides. NCBI lineage: Eukaryota > Metazoa > Chordata > Mammalia > Microbiotheria > Microbiotheriidae > Dromiciops > Dromiciops gliroides. The sequence continues at coordinate 164,733,333 of NC_057862.1, forward strand.
CCCTTCAAAGCTGAGCACAAGCACTACCGTGAGGACTTACCTGATTCTGCCAGATGCTTATGCCTCCCCTCTCCCATTATCTTGTACTTACATATATCTTCTGTGTCTGCATGAACGCATTCATACATAGGTCTGTGTATATATCTATATGCATATGCTGCCTATGGCTACAAAATAGAAGCTCCTTGAGATCAGGGATTGTTTGGTTTCTGTCTTCGTATCTCCAGTGCCTAGCATAATACTGCACACAAAGAAGTGCTTACTAAATGCTTCTTGACTGACTGATTGGTTGATTGGTTAAACAAAAATGGGAAAAATTAAAGGAGGGATGGATTAAGCACAGAGATTCTTAGTGTGTGTGTGTGTGTGTGTGTGTGTGTGTGTGTGTGTGTGTGTGTGTGTGAGTGAGAGAGAGAGACAGAGAGAGAGAAAGAGACAGAGAGACAGAGGGACAGAGACAGAGAGACAAAGACAGAGACAGACAGAGATTGAGACCTCTTTGGCAGTCTAGTGAAACCTCTAGACCCCTTCTCAGAATGATGTTTTTAAATGCATAAAATAAAATACCTAGGATTATGAAGGAAGCCAATTATGTTGCAATAAAGTTCTTAAAATATTTTTTTAAAGTACATGACTTCCAGTTAAGAACCCCAGCTTTAGAGTGTTCTTTATTTTTTGGTTTTTGCAGGGCAATGAGGGTTAAGTGACTTGCCCAGGATCACATAGCTAGTGTCAAGTGTCTGAGGCTGCATTTGAATTTGGATCCTCCTGAATCTAGGGCTGGTGCTTTATCCACTGAACCACCGAGCTGCTCCCTAGTGTGTTCTTTAAACATTTCTTTATTCATTTAATTGACATGTGTTAATATTTGCTTTTAATTCCACATTCACAAATTACTCTGCATGAATAGCTTCTACAAAGAAGAGTTTGTATTGGTAACCTAAAGTGTAGAGATAATAATAAGTAATGTGGTGCAATAAGGGATATAGGTAGTGCAAAAGCCTTTCCATTGTATCCAATGTTTGCTATTATTCAAATCTTTCTAGATAGGATTGTGTCTTTTTCTACATTTTCCCTTGGCCTATTCAGAGCCATTTTTCTGTTAGAAAACCACTTGCTGATTAAGTTCCTTTTCTTTCAAGACTTCTATTCTGGCTGACCTTTTGGGCAATTACAGGGCTTATTAGCCTGGTGTTAGAAAGCACAGCTAATACCACTCACTTATGTGGAGTTGCTAAGAAGCAAAGGTGTTTGGTGTAAGTCCTATTTGCATAACTGTTCTAATTACTTCTCTTCCCTAGGGTGTTAGTACCCAGTAACTCAGCCAGTATATGCGCTGTTGTCTTAATTAACAGTTCTGTACATAGAGAGAAAATGAATGGATTTCAAGAAAATCCTATTGTATGAATGGAAAATGTGAAAGAAGTATAGTTCAAGGACTATGTCTAAATTCGCTTTCTGTTGAAATAGTTCCATGTGTTAAAATATGATAAGTTTGGTATACACATATATTTGTTAAAGGTTGTAGTTTATAATAGTCCCAATGGAATATGCTGCCTGCATCAAGTAGAAGACTGAAAAAGATTTGAGACATGATTCACTCAGAATTATATATGACTGTCCATCAGAAACTAAGGAATACTATTTCTGCATCTTGCTGAGCCTTTCAAAAGAAAACTACAAAACAACACAAGAAATTAAGGGATGGCATTGTAGGTGAGATCAATAATCCATATAACCCAGTGACATCACAAATATCACCTTAGTAGGGCAAGTACAGAAAGGGACCATGAACCATTCCAGAGCCTGCCCCAAGAGACTTTCACTATCTCATGATTACTTCAAGTAGTTGTTTTGAGTTTAGCTGATTGCCTATGTACTTCCAGGCTGCTTCTAGCCAGGGTGTTGAAGGGTGGCAGATAGAATGAAGCCTGTTGGGTGAATTATTTGGACTCCAGGTCCTTTGTGGAAATGTGCTCTGAGTCATTCATGTGTATGCCAGGTTCTTGGGACCCCAGGGTTTAGAGGTTGTGGCATGCAGTTTAGGACGATGGAAAGAGCATTTATTGTAGAGTCAGAGGGACCCAGTTCAAATCCTACCTCTGAGGCTTACTATCTATATAAACTTGGGCAAGTTCCCTGGACCTCATTTTCTTCATCTATAAATTAAGCATGTTGGACTAGATTGCTTCTGATGGCTCTTTCAGTTATAGGCCTAATATCTTACACAAAGGAGTATTTTATTCTTTGATGCAATTAACCCTTCAAGATGATTATAGCTACAGTGCATGTGTTTTTTGATGTACCCCTGTGTGACTAGGATGCTTCTCTCATTAGAAAAGAAGAGTTCTGGGGAGGCTAGGTGGCGCAGTGGATAGAGCACCGGCCCTGTAGTCAGGAGTACCTGAGTTCAAATCCGGCCTCAGACACTTAATACTTACTAGCTGTGTGACCCTGGGCAAGTCACTTAACCCCAATTGCCTCACTAAAAAAAACCAAAACACCCCCAATAAAAAAAAGAAAGAAAGAAAAGAAGAGTTCTATTTTGTCGTTCTCATTTAGTTGTTTCAGTCATGTCTGACTCTTTTTGACCCCTTCTGGGGTTTTCTTGGAAAAGGTACTGGAGTGGTTTGCCATTTCCTTTTCATTTTATAGATAAGGAAACTGAGGGAAACAGGGTTAAGTGACTTGTCCTGGGTTACACAGCTACTAAGTTTCTGAGGCTATCACTGGCTTTTTGATTATGTGCATATCACTCAACATAGGATACTTTAAAAGGGCAGCTAGGTGCTGCAGTGGATTGAGAGCTGAGCCTGGAACCTGGAGTCAGACTCATCTACTTGAATTCAAATCCAGCCTCAGTCTTTCTGATTCCAAGTCCAGTGTTCTATACATTGTGCCACCTATCTGCCCGTAATATGTGGGAATAATAAATAATGCAGGCACATGGGTGCTTAGTTAATATTTTTTTTTCTTCCCCCAGAGGCAAAATTTGAATTCAGATCCTCTAACTCTAGAACCAATGATCTTTTTAGTGTACCACATTTCCCTACCCTCCTCTTAACCTAACCCAACACTGATATGTAGCTGGACAGAGAGACTATTAAGTTTATCTTTGTACTTAATACATATATACACATGCATGTATATATATACATATGCTTATCCATATCCATATCCATATCTTAGGTGCAATAAATGGACCCTGAGCTGTATATGGAATTATATGGGAATAGGAGACTGGACTGGTATAAATTAAGGAAATTTTATGATGTTTTCAATGATTCCAAGTTGCTTATTATTGCCTAAGTTCATATCTTTAACACTAATATTCTCCTAATGATAATCTATAGAACACCATGATCACAGAAGAATCACATCAGATGACCCAAATGGCTATGGAGAGATTCCGTAATATCTCATTCCCAGTTATGCTATATGAGGAAGTAGAAAGTGCAAGTAAGTAAATGAAATTAGGAAGAACAATAGAACCAGACCAAAGAAGAAATCCATGTTAGAGGCAATGTGATCTTGAAAGAATTGTAGGGTTACTTTACAAGATATTATTGAGAAAGATGTCAAAAGACATTATTGATTTTAGCAATCCTAATTCTACCACTTAATGCCTGTGTGATGATGTACAAGTCACCCAAACTCTCTAGGCCTCTTCATCTATAAAATGAGTAAGTAAGAACTAAAGTCTCTTCCAGCTCTGAATTGGTTAACCTATAAAACTGACTTCAGTATATGATGATTTACCTTTGAGAAATGATAGATTTTATAAAGGATGTGTATTATTATAAAAAGAGATGGCAAGAATTAGGCAAAAGAAATGGGGATCCCAAGTGGTACATCGGTATAGCCATTATATATAAAAGAACCAGAGGGAGGCCTGCAGTGTATTGGGTAGATCCTGTATGAAGAATTTATGGAAAATCATATTTAGTCCTTTATATTTGACGCTGAAATATGTTCCATACAGATCTCTATGATAGCCCAGGGAGGTAGGCAGTGTAAATATAATTCTTTACATTATGTAAATGAAGAGACAGAGGTCCAGAGTGGTCTCATGACTTTTCCAAAGTCACACAGCTAACAAGTGACCAAAGTAGGATTTAAACTAAAGTATTGACTCTTTAGTCCAACACTCTTCTTATGCACGGTTCCATGCTACCTCTTTATAGGTTCTTTATCGTCTGCCCTTTATAGACAACAAGTATACCAAAAATAACACATATTTTAGAAATCTTTCCAAAATAGTGATTGAAACTACTTCTGTATTTAATTTGCTATGAATCAAAAACACTGATTATTAAAAGACTATGAGCATATATTTATGCTTTTGTTATTTAAAAATTAATTCAAAAGGCATAATTATAATATAACAAAACAACATTTAAGCCACATTTCCAGAACAATATGGTGACAGTGATTTTCTGAAAAGAGTTTGTGTTCCATTCATTGTCCTAACTATTACATAGATCAAAGATACAGATTTCCATGAAAAATATATGTATTCCATTAAGTTTATAGTTATTAGAAGCATGAAAGTAGATGAAAATTTACCTTTTCTGTTGGATTCCTTTTAAAAGAAATGTATGCTCTGGTAAAACTAAATTTGCTGATATTTAAGTATTATTTCCTTTTTCAAGTCTGTTCAGGCCTTAGAAAGACCTTCACACAGGTGAAAGACAAAGAACTCAAATCATAGAATGTCTATTGCAAAGCCCTCAAATTCCTGATGGATGAACATTTAGTTTTCAATTTTTGTTTTCTTTTTCCTAGGTTTTTGCATGGGACACAATTTTCTTGGTTTATTATTCTGAGAATCATGTCAAAGCATTCCATATATATGTATATATGTGTGTATATAGACACACACACAAATATATATATAATTTTATGATTAAAACATATACAGACATACACTTTAGTTATGTAATTAAAAAATACAACTGAATAGATTGTATTCTTGATTCATAATATTCTGTTAAACTCTTAAATTAAAAAAAAACAACAATAATAAAAAAGAGGCATATTTTCTGTTCATTGAATAGGCAGGATGTGTACTTTGAAATCAGGAATTTTCTTGAACTCACTAACAATATTTTATGCTCATAAACCAGTTTGAAGCCTGAAACACAATTTCATTTATCTTTATATTCTAAGCTTTATAGTGTCTGCAGAAAGTGTCCATCTGTTCATCCGAGATTGCTTCAAATAGTGAGTGGTCAGAGAGACTTAGATGATAAAGGTCAAAGGAGCCTCTTGACCCTGTGATACTCGCAAAAGCAATTGGTGAGGAGGGACTGATATACAGTTAGATACAGCTTGCCAAAGCGGTCCCCACTTTAATTGGTAATGATAGCAGGAATACACAGTAAAGTCATTGCTGAAAGAAAACAAAAAGTATCCAATATAGTAATTTATTACCAGTCAGTGGGTCTCACGCACTCGGTTGTTTTACCCCTGCCGTGGTCAGAGAAAGCAAAAAGGTACTCTAACACTTAACTGAAAATGGATGCCCTGCTGCTATCAGAGATGCATGGTGGTCAAATGATTGCCCATGCCATTAGCTTGGTAATGTTTTCTCTATTGTAAACTCAGCTCCCCATGTCCTTCCTGTGCATCAGCTGCAGATTGAAGGCTCTCTCATTTGTCTTCTATTTCTGCTGCCAATCATCAAGCTGCTGTCCACCAGGCACATTTGAAGGAGACAATTTTTTACTATCGACAACCATCTCCAGCAACCCAGGGCTCAACGGATTTAAAAATGAATGGCCTGGGCTTTCATTTACACTTTGGGGGTGGTTTTATGCATTGTTTGTATATGTGCTTGGGCAGATAATTCAGGGGATCCAGGACCCAGATTTCAGTGCTGTTTGTGTGCTAGATGCTCTAGGAAACCTGTGCACTCCACCAGGCTTCTATTTTTTGATGAAATTAAATAGTTTGCTATAAATGCTGAAAAAATATTTGTGTGATATGGGTAGAACCTCTTTGTAGATCTTTTTTTATTTAAGTCAATCTTTAAAAAAAGAATTTAGGTAATTATAGCATTCTGTCAAAGAGGATAAAACCCCTACCAACGGATGTAAATGAGCTATTTTCCCCCTTGAATCTGGACATTTTGTTTTAGTTTTGAAATATCATATATAAAATATTTCATGATAGTTGGGGCACTGAGATGATAGATTCTAAAATTTAACAATTGATTATAAGGGCAAGGGTAAAGAAAATATTTATTTTCTTGTTTATATGTGAGATTATAGAATATTCTGATCTATTTATTCTGACTTTTTATGATCTATGTTTAAAGTAGCCTAGAAACCATAAAAGTAATAAAAATCTTTAAGTCCATAGACATTTTCTGGTCTCCTCTAGATTCTTCAATTTGTTTTTTTAAAGCACCACTTGGTGCAATAGGTATTTCTCAAATTATGAAACACATAAATTCCTGAAAGGTTATGTGTGTGTAAAGAAAATTAACTCGTGCTATAAAGTTGGAAATGAATTTCCTAAAAGGAAATGTCTTTCAATGAACTGAAGTGAATTCTTTCTTTAAAAGAAGAGTTTTTAAATGGGGATTGGCTGATGATTTCTTGGCCATTCGAAGACTGCAAGAGGCCCAGGGCACCAGCAGTTCAGCAAGGAAAACCAGTGTTTGCATTTTGCCTTATATACTTATTAGCTGTGTGACCCAGAACAAGTCACTTAACTCAGTTTCCTCATCTGAAGAACAAATTGAGACTTATCAATAGCACTTTCTTCACAGGTTTGTTGTGAGTACCAAGTGAGATTGTATATGTAAAGCACTTTGTGAACTTAAAAAGTTTATACAAATTTTAGGTAGGAGTATTGCTCCTGAATGTCATAATGCTGGGTGTTATCAATACTTGTTCTTATTTGCATCTTATTGGACTGTCTCTTTAAGACAACAAACAAAACAACCCAATGCATTGTTGCTTCAGCAACAGCCTTTTGGAGAACATCTCCCTAACTGATATTTTTCCTTAGCTCTTTGTTGGCTTGGTTGAGATAAGAAGGTTACTGCCAGGCCATGTAACAGCATGCTACAAGTAAAGACTTGGACTTTGAGCCCTTTGGTAACATATTTTCTGTGGGTCTGGTGATGAAGTTGAGATTGTTTTCCCAGAATATTAGAGCTAGAAAATATCTTTGGGATCTTCTTGTCCAACCCCATCATTTTAATAGATGAAGAAACTGAGGCACCCAGAGTGATGAAGTGGTCTGCTGAAAATCTGCTGAAATGTAACTTAGCTCAAGTTTTCTGACACTGAGTCTAGTGTTCTTTCTCTTCTATCACACTAAAGAGGTTGGGATAATGTATGAAAATGTTATTTCTCCTTTGCTTAACTTATTATATTTCAATAGATTGGGTCTTAAGGAAATTTCTTATACTGTTGCATAGTCATTAAAATGTATTCTTAATTAAACTTTAATTTGTCAATTTCATATGTTATACTATTGAAGTAATAGAACAGATAGTTTAGAAGAGGAAGGGAAAGGGGAAGGTCTTTAAAAATTGATTTTAGCTTTTCAGTTGGGCTAGCAAGCCCTAACTAAAGATCAGCTTGACTAGGAACAGACCTGCGAAAGAAGAGCTATAGACTCTCTATATGAGAAGACTTCATTTTTTTTTTTTAATTTTTTTTTTTTTTTTTTTAGTGAGGCAATTGGGGTTAAGTGACTTGCCCAGGGTCACACAGCTAGTAAGTAAGTGTCTGAGGCCAGATTTGAACTCAGGTACTCCTGACTCCAAGGCCAGTGCTCTATCCACTGTGCCATCTAGCTGCCCCGAGAAGACTTCATTTTAATCTTCAAAAGGGGTTTGATCTAGAGGTCCAGAGGTAGGACTTTCCCCAACTCAGTTCACACAAGCTTAGCAAGCCCTGGGGGTTCCTGACCTCTGCATCAGTCTCTCTTTTGATATGGTAGCATAGTCTTCATCTTCTCAAAGTTTGATAGGGCAGAAAATTTCACCATATCCTAAAGAGCCTGGTTTGGAGTATTATTTGATCATATCGATAATAATAATGTATAATTATGTTGTGCATTAAGATTTACAAAGTGCTTTGCCTACATTATTTCATTTTACTAACTAAATACCTAAGTGGAACCCCACAGTTTAGCAAAACTAACCAATTCTTAGAAAAGTCTGATAGCACATGTAGTATTACACATCTATTGTCCTCCACCTCTTCAAGGAAGGGGCAGAATATGGTTTCTCATATCTCTTATTTGGGGCTACATTTGATCATTAAAATTGCCTTTAATTTTCTTTGCATTTCCATTTTCATAGACCCTCTATGTATTGTTTCCCTGATTCTGCCTACTTCACTTTGTATCATTTTCTCTGTCTTCCCAAGCTTCTCATATTCATCATTCTTGTTTCTTAAAGTTCCATTACATTCATGTATGTACCTCAGCTTGGTTAGCCTTTTTTCAATCAATGGACACCTACTTCGTTTCTAGTTCTTCAAGGAATTTACATTCTAATAGGGAGAAACAATATATATGGGGAAGTAGTGGCTAAGAATGGAGTTTTGGTTTGGAGAAGGCTAAAACAAATGGTTAGAGAAGTCCATTATAATTTCTGTTCCAGAAGCATGGTACAATATTTGGTTTTCATTACTTTTTTCTCATTTATGACTGTAGTTACGTATCTTTGAGCTAAGTAATTTTAAAAAATAATATTCAAAAACTTGAGAGGGCTGCCATCTGGTGCAGTAGATAGAGTTCTGCGCCTCAAGTCAGGAAGACCTGAGTTTAAATGTAGTCTCAGATACTTCCTAGGTATATGAACCATAGCAAATCACTTAGCCCTGTTTGCCTCAGTTTCCTCATCTGTAAATTAAGCAGGAGAAGGAAATGGCAAACCACTCCAGTATCTTTGCCAAGAAAACCCCAAATGGGGTCACAAAGAATCAGACACCACTGAAATGACTTAATGAAAACCTTTGAGCTTACTTTTTCTAACTTCCTAATTTTATAGATTAAGAAACTGAGTTTGAAAGAGGTTAAATGACTTAACTAAAGTCATGCAAGTAATGAAAAGTAGCAGACCTGACTTCAGAACCGAAGTCCTATGATTCCAAATGCAGCACCGTGACCGCTGTACCAGGTACCAGGCTTTCCTTTATACTAATTTTCCCTCTTTGGAGGAGAGGCAGCCTTTTCACAGCACAGAGTTCTCAGCAGGACACATCTGGTTAAGAAAACTAGAGCCCCCATGTATAGAAGGTGAAGAAGAGGTGAACCAATATGGGAATCCCTGCCAGCTAATGGAAATTTCTATTTTAAGTGAGGTAGAGTTCCCAGAATAAGTTGAATCCCAGTGGTAAACAGCCTTTAGAGACAAGAAGGTAGCTAGGTAAAATAGCATTTAAGTTGTGCTTTCCATGAAATTTTTATGTGGTTATGTGTATTAAATCAGTCAAAGGAGATGGCATGTCTTGATGTATTTGGGGGGGGGCAAAAGTATAAAAGCATTTCCTTTTCCTGGATATCATGCTGATAATATGTACAGTAACTTGAATTTTCAACTAGACTTTATGCTTCAATTTAAGGCTTTCCAAAATACAATGTAGCATTATTGGTTTTTGTGTGCTACTAATGGACCATGGCTTAATTTTAGGAAGTGAGTTCTTGACAGTAGGAGGAGGACCCTGACATTTATGGATCATAAAATAATGCCTTTCATTCTTTTTTCATTATTGTCTCCCTAGCACCTTTTGTAATACCTTGAATGTAATAAGTACTTGTATATGTTTTCTGGTCTTTGTTCTCCTGGGGATGTTAATCTGGTATCTTCCAAATGTTTTTCAAGCTTGTCTAGCTACCTTTTAATGTTACTGCTTGGAAAATATCAGCAAAAATATGAAATTTCAAATCATTTAATAGGTACTATATAATGACTTAAATTATGCTAATAGCAAAAAACTTCTGACAGGTCATGCATTTTTTTTAGTTAAACCTGCTGCTTATAGAAAGTTTTGCTCCTGAAAAGGTTTTGATTGATAGGCTCGTTTGGGTTTTCACGTAAATAAATAACCATTGTGGCCAGTGGTGAAATGATGAATAAATCAGATGATCAGCAGGCATTTATTTAGCATCTGCTATATGTTAGACTGTGTGTTAGGTTCTAGGAATACAAAGACAAAAATGAGACAGTCCTTGCCCTCAGGAAGCTTGTCTTCTCTCTGGAAAGCTTGAATGAAAGTGGTGCCTTTATATGATGAGTGATCATGGACAAATTATTTAACCTCTCAGTGCCCTTGGACATCTCTCTGAGTCAGGTGATTTGCAGATTGTGATGAAGGAAAGAATTTCCTATACTGAAAGCTTCCTATGTAGGTAAAAGCACATATTCACTAACTCTGCCCTCAACACTCTTCCCCCCCCCCCCGCCCCTAAAATACCAGAAAATGCTAGAATGAGTTCTATGCTCTTTAGGTCATATCAAACTTTTGCTTTAAGAAAGTTCTGGAGGCAGCTAGGTGGTACAGTGGATAAAGCACCAGACCTCGAGTCAGGAGTACCTGAGTTCAGATCTAGCCTCAGACACTGACACTTACTAGCTGTGTGACCCTGGGCAAGTCACTTAACCCTCATTGCGCCAAAAGAAAGAAAGTTAGTTCTTTTCTTTTTAATGCAGTCAATAAAGTTGGGTGGCGGGAGGTTTCAGGATGAGTCAATTTGGCGTTTGTGGGGATGAAACAATAAAGAAGAAATTGTTTTCTTTGTTTTTCTAAAGATGCTGACATCCAGTTGTAGTTAGCTTATAGAATGGCAGGGAAAACTCCATTCCAATTCAGACCAATTACAAAAAAGGACTTAAAAAAAATAATAGGGGACAGCAAAGTGGTGCAGTGGATAAAGCACTGACCCTGAATTCAGGAGGACCTGAGTTCAAATGTGGCCTCAGGCACTTGACACTTACTAGCTGTGTGACCCTGGGCAAGTCACTTAACCCCCATAGCCCCGCAGATAATAATAATAATAATAATAATAATAATAATAATAATAATAATAATACATTTTTATAGTTTGGGGTTCCAGTTTTTATCCCTCTTTCCCTCCCTCCCCTTCCCCCTTTCCTCAGGCAGCTAACAATTATATATGGGTTATACATATATGATTATGTAAAACATTACCATATTTGTAATTTTGTCCAAGAAAACTTGATTAAAAGAAAAAATATGAAGGAAAGTGAAAAATAGCATGCTTCAGTCTATTCCATCAATAAAAGTTCTTTGTTTCACATGGATAGTATGTTTCATCAATAGTCCTTTGGAATTGTCTTGGGTCATTGTATTGCTGAGAATAGTCAGTTAATTCATAGTTCTTCATCAAACAATATTGCTGTCTCTGTGTACAATGTTCTCTTGTTTCTGCTCATTTGACAATACATCATTTCATACATGTCTTTCCAGGCCTTTCTGAAGTCATCCTGCTTGTCATTTCTTATAGTACAATAATATTCTGTCACCATTATATACCACAGTTTGTTTAGCCATTCCCCAATTGATGGACATTCATTCCTTTGATTTTTCAATTCTTAGGCACCACAAAAAGAGCTGTTATAAATATTTTTGTACAAATAGGTCGTTTTCTCTTTTTGGGGATGTCTTTGGGATATAAACCTAGCAGTGGTATTGCTGGATCAAAGGGTATACACAGTTCTATAGCCCTCAGGGCATAGTTCTAAATTGCTCTCCAGAACCGTTGGATCTGAAAAAGGACTTTTTGCCATAGTGAAAATATGATTTAAGGAATACTTTTTATGATCCACAGTTTTATTACTTTCAAATGGATGTAATATCTGGAACTAGTCTGAGGAGACTTGCTGTGAAATTATGAAAATGATTTGTCATTAGCATATCAATTAGATATTAATGACAACTTCCAAAGTTCTCCATGCCTATTGTTTGCAATAATTTGCAGGATCTATGATAAAAAGGTTTTCTTTAATAATGGTAAAAATAAATTTTCAGCCCTGTCCAAATTATCACAATTTCTGAATTAGTGGCATCCCAGTTAATGAGGTTTTAAGTTTGTGACCCAAAGGCAGGGGTAGTAAATTAAGTTCTGCCACTAGTTCTAGAATCTCTACATCCAAAAGAAAGCTGTGAGTGGGGAAGCTACTTATAAAAGAAACCTTTTCAGGAGGCCATGGAATCTTGGCTAGCTCCTGTAATTAGGTGCTTTCATGAGCTAATGTCCTGAAACATTTATTTTTCCTTTATGGTGACAGTTGCTTAAGTGGATTTCACTGGAAACACTGATGTTAGAGATGAACTTCCCTGCATGTACAGGAATGTGGCCAAAGGACTGACCTCCTAGTTACTGTAAACAAAGGCAGCTTGATAAAGGTAGATGTGCCTAGCACAAGATCCTTATACAATTGGCTTTTAATGGATGTCTATTAAATGAATGAATGAATGCATGAATGAATATTGGGTTCATCCCTATAATGTTATTAAAATTAGAATAAAAATTTAAAAAGATTTTATGCTACATTGTCTGGTAGATCATGGTATTGAAGTGAGCAGTTAAAGAAGTAAGTCATATTTTTACTTTAGGGTTTCTAGGGCCTGAATCTAAAAGGTGGTATCATGTTATGAAAATTAGAAGGAGGAACAAAGAACTTGGTTTTGAAAGACAGGTCTTATCAGTCATTAATCAATAAACAAAAATAATTGCCTAATTTATTAATTACCAGGCACTGTGCTAAGTGCAAAGAATCATGGTTATTGAGTAATTTTTCAGTCATGTCTGCCTCTTTGTGTCCCCATTTGGGGTTTTTCTTGCAAAGATCCTGGAGTGGTTTGGCATTTCCTTCTCCAGAAGCTGAGGCAGACAGGGTTAAGTGACTTTCCCAGGGTCACACAGTTATTAAGTGTCTGAAGCCAGATGTGAACTCTGGAAGATGAGTTTTGCTGACTCCAAGTCCCGTGTTCTATCCACAGTACCACCTATACAATGACAAAAAGGGAACAAAAAGTCCCTTCACTCAAGGAGCTTTTTACTGTACATCCTATGGGGGAGACAACATTTAAGACATAAACACATAGAAAATAAATACAAGGTGATCAGTGAGGTCACTAAGCCAGGGGGACCAGAAGCCATCCCTCTCCAGGCTGTCCATCGAGTCAGATAGAACAGCCATGACTTTAAAGCCCATTTTAGTTCACAAATCAGACTTGTGCTGTTGACTTCTTTAAGTTTGCATGGTATTTTTGTGGTTCTTTTTAATCTAGGGTAATCTAGGGTAGTCCTGAAAATTCACTCCAGCCCTTGAATTCACACATTGGAAGTATCATCTAGCTCTGTGACCTCCCATTCTGATTGGATGGCTCCTCTGAGAACCTCCAATTAAGGAGGGTGCCCGGGCCAGCTATGTTTTATTCCCCTCCATATTGTGCTCTGGAATTTTTGTACCTTGTTCAGTATCAAGTGCTTCATTCCTCCCACCCTTTTTAGCTTTCTTTTATGTGTTGTCTTCCCACATTAGAATGTAAGCCCCTTGGGGCAGCTAGGTAGCACAGTGGATAAAGCAGCAGCCCTGGATTCAGGAGTACCTGAGTTCAAATCCAGCCTCAGACACTTGACACTTAACTAGCTGTGTGACCCTGGGCAAGTCACTTAACCCTCATCCCCCCCCAAAAAAAAAGAATGTAAGCCCCTTGAAGGTAGGGACTATCTTTCTGCTTTTATTTGTATTCTCAGTACTTATCATGGTGCATGGTACATAGCAAGTGCTTAATAAATGCTTGTGAATTGACTGACCAGGAAACAAGTCCTATAGTAGGTGACTTGTGAGCTGAACTTTGAAGGAAACTAGGGATTCTTCAGGGTTAAGATGATAAAGTGGTACACTCCTGTCATAGAGTGACACTGTGCAAAGGCATGGAGATAGGAAAAATTATGTTTTATGTGAATATAAAGATAGCCATTTCACCAGATTGTTGTTGTCTGTCCTTCATTCTCAAAGAGGACCGTGACATGTCATGATTTGTATTCAATTGGATTTAAGTGAGGGAGGGCTGTGCAAGGTCACCAACATCATTCTCTCCTCCAGAGCCATCTGGGTCCAGTGGCAAGATATACATCAGGACAACTGGAGATGATCCCAGATATTTAAGACAATTGGGGTTTAGTGACTTGCCCAGGATCACATAGCTAGTAAGTTTCTAGGCTCATATTTGAACTCAGGTCCTCCCAACTTCAGGGCCAGTGCTGTATCCAGTATACCACCTAGCTGGATCATGAGTGGGTGAAGGGGAGTAATGTCTAAAATGTATGTTTTTATATGGTAGAACCAGGTTGGGGTCATCTTTGAATACTAAAGGTATTACCTGACATTAGAGGTAATAGAAAGTTGCTAGAAAATGACATGGTCAGACCTATACTTTAAAAATATCAATTTAACAGCTGTTTGGGGGGTGGGGGGAGAAGGGAATCCCATTAGGAAGTTATTGAAACACTCCAGGTGATAAATAATGGCCTGAATTATGCTGTTAACCATGTGAGCAGAGAGAATGGGAGTAAAATGGACAATACTTGTCCATTGACTGGATATGTGGGGTGAGGGAAAGTGAGGAGTTGAGAATGAATCTGTGATAGAGAATTTGGGCGACTGAAAGGGGGTAGTGGTATCCTCAACAGAAGTAAGGACATTTATTCAAAAGAGGGAGGAGTTTTGGGGAAAGATAATGAACTCTGTTTTGGATGTGTGTTTGAGGTATCTGTTTCAAAATGTTCAACAGGCAGTTGATTCCGTAGGCCTGGAACTCAAGAAAGAGTGGAGATTTATGTCTCTCAGGATTTATCCCACATGGCTGATAATCATACCTACTTTCTACCCGTGTACTCTTGGAAAGTCACTTTGCTTTTTCTTAACTTTTTTTTTCTCATCTGTAAAAGGAGGAAAAGACTTTGTGCTAGATGATTTCTCAAGTTCCTTTTGGCTCTAAAAGTCTGTAACCCCATGCGCTTTCTCCACATCAGCTTTCTTACTTATAAAATAAGGTATTTGAATGAAATAAAACCCAAGGAGACTTTTACCTTCCATTAAAAACTATTTTTGGGGGGCAGCTAGGTGGTGCAGTGGATAAAGCACCGGCCCTGGATTCAGGAGTACCTGAGTTCAAATTCGGCCTCAGACACTTGACACTTACTAGCTGTGTGACCCTGGGCAAGTCACTTAACCCCAACTGCCTCACTAAAAAAAAAAAAAAACTATTTTGGGTTATGTAATAAATCCTTTGTGACTTATTTTCCTAGAAATGAAGCTCAATTTATTATAATCTTTTAAAGGGCAGGTATAGGGACTGTTATTTCACTGGTATAGAGAACTCCTTGAATGAGGAAACTACCTCTCTCAATTGGCATAGATGCCTTCTCTGCAACTTTAAAGTTTCAGAGAGTTGTTCAGAGCGCTGAGAGGGCAAGCAGCTTGTCTAGAGTGACACAGCCTACATGTTTCAGAGGCACAATTTGGAACTCGAACCCAGATGTTCTTGGTTTGTGAGTCATCTTTATACCCATTATACCATTGTGCCTCTCAGGGGCAAGAAAATAAAGTTTTAATTATCTTTATTTCTTCTTCCTTAGATCCTAGATTCACTATTGTATCTTACAGTTAATAAATAGATGATTAATAATTAAGAATGATGATGAACTAATGGCATGATAATCCCTCTCCAAATGCAGTAGAACAGACATGAGTTTATAGCTGACTTTAGTGAATGAATCAGAATTGTGTCATTGATATTTTAAAGTCTGTGTGATGTATTGGTGACTTTAGGAATGCATTCTGATTCCTAGTAATTTGAGATATAGAATCCATATGGTCAATCAAGAAGAATCTTTGGTTTTCTGAAGGACTAGTGATTTAATTTCAAGTTTTATTTCATATTTCCCCTACACACTTCCAAGGGATGTGTTTATAAATCTCCAGTAAGCTTTCAAATAGACTTTCTCCATGTTTCTAGGGAGGGGAAATCTGTCATCATACGTCTTTGTGTCATTTTTCTCTTCTGGGATAACTATCTATTATGTGATCCAAAGGAAATGAGAACCCTACTCAATTGTAAATATGACTTTGGTGCCTCTTACTTGGCTGAGGCGTGTTTAGCTGCTATGAATGCTTGGCAGTGATGGAACTAGCTGTGTCCATAGTGCCACAATAGGACTGAACTCTGCTATCTCCAAAATGAAAAGTGGCATATGTCCAAAGATATAGCAGAGGGGTGGCCATGCTTTCTAGGAGGCTTTTTGCAATTTAGCCCTGTTTCAGTTTAGATAGAGGACAGTTGATGAAACTAACATGAATCTAGCAGATACTTGCATCCACTCTCTCTAATGCCAAATTTTGCTCCATTAGACCAGATAGCAAATGGAATCTGTTTGACAAACAAAAAATCCAAATCCCTATTATGCAGATAACACTATGATAGTCACCATGGGAAACACAATGTAATACTATATCTTTCTTCTAATCTTTATCCTCAAGGACCTGGATTCTGGGGCAGCTAGGTGGTGCAGTGGATAAAGCACCGGCCCTGGATTCAGGAAGAACTGAGTTCAAGTCTGGCCTCAGACACTTGACACTTAGTAGCTGTGTGACCCTGGGCAAGTCACTTAACCCTCATTGCCCCAGAAGACAAACAAATAAATAAACAAATGAATAAATGAACAAGAAAGAAAGGAAGAAAGGAAGAAAGAAAGAAAGGAAGAAAGAAAGGAAGGAAGAAAGAAAGGAAGGAAGGAAGAAAGAAAGAAAGAAAGAAAGAAAGAAAGAAAGAAAGAAAGAAAGAAAGAAAGAAAGAAAGAAAGAAAGAAAGAAAGAAAGGAAGAAAGGAAGAAAGAAGACCAACCTGGATTCTTCCTGGGAGATATTGCCAAGTTATACTAGAAACAGCACTGAATTCAGCCTCAGTGGTTCTGGTCTATATTCCAAGTTCTTCTCTTTACTAACTGTGTGTGAGAGGCCCTGAGCAAATCATTAGCTTTCCTACCCTCTTTCACCTGTAAAACAAGGAGACTGGACAATATACAAGGTTAAGTTAAATTATAAAGCAGTATGTGATTAAATGTTAGGAGTTTCAAAGGAGGGTGATATCCATGTGGGCTAGAATGGTCAAGGAAAGCCACCCCCTTCCCATGATGGTTTCTTAAGTAGTAGAGATGTTGTTTCTCTCTGTCCCGCCCCCTCCCCCTCCCCCTCCCCTGGCAGTTTCATATTTGCTAAAAAGACAAATTTGCTCATTAAACATTTTGTTGTATTTAACAAAAAAAAAAAAAGAAAGAAAAAGAAAAGCTAAAAAGTTCAGAGAGGGAGGAAGGACTTGATTTTATTTTTGAAGGATCACTAGGGAGTAGAAGGTTTACTCTTCTTCAGGGAAAAATGGAAAGAACATGTTAGAAACAGTGAATAAAGCCCCCTCAGTTTAGGGTGGTTTCAGGTTGGAGAATAGGGGGAGATAAGGTCAGAAAGGTAAATCAAGTTAGGGATAAATTCTGAACATTAAATGCCAAATGAAGAAGTTTTGGACTTTATAGTTCTTGGGGAGCCTTTGAAGATTTTTGAGTAGAAGAATGTGATGGAAATAGTATTTTGGGCAGAAAGTTAAATAAGCAGCCATGTGGAAGATGGATTGAATGGAAGTAGGTGGAATCATTAGCAGATGATTATTCTAGTCTAAACATGAGTTAATAAAAGCCTGAACTAGGATAGTTTTGGTAAGAAGGAGCAAAAGGGATATAAGCAAGATTAGGAAGAAAGTATATAATAACCTTTTTGGTGGGGGGAGGACATGAAAGAAATTGGATTGGTCTATTCAAAGAGATGGGTTTGGTTGCCTTTAAATGTAATGTATAGCCTTATTCTTTTCTTGACCTCTTGTAGTAGCCCATTGCTACTATTGCAGGCTCTTGCTCTCATTCTCTCCACGCCCTTGCTCTCTCTCCCTCCGTCCCTTTGGTTTTCATTCCATGTACTGTGGACTTGGGAAAGTGGGGTGGGAAAATTTGGATCAGGGTAGAGTTGTTGCAAAAGTCATGCAGAGTATAAGATAACAATATTTGTTTAGTTTCTTACAATTTTCACAACAAATGCATATGAATAGTATTTTCTCACTTGTATGCTCCATAACTTTATCAGGTGGATTTCTCTGTGAATGTTATTTTTAATTAAAAATGTTTTTTATTAGCAAGCATTTATTTTCTCTCCCTTCTACCTCTCTGCACTGTCACTTGAATAATTAAATAGAGAAATATAGGTGGCTCCTAGTCTGGGCCTAAATCTATCATAGTGGCATTATAGAGTAATTTCAGACAATAAGAAATATTTAAATAATTAGACATATGGCAAAATTAAGATTGTCTAGTCATTTTTCAATCATGACTGACTGTAACCACATTTGGGTTTTCTTGGCAAAAATATTGGAGTGGTTTGCTATTTCCTTCTCCAGATCATTTTACAGTTGAAGAAACAGAGGCAAACAGGGTTAAGTGACTTGCCCAGGGTCACACAGCTACCAAGTGTCAGAAGCCAGATTTGAACTCAAGTCTTCCTGACTCTAGACCTGGCACTCTATCCACTGTGCACCTAGCTTCCCAAATTGCTCAGTTTACACATCCATAAAATTTATGGAATTATTATTGGTAAGGAGTTGGTGATGGTTAAATTAAACATTTGCAATAATAGATTTAATTATGAAATCTCTTATACTATGTCTTGGTGTTTTAAAAAATCCTATTTCAGAAAATGCCCCCATTAAAGTTGGATATACATTTTAAAGATTTATTCAGACATTTGGTTTTAAGGGCTTTTCAAGTTTTACTATGAAATGATTTATATGCCAATTAATTTCTTTTTGGAGTAGTGTATCAAGATACAATTAAAATTATATTCAAGGATTTTCTACTTAATTTCTAAAATTCTACACGGCATTGTAGCAGCATTAACTGGCACTTTGGTATATAATGCTTTTACTGTTATTAAAAAAGACTATTATTAAAAATTGAATGAGATTCTACCGTATTGGAGACTTTAATAAAGTGAATGTCATACAATATAGGTAACAATAAAATTTAAGTTAAAGCCAAGCAATATCAGTGGACAAATTGAGGTTATAAAAGATATACAGGTAGCCTCCCTTCAACTTAAGGAGATGAGTTTGTTCTCAACGTTCATTTCTAAGTAGGTTGTTTGGAACTCACAGCCTATTTCCTCAGAGAAGTAATGTTATAAATGGTGATTAGGTTTCAAACTAGTCCACAAAATCCTACTTAACCCATAATATACCTGAAGTACAACATTAATACTGTTCCACTACAACTATCCATCTCTTAAAATGTTTTCTTTATGGGAAAATCCATTATGAATTCCTGCTGAGGAAGTTTAGAATGTATCTTCTCTTAGAAGGGAAAGTTAGGGTCTCACAGGTATCAGCAATAGTTTTTTTTGTTTTTTGTTTTTTGTTTTTTGTTTTTTGTTTTTTTGTTTTTTTTAGTGAGGCAATTGGGGTTAAGTGACTTGCCCAGGGTCACACAGCTAGTAAGTGTTAAGTGTCTGAGGCTAGATTTGAACTCAGGTACTCCTGAAACCAGGGCCAGTGCTCTATCCACTGCGCCATCTAGCTGCCCCAGCAATAGTTTTTTTGGAGGGCCAGACATGTCTTCTGGCTACCAATAATTAGGTCATTATGTTTCTGTAAGTCAGCGGTATTTGTTAACTATTATCTAATCAGCAGCCTGGTGCAGTGGAACGAGGCATTGGGCTTCCAGGTCCTGGGTTTGGAACTTAGATGTGCCATTGTGCCAAGGACTTTGGGCAAGTTACTTTAAAAAAAAATTTTTTTTTTTAAATTTTGCAGGGCAATGAGGGTTAAATGACTTGCCCAGGGTCACATAGCTAGTAAGTGTCAAGTGTCTGAAGCCATATTTGAACTCGGGTCCTCCTGAATCTAGGGCTGGTGCTTTATCCACTGCATCACCTAGCTGCCCTTGGGCAAGTTACTTTTTTGTTTGTTTTGTTTGTTTTGCGGGGCAATGAGGGTTAAGTGACTTGCCCAGAGTCACACAGCTAATAAGTGTCAAGTGTCTAAGGCTGGATTTGAACTCAGGTCCTCCTGAATCCAAGGCCAGTGCTTTATCTACTGCCACCTAGCTGCCCCTCGGCAAGTTACTTTTTAATCATTTGAGGGAGTGGGACAGGATGACCTCTTACATCCCTTCTAGCACCAAATCTATTATGGAAGACTCCTGTTAGCTATTCAAGGAGCTTATAGTCTAATAGTGTAAGACACTAATATAAAGAGCTGAAAATGTAATACATTCATTAGAGAGATATGTGAGAGCTGAGGCAGGATCTGGGAGAGCTTCAGGGAGAAGGTAACTTTGGAGTTGCACATTAAAGATGGTTAGGTTTTCAACAGCTGAAGAGGTAGTGGCCGGGCATTTGAGGTATAGCAAATGAAACCCCATTGCATAGTTAGTGCATGGCAAGCTGGTGAATAAAAATGATTGAGCAGATACTTATTAAGTGCCTATTATATGCAAGATACTGTGCTTTGTGCTATAGATCCAAAGTTAAAAATGAAACAGTCACTTCCCTCCAGAAACTTATATTCTCCTGGGTTTATAGCATATATTTGCAGATAAGTGCATGCATGATGGTGATGATGCTGATGCTGATATAGAGCCTACTATGTGCAAGGCACTCTACTAACTCCTTTACAAATATTACCTCGTTTGATCCTGTTGAATGTTAAATACAGTTTTCATAACCATCCTCCTACAAGATAATAAACAGGTCTGAGATATCAATAATATCTCCTACCATTTGCTCACCCGGATCAGAAAAGGCTATTTCTTCCTCTCTTACCAGAAGTAGGTACCTCACAGAAACCAGATCAGAGAAAGGATAGGAAAAACATAATAACAATTTAACATTTTATCCCAAGAAGAAATATCCAACACATGATCATATGGAGACTCCCTCCTAAGAGAGAAGCTCAAAGACTCCCTATTTCTGAGGGTATATATGGTTTTTTTGTCCACTGATTACAGGGTGTTGTCAGTTTCAATAGTATGATACAGAAATCAACCCAGAAGCAAAAAGCAGTTTAACAATTTCAGTTATAACAAGTATGGAGGAAATACAGAAGCATCATGATAAGATTACAGGTTTCCAAAAAAAAAAAGTTTGGCAAGGATGAGGATGCCAAGATGTCATCATAAGATAAGGACTTACTATCTTGAGGGAAAAGAAAACACTAGTAGGGTCTTTTTTCTGCTGACTATCTAGGTACAGTTTTGAGTTCAGTTGAAGGATATTTTGCTCCTATTAAGCCAGGGTTTCATAAAAAATACTTTTGGTTAATAAGGTACCTCTCTCAAATCCAGGTGACCCATATAGTCATATTAACAATCCTCACTACAGCCCTGGGAAGGAGGTACTATTGTTAATCCTCTTTTTTTTTTTTTTTTTTTTTTTTAGTGAGGCAATTGGGGTTAAGTGACTTGCCCAGGGTCACACAGCTAGTAAGTGTTAAGTGTCTGAGGCCGGATTTGAACTCAGGTACTCCTGAATCCAGGGTCGGTGCTCTATCCACTGCGCCACCTAGCTGCCCCCTGTTAATCCTCTTTTATACTTGAGGAAATAGAAATGGAGGTTACTTGATTTGCCCAGTAAGCATCTGAGGCTGGATTTCAACACAGGTCTTCCTGACTCAGTGCCTAGCTGTATGGTAATTTAAGGAGACAGATAATAAATAAATAATGTAACTCCTTGATAGTAGAGACTGGTTTTGTCTATTTTGTTTTGTTTTGTTTTGTTTGTCCATAGATCCCTAACAACTAGCACAGAAACTAGCTATGTGACCCTGGGCAAGTCACTTAACTTCTGCCCATAGATAGTAGTAGGACTTAAGTTAGCTCAACTGAAAAATGAGGGGATTGGACCTTATGACCAGCTCTAAATCTATAATCCTGAGAATATATATAAATGTATTTATATTTTTATGTGTATGTGTATGTACATATATATCTTTGTGTAAATGTGTATGTACTTTCTTACCAAAGCCATTCCTTCTAACAAAGAATAAAAAAGAAAGGGAAAAATAGCAAAAATAGTCAAACATTGATCAAGTCTAATAGTATAAGTAATTGTTTAAACCCCCCACCTTGGGGCAGGGAATTAATTTTCCTAGTTCTTCTCCTTATCAAATATTTTGAGGTGACAAGTCACATGTAGCATAATTAAATATTTTTCCCAAAAAAACCATTAGTTTAAGAAACTGTTTTTACTGATTTAGTTTTATATTTAAGGTAGTTTACATACTTCTAAGCCTTTTACAATGCATCCCAGGTAGCATCCATTCATCATTTTGTCAGAAGTTTGGGGGGGTTTTTTGTTTGTTTGTTTTTTTGTCATAATAAGGAAATTGTTTGAATTTGTATTCCCACTTCTGGGCTGGAGTTGAAGCAGGTGATTGTTAAGCCTTTTGGTCTTTCTAATCAAGCATCAAGGGGACACTGTTCTCTACATAGTAGGGAAAAGAGGGAAAGAAACTAAAGGAGCAGTCTGCCATTTTGATTTGAAGGAAATGTGCATGCATCTCAAATTTTTTTCTTCCAGGTTTCTCTGTCTTGTAAAAAATGTGTTTTGGTTTTGGGAGGTTTTTAGGAAGATTTTTTTTTTCTATTATCATCAGGGTACTTTATGTGGGGAGGAGTTAGAGGACTTGAAAGGCAAAATGCTTGCTGACCATCTGGGATTTACCCTTCACACTTGCTTTCTCTGTAATACTTTCCAAAGGTCTTTGCCCTCAGGACAAAGAGATTTTGTTGGGCTCAGCTCTCTTCTCTTCTCCTCCCCACCTGCTGTTGCACTTTCATATGCAGATT
The DNA here is from genome assembly GCF_019393635.1 of Dromiciops gliroides. NCBI lineage: Eukaryota > Metazoa > Chordata > Mammalia > Microbiotheria > Microbiotheriidae > Dromiciops > Dromiciops gliroides. Next base: position 164,756,274 of record NC_057862.1, read on the forward strand.
TCCCTCTGCAACTTTAAAAGCCAACTCCCCTAGAATTGAGCATGGAGGAGAAAGGATGGATAGGTCTGGAGAACATCCCTTCTTTACCCCTCTATTCCCTGACAATAAACAGAACTCCCTCCTTAGCTTTACTGAGCTAGCTCATAGTAGCCCCAAAGGTTATAAAAAACAAAAGGTTGGGCAAAATGCTAAGGCTTAGAAGAAATAGAAGAAAACATATTTTATCTTTCTTGGAAAGTTTTGGGAATTCAGGTAATAAAGGAGCCCATGAAAAGTGTCTTTCAAATATTACCTAATCATAGTTATATGAAGGTGTGTGTGTGTGTGTGTGTGTGTGTGTGTGTGTGTCTTAATGAGAGAGTGGGTATTATGTACATATAAATATTATTAAACTTAAGTATTTATTGTAGTCGATAAATTTTCTTTTTGTTTTTGTGGGAGCAATGGGGGTTAAGTGACTTGCTCAGGGTCACACATCTGGTAAGTGCCAAGTGTCTGAGGCCGGATTTGAACACAGGTACTCCTGAATCCAGGGCTGGTGCTTTATCCACTGTGCCACCTAGCTGCCCCCTGTAGTCGATCAATTTTAGAAATCTTCTTTGTCATTAAATCATTGATTAGAATTTTTAACTCTTTGGTATAGTAAAATATGTTTTTATGACTTGATAAGCCATAACATACGAATTTTATTGTAGTGTGACCTTCTTTTGAATCTCCTTTAGCACCATCCATCCAATATGATATGGTGGAAAGAGCTTTGGGTCTGAAGTCAGTTGAATTTAATCTCACCTAGTGCTTACTTCAGGTGTGACTTTGAGCCAATCACTTATCCTCCTTGGACCTCAGTTTTTCATATATATAATGAAGGGATTGTGTTAGATGACCTCAGTATCCTCCCACCTCTAGATCTGGGATGCAAAAATGATAGGATCAGACCCTTTCAAATACCTAAACAGAGAAGTCAATATAGTATATGATATATACATGCATTTAAATGACTTAAAATTTAGCTACATACTGATAAAAAAATCTACTCTTAATTACTGATCATTAAATTTGTCAAGGTATAAACTCTTAAAGTTAGAAAAGATACTCGATGTTATTGAATACAACCTTCCTTCCTCTTTAGGGCATCTCTCCTATGCCATCCCTGATGGGTGATTATCCATATACACTCTTTATAACATGCAAGTAATTGAGATTTTATATGTATGTATGTATGCTATCTATTTTTTATCTGACATAATGATAGTGTTTTCAAAAACTATAATTTAATGTATTTAAAAGTTATGCACATACATACATTTGTATAAATTTATGTGTGTATGTATATATATATGTATATGTGTATGTATACCTATCTATCTATATCTATATACTTTTATCGTTGTTGTTGTTTGTTCTTCATTCTCAAAGAGGACCATGACATTGGGCTGATGTAATGAATTGCAGTGAATTGAATTTAAGTGAGGGAGGCCTGTGCAAGGTGCCCAACCACACTCTCTTCTCCAGAGTCAGATAGGTTCAGTGGCAAGATATACATCAGGATGACTGGAGATGGCTCCTGATTTTTTTTTTTAAGGCAATTGAGGTTAAGTGACTTGCCCAGGGTCACACAGATAGTAAGTGTTTAAGGTGAGCTTTGACTATAGATCCTCCCAACTTCAGGGCCAATACTATATTCATTGTGCCACCTACCTGCTATGTATCTATGCTTGTATATTTTAAAGACAAAAGAAGGTGAAAATTGGCATATCTGATCAACGTACTGATCAAGTTTTAAAATATGATCAACGTATATTAGTCAACCTCCCACTTCTGCAAAGGGGTGAGGTATGAATGTTTTCTCATATCATCTTTATTCATTCATTCATCTATTTATTCATTCATTCATTCATTTATTTATCTATTTTAGAATTTTATTTTCACAAATTACATTTTAACATTGATTTTTTAAATATTGTGTTCCAAATTTTCTTCCTCCCTCCCCAGCCCCCTTTAAGAACTCAAGCAATTCAATATAAGTTATACATGTATAGTCAGGCAAAACATTTCCACGTTAGTCAGGTTGTGAAAGAAAACAGACAAAAAAAACCTTTAGAAAAAGGAACTAACAAAAAAATGCTTCAATCTGTATTCAGAGACCATCCATTATTTCTCTGTAGATGGATTTCATTTTTCATAAGTCCCTCAGGGTTGTCTTGTTTGCAACCCCAGTTCCTTTGCCCTCTGGAATATCATGTTTCAAGGCCATGATCCTTTAATGTAGAAGCTGCTAGATCTTGGGTTATCCTAACTGTAGCTTTGCCATACTTGAATTGCTTTTTTCTGGCTGCTTGCAATATTTTCTCCTTGATCTGGGAGTTCTCAAATTTGGCTATAATATTCCTGGAGGTTTTCATTTTGAGATCTTTTTCAGGAGGTGATCGGTGGATTCTTTCAATTTCTATTTTACCTTCTGTTTCTAGAATATCAGGTCAATTTTCCCTGACAACTTCTTGGAAGATGATATCTAAGCTCTTTTTTCGATCACGGCTTTCAGGTTGTCCAAAAATTCTCAAATTATTTCTCCTGGATCTATTTTCCAGGTCAGCTGTTTTTCCAAGGAGATATTTCACATTGTCCTCTATTTTTTAATTCTTTTGGTTGTGCTTTGTTGTGTCTTGATTTCTCATAATAATTAGGTTCTAGATTCTATTTGCTCAATCCAAATTTTTAAGCAATTATTTTCTTCATAGAGCTTTTGTATCTCCTTTTCCACTTGGCTTTTCAAGCTGTTGACTATTTTTCATGACTTTCTTGTATCACTCTCATTTCTCTTTCCATTTTTTCCTCTACCTCTCTTTCCTTATCTTCAAAGTCCTTTTTGAGTGCTTTCATGGTCTGAGACCAATTCATATTTTTCTTGGAAGCTTTGGATACAGGAGCTTTGGCTTTGCTATCTTCCTCTGAGGGTGTATTTTGATCTTCTTTGTCACCAAAGAAAATTTCTAGGGTCAGCATTTTTTTTCTGCCTGCTCATTTTGCATGTGGGTTGAGTTCCAGAAGCAGCCACAGCTGTAGCTGAGAGGCTTCTCTTGTGTGGCCTGTCTGCAGCTGGATTTACATGGCAAGGCCTTGAATTGGATTTGCACAGTGTGGCCGCAGGGCTGTGCTCCACTTTCACCCTGGTACAACAGATATTTACCGCCAACCTTTTAAGCTTGGATGGAAAATTATCTCACCCCCATCTTTTTGTGGATTCTGCTGCTCCTGGAATTGTCTTTATGGATGGCATTATTTGAAGAAATTTGGAGGGGTTTGGGGGGAGAGCTCTAGGAATTGACTGCCTTTCCTCCACCATCTTGACTCTGCCGCTCCCCCACCCCACACATTATCATCTTTAGAGCCATATGTGTTGTTTATAATTTTGCAACTTTAACTTTTGATTTTTGTGCATGTGGTTGTTCTTTCTGTTAATATTGTTGTAGTCATTATGTATATTGTTTTCTTGGGTCTGCTTACTTCACTCTGTCAGTTCACATAGGTTTGTTCAAGCTACTCTATTCATCAATTGTATTACATTACATTCACATATCACATTTTATTTAGACATTCTCCAGTTAATAAGCTTCTACTTTGCTTCCAATTCTTTGCCCTGCTCCCCCCTCACACACACACACACACACACACACACACGCACACACACACACACACACACACACACACACACACACACTCTCACTCACTGCTACTGCTAACCTATGTAGGGACTTCCTTTTTAATCATTGTCCTGCTTGGTGTATAAGCCTAGTAATGGAATCTCTCAGTTAGAGGATATCGTCCTTTTAGTTGCTTTATTTATATAATTCTAAATTGCTTTTCAAAATGGTTCTATTGATTCACAGCTCTACCAACCATGCTCTACTGTGCCTATCTTCCCATAATCCCTCAAGTATTGACTATTCCCATCTTTTGTCATCTTTGCCAATTTTCAGGGTATGAAGTGAAACCACATTAGATGAATGGTCAAAGAATGTAAACAAATGGTTCTCAAAAAAAGAATTACAAACTATTAACAACCGTATAAAAGAATGCTGGAAATTACTAATAATAAAGAAGTGCAAATCAAAACTGATTTGATCAAAAGCTTTTTCATTCAATTTTACCAACATTTTCTTACTCCATTTTGCTTTTTTTCAATGTTTAATAAGTATTTATTTAATGCTAACTTGTTGCATAGCACTGTGCTGGGTGCTGTGGTGGCCATGGAGGGGGCAGGCATGGTAGGGTCTAAGAAGTAGAAACATAATCCTAGCTCTCACAGAGTCAATAGTGGAATTGAATAAATAAGATGGACATATAGAAGGTGTATTACACTAATTAAATAATTCACTTCAGCAAATATTTATCAATGTCTGCTTTGTTTAAAATGCTATGTTAAGTGCTGATTTTTGGATTACAAATCATGTCACCCCTACTCTCTAGAGTCTTATTATCTAATGGGGATTTATAATTTGTACACAAATATGTAGGATGCAAGGTATAAAGGCAACAGGGACAAAGAAGAAATCCTGAAAATGGATAAACTGAGGAGCGTAAGATTACATTGAGCTTGGGAAGATGAGGGAAAGCTTCTTTGATGAGCTGGCACTTGAAATGAGCCTTGAAAGAGAAGGACTTTAAATGGGGGTGCATGAGAAATGGGTCCATTCTAAGTATTGGGGAATTCATGGAGGAAGGCAAATGCAAGACAATATCAGTCAAGCTAGTCAATTTGGCTAAAACATAGATCACTTAAAGAGTAGTGGTATAAAAGAAGATTGGACAGGTAAATCAGAGTATTTTAGAGCTTATCTAGTTGAATTCATACTTCAATAAGAATTCCTCTAAAGTGTTCATATAATCGTTAATTTAAAGACTTCTAGTGAAGGAAAACATTATGTCCAAAGATAAGCTACTAAAGTTTTGTTGGGAATTTTTTACTTACCTCAAAATGAAATCTGCCTGCCTGTACTTTCGACGTATCACTCCTAGTTCTACCCTTTGGCATCAGACAAAACAAGTCCAGTCTCTTTCCCCCATGATTATCCCTTCCAATACATGAAGGCAGATTTTGTGTATCCTTCCCCCAAGTCTTCTCTTCTCCAAGTTAAACACCTCCTGTTTCTTTAATCATCCTCACATTGTATATATAGTCCCTGGACACCACCGTAGCCATCCACTGAATTAATTGATGTTCCAGTTAATATCCATTCACTCTCTTATGAATTTCTCTCCTCTTCCCACCCACATCTGTTGAAGTCCTTCCATGAAATAGTTAAATTGAGTCGAGTAAAACAAATTGGCATATTGTCCATGGCTGAAAATTTATGCATGATTCTACATTCTTAAGTCCATCACCTCTCCATTAGAAAAGGTTTGTAAAAAAAATGCTTCTTTATCTGTCTTTTGAAGTCATAATAGTCATTACATTGATCATTATTCTTAAGTCTTTCAAAGTGGTTTTTCTTTCTATTACTGTTATCATTGTATAAATTGTTCTATTTCTGTTCACTGTATCATCTCATACAAGCCTTCCCAGGTCTCTCTGAAATCATCTCTCTTTTTTTCATTTCTTATGGTTCAGTAATAGTTCATTACATTCATATACCATAATTTATTTAGTTATTCTCCAATTGATGGACACTCACTTTGTTTCTCTTTCCTGATCACATAATTTTAACTGGTTTGTCACCACAGTGACATATATTCCACTTAAAGTTCACTAAAATCCCCCAATTATTTTCACATTAAGTTGTCTAGCCCTGGCTATACTGATATAGTTGATTTTGGAAAACAAATATAAGACTTTAAATTTTTTTATTATCAAATTTCATGTCATTAAATTTAACCCATTGTACTAGCCTGTCAAATTATTTTCACCTTGATTTAGTTAACAGTCATGTATTAAGTACCTACTGTGTACTAGGCACTGTATTAAGCAATGGAGATAAAAGAAAACAAAAGCATTCCCTACTTTCAAAGACCTCACCGTCTAATAGGGAAGACAACATGTGAACAACAGTGTACAAACGAGTTATATGTCTGTGTATATATGTTATATGTGTGATACACATGGCATATGTGTGTGTGATAAATTATAGATAACCTCAGAGAGAAGTCACTAACTTTAAGGGGGATCAGGACATGCCCTTGCAGAAGTTGAACTTTTAGCTGGGATCTAAAGGAAGTCAGGGAAGAAAGGAGATAGAGATGATAGGAGTTCAGGCATAGGGAGTAGCCATTGAAAATGCTTAGAATTAGGACATGGAATGTCATCTTTTAAGAACAGCAAGGAGGCCAGTGTCACTGCACTATAGATTATGTGGAGAGGATTAAAGTGTAAGATTTTAAAGGAAAGAGAGGTGTCAGGTTATGAAGTGCTTTAAAAGCCTAATAGAGGTTTTCTGTTAGACCCTGGAGTTCATTAGGAACCATTAGAATTTACTAAATGTGGAGACTGAGGGAGAACATTGTTAATCTGTATTTCAGGAAAATAATTTGATAGCAGATTGGAAGATGGACTGGAGGGGGCAAAGACTTGAGCCAGGGAGAGCAATCAAAGGGTTATTTCAATAGTCATGGTGATAAGGGCCTACACCAGCATTTGGCAGCATTAGAGGAAAGAAGAGAGCATATAAAAGATGTTTCAAAGGTGGAATTGACAGGACTTGGCAACAGATTAGATATGGGAGATGGGGGCAGAAGACTCTAGGGTTGTGAACCTCAGTGACTGGGAAGATAATAGTGCCCTTAACAGTAATCAAGAAGATCAGAAGAATGGAGAGTTTGGGGAGAAAGATAATCCCCTAAAGTTCAGCTGTGGACATGTTTAGTTCAAGATTTTTGTGAGCCCTTCCATTTGAGATATCTAATACTCAAGAGATCCAATGTATCAGATATACTTCTCAGACTAATGTCATCTGCAAATATGATTTTGATTTCTTCATTCACATCATTGATCAAAATAGTGAACTCCAGAAGACCAAATAAAACTGAATCACTTCATAAGAAACTTCCTTCTAGGCTGAAATTAACCCACTATTTTTTGGATCCATTCATTAAAAAATTATGAATGTTCCTAAATATTTGAACCCACATATCTTTATCTTGTCAATTAGAATGACATAGTGATTTTGAAAAACATTTTGCTCAAATCCCCTGTATACTGTATTTATAACATTCTCCTGAGCTCCAAACCTGGGAATCTTGTCATAATAGGAAATGGGCTTAGTCTGGCATGACCCATTCTTTTTTTTTTTTTTTTTTTTGGTGGGGCAATGAGGGTTAAGTGACTTGCCCAGGGTCAAGTGTCTTTTCTTTTTTTTTTTTTTTTTTAATTTCTGTGCGTATGTGTGTGTGTTCATGTGCGAGGTGTCTGAGGCCAGATTTGAACTCAGTTCTTCCTGAATCCAGGGCCAGTACTTTATGTACTGCACCACCTTGCTGCCCCGAGCATGACCTATTCTTAAAGGAACCACTTTGGCTTTTAGTATTTATTGTTTTCCTTTCTAATTGATCACAATTCAAAATTCTCATGTGTCCTCAATTATATGTTCCAGAATTTTGACACTGATTGAAGTCAAGCTCAGAGGTACATACTTTGAAAACGCTATCCTCATCCCTTTCTTAAAAATTAAGAGAACATTGGACTGCCTTTGATCCCATGGTAGCTCTCTAATTGTCATGACCTTTTTACTAGTTTCTGACAGGTTCAGAAATCAGATGGCAACTAATCTGTTTTATTTTAAATATGTTTCTTTTCAAGATAAATTAGACTAGATGGCCACTTAATTGGGTCCCTTCCAAACTTGGACATCCTGTGATTTTGTAGTTCAGCCTTCCCTCAATAACCTTTTATATTACCATCTACCCTGGGAATGAGCATATTCTTTCTTGGATCTTCCTCTTGCCCCTGATATTATTCTTGGACAATAAAATAGCTCCAATCATTTTGTTGTTGTTGTCCTTTGTATCTATCTCCAACCTCAGATCATTCTGAGCTTCAGTGCTCATCATTTTAGCCTTCTAGGATCAAGTTACTACTTTGTGTTCATCATCCATCATCCATGACCTTCCACAGCTTCTATCTTCTATCCTTAGAAAAACAAAGTTGTTTGTGCCCTTATATAAATCTCTTTAAACTATTCCCATTCAATATTCCTTATTGGAATAACTCATCCTTAGTATTTCATTCTTGATAGCTTCCCATTTCTTTGACCAATTTCTCTTATAGAATTCTAGGCTACAAGATTCTGCTTTTAATTTCTTTTCATTTAGAAATTTCTGCTTTTTGATTATTCCTATACTTCTCTAACCCAATTGGAGTGAAATTTTTCCTCTAATGTTCTCATTATTTCTACTTAAGTCACTACTTTCCTTACTAGTTACAGTCAATTTCAAAATAACAACTCCTACTATTATTTACTCCATGTTTTGAAGGACAGAATTTTCATTAAGGCAAGGCACAAATTTATCAATTGTTCTAGCTTTAGAAGAGAGAGCTTTAGTACTCTGCATAATTGAAATCCCACATCAGTACTATATCATGTGTCCATCCTACATCTGTGATTTGTTTCCCAACCTCCTTGTTTTTCCTGCCCCTCCATCTAGGTCAGGGTTTTTTAAACTGACGTCATGAACTTATTTTAAAAATAATTTGATAACTGTATTTCAATATGATTGGTTTCTTCTATATTCATATTATTTTATTTTATGAATTTAAAAACATTCTGAATATGTTTTATTTTATCAGACTTCATCTGACTGTCAAAAGAGTTCATGACAGAAAAAAGGTTAAGAATCCCTGCTACAGGTGATCTTTATATTCCCATTTTGATTCAGCAAACACCTGTTAAGTCCCTATCATGTTTAAGGCTAGTAAAACAAAAACAAAACAATCTATTCCTTTAAAAAGATTGATAGAGCACCAGCCCTGGAGTCAGGAGTACCTGAGTTCAAATCCGGCCTCAGACGCTTGACAGTTACTAGCTGTGTGACCCTGGGCAAGTCACTTAACCCCAATTGCCTCACCAAAAAACCCCACGAAAAACAAAAGATTATATTTCTATTCTTTCTTACTGCAGTGTTCTCTACGAGATTTCCTCCCATCTATACATGAGTGTATCTTCTTGCATTGATTGATATGGGGGGCTGTCACATGTTATTCCTCTCTTCTTTTTCAATAAGGGATACCTTGCAGTTTTATTGTCTGGAGGTAATGCTTTTCTGCATTGAGTTGTATGAACTTCAGCTTGGGGTCTATTTCCATGGCTGCCACATTGACTTTGCCTACCCCATCTTGCTCAACAGCAGCAAAGAGGGCCTGTAGTAGGGCCTGGACTGGGTTGAAGGTTGGTGGGAAGGATGGCTTGGGGACTGTGAATAAAGATTTTGATCATTCATTAGGATTACAACATGGAAGAACACAAGAGGTTTCCTAATGTAGTGGAAACAGAACATTACCAGGGGAGACAGAGAATTGAATTCTAACATACCTAATATACTTTCCATATATACCTTCTCAAGTCCTCCTTAAACTTAGTGCCTCTCCTCTGAGACTACCCCCAATTTATGCTCTTTTTAGCTTCTTTGTACATAGTTGTTTGCAAGTTGTCTCTCCCATTAGACTGTAGGCTCCTTGAGAGCGGAGGTGGGTTTTAAAATTTTGTTTTTTAACCTTTCTATGTATACCCAATACTTACCACAGTATGTAGAAGCACTTAATAAATACTAGTTGACTAACTGTACCATCTTACCAACTTGTAAGGATACTTTACTTCAAAATTTCAAAGATCCATAGGGGTTTGTTTCTTTTTATTGGGGAGGGGAGGCAATTGGGGTTAGTGACTTACCCAGGGGCACACATATGTCTGAGTTTGAATTTAAACTCAGGTCTTCCTTACTCCAAGGCTGGAGCTCTTTCTATTGTGCCACTTAGCTGCCCTGATCCATAGTTTTTTCCATGACAATACCTCCTCCCCCACTACAGTTCAAAATCCCGCAGTAGTTTAGTAGCTAATGTTCATGGTCTGAAATTAGCATCATTTTTAGCTTATCTAGTGATACAGACTTTATCCAACTTTATGGACACATATTTAGACTAAGATATAAAGTTGCCTGTAGGCTCAAATTGATAACTTTCTATTACAGAAGTGATAGCATATTGAAAAGAGCACAGGGGGCAGCTAGTTGGCACAGTGGATAAAGCACCAGCCCTGGATTCAGGAATACCTGAGTTCAAAGCCAGCCTCAGACAGTTGACACTTACTAGCTGTGTGACCCTGGGCAAGTCACTTAACCCCAATTGCCTAATCAAAAAAAAAAAAAAGCATAGGATTTGGGGTCAGAGGAACTAATTGCAAATGCTAGCCATTTTTAAATACCAGTATAACCTTGAGTAAATAATTTAACTTTTTTCCTTTCTTTCTTTTTTCATTTTTGGAGGAATTTGAGGTTAAGTGAATTGCCTAGGCCCACAAGAACTAGTAAGTATCTAAGGCTGGATTTAAACTCAGGTACTCCTGACTCCAGGGCCAGTGCTCTAATTCATTGTACCACCTAGCTGTCTTAGCATCCTTACTTTCTTTCTTTTTTCCTTTTTCTTTTCTTTTTTTTTTTTTTGCAGGACAATGAGGGTTAAGTGACTTGCCCAGGGCCACACAGCTAGTAAGTGTCAAGTATCTGAGACAAGATTTGAAGTCAGGTCCTCCTGAATCCAGGGCCAGTGCTTTATCCACTGAGCCAACTAGATGCCCAGGGCCTTACTCTTAATCAGTGTCAGTTACTTAAAAAACAAAACAAATACCATCCATGTCTCTAATATGTTCATTTTTTTAAGTTAAATTAGAGCCAGATTTCAGTGACCATTAAATGCCAAAGGAGTTTGTATTAGGCAATAGGAAACCAGTGAAAGATTTTGGTGATTTTAGGGACATAGTGAGACATAAGTAAATGAATCATCAAGCAATTTCAGTCACCCAAATGTGAACCCATTAAGGACTGGACTAGGTGATGATAGCAAGAAGAGAAAGTAATAGATAGATGAAAGTCACAAAGAAGAACTTAATCCTTGCTATGGCTGATACTGGAGAAGGAAGAGTCAGAGGTGATTCTGGAATTCGAGTCTAGAAGAGAAAATATATGAAAAAATAATGCCACTTTTGACACATAGAGGAGTAAGGAGGAGGAACTAATGTTGATCTGAAGATTAGATATTTACTCATATATATATATATATATATATATATTTTAGTGAGGCAATTGGGGTTAAGTGACTTGCCCAGGGTCACACAGCTAGTATGTGTTAAGTGTCTGAGGCCAGATTTGAACTCAGGTACTCCTGACTCCAGGGCCGGTGCTCTATCCACTGCGCCACCTAGCTGCCCCCTTTACTCATATATTTTGAGTTTCAGGTTATAACAGGTTGCTCAAGTAGAAACGGTATACATACAAGAACACACACACATACACAAAGTAGTTGAAAGGTAAGATAGAGGGATGACACTAGCATTTTAATTTTAAAGAAATTCACTAGATGGTTCAAATGAGATAATATATGTAAAATGCTTTGTACAGTATAGCTGCATAAATGCCAATTTGAGTGGGGACTTCATTGTATAGTGGTACATGTCTATAATCTCAACTGATAGTAAGGTATAGAGGCTAGTAGATCACTTTATTGAGTAGACAGTGACACAGTCAGACCTGAGCTTTATTATAACCAATTTTGCAGTGAGTGAAGAATAGATCAGAGTAGGGAAAGACTTCACACAGAGATACCAATCAGAAGGTTATTTCAGTGTTGCATATGAAACATTATGAACACTTGAACTAAGGTGATGGTTATGGAGAGAAAGGGGTGTGCAAGATGGTAGGATTGTAGAAGTGACATTTTGCAGTGGCTTGGATATGTAGGATAAGTGACTGAGGACACAATGATGTCACTGAAATGAGCCTGGGTGACTGAAAGAAAGGCACAGTTCCTCTAATTGTAATAGGGAAGTTTGGAAGAGGTAAAGATTTTGATGAAAATGTGATGAATTCCATTTAAGACATGTTGAATTTGAAATGGCTAGGAGTCAAGCAGTTTGCGGTATCCATAAGGCAATATGATTTTGTGAATTATCTTCATAGTGGTGACCGTCAAACCTGAGGGAGTCAAAGGGATCACAAAGTGAAAAAGTATAGAGGTGAAAGAGAGCAGGGCCCAAGTAGAGCCTTTGGTGGCACACATATTTTAGTGCACACAGCACAGTTGAAGAACTAGCATAGGAGAGTGAGAAAGAACAGAAAGACATATAGGAGGAGAACCAGGAAAGAGCAAATTTATGAAAATCTAGGTAGGAAGGGGTGGTTGGTCAACCGTGTCAAATTCTGCAGAAGTCAATTAAGTTGTAGATTGAGAAAAACCATTAGATTTGGCACTTAAGAGACCATTGGTGACTTTTAAAGATAGTAGTTTCAGTTGAAAGGTATCTTGAATCCAAATTGCAGAGGGCCCAGGCAGGGAAGGAAGTGGAGGTACCTAGTGTAGATGGATTTCTTAAAAGGTTTAGCCATAAAGGGAAGGAGAGTCAGGATCATAGCTACTGAGCCTGGTAGGATATAGTGAATTTTAATAGGATGGAATAATCACGGGTAGGGAAATATGTAGTTGTGGGAGAGCTGAGGATATGCATAAAGATTGGAAGAGCAATTATGGAGAGCAGAAGAGTCAATTAGGGAAATTTAACTGGATTGCCTTGCTTCAGTAGGGTCCTAGTGAGATTCGGTTACATAAATTTTTACTGGACCCAATAAGCAGCTCTATTAAGTAGCACCTGAAAAGGGACAAGACAGGCACATGGTTGTAGTTGTTTACAGTTCACATTTGGTAAGGCATTATCAGGGATGGGACAAGGGGATAATGGATTCCATTATATCTTGGATGGATGCTGGAGATTCTGATGGGTGGGGTTGATAAGTGAAAACAAGTCATCTAGCATACCTAATGGACCCTTTTTAACAAAATTATGGGAATACGTGGGCAAGAGTTGCACAGGAAGGACAGAAATGAAAGTGTTTATAAGATGCATCATTAGAGAGGAAGGCATGTTGATGAGGTAACAGATCCATTGAAGTTTTTGACTATTTTATTCGATGTTTACTATGTTCAAGACACAACCATGAATAATAACAGTTACTCCCTTCATAGATTTTATAATTTATTTACCTGGATGTACATTTCAATTTACTTAGGGATTGCTTAGTATTCAACATTTAAAAATACAAAAAAAAAATCTTCACAGAACCCAACACTATTAAACTGCCTTCTATGTACCAAGCGTATAACCAATCAGCGATCCTTCCTCCCTTTCTCCTTCCCCTTTGCATTTCTTTCTGTATTTATCTGACTAACACAATTTACAAATCTCTACTCTAGTGGCCAACCAAAGGAATTTCTAGACAGAAGAACATGTATCTTTGGGAGGCAGTGTAGGATAAATAAAGTAGTAGACTTGGAAGCCTGAAACCTGCCTCTGAGACAATAGCTTTGTGACAATGGGCAAGTTGTTTAACATCCAAGCTTCAGTTTTCGGTGTAAAATGAACATAATAAGACCTAATGTTGTTGTTGTTGTTCAATTGTTTCAGTCATGTCTGACTCTTGGAGTTTTTCTTGGCAGAGATACTGGCCTGGTTTGCCATTTCCTTCTCCCGCTCATTTTACAGATGAGGAAACTGAGGCAGACAGGGTTAAGGGACTTGCCTAGTGTCACACACCTATTAAGCGTCTGAGGCTGGATTTGAAATCAGGAAGATGAGTCTTCCTGACCCCAGGCCCGGCACTCTATCCATTACACCACCTAATTGCCTTAATACTACATGTAGTAAGGGGCAGTTAGGTGGCACAGTGGATAAAGCACTGGCCTTGGATTCAGGAGGATCTGAGTTCAAATCCAACCTCAGACACTGGACACTTACTAGCTGTGTGACCCTGGGCGAGTCACTTAACCTTCATTGCCCCACAAAAAAACAACAACAAACAATACTACATGTAGTAATGACGAAACTGGTTTCCGTGAATGTTAAATAAGATCATCTATGTAAAGTGTTGCAAACCTTAAAGTACCATACAAATTCCTCATGAAAGACGAGGAAAGAATTGGGCATTTTAAAAATACCTGCCTGCTAGATAGGCATTAACACCTAATAGAGTTGATGTTCATGACATGTTTAAATTCCAAATGAGTCATTGATTTGATATGATCATAAGTCAAGAGATAAAATGGACCTCTGAGGCCACCTAGGCCAACTCCTTTGTTTTGATAAGGAAACTAGCCTTCTTTTTTAAAATGAATTTTAAGAAGGAAACATTTTAATCCTCTAACATGACAATCTTTCTAGAATAAAAGGAAACTTGCTCTGTCAAATGGAATCATAGAATTTGTTACCTCCAAAGGAATCTTAGAGATCTGGTATTCTATTTTGCAGATGAAGAAGTGGAGAATTGTGCCAGTGAATTGACTTACCCAAGGTCATACAGATCATTGGTCTCATTTTTTTTGTGGTTATTTCACAAGATATTTTAATGACTCATCACTTGCGACTTTATGACTCATCTGTATGTTTTTCTTTTTTCCCTTATTAGTTCCCAGATACTACATCTTTCTCAGGTCCATTTAACGTGTTACCAGTGAAGAACAAATGGAGCAACACTGAGTTTCATGTCCTTTTTTTTGACCTGGAAAATCTTGTGGAACTTTTGCTCACCACCCAATTCAACAACTTTAGCTCCTCCAACTCATGGCATGGAAGTGACATTCTAAAAAGAGCCAGAAGCACTTTTGAGAAAAGGCCATTGGCGTTGAAAAGAAGTAAAACCACCAACTCTATTTCAGTGGAAGGGCAGATGAAACATGTTTGTGAGACCCAGGGTCAGGGAGAGAGCCCAGGCAAGTCCTTTGAAGAAAATGAGGGCATCAGACGACAGAAGAAAATGAAGAGCTCCAAAAAAGCTCAGTTTGTACCACCGAGAAAAGTCGATATCAATCTCATGATAGATACAGCTAAACTCCTCTTGTCCTGCCTCTTACCATGGGGTGTGGATAAAGAATTGGACAATCTTTGCATTCAACATCTAAACATTTTAAGGCTTCAGTATCCAGTTTCTTTAGGATTAGCTTCAAATGAAGATTATTTCTCTTTGATGTTGCCTGGTTGGAACTTTGGCAATCCAGGAACGAAGGATGGGTGTTCAGTAGTCAACTTGTTTTCCAGGAAAGTGCTAGACTTGTCAAACAAATACATTGCTGCCCTCCCAAGTCAACCTGAATCTATAGGAGAGCTAGAAAGTGATTTGTCGCAAGGTTCAGACACTATAGTATATCTATTAAGCAAACTGTTTTTAGTTAATAAGTTAATTAACATGCCTTTAGACTTGGCCTACAGAACTAACAGGTAAGAAGTACTTGTGATTTTTTTCCCCCCTTTTTGGTGATGGGTGGGTTTGGTAGAGAGAAGGGCATTTTTATTTTAAAAACCTACCAAATTTGTCTTATTTTTCACGGGAAATATTCATCAACATGATAAACTCAAAATATGTTTAATTAAACCTGGATCATAGAATCAAAGCAGAAAGGATCCTTAGAAGCCATCAAGTCCAATATTTGCATGATGAAACTGAGGCCTGGATAGAGCACACCATATTATCTATCCAAAGTCACACAAATGATGAGGATCATTCCAGGGTGCACAAGTATTTGAAATCAGTTTTTCTTGACCCCAGATCCAGTACTCTTCCCACTATACTGTGCTACATCTGTCACACACACACTCACACACATATACACATGGTTAAATTTGATGATTTATTTCATAGTTATTTTTGAATTTGAAATAGTTTTTCTGGTTATAAATTTTTCATGATGATAAAGGAATTTAACTATGGGACCTTTATCTTTCTTTTTAGAAGTTAAATTCACATCTTGGAAGAAAAAGTGCTAAATACTTGGATCTTACCAAATCATATTATTCTTCATATGAAAGTAAAGGAAGTTTCTCTTTTAGTTACTGATGTCTAAAAAAAAAAAAAGACAAAAAACCCAACTTTGATGCCTCTCTCTGAGGTGTCATCCCTTGCATGATTTTCTATATTTTTTATTATTATATTTAATTTAATTCTACAATGATTTAATTATTGAGCTGTAAATGTATGCCCAGCATTCTGAAAGGTATTATGAGATATCTAAGTTTATGGAATGCTCCCAACCCTCAAAGAACTTATAAACTCATTAGACAAGTAAGACTTACATAGAAAGATCAATTAAACTTAATGTAATTGGGAGACAACTACAAAATATGTGGTACATATAAATGTTGTAACAGGTCAGAAAAAAAAAGGAATCAATGGAGTATCTGTGGAAACATCCTTAGAGGAAGTGGGAGTAGCATTTAGATAACCATTAAATTATGGTGATATTTTTGTGTTGGGTCATCCTCTTTAGAAAAAGTTTCAATAATCTATCTGAAAGTACGCTAAGCTCTGCTTATTTGTCTCTCAGATGCCCCCGTTATTGGAGGGACTAATGAATTTGCTAGATGTACATTTGTACCTCTAGCTTATACTTATTGTTCCTGTCCAATAATCAATCTTTTTTTCATTTTTCATCTTCTATTGCTTAGCAATCTCATTCATAAAATGTCACGCTACTATATTACTGATTTTCCTATACTCAATCAAGCATGTATTGAAAATTATATTATGAGGATTTTTTGGTCAGAGACAGAGAATAAATATCTAGATTCTTTTTTCTTCATATATATATATATATTTTATGAAGTGCACTGACTGCTTTCCAGTGATCAGTGTAGCTACATATGGAGAGATCCTTCATTAGTAAATGCTATCTACTGATGAATTATGGCAATCTATGAAAAAAAAGAATAATAGAGAAATATCCTCATCCTATCTTTGACTCCCTTCCCCTTCTGCAGTAGTGAGAAAATGGTGGCAAAGAGGACAGATGGAGCTAAGAATCCCATGGTTTTTAGACTAACTCTAAACTTTAACTTAACTGTTGGAACTCTAAATGTGAGTGCCTTGTCCAGTGAATAATGAGTGGATATACCATTGGAGGAGTTGATCATTTCAATATTGACATTCTTACTATAAATGAAATCAGAAGAAAGAAGAAAATTATACCTAAGTGGGAAGATGGTCCATGAGTACTCCAAAAATAAGCAAAGGTTGGAGTTGGTGGCACCTATATTATTGTATGCCTCAAAGCGGCAAGAAAAATAATTTCATGGACATTTGGTCATCTCTTATTATAGTGATCATAATATGTATTTTCAAAAATGCATTTGATGCATCAACATCAGTTTCATAGTATGAAGACATCAAGATATTCTCTAAAGAACTTTCTATCATGAATGGGGGTTTTTTTGTTGTTTTTTGTTTTGTTTTTCAGAACTGGATTGATAGGCACTGGATGTGGAAAGTTCTTTTTTAATAAAATAGATGATTATATTTTAATATAAGAAGTCAACAATATGAAAATATTGCAGAATCATCTATTTGTAAATGGTCTGCCTATCAACTTACTTAAACAAAGTTAAGATTAGTATAAAGCTAAAAGAAAGAATAATAATAATAAAAAGATTGTGGCATGCAATTGAAACGACCCAACTGTAACCTATTTTTTAAAATTATAATAAAAATGGACAATGGCCAATAGAAATGATAAACATACCACTTATAATCTTAAACAGAAGTTTATTCAATGTAAATTAGTTTCCACAACAAAGAAACTAAAGGAAGCTAAAAAGTGTTGTAGTTAGCAAATACTTAACTTATTTGTCTTTAAGAGAGTACAATGGGGGAGAGGAGGCAGCTAGGTGGCACAGTAGATAAAGCACCAGCCCTGGATTCAGGAGAAGCTGAGTCCAAATCCTACCTCAGACACTTGACACTAAGTAGCTGTGTGACTCTGGGCAAGTCACTTAACTCTCATTGCCCTTCAAAAAGCAAACAAACAAACAAAGAAAAAGAAACAAGAGATCACAATGAAAGAAAACACTGATTTAGAATAACTAAGGACAAAACACCTCTGTAAAATCTTATTTTAAAGGATGATGGAAGATTGTAAACAATATAATTTCATAAAGCAGAGAAAACCATTGGAAATTAAAAAACAATTTAAAGCATGCTTGGTGAGAGAGTTAGCTAAGTAAAGATATTCCAAGAATATTTGAGGATGAAGATCAAAAGTAACAAACAGAAAAAAATGAAAAAAAGAGCTCACAATATATTTGCAATATTATTTTCATTATCAGGGACAGCAGAGACTTAATTTTGATTTCAGCATTACAGACCTGTATGCTCTCATTATAGAAGAGGTACAAATAACTGAGAAGAGAACAAATATAGGAAAACTAACCTGATTGGACCAAGGGTAAATAGAGAAGATCTGTACTGGATGTGACAAAACTTTGAGGACGTAGAGGTATTGATTCACAAGGTACCTGATTGAGGAAAAGATATCCAAGGAATTGGAAAATTTTAGATCTTCTTAACGTTAAAAAAGGTGATTATATGCCTACCATTCACACATTTATCAAGTGTATCCTGGATGAGACTATTTATGCAGAACAGGCAGACTTTTACAAATGATATTCCACGTATATTTACCATCATTCATTTGAATGAAATAGAAAATAAAAGATCTTATAGTGCCTACTGCCTGTATATTATGAAAATAAAACATTTAATTCCACAAAGTAAAATACCACTTTAAAGTCTCTCTTCCCACAAGCTATCTCTTACTATGCATCAAAATAATTCAAGATTTCTTAAAAAAAATATAACTGAAAAAAACATTGTTCAATGACCCTTTGATTATAAACCTCAGGTAAAGCATGTGACTGGGAGATATTTGTTTACTACTGTCATGAAGGAAATCCAGCAGGGGAGGGAAGTTTCCCCAGATGCTACTGTTTTCAGGTGACATTGTACCAGTTGCATCAAGTTCTGAAACCTTTAAGAGCCTTCTGGGAGAGGCTCTGACTCCTGAAAAGCCGTTATCCCCAACTTCCACACAGGAATGACCAAAGATAGGAAGCATAACTAATGTTTCGATTAGAGCATTCAACTGTATGACAATCAATACAGCTCCTGTGTCAGGATGTCTTTTTGTAACAAGTGATAGAAATGGGCACTTAGTTTGGCCCAGAATTAAAGCAAGGGAGGATAATGGGTAACATTGCTCTTTTAAAGACCCCCAACTTCTCTGGGAAACAAAGGCCTATATTTTGAATGCCAGAATTCTACCAGTGTTGCTCTATAATATCAAAACAAAGACCACAATAGCCCAACAGAGGGTACTGGAAATGTTCATGGTAGGTGTGAACAGTATGAAAAAGGACAAATGAAGAATTTCAAAACAGAACACGTATAAATAGATATCATCAGAGAAATGTATAATATAAAATGATGGCTGCCATTTGGAATGGTGAAGAATGACCAGTGAACATTTTCAAAATTCTGTTCCATATTTTAAGAATGTGAGGAAGGTCTATTGGATGTTAGGCCAATTACCTTGGGTAAACTTAGCAGAGGTCATGTAACCCATGAGACCCTGCCCATGAGACAGGCAGGCACCACAGGTTGGGTTGCTGTCTTAAAAAGAACATCTAAATCAGTGAAACATTCGAGTAATCCTTCATTGACACAATTACTTGATTATTAATTTCATTCATTCATTTAGCAAGCATTTATATTGCCAGGCAAAATGCTATGCATGAGAGATACAAAGAGGTAGGGATAGGGACTTTACTTGTAGTTTCATTGGAATGGGGAATTCCTGGATGAGGATCCTCCCTCTACTAAGGCACCTTCTCTGAAAGTTCTAGTCTGAGAGTTGCTTAGAGAGACTCTAGATTAAGTGACTTACTCAGGGTCACATAGCTACTACATATCATCATTGAGACATGAACGCAGATCTTTCTGGCTTCAGTACTGCCAAATACACTAGAGACAGTTAAGTAGAGAAATTGGTACAGTGTTGGTCTAGGAACCAGAAAGACCTGAGTACAAATCCTGTCTCAAACATTTCTATGCTAAATGACCCTGGGCAGGTCAATTACCTTCCCTGAGCCTCAAATTCCTCAACTATCAGATGGAGATAATAACAGCACTTCCTTCACAAAGTTGTGAAGATGAATTGAGATAACATATAAAGTACTTTGTAAACTTTGAAGCAATATACCAATGTTAGTTACTATTTTTAAGAAATTATGCTGCCTCTCAGAGATACAAAAACCAAAATTATACAATCCTCCTCCTCAAGGACCTTAAATTTTACTTGGGGAAACAATGTGAACACAGATAAGTAAATTTTATATCATCTATATCTATCTCTATCTCTATATCTATCCACATATGTATATGTATATGTATATACATGTATACATATATAGTATTCACATGTAAGTATATACATAGTATATATACATATATAAGCATATACACAGTATTTACAAATATAGAATTTACTTATCCGTGTTCATGTTATATATGTAAAACAACATACATAACAAATAGACATACATATAAACACATAGTATATGTACATATAAATACATATATATATATACATGCATACATGCATGCATACATACATATAAAAACTCATGATCCATGCCTTCTTCCTACCCCCTGAAAAAACAACCCTCCGAAGTCAGAACATAGCTTTTTCTCGTGTCCAGTGTAAGGTCCCTAAAGGAGTTTACACTGACATTAGTTTGAACACCTGACCTTTTTTAACCTCTATTACAATATTACATAGTTGAACTATTCTTCATAATTCTTACTTTTAAAATTAGCAACCAATCTGAGATGTTAAAGTGACATGCATTTTCCTCAAATCAGTAACACAATCTTATACGCAATGACAGAATATTGATTTAACACAAAGAATTCCCATTCCTTAGAACAAACTTTATACTAAGTATGATAGACTTTTTTTCTATTTAGCTGTTTTATTAAAAATTTACCCTTGAACATAAATATACCTGAAAAAACTTGCTTAGCAATTTTTTTATTCTATGGGGTTTTTTTTGTTTTTTGGGTTTTTTTTTTTTGCTTTTATATCACATTCATTTCTTAGTATGCCCTTTCCCTCTTCCCACCCAGGGAGCCTTGTAATAGTTCAGCAAAATCAACCAAATCATTTACCATGTAACAGTGTACTTGACATTCCATACCCACAGTGCCTTACCCCTTCAAAGAAAGAATGGAAGTCATAAGGGACATTTTAAAATATTTAAATCTTAAAGGAAAGTGATTTCAGCTATAGAAAGAGTAATTACACCTGTCTTAACAGAAATAGAAAAGTTTACAGTTTTAAACTCTATCTTCCTTATGGTTCTATCTCAGTATATATAATTTTTATGGGGGGGGGCAATGAGGGTTAAGTGACTTGACCAAGGTCACACAAGCTAGTAAGTATCAAGTGTCTGAGGCCAGATTTGAACTCAGGTCCTCCTGAATCCAGGGCTGGTGCTTTATCAACTGTGCCACCCAGCTTCCCCCAGTATATATAATATTTAAGAACATTAGACTTTATGGGGAAGATATGGAACATTGTATATTGAAGGCCCTTTTTAAAAGAAGCACAAGTTATACCTGAGACAGTTAATATATTAATAGCTATTAACATTTATGTGATTGAAGTAAAATTTTCTAATAGGCTCCTAATGAAGGAAGAGACCTGGGGAATAGAATCTAAAATTATGTCAGTAGGGAGTAGAGGTGGTTAGATAAGTGTCAAGAGTACTAGATCTGTCTAGGGTAAATAGACCTGGTTAGGATATTTTACTAAAAGGGGTGAGGGGAAGGGATAATATTGGAAGAGAGGCCTGAAATGGGCAGGTCACTGAAGAAAGCTTTGTTTTGCTTCTTTTATATTTTGCTTTGGAGCTTGTTTTCCATATATGGACAATGAATCACTCAGTCTTACTTTTCTCATCCAGTGGTACCCTGTTTGTTTGTTCCTAGCAGTTACCACAAATTGGAATCTGTTCCTAACAAGGGAAAAAATGCTGGCAGTGATAATTCAAGTTTCTATGGCAATTTACGAAATGGTAAGTTTTAAGATATCAAATAAGGAGCAAAGGGCTCTCTAATCCTTACATGCTGAGGATGAAAATTTTAAATAGATGTACTTTTGGTGTTTAATTAATTTTATCGATATTTGGTTTTGCTTCACTTTCTTTTCTTAATTTATTCCCCCTTTTTCTGTCCTAGTGAGCAATACCCACTAAGAATTTTAAAAAGGGGTGGGGGTAGCTAGGTGGTGCAGTGGATAGAGCACTGGCCCTGGATTCAGGAGTACCTGAATTCAAATTCAGCCTCAGATACTTGACACTTACTAGCTGTGTGACCCTGGGCAAGTCACTTAACCCTCATTGACCTGCCCCCCAAAAAAATTTAAAAAGAGGAGAAAACTCAGTTTAGCAAAACTATCTACTGTTCATATAGTGCTTCCCTCCCATCAAATACAAAGAAACAGCACCTTCTTGTGCTTCTTTTCTGGGGCCTATCGTGTTTATTATTTCATAATTTTGATTTTATTGTTGTTGTTTAAAATTGTTTTATATTTTAAAGGCCTAAAAGTCTTTGCCTACACTCACCTAGGACCCTGTTTTGTATTATGTATGTGATCTCCAAATGCTTATTTGGATTGGATAAGACTAGAGAAGAATAAAATATTTGAGTAGAAAGATTAGGAGACAAACACTTTTTGATGTATTCCTCTTAACACGTGTATATTACACATCAATATTTAATCTAGGAATAAAGTAAGAATCTAAAGTGTACATCTTAAAGGTCTGACATAGGAAACCCCTCACTCATGACAGTGGAAAGAGTGACTGAATAATATTTGTGAGGCCAAGATGTTTTCTTTTTATCTCTCCCCTGAAGTTGCAATTAAGATTTTTTAACTCACCGACAATGCCAAGAAAAGTTGGCTCTTGTTTCTAGCTCATATTAAAATTTTAACATCACATTAAAGTACCCTGTGAAGTGCCCCATGATGCCAGTAAGTAGTTATCATCAAGACCAATATTTAGCTTTGAAGGTAGATTCACAAGGTCAACAAAGTGAAAAAGAGAAAAAAAAAAAGGGATGGGGGGGGGTGAGGGGGGAGAAGAATAAAGATCAAAAGAAGAATCCACCTGACACACTGAGTTCAAGAAGTAGAAAATAGGACATGGAAACTGCCCAGGGTTTTCTTCTCTTTGCAATTTTCATACCTTGTTTTTGGTTATCATTTCCTATTTGCATTTAGTATTTCATATAGGGGAAAGTATATTAAAATGATTCAGAAATCTATTGTATCTATTCTTTTCTTGTTCTTTAATTATGCTGAATTAATACCTCACATCTCTTGCTTTTTTCTTTTCTCTTACTATTGTTGATTAATGAAAAAAAAAGATTGAAGATGACAATTCACTACCATTGACTGAAAAATATATAATATTAAATCGAGTTGTACTAATTTACTTCAAAGATTTCAAATATACTAATTACAGTAATTTAAGTGAGAAATGACAGTTTTTTAGAGATCCAAAACCACCATTTAGCACCCCAGGAAACTCTCTAAGATTATAAGTTACAGACAAATTTCCAATCTATCTACACTAGGACTTCTCTGCAGAAGTCTGGATCCAAAACAAACAAACACATTCTTATTGTAGACATCTGACGGGTTTTTTTGGCAGATGTTGTGATAATATTTTAATCCATTGATTTGCATTTGAGTAATATCATAGATTTTCTATCAAAATGCATTTATTAGGTACATTATTTGCATCTGGTCATTTGCTGGATATCATAAACATTGTCTAAAATCAGCATTACCACAAGGAGAGTAAAGAATCATATTAACTATGACTATATAAAAAATGATAGCAACAAATTAAAAGGCCAAAAAAGGAGGGTATAGAAGCAAGTTGTTATCATTTTGTTAAAACTTATACACATATTTTTCATCAGATAAAATAGTAGATATTTGGCCTTTAGAGTGTGATGTATGATTTTGTCATTTTATTATTTTTGTTTGTGGTTATATGTATAATAAAATATGGATCCTTCAAAAACATCCTATCTCTCAAATTTTAGGGCAGGTAGGTGGTGCAGTGGATAGAGACCAGGCTTGGAGTCAGGAAGACCTGAATTCAAATCTGGCCTCAGATACTCACTAGGCATGTGAAGCTGAGCAAGTTACTTAACCCTGTTTGCCTCAGTTTCCTCATCTGTAAAATGAGCTAGAGGAAGAAAGGGCAAACAATTCCAGTATCTTTGCCAAGAAAACCCTAAATGGGGACATGAAGAGTCAGACATAACTGAAAAATGCCTGAACAGTCTCTCGTTTTAAATCTGATAGATATCGTTAACCAAGACACAACGGGTAATTGATGAGGAAATATCTATTGCTTAGTCCCTGTACAATCTTGGGAAAGACATTTAATCTGTCTAGGATTCAGTTTTCTTATCTGTAAAATGAGGCTTTTAGAATAGATGACCCCAGTGTCTCTTCTACTTTAAAATTAATGATAATTTGAGGGAATGTTAAATAATAAAAGGGAAAAGAGGAACAAAAAAATAGTATGTGACAACAAAGGAGTAGCATATTTAGATGTTAGGAGCTGTAAAGAAAAAATTCCCTATCTTCTTTCTCATTAGTCATATGAAGTTTCTTCTACATGCCAATTGACATTGTCTCTCTTAATGCTCCCCCTTCTTTTTTTGCTACTGTCTAAAAAGTCAGATCACCAAAATTATAAGAATCTTGGGTGAAATGAGTCAAAAGGACCTGAGGATCCACTTGACAGTCAGTTGTAGGCTCATGAGTGGTCAGGTTTGGGGACAATGTTTCACTGGCTGAGTGGCCTTTTCTTTTTGACTTATTTCTAGTTCTTAGCTAAATTCTTAATGAATGAGCTTGTTAGAAGACTGTTTCTGATTTCTGGCTTAGTCTGAAATCTGGAGAATTTGGGAACAGGCTTGGAAACCTGAATATTGTTTTAGAAATCCATGAATTCAGAGCAGGATGATGCTTGCTCAACTCTGGGGCACATGACTAAAATGTAAAAAAAATTTGGGGAACCCCCTCCAAGAAAGAAAATGTATATTTTTATCACCATCTCTGCTGTGATTTATTTGAGGTATAATATCTAAATTAGATTACTCTAAGCTCTACCTTGGACAGCTAACTGCTACAGTGGATAGAGCACTAGTCTTGGAGTCCAGAGAACCTGAGTTCAATTCCAGCCTTATATACTTACTAGCTTTGTGACTATGTATAAGTCATTTAACCCTGTTTGCCTCAGTTCCTTATTTATAAAATGAGCTGAAGAAGGAAATGGCAAACCTCTCCAGTATCTTTGTAAGGAAAACCCAAATGGGGTCAGGGAGAGTCAGACACCACTGCAATGACTCAACAACAATAAGCTCTACCTTAGCTTTATATTGGTTTTAATGCCCTTTCATCACACATTTTTATCATTGGGTTAGATTTTTATATGTAATAAATAACCATGATGACCTTATCTTTTGAACAACAAATGTGTTTAATCGAAGGAAATCACAATTAGATATGGCCAAAAGTAGAATTAACCCTCTTACAAAGCTGTGAGATCTTTAAACAAAGGTTAGACAACCACTTGATGGGGATAATAATAATGATAACTAGCATTTACATAGGACCTAATAGATATTATTATACTTGGTGATCTTATTTTCTATAACAATATGGCCTGACAAAAATCCCATTTATAATGCCTCACTAACTTTTGGTCCTTATTCTTTAAAACAAGTATTGTTTAAAAATTTTTAAATTTAAAATATAAAATTGTTTAAAGAATTTTTTTCCTGCATTTTCCAAATAAAAAGCCAAAGGAAAAAAAAAAGGGGGCAGCTAGGTGGCACAGTGGATAGAGCACCAGCCCTGGATTCAGGAGGACCTGAGTTCAAATTCCACCTCAGACACTTAACACTTACTAGCTGTGTGACCCTGGGCAAGTCACTTAACTCCAATTGCCTCACCAAAAAACAAAAAAACCCCAAGTATTATTAATCTGCTCAGCATTGCTTTCCCTCTAGGACTTTAAAGTATAATATCACTGATTTTAGAAAACCCTTTTTGGATGGTGGTGAATATTTTCAGCATCCTTAGTGCCTAACATACTGCCTGGCACATAATAGGTGACTAATAAATGTTATTGCAGAAAAAGCTGGGGGTGGCATCCCGGGACCTTCTGGCAGAGCATGAGATTGAAGTAACAGTGCTATATTTCCCCAGCTCAGATTTTTTTTTTTTGGTCTTTCTCATTTTCCTCTTTCTGCTCCATCTCCTTTTTTCTCCTCCTCTGTACTCCCTTGGACTTCATCCTTTAGGGGTAACTCTGTGGATGAGGAAGATAGAATTAATACCTTGGTAAAAGAGCAAGATAGTAATGACAGAAGAGATGGGTTTAGAAGGACTAATGGATTGAAATAACGAAGTTCGTCTTCTGTGTGCACATCACTATTAAGTGTCTTGCATGGTGGTATAATGTGAGGGGAAATTGCTCATTCTCATAGTGTCATCAGGACTATTCTTAAGCACTGTGCTAAGTGCTAGGGATTCGAAGAAAAAAAAGTACTGCCTCTGACCTCGAAAAGCTTACTTTCTGATGGGGAAGACAACACGTATAAATCAGAATGTGCAAGAAAATTAAAGAGAAGATGGAAGCTAACCTTAAAGAAGATGATACTGGGGGTCAGGGGTGTGGTCCCTAAAAGAAGTGATTTTTGACCTAAGTTTCAAAGAAACCCAGGTTTTCCAAGAGTCAGAAATTGAGGAGATAGTTCTCTTCATGGGGAACTTCCAGCACAAAGACACAGAAAGAGAAGATAGAAGGTCATTTACAGACTAGTGTTCTAGGTTATAAAGTACATGGAGCATAGTACTATATGAGAATATTAGGATGGTAGGGAGAATCCAAGTTATGAAGAACTCTAAATGTTCAACAGAGGAATTTATATATGATTCTTGAGGTAATAGGGAGCCATTGAAGTTTATTGAGGAGCTACCCACCATTAGGGGGTAAATGAAGACCCAGCAATAAAGACTGAAAAGAAGCATTAAGACAGGTTAGAATTGATCCAAGGGGGTGGCTAGGTGGCGCAGTGGATAAAGCACCGGCCCTGGATTCAGGAGTACCTGAGTTCAAATTCGGCCTCAGACACTTGACACTTACTAGCTGTGTGACCCTGGGCAAGTCACTTAACCCCCATTGCCCCGCAAAAAAAAAGGGGGGGGATTGATCCAAGAGAAAGCAGAGTCAGAAAAACTCTGAGAGGAGAGAATATCCAGGAGAAAAAGTTGGTCAACAGCATCAGATACTGCAGAGAAGTCAATAAGAATGAGAATAGAGAAGATGCCATGAGATCTGGCGCTTAGAAATCATTGAGAGCTTTGAAGAGAGCAGTTTCGATTGATTAATGAAGTCAGAATCCAAATTGCAGAAGTTCAGATGTGAGTGGAAAGAGAAGAATTGAAAATACCAATTGTAGACACATTTTTAAGGAGTTTAACTGAAAAAGAGGGAGGGAATGTTAGATGAAAGCTGGTAGGCATGGTAAGATCTTGTGAGGGTTGTTTTAAAGAATGGGGAGAGTTGAGACTTGTTTGTAGCCAGGAAGGAAGAAGTATTTTGCCAAAGATAACTTGTTTCTTTCCTCCTCAAGGGTTCATCCTCTTGTCATTTCAGAGGACTATCATTACATTTTGACTACATTCCTTTGCATTACATTATTTTTTTATTATTCTTCCTCAATCCATGTAGAAAATACAAATGTCAATAGCTTGGAGATGCAGATCCCTGAGGTTAGTTAAGAATTTTCTTCTTTCTAAAAGGATAATTTTTACTGGTTGAATGGTTTCAAGACACCCTTACCTTCTCAAGAAATGATGACATGCATTTGAATTGACTGCAAAATGTGAATTTTCAGAAACTGAAAATCAACTGTTGCCAAACGACCTAGCATAGCAGTCACCTGACTTGGAAGTTAGATGTTTTGAATGCTCTTAAGTCACGATGAATACTTTGCATGTTTCTAGGTAAAGCTGAATTTCATTTTCCCGATGCTGATCTTTCCCTGGTGAAGCTAATTTCCTGCTGGAGAGACCAATCTGTACAGGTAGGAGGAAGTTCATGCAGCAGAAGATAGCTTCTTCATGCTGTGACCCAATTTGT
Organism: Dromiciops gliroides; assembly: GCF_019393635.1. Taxonomy (NCBI): domain Eukaryota; kingdom Metazoa; phylum Chordata; class Mammalia; order Microbiotheria; family Microbiotheriidae; genus Dromiciops; species Dromiciops gliroides. Next base: position 164,784,581 of record NC_057862.1, read on the forward strand.
TGTTTGATATGCTCCCTTTACTCAAGGACAGTAGGTATTTTATCAGTACCTCTTCTGGGTTTCATAAGTATGGCTTAAACATTGCCTGTGGCAGGTATAAGGTAGAGAGAAACAAAAAAAATGTGAAAAATATGAAGGAGTGAGAGCAAGAGAGAAAAGAACAAAGGTCTTGTGAAGGTGGAAGACCAACCCCACAAATTACATGACCTTTTTTTGGAGACAATTGGGGTTAAGTGACTTGCCCAGGGTCACACAGCTAGTAAGTGTCAAGGGTCTGTGGTCAGATTTGAACTCAGACCATCCTAACTCCAGGACCAGTGCTCTATCCACTGTCCCTGGCCCTGAAATTGGGGGAACCTGAGTTCCAATCTCAACTCAGACCTGTGTGACTGTAGACAAGTCACTTGACCCCAATTGCCTTAAACATACATGGCCATCTCCAGTCATCCTGATCTGTATCTTCCCACGGGACCCGGACAGATCTGGAAGAGAGAGTGAGGTTGATAACCTTGCACAGCCCTCCCTCACTTCAATCCAATTCAGTGCAAGTCAAAACACTGGTCCTCTTTGAGAATGAAGAAAAACCAACAACAATCCACCCTTCCCCCTAGCTGCCCCTCTATGGGCTTATTAATATCACTCTCAGTGCTTGCTCCTTCCTCTAAAAGCTGTTCCATTCAAAACTGAACTCCTAGAATATTTCATCTTGAGGTGCTAGTCTGTCAATAAACATTTGTTTAGTATATTCCAGGTATTGTGCCTAGCACTGAGGATACAAAGAAAGGCACAAGACAGTTCAAGGAGCCCACAGTCAAATGAAAACAGCTATACACAAATAAGCTATCAATTGAATTAATTGAAAATCATCAACAGAGGAAAGTCCCAATAATTAAGAAGAAACAAGAAAGACTTCCTATTAAAGATGGAAGGATTTTAATTAAGACTTGAAAGAAGCCAGGGAATCCAGGAGGCAAAGATGAGAAGAGAGAATATTCTTGCATGATATATGTGAGCTCATAGTATATTTATTCACATTCTGTTATAAAATTTTTAAAAAATAGTGGCCCCTTGGTTCTCAGATCACAAGATGATTGCTGTCAGGCCGCTTAGGAGATGTCAAATTTTGATGAAGAAATGTATTTTTCATTTTGCCTTTTACATACATCCCTTTCTTTCTAGTCCCACTTTCCCCACCTAGATTCTTGCCTATATATTGTATAATTCCATAAACTGGTTGCAATGACTTCAGTATCTTTCTTCTACATATACATCAGGTAGATTCATCTCTCTTGAAATAGCGCTTTCTTCACATTATTGTGCCGTGCTGCAAGTCTTTCAGTGGTGGCCCCCATCTTGACCTCTCACAATCTGTTGCCAGGCTTATCTCCAACCAAACCCCTTATTCTAACAAACCTGGGCTACTCTTGACACTCTAAAACATTATAACCATTCTCCATCTCTGGGCCTTAACTCATACTTTTCCCAGGCTGTGGTATCTTCCCACCTTTCTAAATCCAATCATTCTTTCAAAACCCCATTCAAGTCCCGTCTCCCATGTGGTATGTTTCCAGACTGCAGGAAAATCTCCTTGCTTTGAGAATGCATTATGATATAAATAATAGTTGTTTCTTCTATAGCTCTTATTGATAGTATCACTGATTTGGTACTTACTCATTCATTCAAAAACTATTTATTATTCATCTACTGTGTGTAAAAGCACTTTGCTTGGCTCTGGGGGAGAAACTGAGAAAATTAAGACATGATTCCTATTTGTATGGACCTTATAATTTAGCCTTTAACATATACTACTGGGAGGGGAAAGGGTTTCTTTTAATGATATTTTTCATTTATATCTCTTTTCTATCCAACCAGGCTATAATTTCCCTTGGGGCAAGAACTATGTCTTATCCTTTGAATCCCCTGTACATACAGGAACATTGTACTTCTCACAAAGTAGATAATCCACAAATCTTTTTGACTTGATTAACTAAATGTAGAATTTTCATCAATTATCCCAATGTGAGGAACATATTAGAACATAGCCTTTTATGCTGTAACAAATGTGAATAAGGTCAGCAGTCTAGGTTTCTAGGGCACAAACGGATGTTAGACTCTCAAACTGTATCCCCATGAATATCATATGGTTAATTATCTTATCTAAGAATATTATTCAACTTCATCCCCAAGCTCTTCCTTTTCTCTTTCCCTTAGTGATGCTTCATTTGACCATCATCATCCAAGGACATGATTCAAAATAATTAAGTTATTATTAAAAGCAGAGGTTAAAAAAAGCAGAGGTATTAATTGCACAGATTGCAAATTCCATTCAATTTCATGCATCATCCCTCTCAAGGCAGAAACTTATTTCAATCAAGAGTTCATTCTCCATTCCTTTCCCTCGGTTTATTCCCCCATCCACAGGCCAGAGAATTTCAGTGTTTTACATAAGAACTTTCAGATTATTCATGAAATAGGAGTGAGACACAAGCAACTATTTCACATCTGGATTAGAGAAGGCTCTAGAAATGACCGTGATTCCCACAGCTTCAGGTTTAAGAGAAAATAGGAACACAGAATTGTACTTCCAAGAGCCCAGGATCTTCATCAGGTCCTGGGAGGCCAGTTGAGGATCAGCCAGTGCCCTTTTCTATTTCTATATTCCTTCATCACCACAATCAGACATTGCACAAATGCCCCACAGGGTCTTTAGTGCTGCCAAGAGAGAGAATGGCTCAGCCACCATTGTGTTTTTCTTATTCCTTGTCTTTAACTTTTTTTTTTCTTTGCGGGGCAATAGTGATTAAATGATTTGCCCAGGGTCACACAGCTAGTAAGAGTCAAGTGTCTGAGGCTGGATTTGAACTCAGGTACTCCTGAATCCAGGGCTGGTGCTTTATCCACTGCGCCACCTAGCTGCCCGTCTTTAACTTTTAAAGTTTGCACTCAGTGCTTTGTCTGATGCTGCCTCTGTCCATTTGCCTTCCTCCAAGTGTTTTATGTCATAGGAAAAATATCAGACAGACAAAGAACGTCGAATATTAAAGCCCTGCTGGTGGGCATAAATGCCTCCTTTATAAGGCACAAAGTGGAGAGAAAACTACCTAACTCTGTCTTAACCACCACTCATGGGCTTGCTAAGGAAGGTTGGTTTGGGCTTGGCCACCAGAGAACATGATTGAAAGCTTGACCAGCACTACAGCCACACATTTGGTACTATGAGGGGGTAGTTCTAGGAGTAGGCAGGCTGTACTCCCTTCTTTTTCTTTTTTGTTTTTGTTTTGTTTTGTAGGGCAATGAGGGTCAAGTGACTTGCCCAGGGTCACACAGCTAGCAAGTGTCAAGTGTCCAAGATTGATTTTGAACTCAGGTCCTCCTGAATCCAAGGCCAGTGCTTTATCCACTGTGCCACCTAACTGCCCCCTGTACTCCTTTCTAAAGTGAACCTTGACTTGCTTTCCTCAAACTTCTGTATCTTTTAGAATCTTTCATATCCATCACCTGCCTCCTTCCTCATGTAGCATCTGCCATCCTTCTAGAGTTCAAAATGAACTTTCTGTCCTTGCCTTTGTCATGCTCTTATTCTATTCTGCATTCTAGTTAGTATATAGTATTGTCTATTAGTATATGTGCCCTATCCCCTGCAACCTTATAAATTCCATGAATGCAGGAATTATGTCTTAAATCAGTATTAGGATAGGGCCTCTGGGTGACCACTGCACTTCCAACCTGGTTGAGACAGGAAGATCTGGTTTTAAAAAACAACAACAATGACAACAAAAAGTAAAAGAGTTCTGCCCTCAGGGAACTTAAATTCTTATTCTCTACTGGATAGGGAAAAAGAGTTTTTGCTGAGGAGTTACAGGAACAGAGTGGAGACATAACTCATTGTCCTGGCCTTTACAGAAACAATATGAGTATTCATCTGGTTACTGTTTTTGGAGCAAGAGATGGAAAACAGGGGCATTGACAGTTAAGCACATGAGGACCGGCTAGATGGAAATTTGTCTTGGTTGGGTGGATATGAAGCTTTGAGCAACATGACCTCCCCCTCTCTGCTCCCTTCCTGAAACCCATATCAGACTCAAAGAGGGGAAAATAAAACCCTACTTATCTGTTCCTTTTCCCACTGTCCAGACACAGCTGACCTTGAGAAATAGCGTTGGGGAAGAGATGGGGAGGTAATGGCTTGCAATTTACATGCTTTTGATATTGCAAGTTACTGGAAGCTCTTAAGATTCGATATGCTCACACTCAAGAGTGTCAATGGTGGACTAGAATCCCTTGGGAGAAATGTTGCTTACGCATAGAACCTGAAGAAGCACGAAAGGCCTGAGCAGGAATGAGCGATGTGTAAATGTTTTTTGCATACAAGGATAGACAGGCAGGAAGCAGAGATTTATAGACACCTTCACGATGTCTTGGGCCATTTTATGGCACTTTGTTGTTCCAAGATGTTAGAGAAAATCATTACAAAATGTTATTTGGCTGAAACACAGTAGTAATTCCAGTAATGAATATGTGATCCAGTTTCATGATACTTTCTTCCCAGGCAGTGAATTGTATAAAGGTTATTTTCAATCTGTGGGCACTTATGTATAGAGAAGGCTAATGCTTTGATAATAATTTTTCTGAAAGGACCTTTAACACATTTTTGGGGGAGGGGGGATATCTCTGTGGTCACAGTCCTATTAAGTAGTCTGTCATTTTAAATTAAATTGTGCTCACAAAACTGACTAATTTTTTTTTTTTTTTAGTGAGGCAATTGGGGTTAAGTGACTTGCCCAGGGTCACACAGCTAGTAAGTGTCAAGTGTCTGAGGCCATATTTGAACTCAGGTACTCCTGAATCCAGGGCCAGTGCTTTATCCACTGCACCACCTAGGTGCCCCCCCTCCCCAGTGAAACTTCTGTTAGGCTCATTCAAAATGTGTCTTTAACCATTAATATCTACCTTATACACATTTAAAAATATTTTATAGATACCATCAGATTTTACATTACCTACATTTTTCCTTTATCTGTCCTCTAATATACATTTTATTATCCATAGAATTCTTTTCACAAATTCATTTATTCTGTCAAAAATTAATGTCACCTTCCAACCTATTTCATAGAGTAGTTGAATTAGTAATGTTCAGTCTTTTCTTTTTTCTAAAATTTTAGCATTTTCAGAAATACCTTGTCATTTTTTGCCCAAAGGTTGTGTTTTGCTGATTTTTTTTTTAACATTAAAAATTAAATGTAAGCTCAGGCCTGCTATTCAGGCAACTGAGGCTAGTGAATCACTTGAACTTGGGAGTTCTTAGCTAAAGTTAACCAAACTAATTCCAACTGGGTCTCTGCTCAAAGCCCAACACCAATTTGGTAAACGTTCAGAAGTTTTTATTGGGGACACCAGTTTGTGGACAGAGGGGCAAATTGGTCGAGATCAGAAATGGAGCAGGTTAAAGTTTCCATCCTGAACAACAGTGGAAGTGTGGCCTTGAGAAACTGCTTATTTCCAGCCTAGATAAAATATGGAGACCCAGTCTTCCCATCCCCCCAAAAGTGTATTAACCACCCATATGTCAGTAAGCGATCATTATAGCCTCAGTTCTCTGCTAGGTATTGTTGGGAGTACAGAAAAACATGATTTTTTACTCACTGAGTATACAGTCTTGATAAGGAGGCTACTCCAATGCATATAAAACGACAACAAGTGATATAAAATATAAATCCTAAATTTATTGAAAATTCTATGTTATAGAAGTTCAAGGAATATGAAAAACTTAAATAACATGTTTATTAAATTCCCACAGAATATCAAGCTGGGAGGGAAGTTAGCATGTTGGATGGAAGAATTTGGCTAGCAAGATCTGGAGAAGTCTGAACGGTGCTACTTCTACAGGTTTTATAAAGCATCTATGCACAAGGCACTAGATCATGCAATTAGACAATATTTAATAATAATAATAGGAAATCAAGTCTTATACTTTAGTTCAAAGTACAGCATAGTGGGGAAATACAGCTAGACAACAGTTTGCCATGAAAAAATATGAGCATTTATTGGGTTGTAAACACTAAAACTTGAGGGTGGAACATGGTGACAACAAAGAATTTAATGAGATTTTAGCCTCTATTAACTGAATTATTGAGTCTAGAATAAATCAAGTCAGAGTCTCACTTGTTCTACCCCCTTTAGACCAAATCTGGGGGATATCATATTCATTTGAGGGCCCAAAGGACACTGAGCATGTAGAATTTATCCAGAGGGGTGGGTCCAGAATAATAGAACTTGAAGCAGTGCAATATAGTTTAGTTGAAGGAAATGAAAATATTTAACTTGGAGGAGAGAAGACACACTTTCTTTACATAGATGTGTGTGCGCATATATACACACATATATGCACATATAGATGTATTTGACAAATATTTCAAATATTTGCAAGATTCTTATGTATTATAGAGATTAGGATTATGTGGTTTTGGTTGTCCTTCAGTGCTCAGAAAGGATCAAAATTAAATCACTATGTTGGGGGTCAAGGTACAGTGTGTCTGATTGCACTAATACAAGCTCAGAAGTCTCTACCATAGGTTACACACAAATTGTCCACATGGACATTTAGAGTGGAGAGGTCTCTAAATTTGCACACCTAACTTTTATTTTGAGCTACTGCAATTCTCTTTTTGCTGATAGAACACAGCACCTCCTTTGATGCAGGCACACCATACTGGGAAGTCCTGTGCCATGTCTCCCATGTCTCATAATCAAAGTTCTACAGAAAGACCTTGATAGTATCCCTGTATCATGTCATCTGACCTCTGTGTGAGGGCCTACATTGTGTGAGTTCTCTGTAAAATAGCCTTTCAGGCAAACATATATTTGGCATTCCAAATCAGAGTCGTGCTCTCTGCAGTAGAGTTTGAATGCTTGGCAGTTCAGCTTGAGAAAAGACCTCAATTTCTGTTACTATATCTTGCCAGGTGATTTTCAGAATCTTCCTAAGACAATTCAAATAGAAGCAATTTAGTTTCCTGGCATGGCACTGGTGTACCATCCAGATTTCACAGGCATGCAAAAATGAAGTCAACATGACCACTCTGTTGACTTTAAGTTTGGTAGGCAGTCTAAAACCTCTTATTTCCCACACTTTCCTTGGGTTTCCCAAACATTGCACTAGCTCTGGCAATGCATGTGCCAACATTATCATCTATGTATACATCTCTGGAAAGTATACCGCCAAGGTAAATGAACTCATCCACAGCATTAAAATTTTTTCTGTTTCCTATAACTGCTGGTTTCACGTATGCACAGTGCAGTGCTGGTTGGCCTCTGTTTTCTTGGTGTTAATTGTCAGACCAAATGAGCACAAGAAGAAGAAAATCAATCTATACTCCATTGCATCTCAGCCTCAGAGGCTGCATCAAGTGCACAATCAACTGAGGACAAAAAGCATTGTTAAAGCCAGCCTGATTTAGTTGGGCACATGAGGCATTCATTCATCCAAATAATGGGTCTATAGGGCAAGAGTTCCAAAGGAAAAGAGATAAGTTTTTTCAGGAATGCTATCCATTCTCCAGGGCATATGGGGGGAAGGGGGGAATGACCAAGGAATAAGCATTCTAGTAAGTGCTTTTAGCACTTGAATAAGTGTTCTAGTAAGTTCTTGACTTTATATTCAAACCCCAGTCTTCTGATTCTGTCTCTAGTGCTCTTCCTATTACATCCTTCTTTTTTCTACATAAGTTCTGAGGCTCCTAGATGACATCTTAAATTTTACTACATAAGACTTCAACTACTTTTGAACTGGATGTTATCAGAAACTAGTATTTCTTTTTTTTTTAATTAATAAAGTATTTTTTTCCCGTTACATATAAAGATAGTTCTCAACTTTTGTTTATACAAGCTTTACAATTTCAGATTTTTCTTCCTCCCTATGCTCCTTCCCCCCTCCCCTAGACAGCAGGTAATCTGATATAGGTTATATATATATATATATATATATATAAAACCTACATATATATATATATGTATATATATATATATACATACACACATACATGTAATAACATTAAACCTATTTCTGCATTAGTCATGTTATAAGAGAAAAATCAGAGCAATGACAAAAAACCTCAAAATAGAAAAACAACAGCACCGAAAACAAAAGAAATAGTATGGTTCATTCAGCATCTATACTCCACAGTTCTTTTTTTTTTTTTCTTGGATTTGGAGATCCTCTTCTATCATGAGTTCCCTGGAACTCTTCTGTACCATTGCATTGGTGAGAAGAATATAGTCCATCACAGTAGGTCAACACACAATGTTGATGATACTGTGTACAATGTTCTTCTGGTTCTGCTCATCTCACTCATCATCAGCCCATGCAAGACCCTCCAGGAGAAACTAGTATTTCTTAAAGACTTTTTATCAGCAAATCAGTACAATCGGTGTGGTATATATAAGAGGTTAATGTGGTGATGGTATATATTGAGGACTGGATTATAGAATCCCTAAAGTTAGGAAAAGTAGCTCAGAGGTTTCTGTAGTAAACTACTTTCATTCTTTTCAATTCAGTTTGCTAAACATTGAGTGCTATGTGCAAGGCTCAGTGTTAGGCACTGAGTGTGTGAAGATGGGAGAAGATTCAATCACTTGTCTCAAGAAGCATTCAGTCCAATCAAGGGATAAACATGGGCAGAAATAGCTATGAATCATCATGACAAGGGTAACAGATGTGTCCAGACAATATACCATAAGAAATTCAGAGAAAGTATGAGTCATTTTCACTTGGAATAATAAGGAACCACTTCATATAGGAGTCTGAACCTTTAACTTTAAACTTGATCAGTTCTTAATTACAATCTCTTGTTTTTCTTTGCATCAGGATGGTTCCAGACTAGAATCCATTCAGTTTATAAAAAGATAGTCTTAGAGACTGATGATACTGGACCTGGAGTCAGGAAAGCCTGGGTTTAAATTAGATCTCTTATACTTCCAAAAGAATTGTTCAACTCTGCAAAAGTTACAACCTCTTGAATTTCAGTTTCTTCATCTGAAAATAACCTTAACACCTTCTGTACACTGTGGTTGTGAGGTCCCAATGAGATAATTCAAGAATGCAAGCTCTTCCAGGAAATTGTAAATATCTGAAGGGTAATGCCTGTTTTTGTTCTCGTCTCTGTGTCTCCAGTGCCTAGTACATTGCCTGGCACTTAGTAGGTATTTAGTAAATGCTTGTTAAATTGTATTGAATTGAATAATATATGTAAAGTGCCTTTCAAACCCTAAAGTACTACATAAATATCTGCTATTATTAATAATCAGAGGCAGCATGCTAGAATCACCATGTATTTGAAAGATGGATCATTTTTTCACTTGCAGTGGCTATGTTTGATATTGACTTGGCGTAGATTTCGCACTGGCAATCTGCATTTTGAGGTTATTTGCAATTGGTCGTGTGCCACCCAGAAGTCATTTTTGAGTTAGTGAGTGTTAGGGCTCTGAGTATATAATCGATCCTGCTTTTAATGTCTAATGTTTTGCATGGTTATTATTTCTCTTCTTCTTGTTTTTTGATGATATTCATATTGATTATGCATGTAATAGGAATTTATAATGACAAAATGCATCAATAAAAACAAGATTCAACAACTTACTCATGAAAGCATTATATACAAAATTAAAAATTAGAAGTAGTAAAAGAAATTGTGTATATGCATATATTTCATTAATTAATCAAATGTCATGTTTTAGGATATTTTATCCAGTGGAGTGAGTCATTTTTTCCACTTGTGTCTAACACTGGAAATAATTAGCATCCCACTGTAACTAGATGGCCACAGGCCAAATGGGTACCATTCCAATTTAAAGCCTTACTGTATGTCATGCTTATGACATATCTTTGACCTATGAGTAATCTCCACAGAATCCTAGGAACTATAGTGGGGGTAGGTTTGTATGAGAGGAAATCCAGAAGTCATTTTGACCATGGAACATTTGACCTATAGCCTGCAGTGTCCTAGAAGCCTTGAAGCAAGATTTTGAGTAACTCCTCCTTAGGTATATCAACTTAGCACTTCATGTAGGAATTCAAAAACCTCAGAAAACTACTTCCCCAACTTCAGTTCCTAGTTTCCCATGACACTCCTGAGGGCTGTCTAGCTCAGTGTCTATTGAGGTTATCCCAGAGTTTTTGTTTTTCTATAGGAAAAGGCTTCCCCCAAATTGGCTAATAAAACCAACAGGATGAATGGCATTATTTATATAGAGAGGAGAGAACACAATGTCTGCGAGCTTGTAATTACATTAATGTACTCTGTAGTTTCAAACCTTGTTGGTCACAGGGTGGTTAATTTATTGTCATAGTCACTCTCTCACATTGTCTGTTGCATTGTAAGGGGATTGCAATCAGCTTTGGTAGAGAGAATACCTGTAATGATGAAATGACTGAACACAGCCATGTTATGAGTACAAACCATGAGGTCCAAATATAAATTAGCAGCACCTAGGTCAAGAAAAGCTTGCAACATTGCTAATCTGACACACATTTAATAACATGTACTTAAAGGCATCTATGACATTATTGGAGTGGGTACTCGTTTGAGTGAGTTAGTTTACAATCCCTGTAGTCACTTGTTCATTCATTCAATAAGGATTTTGTAAGAGTCTGCTGTATAGGAGTCATTCTGCCAGGTTTTGGACAAAGATAAAAATGACAGCAATCTTAATTTCAAGAAGCTTTTATTCTATGCAGCTTAAAAGATAGTTTTTGTGAGTTGCTGTGTCCCAAAACATCCATCAGCTGGTGCCCAACTTTCCAAGTTTAATAAGCTGTTCTTTTGGCAACAGAAATATGATTGACAGCTGATGCCATAGTCAAAACCTTTACAATAAGTTTCCTTCCCTCTATGATTATATGATGTCATGATCTGATAGAACTTGTGGTTGATATCCTTCTCATGTCCAGAGGTAGACTTATAGTTAGGAATAGAACATTGAATATTCTAGTTTGAGCAAAAATTTTCCCATCCGTCCAAACATTCTCCTGACTTCCTGTAATTTACCTCATTGGTGACCTGTTTGGGTTAGTAAGCTAACATGTTGACTTTGTGCCCACCCATAACTCAGTGTTTGTTGCTGGGAAAACAACTTCTCTTCATTTCAGGTTGTCTCAGTCGATCTATATCATCACTATGTCCTTATTCAGATAGCAGTTACCTACCATCATTCCCCTTCCCCTTTGAAGAAATCCAAAGCCTGGTTCATAATTTTCCTTTCTACCCCAAACCCAGCTCTCTTACATAAGTATTTGATAGCCCCTTAGACACCCTAGATTTCAAATTCATCAAGCTCCTTATCTCCTATGATCAGTGTTTTTGTCATGTTAAATCTGGTGGTGTTTTTCTCCACCACCTACTCTTCCTGTATACTTTCCCCCACAAGGCCCCCACCTTCTCCTGAACCTCCTTCTACCTCTCTGACCACCTTCTTAGTCCCCTTTGTTGGACCATTATACATGTTCTAACTGTTATATATGAGACTACCTCAGGACTTTGTACTGAATCCTTTCTTTCCTCTCCATACTCTCAGTGATCATTATTATCTTTACTCAATTGCCATGCAATTGGGTTAAACTCTGGGAAACAAAGAAAGACAGCAACAACCATGACAACCACAATAATAATAATAATGCCCTCAAGGAACTCACATTCTAATAGAGATAACATGAAAGTGACTATATATCATGCATATGCATAGACACATACAGATACAGACACTGTCAGACATACATATACATATACATACACATATACATATACATATACATATACATATACATATACATATACATATACATATACATACACGAGACAGAAAGAGACAGACAGACAGAGAAAATGTCGAGGGAAGGTAATAACAGAGGGGAAAGCAGAGTGGATAAGGAGACCTAGAAGATTTTCCTGCAAAAGGTCTTGTTTTGATCTGTTTTAGGTAAGCCAGAGAAACTAAGACAGAGGGGAAGTATTCTAGGTGTCTATAAGAAGATGAGTCACAGATCTACATATCTAGCCCTTATCTCTCCCATGTGCTCTTTTGCTTACTAGATAAATACTTTAACCTTGCAATGCTATGGACTACTCTTAGTGAACATATCTAAAAATGGACCTCATTATCTTTTCCCTTTAATCTACCTCTCCTCCTAGTTTCCCCATTTCTGTCAATAGCACCACCCTACTTTCAATCTCTTAGCTCCACAACCTTGAATTTATCATTGTTTTTTTTCTAAAAACTCTCCTGGCTCTCCCCTTACCTCTCTACCTGATCTTATCCAATGATTTGCAGTCTTGTTTATTCTACCTTCTCAATATTTCTTTTCTGTCCCTTTTCCATTCTCAAGACCATCATTTTAACTCAGACTCTAATCAACTGGACTATTGAAATAGCCCCCTAATTTCCCCTGCATCCTTTCTTTCCCCCCTGTTTTGCAAAGTTATCAAACTGATATTCTTAATGCTTAGATCTGATCATGTCATTCCCCAGTTCAAGAAGCTTTATTGACTCCCAATTATCTCTAGGATAAACTATAAAAAACCTCTGTCACTTAAAGACTTTGATAATCTGTCTCCAACCCTTCTCAGATTTCACATTATTCCACATCATTTACTTTGTATTTTAGACAAACTGACCTACTTGTATATGATATTCTATCTTCCTTCCCTGTGTCTTTACTTAGGGTGTTCTCCATGCCTACAGTCCTCCTCATTTTCATCTTTTGGAATCTCTAGTTCTTTTAAGGCTTGGTCTAGGAGCCATCCATTCTTTCCTGATATTTCCAGCTCTTAGCAGTCCCTCTCTAGTATCCTTAAAATTAATTTGCATTTGCCACGTATATACTTTGTATTTTCTTATCTTTGTGCATATCATTTCCTTCCAGTGAAATATAAGTTCTTTGAAGGAAAAAACTTTGTTTTGCTCCTTGGAATTTATCATAATACCTTAGTAAATACTTTTTCAATTGCATTGAATTAATCTGCAGTAAGATTATTTGAATTTGTTGGTGTTATTAGATCATGGAATATCAAGAAGCATATTGCACTTTGTCTTGCCATGTTCTTCTGGGAGACCTACAATCCTTAGGTTGTCTCTACATCTGTGTTCAAGATTAGTGTACTTTGCTTGGAAAGAAAGCATATTTTCTGTTAGTGTTATTGTTTTGTTTTTTACTTCTTGTCCTTCACTTCTGTATATTTGCATTCTCATCTCTTATTCTCTTGTTTGTTTCTTTGTTAAGACTTGTCATCACAGATTCTAGGTTTTTAAAAAAATTCTATCCATTATTTTTACTGTGCAGTCCATAATTTCTGCTCTCATAATTTTTATTTCACTTTTGAACCACTCAGAAATATCAAGTTGTGGGTAACCATGTTATCCTCAGATTCCACAGGGCCCTCTGTCTCATCAAGTGTTGGATCATTTTCCTTTGTTTTGTGGTATTTATTCATAGATTTCTGAACTAATTTACTATATTAGGAGGCCATATTTCCTTCTGTTATTTTTGTTTTCCCTATTGATTTATCTGCTTATGTTCAATATCTTCAAGTTCCTTCTTACTCAGTTCTTTGATAATTTAAAGTCCCTCCCTTATTTCCCTTATTGTTTACATTCTGACTCCCTCCCTTTGAGTGTGACTTTTTTTATGGACTGAATATCAGCTTCCTCTCACATGGGGCAATTTATCAGTCCAGGTTTCAACAGATTTGGGGGGGGCGGTGTTGGGGGGGGGAGGAAAGGAGAGGAAGAGAACTGGCCCAACTGGATTCTGGGCTCTTTTTTTCAAGCTTTTTCTTTGTTTGTTTGTTTGTTTTGTATTTGTTTTTTGTTGTTGGTGGGTTTTGGTGGGGCAATGAGGGTTAAATGACTTGCCCAGGGTGACACAGCTAGCAAGTGTCAAGTGTCTGAGGCCAGATTTGAACTCAGGTAGGCCAATAATTCTCACTCTCCCCATATATAAAATGATTATTGGAACAATTGAGCTCAAAACAATCCTAGAAATTCACTAGGAAATTCCAGAACACTAAAGAAAAGTTCATATAAGAATATTATATGTTGCAGGGTGCTAGGGGGAAAGCACTTGCATGAGAAGACCTACTAGCTCTAAACCTACTAGCATACTCCATGTGTATATAGCAAAACATACACACATACACACACACACACACAGAGTTGTGGTTTTTAAGTACCATAGAAATGTCATCAAGAAAAATTTGCACTCAAAATTCTATTAAAATACAGTGATTTTACCAGGGCTTCTAGGCAGTACAGTGGATAAAGCACTGGCCCTGGATTCAGGAGGACCTGAGTTCAAATCTAGCCTCAAACACTTGACATTTATTAGCTGTGTAAAGGAAAATACAGTGATTTCAACTTCTGCAGGCATATAAGTTAGAGTATCCAAAACACTTTTTTTTTTCAAAATACTTCTTAAAAAGATATACATCATTTTGTGGATTCTGCTATAATTTTTACCTGCAAATTTTTTTGAATCTATTTCTTTCATCTTCTTGAATGTAGAAATAGTCTATTCATCTGGTAAAGATGAGTAACTACTTCATTATTTCTCTGTACCTCATGCTTCAGAAATCTAAAGGCTATTGTGCTTTTACAAATGTTTAACAAACTGCACAGTATACTCACTTCACATGTGCAAAATAATTCGATTACTTAATACATTTGAAAGAATAATTTTTGACCAAATCAATTTAACTCAAGTTTCAAAATGAAACTACATAATTTGGTGCTAGCCAAAACCCTTTAAATAATCCTACAAAATATCTTTTTTTCTTTGATTTTTATTTGAACAGGTCATTGAAGCAATACAGGCTGTTCTACTGGCTGAAGTTCAACAATATATGAAAAGCTTAAGAAAGATATCCATCAACCATCCACCAGTGTCCATAGTAGACAATGAAAATGGAGAGATGGAGATACTGCCAAAGAATGAACAGTCAGAACAGCTAGAGTTACAAGGCATTAAAAACATTCCTTTGCAAAGTAAGTGCAAAATTTATTGGCATATTCTTACATCGGAACTTTTCTACTACTTAGAACATGTTGAGAATATGAGTTCATAATATATCATTTTGGAAAGACTCGAGCCAAGTGCCCTGTTTCTGACCTATACTGCTATCAATTTTCTCTTACAATTGTCAAGGTTTTAAAGACTTCCAAATTCCATTATTATCTTCCATCATTACATATTTTCAAGAAGAAACAGTGTATTATTTTTCAATTGTAAGTATAATATAAAGGAAAAAAATTAAGGTATAATCAGAAATAATGTTTTTGTTTAACTGATACAATTAAAATTTAATTGTTTTTTTCCTATTGATAATTTCATTCTCATACAGTGGGCACTAAAATTAATTATTTCCATTTTATATCTTAATAATGACACTGTGTGATGTTTCTTTTCTTTTTTTTTAGCAACAAGAATATGATTTGGAAATTAATCCAGTTTTATAGTTAGATCATTCCCTTTTACAACAAACTTTGTCATCATAACTTTTTAATGGTGCTAATGTTTATAGTTGGACCAGAGTGAAACTGAATTTATGTTACAGAATGATATCCATGTTTTTAGCCCATTAGCTGAGTCTTATAAATGAAGTGACCTAAATTTTACTTTCCATCTTATTAGTAAGGCTTCACAAAAGCAGTTAATTTATAATATGATTGAGTGTGTATGTGTCTGTCATGAAAATTTGTTACCACATGCTTGTTTCCAATATGTGAAAATGATCAGTGATACTTGCTGTGAATAGAAAAGAAAAATGACATTCTCTTTATGTGGAACAAAGAAGCATGTTATAATATCAAAAATATCAAACCTTTGAAAAAGTGTCTTTGAAAAAGTATATTATCTTTTCCTCTGAATATAATGCATGAGTAAGCAAGTTTATTCATTTTAGTTCATGATGCCTACTTTTTTAGTATTGATAAATGTAATTAAGGACAAGTGACTATTTGAGGCTCAGTACCTCAGTGGAGTCAGATTCTCAGTGTCTAGAGATATTACTGTATTTGTGCTCTAAAACTGTACTGATACTGCTGGTTCACCTAGGGCATTTGAGCCCTGATGAATGACTTCCCACCAACCCAACTGTCTTATTGCTCACGATGCTATGAATTGTAAATTCAGTGGAAAATATGGTTACCAAGTGGATTGGATGTTGGCTGCTGACCCTGTCCTTTTTCCCCAAAGAAAACCTGTTTGAGAACCTAAACTGGTAATAAAAGTCTGTTCGTGTGCACAGAGCAAGAGCAAAGTGAAGAAGTGTTCACTTGCCATGTGCTTAGAGCACTAAATATGGAGTCAAAGAGATGTGGGTTTCAGTCCAACTTTAAACTCTTTCTAGTTTTACGATTCCATTAAGTCATTCAAGCTCTCTGGGCCCCTACATTTCTTGTCTGTAAGATGGGGATAATTATAGCATCTACTTCCTAGATTTGTTTTCTTTTTTTTGCGGGGCAGTGATGGTTAAGTTACTTGCCCAGGGTCACACAGCTAGTAAGTGTCAAGTGTCTGAGGGCAGATTTGAATTCAGGTCCTCCTGAATCCAGGGACTGTGCTTTATTGACTGCGCCACCTAGCTGCCCCCTCCAGATTTGTTTTGAGATAATGTGTGTAACACTTTGCAAACACAAAATGTGAGTTATTATTGCTATTTTAAATTGTTAGAGTCTGGATAGAAATTGTCCTGGGAGAAGTTGCTATCCCACCTATCTTTAATGTTTGTCAGACTATTGTGAAGATGGATAAAATGATGATGGCTTTTTGTGTTGGGCTGTAAGCTCATCTTCCATAGAGTTACTTAAAGTGTTTTGGGGACAACTTAAGTAGCTCATAGGATATTGGGAATGATATGTATTTCACCTTTTTACACTTATTTCAATTTGTTTGGTTGGGTTTTTTTGGCCGGACAATGAGGGTTAAGTGACTTGCCCAGGGTCACACAGCTAGTAAGTGTCAAGTGTCTGAGGCCATATTTGAACTCAGGTCCTCCTGAATCCAGGGCCGGTGCTTTATCCACTGTGCCTCCTAGCTGCCCCCATACTTATTTCAATTTGTTTCGTGTGTGTGTGTGTGTGTGTGTGTGTATTATATATATATATATATATTCTGAGAGCTTTTCAGTGCATGCAATTTGAAGGTTATGTGCATTCTTTTTGTCAACTTCTATAAATATGTTCTTCTTCATCTCAAAGAGTAAAGTTATTGGAAGTCACTCTGGAGGGGGAAATACTTGTAGGATTAAGGTGTCTCTGTTGGAGGCCATATGGCAGAGAGACAAAAAGAACTGCTTCTGGTGGCATAAGTTGTTGTGGTGCTGTCATTTTCAGTCACGTCCAACTCTTTGTGACCCCATTTGTTGTTGTTGGTTTTTTTGTTTGTTTTTGGCAAAGGTACTGGAATGGTTTGCCATTTTCCTCTCCAGGTCATGTTAGGAATGAAGCAAACAGCATTCCATTCATGCTGGGTAGATTCTCGTTAGCTTCTTCTCAGGGGCTGATCTTCTCCCAATAATTTGATATCTATATAGCTCAGCGGACAAATGTCCTCTGTGTTGGTATCCCTGGGCTTGGCCACATTGCCCTCCATTCTGTTCATAGTTCTTCTTCAAAGAAGAATAGTTCTTCTTCAAAGAAGAATAGTTCTTCTTCAAAGAAGAACTATTCCATTAGTTCCATGAAATTCACCCATACTAAGGCTTTGTCCACTCTTGTGCTGCTTTCCTGAGTCTTGTTCTGAGGTATGCTCTCTTTCACTCCAGTGTTAAGTAATCCTATAGTTACAGTGGTAGGAGATAAAGGGCTGCAGTATTTTTGGTGGGAAAGGGAAATATGAAAAAGAATTTAAAGCAGTTTTATGTATGGGTATGTATTTAAATGTGTGTTAAAATATAGTAACTCTAATAAGATTAATAGTAACATCTTCCATGTGTATGCTCTTTAAAACTGTGTCAGCGCAATTGTGATCTCAAATATAGGTTTTGAAGTCAAAAGCACATAGTTGAGTCTTAGCTTTGATGCTTACTGTATGCAGTCCAACTGAGTCTCAGTTTTCTCATCAGTTCAAATTACAAATGAAGTAATTTATCTTAATGTAAATTCTCATCATAAAAATATGTTAAAAGACAACTATTACTAGCTATGTGACTCTGGGCAACTCACTTAAACTCTCTCTGCATCTGTTTCTTCAACAGTAAAATGGGAATAATAATAACCCCTAATTGTGCTGAGTTGTGAGGATCAAATGTTAAAAATGCTTAGCATAGTGCCTAGTACATAGTGGGCACTTAATCAATGTTTCCTTTTAATAAATAAGTTTATTTATTGTTTAAGTAATTTTTCTTGATACAACTTAATAAGCAAATCCCTTCCCCTATTATTAGTGACATTTTCAATTATTTTAAACTATGGCAAATGTGTAATAGCAAAAAGCAAACTGACAAGGGAATTTTATAAAGTTCTAATTATACTTTTTTAATATCTTTGTGAGGAGTCTAGTATGTTAGCTCCAGTTTTAAAATCTGTCCACAAAAAAATCCCAGCAATTTCATGTAGGAAAGACATTTAGACTTCCAATGAAGTGTTATAAGTGCACAGTTGGCAAGGTATGGATTTATTCAAGTATCCTGTGGTAGAAAAGTAAAGAAAGATGATACTTCATTTTTGTCTTATATTTCCTACACACAGAGACAAATTTTCTGTATTTAATTCTACATTCAACCTAGATTTGTCTAAGTAGTGTAGGACAACCAAATTTGTTATTTCACTATGTATCCTTGCAAGATCACAATCAGGATTTTTCTGTCACAGTCTTTTTTTAGTTGTGTTATCCTTTGATGAGTCTTTGTAATCCCCATTTCTCTTTTGCTTTTTAATTGAACAAATGAAGAAAAGCATTTATTAAGTGCTTTCTGTAATCAAAGTACTAAGCTAAGAGCTGGTGATACAAATAGAAAAGTAAAGTAATTCCTCATCTCAAGGAGCTTATATTTTGTAACCAAGGTAAGCTTTTTTTTGGGGGGGGGGGCAGGGCAGTTGGGGTTAAGTGACTTGCCCAGTGTCACACAGCTAGTAAGTGTTAAGTGCCTGAGGCTGGATTTGAACTCAGGTACTCCTGAATCCAGGGCCAGTGCTCCATCCACTGTACCACCTAGCTGCCCCCAAGGAGCTTATATTTTAATAGGATAAGCCATCAGATGTAGGGGACCACTGGCAAGGAAGAGATGGGGATTTCAGTTTATGAAGTAATAGGGATGGTAAATAATGCCACCGGGGAGATGATTGGTTCCTTCCCAGTAGCAATGACAGTAGTGATTGGGTTACATATTAATAAATTACCTCCTTGTAATTCATTTAGTTTCTCAGTTGTATGGAAGAGAGCAAGGAAAGATTTCATTCTGGGGTGTTCTAGAACCAGCTCAAATTAGCTCATGAGAGCCAGTTGTTAAATTTTCAGTGTAAACATTTACCCCTAGGAAATTGGCAAACACTACAAATCAGGGCTTGATTTATTGTTTTATCAATCGTCTAGATTTAAGAAATTGATGTAGTTACTGATGCAAATTGAATTTAATAGTAGATCATGTATTTTAGAGAGCTGGTTGTTAAACATTTACTGCCACATATATGATTATATCTTCATCTCAAAAAGTTTTAATTTTATATTAATAGTGATCATAACTTTTCAATCTTGTAATAATGCTTTATAGTTGTTTTTTTTTAAACAGCTTCATTCATATTATCTTACTTGGTCCTTGCTACAATCCTGTGTTAAGGTAAGGAGGGCTTTATTATTCCTTGAAATGTTGTTTTACCCATTGGTCACACAGCTAGAACTACAGCCCAGCTTTTGTGATTTCTCTATAGTGCTCTTTTATTTTTACCATCTCAATTATTCAGTCTACCAAAACAGAAATAGTATGAGAGAAGGATAAGGTTCAAAGTTTGACCCAAAAAGTCAATATATGATAGAGGAATTGTGTTTGGATTTTTCTTCCACCTTCCTAACTCATAAATAACCACCATCAAAGAATACAAGCTGTTGGATTCTATTTTGAATGCTAACTGACTCAGCTTCCCCCACCCCCAACCCCATTTTTTTTTGCAGAGCAATGAGGGTTAAGTGACTTGCCCAGGGTCACACAGCTAGTAAGTGTTAAGTGTCTGAGGCTGGATTTGAACTCAGGTCCTCCTGAATCCAGAGCCAGTGCTTTATCCACTGCGCCACCTAGCTGCCCCCTAACCCCATTTTTTTTTAAACTTTTTTTTTTTGGTGGGGCAATGAGGGTTAAGTGACTTGCCCAAGGTCACACAGCTAGTACTTGTCAAGTGTCTGTGGTCGGATTTGAATTCAGATCCTCCTGAATCCAGGGCCAGTGCTTTATCCACTGCGCCACCTAGCTGCCCCCTGCAACCCCATTTTTTAGAAGTGTGTTTGCTAGACATGATTTTTTGTCTCATAGATTTAAAGCTAGAGGGATATTAGACATCATCTAGTCCATCCTCCTCATTTCATGGTTTCTTTTCAATTTAATAAGCATTTATTAAGTGGCAACTGTGTGCCATACACTAAGTTTAAAAATAAAATATAGATATGAGCAAAAATCATATAGCCTCTGATCTCAAAGATGAAGAAAATAAGTCATGGGGAAGTTTAATAATTTTGGAAGGCTTTACAAATAATTTAATTCTTAGAAATAAACGAGTGTGATCAATTGCAACAGACTGGAAAATTCACATATTTTGGATTTATAAATTATAAAGCATATTAATTTTACTTTCCAATGTTTTCTTTTTTAAAAAAACCTGACATTTGTACATTTGTATAGCCCTTTAAGATATATATATATATATATATATATATATATATATATATATACACACACACACACATACTATACACACACACATACACCAGGGAGGGAGTATGGCAAAATGTGTATACACATATACATACATACACACAAACATGCATACATATACACATACATTTTGCCATACTCTCTTCCTGGTATGTTCATTTGGAATACATGCCAGTAGCTATAGTCATATATATAGATATAGATATAGATAAAGATATAGATATAGTTGGTTTATATATAAATTGTAAGGTTGCTTTTTGCCTAATGAAGCTATTTTTAAATAATGCCTACATTGTCATCATTTGCCAATCCTTTCTAACTTAGAATCAGGAGATTAAGTTTAGTTTGCAGTTCCATTTAAGGCAAAGATTTAGTACATGTGAAAGCTATAATGGTTTGTGTTTTTAAATGCATTTGAAAGTTATCCCAGTCCACTATGTTTTTCTCAAACTGTTTGGAATCAGTTTAAGGAAGTGCTCTAAAATCTTCCATTAAATAAATTGGTCATGGTAGAAATGGAGACTCTGCAGATAAAACTGTCACCTTGGAATTATTGGTTGAATTTAAATTTTGAGTTAAACTGTGTTGGAGTGAAGATGATGTATCAAATAGGGGTATTGCAAATAATCTTTTTTATTGCATACAAAGTTTTCATAGTCTTTTATCTACAAAATGAACTGATGACAAAATGCCTTTTTCAAATGGTGAAACAAACCCCTACATTTGTAGTAAATCAATGGAAAACATCTATTCACCAGAAAAGTCCTGCGGCCTTCTCTGGCAGAAGGTCTCAGGGCAGACTTCCTCTGCCTGCTGGGCTTTTCAGAAGGAAATCTGTCTAGTTTGGGAAAGCATTTTACACATAGTTGAATACCTCACTGGGGAAACCCTTCTGTGACTGTCTTTTTCTATAGTAAATGAGTCTTCCCCCACCCTCTGTGAGGTCTCCCTGCCTGATTAAGAAAGGCCAGAGAGTTGATCTTTGTGTCCACAGAAGTTTTTTTTGTTTTGTTGTTGTTGTTGTTGTTGTTGTTGTTGTTGTTTCCATTTCGGAGTAGTCTATGTGATTGTTGATTCATTTCAAGCACCAATTGGGCCAAAATGTCTACTCACATCTCCGTTTTTTTTTGTACTAAAAATAAATCTGTTCTCTTTAAAACTTAGATCTTTCTCTATTCAACCAGGAATCCTCTGTTCTCTGACAGCTGTACAGATAATTAAAAGATATCTTTTGAACATCTTGGAACCTGGAGGATGATTGAATATTTCATTTGGGTACCAGCTTGGTTTCCCCTTTTCTAACAATCAGAATACAAATCTATTCAGATTCATCCAAATTCCCCTAGACAAAGCAATGGTGAATCTCCTATTTCTGTTAGAAGACTGCCAGTTGGACTTTGTTCACATATGTTGCCTAAGTTTCCTGTGAGCACCTTTGAAATTTTAAACACAGAACATTAAAAATGGTAACAGGATTTAGATGTGAATTCTTTTTTTGTAAATGTCTCTCAGCATGACCTGTGTTATTAATGACAATATGATCAAGAATGCAACAAAAAGAAGGGAAGGCATTGAATTTTTCTATGACTAGACTGGCACCCACAGTCAGTGTCATGGACATTGGACAGGAATCTGGACACCCTCAGGTGGCTCTGTCACTGAATCCTTATGTATGTAGCCTTGAACAAGAAGCTTCATATCCTTTGGACTGTTTTGTCATCTGTAAAGCAGGAGTCAGATTAGGTGATAATGTCACTTCCACTTTTAAGATTCTATGATTCCATGATTCTGTAGTCAAAGAGTATAAGCAAAACCCTGCTTTCCTTGTTCTTCTTGGGGACTTTCTACTTCTCTATGTTTCCCTCCATTTTTGTACCAAGGCAAAGCTTCTTAAACTGTGGGTTTAACTAAATGTGGGAGTCGCAAAAAATTTGGCAGCAAATGTTTTATATACCTATATACTTGGCGGGGGGGGGTGTCACATAAAAATTTCTTGGGTGAAAAGGGATCAAGAGTAGAAAAAGTTTAAGAAGCCCTACACTTAGGAAAGATAGTATGGTATGATGTGTGCAGAGCCTGCCTATGAGTCAATAAGACATTGATTCAAGCCCTGCCTCTGACATCTATTGTTTGTGTGACTTTGGATAAGTCACTTAGCTCTTAGGTCCCACAGGCAATTCTCTTAAGACTATAAGTTCCATAGCAAATCAACAAAGACAGGAGTGACCTTACCATATGTACAAGTAGTGTGTTTACCCACAGTAGCAACTGCAAAAGAGCTCCACATACTCCTGCCTAATAACCCCTCTTGGACTCAGGACATCTGTCATTGATCTGTCTTCCTCTAGGTCTTCTTGCTTCTCTCCCTTCTTTCTCAACTCTCTCCCTCACAAAGAAATAAAGAGTTGTGCATCAGATCTAATCAGAATCATCATGGACTTCTTTTTCCAGCTGGAAGGAGCAGAACTAAGAAAACATTGTACACAATAGCAGCAATAGTTTTTTTGTTTGTTTTTTTTTTGTTTTTTTTAGTGAAGCAATTGGGGTTAAGTGACTTGCCCAGGGTCACACAGCTAGTAAGTGTTAAGTGTCTGAGGCCGGATTTGAACTCAGGTACTCCTGACTCCAGGGTCGGTGCTCTATCCACTGTGCCACCTAGCTGCCCCAATATTGTTTTAAGAACAGCTTTGAGCGAATAAATAACTTTGACTATTATAAATACTCAAATTAAGTACAAAGGACATATGAAGGAAGATGCTGTTTGCATCCAAAGAAATATGTTAGTGTATGTACATATACACACATATACACACATACATATTTGTGCCTAATAGTAGCCATCTCTAACGCAAGGTTGGGGGTGGGAAGAAAAAAAAGGGGAAAAAATTAAATTGCATGATAACTGTTATATATTTAAAAGGAATAGCAAATCGCACATAATAGAATTGCAGTTTCATCTGCAATCATCTTTTTTATTATACTGTGTTATGGAAATGCTTATTTTATTCCATAAATTAAAAATAAATAAGAATTTTAAAAAAGAATCAATGTGGACTAATACTGAGTGGGATATGGGCTGTCTGTGGTCTTTGTAAGCCTTTAGCTAAAAATACTTTTACTTTCCATACCCTTTCCCCTACTTTTTAATTTGGGGAAGTCTTCAAAGATAGGAAGAGAAGCCAAAGGAAAAAAATTGTAGTACCGCCAAGCACATAAGAGAGAAGAGCATGCCAGGAATCAAGCTGTTCCTCTCCTATCCTTTGGATTTTAAATCCCTGACCTCCCTAGGTATCTGTATGGTATGTTGGGCACCAGAGGAGGATCAAGTCATTCTTTGTTGCACTTAGGGAAGTAGCTGTTTAGGGATATAATTGTAGCTCTTCTGTCTCTAAGCCAACAGCACTACTCTCTCCCACTGTGTTTCTTCCCATTTAATTTCTGTGTATTCTTATATTCCACCAACTCTTTCCCTGCTTCAGCCCTGCCAAGGTTTTCATTTCTTCTCTTCCCTGATTATTTCCAAAAGCTGCTTTGTATCACTCCAGGGCCTAGTCTACAAGGAGGGATGACCCAAGTAACCAATCCAAATGTCCTGGTCTTTACTGAGTTTTGGAAATGCTTCATTCAAAGTTGGGATGAGATGGGTTAGAAGAGAAGAGAGAAGATGGCTAGGCATTATAAATTGCTTTAGTTGATAGGAACAATAGGAACTACACAATCTGGTCACATCAGCATAATATACTTGTCAACCCTTGCTAAAAAGGAAATCATCCCATAACTGAGTGGTGCAGCATTATAGTACATGTGCTATAAATCAAACATAGTTTTGGTCACCAGGTACAGCTGAATATTAGAAAACGGGCAAGGCAACGTATCCAATAAGGATAAAGACTCAGGATTTTGAAGAGCTTGGGAGTAAGAACAGTCACACTTCACCAAAAAAGCAGCCAAGCGCATTGTAACAAAGAGGTGACTATGGACTGTGTCCAGTGGAACTAGAGCAGACTAGAGGTGGGGATTGAGGAAGGGATGAGCATACTTAGCAATAAATATAGGATATGGAGACAGCCCCAAGTTCCATTTTAGTGGCTTGGTGCCCCTTTCAAGGGGCAGGTAGAATCAAAAGGGTAGTCAACCAGATCTGGCAAGTGATGGTATGTTGAGGGGTGGGGATGAATTGGGAGATAAATCTAGGATAAGTCTGATATTGAAAAATTGGTTGGCTGGAATAGTTGGACTAAAACATTGCTCATTTGCTGTTTCCTGAAGTCAGTATTCCCATTTCCCTCATCCATAATTGGACCATACTTCTTCCCCTTTACTTTTTTTTTTTTTGGCATAGCTATGAGGGTTAAGTGACTTGCCTAGGGTCACACAACTAATAAGTGTCAAGTGTCTGAGGCCGGATTTGAACTCAGGTCCTCCTGAATCCAGGGCCAGTGCTTTATCCACTGCGCCATCTAGCTGCCCCCTTTCCCATTACTTTTGAGAGTTTTTAGCTCTCTTCAAGACTCAGATTAGATGCTTCTTCCTTACAGAAGAACTTTACCAAACTCTTTAGTTGTGAATACTCTCCTTTACAAATAATCATGTATTCTCTTACCTTTGTGCATACTGTATCTCTATTGTTTTTTCATTTTCTCTTTGTATCCTTACATATATAAGAAATATTTGTTGAATTGAATATTTTCTCAAAATTGCTTTTCTTTTCTGAAATTGCTTATGTTAGAGGAATTTATAATCAACTTATTAATTATTTTGTTTGTTGCTGAAGAATAAAAGTTTATACTATCTTTTGGGAGTTCTTGTACTTTTTTTTTTTTTAAGTGAGGCAATTGGGGTTAAGTGACTTGCCCAGGGTCACACAGCTAGTAAGTGTTAAGTGTCTGAGGCTGGATTTGAACTCAGGTACTCCTGATTCCAGGGCTGGTGCTCTATCCACTGTGCCACCTAGCTGCCCCCGCTCTTGTACTTTTAGATGTCATCAAATTTTAACAAAGTCAGGGTCTTGCAAATGTTTATTTTTTTCTTTTATGTACAATTTCTAAAAAATATAGTGAATGTCTTATTTTCAAATGAAGACCTCCTTTCTCATATTTGCATAATTTTTAACTTTTAGAATAGTTTTAATATAATTGTTTTATTTGATCTTTACAACCACTCTATGAGGTAAGAAGGTCTATATATAATATTCATTTTACAGATGAAGAAATTGAAAGGCCAAACTATTTGTTGAAGGTATATAGTTAGTAACATATCCAGAATTAGAATTTGTTTTTCTGATTCCTATCCCTATACTAGACCATACTATTTCATACAGCTAAATTTCTCCTTGAAAGGCTATTACATTTTTGACATATTTCAAATACTCATTTTAAGAGAGAAAAATATTACATACCACCAAATAATTGCAGAAACACATATTTCTATTGTTATTGGCAACTCAGTATTACAGTGTTTATCTTATAATAACCAACTAACAGTCAAAATATTGTTTGATAAATGCATAGAAATTGATAAACAGTTTATTTTGTTTAGAGTGAACTTGATTTTCAAATATTAGTATATTATTAGCTGGGTTTGTATTACAAATATTTCCAGTAAGCAAACTCAAATCAATTTTATATTTAGCATCCAACTTGTGGTCTTTTAAGCATTAAATCATATTTTAAATATTCAATTAAATTGTTTTTTGATCCTTTTTAGAAAAAAAAATATTAGTGGTTAGGTATGAAGGGGGCGGGGTGGAAAGCTTGCAGGATATTTCTAAAGCCATAGTTTATTTCATTTCTTCTTTTGTAAATTTTGCCAGAGAACTTCTTAATGCAACAGAAATCAGATTTGGTGTGTATTTTTGCACAAAATCAAATTGTACAGGCGCCACCTCAGAGTTCTCCAAAACATTAGGAGGATAAGATTCCACCAGGATGTAGCTCAAGAAAAAAGTAGAGCTGTGTAAGGAGCTTTTGAGATAAAGCAGTAAGGATGTGTTTTACTGGAAAATGAGGGGTAGTATATCAGCATTTTTTTTTAAAAGGAATTTTACTTAGTTTTTTTCCTCTCTATTTGTATACTTACCATTCAGTCCTTGGAGTTATGCTTCATAGAGATAAATCACAAGTGAGAGAAGGGTGGGTGACCCTGAAGGCTGTATTCCAGTGTCAGGATGTAAATGTTACTCTGTAGTTGAGAGTCACTCACTAATAGCATCAAGCACTTAACGGCTACAGCTAAAGGGACCATATGAAGAGGATGAACATACTAAGCTCATTTTATTTATTAAAGCCAGGATGTTTCCTTTCCTAGAGTTATTTAATTTAATTCTAGTTCCCCTGTCCTCCATTCACCAAATCAAAATTCCCAATTTCCAAATGACTCTTCATAAATTGAACCTTACTCTTTGTTTCCATGCCTGTTTTTTGAAATGGCAGTTATCAAGCAATGACTTTGTGATTGCTCCTTTCCTTAAATCCCACAGTTGGTGGATGTGGGGAGAAGAACTATGGAAGAAGATCCTGGGATCACAGGTTTCAAGTCAGAAGGAGCTTTATAAATCAGCTAGCTGAGCTGCCTCATTTTATAGCTGAAGGGTTTAGTGACTTTTCCAAGGTCACTCAACCAGGAAATGACAAAGCTAGGAGACATACCCTCCACCATGTTATTTGATCATAAATCCATTTTTTCTTTTTTTTTTGTATTGCTTTTTAAAAATTTTTTTATTGATTATTTATTTATTTTTAAAGTATGAGGTATTTTATTTTTTCCATTACATGTAAAGATAGTTCTCAACTTTTGTTTATACATGCTTTACAATTTCAGATTTTTCTCCCTCCCTCCCCTCCTTCCCCCCTCCCTTAGACAGCAGGTAATCTGATATAGGTTATATCTATATATCTCTATATATATACATATATATATATATATATACACACACACACACATATATATACACATAATAACATTAATCCTATTTCTGCATTAATCCTGTTACAAGAGAAAGAATCAGAGCAGTGATGCAAAACCTCAAAATAGAAAAAAAAAAACAGCACCCAAAACAAAAGAAATAATATGGTTCAATCAGCATCTATACTCCACAGTTCTTTCTTTCTTTTTTTTTTTTCTTGAATTTGGAGATCCTCTTCTATCATGAGTTCCCTGGAACTCTTCTGTACCATTGCATTGGTGAGAAGAATATAGTCCATCACAGTAGGTCAACATTCACTGTTGATGATACTGTGTACAATGTTCTTC
The DNA here is from genome assembly GCF_019393635.1 of Dromiciops gliroides. Taxonomy (NCBI): domain Eukaryota; kingdom Metazoa; phylum Chordata; class Mammalia; order Microbiotheria; family Microbiotheriidae; genus Dromiciops; species Dromiciops gliroides. The sequence continues at coordinate 164,812,741 of NC_057862.1, forward strand.
TGGTTCTGCTCATCTCACTCATCATCAGCTCACGTAAGACCCTCCAGGTTTCTCTGAACTCTTCCTGCTCATCATTTCTTACAGCACAATAGTATTCCATTGTATTCATATACCACAACTTGTCCAGCCATTCCCCAATGGATGGGCACCCCCTCAACTTCCAATTCCTTGCTACCACGTAAAGAGCAGCTATAAATATTTTTGTACATGTGGGTCCCTTTCCCCCTTCCATGATTTCTTTGGGCAAAAGACCTAAAAGTGGAATTGCTGGGTCAAAGGGTATGCACAGCTTTATCGCCCTTTGGGCATAATTCCAAATTGCTCTCCAGAATGGTTGGATCAGCTCACAGCTCCACCAACAATGCATTAGTGTTCCAATTTTCCCACAGCCTCTCCAACATTTACTATCTTCCTTTTTTTGTCATTTTAGCCAATCTGATAGGTGTCAGGTGGTACCTCAGAGTTGTTTTAATTTGCATCTCTCTAATCATTAGAGATTTAGAGCATTTTTTCATATGGGAATAGATAGCTTTGGTTTCTTCATCAGAAAACTGCCTGTTCATATCCTTTGACCATTTCTCAATTGGGGAATGACTTGGATAAATCCATTTTTTCTACAGCACCATATTGCCTTTGCTCATTTCTTTTTAAAGCACAAAGTGTTATTTTTTAACCAATAGCTCCAAAATCTTTAATTGTCCATTACTATTTTAATTAGTAGTCACTCATCACAGGAATTTATTTTTTGATATGTTGATAGATATGATTTTATCAGTATGTATGTATGCATCTTTTTTTCAATGAAGAATGCAACCTCTCCATCTCTTCTCATTCTATACCTCTCCTGTCTAAATTTTTCTAAAATTTCTTAAAGTATATACATCATATAGAAGGGCTTCTTCTAATTCTTTTAGTAACTAAGAGGTGCTGCAGTTGCCATGGCAATGAGGATTAAGTGATTTGCCCCGGGGTTGCAAAGCTAGTAAGTATTAAGTGTCTGAGGTTGGATGTGAACTCAGGTCCTCCTGAATCCAGGGCTGGTGCTTTATCCACTGCACCACCTAGTTGCCCTCTTGGGGTGTCCATTCTTACATCATGATAGGTTTACCTTTTCTGGTCATACACGTTCTAGGTCATTCCTGACTGAATGTCATAAGTCATTGTTGATAAAAATGTCATAGCCTTATTATGTCCATTCAATAGTTTTTCATGGTCCTTTGTTTTATTTGTAATGAGTTCTCCTAAGATCATATTATCCATGATTTCCAACATTTCACATTCAGGAGACCTGTGGTGTTCAAAAAGAGATGTGATTTTGCTGCAACAAGGAATTAAATATAAGAAGAAAGCACAATGTAATTTCTCAAATTCTTTCTGATCGAATCTGTCTTACTATTTAACGCCAGATCTTGTTTACTATCCATCAGCAGTACCTAGCTAATACATATACACATGTGTACACACACACACACACAAATACATATAAATATTATATGTGTATATATAATCTATATGTATCACATACACACTAATTCATTGAGCTGCCTATCACCATTTGGAGAAAATGTATTCTTTATCTACTTTGTTTTTTTTTTTTAATTGAGGCAATTGGGGTTAAGTGACTTGCCCAGGGTCACACAGCTAGTAAGTGTTAAGTGTCTGAGGCCGGATTTGAACTCAGGTACTCCTGACTCCAGGGCTGGTGCTCTATCCACTGTGCCACCTAGCCGCCCCTATCTACTTTGTTTTGACAATTTGGGTGGTTAGATGAATATCTTTTATTCATGTAGTCATATCAAAGTGATGAAGGTACTTAATGCCCCCCCCTCCCCTTCTCACCAAAATGCTGCAGGACTATTTCTGTGCTAGACAAAAGAATCATGATGTTTGAAGCATTAAAACAAGGCGCTCTCCATGTTTACACTGGATAATTTACTTAAATATTAAATACAGCAAATATTGGGTCAATAAAAACACCACGCTTGTATATAAAACTTGCTGTTCGCAGTATGAGAGCCATGCTGCTGATTGCCTTCCTTTTTCTTTTTTTTTCTTTTTTCTTTTTTTAGTGAGCCAATTGGGGTTAAGTGACTTGCCCAGGGTCACACAGCTAGTAAGTGTTAAGTGTCTGAGGCCGGATTTGAACTCAGGTACTCCTGACTCCAAGGCCGGTTCTCTATCCACTGCACCACCTAGTTGCCCCTGCCTTCCTTTTTCTAACCAAGAAGTAGCTTAAGATTGATCAGAGTAGCAATTCTGTCTATGCTTGGATTTATATCTGGACCACCTAGTATATTATTTAGGAAACTTGATACCTTCTTATCTAATTAACTTGATTTTGTCCCCTAAAAAGGTATTGCTTTTATTTGACATGCCAACCCTATTTCTACTGCACTTTGAATGAATGACAACATCCTTACTTTTCTACATTATATCAAGGATCACAGAAATGAGTAACAACTCACAGATAGGTAGTATTTTAAAATTTATGAAGCTTTGAGTTCTACTAAAACTTTTTTTTTAATAAGCAAGTTCATTTTCCTTTTAGCACAGTAAGATTTTGGGTCTCTGTCAAGAGGTTTACTTTGTGACCAAGCAAGACATTAATTCACATAGAAAGGGCTTCCAGGAAGCTGTCTGAATGGGCTCTCTTCCAATGCTATTCATTGGCATAGGCTCATTCCATACTTTTGCAAGAGGCGATCACAGTAAGATTATAAAGGTGGCTTCCCAGAAGTGCAAGCAATTATTTACTCAAAAAGTCTGGTCATACCTCATAATTCAAAATAGGTTTCCCTAATCATATTTTTCCCTCTACTCTCTGTAGAATAATTCTTACAAACCTAGACCAGGTATTTTAGTAATACTGCCGATTACCCACCAAAACAAAGATTTCTTTAAAGATGGATTTTGGAAAGTGCTTTGTATTCTTTGGAGAAAATAAAGTGTTTTCAAGTACCTTATTTTGACCCTCAGCACCACTTTTCTTTTTATTTCTGAACCACTTATGATGAATGACTTATTGTTTGATCCAATTTTGCTCTGGGATTTTTGGAGGTCAGAGGAGTACTTAATCACTGATTATCACAATTGTAAATTCCACTTCAAGGAAGTTCTTGAAATCAGTCAATTCGGAACACTTAGATACTCACAACCATCTTCTTTAACAATCCCACCTACAGTTTTCATAGGCTTTGAAGGTAGAAAAGGGCTTCAGAGGCAATTTAATTCAACTCGTAACTAACCAAGTCCAACATCTTAAATCAATGGTCATCCATTTTTTTATTTTGGAAACCTCATGTAAGGGGTGAGGAAGGCAATTACGAGGCATTCATTTTTTGAATAGCTTGAATTGTTATGATTTTTTCTCTTTTGCATCAAGTCTAAAGTTGCTTCTTTGCTCCTTCTATTCAGTGCTCCTAGTTCTGTATTCTTGGGGCATGCAGAAGAAATCTGATCCCTTTTTCATGTGGCACCTTCTTCAAATAAACTCCACTAACCTGCACCTTCATTGACAGGATCAGTCCCCATAGAGTTATCAAGTACCACCTTTAAGGTTCTAGGGGTTACTTTCAGGGTCCCTTGAGTTTCCAGTAGTACAGGTCATTACCTGCCCCTCCCCACCAGTGTGCTCCCCCTTGAATATCAGCCAAACTTGATTTTAGAAAAGGTAAATAAGTAGCTATAGAGAACACACACATGTATATGTGGTGTCTGTATACCTACACATATGTATGTATGCATGTATCTTTTCAATAAGAGACACTTAAATAGTCTCAATGTCTCATGCTACTGTTAAGTTAGACCCTAGAGAGCTATATTACTTAATATGGAAGAGATGACTTTAACATGAAATTTTTTAGAGCAAGAATTTAAAAAGCAATTTGTATATTTAAAAAGAAATACCAAAGTATAACCTCGAGATCACATCATATCATGAAGAGCTATATTCTTTTTTGTCCAGCTAGATGAGTTAGCTATACACTATATACCTAAATATATTGTTGTTTAAGACATTATTGGTAAATATTAAATACTACATGATTAGGCATTCTTTTCACATCAGGGCACTGAAGGTAGCTGTTAAATTGCCATTATCAGAGAGGAATAACATGATTTCATTACTGACTCTTAATACCTCAGCTGAAAATGTGTATAAATCTCCAACAGATCATTATGGAATAAGACTGGTTATACTTGATGGAAAAAAGAAAAATTGGGAATATGAGGTGCTACTACCCGTCCAGGGAGAAAGAATAAAACAGGGGGAAGAGCCAGTTATTTAGGAATAGGTCTAATGATACTGGCAAGTAGGCAGTATATTAAAAAGAGTGCTGGATTTGGTGTCTAAGGATCTTTGAGATTTGAGCCCTGACATTTAAGGTTAGAGATGGAAGGAAAATTAGAGCTTATCTAATTCAGCGGTGTCAAACTCAAATAGAAATGTGGGCTACCAAACCATTAAGGATTTCTGTGGGACATATATTGAAATGGGAGAAAATATGTACATATATGTACATATGTATATGTTATATGTGGGCATATATACATATATTTTTATATACTAATATATTAAAACCTGATAGAAACTATATTTTATTATTTCATTTTTATTTTTAATTCTCTTAGTAGTATATATATACACACGCACATATATATATTTCCTTATGACATGTAAAGATAGTTTTCAATGTTCATTTTTCTAAGATTTTGAATTCTAAATTTTTCTCTCCCTCTCTTCTCTTCCCCCTTCTCAAGACAGCAAACAATCTGATATATGTTATACAGTACAATCATGTTAAACATATTTCCACATTAGTCATGTTGTGATAGAAAAATTAGAACAAAAGGGGAAAACCACAAGAAAGAAAAAAACAACAGAAAAGTGAAAATAGTTTGCCTAAATCTTCATTCAGACTCCATGGTTCTTCCTCTGGATGTGGATAACATCTTCTGTCATGAGTCCTTTGAAATTGTCTTGGATCATTGTATTACTGAGAAGAGCTAAGTCAGTCATAGTTGATCATAGCACAATATTGTAGTTATTGTGTATAATGTTCTCCTGGTTCCATTCACTGAAAATTCTCCTGGTTCTGCTCCTTGCAAATTCTTATTTAACATTTTCCCTTTCCCCCCAAATCAGAAAGGTATATGCTTAGCATCCTATTCTTCAACATGGAAAAGGGCATTGTGGTATCCAATTAAGTTGTTTTAAGGTATCATCAGTGAAATGGTCTGCTTATATATTTCTTCGTCTAATATTATATGTGAGCATTTAATTCTCTCAGAGGATCTTTTATTAATATGCTTATATATGGCCCTACCTATACACAGTGAAGTAAATTAGATGATACTTCATAATCATTCTCAGTCTTGTGCTTCAGATTGCTTCCTATTACTCTGTGGGAGCTGACCTTGGCTATATTTTTAATAATTTTCTTTATGTAATAAGTATGCTCCTGAAAACTGTGGGTAAATCAAATCCTGTTTTCCCATTGATTTGCATTATAATTTCAGAGATGCTTTATCTACTTTTGAGATTGATCTTCAAATGTCATTGGCTTCTAACATTGAAAGCTTAATATAAACCAACAGTCCAAGGCAGCAGTTAAAAAAACTTGTGCAATCTTAAGCTTCATAATTGTAATATCATGTCCAAACTCTGATCCACAATCCTCCAAAATGATCAGCCTGCATCTAGAACTGTGTGTTTAATTTTGAGTTCCATTTTAGGGAGGAAATTGAAACATTAGTTCCTTTGTACTAAGGAATCTGACGAGGAGATTGAATATATGAAAACCATGTCATGGGGAAAGTTAATGGATCCATGGGTATTTAGTTTGGAAAACAAAAGTCCTGATAATTCTCTTCAAATCTTTGCAGGATTGTCATGAAGAAGAAATGATGGACTTGAACTTGATTTTCTTTTAAGATTCTTTTGAGCTTTAATATTGAGTGTGGCAGTCCAAGCTCAAAATTCTGAAAAACTATGCCAATGTTTTCTTAAAGATGAGGTAATAGAGGCTATGAACAGTGAAATAATGTGCCCAGGTTTTCAGAGCTAGTATGCATTTGAGTTAAGATTTGAAGTCAATTCTTTTTTTACTCCAAATTTAGTATTCTATTTACTACATCACACCATCTCACAATAAATGAAGTGTAAAGAAATACTATATGCTATCAGAACAATTTTGCTTTTCATTTCATATGAAAACAATAAAAGAAGCAACTAAACTTCAAGGGGCCTATTACCCCATATGCCATAAAACTAATTATATTCAAGTAAAATGAGTCTCCCTGGAAAAGACTGGGTGGGGGGCAGCTAGGTGAAAAAAGTGTATAAAGCACTGGCCCTGGATTCAGGAGGACCTGAGTTCAAATCCAGTCTCAGACATTTGACACTAGCTGGGTGGCTCTGAGCAAGTCACTTAACCCTCATTTCCCTGCCAAAAAAAAAAAAAGAAAAAGACTAGGTGTTACTCAATAATCTCTAAGATCTTTTTCAGTTCTAACTTTCCATGATTATACATAATATAAAATTAGCATTGAAGATAAAACCTGTTTGAAAGGACAAATGACATTTCTACGTCTACAAACTATTCCTTAAATATTAAGACTATTGCTTTTTAAATAAGCTATATTCCAAAGGATCTAGGGTTCTCATTGATGTCAATCTTACTTTCAGTGATACAGATTGCAACTCATATATACCTGTCTATTCTATGGGAATTCTCATCTATTTCCTCCCAAATTTTATCCCAGGGGGTCCACCCAGCATCCTGGAGACCTTTCTTAAAATACCTTTATATCACATGAGTATCAGGGGAGTACATGACATGGCCATAAGTCACCAGCTGATCTTGCTCCATGACTGGCCCATCTTTTTTGAAAAGCATTTATTTCTAGAAGATATATTCCATAAAGTGTACTTTAGAATTTTATTTGCTTTTTGTAATTAGTTTTTGAATTAATTATCTTATGAATAATTACTGTGCTTCCTTTTTTAATGGTGACATGAAAATGTTCTGCTCTTACTTGAATAGAAAACAGAAGTTCCACTGTCTATAGAGGTCAGAAAAGGACTACATGTTTTCTATGTGTATATACATGTATGTAAAAATGTATGCAATATACTCTATCCAATATTATATGCACATATCATACCAAAGAATATAAAATGCTATTACTTGAAGATAAAGCTTACCTTACTTTTACTTTTACATTTTTTATTAATATTTTCAATAATTGGTGCTATGTTTGGTACATAGCATCCACTTAATGTTTATTGATAGACTTGATTAATGCATGCTATATATTTTATACGTATTAACATTCTATAACTTCATTTCATTTGAAATTGCTTTGGGTCTGTCATGATTTAAATATAAAGTAGCAGATAGAGTTATACCTGGGGCTAGCAGAATGTGCCTTGTTGTTTTATGGTCAATTCCATTACAGAAATGGTTTGATGTCAGGCATTTAAAAGTAGCTGAGACCTCTTTGATATCCTTACTTCTAATGCTTCTTTTCTTGGTGACCCTTGGGCAAGTGTCTCCAGTACTTCTCTCGAAAAATGAAGGGTTGGGTTAGATGACCTCTGAGGTCTTCTAGTTCTGTTATATTATGATCCAAAATGTATAGTGGGCATTCTAGGGCAATGGGTCCATCGATCAGTAAACACTGCCTACATATTCTTCCAAGATTTTGTTATGGAAACTAGATAATACATTAGACTCATTCTCATCTTTAAAAAATGACATGTTTCTTTGACATGGAAAGTCTCCTTTTCTTTTTTCCTCTTTCCACCTCCCTTCCCTACTTTCCCCAACAAGTTCCATACACCTAGAAGACTCAAGGATTTACTGGGGAAATATAGTGGGTCTTATTCTTTAAAATATGTTCTAGACATGGCTCACATAAACTTGAAGCTAACCTTTCATAGATTGATACAATGGGTAAAGAGAATTTCATTTGCCATTGAGTGTGATGCTCTTCTACTGTTTTATGCCAGGTACATAGAAAAGACTCTGATATTCTCCCGGGACAAAAGTGATAGCCTCTAAATCCTATTTGACATTTCCCTGCATGGTTATTATAGTCTTGAAGAAATGTATCAGAACCAGCAGCCAGCTTGGGAAAAACTATTTTCTTCCCAGTTCTCATTTTGGCTCCAGGAAAGAGCATGAGAACAAGATGCCTTATCTTCATCCCTCATCTGCACTTGGGCAAGAGTTTCCTGAAATATAACACTTTAGCAATAACTAAGTTGTAGGGCAACCAAGAATTTTTATAAGGCATTTTAGTTGAATATTGATAATGTTGCATTATATTTAGTTATAATTTCTGTTGTTTCATGGGATTACACACAGAATTATGGTAGGACAAGGAAGAATGATACAGGATGGGCAGACCTATGTGGTTTGTAATTTGAATCTATGAAATCACAGTTCCATTTTAGTTATGTGATTTTTATTTTTAGCAGCTCGAAGTGTGTTTTTAGAACATCCTCACACTACAACTCTATGTGATATATGATGAATTTCTATTTCTGCTATTTCTAGTCCTTCTTACAAATAAGGAAGCTGCGGTTAGAGAAGCTAACCCATCTTTCAGATGAAATGTTCAACCATAGAGTCCTTCCTATAGGGAAAAAAACAATAATAAACATTACATCTATTAAAAGTGGGGGGATTCAGAATGTATCTGTGGGTCCATTTTTGAGACAACATTGGTTACCTGAGATACCAAAACTCTTGTGAAGAATGCAGATTACCTACTAAGCCATACTTTGCTATGCCATTTAATTTGCTTCTTTCATTGTCTTTGTGTAACAATATTCTGATAGCATTCAGTATTATTCAAATTTCACTTATCATGCCTTTACTTATTGTGAGAGAGTGTGATATACTGGATAGAAGTGCTGAATTTGCAGTCAGGAAGACTTGGGTTCAAATCTTGACTCAAATACTTACTATCTCTAAGGTTTTGTTCAGCTCTAAAACTGGATCTTGAGGTCCAACCTCAGTCTTCTGGTAAGTATGCCACTGTTTTTCTTTGTTTTCCCTGAGAGAAGAATCAAAGATCATTGTTGATACATGACTACACATTTCCAGTATGTTGTCATTCCAGCACACTAGAAGGGATAATATTTGTAGTCTGACTAGAACTGAGTGGCCTGCTTTCTTTGTCATGAACTTTGCTCCCAGATTCGACTATCTTGTTGTTTCTAAGAGTTGAACGACATAAGCCAAGCCACAAAATAACAACTGTTAACATCTTGTTTATTAAATTCTGTTGTTGCTGAAACTGCCAGAAATAAATTAATGGTTGTTATCACAGCAGGGCTTTTCTTGTTCACAAGAAAAATATCTTGACATATTTTTTGACTTGGTGATTGGTCCACATTTCAAGGGTATAAATTAATCTTCAAAGGATCCTGGGGAATATCTTTCCTGGACACTTCACTTATACATCAAGTTGGCCATGTTAGCAATCTAATCACAAACCTGTAATTCAGTGGACAACAATTTCTTATTGTGAGCCGCATAGCAGCTTTTACATATCATTTAGGTCAGCCTAAGACTGCTGATGCACCATATGTACAGGCCTAGGATGTATGGATGGCATCCTATGATGCCCCAGCCCTAAGTGATTTGGAAAGATTGAAAGACACCCAGTTCACTTAAGCTTGCTTAACTATTACATTCAAGTAATCAGTGTGATAGGCAAACCCGTGCTCTTTATGTCACTAGCTCAAGTTTTTGCAGGAACATCATGTCAAAAAGAACCTACTATATCTTTTTTTCACAGATGGCAATCAAGTTACTATAATAATCATTTACAAACTGTACATCTCCAATACATTAGGAACATAGGTATTGTAAATTTTGGGGAATGTCAGAACTTTATATATACTAGATATGGTATTTAATTTAAAAGATATTGGAAATCATAGAACAAATTGAAGTGTGGAACAAATCTAATTCCTTTTTCTTCAGTCTACACAAGTATTTTGATATTTTTAATCCATTTTTTCCTTCTTTTTAACCAATCTGATCATCTTAATAGGGTAAGAGGGCCACATTAAAGTAATTCTACACGCTTTCCTTTTTTAAAATATCTGTCCGATATAATAAGGTAGGCTGTTTGCCTGCAAACTTTGTCATAAAATTATTAAGTTGCAAAGATTTCTCTTTCTGCTGATAGTGATCCATGTTAATACCATCCTCTTCAATCCCATGGGACCAATATCCAACACAAGCAATTAGAAGATCTTCCCATCTGCTATTCCAGGTAGTACAGTGTTGCGGGAAATCCTTTAGAAAGCAGATGAAGATAAAACAGGCATATATTTTAAGAGACCAATTTTGCATAAGGGCATAAATCATCCAAGATAAATCCAACAAAATTCCTTCAATTGTATTGTTTCAGGCACTGTAATTTATAACATTGAGCAAAGCATTCCTTGGAATGACTAAATATATTTTGATTGACTCGAATGCCTATGTTGAAAGAATATAAAACTTTTAAAGCTCTGAATTTCAAATATAGGTCTCCCCCTGCTCATCCCATGCCCTTCTGCCTCCCTTACACTTAAAAAATTTAGCTCTTTGGAGTTCGCTGATCATTTGTTTAAAGCCTGACACTTATTTCAAGGAAAGCTTGCCCAATTTGGATTTTCTATAAAGAAAAGAAATGTTGGGAGTCCATTTGTATAACCAGGAAAAAAAGTTATTTGAAAAATTAAACATTTGTTGTAATGTGTGTAGTTGATAAGTATATATTTGTAACATAGAATAGGGGTGCCATGTATATGTATATGCATATGTATATTTGTCCATATATATTCGTATTCAGACATTCCTATGCTATTTATGCTATTTTTCCTTTTAAAGGTAAGTCCCATTTTTGGTTTCATATTTTAAAAAAACATTTAAAAATCTTTCCTGTATTTAAATGACTTGTATTAATATGTCTGAAATAAAATAGTATTTTGTTTTCAGTTTTATCAGAATTTTATAGTATGTTATCTATTTGGGTGTGGATTTTGGTACTAGAGAGGAGGGATGGCCCCAGCATCTTGTTTTCTTTTCATTGACTATTCAAATTGATTTTCTAACCTGATTGTCTGACCAGATATCTAGTCTTCGTTGCATGTTTGATTCGTGAAGAGCAATGTAAGCATTCTTAGTAGAACTAGTTTCAGATGATGTAATTTTTGCTACATGATGCTTATCCACTTTTTCTATTTTCCACATATATATATCCAGGGACATCCTGGACAAGAAAATTATAATCATTCAGAAATGCTATTTATTAACATTCTAGAAATTATATCCTCAGTGCACACTGCCTAATTTGTATACAGTACCTCTGCACCAATCAAAACTGCAGAGAGTGAATTAGGATTAAAGGGCCAACTATTCATTTCAAAAGTAAGCATTTATGGGGCAGCTAGATGGTGCAATGGATAGAGCCCTGAGTAGCAAGACCTGACGTTCAATGCAACCTCAGAAACTTACTAGCTATGTGACCCTGTGCAAGTCACTAAACCCTGACTACCTCCCCAAAATTGAAATTAAAATTACAAAACCATTTATTCAAACACCCATTACGTGCAAGTCAGTGAGCTTGGCAATAAGAGAAAAAGATAAATAAGATCTAGCCCTATTCTTACATGAGGAAAAGAAAAGAAAACCTTCCTTAATGTTTCCTCTTTCTATTCTGCCACAGAAAAGGAGGAAAACGAGAAGAGAGATGAAATTTATTGCAACAATTCTCATTTTATAGCTGAAATTTTTTTATTACTTCTGCCTTACTTGGTGTTTTCTGGATTGGGGACTAGGGCTGGGGCGGGGGAGCAGTCTGGGGATGGGAAACTGTTAGCATACAGAATGGTCACTTGAAGATGAGTAGATTTAGGCAATAAGGTCCAAGCAAAGAAAGTACAAATGTAAGGAATGAGGACCATGTAATGTTATACCAGCACAATGTCAGTTCCTGTAGCAACGATATGAATAATCTCTAACACACATTGGATCCTGCCAGAGACAACTGAAAAGTCATTGTCTTTCATTAGAGCAAAGTACACATGCCACAATGACCTTGAGTTAGGTAGAGAACTGATTTTTTTTTTTAGGCTTGTCTGTTTTTGTTGTCTGCCCTTCAATCTCTAAGGGGACCAGGACCATGACATTGGGAGGGGAGATTCATGACTTGCAGTGCAAGAGAGGGAGGGCTGTGCAAAGTCATCAATTTCACTCTCTCCTCCAGAGCCATCTGAGTCCAATGGTAAAATATACATCAGGACACTGGAGGTGACCCCAGATGTTTAAAGCACGTTGGGGTTAAATGACTTGCCCAGGGTCATACAGCTAGAAGTGTCTGAGCACAAGATTTGAACTCAGGTCCTCCCAACTTCAGGGCCAGTTCTCTATCCATTGTGCTGCTTAGCTGTCCCTTCTTAGGCTTTTGATGAGCGACCTCCAAAGGGAAATGAGCACCTTAGTTTTTAGTAAGAAACGGCACAGTGGATAAGTTTGGTCAGTCTGTATACTTCCTTTCATCATATTCCTTGAAATCACTGTCTGGTTGTGGAATAACCAACCTATAAGATTCTTCTTTCCGTCATTGCTATTGAATAAGGAATCTGAGCTTTTCACTTGAGCAGATAGATGCCCTTGTAAGTGAACTTCTGAGCAAACACTAAAGCTCACATATCCTTATGTTAAACCCAGCTCCTTCTTGCTTAAGGTTAGGGTGATGCATCCAGAAGAAGCCAAATATGGACTAGGTGCAATCTCCATCTGTACTATAATAAAAGAGCTGCCCATTGGTGGTCAGAGATCACCATAAAAGACCTTCCTTCACTTATTTTGCAGAAAGCCATCTGACAGCTTTGGATCATCTAACTCTATCAATCAAGGACCTCAACCACCACTTGATGCTGAAAGCTTTCCTGTTTGTCTCCTGTTTTTTTTTTTTCACAGACAGCTCAGATAACTTGTCTGTGAAGCTGTGATAAATGTACCATGGCTTCTACCTGTCTCTTTAACACGGGACTGCATTTCTACTTGTAATGCTTGTGACTAATTGCTGTATCAAAAGCTTTTTTATTTATTTGTAATGATTATCCAATAGGCTATCATTTATATTTCTGCAGTCTTCTTCATGAAGTGGTTTTATTTCAAAAGTTGGCAGGCAGCCAACTGTCTTGTCAGTTGGCTCACATCATAGCAACTCTCACCGAATGAATAAGGCTGTCAAGTTGAGGACATAATTGGCCAACCCTTATATGTAACCCGGGCAAGTGCAAACTCCTAATGATTTTTCTTTCTTTTTTGTTAATGCCACACATCAGGCATTAGTTTTAAACACCAACTTTAGGCCGCCACTGTGGTACTCCTGAACAGAAAGTTCCTGGTGGTTTTGTCTCACTCAGAAGAACAGTAGTCAATATCAAAAAACAAAACAAAAAAAAACCCCACCCCACCCATTTGGGCACAATTCCCAGTTTCTGCTGAGGAGGCCTAGAAAGAGCTATTATAGTAAATGAATAACTTCTCACTCTGAAAGAAGGTGGTTCTTTCAGATCAGGTTGGAAGTCAATGGTAGGGCAAGGAAAAGAAGAACACATTACAGCTGTCTGCAAATGAGCTTTACCATCAGTTACTGTAAGGGGGAAAAAATCACACTCTGGTGGTTGGGCTGATAATCCCTTAACATCTAGAAGCATATTTAACAACACAAAACCTATGTGCTTTTCCATATACTTTCCCACCTTGTTTTGTTTGTGTATTTATAATTTAAAGGCTTTTTTTCTTTTTCAAGCAAGCTCTTTGGTGGAAGGACAAGTGTATTTTAAAGACAAGGTTGTGGTGTTTGTTTTTTTTTTTTGAAAGCCCACAAAGCTACATATAAACACTGAGATACTTAGATGATAGAGCGATTTAATACATTACCAAGTGTTGGGGAATTTAAAAGGGAGAGTTTTTGTACTGAGGTTGCATTTTAGCTTCTGGTATGTGTTTGCTAGGAAAATATAGGATTTTGAGACAAGGATGCTAAATAGTTGTTATAAAACAAAAGATCAGACAAATGGGCTGTTGGAATGCTTCTGTTAAGTTTTAAAATCAAATTGGAATAATGCAAACCTTTATATGAAAGTGGATTTTGTGCAATAGTTGAAAAGTGAAATGCATCCTTATGTTTTAAATTTTTTATTCTGACATATATACAGACCAGAACACAAAAGGAGATTGTATAAGAAATGGTGAATCTCCATTTGAATCACTTTTTAAAAAATAGTATAAATTCCACACATTATTTTAAAATCTTTCCTTCTTGTCTAGCTACCTTCTAAACTTCACTCTTCTCTCTGGGGACTTAAAAACAGTTTTAATGGCCCACTTTTTTGGCTTCTTTTTTTTTGCAGGGCAATGAGGGTCAAGGGACTTGCCCAGGGTCACACAGCTAGTCAGTGTTAAGTGTCTGAGGCCGGATTTGAACTCAGGTCCTCCTGAATCCAGGGCTAGTGCTTATCCACTGTTGCCACCTAGCTGCCCCCTGCCAACTTTTTTTTGTAATCACTATTTGTAATCCCATTTCTTCCCATCATTACCTCCTGACCCTCCAATTTTAAAAAAAGAAAAAAAATCCTTGTTACAAATAAACATAGTTAACAGAATGTTTGTGTTTGTTTGTTTTGCGGGGCAATGGGGGTTAAGTGACTTGCCCAAGTCACACAGCTAGTAAGTGTCAAGGTCTGAGGCCAGATTTGAACTCAGGACTCTTGAATCCAGGGCGGTGCTTTATCCACTGCGCCCACCTAGCCGCCCCCCATAGTTAACAGATGAATCAAATTCTTCCCCTTCAGTTCATTTCTTCTCTGTCAGGAGGCAAGTAACATGCTTCATTTAGGTCCTCAGAAAACATGTTTGTCATAGCACTGATCAGAGTCCTAAGTTATCAAAATTGTTGTTTCTTTACATGTTGTTGTTCATGTATAAATGTTCTCCTGCTTCTGCTCATTTCTTTCTCCATCAATTCATATTATGCAGGGTTTCTCTGAAATCACATCTTTGGTTATATTGAAACATTACTGAGCACAAATATTCCATTATGTTTGTATACTACTATTTATTCAACCATTCCCAATAGATGTAGGTCATTCCTTCAAATGGAGAGCTGCCTTTAAAATTCATGGTTGAATCTCACTGTAAAACCCCCATGTCTCAGAAACACAAAACAAATGTCCATATATTTATGTACATTAGAAAAAGCTAATTCACAGTCCAGTATGCTTGTGTCTCTAAATAGGCAAACAGAATCAATTTATGTAAGGTTTGGAATTCATTATAGTTATCTCCTATAACCAAGCAAGTATATTGAATGAATATAAAGAAAACTCTTTCATTCATTCAATAAGCATGTTACATTCTACCATTTAATATGCAAGATATAGATCTACAATGCACACAGCCCTTTCCTAGGCATTTAGAGAGATAGATGTTAAATAGTGTCTTTTCCTTGCATTCAAGGAGTTCGCAATTTATTAAGGGGTGTTAAGATGCATTCATAGTCAACTCTAATACAAAATAACACGTATGAATTGGAGCTATGTAGAAAGACTTTATACAGAAAGTGGTATTTTGAGTAGGCCTTGAATGATGGATAAGAATGAAATAGGATGGAAGAGAGGGTGCCATTCTAGATCCAGGGAAATGTCATAAATAATGTAGAGGAAAGAAAGAAGTGGGCCTTTTTATGAAATGAATAGTTGTTTTTTTTGAGGTGAGGGTTAAAATAAAGGAAATCATATTAGATAAGGTAGGTTGAATCAGGAATTAGGAGGCCTCAAATTTGAACTCAGGGTACTCCTGACTCCAGGGCCGGTGCTCTATCCACAGCACCATCTAGCTGCCCCCATAGATTTTTTTAAAAAGAATGGTTGGGAAAGACTTTCTATGGTTGGGACTTAAAGGAAGACAGGAGGCTTCCTTCAGTTGGAGTAGAGGAGAGTGAGCGCACAGGCTTGGGGGAAAGGCAGAGAAAATACCTGGAGCCAAAAGTGGACTGATTTGTTCATAGAACAGATAGGAGGACAGTGTCACTGGATCAAAGAATACATGTTGGGTGTAAGAAGACTGGAAATGTAGGAGGGGCCTAAATTATAAAGGGCATTGAATGCCAAATTGAGTATTTTGTATTTGATATAGAGTCAATAGGAAGCTACCAGAATTTATTGAGTAAGGGAGTGAATTTTTGGACCTGTGCATTATGAAATCATTGTCAGATGTAAAAAGGTTGGATTAGAGTGGGGAGAGGCTTGAGGCAGGCAGACCCTGAGCAGGCTATTTCAATTGGTCTAAAATGTCACGGTGATAAGAGACTTCACCAGAATGGTGGCAGTTCATTAGTGGCCAGGATAGATGGAAAGTAGTGAACATATTTTAAGGGGCTGTTACATTAGTTCAGGCAAGGCATAATGGTGTTCTAAACTTCGTAGCGTAGTATTAGGCAAGTAAAAAATAGAAGATGGATAAAAGAGATAACAGATATAGATAATGATGAATTTGCCTGGGTTGTATTGTAAGTAAAGTCCTGCATTTAATGTCAGAAGAACTGGGTTTGAGTTCCACACTGAAAAAACACAAGTACCCCTGAACCTTTGCAATTTGCCTAACATTTAAGATACCTTCATTGAAGAACCTTCTGATAACATCTTTGTAAATTCTACTCCTTTTTTGACCTCTTCCACCAGGGTAAGGCAAGGGCCTCATTGAAGGAAGAAACAGTCAATTGATCCATGGTTCTGGGTGCCTGGTATTAAAAGTCTCTTGGCTCTATGAACATGTGGAAATTTGGAATTTCTACACTACCTTCTTTCACTATATATGTAGGGTTAAATAATGTACTTCCCCACTGATCGGAGCTGCTCTGCTGCCCTATAGAGCAAATTGACCTAGAGATCTCCTTTACCACATCCCTACTTTCTTCCCAATACCACTGTCTGCCATTAGTCAACATTCATGGCTACTATTTAAATACCCTATCTTGGACCCATTGAATCATTGGTATTTCCCGTCTCATGTGGCAAGAAAATGCCTACCCTATAGTCTTCAATACCTGGGTATTTAAAATTGGTCTTGCAAAGTTAAAACCATTTTTACATGTTATCTTGTATTCTCTCATCCCTTCTCACTTTGCTTACTTA
Organism: Dromiciops gliroides; assembly: GCF_019393635.1. Classification (NCBI taxonomy): domain Eukaryota; kingdom Metazoa; phylum Chordata; class Mammalia; order Microbiotheria; family Microbiotheriidae; genus Dromiciops; species Dromiciops gliroides. The sequence continues at coordinate 164,829,956 of NC_057862.1, forward strand.
TTTCCAGTCCTATCCTTCATTACCCTCTTCTTCCACTCTCCTCTCTTTTAGTGCCACTGATCCTCATGGCTAACCGACATTCCCCTCATCATAGAAGAGTTCTCTCATACTCTTTTCATCTTCTGTGGTCATAGATAATTGGACTCCTTCTCCTCTCGTCCTCCTTCTCCTCCTCCTCCCTCCCCTCTCCTCCTCCTCCTCCTCCTCCTCCTTCTTTGCAGGGCAATGAGGGTTAAGTGACTTGCCCAGGGTCACACAGCTAGTAAGTGTCAAGTGTCTGAGGCTGGATTTGAACTCGGGTCCTCCTGACTCCAGGGCCAGTGCTCTATTCACTGTGCCACCTAGCTGCTCAATACCTGACCTTCTTAAAAAGACACCTTATTGAATGACACCATCTTCAATAAAAGCCACTCCTTTTTAAAATACCTTCTTTAGCAAGTCAGTGAACAAGCATTTGTTTATTTCTTACCATGTGCCATGAATTGTGCTAAGCATTGGGGAAACAAAGAAATGCAAAAGGAAAAAAAACTCCTTCCTGCCATTAAAGAACTCCCATTCCAATGGAAGATACAACATGCAACTATTTCTATACATATACATACATGCACATACACACATATATGTAAAGATGGAAGTTCATCTCTATGAGAAGGCACTTGTAACAAACAGGAAGCCAAGAGACAGAGGTGAGAAAGAAGGGAGAGTATTCCAGATATAGAAGACAGTGAAAACCCAGTCAGGAGATTGAATGTCATGCATAAGAAACATCAAGAAGGCAAGTGTTACTAGAATGCAGGGGAATAACATGCGGTAAGACTGGAAATATAGGAAGGGGCCATGCCATGAAAAGTTATATTTGATCTTGGAGGTAACAGGGAACCACTAGAATTTATTGAGGAAGAAGAATGAGATGGTCAAACCTGTTCTTTAGGAAAATCACATTAGTAGCTGAATCTAGATAGAGAGAAGAGATACACCATGTATGATTGGCTGTTTGAAGGGGGATATAATGTATGTATACATGTAGACATGTAAGTATGTATTGTGGACATTTATTTTGATTTGGGGACCCTACCTTTAGGCTGAGATTAGAAAGCCTTAGGCCCTCAGGTTCTCTACCTCTCCTCCTCAGCTTCAGCTGAGCGAAAAAGCCCCGTGGGCTATACAAGACGCCAGGTCAGACAGCTAGGGGAAAAAATGCCCCCAGCTCCCTCCGACCTGAGCGGAGCTATCAGAAAGATCCCGGATAGCCTGTGCTGAGGCACATGAAGTGGGAGTGCACCGCCCCCCCCAACCGGCAGCAGCCTGGCTGGCAGATTAGCTTGGTCTGTGGGGGCAAAGGAAGCCCCGAGATTTGAGTGGAGAGAAGAAAAGGCATATATAGACCTGGGAGTTAGACAGCAGGAGGAGGACAGACTAGGAGGGGGGCTGACTAGAGGAAAACGGACTAGATAGACAAGATTGGAAGGAGCAAGGAGGGGCTGACTAGAGGGGAGGGTGGACAAGGACGAAGGAGAGTTCGGTTCAGAAAAGGAGAGACGGGGCTGACATGGTTACAGGCCTTAATACAAACCAGGGAAAGTGTAACGTGCCTTGAGGCAGGAGGCGGCTAAGGCCCTTATTGTAGTCAAGAAGTTTGAAGCACAGCAGGTGGGCAAGAGATTCAGTGGAAAGAGACCTCAGGAAAGCAGTCAGGTTGTACATTTTATTTCCCTGTATTCTTAATTTTAAATAGTATGTCATAAATAAACTCTGCTTTGATTATTTAGTTAAGGAGGTTTCTTAATCTTTAGTTATCAGTTTGGGAGCAGGGTGGTGGAATTTTATAAACGTCCGCACATTAAATTAACGAAGTCAGATAGCCAATATAGTCCAAAAGTCCCCAGATTAGTCCTCCAGTCAGATTAGGCCCCCCAAATTAGGCTAGTCAATTCAAAAATATTTTACAGTATATGAGAGATGTTCTGAATATACAAACAATAAAACTTGGCAAAAAGGTTGGAATTTGTGGATTGAGTGTGAGAGAGGATTCTAGATAATACATCAAGTTGTAAGCCTGGGTGACTGGGAGGATGGTGCTCTGGACACTAATATGTCTGGAGGGCAGATGGTTTGGGGTAAGATCATGAATTCTGCTTTGGCCATGCAGAGTTTGAGGTGCTTGTGGAGCATACAGTTTCATATTTCTAAAAGGCTGTTGGTGATATGAGGAGATGTTTTTCAGAAGGGAGTGGAATATAAAGATCTGGCAATCATCTTCATAGAAATGATAATTAAATCCATGGGAATTAATGAGATTACCAAGTGATACAGTTTAAGGGGAGTATAAAAATAGGGTCAAGGTCAGAGTCTTAGGGGATACATATTATTAGTGAGCATGATCTGGTTGAAGAACCAGCAAAGGAACAGAGGAATAGGGAACAAGCATTCCTGTAGCACCTGTTATGTAACAAGTACTGTGCTAAGTTATTTTATAGATATCAGCTTATTTGGTCCTCACAACCATTTTACAGCTGGGGAAACTGAGACAAACAGAGGTTAAATGACTCACTCAAGGTTACACAGCTATACTAGACAGAATACATAGAGGTGTAATTGAGTATTGGGGGATTCAGTTCTCAAAGTATTTGAAAGATGGGAAGATATAAAAGGATGGGGGGTGGGAATCTCAGACTACATGACTACTTTTCCATCTATAATTTCTTTTTTCTGAGAAAAATCTACATACACATTGAGGTCTTCCCTGAGGAAGATATCAGTAGGTGATGGGTAGGATTTTGCAAGCAGTATTCCCCCACTAAACCATATCTTTACTATCAGATACTTGATTGAAAGATTCCCAATGATCACATTATTCATTGATTTATTTTATTTCTTTCAATCAACAAAAGTCAGCCTAATTTCCCACCAACCTATCTCTCCCCCTCCAACTTTAAGAAAGCAAGAAAAACAAAATTCTTGTTACAAACATTTATAGTTGAGCAGAAAAAAAAAATTCATGTTGGTCGTGTCCAAAAAAGTCTTAATCCAGACTCTGAGTTGATCAAATCTCTATCTGAAAGTGGGTGGCGTGTTTTATCATGAGTCTTCTAGAATCATGGTTGGTTATCATGTGGATCAGAATTTCTAGCTAAGTCTTTCAAAATTGTTTGTCATTACAATGTTGTATAAAAGATTTGGGTTCTGCTTACTTCATTCTGCTTATCCATCTGTGTATGTGCATATCTGTCTATGCATGTATGCATATATGTATATACCTTTGTACATACATACACGCACACTTTCAATTGACAATGAACTAGATCTAAAATTGAACAAGAGGAAGAGAGGGAGCTGGATTTCCTTCAGTAAATTTCAAAGTTCTTTTAATGACCCCAAGCTTCTCCCTGAAGCAAAGACCCATCTTCTGATATAAAAAAAAAACCAAAACCCTGATAAGGGTTTGTATCCCAGATATATAGAAATCCAACTAAATTGCTTAAGACCAAAAGCCATTCCCCAGTAGATAAGTGGTCAAAGGATATGAACAATTAATTCTCAAAAGAAGAATTGTAAACTATTAGCCATATGAAAGAATGTTTCAAATCACTAATAATGAGTGAAATGCAAAAGGTAGAAATAAAGGGGGAATAACACTTTGAGATAAAGGATCCCTAAGGTTTCTTCTCACACATTGCAAAAGGGTAAAGATGACAAAAGATGAGAATAGTAAATATTGGAGGGAATGTGTAAAGACAGGCACTGTAATGCCTTTTAATGTTGCTGTTAATTAGTATAGCCATTCTAGAAAGCAACCTGGAATTATGCAAATCATATATCTAAAATGTTCATACCCTTTCACCCAAAGATTCCATGGTTAGACATATATTTCAAGGGAGTCACTGACAATAAAGTCCCACATACACCAAAATATTTATGGTAGCACTTTTTGAGGTATCAAAGAGCTGAAAACAAAGTAAATGCCCATCAATTAGGGAATGGATAAAGAAATCATACATGAATGTGTTAGAATATTACTGTGGTGTTAGACATGAACAATGATGACTACAGAGAGAAAGATAGAAAGACTTGCATGAACTGTTGCACAGTGAAATAATCTGTCAGGCAAAGGGTAAATACAGTGAATCCAACAATGGAAAAGGAAGGAACATCAACTAGATGATATTTGAAAGTGAATGTTATGAAATTAGCAAGAATTGGCACCAAATAAGAGATATGAACAGGCATTTCCCCCTATCCTTTGTAGATGGTTGCAGTATAGGCTGGCATGTACAGGTGACCATTGGCATTATGGTAAGAATATTCACATGGATGAAGTCACTGTTTTGTTACATGTGAACTCCCCAAGCACACAGCAGATCGAAGAATTTCAGAATCCTGTTGCATACCCAAGAATATTAGCCTGAAACTAAAATTAGTACTTTTTTTAATCATTAAGAATTAGTTATTCTTTAATACATAGGGTCACTACAACAGCCTATTTGATGGCAAAGTGAAATTTAACATACTAAATCTCATTGGCTCCTATGCAATAGATTAGATTCCAAGAAGTAGATTTGATGAAATTGAATTGGGTGAGGGAATCAAGGATGGGTGGAATGATATAAGAGAGCAAGTAGTGAGTCTCCTTTCAGAATTTCAACAATAGTTTCAGTGTTTGGATACTGACATCACTATCAATATAAAAGTATCACCTTTTCCCTATAGGTAATAGCAATTCGACCTCCATCCTAGCAGCCAGGGGTACTTTGCCTCAAGGACAGGATCTCTACCAGTGTGAAGTACTGGTGTCACCGATCACATGTAATTCTTTGGGTAAGCAGGTGGCACAAAGAAAGCAAATAGCACACCTTTTCTTTCCTTTTTTAAAAAATATTTTTCAGTATACCTTTTCAATCAGAAATTTAGAGCTAAGAGGTGACCTTGCCAAAAATCTTACAGATACCCCAAGCTTCTTTTTTGATGAGAAAATGGGAACACAAAGAGATTGAGACTCTCTTAAAGTTACAGAGCCAGACCCACACCACAATTCTTTCCTCTCCTAATCCAAAGCTATTGCTACCAGAACATACTAACAGGGTCAAGCCATTAAGTCCACAAGCATGAATTATTTACTACATGCCAGGCACTGTGCTAAATGCTAGGAATATAAACAAAAAGAAAAAGGGATTGTCTGACTTCATGGAGCTTACGTTAAAAGTGGAAAAGACAGTACATAAAAGACAGCTGCAAAGAAGGGGAAGAAGGAAAACGTACCTGAGCATATGTAAGGTGGAGAGGTCTAGAAATTCAAAAGCAGAGCAGGCAGAGAAGTGAAAGGTGACGGGCATGAGTTCTTCCTCAAATTGAAAATTTGGAGGAATTCACCAATGAGAAGTCTTCAAAGATAAAGGGAACTTTTTTGGTGAGAACATCTTTGTAAAGGTTACCTGAAAAAAGAAGTAAAGTATGAACAATCTCTACTGTTTCCTATTTTCCATTGCATTTTCTGGGTTTGGGAATTCAGGCATCTCTTTAGGGAAGATTATTTTATGTTTTGGGATTTCTTTTTATTTAAGAAGTCTGCAAACTTTATTCAAGTTTCTTTAGCAGTCTAGAAAAAGTTAGTTGATATTGCTTCCTCCACCTGGAAAACATGCATCAGCTTCCTAACCTCAGCAAAGTAAGTACCTAATCAGATGATATTTCCCCGATTCTTCCTGAATGTAGTTCTGCTGCCCCTTGGCATCCAGATTCTTATAATAGTCCCTGAAATACTAAAAAGCAATAAAGCAAATGGCCTTTTAAAGTGCAGCTTCTCATTCTGGCCAAGTTGACCTTGGCAAGACAGATGATTTAATTTTGGTAGTTAAATTCCTATTGTCATGAAACTTTTTTCTTCCCATTTTAAACTTACATTCTACATAAATTCCTCTTTCATTGTTACTGTAATGACCTGAATTTTTCATTTGGGTAATGTACATAGAGCTAGTAAGTGCATGACATCTGTTTGTACTTGACAAGGTTTATACAAATGGTTTGCATGTATATCTAAGGCCAATGTAAGGCTAGGTTTTATACCTCTATTTTTGTTTTATTAGTCTTGGCAATAAAATACCTGAGAGAATGTCTCATTTTACAGTTAGGTGGTTATGGGTGTACCCCTCAACCTGGAAAATCCATGTAAAATTTTTGGCCCTACCTTCTATCAGAGAAGGGCTAAATTATTATGGTATTAAAAGTTAAAATTTGTTAATATTATAGAATACTATACAAATATTTTATGCATTTCTGAGTTTCTAAATTTCTTCTGTATTGGACTTCATGCTTCATATGCAGCTTCCACAAGACTCCCCCCCAAATTCCCATTTAATTTCTTATGCTGACCTGCAATATAATAAAACCTCAATGAGGAAAGTCATATTGTGGAAGGGATAACTGTATTTCATCTTTCTCTAATCAAAAGTATGCTTACAGTCTTTGAATTCCATTCATACATGAGAATTCATGTTCAAATCATTGGAAAGAAAATGAAAATTGTCATGTATTTCAAAAGCATACAGACTATAGGGAGCAATCAATATTAGTTACCTGATAAAATATTTACATATGCTATAGGCACATGTACAAAACTTTTGTGATCTCATGATAGTTACTTCTATATAGTCTAATCCAATCCTTTTTTTTTTTTTTATTAGTGAGGCAATTGGGGTTAAGTGACTTGCCCAGGGTCACACAGCCAGTAAGTGTCAAGTGTCTGAGGCCGGATTTGAACTCAGGAACTCCTGAATCCAGGGCCGGTGCTTTATCCACTGTGCCACCTAGCTGCCCCTAATCCAATCCTGCAAGTATTAACAAAGTTCCTACTATCTATATCCAGGGTACTTTGCTAAAGGGTGGGAATGTAAAGATAATGTGAAAAGTGGCCCTACTTTGAGGGAGGTTACATGCTACTTATTAGTTAACATTAGTTAACTATTGTTCAAATCACACCTTCTGCTTGAGGTCTTTCACAGTGCCTGAGGAGCTAGTATCTTCCCCTTTGAGATAACTTTCCTTCCACTCAGTGTGTATCTTGTTTGTTCTTGATGAACTGGTTCATGACCCCATTTAGGTTTTGTTGGCAGAGATATTGGAGTGATTTGCCATTTCCTTCTCTAGCTCATTTTTTTTTTGATGAGGTAATTGCGGTTAAGTGACTTGCCTAGGGTCACACAGCTAGTTAAGTGTCTGAGGTTGGATTTGAACTCAGGTCTTCCTGACTCCAAGGCTCGTGCTGTCCCTCCAGCTCATTTTAACAGGTGAGGAAACTGAGGCCAAAAGGGTTAAGTGACTTGTACAGGATCACACAACTAGTAAGTATATGAGGCCAGATTTGAACTCAGGAAGATGAGTCTTACTAACTCCAGGCCAGCACTCTATCCACTGTGCCACTTGGCTACCTTAGTTAGTTTCAAGTTTTCTCCACCATTAAAACATGAGCTCTATAAGGTAAGGGGCTATTTTTACTTTTCTATGTATCCCCAGCATGTAGCATAGTGCCAGGTGCATAATAATGGTTTATAAATATTTATAAATTGACTGATTTATTAATGTTTTATTCATTTTATTTTTAATTTGTGAAAAAACATATTTCTATAACTAATTTTAAAAGATGATTACATATGAAACTGCAAATCGATTGTATACAACTTGTTTTTCCTTTAAAACATATAATAAAGTTATAATGTAAATTTCTTTTTTTCCCTTTTTTCCCTCCCCAGCCCATGCCATAGAGATGTCTACCATTAGACAAAAATATGTGTGTATATGTGTGTGTATATTTAGAGACATGTATGTGTCTATATATACATACAATCACATATATACACGTATGTAAACCACTTTATACATATTTCTATTTATTAGTGAAACAGTTATAGTAACATAGATTCAAACACAACTTTTAGGACTTAACTATCATGGGCAAACTCTTTTCTAATCATCATAGGTGGGAAAGTCTCAAAACATCACTGTGTCTTTACCCAATAGAGAATCAGTTTAGGAGAATCTGACTCTCAACACTATAGCGTATTCCTTTTTTGTATGTGGGGGGCAATGAGGGTTAAGTGACTTGCCCAGGGTCACACAGCTAGTAAATGTCAAGTGTCCGAAGCTGGATTTGAACCCAGGTCCTCCTGAATCCAGGGCCAGTGCTTTATCCACTGTGCCACCTAGCTGCCACAGTTTAGCATATTCTAACTCTCATCCAAGAGCATAAGTTCTCCTTCAAATAAAAGGAATCAACTGACCTCTTTTTCTCTAACTGCAGAATGAAAATGTAGAGATGTTAGGCTCCTGTCCTTAGTTCATTTGGCTGATTACTGAAAGAAGCGCCATCTGACTCCTATGCCTTCATTCTTCCTTCTTGAAAATAAAGCTAATATCACTAAGCCTCTTTGTTTCATAGTGAAAATAAAATAAATAGTGGAAAGCACTTGAGTTCTTTGAAAAATGTCACTTCAGAGTAGAAGTTGAAGGATTTCCTCTAAGAACCCATTGTTTGTTTTTGTTGTTTTTATTGTTATTTAAGAACAAAAATGAAGGGGCCTGAGCTAGGTCCTTAATGAAGTGAGGGATGGAAACATAAAGGTGTAATCCAGCCATGTTCTTTAATATTTGTTTTTGAAAATAAAGAAAACATATAAAATATACTCTAGTTCTATGGTATGTCCTAGTTAAGGGTGAGATCTGGGGGGCAGGAGGGAAAGACAAAAATAGAAAATAAAAAGAAACGGAGATAAAAAGAGGCACGTAGAAACCACTAGGAATAGTGGGAGTAAGAGAAAGATATCCAGAGTGGAACAGACCTAGAAAGTGACAGACATTTTTGCCTGGACATTCCAACCTCTTTCCCTTCAATCTATCAGTGTAAAACATTTTTTAAAATGGGCATTAGTTTACATTAAAATGCATATAATCTAGGCAGTATTTGTCTTCTAATAAAAGCTAAAATGTATTTACATCACATATACATACATAACACAGCACATACATAGCATACATAGAGAGAGGAGGAGACTTAAGATTTACAGAGTGCTTTACACATATTATCAACATTTGATCCTCACCAAGACCCTGTGAAGAAGGTGTTATTACTAGCCTTCTCCCATTTTACAGATGAGGGAACCGAGTTTGAGACTGGTTAAGTGACTTCAGACAACAAAACTAGGAAAGTGTCCTGAATCAGAAATCAAACTCAGGTCAGTCCCTTTGTCCCTAAACTTCCAAATGCCTGATATTAGAGATCAGCCGTCTTTTAACTCAAAGGAGGGAAGTTTTTCATCCTGGTTTTAGATGTTCACACTGGTTTTTAGATGTTCACTTTCCATATTAAAAGAAGTATATTCGAAGTATTTGCAGAATAACACTAGATGAAAAGTAAAGCGGTGCTTATCTATAAAGTGTTTTGACAATTTTAAAATTTACATAGTGGATAGAGCAGCAGGCCCTGGATTCAGGAGGACCTGTGGGTGTCATAATCCGGACCTCAGACACTTAACACTTACTAGCTATCGTGACTCTGGGCAAGTTCACTTAACCCCAATTAAAAAAAAAATGAATTATAAAGTAGTCAGAAGAAAAAGACCGGTTCATTGAAGAAAATGTGGCATTGGTCCTTTCAGTCAAATTTGTTAAATTTATTTAACACTTAACACCCACAGACATACTTCATATGCTTCATTTACATATCCCTTGTGTGCCAGACCAGATTTCATGGGCATCTAGTATACTTAAACTGAGACTGAGCTCATTCTCAGTCCGAGTATGTTCTAGTTAGGGAGAGAATCAACCAGAGGCAGAAAGAGGAGGAAGTTGAATATCTTAGGTCTCTCTCAGAATCTCAATATCCATTATGTATCAGCCTTCAATCAATCAACAAGTCTTTATTCTGTGTCTCTTATTTAAAGGCTGTGTGCTTGGCACTAGAAATACAAAGATCAAAAGAATGAAATAATTCTGCTCTTAAGGAGATTTCATTCTATAAGGAAGACAACAAGTATATGAAGAATAAATACAATAGAAACACACGAGTTATAAAGGGAGAGCAGGAGCAGTTGGGAAGGTGAAGAAAGTCTTTGTGGAGAAGGTGGTACATCTATCTGTGAATCAATCTACTGAAGTGGTGTGGTAAGGAAAGAATATATTGAGCTCTCCCCACCCCCAATGCTTCTTTGGTCTCCATCCACTGCTTTCCTTTGCTCTGAATATATGGTTTTAATCCCTTCTACCCCTTACTCCCATTTTACAGATGAAAAAACTGAGAGCCAAAAAGAGGAAGTGACTTATTCCAAAGTCATAGCTTTTCAGAAATAGTGTGGCTATATAAAAGAGTAACTCAAGAAATTAATCTGTATGGTCAGAACAAAGTGCATCATTCAAAAGAGATGTGAGTTAAGCTGGCCACTCTACCAACAATGGAAAATTATGGAAAGTCTAACCTGAAATGGATCCCTAATTTTCTATTACTAAACTTTATTTTCAGTTTGTGGAACACTAGACTTCTAGGTGTACTAACCAGAATTAATTTAGTCTCAGAACTCTTTCGGTATATCGTATTAGTTAATAGCTTTGCAAGTTGAAATGATATGATCCTTCCTAAAATGGCATTTCTATGCTGCGGAAATTGGCAAGGGTTAATTCAGATAGTGAAGAAGAATATTATATTCAATTGAAAGCAGAGGGGGGAATTTAGCAAGACAAATGTAATTACCTGAGTTGGAATTTGGCCAGGACCCTGACAGTTTTCATTAAAGAGAACATTGAGTAAACAGAAATTAAATGCATTGTACATATCCTTAATCAAAGATGTCAAAATGAGACATGTTATTAGGGCATTTATTAAAAGAAATGCAAACATTACTAGGCTGGCCATAGAACAACTGCTTTTTGGCAACTTCGCTATATCCCAAATTTAAATAGATTAAAATTGAAAAAGGAGATATTTACTCTAAGAGCTGCAGAATTTTTTTAAAAATATTAGGGAACATTTTAAAAATACAAATGGACTAAAGTTATGTTATTTAAACCTTCTAAAGATAGTATAATGCAACAAGGAATTTGTAAAATATTACTTGAATCTTTATACATTAGTCAAATTATTTTGACTTCCAAAGCTAGTTTGTGTAAAAGAAAGTTTTATTCATATTGTTTAATAGCATCTGTTGGTAGACATTAGTAAAATTGAATTTAGTTCACATAATCGACAAAAAGAAACTAATTAAATATAAAACAAAAGAAGTCTTCTAGCCATGCAATGTTAGAACAAATCAGGGAATGAGTGTAAAAAACTCTAGAACACAATATAGTGCCACCCCTTTCCACTATCAATTACCAGATTAGAGAAAACATTGAGATTCTGTAAAACTCAAGCAACAATGCATATTTTTTATCAATGTCACTTTATATGATACACCAATTATTTTTAACTTTTGTTTTCTATATTCTGCAGGCACTTAAATGCTATCGTACCTAGAAACCTGCATCCTTGAAGCTCATTAGTTGACTGTCTGTGTGGTGTATATCTGCCATCAGCATCTGGTGAAAGGGGTAACACTGACCCTGCCAGATTTGGGTCATAGGGTCAACAGGTCTCATTTATTATTCAAAATTGCTTTCTGACCTTTTATCTGCTAGGACAAAGGATGTTGTTTCTAGTTGGCTGATTTTTTATGATGAAACCCCCCGTATCTGCCAGATAATAAAATTACTTCTACTGTGAAGTCTTGTCAGTCCCACAAAACATTCTCCCTCCTATTGAGTGGCATCATATTTGAAACACAATTGGCTGTAGAAAAGATCTATCTGTGAAAACCATTACCTTTTCTTTTAGTCATCGAATGCCTAGAGATTTAAAATGAGACTGATTGTTGAGCAGTTGCTGAAGACAGCTTCTTAGATGTGATTTGAACCTTTCGCCCTACATTTAGGACTCCACCCCTTCCTTAGTTGGCTTCGTCATCACATCAGAGAATAGTATTTACTATGCTGACTTACTCTGAATTCAGTAGCCCTATGTCCTCCATGACCCCAGAGTAAATAGAAAGGGAATCGCTATCCATAGAATATAAATGGCATAGGTTCCTATGGTCAGAATCTGCTTTAGGAAGAAGAGAGATGGGGGGAAAGACACATACACTATTTTTTAAAACCTAATTTAGTTCCAAATTCAAGGTAATTTTTGAGAATTGTTTCCAATAGAATATTCCTCACTTTCAAATGAAAAGGAGAGTAATGAGCCTTTATTTTCTTGTTTCCTATTGGGGGGAGGGTATGAAATATGAGAAAGATAAGATTTTTAAGCCCATCCAAATAAAAGATAGATTTGGACCTATTCAAGCATCTTGCTAACCCTCTCAGAGAAAATCAGCCATAAAATTTTAATAAGCAATATCATAGAAAATTGTACTTTATCAATAGCAGATTGCTTCTTAGAGAGAGCTGTACAGACAATATTCTTTGAGAGTGATTTCATTCCTTTTTGTTTCCCAAGGAAAAAGTCAAAGGTCATATTTGTCTTGCCCTTGAAGCAGACATATGAGATGTGACCATGTGCTTTGTGATACTGCATATGATGAACAACTTTGACAGGAGAGCAAACAAATAGGCAGCGGCATTTAGTATTTGTAAGCTGGCCGAAGAATTAATAGGATAGGCAGTGTCGCATTTGCAAGGGCACACTTGAGTACCTGCTTGTTTCAGTAATGCTACGTCTCAACTGCACACATGCATTGAATGAGTGCATACACATGCACATTCATGAACACAGAAGATGACTCGTTTTACTCTTCTATCTCTATCTCTTTCTCTCTCTGGGAGTCTAAAGGGCTGTCGATCTGCCCTTTCTATGATCATACCCAGTAGCAGCTGGCCAAATGGTCAATCTACTCTCTTCAACACCCACTTTCCATTCCTTCCGCCTCTCTCCTCCCCCCCCCTCCAGATTTCATAGCAGCAGGACACTAAATGAAGGAGGCCAACTGCCACGCTGGGTCAAGGGTTCAGCTCATTCTTCCTGTGAAGCAGTATTTTGTAGTCTTATCCCATATTTGAATTGTCCTCCTGCTTCTATTTATTACCATCACTTTCATTGTTGCCCTGGATGTTGTCAACAGAATCATCTCTCCTCGTGCTTCAGCATCTGGTGCCCTCTGCTTTCTTGATGACTGTGTCCCACTAAGGGATTTCTGTATTTTGAAAATGGGCCACATTTCTGTTAGATTTTTGGTCATAGTTTATATGGTAATTATGTCTTCAAAGCATTACTGAATTGTGAAAGAACATGTCTAAAAGTTGTCATGCCATTGGAGTAAGGGACTTGGGAACAGGAACACTTTTGTGCTTTTCCTTTCCTACAGCCCAGAAGTTGTTAGGAGCATTTCTTCCCATAGCCATTAGCCCCAGAGGAAGACTTTCCATGCCAAATAATCTATGTGAATCTATAATCTATAGATCAATAAGTCAATAAGAATAGCAAACATCTCTGTACCAATTGCTGTGCTAGGTTCTGGGAATACAAAGCCAAGAATAAAATAGTCCCCTGACCTCGATGAGCTTACATTCTATTGAGGGATATGACATATACAATAATAAGTATATTTGGAATATTTACATAGTAAATATAAGGTAATTTGAAGAGGGAGGGCACCAAAAGTTGTGGGGATAAGGAAAGGCTTCATATACAGGAGAGGTTCTTAACCTTAGGTCTGTGAACTTTTCATGTTATAACTTTCAATATAATCAATATCCTTGGTAATTAAAAGTATTTTATTTCATTCGTTTAAAAACATTATTCTGAGATAGAGTCTATAGGCTTATCCAGATGACCAAGAAGGCCATGTCACAAAAATGGTTAAGAATCCTTGATATGATGCTTGAGCTAAATTTTGTGGATTGTCCGAGCAGACAAGAAAGTGGATGTGTGAGACCTTCCAAAGATTGGGAGCACATTTCTCCTTTCTCCAAAGCAGAAGAGAAAGCATGTTATTGGCAACATTAGAGAAAGTAAAGGAAGGAGGGAAGGAAGGAAAGAAGGAGAAAGACAGACACCTTTCTTCTGCATACAGAATTTTAGAGGTGTTTGGCTCATCACCAAAGTGACAGGTATTCAATTCTTCATCATTTACTGAGGAACTACTATATTCCTAGCACTGTGATGCAGGATAAACAAGAAATCTACATGGCATAGTCCTTCCCCTCTACATATTTATTGCTAGACACATCATGCATCATAAGCTTTAAGATACTGATACTCCCCAGAAGATAAAGTTCCAGATCTTCCCTAAAGGTTTAATTTATGTTGGAGAACAACTTGGAGAAGCATGCAGGTCTTATTCAGAACCAAATAAAACCAACTTCTGATATGTCCTTGTGTTTTAGTAATGTGAGCTTTTGAGGGCAGGGACTAATTAATGTAGATCTTTTTATCCCCTGTACCTATCACAGTGTCCTGGCACACATTAGGCTCTTACCAAATGCTTGTTGGTTGGTTAGTTGATCTTATCTGTGTCTATCCTTGACTGGTGTCCTGTCTTAAAGTCCCTGTACTGATTCAAATCCTTTCCCTAGTCGGAACCGGTCACCAGCAGAGAGATGGCCCACTGGATGTATAGATATATAAGGTACACTTTGGTAGATAGAATATTCCAGAATGATAATCATTGTACTAACAGAGTTGCTAGAGAGGTATCCTCCCTTCCTCATTTAAGTTATTTCACATAGCAAAAGTATGGATAAACTAGACTTCCAACTATATGGCAGCTGTAGAAATAGTATTGCATTGATATAATAACTGAATAAATTAATAATGTGATATAATCATGCTCTCTACTGAGTGTGAGAATAAACTTTTGACCAACCCTTGATCTTCATCTTAAATTTCACATTATTAGATCTGGCCATTGTTCTGGTTCACCAATGAGTTTTTGGATCCCAACTATCCCAAAAGGTTAGCTTTCCGATTTCATGAGGATGCCCTTTGTGCTTTCATCTAGTTCATTGGCAAAAATATTAAACCATACAGCCTTAAGTACAGATCTCCAGGATCATTTTACTAAAGACGTTGTTTCCATCTCATTTTTAGAAATAAGGAAGTACTTTGTGGGATTGGTCATTTGGCCAGCTCCAAATCCACCTGAGTCATATTGTCCAGCTCACATCTCCTCATGTGGTCCCCAAAGATATTTTATCCACTTTGTTCTTCATGGTAACCCTGTGAAACAATGATATAGTGGGAAAAAGTATGGTATAAGAATCAGAAGTCATGTTCTTATCCTAGTTCTGTTACTCACTATCTAAATCATCTCAAATAAGAGCCTGTGAAGAAATCTGTGTAATCTTATTTAATACTTGCTGCTTCAAACACTGGAAATAATTGAATGAAAAATAACTTGGCCCCTTTAAGAAGTCACATTGTGAACTGGATGCACCATTTATTAGGAAGAAGGGGCTCTCAATATGAAGTCTCCTCTGATATCAGTTTGCTCATCTGTAAGATGGAAGTGGTTCTTATCCCTGATGATTCTAAGTTCCATTCAGATCTCTGTATGTTATGATACCATGCAGTAGTAAATTCCCTTTACAAGTGAGGAGACTGAGACCCACAGAATTTAAGTGATTTTTCTCAAGGCCACAGACAAGACAAAACCAAGGTCTTCTAACTCTTTGTCTAGCTTTCTTTCTACTACATCACTTGCTTCTTTTTCTTTTGCGGGGGGGGGGGGGGGGGCAATCAGTGTTAAGTGACTTGCCCAGGGTCACATAGCTAATAGGTATCTGAATTCAGATTTGAATTCATGTCCTCCTGATGTCAGGGCAGTGCTCTATCCACTGAACATCTAGCAGCCCCTCACATAATTTATTTCTTAAGAGTCATATTTGAGTTTTCTAGCCAGGATATTTCATTATCAAATGCAAAACAAGAATAATGACATTTTGTGTCACTGAAAAATTAAAAAAAAACTTGTGCAAGGCACATCTTTAAAAGTGAATTAACCATCTTTAAATCATTATTTCTACTCCTCAAAGCTGCCCATGCCCACAAATAGATATTAGTAACTGTTTGGACCTAAGATCTAATCAGTCTTCCAGCACATATAACTTAAAGAAGACATATAACACATTATATTCACCTGTGTTTTTTCTACTAAAATATTATCCTTGAGTCAATATACATATATGTTAATTTTGACTTTCTGAGTATGAAAACAGCTCACTTAGAATGAAGAATAAAAGAAATCTGAATTAATGATAACAAAAACCAATTGTCTTTGCTCCTGAGTGTCAGTGTGTCATAATAAAAAACAATACAATCCTTGGATTCAGATTCCAAAGAGGAAAGAGCTTTGGGTTTGGAACTATAGGACCTGGGTTCAAATTCTTCCTCTGCTATTTCCTGCTTTGTGACCTCAGGAAAGTCATTTAAACTTACTGGAATTCAGTTTCCTCATTTGTAAAGTGTGGGGGTTGGACCAGTCCCTCATGACTCTAAATCTGTCATCCCAAATCCTAATTTTGACAATAGTCATTTAGTCTGTAAACTCCTCGTTAAGATTGCAAATTCTCTTCTTGTATCCTGAGTGCTTAGCACAGTACTTGGTACATAGTAGGTGTTTGATGAATGCCTATGGAATGAATTGAATGTCTATTCACCTATAAAATGAAGATTACAACACTTGTATCTGCACATCACAATGTTATTATGAGCACATTGATTTATCAAGTCAATGAGCCTTTATTAAATGACTACTTACTATGTGCCAGGCACTGTGCAAACCCTTAAAACTATAAGTTAATTGTATTTATCAACTTATGAAATATGCTTAATGTGATGCTTTCTTGCATACATCTCTCACTCCCAAAGCTTCCCCAGAACAGCTCCCAGTCTCCTCACTTCCAATTTGTTCTTGGATGTGGTTCAAAGCAAAGGTGTTAATTAGTCTCCTTAGCATGATGCAACCCTGTGAGCACTAACTGCTGTTAATATTAATGTATCTACTGTGTGGCTTTCAACTGATCTTCTTGAAATGTACTCACTTCATGTTGAGAGCTCCTTCTTCCTAATAAGTGGTGCATCCAATTCACAACTTGGCTTCTTAAAGAGGCCAAGTCTTGTCCCATTCTATCATTTTCAATGTATGAAGCAGAAAGTGTTAAATAAGGTTACACAGATTTCTTCACAGGCTCTGTAATTTGGAGAACTGTCAGAAAACCACTGACATCAATTACACATCGTTCCTTCATCTTTCAGTTTGGCACTTCAGCTACATCTCCCATTGCACTTATAAATTAGTAAATGGAGTTCATCAAAGATTAACACCAGGCTCCCTGCTTTTGGTGCATAACTCTCCCTCTTCCAAAAGTACTTCCTTTGATGTCAATTGAAGTTTTGCTGCACATAGCTTAGAAGATACGCACCAGGAAAACAGAACCCAGTATGTGACAGACACTAAGAACTACTTTCTGTCTTAGCACTTGAATATTCTCCTATCTCTCTCTAGTAGCTTATAATGTAAATAAGGGTTTAGGAGAGTCACTTACCCTTTCATATATTTGTTGAGGCTACATGTTCATGGAGGGTATTTTATAGGAGGTATAGAAAAAAGGTCAGGAGCATAATGTAAGAGAAATAAAATATGTTTAAAAGTAATCAACACAAAGTAGAACTTAGAGAATGGCTCTAAATTACTACAATAAGAGATCAGATGTGAGCTAATTGTGATCAGCTATGTGCTATTGCAGTGACCATGAACACTGCATAAAATACGTCCTTATACAGTATTAAGGAGAAGACACACAACAGTGTGATTAGTTAATTATAAAGTAGTGATACAAATTACCAATTAAAAATAAAGTTATGGTGTAGATATCTTGGGCTTGGAATCCATTTAATAATTAATCAATAGCTGACAGGCAGGGAGTAGCTTCCTCTCCATAGGAAGCGGCCAAAGGAAAACATGAAAGGAACTCTTGGAAATGTTATCCAGATAGCAGGAAGCCTTCCCAAGAATGAGGGTTGATGTTTGATGTAGAAGAAAACTTTGTTACTATGAGTATCTAACCTTTTGACGAGCAAACTTTCTACTTATTAAGACATTTTAGTAACATCTTGCTATCCAAGCATGGTTAAGAAATGAGCCTTTCTGAATTTGAGTAGAATAGAATTTAGAAGATTTTGACCTAACCCTCTAGGGTGAAAGCATCCACCACCAACTGCCTTTGGTATTGGGTCATGTTTTGAATGCTTCTTATCTGTAATTCTTCTGATTTCCATAGTAGCCCTATAACCTACAACCATATTAATTTATAGGGAAGGAAAATAATACCCAGAGAGATTGAGTATGGTATTAGGGAAAGAATAATAGACTCTGGGAGTTAAGATGCCTGAGATAGTTCCTCCTTCACATTAAGTTTCGTCCAAAACAATTGTTCAGGGAAATATCCCAACCTCAGGTCCATGGAAAGCTATCAAACAGTTCACGAACTTGGATGAGAGAATAAAAAGTTATATAATTTTTATTTCAATATAATTAGTTTACTTTTAAAATCCTATATATTTTATGCATTTGAAAGCATTCTGAGCAGGAGTCCATAGTAGTTCACCATCAACCAAAGCAGTCAATGATATAAAAAAGTTTAAAGGGCTTCTGATTTAAGGGTACTCCTACTGCAAAATTTCCATAACTTGGGTATTAAGAAGCTCCGTTTGCCAGTGTAGATCAGCACCTGCTGATTTGCTCTGCAAATTAGTCTTAGCTGCTTAGAGGCACTGAGGAGTTAACTAACTTTGCTTAGAGTCACACAACCAATACATGTCATGGGCGGGATTTGAATTCAGATCTTTCTGACTCCCAAGTCCAGCTCTCTATCCATTATTCCATACTGCCTTATTCAATTACACTGCCTTAATAATCTGAGCATAACATTTCATCACTAGGAAAAAAGATAGTTTAATGTTTTCTTGACTCGGAGTCAGCAGTATAATCCTCCTCCTCCAACAGTCCTCCCCCTCTTCCTCCTCCAACAATCCTCTCCACCAGAACTTTGGACTCTTCCCCTGAGACCCTGGGCTCTGATTTGTGAGTGTTCTCCTTTTCTTGCTTGTAACAAGACCTCCTGGTAATTTTCTTTATATATCATTGTTGTTGTCCAATTGTCATTCAGTCCTGTCCATGGGGTTTTCTTGACAAAGATGCTGAAGTGGTTTGCATTTCCTTTTCCAGTAGATTAAGGCAAACAGAAGTTAAGTGACTCAAACAGCTAGTAAGTGTCTGAGGTCATATTTGACCTTGGGTCTTCCTGACTCCAGGCCTAGCACTCTATGCTCTATGGCACCACCCAGCGGCCTTTATGTATTATCTTTCCCCATCAGAAAGTAAGCACCTGCTTGTATCCATATCCCCATCACTTAGCACATTGCCTGACACGTTTTACATGATTCATTTCTTAGGTCACACATAAAAGATGAGGGATGGAAGAAGGTATAAAATATAGGTCTTCTGACTTCTTATTTCCTTTCTTCCATAATTTTACCCACCTTTTCATTAAAAAAAATTTGTGTAAATGGTGAAGTTGAATGACTCTTCTCCCCAATAAGCTTCTGCCTTTGTGCAAAATGACTAAATCAGAGACAAAAATACCCTCCCCTTTAATTGTTTCTCTAGCCCTAACAACTACACATCTCTAGACTTTTTCAGTCCTTTGACTTTTCAGTATTGTTAAAAACATCATTTCAAAGTCTATAATCACTTTGACATGTCTGCTCTAGCATACACAATAGTTCTTAGGGTCACAAAATTTGAGTTGGAACCAGCCATACAAGTTATCTAGTCCAAACCCTTCATCTTATAAGTGAGGAAACTGAGGCCAAGAGATATCAAATGACTAGATCAAGAAGCAGGTGGTAGAGCTGGGATTTGAAATCAGATCCTTTTCCTCTGAATTCAGTCTATGTTTAGGTGTGTCACATCTCATACGGATTTCTCTACTGACCTCTGTATTAAGGAGAAATAATTTAAAAAGGATTTTTAATGCAAATGATGTTCTAATGAGTGGAATTGCAGTCACTTCAACAAAGTGAATGAAATAATTTAGGCAGGGGTTGAGGGATGTTTTTCATGCTCCTTCCATCACACCATGTAGATAAATGCCTGTTTTGCTTATACTTCCATCTTCCCTACAAAAGTGAGCTCATGATCCAGACCTAGAGGTGCTTGTCCATAATAACCCCCTTCCCTGAGACATCAAAAGAAAAATCAGTACCTTGGGGCACACTTCTGAAGGTGGCCAGTTGGCTCAGGCAGTGATTTATATGTGTTGTTAAGATGGCCTAAGGGTATTAATTGACCTGCAGAATTATAAGGAGGGAGGAAACCTGGCTTCAAAATTGGTCAAATAAAAAAGACTTAGGGACTTAAAATGACTATCAGCTAAATATAAGCCAGTAAAATGACTTGGATCACACACACAACATCCAACCCAGTCTCCTATCAATACTTAGTGCGATCAATTTCGTCTCTTCTCCACTTCATTCTTCTCCACCTACATCTCATTCTGCATTATCTCATCCATTTCTTTCTGTAAACTTCCGTTGAAGGATAAATCCAGTGCATCTTAGGACTTCTTCTGGTGCTTTCACTATCCTGAAGTTACTGACAGCCATAGGGCCGTGCAGCTATTGCCCTTCTGACTCCGTGCCTAACCTGTTTCCTTTTCTGCTTATACATGTTCTTAATGATCTCTTTAATGCCACTCCTTATTCACAAGGCAGTCATCCTTGGTCACAGGCCTCAGTTTGCTTACACCTATCAGGCTTTTTTTCCCATTATCCTTGGAAACAACTGCAAGTGTGCCTCTTCTGAGATCATGGTGCTCCATAGGTCACAGCTGCATTGCTCCACGAGTCGCATGCTGATGCCCTCATCAATCTTGGGCTGCATTAATAGGAGTCTTAGATATAGAACAAAGGAGGCAATAGTTTCACTTGTGCTCTGCCCTTGTCAGACCACAAATTGGATTATCATGTTAAATTCTGGGAATCACATTTAAATGGAGACCAACCTAGAATGTTTCCAGAGGAGGGCAACCGGAATTACAAGAATACTTGAAATTCTATCTAGGAGGAATGGAAGCCTGAGTAGAGAAGTTTTAAAGAAAACATGCCTTTCTTTGGAAAGCTATTATTTGGAAGAGGGATTCAAGTAATTCTCTTTTTATAGCACACCTACATTGAGAAGTTAAGGGACAAATTTTGATTTAATATGAGAAGTAAGTTTCTAGTGATTAGAGCTCTTTGAAACTATATGGGCTACTATATGAAATTGTGAGTTCTTCACTAGCAATTTTCAGAGTCTGGATGCCCACCTGTCAGGCCTCCTAGATCTCTCCATCCTGTCATAGTCCAGCTCCTAGGGGATGTATAAAAAGCTTGCCTACACTCATTATTTCTACTTCCCCTCTTTTCAACCTCTGGTGTTTTCTGTACAACGTTACCACTCAATTGAAATTTCCTTTCTAGAGTTAATAGTGATCTTTTAATGGCCAATTCTATAGATTTCCCCACCCCCACCCCACCCCACCCCCACACACACATAGTTTCTATCCTTCTTGACTTGTCTGCAGTGTTTAACACTGTAAACCTTTCTCTGTAGATTCTCTCTCCTCTCTGGGTTTTTGTGACAACTGCTTTCTTTCTTTGGTTCTCCTACCTGTTCAAGCATTTACTCTTCTTTGGGGGATCATAATCCATATCATACCTTCTAACTATGGATGTACCCCAAAGTTCTGTCCTGAGTCCTTGTCTCTACATTTTCTCCCTTGGCCACCTCATCCGTTCTCATAATTTCAATTATTATCTCTATGCAAATGACTTCCAAATCTATTTATGTAACATTGATTTCTCTCCTGGTGTTCAAGACTGTCTGTTGAACTTTTCAAACAGGTTGTCTAACTGGGATTTCAAACTTAACATGTCCCAAACAGAACTCATTACCTTTCACCCAAAGTCTATCTCTCTTTCCAACTTCCCTATTCTTGTTGAGTATTCTATCATCTGAAAGTTCACCCAGGTTTAGGATCTTGTGTTATCCTGAACAACTTATTCTTCCTCATGCCACATAACGGATCAATTGCTACATCTTGTAGATTTCTACCTTTACCAGATGTTTCACATCTGTCTTCTTCTCTCCACTTAAAACATCATCACCCCACTCTAGACTCTTATTACCAATCCAAACTTTTATCATAGTGGCTTCCTATTTAGTTTCTCTGCCTCTGGTCATTCCCCTTTCCATTTTATCTTCCATATAGTTGTCAAAATGATATTCCTAGAGCACAGCCCTGACCATGTCAAAGACTGCACAATAAATATATCAATGGTTTCCTATTCCCTCCAGGATCAAATATAAATTCCTTTGTTTGACATCTAAAGCCCTTCATAATTTGGCTTGAGTCAGTTTTTAGAGTCATATCATATATTCTTTCCCTCCAAAATGTCCTTTTTACTGTTCATCACATAGGATACTCCATCTTCTTTTTCCATGGCTTTGTACAGATGGTCCTTTATTCCTGGAATATGATTCCCCCCTCACTACTGCCCCTTATATTTCCTAGTTTAATGCCTCACCCTTCCAAATTAATTTGTATTTATTTTGTATATATTTCTACATATACTTATGTATATATGTTTTCTCTAGAGTGTAAGCTCCTTGAAGACAGAAACTTTGTTTAGCACACAGTAGGTGCTTAATAAATACTTAATTGATTAATGTTAAAGAGAAGGGGGTGCGTGTATGTGTGTGTATACATATACACATACATTCCTATATGAGGTATGTTGAAATAAATAAACTTTAAGATCCCTTCCAACTCTGACATTCTATTGCTTCAAAAATCTTAATGTGGATTAAGGTCACTCTCTGGGTAGAATGACTTAGTTACTTGAAATCCTTTTATAAAATTTATTACATTCTCATCTGGTTTATGTTGATGATGTAATAGTATCTGTGATATTATTTGATCATTATAAGTCTTAAGATTTTCAATTACATACCTATTTTACATGATAATCTCTAGGATTTAGTTAAGAAGTATATTCATTGACAGGGGTAGCATAGTGTGGTCCATCGAGTGTTGGACCCTCCTGACTCAAGTTAGGAAGATCAGGGTTCTAATCATGCCTCAGATCCTTCCTAGCTATGTGACCCAGGGCAAGTCATTTAGCCTCTCAACACTGTAGAGATTATGGGGACGATAATTAATTGCAATACTTACCTCATGAAGTTGCTGGCAACATCAAATGAGATAATGTAAAGTGCTTTGCAAATCTTAAAATGTCATATAAATATCAGATATTTTTATTCACAAAAATAAATCTTACAGATGCTATCCAGTTTCTTGCCTCTTAAGATTACATATTTCGTTAAGCTTATGGTTTTTATTATTTTAAGATTCAATCATCTTGCTAATTAGATATTCAATTATCCCATTATATTACTAAAAGTTGTTAATTCAAAATAAACATACAAATTGCTTTTTTTTTTTTTTCAAGTGAGGCAATTGGGGTTAAGTAACTTGCCCAGGGTCACACAGCTAGTAAGTATTAAGTGTCTGAGACTGAATTTGAACTCAGGTACTCCTGACTCCAGGGCCAGTGCTCTATCCACTGCGCCACCTAGCTGCCCCTTATAAATTGCTTTTTAAAGGCTCTTTAAAGGAGTCTGTCATGTCAAAGATAACAAAAAGATATTTCTCCTTTTGAAAGGTACAACATTTAACTTGAATTATATTTGCAAATTATAGCTGTTTTATTGAAGAGAATTGAAATGACACTTAAGAAAGTTGAGTACACAATTTAAAAAAGACACTTTCCCTCCCCCCAAAAAAAGCACACACACAGAGTACACATTGTCAACATTATTATAAAATTTAATACACTTGCAATGAAAAATGTCCCTGAATATTTTGTACTTAATATTTCAAGGACACTTTCTGCAAGATGGTGTCACTATGGTAGAGTTACTGTAACTCAGCAATTCTTCACTCTGAGGTCAACTTTCAGGTGATAGGCCTCTATGATATTACCTAGACTGTCCTTAGGAGAACAGATTGTTACCAGGCCCATAGTCAGAACCTCTCCTGCTTGGATTGTGTCCTTCTTGCCTAGCCTTCGAGACTCTCCCACCCCTATACCCCCACCATGAGTTACCTACATGAACCAATGAATTAAATCTTAATAGAGGAAAGGTAAGCTATAGTTTTAAAAAAACAGGTTTTCATAGATTGTGAAAGTAAATGGTATGAAGCATAAGGAAAATAGCTTTAAAAAGTTCTATTTTCCTCAGTGCTTCCTTGAAATCAATTGCTTATGAAAAGCCAATTGCCCTTCCCAGGTAGTGTCCTGATGGGTGTGGATACTCATAGTACTTCACTGATACCCTGGCAATGTCAATTAAGTAAGGCCTCTAAGACATTGGATGAACCCAATGTGGTGAACTTAGGAAAGAACATGGAAAAGGGTCACCCAGGATGGGTAGGCATATATGGACTGTGATTTATATCACGTGAAGGAAGGAACTTCCATTCACAGTTCCCTTTTGAAAATGGACTTGAACTGATGTCTGATTCCAATGAGAGTCTACTTGATACAGTTGTTTCTTTCAGATCTCATTGAAGTTCCTTTCTATATGCAATAAAGAAGAAAGAAAATGGATAGATATGGGCATGTATAAGTGAGGTAGAAACTATGCTTAGGTTCATGTGAAACTAAATTGATCATACCTATCATGAAAAGGCAACAAAACCACCCTGGACTCTGGGAGAAATGAGTGTCCTTTAGGCGGTTCCCATATTTTCTTTTTTTAAGTATTATTTACCTTTTATTGAAATGGAACACTATTGATTTTGGGGTTTTTTTTTGTTGTTTGTTTGGTGAGGCAATTGGGGTTAAGTGACTTGCCCAGGGTCACACAGCTAGTAAGTGTCAAGTGTATGGGGCCAGATTCGAACTCAGGTATTCCTAAATCCAGGATTGGTGCTTTATCCACTGTGCCACCTAGCTGCCCCAGGTTCCTATATTTTCAAACGTTTGTATAAAGCCAATTATTGGATGAACATTTCTAAATGTATCATCTTTTGGCTCTTCCTTTAGTTTAAAGCAATTTTACATGCTCATTTTGTTGATGGATTAATTTTCAATAAAAATGTTGATTTCTTCTCGCCATTCTGAAACTTTTTTACATTCTGAAAGTAAAGGACCCTTGTTGTGAAATTGATTTGGGCTTTAAATCTAAGGTGATTTCATCTGAAAAATAGAATTCCCATATCCTGGATATACTTACCTCAGGGCTTTCTAATGAATAGCTGCTTATCTTTCCTATTGAAAACTCTGTCATTTTCAATGCTTGCCCTTTAAATTCTTTGTACCTTAAACAATTGGGGTGGCTTGGTGGTGCAGTGGATAGAGTACTGGGTTTGGAATTAGGAAGGCTCATCCTCACTTCAAATCCAACCTCAGACACTAATTGTCACTGGACAAATCACTTAACCCTGTTTGCCTCAGTTTCCTCATCTGTAAAATGAGCTGGAGAAGGAAATGGCAAACCACTCCATTATCTTTGCCAGGAAAATCCCAAATGGGATCACAAAGAATTGTACACAACTGAACAACAACTAAAGCGGTAATTATTAGAAAACTTTTATTTTTGGTTTTTTTGTAAAGAAGGAATAATATAGGAAGTGATTCTACAAAAGTATTCTAGTTTTTAAAATGCATTATAATTAGTTCCTTGAAGAACTAGTCATACAGTATCATTCAATTAAGTCATCATTCTTAGAAGTAGAATCCCTATATAGCCAAGTACAATCCTTGCCAAATATCTAGACACAATCACAGGCTTTAAGGATTACAAGTCACATAATAAAGGATAATGACCAAAAATTAAGTACACTAATATAGAAAGCTGGGCCCGCCACATTCAATATAAGACAGCAATCTATTAGGTTTAATGTGAGATTAAGGAGCTGTGTAACCTGCAATTATGCTGTTTTTTCATTTTAAAAAATACAATGATTGTACTCAATAGGGTTCTTTCTTATATTTACCTCTGTTTAATTGGATTGGGGACTGCTTAAACATCCTTGAGTTGGAGCTTATAAGAAGATGATCCCAGCTGTTCTTCAAAGCTTAAGACAGCAGGCAGACAACCTGATCATGTCAAGACTCATAGTAAAGCCTTAATCCTACTTTTTTCCATCAACCAGCACTTAGAGCCCAATCTTTAACCTCGTGAGTACTAAGTATGCTTTGTCATTTGTGAAGCTGATCTACTGATAAATTGTTATTGTTTAATAACTCTTAGTTTCTGTACTTTTAAAAGGTCACCTCTTTTTTTTTTTTGCATTTGATGGCTGACCATGTCCAGAAGGATTTCCAGTATTTCATTTTTCCTTTTTAATATGATTGATTGCTCTTCACACTTGTATAATATTAAACAGAGGGCATTGATCCACACTGTAGAACCATATTCTTGAGGGGTTAGGGGGAAGCATGCAATTTCCCCTCCACCCCCCATTTGTTTTGCTAAAATGCCACCAAAAGGAAACATTGCTACCATCCACAGCCAACTAGAGATTTACCTAGTTGAATAATCCTTGAATTGTTTAAAAGATGTTCAGTGTTCCAATGAGCTTTTCCCTGCAGCTGCACAGGACACTTATATGATGGCACTCTTTCTTTTCTCTCTTTCTCTCTTTCTCTTTCTCTCTCTCTCTCTCTCTCTCTCTCTCTCTCTCTCTCTCTCTCTCTCTCTCTCTCTCTCTCTCTCTCTCTCTCTCTCTCTCCCCCCCCCCCCATTTTGGGGCATGGGGGAGGAGGAAGGGAGTGGTCCTCTGATTTGTCCTGGTGACACTGGGCTGTCAGCAGGAAAGCAAGTGTAGTTAATGCTCAGCTGCTCCAAGCAGTCAAGCAAGCTCACAAGTCCCAGCTGTTCGACTTGATGTTATCTGATTGCACCTAGTCCTCAATCTGTGAACTGTTTTCTGGCTCAGATTCATCAAGCTCTGCCGCTTTAAAAACTCACGCAGGCAGACATCCGAGGATATGCCATTATAAGCTGCTGCCAGGGGATCTTCTCAGAGATAAATGGAATCTGTGTGAAGTAAATTAGTGTGAACCAGTCAATCTGTGTGTCAGCCTTGAGCCACATCCACGGGTAACTAGCTTGCTGGCTCCAGAGTCCACTGTCTTTTGCCAATTGTAGGTCAGAGTCACCAGGATGCTGTTCTGCATGACATTAAGGTTGCTCATCATTTAAATAATGCCTATTGGACCAATGCCAATCCTGAAACTCAATAGGAGTTGAGTTTACTTCTCACCTACAATTGTACCGAACATCTTTAAGTCAAGTGACCTCTTAGCAGTAGGGAACGGGAAAGAAATATCCTGGAAATAAACACTTCCACTGTCATAGAGCAGGCTTTCAGCAGATGCACGCTGGGCTGTGCAGTTGACTCTACTTTTCCATCTTGAGTTGTACCTTTTGGTCCTTAATAAAAATAATAACAATAATTTGGCAAAAAGAGGTTAATCAAGACTGAATCCACATATTAGTTTTCCATGAAACAACCAGCATGATCTTTTATTCATAAATTTCATGGAGGGACTATGTAAACCCCAGTGTTCAAACACAGCATGAGTTCCATGTCACAAAACAGTCTCCTAGTGTGTGAAACTATCCTTTGGACCTTGGGACATTTTGCTACTATAACCAGAATTGAATAGAATTTATATTCTGAGAAACTTTTTGTAAGTTAGGGAATTGTTCAAGGAAAGGTTTTCTGTTTTTGTTTTTACAGACACAAGATATGTGCTTATATCCACCAATAGAGCCATGTAAATTATTGTTATTGGAAAGAGGAGCAAACTGGATTTCAATAATATAGTGTTGTTATATAAAAAATCATGTCTTAACACCATACTGATATTTTATATTCTCTTGGAGT
This sequence comes from Dromiciops gliroides, assembly GCF_019393635.1. Classification (NCBI taxonomy): domain Eukaryota; kingdom Metazoa; phylum Chordata; class Mammalia; order Microbiotheria; family Microbiotheriidae; genus Dromiciops; species Dromiciops gliroides. Next base: position 164,857,970 of record NC_057862.1, read on the forward strand.
ATATGTATGCTCTTATGAAGATCACAAGAATTCCTTTTAGTTAATAAAAAATAAGGATGATTCATTTTTTTCATGTCTTTTCCTTCCTTCTTTTTAATAAAAAATATACTTCCAATCATATCTCTACCTAGAATTAAATAACAGGGGAGTGTAAGAGCATAGTGGGAGAGTAAAAAGAGTATTGAATCTGGAGAAAAGGGGCTGGAGGTGTTGGGTTCCAAACCCATCTTTACCACTGTGAGATTTAAAATTGGATACAAGAGTATGTGTGATACGTAACAAGTCATTTCAGCTGCCTGAGCCAGTTTCCCTTTTTATTTTAAAAAAGGGGCCATTGGACTTGATCTTAAAGGTCTTTCCACCTTTAAATCTATGATCCTAATTAACCACTAGTAAAAAAATAGATAACATAAAGAATAATTGTTCTGCCATGTTATGGAGAAAATTAGAATTTCGGCTAGAAAATATTGAAAGTATTAAGAGCAGAACGAAACTGAGTTTGGGGGAAAATCAGTCTAGTTTTAATCACGATTGTTAAAAAATTCATCAAACATTTTCTGTTTCTGGCTTCCTTGTCAAAGTCTACCACATCCATTATAAGAGCTGCTAAGTACTTTATGTGAAAGTATCACTATTATAGAGCCTACTGACACAAATTTTTATATTTCAGGTGTTTTTCATGCTATAGAGTAAGTCTGTGGATGTTAGGTGATATGAATCATAGCTCAGCTCAAGCAAAATGCTTTAAAAATTGAGTGACCCTTTCCGTGTACTAATGAAACAAAAATGGGGTGTCCTATGAGAACAAAATTTGTTTTATGCCTGTCCATGAAGCTCAAAAAAATGAGGAGAGATTCCCTAAGGTGAATTTAATAGTATGATTTATGAAAGGACAGAAAAGGGACTCTGTGAATTTTTACCTCCAGTATATGCAAGAGGTGTCACCTTTGGAGTACATGATTTTAAGTTTTCAGATTACAATAAAAAAGAAAAATAAGAGCTGTGGGAATTATGATTTTGCCCAGGGATCATGCTTGACCTTATAGGTCCACCTATTATTCACATCACCTCATTCAGTGCAGTAGATGTTATAGGGCCTAAGCCTTTGGTAGCCATTAAATGAGGCTTTGCTCAGTACAGCAGCATTGGAAATATTAAATGTTTGGTATTTGTAGAACTAGCACAATAACGACTAATTACTGTCTGTGGCAGAACAATGACGATATTCCACCTAAGAAATGTTGTACCAGGTCAGACTCATGATTCATCTATCCCAGAGTTCTTTCTCTGAGATAGATGATTTTGCCAAGGGATGTGGAAGCACATAGTTCTTGTTCCTAGCCTCAAAATTTAGGAAAATACCTGAATATATTTTAGTTTTCCGTAATATATTCTTTTTTTATTTTTTATTTTTTGGGGCAATGAGGATTAAGTGACTTGTCCAGGATCACACAGCTAGTGTCAAGTGTCTGAGGCTGGATTTGAACTCAGGTCCTCCTGAATCCATGGCCAGTGCTTTATCCACTGTGCCACCTAGCTGCCCCCAGTTTTCCATAATATATTCTTATAGATCTATTAGTCCTTAAGTTATGTCAAGTTTTAGAAACTATTAATGAATCACTTCATCTTTAATACCCATTAGGTGTGTGATCGTATGCTAGACCTTGGGTTTAGAACTGCAGTTTCATTAGTTTGGATGATTCCCAGTGTGGAAACTTTTTCCACTAAGGCATATCAACAACTTGTCCAGAACTCTACAATATTAGAGTAGCTTGGAATAAATGGTCAAAGGATATGAACAGGCAGTTTTCTGATGAAAAAAGCAAAGTTATCTATTCCCATATGAAAAAATGCTCTAAATCTCTAATGATTAGAGAGATGCAAATTAAAACAACTCTGAGATACCACCTGACACCTATCAGATTGGCTAAAATGACAAAAAAGGAAAATAATAAATGTTGGAGAAGCTGTGGAAAAATTGGAACACTAATGCATTGGTGGTGGAGCTGTGAACTAATCCAAACATTCTGGAGAACAATTTGGAATTATGGCCAAAGGGCTATAAAGCTGTGCATACCCTTTGACCCAGCAATACCACTTTTGGGTCTTTTTCCCAAAGAGATCATGGAAAAGGGGAAAAGGACCCACATGTACAAAAATATTTATAGCTGCTCTTTATGTGGTGGCAAGGAATTGGAAGTTGAGGGGATGCCCATTAATTGGGGAATGGCTGGACAAGTTGTGGTATATGAATGTAATGGAATACTATTGTCCTATAAGAAACAATGAGCAGGAGTTCAGAGAAACCTGGACGGTCTTGTGTGGGTTGATGATGAGTGAGATGAGCAGAACAAGAAGAACATTGTACACAGTATCGTCAACATTGTGTGTTGATCTACTGTGATGGACTACATTCTTCTCACCAATGCAATGGTACAGAAGAGTTCCAGGGAACTCATGATGGAAGAGGATCTCCAAATTGGGGGGGTGGGGGGGTGGGAAACTGTGGAGTATAGATGCTGAATGAACCATACTATTTCTTTTGGTTTTGGTGCTATTGTTGTTTTTCTATCTGAGGTTTTTCCTCATTGCTCTGATTTTTCTCTTATGACTAATGCAGAAATATGTTTAATGTTATATATATACATATATACATATATATATATATATATATATATATATATATATATATATATATATATATATATATATAAACCTATATCAGATTACCTGCTGTCTAGGGGAGCGGTGAGGGAGGGGAGGGAGGGAAAAAAATCTGAAATTGGAAAGCTTGTATGAACAAAAGTTGAGAACTATCTTTACATGTAAAGGGAAAAAAATAAATAAAATACTTTATTTAAAAAACAAAAACAAAAAAACAATGAATCAGTATTGGGGCAGCTAGGTGGCGCAGTGGATAGAGCACCGGCCCTGGATTCAGGAGGACCTGAGTTCAAATCTGGCGTCAGACACTTAACACTTACTAGCTGTGTGACCTTGGGCAAGTCACTTAACCCTCATTGCCCACCCCAAAAACAAAAAAAAACCAAAACAATGAATCAGTATTGTTGTCTCTCAGAATCTTGTATGATTTTGACATTTGTGGGTGTCTGGATCAGTATTCTTCATCTGGTGCAATAGAAAACTCAGAGCCAAAGGGTTTAATCAAAGAATCCTTTTACAAAAATCATATTCCGTTATCTCTGGTAAAAGCACTTCCCTTAGGTGACTTAAAAGCAGTCCAAAGAAAAGGATTAAAAAAAAAATTAAACCCACCAGCAAGAAGGGTAAAAAAGCAGTCAGCCAAAAGGTTAAGGTGTTCTCTTGTGCTCCTCATCAAAGTCCTAAAAACCTTCTTTTTAGTATCTTCTTGCCCAAAGGGCACACTACAGGCTCCTGGATCAATCTGTCTGGAAGGAAAGTGAACTACAATAGTTCTCCCCCCAACTTTCTTCCTTGCAACAGTATGAAAGTGTGGGAGTTAACTCACACCTACCCAGGTCCACTATTATTTTGGCCTACAATAGTGGGAGAAAACTTGCTTGATAAGAGATTTTAAAGGCAGAATTTTGTACTACTGAATTAAATACTTTTGAAAACAGTAAACAAATCAAGATCTTGTGTCCTCTAGACCCTTTAATTGTGTGTGAAACTATAAAAACATAGTATGCTATAGAAAATCATAAGCAATAGCCGGCCTGTCTTTTGTTTATGTTTTCATCAAGGATACCTCTGAGGTGTGCATAGACCATTCTCATAGATTTTATAGAGATGGGAAAAAAAAACCCTTAGATATAGTCTTGTTAATGATAAATGTTTTATTAGTCACCTTTTCAAAACAGGTAGCATAGAAGATAGTGTTGGACTGAGAGTTAGGAAGATCTGAGTTCAAATTCCAGCTCAGACACTGGCTAGCTGTGTGACCCTGGAAGAGTTAATTTATCAGCCTCAGTTTCTTCATCTGAAAAGGGGGAATAATAATAGCATCTGCCTCAAATGAGGGTCAAATGAGATAACAGACAACAGCATCTTGCAAAATTAATGTACTATATACATCTTCACCATTATTAGTTTTATAAAAATAGATTCACATAATCAATTCTATCTTCTTGGTCTTTTACCCTCTTTGAGATAGCTTGATATCAAACCCCAAGTCTCTATGTAATTACTTCAAGTGTAGCATGTATTTCATAGAATATGAGAGATGGAGAAAACTGAAGAGATCAGATAGTCCAACCTTCTAGCAGATAAAGATGCCAAAGTCAAGAGATTAGGAAATAACTTGTAAGTTGGTCAAGTCGAACAATTCCTGACATCATCTTCTTAAGTGTGACTGCCAATTCTTCACATAACTGTTTTGGTACTGAGGTGGTAGAGCCTAAATGTAGTGTTTTCCCCATCAACAATAATGAGATGATTAGAATAGAATCACTTGCATCTGTGTTCCATTTTTCATATATTCTTTGCCCTCTTTCTGGTTTCATTTACAAATGCTATTAGAATTATCTAACCTAGCTGAATTTTCCACCAACCTTTCAATAATATTCTTTTTTTCTTGACTACTGATAATCCTTTCCCCCCTCTCTCTGTACTGTTTTGCCAATGACATTGTACTCTAAACTGGTTATGACTTGATTACCATATATACATCTCTACTTGGTAAGAAATTGAGTGTTTTCTGGTTAAAGTGGTTCCTGCTTTCTTTTTTTTTCTTTCTTTCTTTCTTTCTTTCTTTCTTTCTTTCTTTCTTTCTTTCTTTCTTTCTTTCTTTCTTTCTTTCTTTCTTTCTTTCTTTCTTTTTTTTTTTTTTAGTGAGGCAATTGGGGTTAAGTGACTTGCCTAGGGTCACACAGCTAGTAAGTGTTAAGTGTCTGAGGCCGGATTTGAACTCAGGTACTCCTGACTCCAGGGCCGGTGCTCTATCCACTGTGCCACCTAGCTGCCCTGGTTCCTGGTTTCTTAAACTCTCCTTGCTGGAGGGATTATTTTGTATCAATTAATTAAACGTAGATATGAAATGGTAGTAGAACAAAATGTTTTGTCTTTTGTTCATTTTCCAATCTCAGAGTTGGCAAATCATTTAAAGATGTTGGTTTGGACCACAAACAATGTCTTCTCCTGTATGTCAAGGGTCATAGCATTAAACCCAAAGCCAATAGTCCTATGAGAACAGTTTGGATTACTTTTCTTCAAATGTATTATTCCTTTTTATTTGACCACATTAAAATAATCTACTCTTCTTCTATCCATTCCCACAAATTTACAAGATCTTTTCATAATTGATCCTGATGATTTTGGTATTAAATCAGCTAAGATATCTTGGGGTTAGAAGGGACCTCAGAGGTTATCTCATCCAAAGCATACCTGATGGAGACCCATCTTTATAATGTCCCCCACAAGCAGTTATTCAGCCTTTGCTGGAAAACCTCTAGTCAGGGGAGAAAACCGCTATCCCCAAGCAGACCATTTTTTTTTTTGAGACTACTAATTGTTAGAAAATATTTCCTGACATCAAATTCAAATCAACTCCTTGGCAGCTTCCAACTATTACTTCTCCCTTTCATCCCCTGGACCATGCATAAATCGAATTGTTTTTCCACTGTACAGTTCTTCAAATACTTTAAAGTAGTTATTCTGCCCATCAACCCACAAATCTTTCCTTTCCAAGGCTGAAGATTCTTGTTCTTAGCAGATCCTTAGACAGCAACATATCAAGACCTTTCACCATCTTTGTCACTTTTATTTCATCACTTTCTCGATTATCCATATTCTTTTTCTTGTCCCCCCCCTCCCCACAGGGCAGTATGGGTTAAGTGACTTGCCCAGGGTCACACAGCTTGTAAGTGTCAAGTGTCTGAGGTCAGATTTGAACTCTGGTCCTCCTGAATCCAGGGCCAGTGCTTTATCCACTGCACCACCTAGCTGTCCCCAGTTATCCATATTCTTGCTAAAATGTCCATATAGAAATATGCCATACTTTAGATATAGTCTGATTAGAGTAATGATAGCCTGCCCTTCTCTGGACACTATTTCTTTTAATGCAACGTAAGATTGTGTTAACTTTTTCTGGCCACTTTATCATACCATTGGTTCATATTATGTTTGCAATCTGCTAACATTCCCAGATATTTTTTCAGAGGAGTATGCTGTCTATCTTCTACCTTGTTCTGATGAAGCTTATTTTTAGAACTAAATGTACTAGAACTTAAATTCTTCCCCCCACCCCATTTATTCTTATCTCATTAGATTGACCCAGACTTTTACTTTTTAGTTATATTTATAAACTTGGATGTTGTACCATTGATTCTTTCAAACTACTTATAAAAATATTATGTGACTGGTACTAGTACCAATCCTTAGAAAACTCTACTTTAAAGACAATTCCATCAAAAGAATTTATTCCTACCTTTTCCTCCACCCTGTTTCTAATCCAGTTTCACCATTTATCTGCCAAAAAGTAGGAGGCTTTGTGATCAGTCTCAGAAAGTCATGACTATTCCTGCATTGATTAGGAATCTAAAATCTTTTCATGTTTTTGGTACATTATTGTTGTCATTATGGAAATTATTCTCCTCGTTCTGCTTACTTATCCTGCATCAGTTCATACAAGTCTTTCCTAGTATCTCTGAATTCTTCATAGTTATGACTTCTTTTGTGGCAATAATACCACACATTCAAGTGCCATAATTTATTTGTCTGTTTCCCAATTGATGACATCTACATTGTTTCTAGTTTTTTGTTACTGCAAGAGATGCTGCTAAAATATGTTTTTATTATAAGGAAAGACCTCTAAAATATATGCCTAATGAGGTTATCAGTAAATCAAAATGGTATATGTAATTTATTGGTTTTTTTTCTTTTAGTACAGTACCATATTGTTTTTCAGAATGACTATACCAATTAGCTTAAACTTTTGTTCTATCTTTTGACATAGATCCATTAACTTGCTTGCTATGAAAGTAGTCCTTCTCAAAAATCTAAGTATCTCTTAGAAAACAGCATACACTAAGGTGACAGCAACTATACTTGAGAAGAGGTTTCTCATAGTATGGTTATGTATCAATGAATATATTAGTATATATGGTACCCCCCCACACACTTCTCAACTTTAAATTGGAAAAAATATGTTTTGGTAAACATTGGTTAACATGCCATCCTACCCATGCTTTCTGGGTCCAGAATTCTGTGTGGTTGGGCCATTTGTGGTAAAAAGAACATCATGAAGCTACTGCTGATGGAAGATTTCATTAAAGTGAAAAGTTTGCTTCCATTTAATAAAAATTCAGTACAATTACATAGCACTTGGAAGTTTTGGGGGTGGGGGTCATTCTCTGCTTCAATTCTTCGAGGACTGTAGTCTTCTTTGCCTTGCATTCATTAAATGTCACCAGAGGAAAATATGGATGAAAAAGATTGGCCTTTTAATTTAGGGAGAAGCTTGGCATCATTAAAAGAAATCACCCAAAGGCAATCTAGCCTATTCTTTGACCCCTGAGCCCAAACCATTATCTATTTGTAATGCCTTTCCATGACACATACATACATATACACACACACACACTCTAATGAATGAGTTTGGTAGGTTGTCTATCCCACTGTCTATCACAGTGTAGGCAATGGGAATTCTTCATCTACTTGTTTCTCTCTCAAAAAAGAAAATGGGCTGGCTCTGTAACAAGAGTAAGAATAGCTGGTGATCAGCTCATGTGTTCTGTTAAGAATATCTGGATGCCCCCCAAATAGTGGGATAAATTGCTTTTAATTAACTTATAGGAGGGTATAGACAAGGAATAAGAAGATTAGACAAGGGCAGATGGGTTATGATCTCACTCACTTAAGGCAGAGATTCTTAACCTGGGCTCCATGAGCTTTTTTTTTTTAATATTCTTTTTAAAAAAAAAATTTGGTGAGGCAATTGGGGTTAAGTGACTTGCCCAGGGTCACACAGCTAGTGTCTGTCAAGTGTCTGAGGTCGGATTTCAATTTTTTAATATTCTAATAACCATATTTCAATATAATCAGTTTCCTTTTCAATCATATATAACTTATTTTATGTACTTAAAAGCATTATTCTGAGAAGAGATTCATAGGCTTCCTTAGACTGTGACATGAAATAAGTTAAGAATGCCTGACTTAAGGGAATATTCACATTGATGAGATAATACATCTATCAGAACATAGGAGAGTATGATTTCCAAAGAGTTCTCACGTAAGATCATCTCATTTGATCTTAATAGCACCCTTATGATTTAATCATAGCAGGTATCGTTTTGCAAATAAGTAAAATCTATAGAGAATAACTGATGCTTCCAGGCCTAATAAAGTATTGTTATTACTCTATCACAGTGCTGATTTAATTTAGTTTCAACCAGGTCTCATGTATACCAGTACATCATTATGGGATATGATTCAGGTAAAAAGCTGCTAAATTCAGTGCCTAACTTGAAGGTTATGATCATGCTGTAAATTAATTCTCTACAAAAGTTTATTTTAGGTATCCTTGATGTTGTCAACTAGCTCAAAAATAGGGTTTGTTAGGACAGTTTTTTCTATTTCATTATTTTCCATTTCCTATTCAGGAAACAAGAGTGTCTTGACACTTGACTAACAGTCTGAGACAGACTCTCTCCCTTGAGATCTTGACAGCTTTCAATTGGGAATTCTGGAATAAGCGCCAGCATTTTCCCCTACACATCCGAGGTTGTTGGAGGTCCAGCCTTCTGAAAGGTTACTGCTAGTACAAATTCCAATGCTAGTGTCATCTGACAGTTTATTCAGCTACTTGTTCAGAGGAGAAACCTTTTTTGTATTTATTTACCTTTATGGTTAACTTGAGACTTGGCTTTGATTTAAATTGTGCTGTGCTATGTATCCTCATCTTAAGTTCATTTATAAATAATGTTGATCCCTATTCCCAGAAGCCAGTTTGATTTCCACTTGATTGAAGAGTCATTTTTGCTCTTTCCAACCTTCTTCTAAATTTTCAAATACAAAAAGGCATGTTTCCTGTAAATTTCTTCTAGATTCTACCATTTGTGTACCATAATTTGTCAAAATAGAGATACCTATTTGTTTGTTTCCTTTTCCAGAATCTATACTCTGCTTTTTATATAGTTTTTCTTAGATCATCGATATAGAAGAATAAAGTAAATCAATTTCCTTATCACTGGATTTTAGGTCCTAATAAACAAAGTCAAATTAATTTTTCAGAATAGAAATTAGGTGCATGTTATATTTAATTCCTGATATGTTCTTTTTTTGTTTTTTTTTTTTTGTTTTGGTTTTGGGGGTTTTTGTGGGGCAATGGGGGTTAAGTGACTTGCCCAGGGTCACACAGCTAGTAAGTGTCAAGTGTCTGAGGCCGGATTTGAACTCAGGTACTCCTGAATCCAGGGCCAGTCCTTTATCCACTGCACCACCTACCCGCCCCCCTCCTGATATGTTCTTAAAGCACATTTATCACTGGTAATTTCTTCTAGTGATGAAAGGTGCCTTTCAGATAAAATACTCCTGAATCTCTTTGTCTGGAGTAACTTAATCCCAGGCTTTCCTTAACAAGTAAATGTGGATTTGAGATGGTTGATTTGGCAGAATTTTAGTTCCTTCCTTGGAGAATATATAAACCTTGGATACTGTTCTGTTGTTCCATACTTTAAACATCAGGGGTTTTCTTGGTCTAGGTACTCCCTCCACTGATGCAGATTGCAGTCTGTTTATACTTTAGTAGATAATCTTTTTAGTTGCCCTTGTCCTAAAGAAATTGTTACAGGTCAGTGAATCTTATTTATAGTGCTATTTTGCATACATAAGCCTGGGTTCAAGTATCTCTGTTACACCAAGGACATCTATCTACCATTCCTGATGTAACAAAGAAAACATTTTCAGAATCTTCTCTATTGGGTGAACACAATCTATTTTTCGTTTAGAAGGCACTTCCACTTCTGAGCTTTCAGACTTTCTTTTTGCCAGTCAGAATAGATTTTGTTTCTTTCTTTCTTTTTTTTTTTTTTTTTAGTGAGGCAATTGGGGTTAAGTGACTTGCCCAGGGTCACACAGCTAGTAAGTGTTAAGTGTCTGAGGCCGGATTTGAACTCAGGTACTCCTGACTCCAGGGCCTGTGCTCTATCCACTGTGTCATCTAGCTGCCCCCAGAATAGATTTTGACCAGTTGATGAAAGGGGGGCTAATTTAGTCTTTTTTTTTTTTTTTTTGCAGGGCAACTTGCCCAGGGTCACACAGCTAGTAAGCGTAAAGTATCTGAGGTCAGATTTGAACTCAGGTCATCCTGAATCCAGGGCCGTTGCTTTATCCACTGTGCCATCTAGCTGCCTCCTAATTTAGTCTTAAAACCTACATAAAGACCATAAGGCTTTTCTTACATATAAGTTAAGTGTCTTATTTCCATTTCCCAGTTAATTAGTGACAACTAGTACTAGAGCTCAGGTTTTCCAGTTCCAAGTAGACTGTTCTGTCTGACACACTATGTACTATTTCCTATTTATCCATTTGGACTTTATAAACCAAATGATTGGCATACCAACAAATTGCATGTCTACAAGCCAAGTACTAGGTTCACTAAGTTTGGAGACATTCATCATCAAGAAATTTGATGTTGAATCTTTTTGACCAAAGCAACCCTGAAGACCAGCTATGAAGTAATATATAATGGTATTATAGGAGATCATATTCACAGTGATGAAATTCCTAAATTGAAATATATAGTGCTGGACTTAGTATCAGGAAGACCTGGATTTAAATCTAGCCTCAGAAACTACCCAGCAGTATGAAACTGGGAAAGTCAATCTCTCTGTTTCCTCATCTGTAAAATGGGGTTAATAATAGCAGCTACCTCCCAAAATTGTTGTAAGGATCAAATGAGATAATATTTATAAAGAATTTTGCAGACTTTAAAGCTTTATATAAAGGCTAGTTTTTATGATGACATGAATAGTAATTTTGGCATATTTCAGAGGGCAGGCATGTATAACTGGCAAACTCCAAAAACATTTCTAAGTTTCTAATATTTAGGAATACTTTGTTAACAGTTGAGTTGCAGTAGCCACAGAAAATTTTCTCTTGGAATTCAGTTGAGCAGAACATTCTATTAGCTGCTAGTACTTTGGTTTCCTTACCTCCATGCTGAAATTTTATGTGTAAAATATCAAGAAAATTTAAAGGTATTTAAATATCCTGAAGAATTTCATCTGAATCCTGTATTAAATTGTTTTGCATAGTTTCAACGTTGTGTATTTTATTCATCTAATATTTTGAAATTGGCTTTTCTCTGTATCATTTTTATGAAGAATATATGAAAGAGTATTCATTCAATCACAATGCCCCACATCCCAAACATTTTGCATAATGTAATATCTGTGACATATTAAAATGATGAAATGTTATTTCCTTAAAATTATTCATTAATTTTCAAAAACTATTTTCTACTAGGCTTGCCCAATTAATTCAGCTCAACTCAAGATACCTTTATTAAGAGTCTATTAAATGGTAGGTGTTGAGGATAGGAATAAAACCAAACCAACACAGAATGATCCCTAACAATTAAGGAATTGACATTTTATTCATTAGACATGTTTCCTCTAATTTCATGATGATGACTGAGTATTAGCTTATAGAGCCATAGATTTAGAATGAGAAAGGATATCAGAGGTCATCTAATCCTAATACCTTATTTTACTGATAAGACTTTAAGCAACTTCTCCAAAGTCATATAGGTAGTAAGTATTTGAGCTCATGCCATCTGAGTCGAAATTCAAGGCCCATTCTGAAGTACCATGATGAACATGAGAAAAAAAAATATTAGAAGAAATTTTCATTGAGTCTAGCAATTTGAATCAGTAGGCTAACATGATTCCTTGTGCTGCTAAGGATTTTGAATGGTGAATCACTTAGTGTTTCAAAAGTAGCCTTTGAATTGTTGTTAATAGAAGCCCTGCTAGAAATGCTACACAGTGAATGTTTACAGGAACTTCCAAAAATTTCAAATTATTACATTTAGTAGATGTCCAGTATTCTATAGAATTTTTTGGCTACTGTATTAACTCTTCTAGAATTTCTGCCATCATTATCCATCCCATCAGTAAGGGGTGGGGAGTGGAGGGAGTAATGGTTGGGGCAGGGGAGAATAAACTTTTTAAATTTTCACTTTTATTATATTTTTAGGCACCTCTACATGAAAAAAAAATTGTTTTCCCCAGAGTCACTGTCTTTTGAGAACTAAATAAGCTTTACATTCAACTTAACATTTAGCTATTGCTATTCAAATAAGATCAGGAAGAAGCCTGACTTGATTATCTTTGGGGGGGGGTGGACCGCAATGAGGGTTAAGTGACTTGCCCAGGGTCACACAGCTAGTAAGTGTCATGTCTGAGGCCAGATTTGAATTCAGGTTCTCCTGAATCTAGGGCTGGTGCTTTATCCAGTGGGCCACCTAGCTGCTTCCCCGACTTGATTATCTTAATAGGTACTATTAAGCAGAGTAATATGTATACAGCTAAATGTTTTCCTGAGAAGATGTTTGTCCAAAAAAGCTGCCACTTTTTAGAATGAAGTTAGCCTCCTAAAACTATCTTGTTTGCCAGCAAACATAGTGAATGCTACCAATTAAAACATCTGTACTTATTACTCTTCAACTTTTTAAATTTTCTAATTTATTTTAATAGTTTTATTTATTATTTATTTTTTCATCTTTACCGTTGACATTTCTTCTGAGCTTTTAGAACATTTAAGAAATTGGAAATTATCTAAAGTTTGTCAAAAGCACAAATTATCTGTTTTGGAAATTGAGGCCCATGGGAAGGAAGTGGCTTGCTCCTGGGAATGCAATGATCTCTAAAAGTGAAATGAGGTTTCTGTACCACTTTTTTGCTGTTCATTCTATTAGTCTAAGTTGCCTCTCAGTAATTCCTTTGAGGTTCTTCCCTTTTTTATTTAGACTATTGAATATGATGTAATTTTTCTATCAATTACCATGTTAACTCAGCCCATGATCAATTAGAATTTTTCATCTGAGTCTAAGCAGCAACTGGAATGTTTTTGCTCTGTTTTTCAATAGACAAACATTTCAATCTGTTTTATCTTTTTATGAATGATTTTCTTAAAAACATCACCCTTCTCCCTGAAGATCTGATGTGCCCAAGATGGATTAGGTCCATCTTTTAAACTGCACATATATAGCTTAGATACTTTAAAAAAAATTACTGGGAGCTGCAGGTTTTACTCACACAGTAAATAATATGGATTTTAATATCACATAGGGTGCCATGCCATAGGAGAAAGCAAGCAAGCCATGTTTACTGCAAGGCTTAGTGTTTTCTCAATGGAAATCATAACAAACTGTGCTGCTGTCAGAAAGGTTTCCAGCTGGTTTGTTTGCTGACTGTTGCTACTGGGCATGCCCAGCCCTGACAGCTAGTTTTATTACCCTGAAGAAGGTGAGAGAAAGAAGAAACCCTTTATCTCACCTTTTATGGAAGTGACTGAAACAACTCAAAGGAACCAGAACAGAAAAGGGTAAGTGAGCACTGGGGAACATATCACCATGTAGAAACAATTACACAAGACCTTACAGTTTTTATTTTTGTTTGGGGGGTTGGGGGGGGGGCTCTCCATATCACTCAGTGACTGCTTCTTATCATCTCCCTATTGGCTTATGCTAGAAAACCCCTGCATCTGAATAACTCACAAATCATAAAATCCTACCTATTAATGTTGGAAGGGACCTCAAAGTGCATCTAGCGCAACCTTTCATTTTATAGATAAGGAAACTGAGGCCCAGGGAAATTGAAGTGACTTGCCCCCAATACCACAGAGGTAATAAATATCAGAGAAAGGCAGGATTTAAACCTAGGTTCTAATGCCAGAGCTCTTTCTACTGTAGCATGTCCCTTTTAGCCCTATTCATCGTTTCTAAACTTCCCCTGGAATTTTTAGCCCCTGGACCCTCCTTGCTTTGGACTTCCAATGTAACATTCCACCCTAAGACCTATTCCTATCTCCCATTAGTAAGCTTCTCTTGCAATATCCATTTTGTGGAAGGGCCCAGCTGGCCTTCATCCCTCTCCCTCTTCCCTTTTAATTTCTCTTTTCTGTGTTATACTCTCCCATTAGAATGTAAGCTCCTTGAGGGCAGAAACTGTCTTTTTGCTTGTATGTGTATTCCCAGTGCTTAGCATAATGTCTGGTACAGAGTAAGCCCTTCATAAATTCTTGATCCTTCCTTCCATCCTTCTGAATTACCTAGGTCTTGAAGAAGCACTGATCCAGGTAAGAGAAGCTTTAGGCCAATACTTTCCAATTAAATTGCTTCATAACAATTGTTTGGACCTCATTTCCGCCTCCCCCCCCCCATTTGCTGTCCATACTTTACATCTCCTAAAGATATTCTAAGTTTATAAGATTGACTTTTCAGTTGTCATTTTTGAAGTATGTGATGGGTAAATGGAATATCATTTTATAGCTTTAAGTGAGGAAAAATAACCTCCAAATTAAGAACTATATTTATAAAATGAGAAATATTTCAGAATCCATTAAGGAGAAACTTAATTAGACTGGTCTTGGCTTTTAGATAAAATATACAGATGAGCCCATCATCCATTTTTTCTCTATCTTGATAATATGAAGATCTTCGCCAGTCATGAAATATAAGCTTCTGAAAATTTCAAAGGATCTTTATTGATGAGCTATAAATGCAATTCATTGTGGATAACTAACTCATTATGGATGGTGACATGTCAGAGTGGATGGAGTCCTGTGTCTAGGGTCCAGAATATCTCCTTTGATGTGTACTAGCTGTATGTCTCTTGGAAGTCATTGAACTCAAGCCACTCCCTAACGATTACCTCCTAAGTTATCAACACGTTGTGATCTGAATTGATTGAGGAGCCAGAGGGACAGTTCTACACATCAGACCCTTTCTCATATTCATGTGTACATGGTGATGATACAATTTACTTTTATCCATGCACTCTATGTGTAATGATCAGAATTATGGAACATATATAGTACAAAGGCTACCTCCTTTGTAATTTCATCTCCTACTGTCTGGACTAGAAGAATTAGCTACAAAGGGAAATTCTAGAAAATTGTGCATTCCTTTAAAAAGTATATTAAAAAAAAACCCAACCTTCCCTCAATGCCTTTATCAAGATTAGGGTAGCAAATACATTTATGGAATTAAGCAATATACTGGCTTGATTCTGCATTTGCTTAATTCACCCTTCCTGGAGTCCTTGTTCATTGCCTTTCTAACTATACAAATTTGTCTCCCCTGGAAAGACCCAGTTTAGCTTCTATCTTCTCTTCGAAACCTTCTCTTATCACTCCTACTGGAAGCAATCTCTTCCTCCTCTGAGCTCAAATATCACTTTTTTGTCTAAAAGTAATTAGACACATTATTTACTGCATGTTATTAATTAGTGTTATGCTTAGAAAAAAATGGACCTGTGATTTGATTGGTCTAGGCAGTACTTGGTAAGAACCTTGTTACACTAATGTAGTTGTTCACCTCTTCAATTTATAGTCTTAGAGTTGTCTCTGGGTACTAAAATGTTAAGTACCTCTCAGAGACACATAGCTACTCCCTTTCAGAGACAGGATTTAAAGTCAGATCTTATGGACTACAATGTCAACTCTCTGTCCACTCCACCATGCTGCCTCTCTGGTTACTCGTCTCTCTGTGTTAATTACTGTTTCTTGTTCAGCAGTATTATCTTCTTTCCTTGACTGAAAACCTGGTGAGGCCTTAAACTTTGATGAATCCCTTCCATACCTAACTGTGTCTCGCACATATAGACTCAGTCATAATTGATTTGATTGAACATAAAGTGGTGCAGCACAGAAACGATCACACCCAACAACAGAGAATACTGATTCAACATCATATGCAAAACAGAAGGTACAATGAACAAATCAGTTTTCTCCATGAGAATGTAGACATGGAAGAATCAGATTCCATGATTTCTATTGATCTCTGATTGCAAAAATGAAGAATTGCTTCTGTAGCAAATCTAAACTAGTGACTATAAAATGAGCAGTTTTATGCCATGACATCTTGAAGGAAGTCAGAATATAATTCAGTAGGCAATCTAAAAACAATCCAATGGCAAAATCTAGTAGGAGAAACAGAAAAGCATCTTGGTATCTACTGGCATTTGCTCAGCCAAGATTGTGTAGCTGAACTTCCATATGATTTTTGAGCAGAGCAAGGCATCCTATTTTATGAGCCTGGAATGTTTGTGATAGTCATTGTGGTATTTGCTATTAGATATTGTTGCAAGTATATGCTTTAAGGGAGTTTGGGGGATATGGAAGCAGAAAGTGTGTAGAAAATGGAACAAAGACCCAGAAATCTTATGATCATAGACTTAGAGTTGAACAGGCAAGGCCAACTCCCTCATTTGAAGGTAAGGAAGCTGAGTTCCAGAGAGGTTAAATGACTTGCCCAGACTCTCACAAGTGATAAGTGGCAGAGCCAGGATTTTAATTCCATTTGAAAATCCTGCAACTGCTAACATATAATAATGTTTCCATGTTCATGAAGAATGAGTTAAAACCTAAAGGTGGATTAATAAATTTAATAGTACTATAAATCAATCTGATGATGCTTAAAGAACTTTGCACATCTTAAAATATATATATATATATATTTCCATTATCATCAGCAGCATCATGCACTGAAAGTATGTAGTAAGTAAGTAGTGCATAAATGACTTTGTAAGATGTACATAATTAGTGGAAGGAGAATTGGGTCTTGAGGTAAAGGCCCCGAGTTCAAATCTCATCTAATGTTTACTATTTGTGGGATCTTGGCCAACTTCACTTGAAGGTCTTGGCTTCCCTTCTTCTTCTATAAAATGAGAGGGTCACACTAGATGATCTCTCAGGTTCCATCAGTTCTTGATCATTTAAATCTGAACCTATGATCCTGCCATGGAAACGAGAAGCTGCAATAAGATCCAGCAAATCTTGATAGCACAAAGAGCCTACCTGTGTGTTGGAATTTTAAAATTATAACCATCCCTTTCAGATTAAGAAGATAAAAAGACTCATGGATTAAAGCACGTACAATAAACAAATAAATCTCTACAGTAAGAGGCTGTGAGTTTGAAAAACTGAGAGTATCACTGTAAAGGCTCCTGACTTCAGCCACCATATTGGTTTCATGCTTAGTGATGAGAATTACAGATGATTCAGGTGATATGTATAATTACTTGTTATCTCAAGGCCTGGGTTGTGGTTTGAATCCTTTCACAAGCCAGAAAACTTTGTCTTCTTGACTGTACCTCCAGATCAGTGCAAAATACTTTGCAGACTTGTTTTTGATGCCATTCTAGAATCCTCCTGTGGCATAGGAGGGTAACTCAGTATTTTTTTTTCTTTTTTTTTTTTTGCAGGGCAATGAGGGTTTAAGTGACTTGCCCAGGGTCACACAGCTAGTAAGTGTCAAGTGTCCTGAGTTGGATTTGAACTCAGGTCCTCCTGAATCCTAGCCAGTGCTTTATCCACTGTGCCACCTAGTCTGCCCCTGTGATGCGGTATTCTTAAGAGGCTAAACCAGATGGAAAGGCACTGACCCATGTACCTACTGATTGACATTATGAGGGTGAGAAGCATAGTCACCAGTTTGGCTGTAGGGTGAGGAATTTTTCTGATTTAGCAAAAAAGCATTGATTAAGCTACTTACAATGTGACAAGCACTGCATTAAATCTGAGGTTACAATGAGAAGAGAAACAAAAAGCAACCCTCTGTCCTTAAGGAACTTAGATTCCATGGATTGGCCAACATGTAAATATCCAGGTTCATTTAATATTCATACCAAATACATGAAGATAATCTGAAAAAGAAAGATACTAGCAGCTGGAGAGAGGGGAAATCAGGAAAGGCCTAGAGACAGAAGGATTTGATCTGAGTCTTGAAGGAAGCCAAACAAAGTACAAGAGTGGATGAGAGGAAGCAGAGCAGTCCGGGCAGAAAACTCTTGCTAGCCATCTACTAAATTACTGAGGGGGATGGTGCTCTGTGTTGCATCCTTATTGGACGTACCAAGCCTTGAAGTAAATTGTTAGATGTCTAGAACAACAAACATCTGACTTAAAGTGAAAACAGATAGTTGGGCTAGTTAATGTACACGAAACCATTTTAAAATATAAAAGACTTTACTTTGATTTTCCTTATTTTCCACTATCTGCTCCT
The DNA here is from genome assembly GCF_019393635.1 of Dromiciops gliroides. NCBI lineage: Eukaryota > Metazoa > Chordata > Mammalia > Microbiotheria > Microbiotheriidae > Dromiciops > Dromiciops gliroides. The sequence continues at coordinate 164,876,178 of NC_057862.1, forward strand.
GGCCAGATACACATCCTCTCTTTCCCCCTCTCCAACCCTTTTCTCTATATGGGGAAGTGTGGCCTCCTGGTTTTTTCATGTCTGTTACGGGTAAGGTTTATGACAACTTTAGATTTGTTGCACATTAGAATAATTAACCTGTTGGTCCTAGATCTATTCCTACATATGAACAGTTTCTACTTATAGGTTATTGTTATGATTGGCATTAATAACATTATATTTCAATATTATTTTATTTTTAAAATTAATAATAATAAATAGAGGCAGGCCAGCAGGTGGTGCAATGGATAAAAGCAATAGCCCTAGATTCAGGAGGACCTGAGTTGAAATCCGGCCTCAGACACCCAACACTTACTAGCTGTGTGACCCTGGGCAAGTCACTTAACCCTCTCTGCCCTGCAAAAACAAACAGAACAAAAAAAATTAATATACCAGACTTGATGGGCGAAAAGTCTCTGCTGGATTCAGAACTGGTACCCTGCTCTGGCATTGTAGTCTTAGAGAGTTTCCTTGAGAGATTGGGAGTTTAGATACCTTTCTTAGGATGATACAACCCAGTATGTGTCACATTCTGGCTTGAATCTAGAATTTGCTGACTCTAACACCGACTCTATTCACGGTTATATTACTTCATACAATGATATTGAATTACTATTATTAATTTATATCATGTGATATCAGGAGAACGTGAAGAAAACCCCAAAGTTAATTGTAACCAGCTTATGAGAGAACAGAGTAAAGGTAAGCCATCCTGCCTTGACGCTAACTGTATCATAGGGGGGATACCTCATTGAAGAGATCACAGATCTCCTTCGGAGTGCTGAAATATGGAGCAACTGATACCAAGTTTCAAATCTCCAAAACAACTTTCCTCATCACTTACAGACTAGAACAAGAGTTTGGGGCTCATAAGAATTATGAAATAGGCATGACCTTTGTATTTAAGACGATATTTATATTCTTGTGCCTCTCGTAAAAACCTTTACAATTCCAGAATGTTTGAGCTGATGTGGACTTAGGAGATACTTTCCACCTTCTCATTTTGCATATTTTGAAACTGAAGCCCAGAAAAGCTAAGTCAAATTCCTAAATGACAATGAGGCCCTACTGGTGGAAGAGTCAGTTCTAGAAACAATTTCTTATACGTTTTAATATACTGTGGCTATCCTATGTTCACTATCTTTTGTTCGGTGATTGGTTGTAATAACCAAAAACAAAAATACTAACAGAAACTCTTTATTATTTGAATTAAACTTTTCACATGTAAAGAAACAACCTTACTAAAAAGGGAAGGAATGAATTTTCTCAGGTGATTGAACTTTTAATTTCCTAGATCAAAGTGAATGTGGATAGTAACATCCCTTAAGGACTTATGGTAGTCATCCCAAAGGTTACCAATAACTGCAATAGTGAAAAAGAGGGTAGGTGGCAGTGTTTGATGTGAGTTTACAGTGTTTGGGCTGGAACTTCTAATATACATAGTACTAGTACCACTACTGAAATGCATGAAATACTTTACATTATTTTTTCACTAACTTTATTCCTAACAACAAGTTGTAATTTTCAAGCATTAAGAATGATGAAATTTAGTGTTATGGGGATAGCAATCCAGATCAAGATATAACTTTTGCCAAATAAGAAATCTAAATATTTTCCTACAATAAGAACCACTAGTTATAGTTAATCAAATTATTTGTGAGCCCAGTATTTCACACAACACACACACACACACACACACACACACACACCGCACACTTTTTTTTTTTTTTTTTGCCAAGAAAGGCCCCATGTACAATATTGGTGTAATATGGGTCCACAGGGTCATGAAGAGTCAGATACAACTAATTACTGAACAATAACAACTTTCCCTTTAGAATTATTAAGGGAATGCTATACTAAAAGATATAATCGTTCAACTACATAGCTTTTAAGATACTTGAATGGGGTCGGCCATGGTTTTCAATAAATAAAATTTTGTGAGTGCCTAAAATTTTATGAGGCATTTTTCATATGTTATTATGGTTTTTTTCTTTTTAAAATGTATTTAAATAGACAGGAAGTGTGCATTGTCTTAGATTGTATTAATAGATATGATTTTGTATAGGAAGAGGACATCTTACCAACTTAAAGTATTTCTAATTACTAGGCTTTTGTCTTCTCTGTGTGTCCCAGTTGCACTAATTGAACTTTATTGTTTCAGATTGATGCATTAAAAATAACGATTTCCACTTTGAAGGGATCACTTTGCTACTTGGTAGCTTTTAAGTCGATGCCATGAACTTATTTTTCGTCCAAGATAAAGTCACATCTATAGAATTTTCAACTAATTACATGTCTGCCAATAAATACTGAAGAGGATACATTTTATTTCAATTTATTATTCTGTTTACAAGTATGCCCTTGGAAAGATATGTGGCATTTGAGTGGCAGTGGTCTGGGTTTTTTTTGTTTGTTTTGTTTTGCTCTTTTTATTTTGCTTGTGTATATATTACCACTTTCTATTTCATCTTTTTTCTTTTCGTTCTTTCTTCTTTTTCTTTTCTTTGTTTTTTAATAGCTACAGTCAGTGTGGTCAAGCATGACAGCCGACTCAAACTCGGCAAACTTCCAAGAAGCTGAGGACATGCCTGACAGATGTGTCTTAGAAGAGTCAGGGAGTCCAGGTGAAAGCCATTTAAAGATAGTCACCAAGTATAAAATGATAAATTTGACACAGCTTTTGGGTCTATGGAAAACGAAGTGGGGGTGGGGTGGGGAAAGACATTGTAATGCTGTTTTCTCTTAACAGCTGCACTGTCAAATTAAGAGTCACCTCCAGGGGTCAGAGTGTGGAGCTGTTATCCTTTCCTCTTTCATCAAGAATTCAAGTCCTAGGAAGTACAAAGGCGTTAAGACTGAAAGGGAAGTGGACTCTATTAGTTCATTATTGTAATTTTAGACTAAACTAGTTAACCTAAGCATAGGCTCTGAGCTCTGATGGATGCTGTAAGATTTTTTTTTTTTTAAATAGAACAATGAATTTCAGTCAAGTAGAAAAGCAATCAATGGGGGGGGGAACTCAGAGCAAGTGGGAAGTATCAGAAGTTGATTGAACTTTCTTGATACAAACAGAACCACAAAAGTGCTTGTGGGTTTTCACAGGAAAGAAATGGAGTCAAACAGCAGTACTATTCATAAAGTTCAACCCTTCTGGCATGTAAAAAAATGTAATCTTCTTGTAAAATTGTGAATTTCTTTGTTTTTGTTTCATTCCTTTGAAAGTGAATGAAGGAAAAAATGCATTAAATCCAGTAGGCATTAGGGAAACAAGTCTATGTGTATTTGCTTAGTCTAGCAACTGATCAAAACTAGATTATAAAAGGAGTTTGGCACAACTGGATTGCCACATGCATGCAAAAGGACACTTCATTACCATGATGAAAGGGTTAAATATCTTCCCCAGTACCACCACCCACTCGCTGCACTTGCTATTTTCTTTTCCTGCTTTATCTGACTTCTGTGTACCCTCTTGCATCTTTGTGTGCTGATCCGTGGATCATATTTTTGATTCATCCTCTCTGTGGCCTTCAGCTTAGTTAAGAGATTTCCAAATCTTGTAGCCTTCACTGACAGGGGGCAGCTGCAAACAGTCCCCTGATCCTTCCCCTAGGAGAGCTACCAAGGTTTAATTTTCAGTGAAAGGTGCAGTTTGAAATCCATGTCAGGTCCCCTAAGTCATCTCAGAACCCCAACAGGACCAGTGACTGTGGGATTATATTTCAGCTCCCTTGACTACACCAAGATTCCTTAGGAACTTAAGTGCTATCACACACCTGATCTGATCCACCCTTCCCCATTAGGCTCCCTGCAGAATCAAGCAATGGCATCTTTCAAAACTGTAAATCTAGCCTTGTTTGCAAATTGTTCCTGATACCTAAAACAAAGCATTCGTTGAGGCTAAAGGAGAGAAGCAGAGTGAAACTTGGACAATGAAGATGAAAGAACTAGTTACTTTTTATTTTGACTGGGTTGACATCTCTGTGGTGCCACAAGGATGTTCTGACTAACAGTCATTCACCAGCAGTGTTTGTTTGTTGTTGTTGCTGGTATTGTTGTTCTTCTTGTTGGGAAGAAATTAAGTGAGTCAAATTTTCATGTGAGATGGTGCAGAGATGAGAATAAATCAGGTATGTTTCTTTGCAAAAAAAAAAAAAAGACAAATTTCAATCACCCAAAAGCAATTATGCCTAACCAAAACTCAGTGGATCTACAGTAGAATTTAAATACAACACATCATATATACTATATGTAAAGAAAGAACCTACCAAGAAAGAAGAAATATTGATTCAAAAATTAGGCCTTGATATATAATCCAAACTTAAAAAGTGAGTTCTGTTCTGTACATCGGACATCATTAAACTGGTAATAAAAGAATGAATTACTCTGGCTTTTTCCTCTGTCCATTCCTGCATTTTAAGACATCTTGCCTTATAGGGCCTGGAAGCCTCTTGAGATTTCAGTACTGGTCTCACTGCCTCCACTGAGAATTTGTGGCTCGGTTGTCATGGAGACCTTCGTATTTCTCCAAGAATTGCTCATATTGATCCGTGGCCAGGCGTAAATGGCCAGGCGAGTGTAGGAATAAAGGGGGCTGGGCAGTACTATAAAATGACCAGAGGTTGTGAGTTGGAAATACAGCAATAGCAAACACTTAGGTAAAAAGAAAAGAAGCAGTTTCATTTTGTCTCAGGATTTCGTTTCTGCACTTTGGGCCATTGTCTTCTTTCACTATGACTGAAAGAAACTTGTTAGTCACTTGTCATGTCAGATCTTTGTGCTTGTCCTGACCAGCTGTCAGCCTTCCAGCTCTGTGCTTTCAGGGACACACAACAAAGAGCTGAGCAACATGATTATTTATTGCTCCTTGTGTGGATGAAATTCTTGGATAAGAAATTAAGACACTTCTGACAGAGGTGCTTGTTTAGAAAGGAAAGATTTTGATGATAGAATGCATTTGCTTGAAGCGTGAGTGAGTATTTGGTAGGCAAGGATGCGAAGGCATGGGTAGCATGTGAAGAATTACATATATAATACACACACACATATATACACATTATATATAATACATACAATCTATATTATATAGATATATAAAATGTATTTTTGTATAGATTGAATAGAACATATTGACTTTTTTGTGAAGTGAATATGTGCCTATCCCCTCTTGAAGGGGCCTAGAATTCCAACTTTAGGATATCATGTCATTCATTTGAAAGAACTCTAAACTTACTTATATGTACCAAGTATAAATATAGATATAGATAGGAGATAGATAGTAGATAGATAGATAGATAGATATAGTTAAAACTCTTTCTTCTGAAGATGTATCATTCATCCCTATTTCAAGAAGGACAATGAACTTAATTTTTTTAGATAGGGGGGTAAATGAGAACTTTTCTTTGAATTAGTAAAGATTTTTGATATTAACCCTACATCTTATGTATATTTTACTATATGGAAGATTTCATTAGCATTCAATTTGAAAAAAATTAACTGAAGCCAGATTTTAATTATAAAATTCCTACTTGACATGTTCCTCATACAAGATTCCAATGAAAGAGAATATCTACCTACTACTACGAACGATTGAAAAATGAAAAAAATTGAGTCTGGCTTACAGTTTGGGGGGGATATTTATTGCAGGTTGTTTTGTTTATACTATGCCAAATCATTGATTTACGTTCCTCTGCCCCAGTATTTCTCAGTTGCGCAGTTGCTGTGATATGGCATAAGTAGACAACCAAAAGTATTGGTTCAAGTTTTCTCTGCTTCTCTTCCTTCCTCCCTCTCCCCCTTTCTCTCCCCCCATCTCGACCCTTCCCCTCCATCTTCTTTTTTCCTTTCTTCCTTCTTTCTTTCCTTCCTTACTTTATCTTGTAAATCCTCTTAGCATCACCATATAAAGTTAACTATATAGATTATGGCTTATATGCCAAAACTACTTTATTTACACAAACTCTAGTCCATCTGCAAATTAACAGTAGGCGCTATCAAAGAACAGGAGGAAAATTCAGAAAAGTTTATTTTTAGAACCCTTTCAAAATCAATGAAATTACTTAAACCAAAAGTTTTTTTAATTGCTTTATTAACTTGTTTTTAACTTTTGAATTTCAAGAAATAATTGGCTAATTAAAACTGTTTTCATTTTATTTTTATCACCAAATCAGATGAAATAAAAGGTTTACAGATGGACAAGATTTCGCATGCAATTCATATAATACATTCCCGTTTTGAAAATGAATTGTTAATATATTTTTGAAAACATTTTCCAGTAACTTACCACTGTTAGTGCTTTATGAATTGAAGACTATAGAGTATGCCTATAATTTCAGTCTTTCTAGGGAACCTTGCTATTTTCTTCTAAGCAGATCTCTTCTTCTGGAATTATTTCATCAGTCAAGTTGTTTCCCTGTATATGAATCCTGGCTATAAATAGTATATTCCAGTTATTTCCATGGTGTCACTCATCAACTAAGTAAACCTGAGGAGACAACTGTTGAGTCCACTACCAAAGAGTATGAAACAACATTGTGCTTTTTCAGAACCCCCACTGAGGTCTCAGGGCCAACAATATCATTCTGTTTAAGAAGTGCTCAGATTTGAAAAACAAAGATACTTGTTCACTGTCTGTTCTTCCTTGATCTTCCTCACTGAAGACAGTCTGTCTCCTAACAATGTGCATTCTCATGGATGTTTCCCATTCTTGGCAATCTCTTCCTTCTCATCTCCATCTCCTGGCTTCCCTGGATTTCTCCAAGTCCCAGTTTAAAAGTCTACCTTCTTCAGGGAACCTTTTACTAGCCCCCTTAATGCTAGTTCTTTTTCTCTGCTGATTATCTCCAATTTATTCTGTATATAGCTTTGTTGTGTATAGGTGTCTTGATATTGTCTTCCCATTAGACTATGAACTCCTTGAGAGCAGGGCCTTTTTTCCCCCTCCTTTATATTCCCAGCACTTAGTTTACAGCCTGAAATATAGTAAGGCTCTTAACAAATGTTTGTTGACTCACTGATGGACTAACCAATAAGGCTAAGAAAGTGTGGCTACCCCTTCTTTGATTCTCATTAGTCTCAAAATTCAACTTAGATGCTATTCTTATATCTTAATTCCTTCTCCTTGAAATAAAAATATACAATCCCACTACCCCTCATTTTTATACTCACTGTGGGAAGAATGAAGTTCAATTTTGCTTTGAAATTTTTTTTTAAAGGAGAAGTAGAATAGCCATGGGGAATGAGATCTGGCCTAGGAATCAGGGACACCTGAGTATGTCTTATCTCTGTGTTCAGTGTGACTCTAAGCGAACTACTTAATTTCTCAGTTGCCCCAGCAGCTCACTAAGTCTTCAAGGTGCAGAGAAAGTGGGGATCTGTGTTAGAAAAGGAAGCTTCTCACTGGGAACTCCCTCAAAGAAAAAAAAATCTAGCAAAAGATATCTTATATGCTTCTCTAATCCTAAAAAGCTTCTAAGAATGTTGACTTTCTTGTTTATATCAGCCTGGGGGAAAAGGTACCAAAAATGTTCTCAGATGGAAAAGGGGTGTCAACAACTATGGAGCCAAGAATATGCGAGCTACTGCAAGGGTCTGTGTTATACTGAGTAGGTTTTCATCAGTTTTTATATTATGCCATTAATATAATTTTATACATAGACACATGTTTTGTACATAACATTGTTGATCAATATCACATACGGATATAATGGACAAAATTAGCCTCCCCACTAGGGATGCAGAGATACTTGCCCTGTGATAAGCCAAAGCATGCATAAATAAATAAATATATGTGTGTGTATTTGTATGATATTATGTGTGTATATGTATGGGTGTATGTGTATGTACATATGTGTGTATATTCTGGCTCATGAATCACCTGTAACAAATCAGGTAACAGAAACTAGGACAGATCAAGAACAGAGTGTTGGAGATGGCTGCTGATGAATGCATGAAGCAGGAAGAATGTGGAACCATGAGCAGCCCATCAATCAAAACACAAGGAACCCTTTCTTAGTCTTTATTTGGGGAAAAAAACCCTTCAGCATCATAGAAAAAGTAGAAATAATAACAAAAAAAAAATATGTACACTATTTCTTATAATTACTATGATATGTATTGGTCTACATTAATATTTACCATTATCAAAAGGCAAGGGGTGTTTAACTGAGAATCTTAGAGCATTATGGGTAGGATTAAGAAGTTGGGGGGGTGGGGGAGAAGCAGGCTGATGGACATAACACATATCATTAATCCATAGCACTAAAATAGCCAGAGGTTCTAGCTTTCTCTTAAAGGAGGATTGGACATGGACTTATCAAGCTAATAATGTGATTAGAAACCATAGCTAACAAGGACACAGAAATGAGTCACATATTTGGTCTTATTTGAAGTTTTAGTTTCAATCACTGAAATTACAATAATCTAAGTAATTTGGGGGAATAATTGCATTTGAAGGTTCAGGGAATGAAACCTTGTGTCTCACTGGTATCTCTCAAGAAAAAAAATTGGGCCTCAGCCCTAAAATGTCTTAGTTCAGGAAGAATAATTGGTTTGTTTGTAATTTGGGTCAAGTTTTCTATTTTCAAATGTGTTTAGGTTGTTTTTGTTATGGTGATACAATCATCAGATTCCATTTGACATTGCTTATTAATCTGTGTTAGTCCTATGTGCATGTTGAGATTTTAATACTTAGGGAAAGGGTGATTTATGAGCTTGCAATAGTTTATATGTTTAATTTATATTTATTTTTGGAATATAAAAATACTTGGCAGTTTTAGGTAAAACTGTTTCTATTTGTCAAATAGCCCTGACAAATATTTTGTTTTTTCTTTTCCTTCCAGGTGGGCAAAAACATCAACATCCTTGGGTGGCTAAGATGTGTTCCTGTAAGATGTGTTGGAAATACCTCCTCATTACTGGAAGTAGGATTTAAACAAATTAATTAAGGAACCAAAAGTGTATAATTTTTTTAAAATAAAGATTGTTGTTTTGGTGTTTTGGATTAGAACACATGAACTACTTAATATGCCAATCTTTTGAAGCCAAACTGTCTAGAAATTGTAAGAGTTGATCCAATGTAATACCATGCGCTGTATCTTTGGGAAAACATTTTCTAGATTACCTCATGAATCTGCTTCTCAGTTTTCCATTGCTATCCCCAATGTAGAATGCTTGTTCTCTACCATATGGGGTGATTTTGTTGCTTAGCTCAACTTCGATAGTGGTGTTGTTAAGTTCCATTTTTTTCATTCTCCTGAATCATTTTAAAATGCCATAATTCAAAGATTCCATAAGGCTTTTTATACAGACCACTATTTGAGTTTATAACTTTTAATGAGTTTAACCTGTCATCTGAAACTTGCCTGCTCTGTGTATCGTACTCACCAATCACCAAGCAATCAATGTGAGTCTCTAATTACTCATTAGCATCTCACTACACGTGATCATTTACATTCAATCCTTCAAAACAGACTGAAAAAAGCTGGATGTGATCATTTGCTTCGTGTACCATTTGGTTCGGTTTGTTGTTCCCCATGCAAGACTTGATTGGTTGTGTGGTTGTCTGATCATCAGCTCATGAACCAGTCTGTACGAATGGATATCACTGGTTTTATCAGCATGATCTAAGATAGAAATGGGATTAAAATTTGACCTTCATATCAACTTGTATCTTTCTTCTCCAATGCTCTTAAGTTTTCTTTAGCTAGATGGAGAAAATGTTACTTCAACACTCTGTATTTTGATTGGTGGGGGTACTCATTCTACCAACACCTATGGTCACTCTGGTCTAATTTAGGAGATAGTCTCCAAGAATTACTATTACCCAAAACATTCATCACACTACAGTCAACTTGGTGAATATCCCTAAACTTAGTTCACCAGTCCTTGTGACACAAGCATATTATTTATTGCTAGGCCTATAATTGAAGACAAATCCTTCTCATCTTGGTGGAGCCTACTAGAATTTTTAGTCTGCTTACACACAATTCAAGAACCCAGGGTCATCTCCATGTTACAATGAAAAAAAAATCACAGTAGGGGGGGAAACAACAATAAAAAATATGAAAGCTTTTCAGGTATTCACCCATCCACTGGTCACTAGATGCATAACATAATTGATTTCCCCAAATTCATATTATCACCCCAAAGACAGCTTCTAAATCAGAAATTTCAAAAATATTAGTATACTCATATTACTAATATGTATATCTATATATCATCCCCCTGAAAAACTGAAGTAAAAGTGACTTTTGCAGTCAAAGTTGCTATATAGAGGATTATTTATTACTATAATGAAACAGAATTAAAACAACAACAATAACAACATTAGAATCATCCAAATGAATTAAGTAACCGAAGTAGTCACCTTGGCAGCCTTATCCCAGTGAAGTTCCCATTATTCAGTTTTGGAACTAGGAATTACCTTCAGAACCTCTAGCACATTGTTTTGAATATCCTGAATAACAGTAAACATTCATCCTCTGAGGATGAATTTGGTTTGGGGAAACATTTGGAGCCAAGTTTTGTGAATAAAGTAAGTGGATTAACTAACTAGTATTTCTTTTGATTAAAAATTAAGTTTAATTATAAAGCAAATGACAGTTTTCTTGTGAGGATAGGTTACTACTACCCCCTGATGATTGTTTTAAAAGATAATTGGCTCAGGGGCAGTGAGGTGGCTCAGTGGATAAAGCACTGGCCCTGGGTTCAGGAGGACCTGAGTTCAAATCCAGCCTGACACTTGACACTTGCTAGCTGTATGACCCTGGGCAAGTCACTTAACCCTCATTGCCCCCCCCCAAATGGTTCATTAGTAAAAGTGATTAATTATATAGTCTTGAATAAGTCCTGAATATATAGTCTCCCAAGGTGACTATTTTGAAGGGTAATACTGATTTAGATGTAGAAGTTCTCAAATATACACAGGCATAGCTTGAATAAAGATTTTCCCAGAATCACAAAATGATAGATATAAAGATGACTTTAGAGATTGTGAAGCAGGAAAGCGACAGCTTTGTAATCAGAAGACTTAGGTTCAAATCCCGTCTTTGCCATTTGGCATCAGATTCTAGCAGGTCTACACAGGTGACCTTGAACAAGTCACTTAAACTACCTGAGCCTCAGTAACTCTATTGTTAAAATGAGTACATGAAAGTAGTTGACCTCCAAAGGCTCTACCTGTTGTAAAGTGTATGAACCCATATCAGTTCCTTTATCCTCACATGAGGACACTGAAGCCTAAAGAGAGGAACTGACTTGTCCAAAGACTAAGAAATCCTGGACTCAAAAGAGAATCCAGGGGGCAGCTAGGTGGCTCAGTGGATAAAGCACCAGCCCTGGATTCAGGAGGACCTGAGTTCAAATGCAGCCTCAGACACTTGACGCTTACTAGCTGTGTGACCCTGGGCAAGTCACTTAACCCTCATTGCTCTGCAGAGAGAGAGAGAGAGAGAGAATCCAAGAGTCAATGCTTGCAGCTTGGCTTTTCTGGCAGCAAGTTCATTGTTCCTTCCACTACACTGTGCTTCATCTTATTGATATATTTTTAAATCACTCTTAATACTTTTTAATTGCAACTCTTATTTCTACATGTGAGCAATTTCCCATTTACAAGAAAAAAATGACAATTTATATTTTGACATAGTCTTTAGTATTTTCCTATCTGAGGAGAAACTAGTAGTAGCTTTTACATGTTATAAAGTATCTACTGTTATATATTTTTTACTTTTTCAGATTTTACTGATTTGTATTGTATAGTAACTGAAATAAAATATTATTTCCAAATGACAATTTAAATTTCTAAAATGTAGAGACCTGATGGCATGAAAATTTGTTGTTATATACATCCATGTACATTATAAATGTATGCAACAAATGAATTTATAATGTCCAGGCTTTTTGCAGCACCAAATATTTTCTCTTATCAAAAAATAATTCTGATAAAACATTGAGAATATGCCTATAAAGGCTTTATTCATCAGCCTTCAATGGTTTGTCTTGTTTTGGCTACCTGAAATAGATGGTTGCTTCACAATTGATCAGGTTGGCCATGGGTTGATTTACCCATCTGCTAATGTGGCCAGAAAACCCACATAGAGTACATCATGATCCAGTTTGATTGTCATCTTTGGGTTAGCAAGTACAATCATGTTCTTTTAAATCTCATTACATTTTGTTTGTATCTGTGACCCTCACTGCTATAAAATAAATATTTGATTTCCTAAAAGTCACTTTTGTCGCATTTGTTCTTTGAACCTTAGGCATGGTAGTAATCAATCCTTTTTGCTTGCTCATGTAAGCAATATTTTCCAAAACTGATATAAAAACTGGCAGGTGTGAATTCTGTTTTATCTTGGTGAAGGTGTGACTTGTCTATATAGATATAATGTAGGGATTAGCCTCAGGGCAAAAACCTTGTATTGCTGTTTTAAGAGGCTAAATTAAGAACACTTTGAAATTGTTCCCTTCAGAGAAGCTATCATCGCATTTCAAATGTTTCTTCACTCCTATTATTATGGGTTGGACCAATAATGAATGCAAAATTAAATTAATTTCAAAATTATGGAAAGAATTCATGTTCAGTTTCAGCTTTTTTAATAGTATATTTTCAGCTCCTCAGTCCCTTAACTATTATACCACAGACCACTTTATTCTCTTCTAATACCAAAAGACATGCGATGGAGAAAACTGTCAATAGACCGTAAATGTCTTTATCGAGAAGAAAAAGTCACTTTAAAAAATTACCATTGCCATACTTAGTATTTTAGTATGTCCTATTAGTCTCATGTGCATTTTGAGATTTTCAAACTGACAGCTTCCAAAGAAGTTAGATAGATAGCAATTAAATACAGGTAGCAGAACCATAACTTAAATCCGTTTTGACTCGAAAGGCCAGTGCGTCCTTCTATTTTCTCTCTTTTCCTCGGATTTATTTGTTTGGTTATTTTAAGTCATATTGTTATCTTATAATTACATCTGGTATTCTCTCTATAGTAAGCCTTCTCCTGGCCACAAGAAAAAACAAGACTAAAGCTGTATTGTGAAAAGGTCCCTTCTTATTTTCAGAAGAAGCTCTTTGCATAGGAGATTTCTTCCTGTAGTTAGAAACTTCACCTTTTCTTTCCACTTATACAAATGTCATTTCAATTGCATATCAGATATCAGCTTGATGAGTAACCTATCCTTTTCCAGAGTGGACTTGTGGAGCAGAAGCATGGGCATGGGCACCTTGTCTTGATGCAATCATTTTCCCAGACTCAAATAAATTTTTTTTTTCTAAAGCTGCAATTTGTTTGTCATTGATCAAAGGATTTGGGGATTATGGAATTCAGATATAATTGGCACTGCTCTGTAGTGCATTATTAACATTATGTTTCAGATGACACAGTGTCTCTGTGCCTCCTTATCATCCTCCAAGTGCTCCATGCCAGTAGAATGCCATTATTAATAAAATCATACAATGGCAGTCATCATTTGCCACATGCCTCCAAACACCATCATTTATTCACTTAGCAGTCATTTTAATTGTCATTATCTCTAAAGTAATCAATCAGCTTTTGGATCCCAGGTGCTTATTTCCCAGGGAGAGGGGGACTTTCACATCGCCAGGCTATGTTTGTATCCTTGGCCGTCTGGCTGAGATAAGATTTGTTTTATTCATGTCCACAAGTTTCTACAGACTGGAAATGGGGTTCACACACAGTGGCATGACAATTATGGAGTCAGGAATGTTGATCATCGCAAAAATAACCCTACATCCATCTACGAAATGTTGAAAGGGAGCCCTCCAGCTGTGTTACTTGGGATTTGCATCGTGTGCTAGTTAGAATTACTTGGATCACACATTGAGGGCCATGTTTTTCCCTTCATAATTGTAAGCAAACCAAAAAAAAATGTTTGTAGCAAGAAATGAAGTGGTGCCTTTTTCTTCACCTTCCCAATATACACATAAACGCACACAATCACTGTCAAGATCAATCTCCTTGGCTGTATTCTCATGCAGAGAGTAGATTTCCTCAGCCCAGCCCTATTTCAACTAATCAGTATATTTCCCACCAATCTAATCAAAACCAATTACCCCATGGATGGTCAGAATTAAATATAGGAGGTAAGTCGTTGACAGGATATATCAATATTTCATGTTAGAATAATCTAGCTAAGTAGAGCAGTCCAAAATAGGACACTTATGTTTTTCTCTTTCAAACTATATTTTGATGGGAGAGGGTGGTTTGGATGCTTACCCGCCCAGGAAGCTGATGTTTTTGTATTTATTTGGTTTATTGTTCCCTGCCATATAGATGGCAGCAACACTCAAGGCTAGAAATTCTCCTGCCCCCTTTTTTTTTCTCCCTTTGCTTCTGACCCAAACATAATGTTACTGAAAATCCTTGTGAGGAGAAAAGGTTGAGAGTCTGAGAGACATATTTCTTTGTGTTCCCTACATACCACTAAAGCATTATTTTAAGTTGTAATAGTTGTACTTAAAACATCTTCCCATAAGTGTGGAAGCTTTCATCATTGTCTCTAATACAGATGTCATAGTCTGTCCTTGCACGTATTGATTGTAGTAGGGGTTTATGTTCATTTAATCCTTGTTATCTTTTTTTTTTTAACATTGAAGCAAAAGTCTTTCTCAGAAGAAAAAAAAGGCAATAACAAAATATATAGGACACTATTCCCACCCCTCCCCACACATGCACCCAGAGTAACTAAAATGGATTCTTTCTTTGTTCTGCACAAACATGAAGGAGGCTAGGCCAAGACTCTCCCTAATGTGTTGCTAAAACAATTTGTTTAAAAAGCATTGTCTGTTTGTTCTGTCTCACAGTGCTTCATTCAAGTAAGGCTGCTTGCTATCAGTTAAGGATTCATTAAAGGAGACAGCCCTATGCCATGTGAGAGAGAAGATAGAATAGTTAAACAGGACTTAAGGTGGTGGGTCTATTCCCAGCTGTAATTCGTGACTTATTGAGTGGATTGTCCTCACTTAATGTAGCCTTCATGAAAGTACCTGACCCGGGCACCCAGGGCTTAGAGGAAACCAGAGCAAAACCTTGAAAACAAAACAAAACTGACAGACAAAACTAACGCAAACCCTTCTTCATTTAAAGCTCCTTGAGGGCAGCTACCTTGCCTTTATTTCTGTGTTACTTCAGAGAACCTACTTCAAATCTAGCATTGAAAAGTTTATTAACCTGTGACTCTGGATAAGGCAATTTAAATTCTGACTTCCTCAGTTTCCTCAAGTGCAATACAGGGATAATATGGAAATGATCATATTTCCAAACTTTGACACACCTGTGATCTCATCCACGCAGGTCTTCCCTCCCATGATACAGATCATAACCTACTCATCATTCTGTGTAACACCGATTGTCCATCAGCTCTTCCTTCGCCCTTATTAAAAACAAGAAAAATCAACAAGCTGAACCAAAATAGAACCAAAGAAGAGATTTTTTAAATTGAGAGTTTAAAATAGATAAATTGGAAAACAATAACATAAAAGACTATAGACCTGATTTTAAAACAAAACAAAACAAAAATAAAATCTGTCCTGTTGCAGAGTCCAACCCTTTAGCTAACTTGAATAAAAAGAATGAGGAAAATAAAATTAATTGGCATAATGAAATCTCAAGAGAAAAAAAATTAAGAGGCTTAGCACCTGCGTTTAGTACAATTGTAGACCTGAAAAATGTTGGTGCACTCAGGCAACTAAGGTAGTGATGATGGTGATTGATGATGATGATAGCAGCTTAACATTTATATAGCACCTACTCAGTGCAGGTACTGTGCTAAGCACTTTTACAAACCTCGCATTTAGGTCCTTACAACAACCCTGGGAGGTAAGTGCTATTAATTATTCCCATTTTTACAGATTAGGAAACTTAGGCAAGGGGGTGTAGTGACTTGCCCAAGGTCACACAGCCAGTAAGTATCTGAAGCTGGCTTTGTACTCAGGTCTTCCTGACTCCAGATCCAACTCTCTATTCAATGTGCCACCAACTGCCCCCACATTGCAAATCTGTATTAGTGGAGGGAGTTTCAACACTGGGAATTTCCCACACCAATAAAACTGTCCATAGGTCCAGACTTCCCAGTACTGCACACACACACACACACACACACACACACACACACACACACACACACCATAAGCTATGTAAGTAAAATATTAGTAATAAATAAGATTTAACATATAAAACTAAGATCTGACAAAATTAAGAATGTGATTCAACATTTAGTGCAGTAAAGCAATTTTTCAAAACCCTCTGAATCTCCGTCTTTTTGAAGTTGTCCTATTTGATTTTTATAAGCCCCATCTTGAAAAGGAAGCCTTGAACCCTAGATTCAATGTGTGTAAATGGCTAGAGAGCTATATCCAGAGTCAGGATGAATGAATCCAGAACCTACCTTAGACTTTACTACATGAGATCATGGAAAAGCCATGAACTCCTTTTTTTTTTTTTTTTTTTTTGGTGAGGCAATTGGGGTTAAGTGACTTGCCTAGGGTCACACAGCTAGTAATTGTTGTGTCTGAGGTCGGATTTGAACTCAGGTCCTCCTGAATCAGGGCCGGTGCTCTATCCACTGCCATGTACTCTTGAAACCTGAGTTCTTAAACTGTAAAAATGGAAAAATAATGCTATTATTACCTATTTCACAGGTTATCCTGAGGAAAGCCCGTTGCAAACCTTACAAACCTGTATAAATGTGAGTTATTATTGTTCATGGCCAAATTAACAGTTCAGTTTTATTATTGACTTCATGATACTCCTTGAAATCAACAGTCCTTCTTAATGCTCCAAAGCATTGTAATCACTAGTAGAGCAGGCCAATCCTATTTTTTAATCTCTCCGCTTGCCCCGCACCACCACATGTCTTAATTTTTATGATTGTTCAAACTATGCTGTTGCTCTGGTCTCTGGTCTTCCAAAACCCTAAGTAAACACTTCCTCCCGCTCTCCCTCCCACATCCCACATCACCTTCTTTTTTAGCCTTTTAAGAGACTTAGCTACTTGACTTCAGGGTACTTAGACCTGAATGAATATGCAGTGTTGCTTGCTGAGTCAGTGTAAGTCAGAAGTGTCATAGAGCAGCTAAAAGAGCTAATGAGTTCAGATGAGGGGAGTAATACAGTCTTCTGAACTCTGCCTGGTCAGACCACATTGGGAGCATTTATATTCTTGTCTAGGGGTGAAACACTGGGTCATACTGATCATGTCTGTGAAGAATCTTTAGGATGCTGAGAGATATTTTCAATCACGACACAGGAAGATTAGTTATGGGAACGATATTGTTTAGCCCTAGAGAAAATCTTGCTGGGGGATGGAAGGAAGGAGAATGATAACCATCTTCAAACCTGTGAGTAGTTCTGTTTGTGTGGTTTTTTGTTGTTTTGGGTTTTTGTGAGGCATTGGGGTTAGTGACAGCTAGTAATGTGTCAAGTGTCTGAGGCTGGGATTTGAACTCAGGTCCTCCTGAATCCAGGGCCAAGGCTCTATTCACTGTGGCCACCTACCTGCCCCTTTTTTTAATTTGTAATTTTTTTTTTTGCTGGGCAATGAGGGTTAAGTGACTTGCCCATAGTCCACACAACTAGTAAGTGCCAAGTATCTGAGGTCAGATTTGAACTTAGTCTTGCCTGAATCCATGGCCAGTGCTTTGTCCACTGCACCAGCCTAGCTGCCCCCATGTGAGTAGTTCTTATGGGAAGAGATGTATTAGTACAGAGGGTAGACTAAGAGGTTGTTGGTTTGGTTTGTTGACCTGCTTGAAGAGACCAAAATGACACCTATATGTCGGGGTCAAGTTACAGTGTGTCCGACTGAACTGATAAGACCAATACAAGCTTGGAATGCTTTACCATAAGTTGGGCACTAACAGTCCACATGAACACCTGAATGGAGATGTCTCTAAATTTGAACATCTCACACTATCTTTTGAGCTACTGCAATTCTGCTTTGTTCACAGAACTGCAGTCACTCTCTTTGATGTGGTTAGTTCATTCTGGGTGGTCCTGTCTCACGATTATACCAAAGTTCTTCAGAGACTTTGAGAGTGTCCTTGTATCATTTCTTGCCTTGCATGTGTTCTCCATAAAATAGTTCTTTGGGGCAAATGTATGTTTAGTGTTGAACAATATGGCTAGCCCACTGAAGTTGTGCTCTCTGCAGGAGAATTGAATGTTAGCTTGAGAAAGTGATCTCAGTGTCCAGGTACCTCATCTTGCATGAGATCTTCAGAATCTTCCTAAGACAATATAGTTTCCTGCAATGGCACTGATATTTAGTCCAGGTTTCACAGATGTATACTAATGAAACTAAGATGTAGAAGATACAAAATGGCAAAGGTTTGAATTGATAGAAAGAATATATTCTTATGCCTATGTAAAACTGAGTCAGCCTTTGAAGAGTCTAATACATTCCTTCTCCCTGGAGGAGTTCTTCAATCAAAGACCTGGTATTGTCTTAGGTGAGATTATGGTTTGAAACAGAAAACTTCTAAAATTACTTCACACTCTAAGATACTCTAACTTTTGGGCTACGGTAGGAAAGGAATCCTAGGGCTACTACTCCTTGTGTACCACCTTTGTGCTTATTGTCTTAGGGAATATTAAACTTGGCTTTTGTCAGTTATATTGAAGTCCTCTCAGATTGTCCCTCCTTTGCAACTATCTGTCCATTAATATGAACAGACAAGATTTTTGCCCAGAGAAGAGAAATCTTGTCGGGGCATGGAAGGACAATGATAATCGTCTTCAAACATGTGAGTAGTTTCTTATGAAGCTACTAGTTCATAGCTAGTGAGTTGTGATTCATTGCTGACACTGGCAAAAAAAAATGCCCAAGTCCCATAATATAGACACCAATCAATCAACCCACAATTACTGAGTTCTTTACCTCTGTACCAGGTATTGGGATACAAAGATAAAAATGAAACAGAAGAATGCCCTCAGGAAGCATATATTGGGGGGGGGGGGTTATTTTTTCACTTAATTTAAAATAATATCCTTCAATTTAGGAAATGGTTATTGTTCCTAAAAAGTCATGTGTAATTTTTGAATACTTAGACACCTCCTTTCCGTTTGAATCACTTTACAAACTTAGAAAGATAGTTTCTCTGGGGCATTCTTTGAGTATAGTGTTGTTCAGAGGGGGGATTGTTTCAGTCATGTTGAACTCTTCATAACCCATTTGGGAGTTTCCTTGGGTAGAGCTACTGGAGTGGTTTGGCATTTTTTTCTCTTATTTTACAAGATGAGAAAACTGAAGTTAACAAGGTTAAGTGACTTGCGCAGGGTCACACAGCTAGTGTCTGAGGTCTGATCTGAATTCAGAATCTTCTTGGCCTCAGGCCCAGACTTCTATCCATTGGGCCACGTAGCTGTGCCTTATTGGTAATATGTATGTAGTTTGTGTTGTTTCTGGGAATTATAGAAAATAAAAGCAAAGTAGCTGACCTCAAACAGAGTAGAATCTACTTAAGAAAATGTATCGTATCATTTGTCAGAGTACTTCCTAGCTCTGTTACCTGGACAAATCATTTAACTTCGTTTTGGTTTCAGGTCCCTCATTGTAAAATGGGGATGATAATAGCACCCACCTCCTAAGGGTGTAGAGATAATATGTTTTAGAAGCACTATGGAAACATTAGAACTATATAAATTGCTAAGCTATTATTATTGGGGCAGCTAGGTGGTATAGTGAATAGAGCACTGGGACTAGAGGTTAGGAGGACCTGAGTTCAAATCCACCTTCAGACATACTAGGTATGTACCCTGGACAAAGTACTTACCCTGTTGCCTCAGTTTCCTTATCTGTCAAATGAGTTGGAAAAAGAAATGGCAAACTACTCTAATATCTTTGCCAAGAAAATTCTGAATGAGGTCACAAAGAGTCAGACACAATTGAAAAATGACTGAACAACAAAAGTATTATTGTAAATTCCTTGAGGGCAGAGATAGTCATTTTTCAAACTTTGTATCCTCAGCACTAACACAATGAGAGTTGTGTAATAATATTTGTTGACTTGATTGACCTTGGGCAAACTTCACAACCACCAGTCTACATTTCCTCATCTAAAAGATAAAGAGTTAGATCAGGGCTTTTTAAACTTTTTCCACTTTGCGGCCCCTTTTCCCCTGAGAAATTTTTACATGATCCCAGGTATATAGGCATATAAAATAGGTATATATAATCTTTTACTGTTGCCAAATTTTTCACAAACCCACAGTTTAAGAAACTTTGGATTAAATTAGATGATGTAAATTTTAAGCTCTTTGAAGGCTCTTCAAAATAAAACATTTAAATATGCATCTTACTCTATTATCTATATTGCATATATGAATTGCGTAGTGGATATCTCTAGTGAAAATTGAATGATTTCTAAGGAAGCTACCAGGTCTAAAATTCTATGGTTTCTAAGCAGAGAAATTGGGTAAATTCATAGCTTGCTACAGTTAGAAGGGGACATTTAAAATCAGGTGTGAACAAGTGATTTTACTCCAATGAAACTGTCTGCAGATTTAGAAAATGTCTGAAACTCTGCTTTCAGACAAAACTAAAGATGTTGAACCTACTTTATGATTTCTGTTTGAGACATCACATTTGGTTTCTTAAACACTTTCATCAGTGGCACATAGGTACTATATCTAATATCAAATGACAAGACAGCATGACTGGACAAAAATCAGGAGTCGGCCCACCTGGAACCTGGCAATCACATCAGTTAGTCTAGACATATACAATGAATACGACAGGGCGGGAAGTCATAACCACTAATAAAAAAAAAGACTACTGAGAAACCTTGCTATAGCTAAATTCAATATACAAAAATTCAGTGTAAGGAACATTAGAACCAGGGAATACCGTACATTATACTCTCTGAACCTTTGCGATAATGGGTGCTCTCAACCCTATGGTGTCATGTTACTTAGCCTGTTGTGGTCCAGTCTAAGGTGGTAAATAGTCAGTTTGGGGAATGAAAACTAAAAGAGGCACTCAGAGCATCTTTTATATAGTGTGGGTGGGTAGAATGACTGTATTTATGTATGTATGGTGTATTTATGTGTGTGTATTTAAATGTGTATATATGCATATATATGTAGAGATAATAGAAAACAAAGTTGTACAGTGAACAGAAGGCCTAGCCTTCTATCAGTAAGTCAGAAAAACCTGGGTTCAAGGCCCACTCCTGACATATGATAGGTTATCTGATCCTGGAGATTTACTTAGACGCTCTCCCATACTCTCTTACCCACATTTTATTTTAGAGAATCTCAATAAAGCCCTATTATCTTTGGGGAGGGGATGGATATAGGTGGAATGGGGGGGGAGGTCATCCTATGATTTTGTTGATGTAAGGAGCTTCCGATTAGTAACTTATCTATGTAGGTTGGCAATTTTTCAACAATTTTTGGTCTCAGAGAGTTGCCTGGATAGAAATGGCTTCCCCTGCCCAATTGCTGGTGACAGCTGAGTCTCATATCAAGCCATGTTTCAGCAGGAGGAGCTGAAGACTTTAGCCCACCTTCTCTCTCATGCATTTAGGTTGATTTTCTTTTGTCAGGAAATTCCTTCAGAAAGTATTTAAGTCATTAGGAGGGTTTTCTCTTGGGGTCTTTGGTTAACAAGAGAAAACCACTGACCATCAATTTATTGATTGCTGGCTAGTCTAATTAATAAATTGATTATTAATTACCCAGAAACTCTGTCTCTCAGAAATTTCCATTTGTCCTCAGGTAGTAGGGAGCCACTGAAAGCTTTTGAGTGAATAACATTGTCTATCAGTCTTCTGTATGATAGCAAAATTCAGCAATGGCTTTCAGGTCTCTGTTTTCAGGGATAGAGTGGACATTTATAGCTATTTGACCTGTTATCTTTATGCTAATGGCCAATTAACAGTGTTTTGTTGATTCTAAAAACAACCTAAAATTTTCTTCATATCTTATGCTGTTTTGTTCCACAGCCCTTAGCATTCCATTATTTCCTACTCCAAGGGATTTTGGGAATTCCATAGCCGCTTTTGGAGTTAGAAAAGCTGGCCAAGAGTTTTTCACTTAATGCATCAGGGTACACCACTTCTTCCCCGAAACAATACTGCTAAATCAGAGGTAAAGGAGCAGAGGATTCCTAAAAGTTTAGAGCAGGAAAGGACCTTAGAAGTCATCTCTCAAAATAATTTGGTCATAGAATACTTTGGGGCTTGAAAAACATTTGTGGAGCCAATGATGGGTTTGCTAGAGGCCCCAGGATAAGGTTGAGTTGGAGGTGGGGTGAATAAAGGCAACTGAGCTAATCTTCAAATTTTATAAAAATGCTAAATACGCTGCATTTGATCATAGGTATAGAGATAAGGATCTGACCCATGATTTCATTGGTATAGTTGACACTCCTAGATGAGAAAACTCCCTCTATCGATGCAGGCAGCACCATCTCTATAATTTATGTCTTAGTTTGCTGTAACTAAATTATACTTAGTATTTTAGAGGAAGGAATGGATACTGGAACAGAGTACCTCTGATCATCAAGTAGAAAACCAGCCATCTGCTGAACACCTTTTTGGTATATGCCATCCTTGTCTGGTTCCCTCTTTTTTTTTTTTTTTTTTTTTTTTTTTTTTAGTGAGGCAATTGGGGTTAAGTAACTTGCCCAGGGTCACACAGCTAGTAAGTGTTAAGTGTCTGAGGCCGGATTTGAACTCAGGTATTCCTGACTCCAGGGCCGTGTTCTATCCGCTGCGCCACCTAGCTGCCCCCTGGTTCCCTCTTTTAATAGTTTGAAATGAGAACTTGGAGAAGTTTGCTGTCTTGTACATATACTTTCTAGCACAGTCAAATGACTTAGGCTATTTCAAAATAAGACATTAACCTTGTGATGATGTAGTGTAACATTCTGTACTCTTCAAATATCAAGGCAGATTTACCCAAAAGCATGCCTTGCCCATCTTTACTGGTAAAATTAAAGATATTCATCCCATCAAATGTTCAGACCTCTAGAAGAATGCTTATTATGTTTACCTGGGTGGAGTGTGTATGTGTGTGTGTGTGGGAAGACTGTACAACTCACAGTTCTTTTTAAATGTCTTTGTTATACTTAAATGTGACAGCTGATCTTCCAAAATGAGAGGGTACTTAGTTTTTTAATGATCTGAGTACCTAGCAAAAGGAAAATGAGGTTACTACTATTTAAACTTAAGCAATCTTAAATAAAAGAAGCCACTGGCTTTCCATAAAATTATCAGAGACCTCTAAGTCTGGAGAAAAGAAGGAAAATATAACCCATATTCCAATGGAGAATTATATAACAACACTGGAAAGACGGTGGACTCAGGGTTCAAAATGAGAAAACAGTCTAATTTGTTTTATGTGACTAGATATATTTTTTTACAAGGAGTTTATTTTCTTTTTTTTTCCCAATATGGGATGCAGGGGGGAGGAAAAGAAAATGGATTTCTATTAATTAAAAAACGAAATTCAATTTAAAAACATTCATATGGATTGAAATATAGTCTGTACTATTCCCCCACATCTGGTTTGCATAAAACCTATAATGCTCCCTAAAATCAGTGTTAATATAAAGATATAGATCTCTATCTCTGTCTCTCATCCCCTCCCCCTCCCTCTTCCTCTTTTTGTCCTTCTCTCTCCCCCTCTCCTTTGGTTCAGAGAGATAACAGGTTTATTTTTAAGGATTTCTAAAATGTTTGTGTTATACAGTACAAAACATTTGTAGGTTATCCCCACTTGTCTCACTTTCTCTCAAATTCACTTCCTAGCTATTAACACCTGAACAGGTGGGCTATCCACTTCATCCCTCTCCCACTAGAATGGACTCTAACCCAACAAATCTAGGCTTGGATAGGTGACCTTTCATTTTGTCTTCACCTAAACCAGGTCTCCAGGCCATTTCCCAGAACCCATGTTAGATGGCAGAGGGAAGCTTCTTGCTTTCCCTCTTCTGGCCCTCCTGCAAGCCCAGACTTTCCCAGAACTCAATCTGTACTTCCAGGTTGCTTGAAGACATCACAACCACAGAAAATGTCTTCTACCCACTCCTCATACATGTTTCCTGAGATTGGATGAGCTGAAAGTCACCAACTCATTCCTTCCAGTGAGATGGAGGACCACCAAGCATAACCAAGTGATCTGCCTTTACCTTGGCACTGTTTCTATGACCTATTAAGCTGATCTCTGGGTGCCTGGGGCTTTGCCTTTTCCCTTGACGCTGAACTCTTAGAACTTCTGGTTATTTCCACCTTCGCTCAAACTGAATTTTCTTTTATGTGTGATACTCTAATTGGAGTGTTAGCTTCTCGACATTGGAGGCTGTCTCCTTTGTTTCTATTTGTACTCTCAGCACTTAATAAATGCTTATTCATCAATTGATTTCATTAATTCCTAGCCATTTTCTCACCATGCCACGGTACTTGTACCTCTGGCTGCCCTCTTCCCCTATCCTTTGCTTTCCTTTGTTGTCTTGCCCCATTAGACTTTATTTTCCTTGAGGAATGAGACCAGCTTATTTGGATTGGTTCTCCAGTGCTTGTCATAGCACCTGGCCCACAGAAAGTGCCTAACATATACTTTATCATTTACTCATTCCTTACACTTCTGAGGACAGTTTATACTCACCCTGAGGTGCTACTTCCCATAGTTTAGGACTACAGAGAGAGGCAACATAAAGGTAGTTAGATGACATCAAAACACTACAGAGCAAGACTCAGATCTGACTTGCTGCCTATTTTCATACAGCCTTTGAGCTAAAAATTCAAATTCCTACCTCAGACACTTACTACTTATCTGACCCCACTCAAGTTATTTAATCTCTTTCAGCCTCTTCTCTCATCTGTAAAATGGAATAATAGTAGTGCCTGCCTCACAGTGCTTATCATGATGATCAAATGAGGTGATACAGCTAAAATATTTTGCAAATATTAAAGTGCTAGGTAAATGTTGTCTATTATTATTGTTGTTGCCTTATTTGTAGTTTAGTATTATAATTGCATAGAAATCTGGCCTTGGAGTCAGGAAGAGCAGGATTCAAAGGCTGCCATACTGACACATATTGGCTCATGTCCAGTGAAATAATAATAATAGCTAGCATTTATATAGAGCCTACTATGTGCCAGGCACTGTGCTAAGCACTTTTACAAATATCTCATTTGATCCTCACAACAACCCTGGGAGATAGGTGTTATTTTGTGCCTATTGATGAGGGAAACTGAGGCAGACAAAGGTGAAGAGACTTGCCCTAGGTCACACAGTCAATAAATATCTGAGGTTAGACTTTAATCTAAGTCTTCCTAATGCCAGGCTCAGAGTTCAAAGCACTGTACTACCTGGCTGCCTGACCAAGCATGCAACTTACTAAGACTACAAATTATAGGGGAATTGATGATTTACATTGCTGGAAGGACTACAAAATCCACATGAGTCCATGGTGTGATGTAGCAACTATAAACACTCACCTCCAAATTTCAAAGTTGACTTCCAATGAGCTTCATAATACATTCACAGTTCAACAAGCACATGTAGCAATCTTCAGATGTTCTTTGGCCAAGAACCTAGAAAGGTAAGGGAAGAGATTGACTGAGATTCTATTGCTGCTTGAGGAATTAGTCAGTTAAAAGTGGGACTAGCAACCGGAGATATTTTCTACTGCCAACCACCCTGCATCAATAAAGATGCCTTGTTAAATCTGAAGAGATGTGAAGAGACACA
Source organism: Dromiciops gliroides (assembly GCF_019393635.1). NCBI lineage: Eukaryota > Metazoa > Chordata > Mammalia > Microbiotheria > Microbiotheriidae > Dromiciops > Dromiciops gliroides. The sequence continues at coordinate 164,901,935 of NC_057862.1, forward strand.
AAGAGACAAAGTTGCTAAGACATAAAGGTATTTGCATAGTACTCAAATTCAACATTCCAAGGTATACAAATGAACCCTTGGAGATCATCTGATCTCAACCCCTGCATTTTATTGATGAGGAACAAAGAACCAGAGATGATAATTGGTCATACCCAAGGACACACAAGAAACAAATACAAAGCAAAGCTTTGAGGGCTAGATCCTCAGACTTCTCAGAATCTCAGAGTTCAAAGAAACCTTATGTCTGTCCAACCCAACCTGACCAAGACCAACCTCCACAACATTTTTGACAAGTGGTCATCAAACCTTGGCTTGAAAATCTTTCAGTGGCATCAACCTACAATATTGAGGGATAGGCCATTCTGCTTGCAGAGAGCCCCTATTATTTGTTTGTTTGTTTTTGTTTGTTTTTGGTGAGGCAGTTGGGGTTAAGTGGACTTGGCCCAGGTTATAGTGATAACTACTTCCTTTTCTTAATACTCCACAAACCACCATTTTAATAATACATCCTAGAATCATTAGGAATTGAAGTCAATCTTACTGGCCTATAATTTAAACAATTACTCTTGTACCTTTTTTTCATTGGGGAAATTTGGCCTTTTCCAGGCCTCTGATATCTTTCTCTTCTTCATAACTTTTTCAAAGATCATTGGTTAGCAATCACATCTTTCTGTTCTTTTGGTATCTTGTATGAATTTTTTCAACCTTGTTGAGGGTAGCTAGATGTTCTGTTGCTATCACCTTGTTTTTTCAGAGTACATGGTGGGGGGTGGATAAAGTATTGAATAAGGAATTGAAGCTTGGAAAGGCAGGAGGGGGGCAGGTTATGAAAGACTTTGAAAGCCAAACGAGAGATTTATATTTGATCTTGAAGGTGATAGGGAACCCTTGGGGTTTATTGAATGAGAAAGTAGGTTAATATGGCCAGATCTGTATTTTAGGAACATCAATTTGATAGCTGAGAGGAAGATGGATGTGGAGTGTAATAAGCAACAGAGTCAGCATTTGAACTCAAGTCCTTTGACTTTTAAAGCTATGCCACTTTTCACTAAAACACTCTTCTAATTTTTACATGGATCCAGGAACATAATTGTCTTCAAGCACTGTTTACTTGCGTTCTGTCTTTTTTTTTTTATCATGGTATCTTGTGCAAGAAACATCCATGTAAATAATTACCCTCCTATTGCATCTTGTCTTTGGAATGTGAAAAGTAACAATTTTTCCCTTAGAGAGTTGCAGTCCACCAAATGTCCTCCACCCCTACCCCATCAGCATGTTGCCCTATATCATAGATCAGAGAAAAGCAAAATACAAAACCAACAGCACCGAAAGGGCCTTTAGCCGCTGTTCTGACCGCTATTACTAGGAATAGCTATCATCTCGAAAGTGTTCAACAGTAAGTCCATACCAATAAGTGGAAACATTTCTCTTAAGTGGAGTATAATAATATCTGACATTTATATAGCACCTTTCATCTGTGAGAATCCCAAAGTACCATATGGAGTGTCCTAGGATCACTTCATCTACTAAAAGAATACAGGAGCCTCTAGAGTGAAAAGTGGCAGTTTTTCTATACCAGGAAAGTTATACGTCTGTGTTCTTGAGAAAAGCAAAGAGAGAGAGAAACTTAGAGGCGACTCCTCTCATTGAGAGACCTCCGGATCAAAGGCCAGTGGACCCCACATGACCCAGATTTGAGTATCAAACCTTTGATGAAGTCTTACACCTCCCTTATAATTAGCCTTGAGGAGGGCCTGTACTGTGTTCTCCAGAAAGAAGACTAACTCTTAGTTGATTGTAGGACTTTACTGGTATTTGGCTTGTTTCTGTAGAGAAGACTGACTCTTGGACTACACCTCAACAACCTACAACTATGGGAAATAGTCCATATACGAAATAGCTAGATGACACAATGGATAGAGAGCAAGACCTCGATTAAGGAAAGCCTGAGTTTAAATTTGACTTTAGAGTCTTATCAACTGAGTGATCCTGGACAAGTCACTTCACCTAATTTTCCTCATCTGTAAAGGAAGGGATAATAATGGTACCTACTCCCAGGGCTGTTGTCAGGCTAAAATGCTATAATATTTATAAATATTCACCTCCTTAAACTGCATTATCATCATCATCATGGTCACCATCATTGCATCAAATTTACAACTGATCAGTTGCATGCTACAAAAACCAAATGAAAAGTTACTTTGGTGGGAATAAGGAATTGGAACGTTCACTCTTTTGTGTAAGGAAAGGAATCAGTGCTGCTAATTTTCATTATGCTAAGAGCAGAAAAGCACATGAACTACAATCTTCCCTGGAATCTCAGGAGGATGGATTGAAGAGTATTTGTATCTATCACTTACTATAAATCATATCTGCCTCTGAGAGTGGGGTAAGATGCTGTGTAGTGGAATAATCCCTGGTTTAAAAGGCAAAAAGACCTTGGATCAAATGTCAGCTTCCGGTACTCTGGAACTGTGGCCAGTCACTTCTCCAAGTTTTCATTTCTTCCTCTATAAGATGAGGAGTTTAGCTCAAAATATTGGGGCTTGAAACATTGAGGGACTTGCCCATGGGGACAGGGTGTTGGGTTTGGAATCAAGTAGACCTGAATTCAAATCCAGCCCCAGATACTTACTAGCTGTGTGATACTGGCTAAGTCACTTCACTTCTGTTTGCCTTATTATCCTCAGTCTCATCTAACAAAAAGTGTTCTTTTGAGGATTAAATGAGATATTTGTAAAGCACTTACCACAATACCTCGAACATAGTAAACACCATGTAAAGGCTTATTACTTCCCCCATGTCTTCAAGTTCATACTCGTTGCAGGAGAAGGCAAGGTAACCAGAGAGACAGTAGAAAGACAAAGTGCATCCTGGGTATGGGGAATGACTTATATGAATGGGTATAATATAGGTGTATCACAGAATGGTTTCTTCACTCCCCTAAACATTGATATTACTGACCAGAAGCAGGATGAAGCGCTCAGGATGTGGAGGAAGAACTACTAGATTCCAGTACTAATTCTATAGCTTACTTAGTTGTGTGACCATGGGGAAAATGGGGAGGGGGAGGGAGTAAATGTTTACATTGCATCTTCTATCTGTCAAACACTGTACAAAGTGCTTATAATACTATCTAATTTGATCCTGATAACAGCTTTTTGAGGTGTTATTTGTTGTTTTGTTTCAGTCATATCTGACCCAATTTGGGGTCTTCTTGGTAAAGATAAAGGAGAAGTATAGGTATTATACCCATTCAACTGATGAAGAAAACTGATGAAGAAAATATTCAGAGTGCTCAAGTCATTTCTTTATCATGACAGAGCTAGTGTCAGAGGTGAGATCTTTAAATCCCAAGTACCTCCCAACTCCAAATCCAGTGCTTCCATGACAGTCTTCCTAGACAGTATCCTCCAAGACAAACAAAAACTTCATGCAGGAAATGTTATTCAATTCCTTGGAGACACTATTCCCACTAGGAACTTTTAATATAAGAGGGAATAACTTTTAAAAACCATTTCATTAAAGGTCAGTGGGTTAAAAGAAACTCTAATGTGGTCTCATGGGAACATAAACCACTCCAAACTTTCTGTTAGGATGTGTGCTTCTTATTGGCCTTTTCCACTTCCACTCCTCCCCAAAAGTTCAGGACCCCTCCGCGTATTGTCTTAAGCGTGGACACATTCATTCCTCAATCAATTATTTATTAATATTTACTCTGAGCTAGCACTATACTAGGCATTGTGGAGCATATCAAGACACTTCAGACTTTTCTTGATGTCCTAGCTTTTCATATACTCCTCCCTAAAAACAATTTAGCTAGTATATGCACATATCTCTCCCAATCCAATTTAAAACCTTTGAGAGAAGGGGACTGTTTCTTTTTTTGTTTTTGGATTTTTTGCATCTAGCACAGTGCTGGGCAATACAACTCCATGATCTATGTGGGAAAATAAGACTTATACATGTGAAAAAATTATTAATAATATAAGATAATATGTTACAACTCTCATTTATAAGCACTGTCCTTGGGTGCAGCTAAGTGGCGCAGTGGATAAAGCACCAGTCCTGGATTCAAGAGGAACTGAATTCAAATCCAGCCTCAGACACTTAACACTTACTAGCTGTGTGACCCTGGGCAAGTCACTTAACTCTCATTGCCCCACACACAAAAAAAAAGGCACTGTCCTCGAACCCTGTGAAGTACAAAAATTATCCCTGTTTTACAAATGAGAAAACTGGAGCTCAAAACCATCGAGGAGTTGCTCGTAGTGGCATAGAGTACTGGGCCTTGAGTCAGGATACCTGAGTTCAAGTCTGGCTTCCAATATTTACTAGCTTTGTGATGCTGGGCAAGTCACTGCCGTCAGTTTCCCCAACTGTAAAATAGAGATAAGAACAGTGCCAACCTCAAAGGGCAGCTAGGTGGTGCAGTGGATAGAGAGCCAGGTCAGGAGTCAGGAAGATTCACCTCCCTGAGTTTAGATCTGGCTTCAGACACTTACAAGTTGAGTGACCCTGGGCAAGTCACATAACCCTGTTTGCTTCAATGTCCTCATCCTGAACATGAGCTGGAGAAGGAAATGGCAAGCTATCTATATTCATGAGACATTAAAATGGCCAAATAAAATGTATGAAAAGGAAATAAGGGCAACATTTTATTAAGTGCCAACTAAGTACCAAACATTAAGTTAAGTCCTTTGTAATTTTTATCTCATTTGATCTTCATAACAACCCTGGGAAGTAGTTGCCATTGTTTTCCCTGTTCTACAGTTGAGGAAACTGAGACAAACAGAAGTTAAGTGACTTGCCCAAGATGAGAACTTACAACTATTAAGTGTCTGTGACTGGATTTGAATTCAGGTCTTTGTGACTCCAGGCCCACAGCTCTATCTACTGTACCACCTTGTAATATTACCTTAATATTAACTATTATTGTTTTGGGATACAAAAAAAAATGTGTTTTGAGAATATGTCCCTTGTGGAGTTGTGAGGGATACGACAGCTAGGATTTGAACATAAAATCACGTCAGACAACTTTTTTCTGTGTATTTGTTTAGGGTGAGGACTTGTGATCCCTAGGTATGGGGGCATTCCCTCCCCCCCCCCCCCCCCCCGCCCCAACCCCTACAGATCAGTAATGCCTCTGGAACGTAAGTCCTAGAGAGTTTCCTTGGGCACTGAGAGGCTAAGTGATTTGTCCATGGGTCATCCGGTTAGCATGTGTTGAGACAGGATTCGAACCTAGGTTTTTGATCTCCCAGGCCTATCTATCACTCTATCCACTCTGCCAACTTAAGTAACTGTGTTGGTACATAACAGCGTCAGAGATAGAGACGGGGGACAAGGGGGGGGGGGAGTCCCAGAGAACCTCTATTACAAAAGACAATGCCTCATTGCTCAGTTTCTCTTAGGAGTACCTGGATGATTGCTGCCTTCTTGGTGTTATATTCGGCTGTCAGAGATTACAGAGCTTCTCTCTGACAGTACTTCCTTAACTATTTTCGCCTCATTGCTCACAAGTGATGGATGGTTGTTGGGCCATATCCATCATGCATTTTGATCAGGTTGTCATATCTTAGATGACAGAGATCCTTTGGTTGGGATTGTGACCCCATTGATGACAGCACCTAAGTGACTTCTTGTGACAGTTGAATGGGTGGTGCCTGATAAAAAAGGGGGTGATGGCAATCAGAAGTTCACCGCAGGTCAGGATCAGATGTTCTTATGGTGGACATTTAGGATGTACGCTCATGTAAAAGTGCAACTCAGGGAAGGTGCAACTTATGGCCCTGTTTAGAAAAGCCTGTGCTTTTAATATAAAGAGAAGCCTAATTGGACGGGCACCCAGCTGTGCCTTTTTCAAGGGCAAGGAGGAGTCAGGAGGAAGCCAGATTCTGGTCTAATAAGTTGGCAAAGGCTTTCTGTTGCTAGCTAAAAATGTAGGGAAACCCATAGATAATAATTGTAAGTATTTGCTTTTTTTTCTACCATGAGTTAAGAACTCCTTTACTGGTGCCTAGCAAGGGGCAGCAGAATCACAGAATTTCAACTTGGGAAAGCAACTCAATAACTACCTATTCAAAACAAATCCCTGGCCACAATGCACCTGGAAACAGTCATTTAGCCACTAAAGACCTCCAGTGAAAGTGAAGCCACTCCCAGGCATAGGAAAGAAGGAAGCAAACATTTATTTGGGACCTACTTTGTCCCAGGCACTTTGCTAATCATTTTACAAATGTCTTGTTGTTTCTTCCCAACAATCCTGGGAAATAGGTGCTATTAGTATTCCCATTTTGCAGTTGGGGAAACTGAGGCAGAAAGCCATTAATTAACTCGCCCAGGTCATACAGCTAGTAATGCCTGATGCCTGATTTGAACTCAGGCTTCCTGACTCCAAGTCTAGAGCCACCTTAGTTGTTGATTAGAACTCAGCTCACTTCATGATTTTAAGTCCAGCACACGTCCACTATGCTAATTACTTTCTCTTTTTTTGAATTAAATTAAATTTTTATCAATTAACAAGACTCCTATCCCCACTCTACTGGAAAACAATACAAACCAAACTCCTTAAATTTGCAAAGTCAATCAGAACAAAGTGACTGTGTCTAAAAAAGCGTGTCTCATTCTTCCCATTAGTTCATCACTTACTTCTCTATCAGGAGGTAACAAGCTTCATTATCGCTTCTCTGGAATTATGGTTGATCATTTCATTGAGCAGAATGTTTCAAATTCTTTTCAGTGTCATTATTATTATATAAAGTGTTCTCCAGATCTGTTCACTTTACCCTACATTAGTTCATCCACATCTTCCCAGGCTTCTCTGAACCATTTGAAAGAAATTTCTAACAGCACGAGAATATTCCATTACACCTTTGAGCCATCATTTGTTCAAACCATTCCCTAGTTGATAGCATACCCTTAGTTTTCCAGTTCTTTTTTTGTTTTGTTTGGTTTTGTTGTTGTTGTTGTTGTTTGGCCAGGCAATAGAGATTAAGTGACCTTCCCCGGGGTCACACAGCTAGTAAGTGTCAAGTGTCTGAGGCCACATTTGAACTCAGTCCTTCTAATCCAGGGCTGGTGCTTTATACACTGCACCAGCCTAGCTGCCCCCTCCAGTTCTTTGCCAACACAAAAAGAGCTGCTGTAAATATTTTCATGTATATAAGACATTTGTCTCCTTTGTTTCATCTCTTTGGAGGTGGTAGCCCCAAGAATTGGTGTCACTGGAATCAAAGGATAATGCAGAGTTTTGTATGTCTGGGGCATAGTTTACAAATTGCTCTCTCAAAGTAGCTGTGCCCTTTCACAGGTTACACCAACACTAAGTGTGTTTATTTCCCCATAACCCATCCAACATTTGAATTTTCCTTTTTTTTTTTGGTCACCTTCAATTTGATGAGGTAGAGTTTAGAGGTTCAGAGTTCAATTAGTTTGAATTTCTCTAATTTTCAATAAGTTGGAGCATCTCTTAAATAGTTGTTAATAGCTTGAAATTCCAGAAATGGAAACTTTCCTGCTCCCTACTTCTTTTTACCTTTGTAGCAGAAGTAAGATTAGGGAAAGAACCCCCTTCTCAGGAGTCAGGGTCCAATAACAACTGAGATCATGGAAACATGGGAATGGAATTTGTCCTTCTCTCGCTTACCAGCTGATATGTCCTCTCAAAAGGGTCCAGTTTCCCAAGCCCCCTAGAATCTGTCTCTGCTCTACTTTTGACTTCCTTTGGCCCAGTGTTGACTTCCACATTGCTAGTAGGTTACTTTCATTAATGGTCTGAGTCTTAGTTTTTGACACATAGCCTCCTGCCCTGACTAAGATACCTAGTCACACACATGTAGAAAATCTGGCAACTTCTACAAGAATAAAGGCACCTGGGGCAGCTAGGTGGCACAGTGGATAGAGCACTGGGCCTGGAGTCAGGGGTACCTGAGTTCAAATCTGGCCTCAGACACTTAACACTTACTAGCTATGTGACCCTGGGCAAGTCACTTAACACCCAATTGCCTCACTATAAAAAAAAAATAATAATAATAATAAAGGCAACCAAATGTCAATCCAATGAAGGTCATTTTCTGTGGGCAGCACGAATTACAGGTGTGTGGTTCAGTGTCTTCACCCATTTTATTCTTATGCCAAATCGTGTAGCAGAAGGACTATTATAGATGAAGGGGAGGAGAAACATGGGATTTGTTGAAATAAACACGTGCAAACTTTTTCCTACTTGCCCCATCAAAGGTCTCATTGGTTTATTTCTTCTGTTAAAACTTCCAGGAGGGTGCAATGCTATTAGGAACATTTGTTACTATTTATGTGTAATGACTGATTACTGTAATCTCAAATTTACACCGTTATACACTGCTTGTTTACTCATTGATTCCCTGTTCATGAGTCTGTTTTTGCTTGTCTTGTTGCCTTGCCCAGCTTTCTGTAAGCTCCCAATAGGCTGAGCTCGTGTCTTCTATACCCTCTGTGTCTGCTATTCTAAGCATACAAGTAATGAAGTACTGCAAAGACATCATTTCATCATTGTGCACACTCAGTGAACCAATGCAGACTGCCTTAATAGAAAGAAGGAAGCATGTTTATAGTGCCTACTATGCACCAGACACTATGCTAAATGCTTTACAAATATGATCTCATTTTAATCTCAACAATTACCGTAGAGGTAGATGCTGTTATTATCCCCATTTCGGAGTTGAGGAAAATGAGGCATATGACTAGTGCCCTGAAGTCAGATTTAAATTCATGTTTCACTAACTCCAGGCTCAGGACTCTATCTACAGTAACCACTTGCAGGTTCCTCTAGACTAGGTCTTCATGCATTGTTGTGTGCTGAAAAAATTCATTACGCATAGGCCAATCTTCCAGTGACAAGTTTTTGCGAAATTAAGTTTCTCCCCTTAGATAACTGACAGAGTCCTTCACCAAGGCTGTAGCCCCCAATTTCCCAGCTTGTTAGGTCCTAGCAGATAATGTTTCTCTCTCGGCATAGCTTTTAGAAACCTAGGCCAACCTCCATACTACAACGAGGCATTGGACTTTAGAGAAGGCATATAGTGATGATGAGAGGGGGTAGTGACTGGACTGGGTATTTCATTGACATAGGGAGCTGTCAGATGATGAAATTTCCTCAACTAATGCAGGTTTTCACTTCTTAATTTACATGATCAAATTTTAAAAGAAATAGAGCCACTGATTCTTACATAAAGATCCCCACAGACTTCATACTGACTGGTTCCCAGCCATCCTCAGGAATGCTATGTGCTGTAAGTTTGACACTTATACCCTAGAGCATGGAGAGGCTAAGACATTTGCCCATGGTCAAACTTATAGTACATAACATGCAGAACTTGAACCCATATCTATCCATCAGTTTTCTGTGGTTTTTGAATCTTTCAGAACAATTTCTCATAAGATCCTAAAAAGTAGATGTGAAATATCCCATTTAAAAGATGAGGGACTCAAGGCATAAGACATTTAAGTTATTTTCAAAGGGTCATACAGTAAATAAATATTAGTTAGATCTTAAATTCAGGTCTTCTGACTTCTGACTGTAAGACTTGTACTCTTCACTATACCATGTTGCTGCTCATTCCAATTTATCAAGGATCAATAAACATTTGTTGATTTAAAAAAAATAAGTCTTATAGATGCTGCTTTTATTTCTCCATCACAGTCATTTTTGCACCTACACCACCCCAAATGACCAATCTTCAACTTTCTCTTTTAACAAAGAAAATCAATTAAGCAAAAGCAACCTAGACAACATACTTGCTCGAAGTGTGTACACTGTTTTGTACCTTTGGTTCTCTTTCTGTTGATAGGAGATTTTATATTTCATTATTATATATATACACATATATAATTTTACTTTATGTTATTTTAATCATTAAGTTTATTCATCTGGTTCTACTTACTTCAGTCAACATCAGTTCATCCATACTTCCCCATGTTTTCAGAATTCTCCCGATGTCATTCACTTTACCATCGACCATATTCCCATTACATTTATATCCCATGTTGTTCAGCCACTCCCCAACAAATGGGTACTCTCTTTGTTTCTTATTCGTTGATACCATAAAAAGTGATTCTGTGGCGATTTGTGGTGTATACAAAGCCTTCCTTCCAGCCTTCGATTGGTGGAGCGATTGGGTTTAAATCAGTAGCTGTGGTGCAGAAGCCTTCATGTTTAATTTCCTTTGAGGGTGGATAACTTATGCCTTCGTTCGGGTAGTCAAATGTCTTTTACCCTTCTCAAGACTTCAAAATTCTGGAAAAAAGAAAATGTCAGGTATCCAGCAGAATTGTTTGCAGCTGAAATTGGTATTTGTCTCAAATACCACTTATGAGAGCCAATAATGTATAAGGGCAGTATCGTGATATGAGGAAAAGTTTATACCTCTCTCCACATACTATAGTTGTCTGGTAATCTTCGGTAAATTTTCATTTTTCTCCCTTGACCAGTTCTACATCAAGGCTTCTCATTTGGGAGAGTGATTTCTTAGCATAGTACAAGAGGTTAGGTCAAGTGGCCTCGTCTCCCATTCTGATTCCGCATGCTGTCCTTTGGGGCCTGTAGTGGATATCAGTCCAAAATGACATTAGTTTCTAATACTCTATACTTTGTTGGAACAATGCCTCCCATCTCCTCTCAGTGTATTATGTCTCTGTGCAGCTTCTATAAAATCAAGTACAGGAAAACTCTGTCAATCTAGGTGTGTAAGGAAACTCCTGGGGGGTGAGGGAAGTCATCAGCAATATGGATTACAACACTTCTTAGCAGATCATAGGATCATCATAGTTCATCATAGGATGGATAGATTTAAAAACTGAAAGGGACCTTTAAGTCATCTAGTCTAACACCTTGTTTATAGGTGAAAGAAACTGAGGGGCCCAGAGATGGAAAGGGACTGGATAGAATCCTAAAGAGCTGGCTCAAGGCATTTACAGGTTAAAGGATTTCTTCCAGGGTCACAGAGCTTTGTGTGCTATGCAATCATTTTTCAGTCATGTCCACTTCTTTGTGACCCGACTTGGAGGGTTTCTTACAAAGATACTGGAGTAGTTAGCCATTTCCTCCTCCAGCTCATTTTACAGATGAGGAACCAAGGCAACGGGTAAGTGACTTGCCCAGGGTCACATAGCTAGTAATGGTCTGAGGACCAGAATTTGAACTCACAAAGAATGAGTCTGCCTGGCTCCAGCCCTGTGCTCTACTCCCTGTGCCATCCAGACCTGTAGAGGTTATATTCAAGGTAAGATTTGGAACATGGTCCATCCTGGATTCCAAACCAAACACTCTATCAACTAGTTACCAATGCCTCTGCCTCTAAGTAAACACACCAAGATCGTACTCAAATCAAAGCTGCTTCTAATCTTCTAACCCACTTTAATAAATGTTCACCTAACAGAACTGTCTTATGTTGTAAGGAGCAGGACTTTGAAGAGGTGACTCGCTGGGAGTGCAGTTTTGTTTAGTTATCTTTAGAATTGGATAGCTGTCATAAACATTTATTAAGTGTCCACTATGTGCATTGTGCTAAGCACTAGGGATACAAAGAAAGGGCAAAAGACAGTCCCTGCCCTCAAGAAGTTCACAGTCTATATAATGTGTTAGAATGCTCTTGAAAGTTGCCCATGGACACCATTTAGCTGCCACAAGCAAGGAATCACTGTTTACCAAGAGAAGAAAAGGAACTTAGGATACTTGGGCTTTGAACTCTATAAGCTGCAACGAGCTTCAGGATGGAACCAGGCATGTGTGGACATCAAAAGACACCAAATCAAAAGATCATAATAGCGACTATTGAATGTGTAGATATGAGGTTTATTGTTAAAATTTTTTGTGAGGGCAATTGGGGGTTAAGTGACTTGCCCAGGGGCACACAACTAGTATGTGTGTTAAGTGTCTGAGGCCGAATTTGAACTCAGGTACTTCTGACTCCAGGGCCGGTGCTCTATCCACTGCACCACCTGCTGCCCCGAGGTTTATTTTTTAAAGGGGTTTGGTGGGGTCCATATGTTCTTCCAATGTAGAAAAAAATTATTGACCTTGGGTTGAGGGAGTATCCATCTGCTCTGTCCAGTACAGTAGACATTACTGATTGGAACGTACCGACTTTGATCGCACGCTACACAATTATGTAACTAGGAATTTTTTTCTTCTGGACAAAATCAGTTGTTAGGGGTTGGGGAAAGGACAGCTGTGATGCAGAAGATAGTTTGATCATTACTATAACTGAACTGGGATAGGAGATGGTCCCGGAATGGGTTGTGGGAAAAACAGGCCGCAGGAGAGGAGTTGTGATGACTCCAAGAAGCTGCAGGTTTCAGTTCAGGGATACTTGTACTACACATTGGTGTGGCTGGTGGTAGGCATGTCCTAGATGAGGTATGGTCAGTCCCCTAGTACCAAGACATATCCCTCCCTCCTTTTCCAATTCCCAGCATCGTTTGCACCAGATGTTTGGCTTCCTGGGCAAAAGTCCACTCACTTCATGCTGGTTATGGTTTCTGCTCTGCATTCAGTCACTTTGAATCATCCAAACCCTTCCTCTGTTTCTTTCTATGTATAGATGCGATTAAACAGCATAGGTACAGATGCTAGAAACAAAAAATAATTTGTATGTATATAGAATGACATTATGCTTTTCTATAGAAGCAGACATTAGAAAAGCAAGTCCCTTCCCTTTCACATCTGTATCTTTGCCTCAAACAGGACAATAAGTAATGCTTATCCATCCCTTAGTCATTGCTCTCCTTGATCCCGGTCGGATTGCGAAAGAGGTCAGGGTTCTTCCAGTGACCTCCATATAGCAACGACTACCTTTCTTTGCGAGTTACCACCACAACATGTATTATATGTGCTCTGAGGGATAACTTTGGGAAAAGGGGGAAACCAGGGCAATTGCTGGAGCGTATTTTTTAAATGGCACAGTGTATAATTTAATAGGATGTGTGACTGGCGTAAACCTATCTCCACTGCCATCCCCACCTGGAGACATAAGAAGAAATTGATATGTAATCATTTTGTCACTCTCACACTCTGACAAAGCTTTTCCATATTTTTATTACCAAACACTATAAAGTGTACAAAATGCACATGATATAGTGGTACTTGTATGCTCCGTTCCAAAGTGGACTTTCTATTGCAGAAGAACTGAGCATGATATTCTTGAGATAGATTTGGTCCAAGGACTGGGGGAAATGTAATATTTTCGGGATCTAACCCCTCCTTCCCCCACCCCACAATTCTCTGACCAATGAGTGACTTTTTATGATTTGAACTGAAATGTCCTTTTGATTAATTTGTACAAGGGTGGACTTTATTCATAAGAGAGGTGTCGGCTTCTAGTATGTGCTGGGAAAAGCAATATAATGGATCAGAAAAACATATTTTTTTCTGGGTAGTATTTCCTGCAAAATAAAGCACATGAGAGTCATATATAATAACCTGAACTGATTCCCTCTATATCCTGGAAATGTTAAAGGGTATAAAGGAATTGAAAAATCAAAGCTAGAATACCATGGTTCATTAAAATTATTTCATATCCTTTCTTCAAAATAGTAATGTTCTAGACTATAAGCTCTAAGAGGGCAAGGAATGCATCTTTGTACATGCTTCAGCACCTACCTAAAATAATACTATGCCTATAGTGGTCACTTAATGTTGATTTGAAGATAACTTTTATGGAATGGATGATGAGTATTCCCTTTGAGTAATAGGGCTTAGAGTTAAGAAGATTCATTTTCCCTAGTTCAAATCTGGCCTCAGATACTCACTAGTTGTGTGGCCCTGGGCAAGTCAATTAACCCTGTTTGCCTTAACTTCCACATCTGGAAAAGGAGATGGAAAAGAAAATGGCAAACCACTCCGGTTTGTCAAGAAAACCCCAAATAGTATCATGAGGAGTTGGACATAACTGAATCTTTAAAATAACAGCAACAAATTTTATAATCCCAGAGTAATTTAGGTGTGTTCAAAGTCATGTAAACACTAAATTCTAAAGCCCTTATAAAATCTATTTAACTTCAGGCCAGCTTTTACTGGCCAAGAGTTCCTGAATCCTGGCCCATTAGGAAGAGTACATTTTCCCTTGACTTAATCTGATGCTATCAATTAGGAGTATATATTTTTTCTTTAAAAGTAAAGTCTTGGGGGCAGCTAGGTGGCACAGTGAATAAAGCACCGGCCCTGGATTCAGGAAGACCTGAGTTCAAATCCAGCCTCACTTACACTTACTAGCTGTGTGACCCTGGGCACGTCACTTAACCCTCATTGCCCCACAAAAAAAAAGAAAAGAAAAGAAAAGAAAAGTAAAGTGTTATTAATGCCTTTTAAATATTGCTTACTCATTTCCTGGCATATTTCTACCCCCAACTAAATCTTCCCCTCCTATAACTAAAAAGAGTTATTCAGAACCAACCTCATTTGACAGCATATCCAACATTCCCCGCTCCTGGTCTTCCATCTTTCTATCAAGAGCAAGAAAGTTTGTTTGATTACCTGTTCTCTAGGATTAAGATGGGATGTCACAACTAATGTATGTTTAGCTACCTTTTATTTCTGGTTTCTCAGTCATACAGATTGTTTTGCCTATTTTGCTATATATCAGTTCATAAAGTTTTCTTAATTCCTCCTATTTGTTATTTCTTACAGTAAAAGAATACATTCATATGCTATAATTTGTTCAGCTATGCTGAAGTCAAAGGGTGTTTAATTAGTTTCCAGGGGTTTGGGTTTTTTTTGCTACCAAATGAAACAAAACATTGATCCAAAATTTTTCAGTATTGATTGAACACTTTTTTTATCTTAGGAATATATATTTATAGAGATATAGATATATCTATCTATGTGTGTGGGAAAGAGAGAGAGAGATTTCTGAATTAAAGTGTATAAATAACTAAAAATAACTTTCTCTGACAATTCCATTTCTTCTCAAAATTGTTGAATCAATTCAAATCTGCACCAACATTGAATTCATATACCTGTCTTCCGACATTCCCCCCTCCCAGCACTCACTATTACTATTTCCAGATTGTATCTTAGTCAATTTGACAGGAATGAGGTGAAACATGGAAGTTGTGTTAGTTTATGCTTCTCTTATTATTGTGATTTGAGCATTTTTGTTTCACTTGGTTATTGATAGTTTGTATTTCCTCTTTGAAAATTATTTGCCTCTTTTACTTTAATCATTTACATATTAGGAAATGGCTCTTAGTCTTCCTATATAGCTGTTTTAACTTCCTAAGTGTCTTGAATATCAGCTTTTCCCCAGTTGTACAATGTTTCTTTCATCTTTGATATATCTTCTTGTTTTAGCTGCATGGATCTTATTCACATGGAAAGGCTTAGTAGATCATAGGATCATCAATTTTGTGAAACTGAAATTTTCTATTTTATCTTTTAATCCTTGTTTGGTTAAGAATGTCCCTCTAGTCATAGTTCTGAAAGGTGTGCCTCTTTCTATTCATATTCTCTCTCTCTCTCTCTCTCTCTCTCTCTCTCTCTCTCTCTCTCTCTCTCTCTCTCTCTCTCTCTCTCTCTCTCTCTCCTTTTTATGATGTGACACCTTAGGGCACTTAACAAATGTAGGTACCAGGAGTTAAGTAAACTTGGTAAGAGCACATGTGGTAGAGAGTCACATGAGGAGAACAACTGGGAGTCTGTTATCCAACTGTTGTCCCAGTATACTTTTCTTTCTTATGCATGGCCTTCTGGGGACCTCAGAACCCCAAGCAAAAGAAAAGAAGCTTCAGAAATAGGGAAATAAACTGAAAAATTATGATAGAGACCAGAGAGAAGAAATTTGTTAGGGAATGCCTATATATTTTCCACTTGGGTCCAAATACATGTCAAATCAAACTTTTATTGTGAGAGGGAGGCTTTCTATTATACACAGATTCATTCAACTGTACACAGACTTACTGATGTGAATCTTATGGACTGGACACTAAGGTGAAATTTCTGCTGTCTTTAGAATTTGGCTGTACTAGAGAGGCTGGTATAAAATAGTTCACTTTATTTTCATCAATGTTGACCACTCTCTTGACTCTGGAGGAGGTTGAAAGTCTGCAGTCTAGTAAGTACGGGGATCCAAATTTCTCAATCCACTTTCATTTTTCAAGGGGATACCTGTAACTGTCAAGTAACCCTGAAATTCCACTCTGAGATGCAGCTGGAATTGTATTCTTCTAGCCTCCAGTGGAAAGTGCCAAATTGCATCACTGTTGTACCTCTGTGTAAAGACCAGACACACTGATATTCAGGTGAAATGTGCTGCTTAGACTTCAAGGGCTGGAGGAAGACTGGACCAGCAGCCTGTTTCATCTCTTGCCTTAAATACCCTGAGAGTGATTAGGTATTTTATGGATTCTGCATACTCCGTTGGTAACTTGTCCCTGAGTTTAATGAGAAATAGGATTAGGATGTTTTCCATCAAGCCTAGAGCTGGCACAAGACATTTGAACACCCAAGGCTAGATTCTAAAGTTACATCTCCTGTGGGTTACTATCCACTAGTGACATTTATGCAGCACCTTATATATACATTGCCTCATAGTGGCATGACAATAGCCCTATGAGGCTGGTTCCACAGTTATTATTATGCCCATTTTACAGATGAGGAAATTGAGGCTTAGAGAGATTAAGTGACTTGCCCGGGGTCAAAAAGGTAGTGTTAGAGAAAAGATTCAAATGCAGGATTTTCTGATTCTAGGCCCACAACCTTATCCAATTCACTAAACTGGCTCACATTAGCAGAAACATGCAAAGTATCTTAAAGAGGGATAAATTTGAGTGATATCTCAGAAGATTTCCATACTGGTACCATTTGGGATGACTAGGTAGTGTAAAGAATTAATTGTTATTTGAGGTTTTTATGACCCCATCTTTTGGCTAGAATTTTTTTTTTAAAAAACCTTGGCACGCAAACTGGCCTCTGGGGCTCTGCAAATGGCATGGTGCTCCACCCACTGGTTGTAGCCGTCACCATGGTGCTGGCACCTCACGTCATCACCACTCACAGATGCCTACATGAGCCTGGCAAAATTATAATGATTGGAAGCCTAGTGAGTGCAGTCATGTGACTGGCAGAGTGGCCAGCCAATTGGCTGGGGGCTGCCTAGGGTTTGCTGGGAAGAGGGAGGAGAATTTGCCATTCTGGCTGGAAACTAAAAGGCAACAGGAGCGCTGCTGTGCATTCTCAGCTGATTCCTAGGTGCTGGTGTTATTCAGGTTGTATAATGTTCCTTTCCCCATTTTATTTCCTTTCTCTTGATCCTACTGATCCTGTTTATGTTTTTTTTTTTTAAGTTCCTTCTTGTTAAATAAATCCTGCTCTGTTTTGAGGGAGGCTGCCAGTCTCCTTCCTTGCCCCAATATTGCAGCAAGCCGATTAGTTAACATTCCCCACAGTAGAAAAGACAGGAAGAAGCCCAGGAATTATGCGTCAACAGACTTCTTTATATGCTACAAAATGGCTTTATTCAGTTCTTCATAGGCAGAAAACAGGACATATTTTGAAATGCTATTTGCCTTTAACTCTATAACTGAGGCAGTTGCAAGGCCTAATCAATTGAATAAGACATTCATGGAAATACAATGGAGGTTACTAGGAATAGCAAGTCCCAACTAATAGGCATCTTAGAGGCCTAGTCCTTTTATGGAAAAAAAGAATTTCCCATTAAAATGATAATTGGCAATTTATGCTCATTTGTAAGAGTTGGTAAGAAATAGAAGGTTGCTTAAATTTCCACCACAGAAGCAATTCTGATTAATGTTGTTATTGTTCAGTCATGCTTGACTCTTTGTGATCCCCATGGACTATACTGTCCATTGGTGTTTTCTTGGAAAAGATAATGGAGTGGTTTGCTGTTTCCTTCTCCAATGGATTAAGACAAACAGAAGTTAAGTGACTTTCCCAGGGTCACATAGCTATTAAGTATCTGAGGCCAGATTTGAATTCACTCAGGTCTTCTTGACACCAGGTCCATCACGCTATCCACTGAGCCATTTAGCTGTCTATGAAGAAGCTCAAAACCAATGCTATAAAACTCCTGTCTTTGGGTAAAAGGTAGAACAGAGGTAAAAGAGAGAAGGAAAATAAAATTTAGGTAGGCTACTAATCTCAGAGAAAAGGGCAAGGAAATTGGCAAAAGATATGCACAAGAGGTACATACACCCAGAGAGAAATCTGAGCGAATTTCTTAAACTACTTGTCATTTCATTAGATACTAAACAATGTGATTTTCAAAAGGTGAGCAACATTAATAACTCACATTAATATAGTACTTTAAGATTTACAAAGTACTTTCTCTATGACATTCTTGTGAGCTAGGCAGGAAAAGTCTCATTTCCCATATTTTATAGATGTGGAAACTCCAAGACAGAGAAGTTAAATGTTTTGTTCCTAGCCACACAGCTCATAGACATCAGAGCTAGGATTTGAATCCATTTTTCCTATGTCAAAGTCTAGTACTTTTCCTCTCTAATAATCTGTCTCTCATGCTTTTGTGGGGGAAGCACTCCTCCATATATACACACACATATGTATATGTATTTACATAAATTTATACCATGTTTATATATATATACACATACATGTATTTTTATAAATACAATATACACACTGTACACCTGTGGTGTGAAACTCAAATAGAAATGGAACCTTTGTGGGTGGTATAGACTTGGTATATTACATATATGTAATTACATACATGTACACACATAAGCATATATACACATACACGAAACAGAAGATGGACAAAGATGGGTACATCAGGTCATCTATGTGGATATGAAACTTGAACTTGACAGATCTCTCAGTTTTTTAAGCCATTTTGTTGGTGTTTACTAGATTCTTTGGGGAAGATGGAGGAGTTTCCTTGCTGATCTCTCTGATTGCACACTCCCCCAATTCCAATCCAGACTAATTCACATGAAATTAATCTTCCTAAATACTGCTTTCATCACATGAATCTCCTCTTCAAGAATCTGCGGTTCTTATTGCCTGAGAAAGAATGAAACAAGCATGATCAGAAGAATGATTTACACAATAACAACACTGTACAAACAAGGACTAATGATGAAACATACTATCCATTAGAGGGAAGCGATAGACTTAGCATACAGAATAAAACACACACAGACACACACACACACACACACACACACACACACATTTCTATACACCCAGCAACAGAATTTGTTTGACTTGACTATGCACATTTTTCTTTTTAATTTTTCTTTATTTTATTTTTAAAATTATTTTTCAAAGAAGAAATTTGTTTTCCCCCCAATAGGGTGGGAAGGAAATAAAATAGATGTCATTTTTTTAAAAACAGAAAAGTGGAGGGTGTTACAAATGTGAAATGCTGCATGCACTTTCAGATGAGATCATTGTATTATTAGTTTTACTTAACTGTTTTACTTTCTTATAAGAGCCCTCTCATGAAATGAGGCTAATTTGTTAATGCTTGTGCTGTAAAAACAAAACATATCAATAAAACTTGTTTTAAAAACAACACACACATCAGCGTGAAACTTCTGCCTGGCTGAATTGGCCCTCCATAGTCTGGATTCGGTTTTGCCTGGAGTTTGGTGACACATTATAAGCATCTTAAACATATGATCACTGATAATTCGCACCCACAAAAAGCTACCTTCAATCAAGATATTTCTAGATACTTCAACATATCCTGTCATTCCTGTTTTGTATGTGCTGCAACAATCCCCCATACTTGTTATTAATATCTGTATGTTTATCCATTCACTGTAATAATAGCATTATATACCAATTTAAGGTTCACAGAGTTTGAGTGCTATATATATGCATATATGCATGTATACATACTTATATGCAAGTAAATACATACACGTATATATGTGCATGTATGCATGTGGTTGTTGTTCAGTCTTTCAGTTGTGTTTGACTCTTCATGACCCTATTTGGGGATTTCTTGGCAAGGATCCTAGAGTGGTTTGCCATTTCCTACTCCAACTCATTTTATGGATGAAGAGACTGAGACAAACAGGGCTGGATTTGAGGAATTCTTCCTAACTCGAGGTCCACTGCTCTATCCACTGCACCACCCAGCTGACCAGGTGTGTGTACACACACACACACACACACACACACACAGATATCTTCACAGCAACCCTGTGAAATCTGTGCTGTTATTACTCCATTTTATAGATAAGGAAACTGAGGCTAAGAGAAGTCAAATGACTTAGGATCCTACAGCTACTGAGTTTCTAAGGCAAGTTCAAATTCAAGTCTCATTCCAGTCTAGTACTCTGTCCTATACTAGACTAAACTCCTGTGTTAGCCTGAATTAGATTAACATATAATTGGGAAACATTTTAAAAAAATATAACATTTTGTGGTGGTTGTTCAGTTATGTGCAGCTCTTTGTGATCCCATCTAGAGTTTTCTTGGCAAAGATATTGAAGTGATTTGTTATTTCTTCTCCAGTTCACTTTACAGAGGAAGAAACAGAGGCAAACATGGTTATGTGACTTTTTCAGAATCACACAACTAGTAAGTATCTGAGGCCAAATTTGAACTCAGGAAGATAAGTCTTTCTGATTCCAGGCCTGACACACTATCTGCTGTGCTCCCTAGCTGCCCTATTAAACAAGGTAGATATTAATTTATGGCTTTCTAAGTCAATATGAAGCCTGAAGGTATTTGTTTCTATCTGAGCTTGACACCACTGCTCCATACCAAACTACATCTCATTAAGTCAACAATGTAGGTTGGTACATAGGTAAAGTCCTAGAGTTGGTATCAAAGTACCTGGGTTTGAAGCCTGACTCTATCCTTTACTATCTGTGTGACTTTGGGTGAATTACTTAATGTCACTGGACCTCAGTTTCCTAATGTGTAGAATGAAGTTAAGTTGTTGTTTTCATTGTTTCAATCATGTCTGAGTCTCTGACCCCATTTGGGGTTTTCTTGGCAAAGCTGCTGGACTGGTTTGCCATTTCCTTCTCCATGAGGTTGAATTAATTGCTTTCTAATGTTTCTTCCAGCTCTGCATCCATGATCATGTGATCTTGCATGTAGTATGTCAGTACTGTATGTTTCTACCTTACCTATCCAAAGCACCACATGGTTACAAAACACTTACATTATATCATCTGATCAACCAATCAACAAGCATTTATTTAATTAATTAATTTATTTAGTGAAGCAATTGGGGTTAAGTGACTTGACCAGGGTCACACAGCTAGTAAGTGTTAAGTGTCTGAGGCCGGATCTGAACTCGGTTCCTCCTGACTCCAGGGCCAGTGCTCTATCCACTGTGCCATACAGCCGCCCCAACAAGCATTTATTAAGGACCTACTATATGCTGTGTATATTCTATGAACCAGGAATACAGAGACAATAGGGAAACAATGCAGGCACCACCAGCATACTAAACAGGAAGGGAGAGGGACAGGCAAATTCCAGGAGCCCTGTAGAAGCTCAGAGAAGGTATCTGGCTAGAGTGCTATTTATCTCCCATTGAATATATCTAGTCAAGGTTTAAGAATCTAGATCCAAAAGGAAACCTGCTTTCCTGGTGCTTATGGAACAAGGTATCACCTAGTTTATAATCATCAACTTAATCCTTTTCAGGAAATTCTCATTACACAAAAGGTAATCACAAATAAAAAACAATAAATAAGCCCATTTATTTAAGTAAAATGGCGAATAGAAACCAGAGAAGTTAAACAGATTAGAATATACCAAAGAATACATATAAATGACTAAGCATTTTAGCTGGGAGCAGGATGAAATCTCAGCTCATACTGGGAGAAAAAGACCTGGTTGGTTCATGAAGAAGAGGTATATTTTAACAGTCTCTAGAATTTCAAACAAGTCCAGAAACATGGTATAGGGTCAGCTTTCCATGCATGTGTGCCATTTTAAAGTCTTTCTCCTTATAGTATCCTATGTTCATATGTCTCTCCAAAGAAACTCTCACACCAAATCCATGTTTCTTACTTAAAATACACAGCTTTGCACCCAACTTTCTTTCCAACAATCAATTAATATTTATTTATCTATTTATCTATCTATTTATTTATTTGTTTATTCATTCATTTATTTATTTTTGGTAAAGCAATTAGGGTTAAGTAACTTGCCCAGGGTCACACAGCTATTAAGTGTCAAGTGTCTGAAGTTGGATTTGAACTCAGGTCCTCCTGACTCCAGGGCCGGTGCTCTATCCACTGTGCCACCTAGCTGCCCCTTCAATTAATATTTATTAAGTGCCAGGCACTGCCCTATGAACCAAGGATACTAAAAGAAGCTAAAGTCAGTTCCTGCCCTTAAGGAACTTACAATCAATTGGGGGAGATAGCATGCAAGGAAATATACACCAAGCAAGCTATGCACAGGAGAAATAGGAAATAAATAAAAGAGAGAAGGCACTAGAATTAAGAGGGGATGGGAAAGACTTCCTTTAGAAGATGGAATTTTAGTTGGAGCTTAAAGGAAGTCAGGGACGCCAGTAGACAGAGTTGAGAACAGAGAACATTCCAGGTTTGGGGGACAGCAAAAGAAAAGGCTTAGAGCCATGAGATGGAGTATCTTGTTCACGGAAAAACGAGGAGGCCAGTGTTGCCAGATCAAAGAATTTGTGGTGATGGGTAAGATGTAAGACGATTGGAGTTGGGGAGGAGAGAAAAATGATGAGACATGTAATCACAAATCACAATTTCCTTTGTATACACAGCAGCATGGAAAACACCCCGGCTTGATGTCAAGGTGGTTACACTATCAGGCAGAGGTGAGGAGGGAATGCATTCCAATTATGAAGGAAATGGAGTGCCTTTTATGAGAAATAGCAAGGATGTCATTTTGATTGGACCATAGAGTTCATGAAATGGAAGAGCTATAATAAGGCTAGAAATGTAGGTGGGGTCAGGTTCTTAAGTACGTTAAATGCTAAATGGAAGCATTTATATTAGCCTCTGTAGGTAACAGTGAGTCACCGATGTTTATTGAATGAGGATGTGACATGGTAAGATATACACTTTAGGAAAATAACTTTGGCAGCTCCGTGGAGGATGCATTGGAGTGGGAGAAGAATTGAGGAAGAGAAATCAATTAAGAGGCTGTAACAATAACCCAAGGGAGTGGTGGCAGTGATACAACAACTCTGTGAGGTAAGTAGTACACACATTCTTATCCATGTTTTATAGATAAGGAACCTGGAATAAGGATAAATACTATCCATATTTTATATATAAAGAACCCAGGGTTACAGTTAGTTACTGGTGGGCCGGAACTTGAATCCAGATCTTTTGACACCAGTTATAGTGTTTTTTATTATACCCTATTGTCTCTCTCATTACTAGCTATGCTTGTCCAAATCGAGTTATTTGTTGATCAGCTAGGAAGAAAGGGATAGAGGAAGGGATGGAGGGAAGAGAGGAAGAGAGAGTGAGTGAAGAATGAGGAGGAGGAGGACAATGACAACGAGGATGATGAGGATGACAAGGACGATGAGGAGGAGGACGAGGACGGGAAAGGAGGAAGGGAAAGAAGATGGAATGGTAGCTAGAGAGTCTCAGAGTTGGAAAGACTTGGGTCCAAGTCCTGTCCCTAACACATGCTGGCTGTATGATCCTGGGAAAGTCACAACCTCTTAGTGCCCCATTCAATTCTCTTTGAAGAATTGTTGCAGAGAAGATACAGATCTGAAATAAGGTAAAGATTTTGCCCCAGGACAGAGGTGCCCCAGGACACAGGCTGGTAGCACTCCTGAGTGACACAGGAACCAGATTAATATGTAACTGGGAAATAGTTAACAAAATAAATAAAAATACTAGAAAACATAGATAATGTTGATATGTGGTTTTCAAAGTCAACATGTGACTGAACAAGCTGTGGTATATGATTGTAATGGAATATTATTGGGCTATAAGAAATGACAAGCAGGATGATTTCAGAAAAACCTGGAAAGACTCATATGAACTGAAGTTTAGTGAAGTGAGCAGAACCAGCAGAACATTGTGCACAGTGACAGCATTATGCTACGTGAGCAATCCTGAATGACTTAACTATTCTCAGCAATGCAATGATCCAAGACAATCCTAAAGGACTAATGATGAAACATACTATCCACCTCCAGAGGAAGAACTGATATTGATTGAACACAGACTGAAGCATGCTATTTTGCACTTTCTCTTTTTTTTACTTGAGGCTTTTTATGTAAAATGACTAATATGGTAATGTTTTACATATTTGCACATGTATAACCTATACTGATTACTTGCAACCTTGGAGAGGGGGGAGGTTAGGGAAAAAGGGAATGAGAGAGGGATAGAATTTGGAACTTAAAACTTTAAATAAACAAGTAAATCCTAAAAATAAATAAATTTTAAAAATGAATGAATGAATGAATAGATTCCAATATGCTTATCATGTCAAAGAAAAGCTCCAAAAGAAAAAACAAACAAAAAACCACAGTCAACATGTGCCCACAGGGATCTTTTTTTTAATCATAAAAGTATTTTATTATTTTTCAGTTACATATAAACATTTGTTTTCATAATAATTTTAGTTCCAAATTGTTTTTCCCTCCCTCCCATTCCTCCCCCTCCCCAAGACAGAAAGCAATCTGGTATAGGTTATATATGTACAGTAACATTAAACATATTTCTGCATTAGTCATGTTGTATAAGAAGAGTCAGAACAAAAGGAGAAAACCTCAAAAAAGAAAAAAAAAACACACAGGGGAAAAAAAAACAGTATGATTCAATTCTTTTTTCTGAATGTGGAGAATATTTTCCATCATGGGTCCTTTGAAATCGTCTTGGATCATTGTATTGCTGAGAAGAGCTAAGTCTATCACAGTTGATCATCAATCACACAATGTTACTGTTACAGTGCACAACATTCTCCCGGTTCTGCTCACTTTACTCAGTATCATTCCACTTAAGTTTTTCCAGGTTTTTCTGAAATCTGCCTGCTCATCATTTCTTATAGCACAATAGTATTCCATTACATTCATATACTACAACTTGTTTAGTCATTCCCCGATTGATGGGCATTCCCTCGATTTCCAATTCTTTGCCACAACAAAGAGAGCTCCTATAAATATATTTGTGCATGTGGGTCCTTTTGCCTTTTTTATGATCTCTTTGGGATACAGAACTTGTAGTGGTATTACTGGGTCAAAGGGTATGCACACTTTTATAGTCCTTTAGGCTAGAATTGCTCTCCAGAATGGTTGGATAAGTTCACAACTCTACCAACAATGCAATAGCGTTCCAGTTCTTCCACAGCTTCTCCAACATTTTATTATTTTCCTTTTTTTGTCACATTAGCCAATCTGATAGGTGTAAGATGATACCTCAGAATTGTTTTAATTTTCATTTCTCTAATCAATAGTGATTTAGAGCATTTTTTCATATGGCAATAGATGGCTTTGATTTCTTCATCAGAATGATTCCACATAAATCTTTATGTATGGTTTAGTGGCCCCTGTTTCTATTAGAGTTTGATACCACTGTTTCAGGGGGATTCCTTAAACCCTCACTAAATCATAGTTTGGTATCACTCTCTCTCTGCAACAAGAAAAACTCATGTTTAGATAGGTGTGTTTTAGCTGTAAACTGTTGCCTGATGGTGAAGTAGATTAATATAAGTGTTATCCTCTTTTTACAGATACAGAAACAGCTTAATCTAGACTCTGTAAGCTTAAATCACTTGTTGAATGAACATCACACAGTCAGAAAATGGAAGATCCAAGACTCACACCCTGGTCTTTTAAATCCAAGTTCAGAAATGGCTGGGCCATGATGCCCTACTGTCTCTCCTTTCAGCCATCTGCCTCTCCACTGCCATTTCAGATTAAGATGAAATTTTGAGTGTCAGCTCTGACCTGCTTCAATGATCATGATCAGTTAGCACTCAGTTTACCAAATGGTGTTCCAGTGAGTTGCACAGCAAAAACCATTGGTAGTTTACCTGAAAAGCAATGATGATGACTTATGGGCTCAAGTACATAATATTTCTTTTCTGTATTTTATCTAGCCCAATAAGTGCTTATATCGCTGGATACAGGAAAGACTGTTTATTCTCCAGAACTGACATTCCATTAAAAACATTAAACATCAGGATTAGCCCCTAAGCTTCCATCATGTCTTCTGCCACAAACATTTGTATATTTTTTTCTCCTGTCAGTTCTTGACACTTGATTCACAATTTTTTTATACAAGGTAAAATCATGTTATATTCCTTGTTTAAGAAAAAAGCTAACCACCTTGGGATTTGGGGAAGTCTGGGATTGGAGGGTGGTATTTGATGGGAAAAGAGGAATTTAGTAATTTCAATTCCACCACTTTTTAAAAAAAAATTTCAGTTCAACAATCATTTAACAAGCACTCACTAGATAGAAGGCACTGTGTTAGGCTGGGGATACAAAGAAAAAAAAAACCAGCCTGTGGCCTTGAACATTCTAGGAGAGGAGGGAGAGGAATTAATTTAGCTGGCTTTAGTTAGATATTGCACATATCATATCTGCTTCTCTGGGGTCTGGTATCCCATAAAACAAAACTGCAGGCATTCTTTTCAACAAACATCTACTTGTATTTAGGTTTAACTATGTGCAAGGCACTGTTCTAAGAGTGAAATGCATCAAGAGGCACTTATTAAACATCTACTATGTTCCAAGCACTTTATTAAGTTCTAGGGATAAAATAATTAAATATCTCCTGCTCTAAAGGAGTTTATTCTCTACTAGGGGAGAGGGAACAGGACATATGCACAGAGAAGTAAATAAAAGTATATGTGAAATAAATACAAATTAACTGATAAAGCTGAGGAAGTGTTTAAAACTGGAGGAATCAGAAAGGGTACCTTGTAGGAGGAAGCATTTCAGCTGATCCTCTCAAAGATTCTAAGTTATAGTTATGTGTATTGTGAGAGGGAGTTTCCCTCCTTATTGTTTCCCTTTATCCATGAAATCACAAGATCTTATCCCTAAGTAGTAATAAATACATGTTGAATTGGTCTGTTTTTTTTTTTCATTTTGTCTACAGTGATGATCTCTTGAGGCAGTAGAGTACAACCTCAGAGTAAAAGTTGGAGAGAACCCCAGAGGCCATTTAGTTCAACTGATACCTGAATAAGAATCTCTCCCCTCCTTACCCCCCACCACCACCCCAAGAACTTGGACATGTAGTCATCCAGACTCTATTTAATCTGGTCAGTGGGTAACCACTACCTCTCAAGGCTGCCAGCTCCATTTTACTGCAAGAAATTCAATTCAATTCAAGATGAGAAATAATTCTCACTTTTGCACAAAGAACTGTTCTAGGTGAGAAATGTTTTAAGTACTATGGTATATTGCAGGGTTAAAAAAACACCCAGAAATCAAACACTTCTTGCCTTCAAGAAACTTCCATTCTAGTGTGGGAGAGAGATCACAACACATTAGGAAGACTTTTCCTTACATCAATCCTAAATCAGAGTTCCTGCAAGTTATCTCTATTGCTTCTAGTTCTACCTTCTGGGGCCAAGTTGCTCTAATCCCTCTTCCAATGGCACCCCTTCAAACACTGAAAGACAACTAACATGCTGGATAATTTTTACAGGCTAAGTTCTTTAAGTTCTTTCAGCTTAGCCTTGTGTGGTATGGTCTCCAGGCTTCTCATAGTACTGATGATCCTTCTTTGGACTCATTTGTCACAGTTCTTCCTAATATGTGGTAAGATATTATGGAGGGAACTAAGTGATTCCAACTAGCTAGTTGTAAAAAAAAAAAAAGATCTGAGGCTCAAATATAATTGATGACAACAACAACAACAACAACATTTATATAGCTCTTAACGGTTTGTAAATTACTTTATGTGATTTTATGAACACAATCAGCACATCTTTTCTGAGACACGGCAGGTGAAATGGCCTCTCCTCTAAACTGTCCTCATGCTCAATTTATATGTATGAAAATGTTGAAAGTGACAAAGTATAATATGCTACAGGCCCTAAGACCCTCTTGAATTGCTACTGATCCTTTGGGATTATCAAAGGGAGAATTGTTCTCTTACAATTCTAGAGAGAGCACTGTCATACCCTTGGGAGGCATGGAAAGAATCTTACTGGTGCTGAAAGATCATAGGAAAATTTATTTTAAAATTAGATATGACTTTAAAGTTCATTTAGTTCAACCTTTTTTATTTTACAGATCAGAAAGATGAAGGCTAGAAATGAAAATGACTTATCTAAGACCATTCAGGTAGAAGGTGGGAGAGCAGCCATTTGAATTCAGGCTTTATTCACCTAAATCTAGTACTTCCTCTCTGCATAATGTTTTTGAAGTTTTTGTGTAAAAGTACAAAGAATGTAGATGTCACAGTTCAGGAAAATAGCAAAAAAGCAACATAACATTTAATTTTCATTGGAGAATGACTAAAAGGAATGATGAGAGAATTTGTCAGGAGACAAACATTGGCTCACTAATAATAGGCATTTTGTATCAAAATCCATGGCTTGCTGTCCACCTTCCCTATTATAGGTTTGAGAGAAAACACATTAACCTGCCCAAATATAACCTGTTGAACTTAGGTCAAACTTTGATTTACCTTTCCCACCAAACTGTCTCTCCCTATGACATAAGTGGTAGGATGTTTGTTTCTCATCATCACTTAAAATACAAATTTGAGCTTCTGGACACTCAAACTTCCCATGGATACATCTAGCAGACAGCACAAATGTTTTAGAAAGACGAAAGTGTAGTTTGAATAATGAAATCTGCTTTTACTTCTTGAAGTTTCACTTGTAGAGCTTTCTTTTGATGCATTTTTCAGATGTCTTTCCTTTGATGTGATTGCAAAACAATCCCAAAGGTTATTTCTTCCTAGCTCTCTCAATCTCTTCCTCTAGTGGAAGTAGATCTATGAATTCTCTATGAAGGCTCATAATAGAGCCTTCAATGAGTTTATTCAACTCAATAAACATTTATTAAGCACCTACTATTTGTAAAGCATTTTGGTGAGAGAGCTAACCTTGAAAGTAGGAATAATTGAGTTCAAGTTCTGTCTCCGATATACACTGGTTGTTCGGCTCTATTTAAATTATTTAACCTGTCAGTGATCTAGGAAACTCTTTAAGACTCCAAATTGCATAAAACGTTCCGACTTGCATTTGTAGGGAGTTTCCTCATCTGGGAGTTTTCTTATCCATGAAATCACTCCTTCAGTCCCTAATCCTGTCATAAAGGATTAAATAGGAAAAAGTAGGGATAGCTAGGCAGTACAGTATTTAGAACACTGGACATGGATTCAGGAAGACTCATCTTTCTAAATTCGAATCTAGCTTCCAACACTGGTTGTGTGACCCTGGGCAAGTCACTTAACCCTGTTTGCCTCAGTTTCCTAATCTGTTTAAAAAAACTGGAAAAGGAAATGGCAAACCACTCTAGTATCTCTGCCAAGAAAACCCCAAATGGAATCATGAAGAGTTGGATATGACTGAAAAACAACTGAACAAAAGGGGAAAAGTAGAGGAAGAAAGATCTGCTAGGAGGCTACTGCAATAATTGGATGGTAATTAAGGTAATAGTTGAGGGAATAGAGAAGAGGTGATGGATTAGATAGAGGTCATGTAGGAAGACTTGACGGACAAGGCAATTGAGTAAACATAAGAGGTAAGAAAAAGAGAGGAGCCAAAAACAATCCAAAAATTTGGATGTGGGAAAATGAACACAACAGAAGTTCTGAAGTCAGAAGAAATGGAAGGTCTGGGGAGAAAGGCAGTAGTAGTTTTGGGAAATGTTAAGTTTAAGATACAAGTGAGATATCCAGGAAGAGAAATCCTGAAGACATATGGAGATCAAGTATCCGGAATTCAGAAGGGAAGCTAGAGCTAGGATTTTTGTTGTTCAGTAGTTTCAGTCATGTTTGACTCCTCATGACTTTATTTGGGGTTTCCCATTTCCTTCTCTGGCTCATTTTACAGATGAGGAAACTGAGGCAAACAGGGTTTGCCCAAGTAACTTGCTCAGGGTCACTCAGCCAGTATGTGTCTGAGACGAGATTTGAACTCAGGTCTTTCTGACTCCAGGCCCAGTGCTCTATCTACTGCACTCTGCATAGAGCAGGTCTTCCAGACTCCAATCTCTGTCTCTCAGGTAGGGAGGAATTAGCTTCTTCATTGATCAAAGAGATGAAAGGAAGAGGGGGAAATGGTATTTAAGAGATTTGAAGAATCAAAGAGGGTATTATATAATATAATATAGTATAATAACCCCTTGGGGGTCACTGTAGCAGGTGTTGAGAAGAAGCGCAATTGGGAGAAAACACATCCATTGGGAGCAAATGTATATCACTCTACTACTGAGATCCAGACATTTTCTTTTCATGTCCTACTGTCCCCCATAAAATTTAGTATTCAGAACTCTTGAGTACAGGCTATTCCCTTTGAATTTCACCCAGCTCTTGTACAACCACATGATGTTTGCCTTTTAAGACTCATACCTAGGTATAGACCCTGCCCCCTAAATGTGGGCCCTAGGCCTAGATAAAGAGTGTTCCTAGGAACCCATTACAATGCAGAAACTACTATGGGACAAATCACTGTGGGGCCGAACCCCAGCTCCAGTAATGGAGACCAAACCCTCTACTTCCTGGATCTGGATTTATGGTGGTAATGGGAATCTAGTTTTATGACTTTAGGGGAACTGTTTCCAAGCCTAGTCTGAAGTACTCAATTCTTGCTATATTCTGAGCCTCTACCCTCAATTCTATCCTCAAGGGAAGAGAAAAGCTGTTTTCTGACAGATCTTCCACTTCAGAAATCTACCCTCCTACAGAATGGGAGCACTGAAGAGGAGGTAATGGCTCTTGTGTTCCTGACCGCCAAGTGTTCCGAAGCCAGTGATGTTCAAGATTTATTTTTTCCTAAAATGCAAGTCTGATCATGTAACATCACCTTCCCCGCTATTCAATAAACTGCAGTGGTTCCCTATTGTCTGCAGCATCAAATATCAATTCCTCTGATTGGCATTCAAAACCCTTTATAACCTAGCCCCAATCTTACCTTTTCAGTCTTTTACCTTATTCCTCTTCATATACTCTAAAATGCAACGAAGCTGGCCTCCTTACTGTTCCGCAAACGAGACACTCCATTTCTGAATTCCGGGCAATTTTCAGTGGTTGTAACCCAAGCTTGGAATTTTTTCCACCCTAATTTCCATCTCTTGCTCTCCCTGACTTCCTTCAAGTCCCTTCTAAAATGCTAGCTTCTACAGGAAGCCTTTTCTCATTCCATTTAATACCAATACCTTCCCTCTGTTCATTATCTCCAATTTATCCTATAGACATCATGTTCATACACAGTCTGCTCCAGCCGACCAAACTCTTTCAGGAAACATTTGTTGTTGTTGATCAATCATTTAGTCATATGCTACTCTATGGACTTTGTGTGACCCTATGGATTTTTTGTCCATTAGGTTTTCTTGACAAAGATAGTGAAGTGGTTTGCCATTTCCATCTCCAGTGTGCCCCCATTGTATAGATGAAGAACTGAGGCAAATAGGGGTTAAGTGGCTTGCCCAGTCACACAACTAATAAGTGTCTTAGGCCAGATTTGAATTCAGATCTTTCTGTCTCCAAGCCTAGTGCTCTATCCATTGCACTACATAGCTGCACCTCAAAGAATATAGTGGATTCTTAATAAATGTCTGTTGACTGACTATGCATTTATCCCAGGAGGAGTGGAGGCACCTTGATCCTTCCCAAAATAAATTATAGAAGACACTGTGCTACAGGGTTAAACTTGCCTTGCTGGGTAAGGAAACATTTTCCCCAAGGCTCAGATGCTGCCCCTCTATAGTACATAGGGAGTGCCTCTTTAAGGCTAAGTTTGAAGGAAGATTCTAGATGCTCAGCAAAGCTTTCTGGTTCTACAGAAAAGCCAATGTTCCTAGAAACTGTAAAGTAGAATCTTGATTATGCAAACTGTGAGGCTGTGCTGACCCTGCAGACTGAGCCTGTTCCACGTTTAGTTCTGTTTTTTAGCTTAAATGAAGGATGTTTCCCTAGGGCAGACAGATGAAAGGGTCCTATCTTAGTAACAGGAGATGGTCAAATGAGCTAATTTTCTTTGTGATTCCCAACATACTTGGAGAGTCATTCCCTGCCCCTCCCCCAACCTTCCCAATCAAAACTTCCCCTGCCTCTGAACACAATGATAGAGCCTCCATCATCGAGGTTTTTTGTGTCGCCCCCTGGTCACCCTCTTACCCACAGTCCTCTACAGGCTGCACTCCAGACTTGCTCTGTTATCTTCCAGAAACCTCTTCTTGGTGGCTGCTCATTACAGCCCTGGAATCGCCACCTTTGAAGTACTGCTGACCCACCCCCACTCCCACCTCCCCTCACTCCTCCACCCCTGCTGTTCCTCCCTCTGATTGGGTGGCTCCTCTCAGCGTCTCCATTTAAGGAGGGCGGCCAGGGCAGGTACCTTCCATTCCTCTGGGTGCTGTGGTCCTGAGGCTTTCGTGCCCTCACTCCTGGCACCGTTGTACCTCTTCTCAGCCTTCCTTCAGGTTCTTTTGATATATTGTCTACCCCAGTTAGAATGTGAGCTCTCTGAGGGCATGGACTGTCTTTACTAGTAGGTGCCTAGCACATAGTAAGCAAACACTTAACAAATGCTTGTTAGCGGACTGAGAGCAATGGACTCCTTTTCCCTGAAGAACGGGGCGTGACTGAATGAGGAAATGGCGTCGTGCCCTCTGCATTAGCAATTCTTTTTTAAGCCATGAGCAAGGCTTCTGGCCATCTCTCATTTGGAGCTGGAGGAAATGCCATGGACACAGGAGGAAGAAGGCTCCAGAAGGCCCCAGTTCAGTTTAGTGGAACTCCAGCAGGTAAAAAACGTTACTTCTGCTCAGCTGTTTAATATGGAGCAAGCACCATTCTTTGCAATCTTGGGAAAGGAGTTCTCCTCCAGCTCCCACAGCCTTTGGAGAAGGGATATCTAGCCTGAGCTCCACCATATTCTTTTTGTTGTTGGTGGTGGTTTTTGCGGGGCAATGAGGATTAAGTGACTTGCCCAGGGTCACACAGCTAGTAAGTGTCAAGTGTCTGAGTTCGGATTTGAACTCAGGTCCTCCTGAATCCAGGGCCGGTGCTTTATCCACTGCACCACCTAGCTGCCGCCAAGATAATTTAAAATAACTAGATATCCTGGGATGTTAGATTCATATGTAGCAATCACTATGAGGTTCCAAGGTCAGAGAAAAAAGGAGAGTGCATAGCCAACACCAATGGGGGAAAAAGATTTTGTTGCTCATTTTTGTTTTTTATTTCTTGGTCATTTCTGAAAATATTTCCCCCACCCTGATGCTCCCACTTCCCCTACCACATACCTTACTCCTTTTATCTTGAATAAAGAAAACTAATAAGTAAAAATACTTGTTAAAGTGATCATACCCAACAATGTAAAAAATTTTGTATACTATTTTCATTTTTCTCTCCAATAAAATAGATCATGTTGTTTTTAACCATGTGTTTCAGTTACTAAAAACTATGCTTCCTTTTAGTTATCTTTTTTATTTACACTATTTTAGTCATTTGGTGTAAATCTTTTTTTGGTTCCATTTATTTCAGACTGTATCAATTTTATTCAGATCTTTGCATGCTTTTTTGAATTCATCATAGTTGTCATCTCTTACTGAAAAATTAATAATCCTTTATGGTTTTTGTTTGTTCTTTGTTCTTGAAGAGAGCCATGATATGGGCATGATGTTATGACTTGCAGTGAATTGGATTTAAGTGAGGCAGGGCTGTGCAAAGTCACCAATCTCACTCTCTCCTTCAGAGCTAGTGGCAAGATAGCTAGCTAGCTAGATGCATGTATATATGTATATATATATACACATACATACATATATATACACATATAAACTTCTGGTTGTTCTGTCCATGTACATTGTTTTAGTCATTGTGTATGCTCTTGTTTTTTTTTGTTTTGTTTTGTTTTGGCTTGGTTTGGGGTTTTTTTGGCACTGCTTGCTTTACTCCTTTTGCTTATTCATCATCAATTCATAATTAGTCAGAAGTGTGATTTTGCTGAATTTTGGGTCAGAGGGCATGGGTTCGAATTCCAACTCTTCCTTTCACTACCTGAAAGATGCTGAGCAAGTCATTTAACCTTTTGGGGGCCTTCCTTTCCTCACCTTTAAAATAAGCACAATAGTTAGACTAGATTACCTTTGAGGTCCCTTTAGGCTTTAAATGGAGAAACCTATGTAAGGCTGTCAGTTGGAGGAAGATTTAGACAACTGGTCAAGTGAGGCAAATGTCTCCATGTTACATGTAGCAGGGCTCTACATGTTACAGAACACTGGAATTTGGAGTCTGAGAACTTAGATTCAAATCCCAATTCTACCACTTATTGTATGACCTTGAGTTTAACCTCTCTGAACCTGTTTCCTTAAGTGTGAATTTAGGTGATTTGCACTGGAGGCCCTCTAACATCCTTTGAAACTTCTAAATCTATGATGGTATAATTCTAGTTCTGGCATTCTGTAATTCCGGTAGTGATTCCTGTGGTCCTACTCTCAGCAGGGGAGAGGGGAATGGAAAGACTCCCTTTGGTCATCTCTTGCCCTGAAACTAACATGAATTCACCTGCCTGAGGTGATTCCTGACACTAACCAGAGCTGGCATAATGCTCTCAAGGTTGCCAATGACAGAGTCCTCATTTGCTGGAGAAATGGTTGTGAGCAAGGTTTGTAGAAGCTGTCCTTTTCCCCCACCCCCATCCCAGGGGAAATTTATGAAGGGGCTTGAGTGGAAGCAGTGTTCTCTATTATACTGCTTTTCTTTCCCAGCTCCCAGCCAGGATAGAGGTGGTGTTTCCATTGTTCCAAGTGAGTTGAAGAAGGTGTGTGTTATCAACGCCTGGCTTCCTTGCAAACATATGATGCAAAGTATAGATAAGGCTGTGTTTATTCTCCCTGGGGAATGAATTCTGAATCTTTTTCCAGCTTTCTCTCCTCTGAGAGTAATATTTGTTTTTTTCAGCAAACGTGGATGTCTTTCTCCTCCTCCCTAAACTTCTCCCCAGGTTCAAGATCAGACTCCCTGATAAGTCACACTTAGGATTTAGGATGAAAATTGTCCTGTGTTCCACATTGACCTTTTGCTCAACACTTTTTCCCCCTCTCCCCCACATGCAGTTTTGTCTTCTATATTCTGTTTAGAGTCTGGTTTGATTTGTCTTGTACAGACTTGTGATTTCATCTGTCCAAGGAACTGCTCAATGTGGAAGCTCCAACGACTGTTGCAGATAGATAACTCCTTTAATTGCAATCTTAGAGATCTGTCCAAAGTCGTTGAGAGACTTGCCCAGGGTCACACAGCTATGATGTATATGAGGCAGAGTCCCCTGTCTCCAAGGTTTGACTTTTGTCCATAAGGCCAGGCTTCCTCTAAGAATAATCCATCCAAATCCCCTAACCATAGGTATTCCTTCCCAACATTCAGAAAATCAGGTTTTCTCTATATTGAGAACTATATCATTAGTAATAATGAATAATTCACCTAAATATCTCCTACAAATGGAACTCAAATAGTTAAAGGGAAGAAAAAGAAAAAAAATGGACTTATTTAGAGGGAATTGTGGGCCCTTGTGTATTCAGTGTAGAATGTAAGGATTGTACGGTGACGAAACAAAACTGGGATCTGATTGGCTGAAAAAATTGGCAGCCTTTGTGATTAATGCCTAGTGAGAACAGTGGTTGGCATGAGACCCTCCTTTCACCAATCAGATTACTGATATATATTTTTATTCTCTTGATAGCTTGCTAGTACTTCAGGGTAAATGGGGAAGACCTTCAAACTAATTAATCCCCATGAAGTTTTAAAGGTCAGACCTGCTCCAGATTCTTCAGGCTTTGTTCTTCTGTCTTGCCTGATATTCCACAGCTGCCTAGGGAGAAAGTAGATCCTGCCTTTGTTGCTTGCTGTATTTTCTGGGTTTCCTTTTAAAGGTTTATGAACACATTTTAGTTTTAAGGAAGTCCTATAGAGTACCTGAAAGGCCAAAACTTCCTTTTCAGATAAGTACCTTTACCCCTTAACAAAAACAAAAACAACAACAACAAAAAAAACCCCTCCAACTTCTAAAAATAACTTTTTTTTTTGGGAGAAAAATCCTCAATCCATCAACAAAACAAAAGCATTTAAGTACCAATCTGTGTGCATGGCTCCACTGCGGGCCATACAACTTATAGCTGGCCATTTTACAACAACATCATAATAGCTCACATTTATTTGGCACTTTAAGGTTTACAAAGCATTTTCCTCACAATATTCCTGCACAGTAGGTGGTGCTTACTTTTTTTTTTTAATCCCCATTATAGAGATGAGGAAAATTAGTCTCAGAGAAATTAGTTGTCTTTATCTTGGGTCACACAGTTAATCAGTTTTGAGTCCAGATTCAAACCCAGATAGTCTAATTCCATGTCATCATGTGCTCGTTCCAATATATTAATCAGTATTTTTGTAGGATTCCCATGTACAAGTATAAGTCTATACATCATATATTTAAAATGAATAGAAGATAATTTGGTAGGGGGGATTCACTTCTGGGGGACAATCCAGAAAAAGGTTCAGGTAGAAAGCAATGCTTTAAATTGAGCTTTGTAGGAAACTGAATATTCTAAGAGCTCAAGATGAAAAGGGAATCCTTCAAGACCCACTCTGCCTTCCAGAGGAAGCTCTAGTTGATTCCTCTGGCCATGAAAGTCCTCCCCAAACTACCTTGTATTCATTTGGGGGATAACCTCCAAATATTTGTGTATGTACAGTATATCTCTCCTGATAGAACGTAAACCATCTGAGAAGGAATTATTCCCTTTTTTTTTTTTTTGTCTCTGAATACTCAGGGTCTAACACAGTGCCTGGCACTTAGTAGGCTCTTAATAAATGCTTAATTGATTGAGAAAATATAATAAGTAAACAAGAGGTAGAGATTGTTGTGGAAGGCAGGTTTGTGTTGTTGTTGTTGTTGTTTTTAAATCCAAGGATACAGAGGTGTCATGGGTTAATGGGTAGAGTTCCAGAACTAGTTTAGAAGACTGAGATTTGAATCCTACATGATTCTGACCTGTCTAAAGTCACACAGCTAATAAGTATCAACATTCCAGATCCAGTGGGGCAATGAGGTGATGCAGTGGATAGAGTACCAGCCTTAGGAGGAACTGAGTTCAAATCTGGTCTCAGGTACTTACTGGGGAAGTCACTTAACCCTGATTGCCTCAAAAATAAAATCCATATCAAAACCCAGATAGACTAATTCAAAGTCCTTTGCTGTTCCCAATATACCAATCATAAGTATTTTTCAGATAAACAACCTCTCTGGAACTTGGTTTCCTCATCTATTGGTTGGGTTCAATGGCTTCTAAGGTCTGTTCCAGCTTTAAATGTAAGATCCTATGATTCTATTAAGATGTGTTCCTATACTCAGGCTGCTTTAGAAGAAGAACTAATAATTATGTCCAGCTGAATAAGCTGATCCTTGGTGTGTGGGATGACTCTAACCCAGGCAGGTCTTCCTGTAATTAACACAGACTTTTAGTTTCCTCATCTGTAAATTGAGGTTAGACTAGCTGACCTCTAAGGTCCCTTCCAACTCTAAATCTATGCTCTCAGGATCCTAGGAATGGACACTGCAGATTAGCTAATTCAGGATGGGTTTCTTGTTAGCTCTAGCACATACATTCATATAAAAGGAAAGGATTTACTGTTTCAATTGGTTTCAGGATGTAGCTGAGATTCTCCCAGGTTTTGAATGAAACAAACCAAGAGAGAATTTGTTGTCACTGTTCTTAAAAAAAAAAAAAAAAAGGAGCCCATTTGGGTCTGAGGATTTAAGGGGACTATTGCAGCAGGCCTGTCATTCCTCCTAGTATGTTTTCTGCCCTGAATCATCTAAGGCATGTAAAGCTCTGACACTTAGGTTATCCTGAGGGAAAGCAGAAGAGAAGGATGTAATTGTGCCAATTCATCTGGCCAGGTGACTGAGGGTATAACGTCCTTCGGGCAGAATAAATTGTTATTTTTTGGCCTTGTGTTGATCATTTTGGCAGCGGTATCCCAAAGGGATAGATCCAAAGGTGGAGTAAGACATTTGGGTGCCTAGAGCAAGAAATCAATTAGGTATCAGTATTTCCTTCTCCATCCCCCATTTATACATGGTGATCTATTCATCCATTAAGGGCCTCATTTTAATGAAATGCTGATTTAAATTTGACACCTTGTCTAATAGTTTCAATACAACAAACAGGTGTTCTTTATTTCATTATTCTCCATGTTCATTTTTTTTTTTAAAGTCAACGCTCAACCTAAGTACATACATCTGTATATATGTGAAATTTACCTTAGCTATGCATAGCTGAGATTACTTTCACTCTGCTTGGTATATGTATTAAGTATATATAATTGTTTACATGTTTTCTCCTTCATTGGAATGTAAATTCTTTGAGGGCTGGGACCATGCTTTTGCCTTTCTTCATATCTCCAGCACTTTGCATAGTATAAGTGCTTCTTGACTGACTGACAGAATTTATAATATTTATAGCTTGTTTTTTTTTAAAAAAAGGTTACATAGAACAAAATGTTTAAATAGATTTGAACAAAAAAGGTTAAGATTGTATAAGATGGGGGCAGCTAGGTGGCGCAGTGGATGAAGCATTGGCCCTGGATTCAGGAGGATCTGAGTTCAAATCTGGCCTCAGACACTTGACACTAGCTGTGTGACCCTGGGCAAGTCACTTAATCCCAATTGCCTCACCAAAAAAAAAAAAAAATGTATAAGTTGGGAAGCTTTGAAGTGTTTTTCTATCCAGTACCCAGCACAGTGTCTGACATATAGTAGGTATATTAATAAACGCTTGCTGACTGACCTTGTTGCATTACATTTTTGCACTCCAGCTCTTCTAAACACTTGCAAACCTAAAGACTTCATACTTCCTGGAAGCCATGTGGAACATAAAGAAAACCAAATAGGCTTCAAATGGGAAATTTACAGTTACCTGGTCTGATGGTATTTGAGAAAAAGCCTTTTTTATCTAATCATTTTGGATTACCAAAGCAGCCCCATTTCTATTTTTATCCTAACTCTAGCTGCTACAAACCACTGTAGACTTCAATTAACTTTTAGTATGTGAAAATATAATTCTAAACAAGTTGATTTTAATATTTTATAAACAAAATTCTTAAAATATCTTTGAATGCCAGACACCAAATAATTCACTCTTTTCATTTTCTTTTGAAAAGTAAATTTCTGTAGATCTAAAGAGATACTGTATATAAAGTGTTTAATTAACCATAAAAGGTCATAAAGAAGTGAAATATATTTGTTATGACCAAAGTGTCCTCATGCCATCCTATCCCTCAGTAATCCTCACAACCTTAGTTTTTAATCAATCCCAGCTCAGATTTGCCCAATCTCCAAAGATGGAAAAGGCAGGGGTGTAGAAGTAGTTAGGAAGTTCTACTTAGAAATAGTGGTATTTTCCATTAGAGATATTATAGGAAAGCAAAGGTTGTAAGGAAGTGACTTTCCTTTCGCTGTTCACTCTCCTTCTACCAGATTTTCATCAAAGTCTAAGAACTTTACGTTACCCTAGCAATAGCACCAATTTTGGGGGGGCTGGGGGGTGGGGGGGGGGGTAACGAAGGTTAAGTGATTTGCCCGGGGTCACACAACTAGTAAGTGTCAAGTGTCTGAGGTCGGATTTGAACTCAGGTCCTCCTGAATCCTGGGCTAGTGCTTTATCCACTGTGCCACCCAGCTTCCCCCATAGCTCCAATTTATTTTTTTATTTTTTTATTTTTTCATTTTTTTGGTGAGGCAATTGGGGTTAAGTGACTTGCCCAGGGTCACACAGCTAGTAAGTGTTAAGAGTCTGAGGCTGGATTTGAACTCAGGTACTCCTGAATCCAGGGCCAGAGCTCTATCCACTGCGCCATCTAGCTGCCCCCATAGCTCCAATTTTTAAAGTGGATAACCACAAAAAAGGAATCTCTTTTAAAAATATTGGTTATCTCTGAGGAGAAAAATTTACTTGAACTTTAGTGAATTCTGGTCCTATTCATCGTCTGTGTCTGTATCATCTATATTTATAAATGCCGTCTATGACTCTACAGATTGTCAATGACTCTATAGTCAATAATGATCTCTGTATATGTATGTATATATCAGGTACACATATATTTATGTGTGTATGCATATATACTTACTGAGGAATCTCCTTTACCTATCTCCTTGGGATTGTGTACATGTGTGGCAGGGGGAGGTTAAAGGAGATTCCTGATCTCTCTGTGCTTGGTGAACATACAAACACCAAGAAGAGACTTGGTCAAGACAAATAACATCAGGATTCAATCTCTTAACAGGTTAGATGATAAAAAAAAAAATCATTCAACATCAGAGTTGTAAGAGGCCCATGGTTAGCAGATGTTTAATAAATGCTTAATGACTGACTATGTGCCACGCATTGTACTAAGGTTCTGGGGATACAAAGAAAGGCATGGGACAGTCCCTGCTCTCAAGGAACTTCCATTCTAATGGAGGAGACAACACGCAAATAGCTAGGTACAAAAATATATGTACTTGATAAATGGGAGATAGTCAGCAAAGGGAAGACATTAGTTTTAAGGGGGATCAGAAAAGTCTTCTCATAGAAGGTTGGATTTTAGCTGGGACTTGAAGGAAGCTAGAGAAGCCCTCAGAGACTATCTTCTACTTGAACAAGAATCATATCTATCACATGCCCAAGTGGTGGTCTAGCCCTTGGTTGAAAGCCCCAATTTCTCTACATTTATGATCAGAAGAAATTTTTTTAAATTAATGAATTTGCCCCCCCTCTTTTTTTCTCTATACCCTACAGCATGGACCAGTCCAAGGAATACCATGTAATACAACCTCTTGTAATCACTTTGATGTTTACTTTTAACCAGGGGAAATACATGACTAGTTGTGTAATTTACTTTGTGAGACATTTGAGGATGTCAGTAGTTAAATTTTTACATGAGAGAGAATGCATCACGGAAGAGCAAACATTTTTGAAATTTTTGGATCTGGTTTACGATTGCAGCTCGGATATTATCAGATTCCCATGTTTACTTTGTGCTGTATCCCATGTAGATTACAAATATTTGATAAATGTTACTTTTAAATTCCTGATAACATTATGAAAGTGTTAAGAAATGTTACAACTGATAACCTCTTTCTGAGCTCAACAGTCCCATTTACCATGTAAAGTTATTGATTGACTAGAGGAAAATGACTTATTTTAGGGACAAAAAAAAAAAAGTGTTTCAGAGGTCCCTCCTCTAACTTTCCCTTCATTTAATCTCACTTTCTCTAAGGCTAGAGATAAGATTTTCTTCTGATTCATGAGCAGGTCAACTTGGGTCTATCTAAGACCAAATATTTATGGATATATGAGGGTATGCAGTCTTCCTAATGACAAATGTGTGATAATGCACCAGAATGAAAGATCTCTGAGACAATAATGTTGACTGTCTGAGTTGGACATTTACTTTGTCTGTGTTGCTGGGAAGCCAGGACTTTGGCATAAATCAAATAAAGCGTTTTTGAAAGAATAAGTCCATACACTGAACTATAGCTTCTGAGATCAGGACTTATGGGCACACAGGTGTCGTCTTGCAATAGAAGGCACTCATGTTTTCTGTGCATGTCTGAAAACACTTCATTTCAAGGTTATTCTTCATGATGGATATATCTCTGCTGGTTTCATTTAAAAGGGAAAATTCACCAAAGAATGGATTAAAGTTTGGGGGTGGAATGGATGGAGAAATGTTTTAAAGGTCTTTATAGTGACCTTGGTCCCTTTTAGTTACATTCCTCTTTTAAAAAGATGCATTTATCCCTTACTTTCTTTGTTTAAAGAAGTTTTTAGAGTGAATATATATACACACATATACACGCAATAAAATTATTTAGTATTATATAATTATTTAATATATATTATTTTATATTAATATGATTTAATATTATATAATTATTTGATAACACACACACATATATTCACTACTACTCCTATTACTCCTTACTGATCATAGGATGGTTATACATATTTCTGGCTTTCAGCATGCATTTTCACACAAGTAAAGCAAACCTAGAATCTTTCCCCTTTCTCAGAAAGGACAAAGGAAAAAAAAACCCATGATTTCATTCACTCTCCCCACCCCCACCTCTTGTCCTTTTAGTCCCTCTCCTTGATATTTCAAGAAAACAGAACTCGTATGTCATAATGTTGAGTGGTGATGGAGGTTAAAGTGTCATTCCATCTGCTGTGATGAGGCTACCTGAGCTGAAGGTTAGCCATGTAACCTGCATCTCTCCACCTTGAAATCAGGAACTATTGCACAAGGAGGCTGTTGTTCAAGAAGGAGCCAAGGGCAAAAAATGGAGTAATGTTAGCATTGTTAGGTTAAATAAGAGATAGGAGAGTAGTCTTTGACTACAACAGTTGCCAGGCATAGTTTTCTGTTCAGACTACTTCTTTCATGGGAATGGATATCTGTTTGCAGTAATTGTAATAGTTTCCATATCCATAGTGCTTTTGAAGTTTACAAACATGTCCCCCACCCCTCCCCAGCATTGGTGGAATTCTTATTAGCCTCGTTTTACAGGTGAAGAAACTGATTAGAGGGGATCTGTGACTTAGCCAAAACTATCTAGCTAGTAATGATCAGTGAGGATCCAGATGGGTTTAGTCTTCTGTGTCTAAGACCAAAGATACTTCTGCTACACTCTACCTCAGCATTCATGTTGTTAGTTGGCTATTTCAACACAATTATGATTCTGATCTGGACTTATGATTTCATCAGTATAGGGAACTCCCAGTGAAGAAATTCCCCTCTATTAAATGTAGATTACCAAATTCTCTGAAATTGATCAACTTGCAATTTTACAAAGTTTGCTAGAGTCACTGAGAAAGCTAAATTACTTGCCCAGAGTCACACAGCCAATATGTGTCAGACTATATATGTTTATATTTTGTTTGTATATAGTTGTTTACATGTTATCCAAATCATTAGAATGAGAGCTCCTTGAGAGTAGAAACTTGTAAAAACAATTGTATGTGTATGTGTTTCTGTATGCCTAAGCACTACTAAGCATTGTACTAACAGTGCATAGTCATTACTTAATAAATATTTGTTAAATGAATGAATGAAAGAATGGCAGCAGGACTTGAAGCCAAGGCTTCTTGATTCTGAGGCCAGCCTTCTATCTATAATACATCTATTCAGACATAGCTAAAGAAAGGATAAAGATTCAAGTCCACCCTAAGAAAATTCATGACCCAAGAAAGAAGAATGTTGGACCTTCATGGCTCTCTATTTCTGTCTTACTGGTTGTCTTTATATTAGAGGTGAGGATGAAAAGAACTGTTATCTATGAGCAAAAAGGAAAGTCTAGTCTTTTTCTTTCAAACAAGATGACCAGCTTTACTCCTAAAAGACGGTTTCCATTATACTTGGCCTCTGAAACCAAAATGCCTGAATTGTTAGTAGATCTGTAAGGTATAGCCAGAGTTTATCTATCATATTTAGGAAACTGAGGCTCAGAGAGAATAGGAGATTTGCCTGTTATTCCAATCAAGACAGAAATCCAGGGCCTACTACAAGGAAGCCAGTGTTTCTCCCCATGATGCTTCTCAAGAG
Organism: Dromiciops gliroides; assembly: GCF_019393635.1. NCBI lineage: Eukaryota > Metazoa > Chordata > Mammalia > Microbiotheria > Microbiotheriidae > Dromiciops > Dromiciops gliroides. Next base: position 164,945,648 of record NC_057862.1, read on the forward strand.
ATAGTAGACCCTGAAAAATATGGCAAAATAATTTACATTAAAGGAGTCTTCTGGGAGGATTTGTAGGTTTCTGAGCAGGAAACTAGCATCTCTTTTTATAGATTGAGTCTATAATACATAGGTTGGTTTCTGGAACACCTGCCAGTTGGGTCTATAGAAAGAATCAATACATTTTCATTTTACTGAGATTTTAGCAGGAAAAAATAAAATTATGGTTATGATTATATGCCATATTTTAAAATTATGTATTAATAGAAATTCCCATTTACTTATGAAGACTTACTAATGTACTGTATTCAGCGCTGCTTAAAATCATCATGGTAGACACTTCCAGGTGATATTTGCCAGAAACAAAAAAATATTTGCTACTTGTTCTTTGTCCACAATTGGCTACTATAAAAGGATTTTTTTTCTCTAATAATCTGCAACCTCCCTCCCCCTCTTCCCCTCTCTCTTTCTCTCTTTATTTCTTGGTCAATGAGGGTTAAATGACTTGCCCAGGGTCACACTGCTACTAAGTGTCAAGTGGCTGAGGTTGGATTTGAACTCAGGTCCTACTGAATCCAGGGCTGGTGCTTTATCCACTGTGCCACCTAGCTGAAAACTTTTCATTCTTCTCCTCTAATGCCTTGTTCCGTCAAGGAAACATTTTGTTTCTTGAGGAACAACAGGGGGGACTGTAATGATTGGAATAACGCCACCTGCTGGATACTTACTGTAGAAGAGTTCTGCCCATGAAGGGAAGGTCTTTGAGGGCAAGACCAGGAGTCAGGAAGTGACACGGGCTAGTGGGAGGAGGAAGGAAGAGACTGGCGCTCAGTCTCGGGCTCTTTTCTGAGGACGCTGGCGGAGAAGGGAGCTAGAAATGTGCTCTCCCTTTAATAGATAGGAATCTAGGCCTTTCTCTCTCTTTACCAAATTCTTATTCTCCTTAATAAATGCTTAAAAGTCTAACTCTTGCTAAAAGCTTATAATTTATTGGCGACCACTCATTAGATATTTTAGACAGTTTAGCTAGAATTTTAGCCCTTAACAGCCTAGTAGGCTAGTTGGCCCTAAATTTGGAAGAAGGTCATCTGGAAACCTATAGTTATTATGAAACATGGCCAAAGTCTCCAAGCTGTCCTTGGGCTTCACTGTCTAATGTAGGAGTAAAAAAAAAACCCAACTCAATTCTTTTACACTGAGGACTGGGAAACATCAGCCAAAGATTTTTATATGAGTTAAAGATTTAGAGAGAATCTAATTCACTTGTTCTCAAAGTATGGTACAGGGACTGCTGGGGGTCCCTGAAACCCTTTCAGGGGGTCTATGGGATCAAAACTAGTTCAATAATAATAATAATAATAATAATAATAATAATAATAATAATAATAATGTTTTAATTCCTACTATGGCAAATATTACTAGATCTCACCCAGATTAACAAAAGATCTTTGGGATCTTCAATAATTTTCAGAATATAAGAGAGACCTGAGACCAAAAGGTCAGAAAATCACTGAAATCCATCCTACTCATTTCATAGGCCACAAGGAGTCAGAGGACAAGAGAGAGTTATTATAACAACAATAATAAACATAAACACATATAGATATATAGTTCTCTCTCTGTGTCTCTGTGTCTCACTCTCTCACTGTTTTTCTCTCTCTCTGTCTCTCTCTCCACTGTGCTTACTATGTACCAGAAATGGTGCTAACTACTTTACAAAAATGATCTCATTTGATCCTCACAACAACTCTGGGAGTGAAGTGTTATTATTATTCCAATTTTATAGATGAGGAAATTGAGGTGAACGGAGGTTAGGTGACTTGCCCATGTTTACACAGCCCCAAGACTGGTGCTCTATCCACTTAGTTAACCTAGTTCTACCTAGTTCTAGGGACTAGAACTCCAGTCTTCTGTCTCCCAATCCATTTGCTTTTCAATTATATAACAAAAATTGTTAACTAGGATTTCTATATTTAAGATAATAAGTTGGAGGTATAAATGGGGAGGCCTAGGGCTAAGATCCTGCATGTGATTGAGGTAGAATGGAAAAAAGTCGTAGGAGTTGGGGAAATTGAGGGGTTCAGGTGTTGGTGTGAAGACCTTGAATTGGGCATAGAGGGATAGGAAACTGTACATCTATAGTCAGATCTAATATCCTTAAGAGAATGGAGGAAAGAGGTGAAGAACTTGTCTATTGTGATCACACTGCCAGAAGGCAAGAGAAGGAAGCTTGTTTTCCTGGAAGTAGGTGCATGTGAAAGACTCCTGGTCCTCTGAGGTTCATCTGAAGCATCCTTCTTCCTGGTCCCTATGCATTCCTTCGTCACCTCCATCCCTCTTTATGACCCCTTGTCTCCTTCAAAACCCTCTGGAAGAGGCAGCTAGGTAGCACAGTGGATAAAGCATTGGCCTTCAGTTCAGGAGGACCTGAGTTCAAATCCGGTGTGTCAAGATAATGGAATGTGATAGATGAGATTTAGCAGATACTCAGGAGCCCACCTGGAGATTAATTTAAACTGATTGAATTGGATAAGGTGACTGACTGCTGACTGGATTACTGGCTGACTTCTAGTTAACTAGATTCTAAGCACATCTGGCTGGTACTTAAGGGTGCTTAAGAAAGCATGGTTCTCAGAAGCTAACAACTTTGAACTTTGACCACCTTCGGGCCCAGTCAACCAATCAGCTTCAAGAACCTCCCATTTCTGGGAGGAGAACAGAAAGGAGGAAGCAGAGGCAGCTTCGCAGGGAGCTCTTCTCTTTGGCTGTGAGACATCGCCATGGTGGAGACAAGACTTCAGAAGGAGATTAGGAAAGCTAGGATTGCCAGGTTATAGGAATTCTGTTCTCAGTCTTTCTCTTTCTTTTACTATCTTTCAATAAACCCTTAAAAACCTAAACTCGTTTATCAGTGATTTTAGTCAGTTTCCCCCCAAAACGGGGGTGACAGATTAGAACCTACTTTTAGAAATTTAAATTACACACCGTCCTCAGACACTTGACACTTGCTAGCTGTGTGACCCTGGGCAAGTCACTTAACTCCCATTGCCCCATAAAAAAAACAAAAAACAAAACCCCACCTTCTGGAAACATTGCCTTCTTAATGATGCCTTTTCTTATGTTTGTACTAGCTGTTTGTACATCTTCCATGTATTTTGTATATCCTTATTTAGGACACATAAATGTCACAAATATATGCCTGCCAGGTAGGACGTAAGCTTCTCAAGAGCAGGGACTGTTTAATTTCCATCTGTGTCCCTATCACTTAATATAGTGCCTGAAGCATAGTAGGTGCCCCTTAAATGTTTGTTGATTGATGGATAGGTCAGCAGGTATTTAGAATTAGAGGCCTTCTCTTCATCCTTGATCTAAATACATGGTTAATTTGTAAGATTTCTAGACAAACATTTGGTCACAAGTGGGTAACTATAACTTTCTTCACAATCAATTAGCAAGAATTTATCAAATATTTATATTCTAAGCACTGAGGATTCTATCAGGAAAGACCACATAGACACATTATATATATATATATATACACACACACACACACATATATATGAGATTAAATAGAACACATTTATGTACTATATAATATTTTATTAAATAGAATTTATACAATATATTATCTATTTTATATATTATATGACAATACAACATATATAAAATAGCATGCCAACATATGATATAATATGGTGTGTAATATTATCTGCATTCACATACATACACACACACACACACATATATATATATATACATATGTGTATATTTATACACCCATATATATGGTGAGAGAGAGAATGAATATGGATTTGGGGGGGGGTCTCTGTCATACTACACTGCTTTTCTTTGCATGCTGGTGAGTTTCTCTGAACTTTCTAGTTCTGCTCTATGTAGATAGATTCCAGCATATTAAGGGAACATGTGCCTCAAAGATATTTATACCTGTGCCTGAACTAACTGTAGCATAATGTTAGTCTTTGACTAATATGAAACAGATTCCTAGAAAACCAGCCTTCATTGATTTATTTTTATTGATGTGCTTTCACTAACAGGAAGTGTTCTTTGAACACCTTTCTTTCAACCATTCCACTCCAAAAAGCCACTGAGGTTCATCATCTCAAAAGCATTGTCCTGCCTACTCTCTGGCAAAGATAAAGATAACTAAATAGCAACTGGATCCTACTTCCTTAGGATAAGGGCAACTATAACCTGAGACTATTCAACTTCAGTAAAGAAGGAACTTAGGATCTGAAAAGGAAAAACCAAAAATCCCCACAAATTATCATAGATAACATGATCAGGTAAAAGGATTGATATTGACCATACCAAATAGAACTTGTTGTTTATTTGTTTTTGGTAGAATAAGGATAGAGAATAGACTGATAATTTCATTGGTGTAGGGAATTCCTATGGAAAAATTCCAGCCAGTGAAGGCTGGCATTCTCTCTACAGTAAGACTATATATGTGTGTATATATATGTATATATGTGTGTGTATATATATATATATATATATATATATATATATATATACACACACACACACACACACATACACACACACATATATAGATTTACATAATTGTTAGAGCACTAAAAGGTTGTGATTTCTCTGGCAGTGTCAGGGTCACTCAGCCAGTATATGTTGGAGACAGAACTTGAACTCATATCTTCCTGGCTCCAAGACCACCTTTCTATACACTTTACCATGCTGCTACTTATGTTTTTGTTTTTTCACACCTGCAAAAAAAAATCCAAAGATAACCAAAAAGTTCAGGTAGAAATGCACTTTGAACACTGGAGGGAAGTATCTTTTAATAGCAACGGGTCATGTTTATTTAGGAGTGGAGGTAAGGAAGTATTGAGAGAGATTTTTTTTTAATGAAGTATTTTTCCTTACAGTCATTGAGATAGTACCTTACACCTGTTGTTTTGACCATTTTTTATTGCAAGGAACTTGATGTTCAATGAAGTTGAATGATTTGCCCAAGGTCATAATCCTAGTACAGATCTAGGACCTGAATGCAAGTTTTTGGTTGCAAATCTAGTGACCTTTCTAGTAAATGTAGAAGAACTACAACAATAATAGCCAATGTGCACTTAGCTCTTAAAGGTTTCAAAACACTTTACACTTAATTATGCATAACATAGAGGGCAGCTAGGTGGTGCAGTGGATAAAGCACCGGCCTTGGATTCAGGAGGACCTGAGTTCAAATATGGCCTCAGACACTTGACACTTACTAGCTGTGTGATCCTGGGCAAGTCACTTAACCCTCATTGCCTACCAAAAAACCCAAACCAAAACAAAACAATTATGCACAACATAAAAGACCATAAATTTGGAAGCAATGAGATTCATAAAAACAAAAGGAAATAATTAGCCATCACACGATTATAAGTGAAATATAACTTGCATATCACTGTGTGATAGCTAGACTCCATATTCTGAATGTTCTAGGGTGCTGGACACACTTTTTCATTAAAGGCGATGCACAAACTTTTTGTAGCAACGTCTGAGGGAAACCTTTTTGTGTCTTGTGTGCATAATTCTTAGGCTCATAGAATTGAGAACTGGAAGAATCCTTAGAGTTCATCTAGTTCAGGCCTTTCTTCCCATTTTGTAGATGAGGAAACAGACCCACAGGGGTTAAATGACTTGCCCAAGATCATGCGAGACTTCTTAAAGGACTGACAATTCATTTGGTTTCCAACTAATAAACTTAGTATTTGAACACAGAGTCAGATACTGATTTGTCTGATTCAATTTCCATAGCACTCTGAGAAATGATTTCAAAGGTTTGAAACACTAGAGAAGGGATGCTTGGAGCTGATTTCAAGCCAGTCCCCAAGGGGGTCAGCATTAGCCAAACACTAGCTCTGCCCACCTGATTTCCATTTAGAAACAAAAGTACATTCAACAACTGGTTGAATCATTAAAACTAGACTTTTGCCATAACCATATCTGCTCTTTCCTCTAACATGTCCTTTACTGGAGTGAATTTGGCATTCTCAAAACTGTTTGCTTTTCCCTGTTAATATATTATGGCAAATTTCCACATTGCGGGGGGGAAACAACAGCAACAACAAAAGGGCAAGACTTCTTTGGAAGACTTTGGCTCCAGACTAAATGTATCTCTTCTCTTCATGCCAATGGCCATGGAAGAAAGGTCACTGAGAGGTTTGCCTGAAATAAAAATGGCATTTTTATGGCTATGGCCCTGTTTGTCCAATGGCCATTTAATTGCCTGCCTCAACCCCCACCCTACCCCCTTCCCTGTCTATAGCAGGGTTTTGTAACTATAGAGTTCTGCTAATGCACACTTCTGCCGGGAAGCTTCCCAGGGTGGGGCACAAAAGATGCTAAGTGGCAGGGGGATGATGGGTAGAAAGCCATTAACACTCCAGCAGCAAGGTCAGATCTGATGCTTCCTTTTGTTTGCAGGATCCAAATTAAGAAGCGGCTTTGCTACTCTCGCTGTTGCTTCCCACCTAAACAGACTCTTGGGTCATCTCAGGCTGGTCACATCTTTTGACTATTAGCCACCCATTAACAGGCTGATTGAAAAGGAGCCAGAGTGGTTTACACATAAAGTGCTTACTATTTTCCAGGAAGAACACATATCTCTACAGTTTCATTAATGCTTTGGCCGATTAGTATACAAAATAAAATGCTTATGCTCTAAAAAGCCCTGGTGAAAAAGGGGAGGGAGGGCAGAGGAGAAGAAAGGGAAGAGAAAGGCGAAGGGTACGAGTCACAAAAATTACCCTTTGATTTTTTTTTCCTTTTTCTTTCTTTTTTTTTTTTTTGCAAACATGTTTCAAAAAAAGGGTGTTATCTTTCATCTATCTTTTTTTCTAAAGCCAGTATTACCAACCATTTTACTTGTACTTTACTATTATTATCTGGGTGATGGCTGTGACATGTTGATCATATATGGCAGTGAGAAAATTGATTTCCCTCAATAGAAATGCTTCCAATTTTCCCAGGGCCATAATTTTATGTCCACAACAAAATAAAAGGGTCATTTTCCTTAAGATGAGGGGAATTGAAATCTTTGATAAAAGCTATGGTAAATGTTGTACTTTTGATTGCGGAAACTGCAGTTTTCACAAACATCTGGCCTGCCTGTTGTTTTCTTTTAAGGGGGTGGGCATGGTGGGGAGGAAGTGTTGGGGGGAAAGAATTTTCTTTTTTGAAGAGCTGAATTTTCTTCAAGAAAGCCCCTTTAAGTCCACAGCTTCACTCTAAGTGTTCATATTCCCATTAAAGGAAAAACTAAGGGAGTGCTGCTGACTGGGTAACAGGATTTTAAAAAGTAACAGTCACACTTCTCAAGCATCTCCATTTCAAAGAATGATACCCATGTAGGCCCTTTGAATCCTAGTGAGCCTGTCACTGAACATAGTCACAAACTAGCTTAGCCCACTTGGCTAGTCAAGCCATTTTCTGCCCAAAAGTGCATAGGAAAAAAGGAAAATAACCTTGTTTGGAGGAAAGCTGATGGCAGAATGCTCTCTGGCTAGTGACCCCATTTACTACTATTTTTGGGTCACCAGATTGGAGCTAGAAAGATAGAAATAGCCTTCCAGCACCTGATGGAGTAGTGTTTATCAACAAATATTTAGAATTTATGGTTGTCTCTTCATTCTAGATTGAAACATAGGATTAACATATAAGAGTTCTAGCCAAACATTGTCTGAACATAGAGTTAGCAAGTACCTAATATGTGCCACACACTGGGGGTAAAGAGAAAAAAAAAATCACTCCCTGCCCCTAAACGGCTTACATTTTATAGAAAAAGATCACATATACATAAAGAAGCATATATAACATACATAAAAATACTACATAGCAATTTTAAGGGGAGGGGCACAAGCAGCAGAGGATATTACAAGAGTACTTGTATAAGAGAAGCATAATTTTTGTATCTATCCATCTGTCCTTTTACATATAAGCTCCAAGACTTGAAATTTAAAAAATCTAGTTGTTTTAAGTTGTGATAATTTTCTAATGAATATAGTTTGATAGTAAAAATATTTGAAAATACCTGAAAAACTGGCTTGTTGTTCAGTCATTTTCAGTTGAGTTCAACTTTTCATGACCCCGTTTGGAGGTTTTTTGGCAAAGATATTGTAGTAGTTTTCAGTTTCCTTTTCCAGCTCATTTTACAGATGAGGAAACTGAGGCAAAAAGGGTTAAGTGACTTGCTCAAGGTCACACAACTATTAAGTATCCGAGGCCAGATGAGTAAGTCAGATGAGTCTTCCTGACTCCAGGTGTGGCACTCTGTCCATTGTGCCACCTAGGTGCTCTGAAAAATTGGTTACAAAATAAAATTATCTTTATCCATTACAGAAAAAACTGATTGATTCCAGAAGAGCAAGATTGCATTTACAAATGATACAAAATTTGAAGAACATCTTTCAAGGGAAATGAATTTAATTTTTTGCTATTAGGGGTCCCTCTGAATATATTCCATGTTCTTATCTCCAGATATAAAGTCTAGAATAAAAAGCAACCAGAATTTTTAAGGGGTTTTAGTGTATTTGCTGTGATATTGTTGGTTCTCCTAATAAAATCTGAGTTCCACCTTTTACATCTCTTTTGCTGGGTGCTATGAGTCAAAGTAATTAGTTAATGTTGACAAAGAGCTTGAAGATGAAATTGAAGCAGAGAGGTTAAATGTGTAACCCAAAGCAGCTGAAGAAACCAAGGGGGGAGAGCCAGACAGAAAAGAGTTATTTAGCTTCCAACCTGTGCTCTGCTGACATCCCAGTCCCTCTTTTCTAGATGAAGTCAAGTCTACAGACAAAGTATTTAGCTATTAAACATTGAGGTATATACATGTAAATATGGTATCTGTCTATCATCTGAAACTATCTATCTATGGAACAAATCCCTCTAATTCAAACATGTTCATCTCTGTGTAAGAAACACAGTAAAGTTGTATGGAACTGAAGTCTCTTCACCTTGGTAGGATCTGTCAGAACCAAGGCTTATAGGAGGATAGGTAAAGGGCTACAAGAAACCACACAGGCAGTCTGGTTCAACCCTATCATTCAACAGGAGGAAAGGGAGGCCCAGAGGAGTTGTCTCTTTCTGTGTCTCTATGTGTCTGTCTGTCTCACTCACACACACACACACACACACACACACACACACCACATTTACATACATATATGCCTGTGCCCAAAGGCATAAGTATTGGTATTAGGATTGAACCCAGCTCCTCTGGTACAAGAGTAAGCAGACCATCTCCACTAACCTAATATTTAAAAACCCTGAATCACCTCTGCCCTACTCTAATGCATCATAAGAGAGAGTAAGTGGATAGCTAGACAGAGATATACACATACATACATACACTATATGTGTGTGTGTGTGTGTGTGTGTGTGTATGTATGACTCTGAGATGCCCTCCAATTTAGCCTTTATATATCTTATTTGTGCATAGTTGTTTGCATGTTATCAGCCCCATTTGACTGAGCTCCTTGAGAACAGGGATTTTTTCTTTCTTTCTTTGTATCTCAGCACTTAGCACAGTGTTTGGAGTGTTTATTATTAGGTGTTTAATAAATCCTAGTTGGCTGACATATGTATGTGTATTTGTTGGACTGCTGTTGGCTTTAACAGTGTAGCATTGTGATACTACTTTTGCTAAGGATAAAGCCTACTGAGTCCTATGAAACCACCAGGGAAATTTCCTAAGCAAAAGACAATTTCTAGTAGACCTTTAGATCAGGCTAAGGTTAATAGGTTCATGGCACCTGCTTTGAGCCTTCTGATATAATTTCCTGCCAAATGAGGGATAAGTCATGGAAATGGAAGGCATCTTTAAGGGAAACCTTTAAATATTAGGAAACTTCAGAGAGATGTCCATGTGATAGACTGTGTCTCTTTTTCAAAGACTCACTTAGCAAAATATGTAGGATTTTATCACCAGTAGGCTAATTGATAAATTCTTTGGCCATAGAAACCCCCAAAACAGAAATAAACTAAACTGACCCTCAGTCTCATTTGGCTACCTTTTAGAGTGCTAGTGGCAGAACGCAGGGTGCTGTCATTCACAGTTTTAGACTATCGATGTTAACTCGAAAACTATTGTTATTCTAACTGTGAAATTCTTGTCCAATAACCAACAAGTTATTATGCCATTTAAGGCCCTGAATCATACCATTATTGACATATCATTATGAATAAAACCAGAAAACAAAAGGAAGTTTCATTTAAATTGAAGCATAGTTGATGAAATTGATTTTAAAATGTGTTCAAAGATTGCAAAAAACATTATTTGATAGGACATAGTTATCTCATGTTGGAATGTTCATGATGAACATTTTCTTTCTTTTTTTAAAATTGTACTTGTTTATTTATTTAGAGTTTTCCCCCACCTTACATGTAAAAACAAATTGTAACATCAATTTTTAAAACTTTGTGTTCTAAATTCTCATCCTTCCTCCCTATTCCCCCATTAAGAACTCAAGCAATTCAATATGTCATTCATGTGCAGTCATGCAAAACATAGCAGACAAAAAAACTTTAGCAAAAGGAATAACAACAACAACAAAATATACTTTGTAGATGGATTGCATTATTCATAAGTCCTTCAGAGTTGTCTTGGATCATTGCATTGCTGAAAATAACTAAGTCATTCCCAGAAGATCATCTTACAATATTGCTGTTATTTTGTATATAGTACATTTCACTTTCCATCAGCTCATGTAAGTCTTCCTAGGTTTTTCTGATAGCATCCTGCTCATCTTTTTTTTTAATAGTTAATTTCATTTACATAGTACCTTAAAGGGAGATTTCCTTACAAAACACTCATGAGGTTGATTATTGAAACAACAATAATAGCTCCTTGACAGAGAGGTATGGTTAACATCAGTGTAAAGTAAAAACTCATTTGTAAGTTCTTATGAAGGAGGATGTTGGATAATTATAAGCATTCTTATTTTACAAGACACCAAGAAAGGAAGAAAAAATAAGTTCACAGAAGGCTTGGTGAGAGACTAAATTGAGTCAGATCATCCTGATAGCATTTATTATTGAACCTAGAAGGACAGCAATAGGAAAAAAAAAGTTTGGTTCAAATTTCTTTACTAAACTTTTTTTTCTCCTTTATTATATAAGCTATCATATCCAGACCTTAATATCATGGTCCCTGATGTGCTATATGAGGAAGTGAAAAAAGGCACTTAAGAAAATGAAGTCAAGAAGAACAGCTGGGCAAGACCAAGCAAACACATAGAAGGTCAATGCTGGAGATGATGGCATTGAGAGATCAATTATCATGATAGTTGGAAAGAGGGGAGATTATAAAATGCCTAGAAAAGATCATGGATGGTGTTACTACCACATAAGGTGATAAAAAAAAATGGCCACAATTACTGTCATACTTTCCCATCATTACAGAATCTTTATTACAGTAATCTATACAAATGTAGGATGCATCCTTTAGGAAAATATGAGGGGGGCAGCTAGGTGGCACAGTAGATAAAGCACCGGCCCTGGATTCAGGAGGACCAGAGTTTAAATCCGGCCTCAGACACTTGACACTTACTAGCTGTGTGACCCTGGGCAAGTCACTTAACCCTCATTGCCCTGCCAAAAAACAAAAAAAGAAAATATGAGAAGAGATCATGTAGGCTTTTGCAATGAATAATATCCCACTGCACATTTGACTGTGTATTTGTAGTTGTAGTATACACTTGTCTGAAATGTATATAAATATAATATTACACTGTGTTTATTGTTTTTAGTTTAGTTTTTTTTTTTACAAAAATTGATTTGATAGAGCAAAGTACTGCCTTGAAGGCCCTCGAGATGTTTCTTCATTTCAACAAGATGTTTCCCATGAATGTACCTAAAATAACAAATGATTTCAAAATGGCTAACTTTCCTTGTGTGAGATTTTCCCATCCCTTAGTTATTAGAGATTTAAAATGATTTAATTATGATGATAATCAGTATATTAACTAAAAATTGTGATTTATTATATTTAGATAGCTTATTTTAATTCTGTTAGTAGATTAAGTTTCTTTTCTTACCACTTAATAATGTCAGATGATACTTTCCAATCTCAAGCATTAAGTAATATCAGAAGATACAATGGTCGGTAATATTATATTTTAGAAACCATTGGGTGTTATGCTTGACTAAAGAGGATCATGCATCTCACTCATGATATACTTGATTAGAAGAGGTCATGCAGTAGAATTAATGACCTTGTTGCCACAAGAAGGATGGTACGAATCATTGGAAAATGCTGACATTTGTCATGGGGGCAGTTTTGATATTTCCTAAGAAGATGCTTTAATTTTAGATACTTTTTAATTACTATTGTACAGAAGCATACAAGCTCTGGAGTGGTATCAAAACCCATTGATTTTGCAACTCAAGGTCTTTTAGGTCCAACTCCTGACTTAGTGACTTTATTGTGGGACTAAAACCCTCTCAATAAACCTATTTGCTTCAGCCTGGAGACTTCGTTGTTTCTGTTCCTCCGTCAGACTTAGAAATTTTCCCAACAATTCATAACTATTTAAGTCAAGGAAGGTATAAAAAAGTTAAATTTGCTCACCAAATGTGTTTGCCATCATTATGGTGTCCAGTGCAGATTTCCCATCAACGATGTTGTCCTCTGAACACTTCTGTTTGCATTTGACATTGTGTAGATTGTGGCATGCCCTCTGAAATGAGATGCAAAGTCTCTCAAAAGAGTTAGGCCTAACTGTCCACACAGGAAAAACTAAGTGACTGACGAATGCCTATTGTCAAGATTATGCTCTGCAGTTATGGATAGTCCACAAAGCTGATCTATACACATATTTTGGAATACACTGCTGATGAATTACTGGACTCAGAAATTAATAGGAGGAAAACATGCTGGATTGAATTTGAGAAATTGTATAATACATTAAAAGATCCCAGGCTTGTCCTTGGAATATAGGCTCATCTTTTTAATACAATAATCTTGTGATACTATATATCTGAAAATTGTAGAATATCACAAAGTGAAGAATCAAAATAAGGGCTCACTCAAAGGACAATGGAAAGATGCAAGGTGAACATGAGAAGACTGAAGCACATCACCAATGAAGAATTGTGCCAGAAATGGTATAAAAGATATAGTCAAAGAGATGTATGACCATAAAAGGAGCAGGGCTAGACATAGTAGGAAAAAAAGGATAGCAGACGGACAACTCCAAGACATTCTCCAAAAATACACATGTAACATCAAAAGACCTAGAATAAAGCACTCAGCATGTTAAGTAGACCCCCCTCCTCCTACTCCACTCCATGGAATATTTTCAGAAAAATGTGAATGAACATCACGGAGGATAAGAAGGTGAAGCTGGTTTGGGATCTTTGCCATTGATGATGTTGATAACATCTTCCCCTGAAGAACTGTAGTGTCTTAAACAAAATGTAAATTTCTTTGCACAGATGAATGTCATGAAGAAATTTGATTCCTTACATAATGTCCTCTAAGAAAAGCTGGACTCTGGACATAATAGGGTCACTCAAAAGTTACCCCCTTGTGAATAGTTATCTCTGGATCTATCTCCCTTTTTGTAGTGCTATCCTGAAGGCAGCAATTATAAATGGGTCTGATGACCTTTGATAGGAGGGGTGGGAGTGATAAGTGAATGATACCCATTTGCATCTGTAGTCACACCTCTTTGAGTGTGCACTGGTCCTTGCTTTTTAGAATAGTAACAATGAATTAGAGTAACTTGCTTGCCTCATTAACATGTGGTATGATCAGGGTAAATCAATTTGGAGGATGTCAGCAGTGCTTAATCCCTCCCAAGGGTGAATTGTGGCTTTTTCCAATTTGTTGACCTTATGGTAATGCCAAGATAGTTTCCTCATTGAATCCAAAGGCTGCTCTAGGTACTGAGCATGTCTAGTAACAATGCCTAAGAGCATTATACAATTGCACTGTTATACTAAGAAAGCAATACTATTGCATTTATTCTGGATAAAAGGTGTTTTTTTTTTTAAATTTAAATCAGGTTCTCTCCCTAAGATGTGGCTCAGTAAACATATGGTTTGCATTTTGGAGAACACAGAGGGACCATGACACTGAACATGTAGCAAATATTAATATCATTCATATCATATTGCACAATAACTCTTCATTTGTATTTCAGGTGTAGTGACAGAGACTTGCCACTAATAGATCTGGGCTGCCATCCAAAGGAGCAAATGATGGACTATGTGTCTGTCACCCAAGAACAAGCATATCTAAGTTTGGAGAGAATCATCACCAGAAAGTTGGTTGCTAAGTAATTAATTTTTTTTCTCGATACAGCAAATCATGAAGGTCTTCCACTAGAGTATGGAGAGATTCTGAGCTATGTTAATGAAGGGAGTAAAAATAGTGGACCTTTTGACATAGGGATGAGACATCTGATTTCATTGGTATAGGGAACTGCTACTTTATGAAACTCCCACTACCAATGCAGGTGAGTACCTTTTCTACATGGAGAAGGGAATGGAAAACCACTCCACTATCTCTGCCAAGAAAACCCCAAGTGAAATCACAAAGAGTTGGACATAATTAAAACAACTGAACAACAACAACCATTTTCTCTACAACTGAAGAGTCTGATTATGAAGATGGTTTGTGAGAGCACTAAGAGCTTACCTTATTTGTTTAGGATCACCAAGCTAGTATGTGTAAATGGGGGAGGCTAGAACTTAAACCCAGGTTCTTCTGGTTTCAAAGTTGGCTCTCTAACCACTACATCATATTGTCTTTTGAAGCAAATAAACAACTAAACAAGGGGACATGAGGACTTATTTTATGGTGTGGCAAGTGGAGCAAAAGTCATGAAAGTTTTACATTTAGGTGGGGAACATCAAAAGGAAATTTATGGCATAATTTTGCATGAGTGAAGAAGGAAGGTTTCCTAGAGGATGTGCAATTTGAGGAACTCAGTTTTAAGTGGAGTGGGAAGCGAGGTTTGTTTTGAGTGACCTTGAAAAAATCCTTTAAAGCAGAAGCTGGGGACCGGAATTCTGATTTTTAAAAATTCTGATCTATTTAATAAAACGTTGCAAAGTGCTTTTTACATATATTATCTCATTTGATCATCACAATTATCCTGTGGGATAGGTGCTATTATTTCCCCTATTTTACATATGAGGAAACTGATTCTGAGATGTGCTGACTTTCCCAATGGGTCACATGGCTAGAATGAGTTTGACGTAGGATTGAAAATCCTATCCTTCTGATTCCAAGTCTAGCACTTTATCCATTGCACCCATTAGTTGCCCATTTTTAAGGGTTTTTGAAAGGGAAGATAGGGTTGAAATAGAAAAATTTGCCAATATTGACAACTAATATTTATGTGGCACTTTAATGTTTGCAAAGCACTTTATAGGCATGACATCATTTGAACCTCACATCTTTTTTAGATGAAGACATGGAAACTTAAAGAGTGTAGGCTGGATTCAACCATTCTGAAGAGCAACTTGGAACTATGCCCAGAGGGCTATAAACTGTGCATATGCTTTGGTCCAGCAATACCACTGCTAGGCTTATATCTCAAAGATATCCAAAAAAGAGAAAATGACCTCTTTGTACAAAAATATTTATAGCACCTCTTTTTGTGATCGCTAAGAATTGGAAATCAAAGGGATGCCCATCAATTGAGGAATGTCTAAACAAGCTGTGGTATATGATTGTAATGGAATATTATTTTGGTGTAAAAATGACAAGCATGATGATTTCAGAAAAACCTAAAAAGACTTACATGAACTGATATATAGTGAAGTGAACAGAACCAGGAGAATGTTGTACACAGTAACAGCAATATTGTCTGATGAAGAGCTGTGAATGACGCAGCTGTTCTCAGCAATACAATCCCAAAAGACTAGTGATGAAGCATACTATCTACCTTCAGAGAAAGAACTGATATTGATTGAACACAGACTGAAGCATGCTGTTATTCACTTTCTTTCTTTCATTTTTTCTTTTATTCAAGTCTTCTTCTACAAAATGACTAATATGGAAATCTTTTACATAATTTGACATGTATAACCTATATCTGATTGCTTACTGCCTCAGGGAGAGGGGAGGGGAGGGAGGGAAGGAAGAATAGAATTTGGAACATAAAACTCTAAATAAAAATGTTTATTATTAATTTTTAAAAGAGGTTAGGTATTTTGTGAACGGACATAGAGCAAGCAGCTATTAGTGGTAGAATTTGAGTCTGCCAATTAGAATTAGGTCTTCTTGGCTTCAGGTCCAGTACTCAACTATACCGCATTGCCTTTGCTTAAAAAAGAAAGAAAGAAAGAAAGAAAAAATCCTTTTTTATCTACAAGGAATTCTTTATTTTCTTCTTTGAACTACATGTTTTTTGGTCATCATAAGAATTTAATCCATAAGTGATATTCTATGTAGTAAAACTTTTTGGTCTCAGAACCACTTTATTCTTAAAAATTGTTGAGGACATTCCCAAAGAGTTCTTGTTTTTATACATTATATACTTCAATATTTACCTTATTAGAAATCTAAATGTTTTAGTAGTATTATGAGAATAGGTTTGAGTTCACAAATCCTCTGGAAGGCTGTCAGAGACCCCCTGGGTTCCCTGGATCACACTTTGTATGATCTAATGGAACTTTTAAGTTACCAGTGAAGAGGCAAAATTTATTCAAAAGGCCTAAACAGAGAAAACTAATCCTTAGAAACTAGGAAAAACTAGACATTGGAGATGTATTAGGGTTTTATATTTTGTTTTTTTTATAGTCAGTGGATCAATTAAGTAATTAGATTACATTTCATTGTGAGAAACAGAATACTAAAGTCATAGTAGAATCTTATGCATTTCATCTGCCACAAATTCATATGGTCCCCATACCAAATCATAAATGAATTGGACATTCAGAGACTAGTATTCAGTGTAATTTGGTCAGATTACACACTTTGAGGCTATTTTCCTATAATCACAGATGTGATTTGTGCTCTTAAAAATTTTGTGTGGAAGTACTGTTTACGTGGAACACTTCAAAAAGTATTAAAATGCTGAATTCAGACATATTGGTAACATTGCAATTGACTATTTAAAAAAATAGCTTTACATTTGATGTGTGCTTCAATTTTATGTCTATGATATCCTGGTCAATGCTGAATGAACAAAGTCATCTCGCACTAAATTCATGCAGTTAACTAACTTTGGGAGAGGAAGATTTTCATTTGACATCAATGAAGAATTTAGTGAATGTCCTTTAATGCATATTATTTCTATTTGATAGAAATCCTCTCCTCCTGGAAGCTCCATTTTCTCTAGGTTTTCTGACATGGCTCTCTTTGTGTTCTCCTACTTATCTGACTTCTTTTTAGCCTTGTTAGCTGGATTTACAACCAGGCTATACCCACAAACCTTGGGTGACTAGTAATGCTCTGTCTAGGCCCCTCTTCTCTCCCTGTATTGTCTCATTTGGTGATCTGATCAGCTACCATGCATGCATTCATTGATCTCTATTCATATCATCTATGCAGATGATTCTCAAATCTATTTATCCAGTACTAACCTCTCTCCTTAGCTCTAGTTTTCCACAGACAATTGACTATTAGACATCTCAAACTAAATTTTCCATTGACACATCAAACTCAACATGCTCCAAACTGGACTTATTATCTTTCTCTTCCAAGCTCTCCCCTCTTCCCAACTCT
The DNA here is from genome assembly GCF_019393635.1 of Dromiciops gliroides. NCBI lineage: Eukaryota > Metazoa > Chordata > Mammalia > Microbiotheria > Microbiotheriidae > Dromiciops > Dromiciops gliroides. The sequence goes on from NC_057862.1 coordinate 164,963,334, forward strand.
CCAATTATTGTTGAAGGTACCACTATCCTCTCAGTCACTTTGGCTTACAGTCTCAATTTTATCCTTGACTCTTCACTTGTACTTATCCCACATATCCAATCTGTTGCCAAGTTTTGTTGTCTTGTCATCTTTACCTTCACAAGATATTTTGTATTTGTCCCCTTCTCTTTACTCATCCTGAGGCAGGTCTTAATCACCTCATTTATGTACTACTGCAACAGCCTGCTGGTTGGTTTTCCTGTCTCATCTCTTTCCACTCCAATCTACCTTCTACTCAGCTGCTAAAGTGATATTCTAAAAGCACAGATCTGACCATGTCAACTCCTCCATGGACTCCAGTTGCTCCCTATTAACTCTATCATCAAATATAAAATCCTCTGTTTAGCTTTTAAAGCCCTTTACAATCCTGTCCTTTCTTACTTTTCTGTTCTTGTACTTTATTCACTTCCATGTACTCTGCAAACTTGCTTGCTGTTCCTTGCACATGAAAGGCCATCTCCTGACTCCATTACTTTTCATTCTATGCCTGGATGGCGCTTCCTCCTTGTCTTAATCTCTTGTTTTCCCTGACTTTCTTCATGATTCATCTCAATTCTCACTTTCTACAAGAGATCTTTTCTACCCCCATCACCACTACTATTGCCTTTCCCCTGAGATAACCTTTTTATACTTAATACATCTTGTATGTACATAGTTATTTTCATGTTGTCACCCCATTAGCATCTGAGTTTCTTGAAAGCTCCTTGATGTTACATTTTAGTAGTAGTAGTAGTAGTAGTAGTACAGCAACAGCAGTAACAGTAGCAGTACTAGGAGTATCAGAGGAGGAGGAGGAAAACTGAATAGATCCTAAAATTCTGGGGCTTTAAAAGTGATTATGCTTATCCACAAAGCATAGCTTGAGTACACCCCAAGTTTCTAAAAGTAAAGAATAAAGTGAAGGAGATATGAAGGGTGGAAGAATTTCTGCTAGAATGAAAATTTTTCCTGTGGGCTAAATTGTCTCTCCTGCTCTGAGGTCAGAGTAAGAGAGTTGCAGGTTTACTCCTTTTTCTACTATCTTTTTTGGTGTACACATCAAACCTTGTTTGTGCTGGGTACAAAACTATTCTTGCTCTGTTATGCAGCCTTGAGCCTCAGTCTTAGTTCATGCTGGATCCCCAACTTTGCTCCATGGTCAAAGTGACACAACTACCATGTCTCTTTTCTTAACACTGGATCCGGAACTGCACCTTGCCCTGGTGCACAGACACAGATACAGATCCAAGTCCAGATCTTATGCTACAAGGCTTTTTGTGTGACTGCCTGGCTGCCCCTTCTAAACACCCCAATGCCCGTAGTACTCTAGCTGTCTTCTTATATTGGCCTGAACTGAAATTATGATCAACCATGGTTTCTCCTTGGATTTCCCTGATCAGTACTTACTCTAGTCCTCTTCCTCAAACTTTGTTACAAATTATGAGAATGCAAATGCACTGCTTCCTCCTACTCCATCATCTTTTCTAGTCTTTTCCATATCCTCTGCCATATTACCTTTGACTATATACCTTAAGAATACACATTAAGGATAGATTGGAGGGAAGTGGGACCAGTGACAGAGAGTCCTAAGAGGAAAATTATTATCATCTGGTCAACAAATAATTCATGACCATAGACTAAGGTCATTGTTTTAAGAAAGGAGAAATTAAGGACATATTATGGAAGGAACAAAAATGAAGTACTTAGAAGTAGAATTGTATAAGACAAGAGACAACAAGTCAAAATAATCTTTGTTGTTTGGCAAGCTAGTTATATGATAGTACTGTGCATTATGGAGGAAAAGTTATAGAAAAGGATGCTGAGAGAAAGGCAAAGAACTTTGTATTTACTAATTCCAAATTGACTTAACAATGAAGAAATCACTTAAAGGTATATTATAAAAAAGACTGCTTTACAGAACTGAACTAGTAGAAGAAATACTAGAGTTGATATATTTCAGTGACATTTGAAAACAGGTGATAGTTAATCTGTAGGTTCAGAAGATGATTTCTTAGATCTTAGTTTATACAGAGATGAGGAAGTAGCCAAAGACAAAGCCTTGGGAAATACCTTCTCTCTTGTTTACTTGATATAAAATGACTCATCAAACTATGCAGTGAAAAAAGATGGGTTGGTCACATAGTGAGGTATAACTGATGGACAGTACATGTGTTCCAGTATATTAATGATACCCAGATAATGCTAGGAAGACTCCAGAGAGCATTGGTTAGACTCCCTGTTGCAATTTTGTGAGAGGATTGGACGAGAGTTGCCCCGGATGAGCATGCATGGTTGGGTTGCAGCTGCATCATTGGAAGGAATACTACAACAATGAGATCACAGATCCATAAAAAAAGATGTTGGACAAGGGTAATATACTGCATTGAGAATTCAATAAGATAAAATAGGAATTCAAAATAGGTTTTTACAACCTATTTTAAAAATGATAAATAGTTGGAAAATATAGTTTAAAGAAGCTGACATAGTTTGGGCTCATATCAGGATCTTTTCATGATACTAAGGCAGAATGAAATACAAGGAGTATATGACATAAAATTATCCTATTCTATGATTTAAAAAAAAAACATAAATCACCACTGGCGCAAGAGGACACCAAGGGAATTGATGAAGACTTGGTTAAATGAGATCTTGGTGAAGTAAAAAAACTATACCTTGTTCTTTTTTCTTCTTTTCATCATGATTACCTTATCAAAGCATTGTGGAGTACTAGATAAAGCACTGGACTCAATGTCATGAAGACCTGTGTTCAAATCTTTCCTCAAGTATTTGCTGTGGTTGTGTGACTCTGAGTAAATTACTTATTTGTCCCACAGTTTTCTCATTTGTAAAATGAGGAAGTTGAATTTTGTGGTCTTTTAGACTCCCTTTAGCTCTAAATCAATTATTATCTATGAATATTGTGCCTAAAAGGTGCTTAAAGAGTATATATTAAATGAATGTCCATGGGTTTGGAAGACAACTATCTGACTTTCTCTTCCATCATCTGTAAAAATGAGTGTTCCCTTCATATTCCACCCCAATTTGTTTCTGTATGTTTTGCTCTGCTCTCTTATTCCTTGAATGAGTCTTCCCTATCCCCATACCACCTAGTTCATCCATATTATATATTACAGATAATATTCTAGTTATTTGAAAATGCTCTACTATGTGCAACTTCCACAGGAAACTATCAAAATAAACTTACTTCTGATTAGTTATAAAGTCAGCAAGAACTGATAACCTGAGATGAAAATTTAGAAACAGTTTTCCATTTTTAATTATTTAGTTTTATTCTAAACTTAAGACCAAATAAAATGAGGACTTCCATATGTACACAACAGGAAAAGAAAACCATACATGAAACCTTGTGTCCCTTTCATAGAGCTTATTTTTCTTTTTACATATACAACAAATTCAACAAGTTACTTTCAAAGCTTTCTTGCTTATCTGTATTTCCTCCTGGCTTTCCTTCTTTCCTGTCTTTTCTTCTGTGTATTAAAAAAGGTCTTCAGTAAGTTTCTTTTTTGTCTTTTCTTTCTTACTTTTAAAAAAGAGGCACCCTATTCCTTCCCCTTCTAAAAATGATGGAAAAAAAAAAGAAAAACCGAACCCTTATTAGAAATTAATCATCAATCAATAAATATTTATTAAATGCCTACTGTGTGCTAAGCACTCTAAGTACTAGATATGCAAATATACATAGTTAAGCTAAACAAATCTGCACATTGGCAGTGTCTGAAAAGGCACAGCTTATTCTGCAACTTGACTTCATCACCTCTCTGTCAGGAAGTGGAGAGCATGCTATATCAGCCCATGGTTTGGTCATTGTATTGATTGAAATCTTTAAAAATTGTTTCAGACATAGTCTTGGTAAATGACTTGTATCTATATTTACCTTTTTTAAGGTAAAAGGTTCCAAGAAATCCCAGTGGAAATATGGCTTCTCAGCCCACTTAGCATTTTACAAGGAGGGAGGAAGAGGGAAAAGGAAAAGGAGAGTGATGAGGGGCAGGGGCTGGACTTGTGATTTCCCTGACTTCTTCAAGTTTTTCAGACTTCCTTCAGGTTTCAGCTAAAATCCCACTTTCTGCAAGAAGGATTTCCTGATCCCCTTTAATTCTATTGCTATTACCCTAAGTTTATCAACAATTTATTCTGTGCATATCTTGTTTTTACTTAGTTGTTTTGGATGTTAACTTGTTCATTATATGTGACCTCTCTGAAAGCAGGAACTGTTTTTTGCATTGGTCACATCACTCATTGAAGCAGGATCTGAACCCAGTCTTCCTCACTTCAAGTTCAGCCCTCTCTTTACGTCTACCCTTGTAGCAGTATGATATATAGTGTTTTATATCTTCTTACCTCTTAAAAGCCTATAGCAGTGCTTCATTGTCGCTTAGAAATGACTGGATTCACAAAGGCTATTCCAGGGTAATTCAAATACTGACAGTACTTATCAGGGAGGAAAGGCTTAGAAAATAAGTGCCAATGAGGAACTACATGTCTGTTTTCTGAAAACCATACAACAATTGAGAAAATCTTGGAGAAAGCTCATCACTAGAAGGTTGGCTAACAGGAGATTATTATTATTATTTTTTGTTGTTGTTATTATTATTATTATTATTTCCACAGCAACTCATAAGACTCTTGACTGGGTCATGGAGGGATGAGGAACTGCATTGGTAGATATACACATATCAATGATCTCATAATGCCTTGAGATATAGGGATAATGACTAAATCTGTGATTTCACTGATATAAAGAATTCCTGGATGAGGGAATTCCTCTACCAATGCAGATCAACACCTTTTCTGTAACTTATAGTTTTAAAGAGTTTCCTAGAACACCAAGAGGTTAAATGACTTGGCCCAGGAAACATAGGTAGTATATGCACAAGGTAAGACTTCAACCCAGCTTTTCCTGGCTTTGAGGCCAGCTCTCTCTCCAGTATTCCATGCTGGCTCTCTTGATATTGTTGTTTCTAAATTAAAATGTAGTATAGTAGAGCTAATTAAATAACTACAACTTAATATGGTAGTTGGCCAAGGAGTTGGCTGCTGCATTCATCTAGTGATAAATTAAAATGTTATTCCCCTGTTCAAAATCAAAGACTTACAATTCAAGCTTTTTTTTTCTATTATGGGTTTTGCCCATATTAGTTATGAAGAGCTTTGAAATGTGGTGAAAGTTAAGGACCCTTGGTTTTTATCTCTTGTAATTATAAGTTCAGGGTCACAGAAAATTATGTATATGTCTCACTCTAGCCATCTATTAAAGCATTATTATATTCCTGGTATACTATGTATGGTTCCTATAAATTAGAATACATTTTGAGCATCTTTTGGAGCATTGATGGGAGCCATTGCCTAGTCACGATTCCTTTATTTGTAGCATTGTTGGTGGATAGTATAAACTATATATAGTTTATATATATATATATATATATATATATATATATATACATATATATATTATCATATATACAGGACAAACCATTGAATTCAGAATTTTCCTATAATATTCCTTTCTAGGATGATGCACTCATTGGAAGCCAGCCCATTAAAATGTAGCAGAAAAAGCACTTAAATGAAAAAAAATTATTGGAAGAGTATGTGATAAGAAATACTGGTTCTGAAAGATTGGCTCTGATCTTTTGTCCATGATGATGATCATGCTAGCGTGATCTTTATTCCCATTTTTTGCCTCTGGAAAAGTAAAGTTCTTTCCTCCTTGGGTCGTAATTTTATTTCTTTCCTGGTTTAAAATAACATTTCAAAATGACTTTTGGAAGCAGACAAAATAAAAATGTTAAAGGAAAACCTTTTTCTTATTTCAAGGTTCAATTCAGGAACCACTTCCTTTAAGAAGACTTTTCTTATTCTTACTTCTCAGTGGCTAATTCTCCCTTCCCTTCCTTAAATGACCTAGCATTATGTGTATCTATACACATTTTATTCTTCTCCACCCTGCACATCTAGTAGAATATAAGTTAATTAAGGGCAAGAACAGCACTTACCACAGTGCCTTGAATAGTAGTAGATGTTGAAGAAATGCTTGTTAAATCGAATCGAATCGAATAGAATTGAATTATGGCACAAACTATTGTCTGAGCAGAATTTTCCTTTACATGGATCCTCAGTCCCTGAACTTTGAATTGGTAAATTGTTGAAATCCTACCCTTCCTCCAAGGCCCAATTCATAGGGCACATTCTCTGTGAAATCTTTCCTGATCGTCCTAACTGGAAGTGATCTCCCCTTCCTCAGAACTCTCATAGCTCATGTTCATGCCTTTCTTATATAGTTATCATATTCTGTCTTGTAGTTAGGTTATTTGATTTTTTTTTCCTTGACTAGAAGGTAAGGTTCTTGAATGTAGGGACCATGTCTTATTGATCTGTGTATATCCCTTAGTGCTTAACACAATGCATTGCCCCTGGCAGATGCTCAATAAATGTTATTTTTGAACCCTAGCCTCTTTGCCCTTTTCCAATCTGTCATACCTTTGTACAGCTCTACTTATGGGTATCATCAGGCCATGTGAGTTTATTTCACCTTATCACACAGTCTCAGAATCATAAATCCTTTAGGTTGTAAGAGATGTTAGAAGGTCAACTAGTCCAGCCTTCATCCAGTGCAGGAGTTGCTTCTCTGACTAATGTCCTTCTTAAGTATTTCCTACTGGAAAATCCAGGCAAGCTAAGCCATTCCATTTTTGGGGACTACTATAATTGTTTATTCACATCAATATACTCCTTCCTGTAACTAAAACCCATTGATTCTGGTTCTGTGCTCTAGAACTACACAGAAGAAATTAATCTTTCATATTATAACCTTCCAAATGCTTAAAGACTGTTATTATGTTGCTGCTGAAATTTATCTCCTTGTAGCAAAAATATCCCTGATCAACATTTGTTGTTCATGCGGCATGATCTCGAGACTCTCTTGAGACTATATTTGCTTTCCTTTGACCATTCTCTATTTGTTAGTATGTCTTAAAAAGTGGAGTCCAGCACTGCACAAAATGCTCCACACATGTTCTGACAATAGAATTTTGAATTTTCAAGGGATTGTAGAAATCATTTAATCTACCTTCTTTTCATTTAATAGATGAGAAAATGGAGACCCAGAAAAGGTAAGAGACTTCCTCAAGAGTTTCTCATCTAGTTAATGGAAGAGCTGGGAGCATTATCCAGCTTTCTTTTTTCAGTGTCCTTTCCCACTTTCTTTGGCAATGGCATAATTATCTTTTTAAGAAATGTATTATGAACTTAATAATTATAGAAAACCAAAACATTTCAATTTCCAAAAATTAAAAAAAAAGAATATGTATATGTAATTTTGGATCCGTTACATAGTTTATTTTCTTTTAAAATGAATATTTAATTAAACAAGATAGCAACAAAACTGCCTTTTTCTGAAACTTTTTGTTTTCCTCTATGTTTTAAAACATTTTATAGATACTCTTTCTCTTTTATTTTTTCATGGCTTTCACTAGTTTCTGGCTCCTTTTCCTCTCTTCATAGTACAAATAAGTTATAGTCCAGCATAAAAAAAGCCAGATATGGGTCATATCTGAAAATGTCTCATTCTGTGCCTCTAGTCTATCACCTCTGGATAATAGGACAATTTTCCCATGTTCCTCCACTCACTAGTTGTAGCATGAACTTGTGAGAAGTTAATGAGAGAGTAGAAGTGGAGGTAATCTAATCACAGATAACTTCTACCTTTGGCTTTCCTTGGGCTAGATACCTAGAACCAGGAGGCAACAATATATAGACTGAAAAATGAAAGAGCCTATTCATTGTTAGCTCTTTTTTTTTTTCCTCCAGGGGTTCCTGTGTAGAAAGTGATAGGAGATCACACTACTTTTCCCAGGATCAATGCTACATAGGTACTTCTAGACATATCTGGATTGGCTTGAACTTAGAAATGTGCCTGTAGGCAAATACTAATTTGTCTGAACCTGGAAATGTGACATTGGATGAGTGAGAACCAACACAAATCAAATCACTAAAGGTAATCAAATACTTTATAACATCTTCCTTAAATATAAACTTGATTCTGAAGAAGGTTCAAATAGAAGGTCCAAACATATTATCACTTGAAACATGACCACAAGGGCATTGAAGGTATAGAATCAAAGGATATAAGTAGGACCAGAAGTTAGTGAGTGATCTCAGTTCTTGTATTCTTTTACCATTGGCTAGTTGTCTGACTTTGGGTAAGTCATTTGATCTCTCTGAGCCTCATCTACATAATGAAAATAATAATAGGGGAGGGCATATGGTATAGTGAAAAGAGTCCTGTATTTGGAGTCAGGTTTGAGAGGACTTGATTTCAAAATCCAATTTTTCCACTAAATAAATGGTATGACTTTGGTTAAGACCTTTTGTCACCTAAGATAAGTCCCTTCACCTATTTAGGTTTCAGTGTCTTCATCTGTAAAAATATCAATATCAGCGTCAGTAATAACAATAACAACAACAATAATGATAAAACAGGGTATTAGGTAACATCTCTCAGATCCCTTTTAGTCTAGTTCTAAATCTGTGATGATCTGATACTAGATTACCTGAAGGCACAAAGCTGAATCACATACTCCACTTTAGGTCCCTTCTGGAGGCAAAGTCTTTGGTGTTGATGTTTTATTTATGAAACCTTTTACTTTACTTCCATCTTAATCTATTCAGAGGAAAGTAGTTGGGATGTAATCCCAATCTGAAAGTCTGTTATGAAAAGAAACATGCATACATACATGCATTTGTGTGTATAAAAGACAATGCAAACATACATATGTATATATAGGTATATACATACATATGTATATGTATGTGTGCAAAGTCTGCCTTCAAGTGCTTCTACTCTCTAATTCTCATTCTTTTCATCTTGTTCTTGTGAATACTGAGGTGATTGCTTTCTTTTGATAAAATGTGTGGGGCAGCTAGGTGGTGCAGTGGATAAAGTACCAGCTTTGGATTCAGGAGGACCTGAGTTCAAATCCAGCCTCAGACACTTACTACCTGTGTGACCCTGGGCAAATCACTTAACCCTCATTGCCCTGCAAAAAAAAAAAAAAGATGTGTAAAATATTTAATAATCCTTAAACCCAAATAAATGCTGGCTATTACTTGTTATATTAATATTCTTTAAACCTTATATGTTAACTTCCACCTTAATTCAACCATGTCTTAGTAGCAAAGAACTAAGGCACTTACTATCTAATTGTACTATATTCATTCAACAACTAGTCTTCTACCTCTTTATTAAGAGGACAGACATTTTATCATTACACTATAGTCAAGATTGGTTATTACATTAATCTGAACTATGGCATCTTTTATTTTATTTTTTATTTTATATTATTTGCTTGTTCATATATATGCACATGGGCATATACACACATGTATATAATACATATAGTACATGTATACATGTATACACATAGTGCATGTATATATGTATACATATAGTACATGTATTATATGTATACATATAGCACATGTACATACACATGCATATTTAACTTTTATTATTCCAGGAATACATACATATATTGTGTTTATAGCACATGTTTAAATATGCATGTGCTATAAACACAATATATGTATGTATATATATATGCACACATATACATGTATGTATGTATATATTCTCTTAAGTCTGTGTCAGTCCATATATCTTCCCAAGTTTCTCTGAATTCCTGGAATAATTTTTTTTAATCAGAAAAGCAAATGCATTATTTTCAGTGTCTCTAGAGAATGAAGTCCTTTCTATGAAAATACTCATAAGAATCCTAGAAATTATGCTGATTAATTTTAAAATTAATCAAGTAAAGTTAATGATAGACTAAAGAAAACACTTGATTATCATTACTTCTTTACTTTCTCAATAGAAAAAGAAAACCAAACCCTGAAATATTTAATCAGTATGACAGAAAGTTGTTCAAAGAATATATCCAAATGGTTGTTACCTATATGGAATTCAACATTTCAACTCAATCTAATTAGAATAAAAACAACAAACATCTATTAAATCTTTTCTGTGTGCATTGTGTTAGATGCTAGAAGAGATGGGGAAAATTACGAAGTATGGTTCTTATCCTCATAAGGTTATAATCTAATGGAATGGATAGATACAGATAACTGAAATGTAAGAAAAGAAGCCGATATAATGTTATCATGAGTCTACCTTTGAGTCAGGAAGACTTCGTTTCAAGTCCTATCTGACACTCGCCATGGGACCATGTGTAAATCATTTAATTTCTTAATGCCACTTTTGGCTACTCTATAAGGATATAAACTGCATCCATATTGCTGATCTGAATAGTTGGAAGCTCCCAACACTGATGAAAGCACAGGCTTTAGCAAACAAACAAAAAATAATAGCCCACTTCTATATAGTATTTTAAGGTTTGCAAGGCATTTTACATATATTCTCACATCTGGCCCAACTACCCTGTGAGGAAGATAGTATTGTTTTTATTTTCAATTTACAGATGAGGTAACAGGTTCATAGCAGTTAAAGTGACATGTTCAGCAAGTATCTGAAGTGAGATTCAGACTTGGAGTTTTTTTTTCCAATTCCAAACTCAATGTTCTATCCATTACATAAAGACCTGATAAGTGTATATGAGGGGTTACTCTCACAAAAATGGAACCCAATTCTCCAGATTACAAAATGTTAACGGTCATGATAATATTGCTGAATTCCTGTGTTCTACTCCAAGAACCTCCATTATTGTGGAGATGAGAAAGCAGACTATCAAAGGTTAAATTTACCCATTAACTCTAAAATCTCTTCCTGCTTTGAAATTGTAGATTTCTATTTTAGAAAGTGAATGTGGCAAACACAATCTCTTGTGAAAGGTCATGTGTTGGCGTTTCCTTTTCTCCTGGTTTGAATCTTTTTTCATTTTTCTGACTCCTGTCTCCCTCCCCCCACTCCCAAAAAGACACAAAGCTTTGATTCCCCAACCCCCCTCCAAAATTGATCATTTTGATGCCAGCTCATTTTGTAGCTGGAGAGATTAGTGAATATGACAAATTACTAGGAGTCAGTTTGCTTTCTGTTTTTGAAGTTTTGATGCATTAGTTATTTTCACCCAGGAAAATTCCAACTCCAAACAGCATCAGGTCCTAAATCTCCAGATGGCGGAATGGAAAATTAGTTTGTTAAGAAAATCACCACCTCCTTGGAAATGTGGGTCATTGAAATTTGCAGCTGCAAGAAGGGCTTAGTGAACACACAGTGGCATTAGCATCTGCCATAACAGTCTTCAGTGGCTTCTTTCCAATCTGCCTGATCAAACATATAAACATTTCTTCAAGTTTTGTGGGGGTTTTTTTAAGTCTGTGTCTGGTAAAATAAATTAAAGGCACAATTGTAAAAAGTCTCTTTCCATTATTTAAGGTATTTGCAGGTGTCCAATATTTTTAACTAAATTAGCAAACTCATTGGCTTCAGTTGTATTTATCTGTCTCCTCTCTTAAAGATTGGTCTGGACACTTGGGTTAATATGCTACATTTCAAGCCAATGCATAAATGTTGATTCCTAGGCTGTCTTTGATGCAAAATTCTTAGGATGTGTGGATATGGGTGTCCCAGTCTGAAATGCGGGGGCATGGCGGGGGGGGGGCGGAAAGCTTGTTTACATGAATTACTCTCAGAGAATACACATGAAATCTACATTAGAGGCAGCAAGAGGATTTTCAGGGAAGAAAATTTCAGGACAGTGTACAGAATCAGAGCCAGGGGGTCATGACCTTGACTATTGATCCAGCCTCTCTAATTTCCACAGCTTGCTGAGACTTGTTCTTCCAACCTGCTGGTGTACATTAGAGCAGAAATCCATAACATGGCCATGTTCATCCAAGCACAGGAAGAAACTAAATTAAATGTTAAAAAACAATCTGAGGCTAGAGTTGGAGACAATTCATCATGATCATAGACGCCGGGCAGGTAGGATGACCAAGGATTCCTCAGCCAATAGACCCCCAAACAGAATATGGAAGGACCTTGGTGCCTCATTTGTCAGGTACTGAGCAGTAAGTCTGAAAACTAACGAAGGTCAGCTCTTTTTGCTGCAAGGTATTTGTCCTTAAAATGAGATACTGCACATTTGAAAAATGTAACTGGGGTTAATTAGTAGGCAGATTTGGAGAAATGAGTGGAATCCCTAAGAAAACCATATTCAGGGTAACGTCTGGCAAACTCTTCTCTCTGTGACACCAGCAATGCCTCTGGGTAGGCCTAGGAATTTTCATCCTACTGCATTTTGGGATTTACTTGTTAAAAAATAGACAGTTATGTTTATAATGTGAAAAGGAAAATAATTCACTAGAGTCATAACCTTTATTGTCTAAGAAAAGAGGTTCAGAATGACAGCACCTCTGCTTCCTCAGGATAAAGTCCTGTTAAAATCCAGGATGCCAAATCACCAGATGTTCAGAAACATCTGGTGACTGACTTCATTTTTCACTTCTTATCTGAAAATTTCACATCAGGTAGACACAGTGCAAGACAGCCCTTCTTAAGAATAGTTGGACAACTTGGAACCTGCCCTTTTCTATTTCTTTAGTTGATCTCATTTATATTGGATGTGGGGCCCGTGCCATTTATTTGCCATTTACTTATTGATTATCTAAAATGTTTAACCTGAAGGAGGCATCACAAACGGCAGGCTGTTCTGCTGGGAGCTGACTCAGAGGCTGGCTCACATACTTCAAAAAGGCCCTGGACAGGTAAAAATCTCATTTTAATGAATTCCATTTTACTGCCGCCCGTTCAATTTAGCAAACCTCCTTCCCTGAATGGGCGGCAGCCCACAGTAACAGAGCACTGATGACTTGGTTTTATTTACTAAATGAACAAAAGAATTATCAAACAGTTGCACATGCAAGTCTCTATTGGTGTATCAGCCAGCCTATTTTTTTTTCTGAAGGAAACAATAGCTTACATTTAAAAAATGTGCTTTAAATACATTTCTCATTTACTTTTTATGAAAATCCTTTGACGCATTCAAGCCAATATTATACTTTAATATTTCCAATCTGGTGACGAGTCTCTCTGAATAAATTAGGCTGGCCCTCAAATAATAAAGGTGCATAAAGTCCATCACCAGGTTTATGGCCTGCCCAGATTCTGCACTATGTTGCCATAGGCATTAAGGATTAGGGGCTTCCCCATACCACAAAGTTTTAGATTAAGGCTTGAATGGAGGTAAACATTTCATCTGCATGTAACTGGTGAGGAGCTGAAGCAGAGAAGTTAAATGACTTTTTTTGTTGTTTGTTTCTTTGTGGGGCAATGACTTGCTCAAGGTCACACAACTAGTAAGTATCAAGTGTCTGAAGTTCGATTTGAACTCAGGTCCTCCTGAATCCAGGGCAGGTGCTTTATCCACTGCACCATCTGACTGCCCCCTGTTAAATGACTTTTACTTAAACCAGTGAATGACTTAAACCCAGGTCTTCTAAACTCCAAAACCAAATCCAAAAAGATCAGGGAGAAAAAGCAGATATGACAACACAACTAGATTCCATGGACAAGAAAGCTATTCTGACCATTCTGAAAGGCCCAGGTCCCACTCATCCAATTCTGAAACCAACCGACTATACCATCAAACATCCTGCATCTCTATTTTATCCACAAAAATATCCTGATTCTGTCAAACATCTTGTTGAAATCCATGTATGTTATGTTTAAGGTATCCCTCATGCTGTCAGTCATCTCTGACAGGCTATGTTTTTGATGAACCCATGCTGGCTCTCAGTGAACATACTTCCATTTTTGTGTGCTCACAAATCATTCCTTTAGTGTTCTATAAGTAATTTAATCTCTCTGGGCCTGTTTTTCTATCTGTAAAATAAGGAAGAAATAGTCTTTTACAATCCCCTGTAGGTTTAAATCCTAGAATTCCATGTTCTAAAAATTTATGGCAACTCAACAGCATTGCAAATCCACCCTCTTTTTGAAAACCAGGGTATTTGTTCATCTCCACCCAATCCCATGACATCTTTTTTATCCCCTTTGTGTTTAGAATTTTATTTTCCAAATTACATGTAAAAACAAATTTTGACATCTTCTCTTCCTCACCCCCTCCCTCACTGTGTGCTCCCTTCTCTCACCCTTCCCTCCTTGTTCCCTTCCCCTCCTACTTTCTTGCAGGGTTAGATAGATTACTCCACCCAATTGGGTGTGTATGTTATTCCCTCCTTGAGCCAATTCTGATGAGATTAAGGTCTTTGAGCTAATTCTGATGTGTGTAAGGCTCATTCACTTCCCCACACCTCCCCTATCTCTCCCCCCACTCCATACACCCTTTCCTGCTTCTTTCATGTGAGATTTCACCCCATTCTGCCACTTCCCTATCCCCTCCCCCAGTGTATTCCTCTCCCCGCTCAATTTTACCCCAGAGATGTCATCATGGGGCAGTTAGGTGACACAGTGGACAAAGCACCCACCCTAGACCCAGGAGGACCTGAGCCTAAATTCAGCCTGGTACACAAGACACTCATCAACCCCAACCATCTCCTCCACCCCCACCCCAAAGAAAAGAGAAAAAAAAATGCTTTACAGATATCATCCCTTCATATGCAATTCCCATCTGTGCCCTCTGTGTAAATTTATTCCTATCATCTGCCCTAATACTGAGAAATTTCTTATGAGTTGGACGTATCATATTCCCATGTGGGAATGTAAACAATTTAACCTTTTAACATCCCTCATGATTTCTTTTTCCTGTTTACCTTTTTATGCTTCTATTTAGTTCAAGTATTTTCATCACGAATATCAGAAAGTCCTCTTTTTCATTGAAGTCTCATTTTTCCCCCCTGAAAGATTATACTAAGTTCTGCTGGGTAGGTGATTCTTGGTTGTAATCCCAATTCCTCTGCCCTCTGGAATATCATATTCCATGCCCTGATCCTTTAATGTAGAAGCTGCTAGATCCTGTGCTATCCTTACTGTAGCTCCACAGTATTTGAATTGCTTCTTTCTGGCTTCTTGTAATATTTTCTCCTTGACCTGGGAGCTCTGAAATTTGGCTGTAATATTCCTGGAAGTTTTCCTTTTGGGATCTCTTTCAGGAGATGATTGGTGGATTTTTTCAATTTCTATTTTACCCTCTGCTTCTAGAATATCAGGGCAATTTTCCCTGACAATTTCTTGGAAGATGATGTCTAAGCTCTTTCCTTGATCATGGTTTTCAGGTAGTCTAATAATTTTCAAATTATCTCTCCTGGATCTATTTTCCAGGTCAGCAGTTTTTCCAGGAAGATACATACTTCACATTGCCCTCTATTTTTTTATTCATTTCGATTTGCTTTATTGTGTTTTGGTTTCTCATAAAGTCACTAGCTTCCATTTGTTCAATCCTAATTCTTATACAGTTATTTTCTTCAGAGAACTTTTGTATCTCCTTTTCCACTTTTCAACCTATTGACTTTTTTCTCATGTCTTTCCTGCATCACCCTCATTTCTCTTTCCATTTTTTTCTCTACCTCCCTAATCTTATATTCAAAGTCCTTTTTGAGCATCTCTATGTCCTGAAACCAATTCATATTTTTCTTGGAAGCTTTAGATGTAGAAGCCCTGACATTGCTATCCTCTTCTGAGGGTTAACCTTAATCTTTCTTGTCACTAAAGAAGCTTTTTATGGTTTGCAACTTTCTCTGCCTGCTCATCCTGCCCGTCTTTCACTTGACTTTTAACTCTTTCTTAGTGTGGGGTCCTGCTTCCAGGATATACTGTCCCAAGCTTCAGGGGGTCCCAGGTGTTATGATTTAATGAGGGGCAGTTTATTCACTTGCCTGGCCCTTTCTCTGGTCCATAGATAACCCCAAGCCAACTTGCCAATCAACCGGACAGCAAACCTTTGTGTGCTGTGGTTGCTAGCTTCAATGAGCCTGCACCCCTCCCCCACCTGGGACAGCACAGCTCAGTGTTTTTTCCTGGTTCCCTGCTGGGGTAGGACATCCAAATCCCACCTTAGCTCCTGCAAACACACCCATAGATTCCCCACCAGTCAAGCATTCAGCCCTCTCAGGAGATTGTGAGCTTAGTTCCAGAAGACACCAGTACTGTAGCTGATTCAGAGGCTGGGGGTAAGTTTCTCTGGTTCAGCCTGTCTGGGGCTCTATCTGTTTTGGCCCTGTTGATCACAGGGCTGGACTGTACTCCCAGCCCTTATGCTGAACTTCCAAGGTGTCTTTGGCTGGAAAATAATCTCAGCCATCTTTTTGTGGGTTCTTCTGCTCCAGGAGTTGTTTTCTGGCTGTGTTTGGAGTTGTTGTTTTTTTCAGTAATTGTGTCTGAGCATTTCAACATTCATTTAGTTCCATCTCATTTTACACAAGAGGAAACTGATTGCCAAAGAAGAGAAATTATTTGCTCAAAGTCACAAATATAGTATTGTGATTTGAATCCAATTGCTTCAATTAAATACATAAAAAGATATATTAAAAATATTTCCACTGGACCGTGCTGTCAATATTTGTTAACAATTAAAGCAAGTCAGATTGAATGGGATTCTTCATCATTAACTGAATTCCTTGTTATAGGAGATAGAATGTTGAATTAGAGAATTCTCAGAGACCTCTCTCTCAATTCTAAATTTTCCCCTCATTCCTCCTGCCACCAGCTTACTGCTCCTTTGTCTTCACTTCTGTTTGTTTTTTTGTTTGTTTTGTGGGGCAGTGAGGGTTAAGTGACTTGCCCAGGGTCACACAGCTAGTAAGTGTCAAGTGTCTGAGGCCAAATTTGAACTCAGGTCCTCCTGAATCCAGGGCTGGTGCTTTATCCACTCTGCCACCTAGCTGTCTCTAACTTCACTTCTATACTCTTGACTTACTGCCCAATTCTACCCATACTTCAAGGTTTAGTTCTTTATACCTGCTGTATTAAATCCTGATGTCCAGCTTTTTGTCCTCTGCATACCTATAAACTCTATTGATGCTTTTTTGGGTTTTTTTGTTTCATGCATATGTTTGACCATGATAAGTAGATTACAACCTCCTTGAAGGCAGGGAGTGGCTCTTGATATCTCCCTTCTCATCCCCAACCTTCACCTTCCCCCCTCCCCAGCACAAAGCTGAATATGAAATACATGGCCAGCAATATGAGAATAAGATACATAATCATCTGAAGTTTTCTTCTCTCCCACTATCTCAAAAAGTAAGCACTTAACATACTGCAATCTCAAATCTGTCACTTAGAGATACAAGACACTTCATGCATTATGAGTGTAGTGTTGTCCTAGATTTATGAGACCCTAAAAACACTCAGATCCAGAGCTGTGCTTGTGAAATGATGGGATCACTAGGCTTTTTTTTTTTTTTTTTTTTTTAGTGAGGCAATTGGGGTTAAGTGACTTGCCCAAGGTCACACAGCTAGTAAGTGTTAAGTATCTGAGGCCGGATTTGAACTCAGGTACTCCTGACTCTAGGGCCACTGCTCTATCCACTGTTCCACCTAGCTGCCCCAATCACTAGGTTTTTGATGGAGTTAGGGGCAGCACTGAAGGATATCAAGTCACAAGTCAATTTTGGCATAACTTCATATTGTTTTAAAATGTCTTCTTATGGGCATCAACTGTTTTGTTTTTGACTTTGTGTACCCAGCACCTGGGCAATGCCTTTGTAAACAGTGGGAACTTATTACTGACCTATTTTTAAAAGCCTATTTTGGTTCAATATTTGTTTCCTTGATTCTAACTGTGTTTCTGTATGAATCGGGGGTGGTGGTGGTGATGTTTTTGTGGGAAGAATGAGTCACAGATGATGGGACTCATAACCTCCTCATCATTGCTCCCTCTTCCCCTCTCCCTTCCTTTCTCCCTTCCCCTCCCTCTCTCCCTCCCTCTCTTCCTCCCTCTCTTCCCCTCTTCTTCAATGCCACTTATTTATACATCTTCCATATCCTATCTTTTTTTTTTTTTTTTTTTTTTTTGCGGGGCAGTGGGGGTTAAGTGACTTGCCCAGGTTCACACAGCTAATGTCAAGTGTCTGAGGCTGTATTTGAACTCAGGTACTCCTGAATCCAGGGCAAGGGCTTTATACACTGCGCCACCTAGCTGGCCCCATATCCTATCTTTTCTAACTCTGTAACATAGCCAAATAGGGACAGCCCAGAATTCTTGAGTACAAGAGCCCTGGGAAAAGTAGTGCCTTTTCCTAGCCCCAGTACTACTGGTGATGGCTGGTGGCAACCACACAAAGAAATCTCCCTTATGGAGATACAACTTGGCAACTTCATCTGTAGGTGCTGCAGCTCCTGCTTCTTCAGTAGCCACACGAAAGTTCTTATCACCAAAATCCTTAGGGTAGTAAAATGATTCATCAGAAACACATATTTTTTCAATGGAAATGACATTAAAGAAGTTGTGACATCATCTTCTTTGCCATGGCACCATGTGACTTTCAGCTAAAACCTTCTATATATGTTGTTTCTCTTAATTATAATATGAGGTCCTTGAGAGTAGGAATTATCTTGATTTTCTGTCTGTGTGTGTGTGTGTGTGTGCCTAGTACTTACACAGGCCTTTGCACATACTAAGAGCTTAATAATTGCTTCTTGATTCATCTTTCCATTTATCCATTTATCCATCCATCCATCCATCCATCCATCCATCCATCCATCCATCCATCCATCCATCCATATTTTACATGCTGCCCCTATTTTCTATTGTTGCTGCAAACAGCCAAGTTAACTCAACTCCTGTGGCATAGATAATCGTAATAGCTTCCTAAGTGGACTTCCTGCTTCCAGACTATCCCCTTTCTGATATACTCTGTGCACTGCTTTCTTAGTAATCTTCTAATGTGCTACTGTGCTCATGCCACTCCTCTACCCAAATGGCTTCACAAATTCCTCATTGGCTGCTGATCTTGGGATTCAAGGTCTTTTGGTTTTCTCACTTCAAATTATATAACCACACTGAATTCCCTCAGTTTGAGAGTTGCAAAGAACCTAGACCTCTACATGAAGAAGAACCCTTCATACAAGATTACCAAAAAATGGTTATCCAGTCTCTGCTAGAAGACCTTGAGGGAGTACCCAGTACATCTCAAGACAGTCTATTCCAATTTTGTATAGTTCTAATTAAGATTTTCTCATATGCAATATACAGCCGTAATCTGTGCCTGTAGTTCCTACCTGTTTCCTTTAGTTCTGGACTCTGGGGACAAGAAGAACATGTCAAATAGCACAGGTATTATTGCCCAGCCACTTCTCCCCGATCCTATATTTATGAAATTGTTTTTTTTGAATCCTCCTGTAGATTTTTTACATTTGTTGCTTTTAAGTTTTATTCAATATGGCCCATCTTTCTAGCCTGTTGATATATATATATATATATACACACACACACATACACACACATATATATATATACATACACATATATATGTGTGTGTGTGTGTGTATATATATATATATATATATATGATCTAGACGCTATCATCCAACATTAGCTATTCCTCTAAGCTTTTTGTCAACTGACAAGCATACCTTCTATGTCATTGAGCCTTAGACAAAAATGTTGTACAACACAATGTCAAACATAGATACTTAGGGTGGGAGGAGGCATTCCTTGGAGACTTTCCAAGTTGGATTTGGTCATTTGTTAGGTGATAAATTCACCTAAATTCATTACCATCTAGCCTATCTCTCTCCATATTATCTATACGAATAGTATGAGAGACTTTATAAAATTCTTTGTTAAAACCTATGCATACATGCATTCTCCTGATCAACCAATCTAATTATCCTGTTCAAAAGAAGAAATGAGGTTAGTATAGCACGACCTCTTTTCAGTGATGCTATGCTGGCTTTTAGTAATCACTGCTTCTTCTAAGCATTCACAAACCACCCCCTTAAGACTATGTCCCAGAATTTTGGCAGGAAAAGAAGTCAAGCTCACTAGTCTACAATTTCCATACACTAATCTACCCTCTCTCCCTTTATAAAAAAATGGAACATTTTTCTTTGTCCTGTCCCATGATAGCTCTCCAGTTCTCTGATTTTCAAAAATCTCTGATAGTAGCTCAGCACCAATCACACCTGCCATTTTTTCCAAGGCTCCAGTACATAGTTCATCCAGGCCTGGTGACCATTCAGGGCTCCTTGATGCCATCTGACTATTTGTTCACTTATCTTGGGTTCCCACTCCCTGCTATTTTTGTTCTGTCTTTTCCAGGCAAAAGATCATTGCCTTTGAAGAAAAAAAGGAGAAACATAACAAGAATTCATTAATTCAGCTTTTATCCTAGCCTACTGGAGCAGCAGACCTTTCCCTTCTTTGTCTTTCCCCATGCTCCCCCAATACAATTTTTTAAAAAATAATAGCATTATCTCACAATATTCCCTTTCACATTTTCTTCATTTCAACCAAAAAGCAGCACTGTCTCTCCATCTCATCTCTCTTTTGTCTCTGTAGCTTTGCCTACTTAATTCTGTGCATCATTCCTTACACTGGGAATAACATTTTCTCCCATCTTCCTTTGCTGCTTTTCCTTTCTTTTATTATGGTTCAACCCAGATGCTACTATGCCTCCTTTTTGAAACTTTATCTGTCTTCAGTCCACCAGCTATGCTGAAAGTGCTCTATCCTCCATAAAAATACTCATAGTACTTTTCCTGGGTCTTTCCTTTGTGATGATGTGGCTCTTTTACATCCTAGTTATTTCTATACTTGCCCTCTTGTCTTATGAGCTTATAAATTATTTGGAATCTGGGCTTTTGTATCCTTAGCTCTTAGAGCAGTGCTTTGCACATAGCAGACACCTAATAAATGTTTGTTCAGTTGGAAGATGTGGGTGAGAAGAAAGGTAGGAGGGGGTCCTAAATGTCAATTTCAGCTACAGTAGCAGCTCTGATTACAGGTACAATAGCATTGACCATCCTGTATCCCACCACTCTGAGTTACTCTTCTTTTTTGGCAAACATGGTCCCATGCCTCATGTCCTTCATTCAGACTTTAAATTCTCAGATTCTAAATTCTAGATCCAAGAATACATCAAATCGTTAGGAGATACTGTTTTTGTCTCTGTCACCAATAGCTACTATAGCATTCAAGTGGGTCTTTAAGGTCTACAAAGGGCTTTATATACCTTTTCTTATTTCTCTAAGAGGCAGTGTGAGATTTTGGATAGAGATCCAGCCTTAAAGCAAGGATGACCTGAGTTCAAATTTGACTTCTGGTACTTATGGGTCTGTGATCCTGGGCTTCCCTCAACCTTCCAGTATTCTGGGTTACTCTCTAAGACTAAGTTTCAAAGGTGACAATTTACATTGCAAGATGTAATGTAAAATTGGCTTTTGCTTTTGCATTATTTGCCAGCTTCTTTATCTGGAAGTTTTCAATGGCAATGAAATCATGGCCCCAGGCCCTATCTCTCTTACTAGTGTATATTGAAGCATTTACATGATCATCTCTTCAGAGCTCAAAGTGACTTTCAGGATCACAATATAATGGATCAGTGACTGGACTTGTACTTAAGACTTGAGTTCAAATGGGGATTCCGTGATTTACAAGCTGTGTCATCAAGGGCAACTCACTTAGCCTTTGTGAGTCTGTTTCCTCATTTGTAGAGTAGAGAAAACGATACTGACAATACTTACCTAGCCAAGTTGTTATGAGACTCAAATGAAGTAATATATGTGAACTTTTTTACAAACATTTTAGAGGTATCTAAATGTCAAGTATCTGTTTTCAAATATTCAGTTCTGTGACCTCATCAATTTGATGATCCCTACAGTGATGTAGATCTTAACATATCTATTCCTACTTATCACATTAGACTCTTGACTATGTCCTACTATTAGTTTGTCATAGGGCATCCATCCAGTGGGGCACCTTCCTCACTTTCTTCTGATATTGTAAGGATACCAGTAGAGCATTCATTCTGAGTACATTTTATCCTCCTCTTTTGCCCTGTGACCCATCCATCTTTTTTGATCATAAATTTTTCTAACAATATCCTTTATTCTTTTTTTTTTTGGTGAGGCAGTTGGGGTTAAGTGACTTGCCCAGGGTCACACAGCTAGTAAGTGTCAAGTGTCTGAGGCTGGATTTGAACTCAGGTCCTCCTGAATCCAGGACCAGTGCTCTATCCACTGTGCTACCTAGCTGCCCCCATCCAAATTCCACTACTCACACTGATCATTTAACAATTAACCCTTGAAAGCAAGTAAGGGCTGAATCCAGCACACTCCTGTAACTTCCACTTCCTGTGTAAATTTGCAACAATTTTTGTGTAGATTATGGTTTTAGAGAGTTACCTGGGATGCTGATGGGTTTTGTGACTTACCCCTGGTCAAACCACTTATTTTTTTCCGGTGGGGCAATGAGGGTTAAGTGACTTGCCCAGGGTCACACAGCTAGTAAGTGTCAAGTGTCTGAGACCAGGTTTTAACTCAGGTCCTCCTGAATTCAGGGCCAGTGCTTGATCCACTGAGCCACCTACCTGCCCTGGTCAAACCACTTTTAAAGTCAGAAGCAGTTGAACCTTGAACATGAAATCTTCCTGAATCTAAGTCTGGTCCTCTATATATGATGCTATGCAGCTTTTTCTGTCGTTTTCCCTATCTGTGAATTCATCAGTCCACACACACCTATGTACAAACACATACATACATGCAAAAACACACATGCACAAAAATATACATATACAGCTACATCCACAGATAAGGGAACTAGAGCCCTTAGATACTGAGTTTCTTGTTCAAAATCACTGTTGGAATTCTAGTCCAGGCCTTCTGAGTCCAGATCTAGTGCTCTGTTACACCATTTGGTTGGTTTTTTTTGTTGTTGTTGGGCAATAAGGGTTAAGTGACTTGCCCAGGGTCACATAGCTAGCAAGTGTCAAGTGTCTGAGGCCAGATTTGAACTCAGGTCCTCTTGAATCCAGGGCTGGTGCTTTATCTACTGCACCACCATCTGCCCAACACCATTTGTTTTTGAAAATAAATTGTTTTTATTATATTATATTATAGACATCTAGGTAGCTAGGTGGCAGGAACCTGAGTTTGAATCTTCCCTTAGATAGTAGCTGTGTGACCTAGGGCAAGTCATGTAACCACTGCCTGGATCAGTTTTCTCCTTTTCAAAATAGTGATAATAATAGCACCTACCTCCCTGGATTATTAGTATAAAATGAGATAATAATTATAAAGTGCTTTGCAAACTAAAAGCACAATATCAATGTACCCAGCTATTATACTATATATGTAATGTACACTTTATAGGCATAGGTTTCAATGAAATGTAATTTGAATTTAGCTAAGAAAATAAGTCAGTTTTCTAGAACAGTGTTGTAGCTGTCCAAATTGGGCATAATCTGTCCAATTCTTTGAATGATAACAACATTCCTTAGCTAGATGATGAAATGAAGTGTTTGGTGTTTCTGTGCATCAGCTAGATTGAATCTTGTGGTCAGGTTTTACTCAGTAGAAGACATTAAGGAAACAGAAACTTGATCTGAAAATGAATGTTTCCCAGTATCTTTAATCACTAGGTTACAGCAGATCATTTGTGTGTCATAAATACATACTCCTTTCTTTCATTAGGCTGATTGCTCTTTTGATAGCATGTAATCACATATAATACAGCATGACAGGCCATTAAACATATACACATGATTTACATATACATCTGTGTACATATACACATATTTACATATATATGTTTATTAACTAAAATGTAAAGGATATACGTAGAGATATAATGGATAAACTAAATAAGTAGCTGGTAATTTAAGTAGGGGAAAAATCTTTTATTTTGAAATTAAATTTACCTTGTTAAGAGGCAGTGTAGAGTGGTTACTAAGTCTGGCTGTGGAAGGTAAAAAGGGTTAGCACACATCCTGGAGTTGCCTTTGATAGTTTTTTTTGGAAAAAAACAATATTTGGCTTTACATTTTTCATTTAGGAAATGGAGTTAATCATAATGCTACCACTTCTTGGTGTCATGGAAAGAAATCCCACTGTTTGCAATTTCAGGTCAAGTAGTTTTTCGTACATGCCCAACTCTTTGTGTTCCCATTTGGGGTTTTCTTAGGAAAGATAAGGGGGTAATTTAGCATTTCCTTCTCAAGCTCATGTTACAGATGAGGAAATTGAGGCAGAGTTAAGTGACTTGCCCAGGATAACACAGCCAGTAAGTGTCTGAGGCCAAATTTGAACTCAGGAAGATGAGTCTTTTTGACTCTAGGCCCTTTACTCTCACCACTGTGCCCCATTTTCAATTTCCAGTACAAGTCAGTAAAAGTTTTACTCCATCCTTAGTTTGCAAACTAAGGCAAGGAGAAGTGTTGGTTTTCTTATGGTAAAGTAAAGGTTTTATGGAGCAAATAGAATTCTGAATATGAGCTATTTCTTAGAGGTTCATGGTACACAGAAAATGGAGTCATTTTGGCTTCATAACTGGTTACCCATTGGTCACAGGGATAGTTTTTTATGTTTCAAGAATAGGGACAGAGACACTGTAATATGCTAGTGCATTATTGACCTAAGAAGTCGTCTGAGATAGGTCAGACTCCCTCTGTGTTTTTGGTTCTCCTTGTATAAAGGATGGGATAAAAGAGAACCAAAATATAGGAGTTAGATGGAGACATTCTAAAAAGACATTACTCATGTCAAAGAAAAATAGAGCATCCTTTCCCCTCTCCTCACCCCTCATGGGCCAAAATTTCCAGGTTTCTCCTAGTTGCCCTAAATATTTAAATGTGAGTAGATTGGTCTTGAGATTCCTGTGGCTTCTCCCAGTCTGAAGTGACACCTAGAGTGTTTTTAAAAGCATAAAATAAAATACATGGGATTAAAAAGAAAAATAGTTATATTGAAATAGAAGTATTTTAAAGTTCCCAACCTCCAGCTTAAGAACCCCTGGTTTAAAGCTACTCCGGTTTGCTAATTTGGACCTAGCACTAAGTGTAGTGTGTCAATATGTTTTGCATATTTTAAGATGAATGCCGTGTTGACATGATTCTGCATATTGACTTTCTTTTTAAGAGCTTGTCAGTGGTTGCTTCTCAGGAAGCTCTTGCCAATGAATCAGATTCCCAGCATCCCCACGATGAACTATTTCTCTAATTTCATGAAGATAGATGTGGGGAGATGCTAGTTTGTTCCTAAAGATGTTCATTGTGACAAACAGTAGCTACACTTTTGTATTTGATTTATGAATAAAGATTTCAGAATTTGTATTGTAATTTATTTTAATGTTTTTAAAAGCTTTTGATTTTGCAAATGTAAATCACTTCACCTCTCTGGTGCCCAGTCTCTTCATCTATAATGTGGTGAGATTATGCCTATGATTGTTGTCATCTCCAGAGTGCTGTTATTAGTGACCTGTGAGATTTTATTTAGACCTGTACTTGTGCTGCAGAACTAGAGACTATTAGAGTCAGGGAGAAATCTCAGAAATCATCTATTTGACCTCATTTATATAGGAGGAAATGGAATTCTAGTAAATAAAAATAATTTGTCCAAGGTCACACATTAAATGGCCAATCTCAAGCTAGAATCCAGATCTCTTGACTCCGTCAGTGCTTTTCTTTCTTTCTTTCCTAATGTATCATAAAAATGGCTATGCATTTTGAATGTTTCTATTGTGTTTCTTTCCTGTGAAATTATTTATTTTAGGCTAGGACCAGGTCAGGAAAACTTTTTTAGCTTTTAGCATAAAACATGTTTACTCCACTCTGAATGGTTTGTCTGTGAATTGACTGATGCTAATCAGGAGACAAAATCATGATTTTAAAATGAAAGAACATGGAAAATTTATTGAGCTTAAAACATGAGTCAAATACAAAGTTTTGGCAAAATGAAGAAAAGTAAATATATATACATACATACATATATATATATATATTTTATTACTTAACCTGTAATTCCACCAGTGTAGAGAGCTCCCCCATGAAGAAATCCTTCTACTACAATAGATTGTTACCTACTCTGCAATTTACTGTCTTAGGGAGTTTCCTGGGGACACCTAGAGACTGTGACTTGACCCAATAGCATACTATGTTTTAGTGATAGAACTTGAATCCATGTCTTCCTTGTGCCAAAGAATTCTATGCAGTGCTACCTGTAAAGGTTAAAAAAAATAGGGATAAATGTTTTCCAGGCATATGATGTGCTTGGATTTTAGTAATAATTAGTCACAAAACAATTAGTCTAACCCAATGTTCTCTTTACAATTATGAAATGGTCAGATGTCACTTTTTTCTTCCAAATTTTCTTGGTAATTAGCAGCAGATACAAGAAAATGGAGCTAATATTTTTGAACAAATATTCCTATAGAATGAGTGTCTATGGAGCAGCATTGTAAACAGAGACATACTTTAGATTGTGGCTTTGATCACTAATCAAAGGACAAGCCTCATATGTTCTCATTATGAAAAGAACTATTTGTCCTCAAGTGACCTTTTTTGTCCTCTCTCCCCCAATACATACATCACCTAGTAAGGTCATCTTTGAAAACTAAGGACCAAAAAATAAGTCCCATGGGAAATACATGGGCATGATCTGCATGGTATGATTATGATGATATTGACCATTTCCAAATCAATTAGGCATTTTCAGTCATCATAATGGCTGATTGCCATTAATGGCCAAGCAGTCAAAGGGATTGATGCTATTTCAGCAGCCTTAACAACTGAATTGGATTGACCATTCATAAGTCCATAGATAGTTCATTGACTGGCTGATAAAACCAAATCAACTGGAAAACTGTGATTCCAGTATGGTCTTATAGACTAGACCAATCTTTGGAATTACCAAGGATCATCATCAGACCTGTGTGAGAGAGAAAAATAATTGCTATTGAACCAAAGGGTATAAATTTGGTGGCTTATATGGTCAGAATTGACAGGCATAATGCAAATTTTAAAAAAGAATTAGAATCCAAATGACTTCTGATGCTTGAAAAATTATACCTCATATTTCATAAAGGATAGGCCATTTTATGAATGTAGGTACTCCTTTCATGTACCCAGATTGAAATGCCTTCCATATTTGACTATCTTCATGAAATGCTGTGGTTGAAAAAATGAATCCCAATTGACCACCATTCTGACTAGTAAACTCTTGGCATTTAGATAGGCTATCTCTCAATCGAAAGACACAGTGTCTATTGCTGTTCCCATAGTCAAAGCCTTTCATGGTTAATATGACAAATCAGAGCTTATGTTCCACTAGATCCCAGGTCCTTCAAGAAACCAGGGTCATTTCTATGCTACAATGGGACAATGGAGTGGAATGTTTTTTGAGGAAAAGTTACAGACAATTTAAAAAATCTTTATTGATGCATAGCTTTTGAAAGACAGATTGCTAAGAAAACACTACCAGTATTCCAACACTGTAACTAATTAGATCTTTAGCTCTGGAATCCCTGAAGCTTTTATTGGACATAGTTTTGTGATCTTGCATACCTCTTGTCTTAACAAGGAGACCTGGATATCATATTTCTTTTAAAAGCAGTAACCTGAAGTGATTTTCCAGATATTAACAATATCAGTCCCAACACTGAGTCAGCTGCATTTTATTTTTTTATATGCTTTCTACATAATTTGGGGAATCATGGTCTTTCATATTCTTTATAAACACCCATAATCATGCTTTATATTGTCAAAAAGTAATGGGATTGTTGGAAGGGACCTTAAAGGTCATTTAATTCAACCCTTACCTAAAGTATGAATATACTTCATAATAGTTTCAACAAATGATTGTTTAGCCTCCAGTGACAAGAAGTTCATTATTTTATGAGGCAGCCTAGTTTTGTTGTGGGAGAGTTTTTTAAAAATAGTAAACATTTATTTAAAGTTTTGAGTTCCAAATGGTAACCCTCCTTCTTCCCCTCCCCTCCCCCCTTCCTGAGGTGGCAAGCAATCAGATATAGGTTTTACATATGCAATTATGTAAAACATTACCATATTAGTCCTTTGTATAAGAAAAAATGAAAGCAAGTGAAAAATAGCATGCTTCAATCTGTGTTCAGTCAATATTAGTTCTTTTTTTTTTTTTTTGGTGAGGCAGTTGGGGTTAAGTGACTTGCCCAGGGTCACACAGCTAGTAAGTGTCAAGTGTCTGAGGCCATATTTGAACTCAGGTACTCCTGAATCCAGGGCTGGTGCTCTATCCACTGCACCACCTAGCTGCCCCCAAAGAGGATTGTGTCTACAATGAACTTTTTTTTTGGGGGGGGGGTGAGGCAATTGGGGTTAAGTGATTTGCCCAGGGTCACACAGCAAGTGTCAAGTGTCTGAGGCCGGATTTGAACCCAGGTCCTCCTGACTCCAGGGCTGGTGCTCTATCCACTGCGCCACCGAGCTGCCCCAATATTAGTTCTTTCTTTGGAGGTAGATAGTATGCTTCATCATTAGTCCTTTGGGATTGTCTTGGATCATTGTACTGTGGAGATTAGTTAAGTCATTCACAGTTCTTCATCAAACAATATTGCTGTCACTGCGCACAATGTTCTCCTGGTTCTGCTCACTTCATTATACATTAGTTCATACAAGTCTTTCCAGACCTTTCTGAAATCATCCTGCTTATCATTTCTTATAGCACAATAATGTTCCATCACTATCATATACCACAGCATGTTTAACCAATCACCGATTGATGGGCATTCCTTTGATTTGTGGGAAAGTTTTAATTGGGAAATTCTCATTAATATATCAAAAAGAGAGGCCCAAATAGAGAAAGCAACATGCCTAAAGTCACACAGCAGTAAAGTGATGGTATTTTAACCTCTTCTGCTGCATCTGGCATAGTCTCATATTCATAGTAGGTGCTCAGATATTTCCTTAATGATTGGAAAAAGCCACTAACAGCTATGAAAAAGGATGAAAGTGTTTTTGTCTAATCAACGAACTCAGTGCAAATTGATCTCTAGTTGTTAGTCCTGTTTTTGTCCTCAAGATGTATCACATCTATTTTTGTTTAAATCACGTACTGAATATAATCTCTTTGAGGACAGTATTTCATTCCTCACAGCCAAGAGCAATGTTTGGAATATAGTGTTTAATAAATACTTATTGAATGAATAGAGAAATGTATGAATGCTGATTTCAAATAAAAGTTTACTCTAGCTAAAACAAGGGATTAGGTGAATAGGAAAAAGTATAGACTTTCATAAAAGATCACGTATAACCTTAATAGATGTTATACTTTTTGTTCTTTGTGCTCATCGAGTATTAAGCTACCTTTTACTAGGTTCATGTCTCTTCACCTGAATTGCATCAGAGGGTGAAAGAGTTCTTTGATTTTTTCTTTGCTCTTTGCATACTACAATGCCTTGCTTTTATAGATGTCCTTATTTCAGTAACTTGAAGGTTTGGGGATTTCATTCAGTAAAGTGACCCATACATATTATACCCTCTCCCCCACCTTAATAGTTGCTTCATGAGTTGCTAGAGTCAAGACAAAGCCAAACAATCACTTGGTAACCAACTGTCTGGTCTTAAGTCTCATAGAAATAAAATGGTTGGTTCATAGATGATCATGTTTGTCATGCTATTCAAAGTTTTTCTTGCTTGTTGGGTTACGTCAAGGCTTTTCTAGTATGGCCTTCTAGAGACTGGTGTTAATTTTGTGTCATATTGAGTTATCTGAACAGACATTTAGTGGAATGGTAGATACTTTCATGGGTAGCTGGGTGGTGCCGTGGGTAGAATACTCGGCTTAGGAATCAGAAATACTCATTTTCATGATTTCATATATGGCCTCAGATACTTACTGTGTGGCTTTGGTCAAGCCGCTTAACCTGTTTGCCTCAGTTTCTCATCTGTAAAATGAGCTGGAGAAGGAAATGGCAAACTATTCCAGTATCTTTGCCTAGAAAACCCCAAGTGGAGTCATAAAAGGTCAGACATGACTGAATCAACAGAACAACAACAACATCAAAAGATATTTTCATTTATTTATTTATTTGTTTGTTTCATAATTTAATATGCATCTATTAAGTATTTTATACATGCAAGGTACCATGCTAGATGCTGAGGGTAAAAAGATGAAAAACCTAAAATAACATTTTGCTGTCAACTGATTTACCTTCTACTGGGGAGAAATAATGTGTACACTAGTAAGTAAATACAATAAAAATAATTTCAGAGAGTAGGTGGAATACCAGAAACTGGAGGACTTGGATGGGCCTTATATAGGAGACAGTGACACTTGGTCCCCATGGCCTCCATGTTAAGAACTCCTGATAAGGAAATCTATGCCACTTTGGATACTTTCATTATTTAGGAATATTTCCCTTTCTTTCTTGCATTGAGAAGAAATCTGTTTCTCTGCCACTTCTACAACATTATTCCTAATCCTTCACTCTGGGACCAATAAGAAAAAAATTCATCTTTTGTCTTTATTATAACTCTTCAATATTTGGAGATATCGTTTATGTCACTCCTAAACCCTCTCTTTTTTAAGCTAAGTATGCCCATTTTTTCCAACTGATGAAGTTATTTGCCACCATATCCAAGACATCTTTATCCAGCTGATTGCCTTCCTCTAAATGCTCTCCAATTTATCCAGATTCTTCCCCAAACATGGTGCTCAGAACTGAACAGAGAACTATATATGTGGACTGACCATGGCAGAATAGAGTAAGACTACTGCCTTTCTAATCCTGGATGCTAAGCTTCTCTTGTGTAAAATTCATTTACTGCCCTGCTCCTCTCCCATCTCTTCCCCCACTCCATAAGCCTTTTCCTGTTACTTTCATGTAGGATTTCACTTCTGCCCTTCCCCCTCTCCCAGTGAATTCCCTTCACTCCTCAATTTAACCCAAAAGATGTTATCATCTAGCTAAGTGACACAGTGGACAAATCATCACCCCTGGACCCAGGGGGATCCCAGCCAAAACCCAGCCTCAGACACAAGATAGTCGCCCACTGTACGACCCCAGGTATGTCCCCCAGCTCCAATTTTTTTTATGGTTCTCTAGGGCCTTGTATTTGAAAGTCAAATTTGCCATTCAGTTCAGGACTTTTCATCACAAATATCTGAAAGTCCTCTTTTTCATTAAAGTCCCATTTTTTCCTCTGAAAGATTATGTTGAGTTTTGCTGGGTAGGTGATTCTCGGTTGTAATCCCAATTCCTTTGCCCTCTGGAATATCATATTCCATGCCCTCTGGTCCTTTAATGTAGAAGCTTCTAGATCTTGTGTTATCCTGACTGGGGCTCCACAGTACTTGAATTATTTCTTTTTGGCAGCTTGCAATATTTTCTCCTTGACCTGAGAGCTCTGGAATTTGGCTATAATATTCCTAGGAGTTTTCTTTTGGGTATCTCTTTCTGGAGGTGATCGGTGGATTCTTTCAATTCCTATTTTAGCTTCTTCTTCTAGAATTTCAGGGCAATTTTTCCTAAGAATATCTTGGAAGATGATGTCTAAGCTCTTTCCTTGATCATGTTTTTCAGGTAGACCAATAATTTTCAAATTATCTCTCCTGGACCTATTTTCCAGGTCAGCAGTTTTTCCCAGAAGATAGTTCACATTGCCCTCTATTTTTGTATTCTTTTGGATTTGCTTTATTTTGTCTTGGTTTCTCATAAAGTCACTGGCTTCCATTTGTTCAGTCCTAATTCTTAGGCAATTATTTTCATCAGAGAGCTTTTGTACCTCCTTTTCCATTTGACTTTTCAAGCTGTTGACTTTTTTTCTCATGTCTTTCCTGCATCACCCTCATTTCTCTTTCCATTTTTCCCTCTACCTCTCTAATTTTATCTTCAAAGTCCTTTTTGAGCATCTCTATGGCCTGAGACCAATTAATATTTTTCTTGGAAGCTTTAGATATAGGGGACCTGATGTTGACATCTTCCTCTGAGGGTGCCGCTTGGTCTTCCTTGTTACTGAAGAAACTTTCTATGGTCCTCACCATTCTCTGTTGGCTCACCTTGCCTTTCTTTTACTTGACTTTTAGCTCCTTAAAGTGGGGAACTGTTTCCAGGCTGCAGTATCCCAAGCTTAAGAAGTCCCAGGTGGTATGATTTAAGGAGGATCAGGTTCTTCACTTGCCTGTCCTGTTTCCTGGTCTAGATGACCCCAGACCAACTTGCCAATCAACCAGCTTTGTGTGTTGTGGTTGTTAGCTCTGAGGAGCCTGTGCCCCTCCACCACCTGGGCCACTTCTACTCGAGCCTACCTCCTGGTTCTCAGTAGGGGTGTAAAATCCAAGTTCTGCCTTAGCATCAGCATAGACCCCTGTAGTCTCTCCCCTGCCCAGGGCTCAGCCCACTCACCAGACTGTGAGCTTAGTTTCAGACGACACTGGTGCTTCAGCTGATTCAGAGGCTCTGGGGGTCTCCTTCTCTGGTGAGGACTTCCTGAGACTGGATCTGTGTCAGGGTGACTGTGAGGTTGGGCCCAACTCCTGTATCAGCACAGCAGCTCCCTCCTTCTGACCTTCCAAGCTGTTCTTGGTTAGAAGATGATTTCAGCACATTCTTCTGTGAGTTTTGCTGCTCCAGGCATTTCCCTATAGCGTTATTTGGATGTTTTTTGGAGTGATCGTGTCATGAGTTCGGGAGCTCACTGCCTTTCCTCCACCATCTACTAAGCTTCTCTTAATGCAGCCTAATATTACATTAGTTTTCTTGGCAATCTTATCACACAGTTGACTCATTTTGAAACTTGCAATTCATTAAACCTCCCCAGATCTTATTTCACTTGAGCTATGGTGATTGAAGATCAAATGATAAAATATTTGTATATACAAGGGCTTTGTAGCCTGGTCAATTTGGTACAATTCAACATGCATTTTTTAAAGCACCTACGACATGCAAAGCACCATGCTGGAGATAAAGATACAATTAAAAAAACACAGATGCTACTTTTAAGCACTGACTGAGGGCTGGGGAGTGGGAGAGAATACAACCTGCACACAGATAAATACAAGGCACTTGGAGTAGGGAGGCACAGAAAAACAACAACAACAACAACAACAACAACAGAACCACCAAGGAGATCCGGAAAGGCTTCCTCAAAGAGGCAACTCTTGAGCTGATCTCTAAAAGAAGTTAGAAATTCTAAGAAGCAAAAGTAAGGAGGAAGTACCTTCAAGGATGGGGTATGCTAGTAAATGTTTAACAATCACCTCTTGGTGGGGATAGAGTACACTCAATACACTTTTTGGGGGGGGCGGGGCAATGACTTGCCCAGGGCCACACAGCTAGTAAGTGTCAAGTGTCTCAGGCTGGATTTGAACTCAGGTCCTCCTAAATGCAGGGTCGGTGCTTTGTTCACTGCACCACCTAGTTTCCTCCACTCATTGCACTTTTAAGTGTAATCTATATCATTAATATTTTCTCCATCACTTTGTTAAGTGGAGGTAATCATCAAAGCCATAAGCTGAGCCCTGATTTGAGCTTTTGCCAATTTCTAAGATGTAAATGCTCCCACTGAAAATTCTTGATAGCTAGTAGGGGCTGGCTTCAGCATACTCAAGTCTAGTCATGGGAGACAGCCTGAGTAAAGGCACAGGTGCAGGAAATCAAATGCAAGGTAAGGGAATAGCAGGTCTAGGCACCAAGGTGGATATAACACTAGACTTTAAATAAGGAAGACCTAAGGTCAAATCTGGCCTCTAATACCCACTAGCAGTGTGATCTTGGGCAAGTGACAACCTCTGCCTACTTCAAATTTCTCATCTGTAAAATGAGGTTAATAATAGAGTTGTTGTGAGAATCAGCCGAGATAATATGTGCAAAGTGCTTTGTAAACCTTACAACAATATATAAATTCTAGCTATTATAAGTAGGTAACTTGGCTGGGACACAGAATGTGAAGCAATTAATGGGAAATTAGTCTAGAAACAGGCTGGAGCCAGACTGCTGATGACTTTAAATGCCATAATATAGAGTTTGGATTTCATTCTAAAGGCAACAGAGAGCCAGCAAAGATTCTTGAGGAGGAGAGCAAAATGACCAGCCCTGTTGTTTGAAAGATTATTTAGTTGACTATGTGGAGGATAAATTAGAGAGTGGATTACAGATAATGGACAGCAGAGTGTGACTCTAAACAGGGAGACTAATTAGTAAGCTATTGCAATAGTCCAGGTAAGTAGTGATAAGGGTCTGAAGTGTGGTGGTGACCGTCTGAGTGGAGAATACATTATATAAATGAGGGGTTATTATCTTCCCCCTTTCTTCCCATGACACCCATTCACTCATAGTTGTCCTCATAGTCACCTATACTACATAAACAAACCCACTCATAAGATCAAACTATAGGATTTGATCATAGATTTTGAGCTGGGAGGTACCTTATGATTCACCCAGTCCATCGCCCTAATTTTGAAAAAAAAAAAAACAACCTGAAACTCATAGAAGTTAATGACTTGCCCAACATAGATAGTAAGTGGTAGGGTGAAGACTTGAACCCAGGTCCTCTGGCAGCTCATTCCATTATACCATATAGCCTTTATGTTTTTGAACACCAAGGAGTAAGAAAAGAAAAAAAAAGACAAGTAAAAATAAGAAGGGGAAGAAAATCTGAAAGGGTTGGGGTTTTTGTAATATTAATTGTTGGATGATACAGCAGGAAGTGGTGCAAAGGTGGAATAAAGTGGAATAGACAATTATAATCTGGTTCACATGGATATATTGGGTTGTGGTGAAGACTGATAACATTATTCTAGGTATTCAATGATAATAGAAATTATCACTGAAGCTCTTGAATAGGTTAGACTTTTAGAAAGGTTTCCTAAATGCCAACTTTCATAACTGAAGCAACATGATAGAACAATGTGTCAGTACACATTGGGTCCTAGTTCTAATTCTGCCATGAGCTAGCTGTTTGACCTTGAACCACTTAGTTAACTTCTTTGCCCTTCAACTTTCTTATCTACAAAAATGAACATTGAACACATCTATGTCTTTCCTTTCTAACATTCTGCAATAATTACATTACTTATTTTATTCATAGTTGATCTTTCATATATTAATTTAAAAAGTAAAAACAATGTTTCTTATTATAAAGTTCCTGGATTAGGACCAAAACAAATGTTTGCAAAGTGTAAAGTTCAGTCAAACCATTTATTTGGTTTGTAAAAAATCATACCTATGATTTCATTGATAAAAGGAATTGCCAGGTGAGGAAATTCTCCCACACAATGCTGATCAGAGCCTATTCTGCAATTTACATAGTCTTAGAGAATTGGGTAGGGCAAGGAAAGGCAAAAAGACTTGCCCAGGGTCATAGAAGCAGTATTTGGATTTATACTCTTTTTGTACAGAGATTTGGGCTATAATGGGATGTGTAGTAAGGTGATTTCACAGAATCTAAGACTTGAAAGGCCATCTAAGACTCAGAGACCATATAGTCTGTGACATCCTTTGAAAACTGGTCAGCCAGTCTGTGCTTGAAGATTTCTGGGGATGACAAATTCTCTACTTCCATTCTATTTTTGTACTGCCCTTAATGTTAGGATAGCTTTTCTTTCACTGGACTTAAATCTGCCCTTCTGTACCTTCTACCTAATACTGCTTGTTCTATCCTGTGGGACCAAGTAGAACAAATCTAATCTTTCTTCCCTATAACAACCTGTCAGATATTTGAAGGCAACTCTTAAAGCCCACCTAGGCTTTCTTGAGACTAAATATCCCCAAATCCTTTGAATGATTTTCATAAATGAGCTTCATCATCTAATCTATTCATTATGCTTGTCTCCTTCCTCGGATTGTCAGCATTCTTAAAAAGTGGTGCCTGGAACTGAACAAAATATTCCAGATATGTTCTGACCAGGACAGAGTACAGCAAAACCATCATCTCTCTTGTCCTGTAAGCTGTCCCTCTATGAATCTGATAAAACAATACATTAACTTTTGGAGCCATCATATCAGTGTTGACTTATTTGTGCTGAGAGTACCCTAAAATTTCTAGGTCTCTTTCATAGAAATTGCCTACTATCCACATTGGATACTGCAGTTGAGACTCAGTATAGTACAGAAGTATCAGTAATAGCTTTGGGGCCACTAAACCATACATAAGAATCCCAGCAAGCTGCATATTAACTTGGAAAACCACATATTAACATTATCTATATTTTATCATTATTTATTTTGTTAGATATCTCTCGATTAACATTTTTTTTTTTTTGCGGGGCAATGGGGGTTAAGTGACTTGCCCAGGGTCACACAGCTAGTAAGTGTCAAGTGTCTGAGGCCAGATTTGAACTCAGGTACTCCTGAATCCTGGGCCGGTGCTTTATCCACTGCGCCACCTAGCTGCCCCGGTTAACATTTTGATCTGTTTCAGACTGTATTTGAGAGTGTTGTGGACTGAATGAAGGCCTGCTGGCCAACTGTTTGACACCTTTGACTTTAAAGACAAAGTACCTGAGTACAAATTCTTTTTATGGTACTTATTCCTTGTATGAGTCACTTTAACCTCTCTGAGCCTCAGTTTCCCCATATGTGAAATAAAGGAACTGAAAATAAAAATGACACAAACGGTTCCTTTCAGATCTAAATATATGGCCCTATATTTGTGCAGTTAATCTTTTTTCCACCTAAGTATAGATGCTTATATTTAATCCTATTAAATTTTATATTCTTAGATTTGGCCTGCAGTGAGATCCTTACTTTGACATCCAACATGTTATATATCACTCCCAGGATAGGTTCATTTATAAATGTGATGAATATGCCGCTTGTGTTTTCATCCAACTCATTGATAAAAATGTCGAATAACATGGTGCCAAGGACATCCCTAGGATCCTCTAATATAGTAGTATCAAACTCAAATAAAAATAGGGGCCACTAATCCATAGATAAGCATCCTTCCACACCACATGCTTAGTTTTTAAAAAATAATATTATCCATGTTTTATTGCATTTTTATTTATTTTGTTAAATACTTATCGATTATACTTTAATTTGGTTTGGGTCATACTTGGGCATGTTGTAGACCTCATTGTAGCCTGTGGACCACATGTTTGACACTTATGCTCTAATAGACCCTTTCCACAAGGTTTAACATTAATACTTTTTAATATATATTCTTAATTTCACTTAAATGTACCATTATCTAGCCTACAGCTTTCCACTCTGTCCACAAGGATGTCATGAAAGATTTTTACCAAATTCATTGTTCAAATCCAACCTTATGTTACTTATAGCAATATCCTGAGATACCAGGCTTGTAATCCCATTTAAAAAGGAAATGAGAGTAGATAGGCACTGAGATCTTTCTTGAAATCATGCAGGCTTGTAGAGGTCTTTGATTTTCTTTCTAGACACTAATAAACAATTTTAAAAAATAATAGTTCTGGAATTTTGCCAGAAAATAAAGTCAAACTTTCAACCATATTAATTGGAGGCCTTTATTCTCTTCCTAAAAAAATTAAAAGGATGATTTTTATTTGTTTCTGATATTATAGCATCCCTCTCTGTGTTTTTGACATAGTCAACCTCCATAAACTTAAAGCTGAAATTTGTAAATATCCTCAAACTAGATCATCACAGAGCTAAAACTATATCTTAGTCATTTTTTATTGAATTATTATTGATATTTAGCTACTAAGTGAGGTAAATGTGAGTATCCTTCATTTATTAGTCCCATTAATGCCCCTTTGTTGTTTTCAATAAAGGCACCGAGTGTGAAGGAGGACCTAACATGGCCCTGACTACAGTGTTCCAGATAAAAGGAAGACAAATTAAAAGTAAAGGGTGACAGGGAAGAGAAGAGCTGGCTCTTGTTGGCATTAATAATGCTGCAAGCTGGATGAGCCCATTAGGTCTGAAGGCAAGTGGAAAAGGAGTTATGTTGAATGAATGCCTAAATAGCCTATTTTTCTGCCTTCTGTAAGCTTTGAAGTCTCAGGTGGCTGTGAATACTTAAGTACCAAGTACCTTAGCTGAGACTTTCTCATTTCGTATAATTTTGTCCATGCCTTACATATAGACTATCCCTTTTAATTATTTACTCCATTTCCTTTTTCCATGAAAACTCATTTCTGTTTCAGTCAAGCCAGTCTGCTTCCTGTCCCCACAGTACACCATGGCTATGCCCCTCTGTCCCAATTTATTGAAATTGCCCTGGGACTTATCATAGTCTCTGTAGAAGAATTAGACCAGCCAGTGATGCTAAAAGTA
The DNA here is from genome assembly GCF_019393635.1 of Dromiciops gliroides. Lineage (NCBI taxonomy): Eukaryota > Metazoa > Chordata > Mammalia > Microbiotheria > Microbiotheriidae > Dromiciops > Dromiciops gliroides. The sequence continues at coordinate 165,001,454 of NC_057862.1, forward strand.
ATATGCTTTTATTAGTCACACAGAAGAAGCCTGGAAATTTAAAGAGGGGAAATCCAGGGGATAGAAAGAGGGGGAATCCGAAGGATACAATGAGGAGAGAAAGCTGCTCCCATAACGTGAGGCAACAGTCAATCCTGCCAAAGCAAATTGGGACAGTGGGGGCAGGGAGGTGTGTGGGGAAGGAAGTGATACCTTGGAAATGAACATAATCAGACCAAGAGCAGAAAGGGAGTTCATAATAGTTTTGCTAGAATAAAAGTTCTTAGCCTTTTTTGTGTCATGGATTACTTCTCAGAAGAATGTTTTTAAGTGTGTAAAATAAGACACGGAATTATAAAAGTAACTGATTAAATTGAGATAGTTATCAAAACATTAGGAAAAAAGTTCATGGACTCCAGGTTAAGAACCACTGTCTTCCGACCTTGGCTTACTGAGGGTACACTGAGCTCTTGTCACTCCTCCCATTTCAGTGGTTTGAACACCTGGGTATATCCTCACTTCATGCATCAGGAAAATTAAGTGAAAGAGATAGGGACCAGGGATTTTTATAGGTGAGGGCAAGCAGCTGATTCTGATTGGCATCCCATCTCTCAGAGATTTGAGAGTTTCCATGGGAAATAGGAATTTCTATTATCAAAGTTTCCAGGAAAAAAAGAGATAATGCCAGGTAAGAAGAGAAGATAGTTCTAAAGTAGTAATTATTAACCTGGGATCCATGAATAGATTTCAAGGAATCTTTGACCTTGGATGGAAAAAAATGTATCTTTATGTGCACTAACCTCTAACTGAAATTCAGCATTTATTTCCTTCAATTATTTGAAAACATTATTCTGAGAAGAGATCCATTGGCTTCACTAGACTGCCAAGGGGGTCCATGAGATAAAAGAGGATAAGTACCCTGAATCTAAAGCAAAGTCTCAAAAGACTGAGCCCAGAAAACAAGGAGTTTTTCCTACCTCTGCATGTATGGTATCTCCTTGCCACCCCACATAACTGCTGCCTTTTTTCGCTTCGACAGTTTAATCCTACCTGTCCTTCAGTGATGATGATGAGCAGAATGAATAATAATAGTAGTTCAAATGTTGATATTCCCATTTTGCAGAGGAGAACATCGACGTCCAGGGAAGTTGTCTTAAAGGATGCTAGACTAGCATCAGTCCACTTCATATAGTTAATAAGTATGGCGTCCAAGAATTAAAGAGAGATCTTCTGACTCCATTTCCACAGTGTTTTTCATGACATCTACCTTCAAGGCCCACCTTTTCCATGAAGCCTTCCTTTTTTAGAATCAGCATGCCAGAGCTATTAAGGGACCATAATGAAAGCTTCAATATCAGCTCCTTTATTTTGTAGATGAAGACACTTATCTGTCAGGCCCAGTTGCAGTCAGCTAAAACTTGTTCAGTCCTCTTCATTGTACATACACACACACACACACACACAATTTTACCATAGCTCCATAGGAGAACTTAAGATCCTTGAAGACAGGAATGGCACCTAACACACCTTCTTGAATTTGAGGCACTTAAGAAATGTTTGTTGGATTGGACTGGATGCTTCCCAAGGTCCCATATGCCAGCCTTAATTGATCTTTCCCTTCTCTGTCCTAGAACACATTATTGCAGTCAGACATTGGGTCATTTAATTAATGATACTCTCTTCGATTGTTCTCAAGTTGAAGTCTGTATGCCCTTTTTGGATAATGACTCCATGAAAATGAAATAATTATGAGATAAGTATAATACAGCATTTAAGCAAAGGCTAAAATGTATAGTATAAATAGGCAGTATTGGGGGAGGTTGGGAGCATGGTACCCCAGGGAGAGGAGAATTCAGGGTCATGCCAGCACCAAATATTAACTTTTCCATGTCAGCATTTACACCATGTTTGGTAAACACTACAATTCAGGGCTTGACTTATTTTTTGTTGACTGTATAAACTCAAGAAAGGGATGGAGAAAATGTGAATCAAGTAGATAAAACTTAAAAATGTATCATGAATTTTGAAGAGCTGGCTGTTCAACATTTTTGAAGGGGAGAAAAGCTTGGAACACCATAAAGTCACTGAATATTTAGATGAAAGGAAGGGATGCTAGAAAGACACAGGATGGGGTTCCAGAGAAAGGCCTAATCTACACCTAAATTTTGCCAAAAGGTGCCTCTGATTTTGACATTTGAAACTATATATTCAATAATCATCTCAAATGCAATGATTCCAAAACTGAACTCATTGTTTCGCCCAAACCCACTCTCTTCCAAATTTCCTTATTTCTTTTAAGGGCACCACTATCTTGCCAAGTCATCCAGTTTCACAACCTGGGAATCATCTTTGACTCTTTATTCTCATTTAGCCTATCTATTGTCAAGTCTTCTTCAATATATTTCTACAACATTTCTTGCATGCCTTACCTTCTCTACATTCACATATCTACCACCCCTGTTCAGACCCTCATCACCTCTAATGTAAACTAATAGCTTACTAATTGGTATCCCTGTCTGAAGACTACAGCACTGTAAAAGTTAAGCTACCTCATTAAAACCAGAGTCTGACCTGCTTTTGCCTCTATCTCCCTTCACAATTGATCATTTTTCACAAGCAGAATAATGAAGGGCTAGTTTTACTACATCAGCAACATTAGAAATGCTTCTCTTCCTTAAGTACATTGGTCAGAATACAGCTGTAGACTTGGGCAGATGATTCACTCAGTGAAATGTCTCACCATCTCCCTTCAAGCCAGCTGTGCCATGCTTTCCTCTGCACCAACGTGTTGACGTCATCAGTATTTCATGGTCAAATATTTTCTGTAACCAAACTCATTTTATATATTCTTCTTTTGCTATTTTCTATGAGGGTATAATCTGAAGGCAACTTCTTCAAAAATTTGTATATAATGATCTAGATTTAAGTTTAGAAGGATGTCTAGTCCAATCTCCTTATTTAAAAAATTTATTTTATTTTTAATTTATATCCCCAAACTTTTTATGAAACAAATATAATACTAATAACTAAACCAGGAAGGGTATAAGCAGAGAAGGAAAATTATAGACCAATTTCATCAATGAATATGGATGTAAAAACCCTAAATAAAATATTAGCCAAACTCCTTATTCGACAGCTGAGGAAACTGAGGCCCAGAGTGGTTAAATGGTTCGCCCAGTATCACAGAGGAACTAAATGATGAAGGCAGGATTCAAACACGAGTCCTGTGGTTTCAAAATCAGTAATCCAGAAGCTCATAACCACTAAGCATTTAGACAGAAGCTAAGCAAATATAGGGATTCATTTGCTGAAAAGAGTAGGTTTTAGAAGACCACCGATGAAGCAACTTACCTGTTCCCTAAAAGAAAGAGGCTTTTTAAATTAAGCTATTTTTTTTCTTGCTTTTATTTTTAAATAAAATGTCTTTTGGAAACAAGGAAATGAAACAGTATAATTATAGTTTTAATGGGAAAACTTTTAAAGGGGACTGGTCTTGAGATGAAGAATGAAACATATTTTTGAATATGGCCAATGAAGGAATTTGTTATGCTTGATTATGCATATTTGTTACCAGGGTTTCCTTTTTCTTTTTCAATGGGAGTGAAGGGAGAGAGGGTGGGATAGAGAGAAAATAAATTTTTATTAATTTAAAAAATAGCTTTCTTGGCTTCCCTACACTCCAGGTTTGCCTGAGTCTGGAGGGAATTCCAGTGCACAGATATAGGACATCCAAGCCTGGCTCAGGCTTGATCCAAGCTATCTACATCCCAAAAGTACATGGAGCTGTCTCAAGGTTCAGGGCACAAGTTTTGGGATCCTGATGCCTTAACACATTTTTTTTTTTTTGGCAGGGCAATGAGGGTTAAGTGACTTTCCCAGGGTCACACAGCTAGTAAGTGTCAAGTGACTGAGGCTGTATTTGAACTCAGGTCCTCCTGAATCCAGGACTGGTGCTTTATCCACTTCACCACCTAGCTGCCCGCCTTAACACATTTGGAAGCAAATTAGGGAAACAATTTCCCGTCTCACAAAAAGGCCTCAGACAGTCTAGTAGCCCTAGAGATAAGCCCTTCATGGATACTCTTTCAGAATCAGCTTCCCTTTAAAGCCTTATTTCCCTTTGTCATGAACAAAGGTTATGAAAGTTTCATTTGCTGGTTTTGACCACTGGCCTTGGAGAGAGTTAGAACGCAGCAGGGAATTGAAAGTCACGTGATTTGTCATCTAGGGAAGAAGCCAAATAAGGAATCACTGATTATTGGCTTGCTCAGCAGAGAGAAGTGAAAATAATTGCTGGAACTAACACAGAAGGTTTAAGAAACAGAGACACTCTAATTTGAGGGATATCCATTTCTGTGAGAGATAATGCCTCAAGTTTGAAATTGTTGCCCTGATTGGAAATATTGGAGTCTTCAGATTCTTTTTCTGACAGATACCTGAAAATCCAAGCATTATGGAGATGTTTGAATTTTCTTTTGGTTACTTTAAGTAGTGACCAGATAGCATGCAGGCATCCTACATAATATGAAATCAGAACCTGTCCCTTCTGGGCTTCAACACCTTCTGTGGTTGAAGTTTGAATGTCTCCTCCAAACCCAGGAAGATACTAGTTGTGTGTCATCTCCAATGAGGAAGGCAATCTCTTCTCTCTTCCTTCTTCAGGTCATCTAATTTGGACTACGATAGGCCTTCTCAAGGATTTTTGCGTGTGTCATGGACAAAGGAAACAAATGATATTGAAATATAGTCATCAAGGGGCAGCTTGGTGATGCAGTGGATAGAGCACTGACCCTGGAGTCAGGAGGACCTGAATTCAAATCCAGCCTCAGACACTTGACACTTACTAGCTGTGTAACCCTGGGCAAGTCACTTAATCCCAATTGCCTCACCAAAAAAAGAAATAAAGAAATACAGTTATCAAATTGTAAAAAAAAAACTATAGACTCCATTTCAAGAATCCCTGGGCTAGAAGAAAATGGTCCTATAGCCTCTCAGTAGCCATTACAAATGCCAAAGGGCCACACAGATATTTTGGTTGATCTGAAACTGTTGTATCAAGGATCCCTGTAAATGTTGGTCATTGATTGTGGCTTGGAAAATACCTTGTTATCCTATAGATGGAGATTGTTTGAACAACATTTGATTCCATAAGAGGTAGCCTAAATCAATGGTATCAAACTCAAATAGAAACAGGGACCACTAAACCAAAGTATTCTTGTGAGCTAGCTGCATGTTGACTTAGAAAACCACATGTTAACATTGTATATGTTCTATTGTATTTTTACTTATTTTGCTAAATATTTTCCAATTACATTTTATTCTGGTTCAAGTTACACTCAGGAGGGTTACCAGGAAGGCCTTTAGGTCAGGAGTTTGATACCTTTGACCTAAATAAATGAAGCAGCAGAGTCCACTTTTAAGATGGCAAAATAACTTCCCCCAAAACCTTTCTGGTTCTATTCCTGATTGTAAATCAGTCAAGTTCTCTTTTCAAGTCACACCAGCCCAAGGTATTTCCTTAGAGTCATACCCATGCATAAACAATTAATTAATTAACTATTTTATTAAGTGTCACCTGTAAAAATATGTTCTGCCCTTAAAGAGCTTATATGTCTGGAAGACTCCATGAAAATAAACATAAGACAATTTAGGAAGGGAGGGAAATAGCAGTTGAAGGAGACTGGAAAAAGCTTCTTGTAGAAGGTAGAATTTTAGATGGGATTTAAAGGAAACCCAAAGAGGCCAGGAGATGAAGATAAGGACAGTGAGAATCTCAAGAATGGGGGGCAGTCAAAGAAAATGTCCAGAATTGGGAGATAGAGTATCTTGTTCCAGGAACCAGAAAGGAAGCCATCCAGTCAGTCAACAAGCAGTTATTAGGTCACTGTCACTGGACTACATAATATGTTATGGCAAGGTATAAGAAGCCTGTAAAGGTAGGAGGGGTCCACGTTACAAAGGGCTTTGAACACCAGAGGATTTTGTATTTTATCCTGGAGGTGATAAGGCGAGTTTATTGAAAGGGGGAGAGGAGTAGTAAAGTGGTAAGACCCATGCTTTACAAAAATCTGTTTAGCTGAGTGGAGAAAGGACTGGATTGGAAAGACATTTGTGAAAGCTATTGTAACCAGCAAGCTTTTGTAACAGTTGAGTCATGAGGGGATGAGGGCCTGTGTCAGGGTGGAGGCAGTGCCAGAGGAGAGTGTTATGTCAAAGCGAGAGGTTCTGAAGATAAATTATCAATATTATAATGGGATTTATTGTTGTGGCAGGTACTCAATTGCCCAAGATATCTATAGTCATTCAGTTCTTGCTCTAAATAATATATCCTATTTCGATATTTAATTCAATATTTAATTTTTTATTTTTATTTCAACAATTAATTGTTTTATTTTAAAGTATAATTTATTAGAATGCATTGTTGGCCTCTTAAACTCAACATGTCCAAAATAAAATTCACTTTCCTCACCACTCTCCCATTCTCTTCTCTTCCTAATTTCCCTATATCTTTTGAATCACTGCCATCCTTCCAATCACCCAAATTCACAGTCTCAAAGTCTTCCTTGGCTCTTACCTTTCCTTAATTGTCATATCCAGTCACTTGCCAAATCTTGCTAATTTTACATCCACAGTATTGCTCAGATCCACCTTCGTTTTGCTCACATAATGACAACTCCAGTTTTGGTCTTCATCACCTCTTGGTTGGACTATTGAAATAGTTTTGTAATTGGTCTCTCTGCTTCTAGTCTCTCTCCTCTCCAATTCATTCTCCACACAGTGGTTAAGTTGACCTTAAAGCACAAGTCTGAGCATATCACTTCCTTGCTCAAGACACTCTAGAAAACATGTCTTACCTCTAGAATCAAATATAAATTCCTTTGTTTGGATTTTAAATCCCTTCACAATCTGGCTCCAGTGTACCATATTTTTTTTGCATATTATTTTCTTCAGTGCACTCCATATTCTAGCCAAATTGGCCTATTTGCTGTGTCTGAAATGTAATATTCCTTCTTCTGTCTCCAGACTATCATCTATGCCTGTAATGCACTCCTTCACCATCCCTGCCTCAGACATAGAAGAGGACATCCAGGTGACACAGCAAATAAGGTGTTGGACTTGGAGGAAGGAAAACTTAACTTAAAATCCTGCCTCAAATACTCAAGAGCTTGATGACCACGGCCAAGTCACTTAACCTGCCCTCTCACACTTTTTCGTTATCTGTAAAATGAGGAAAGGTGGGCAGCTAGGTGGTGCAGTGGATAGAGTGCTAGCCCTGAAGTCAGGTAGACTCATCTTCCTAAGTTCAAATCTGGCCTCAGACATTTATTAGCTGTGTGACCCTCGGCAAATCATTTAACCCCATTTGCCTCATGAGCTGGAGGAGGGAATGGCAAACAACCTCAGTATCTTTGCCAAGAAACTCCAAATGGGGGTCCTGAAGAATCAGACACTAATGAAACAACTGATCAACAACAAAATGTATAAGATAATAGCGCTTATACCACATAGTTGTTGATAGGATCAAATGAGAACATATGTAAAGGACTTTGAAAACCTTAAAGTAAAATAGAAATGCTACTTGTTGTGGTTGTTGTTGTTGTTGTTGTTATTATTATTATTATTGAATCTCTAGCTCTTTCCAAGGGTTAACTCAATTCTTTCCTAATATCCTAGTTGCTAATGCTTTCAAATCCCAAATTATTTTTTCTTACTTTTCCATGTACATATTTTTTGTCCCTTATAGAATGAAAGCTCCTTGATGGCAGAGATAGTTCCTTTGCTGTCTTTTCTTCCCTAGCACTAGAAGAGTGTCTTTCACATACAATAAGAAGGTGCTTAATAAATCCTTCTTGAATGAATCAATGAATGACAAGGGCCAAGCACATCAAGATTATCACCTCCTTAAAGCTTATGTCTCTCTTAATGTACTGGACAGTTTTAATACTTCCCTTGTTGGTTCCTCCATCAAAACAGAAAGATACAGAAAGAGAGAGAGGGAGGGAGAGGAAAAGAGAGGGAGAGAGAGGGAGGGAGAGGGAGAGAGAAGGAAGGCATGAGGGTCTAGTATTTTCATGCAGCAGTGTATGATACTACTAGACACAAAATTGTCAAGTCTATTAAGAGCATAAAACATAAGAACTGAACTTTCTCTCAAGGAGACTAGTATATTAAGGGATACTTCAGAATGTGAGTGTGCCTGGTATCTTGTATGACGTAATGGTGGCAACTGGTCACAAATCAGATAAGAAGGTCCTAGTAGAATTTATAAACTGTGAAAAATTTCTAGTGTATATTATGTAGCAAGAATACCAAGGTGTTTTTCTAGTATTCTCTTAAAGCCTCTAGGAATTTAAGCTTTGGAACATTTTGGTTAAATATTTGTGTTAAGGCCACCGTGGAAATAAGTGAGGTACCTTGAAGAATGTTTTAGTTTTTTTCAGTTCACTAGGCTGTACCATTCAGTGAAAAAGAATAAAGAGTAAGGTAGTGTGTTAGGCTCAAGAACCACTATTTAAAATCCTAGCACTCACAGCTTATTTGCCTCTCTTTCCTATGTCTCGTCTTTCTTATCACTGTGACTTTTTCTGCTAACAGTACTGGGGTTCTCACATTACAGTCATATGGTAACCTGGAAAGGACACTGCTTCTCCTAACCTTGATCTTGTTTTCACTGTCTGGGAGAGGAAATGAAAGGTCTTCAATGTTCTAATATTGGATGATTTATAAAAATATCCCATCTGTGCTCAGAGAATCATTTATAGAAGCTGTAACATTGTCATCACTATCACTGTCAAATGCTATTTGTTGTCAAATGCTGAATGTTCTTCTATACCCGGGAGGGCACCAGCTAAGAACCTTCTTAGTTATAATAGGGAAATGATGGAGAAGGAGAGAGGTGAGTATTACTGATGACATCAAGCAGTTGTTATGTGAGAACAAGAAAACACTTCTCTTAATGTGTTAGGAGATTGAGACGCTGGAAATATCCCTTCTACTTTGCTCAAGGTTTCAGGATTTCAGTTCTATAACTTCCTAGCTAAGTGACCTTGGGCCTTAGTTTCCTCAGGTGTACAATTAGAAAGTTGAACTAGATGACTTTTAAGATGCTTTCCAATTTCAAATCTATGATTCTTTTAAGTCGGGGGTTCTTAATCCGGGGTCCATGAATTTAAACAACAACATTTTTTGATCAATGTATTTCAATATAATTGATTTCCTTTGTAATACTGTAGGGTTTTTTAAATGCATTTAAAATCATTATTCTGAGGAGTCTGTTGATTTCATTGGCCTTTCAAAAGGGTTGGTAACACACATGCACATGTACACTCAGACACACACACACACACTCACACACACAATTAAAAACCCCTGTCTCAGGCCATGTTCCCTCTGTAGGATATGTAACAATTTCAATATAATAAATATTAACTGCCTACAATTCACCTGATAGTAAGGGGCATTCAGGATTAGACATATCCTTGTACTGGAGGAGTTTACAATTTTATTAACTGACACAATGAGACAAATAGAGAACAATACAATACAATACAGTAAACAGATAAAATAGAGATGAAGTAGGGACTGGGTCTGTGATTTCAACAAATCAGGAAATTCTCAGGGAAGGAAGTTTACTGATGCAGAGTAGAACCTTCTCTCCCAATAGAAAGTCTTAGCCTAAAGTACCTAAGTGTGCAAGCCTAGTCTGGCACAGCTAATGTGCACCCGGGGTGGGACTAGAACAGGTCTTCCTGGCTTTGAGACCAGTTTATCTATCCACTGTCCCTTGTTCCCTCTTACAGATAAAGAGCTTGATTTAAAAAAAAATCAATCATGGTTCAAGGTCCAGCTCTCATAAGATCATCTGCATAAAGCCTGACCACAAACCCACAGTGATGATGGCACCCCAGCTCACCTTTGCCTCCCAGAATCTTTCTCTTCCTTCAAGGCTCAGTTCAGGTGCCTCTGTTCTGAAGAACCATCCCTGATTTCCTATTTGTTAGTGTTCTTTTCCATCCTCAAATGATTCTGAACTGAACTTATATGTAGACATATTGTATCCTTCCAAGAGAATGTAAACTCTTTGAGGTCAGATTGTCTCAATCTGTTTTTGTATATCCAGCACAGTGCTATGGACATGGATATCATGGACATTTTTTCTTCCATATCTGTGATTTCATTGGTTTAGGAACCACTTAGTAGAAGACTCCTACAAGACAGGTTGGCCCCTTAAAATCAGCAACTTAAAATCTTAGTGAGTAGTTTTGGCAGGAATGAGAAATCAAATTTCCCAAGGTCACAAAGCTTGTAAGTATTTGAGGCTGGGCTTGAAGCAAGTTATCCTAAATTCATTGGAATGTGCTAATAGAGAATTCATTCTTGTCGTGGACATAGCAGGTATGTAATTAATAATTATTTTATTGAATCTGGGAAAGAGAATAACAAGATTTTGTGAAAGAAGTTGACTTCCAAGCAATGTTTGAAAAGATTGGGGGAGGGAAGTGATTTGCAAATCACAAATGAAAGGAAGCTCCAGACATGGGGAATGAACTGTGAGGAACCTGGGGAAATGTGAATAAAAAGGTCAGGTGAAGAGGTCTCTAAGTAGGGTCTTTGGATGTCGTGGGAGAAGTGGCACAGGCTGAGGTAGTATGGGATAGCCTAGAAAAGGTCCTGAAGCCCAGAGCAAAGAGCTTGGATTTAAGGTACATAAGGATAAAGAGTTATCCCAGACAGAATTTAGAGTAAAATAGTGTGGCTGTCAAGTTAAATATTAGTCATCTGAGAGCAATAATATCAGGCATATTAGACCCTGAGCAGTTGAGGTCTTACAATCCTAAATTTGGAGCTGGGAGGCATCTTACTGGTTAACTAGTCCAACGTCCTCTTCTTAAGGATGAGAAAACAGAAACTCAGAGAGGTTAAGTAATTTGCCCAAGTTTAATCAATCAGCCAGTAAATCCACAAACATTTATGAAAGCCAGGCACTCTGCTAATCCCTAAAGATACAAAGGAAAACAATAGCACAACATATGTCCTCAGGAAGTTCACATTCTATTGGGGGAGACAGTATGTGTGGCATATAGAAGATACATACAGTGTTAATGGTAGCCCTGGTATAACTCATCCATTCAATCGCCTGTCACACTACAAGATCCCTCTGCTCCTTCCAGACAAGTGTCCTTTTCTCTACCAAGAAATCATGTTTATTCTTGCATCATTATCTTTTCCCTCCAGCTATAATTCATCTTTGGGGCACCAGCTCAAATTTCATATTTTCTGTCATATCTTACTCAACACCCTAGCACATAGTATGTTTTGTCTACTGAATTTCTGTTCTATCATCATCTCAACTGTCACAAAATAGCACGGTGGCGGGGGTGGGGGGGTAAGGAGGTATAAGGAGACTGGAAAAGTAGAAGGGGGCCAAGATATGAATGACTTTGAATGCCATGTGGGGCGAATACTTTATTAATTTATATTTTTTGAACCTAGTTTTATGTGGCTACACATTGTCTAACCTGGAATTATAGTTTATGCTTACTTCAGAGACCCTCGGGAGAAACAGGGGTCTTTGTTTTGGGTTCCCTCAGGTCTTGAATTCACCCAAAACATGCCCACTCAGGTCCGGGAGCCCCTCAAAAGCCTTGTGTTTTGGGTTCTCCAATATCTTGTGTTTTCACTTTGCCCAATTTTTATTGAAGGTTTATGCTTACCTGTTGATGTACATCTCAAGAAAACTCTCTACAGGGAGCAGTACCCTTGTTTGAACTCTATGTAATGTGAAACTTAACAGAGATGTAAGAGGAAGGAGCCAGATCTTTTTTTTGTGTCTCCTCTTCCAATTGACTTAATATATCTGATTTTTTTTAGGTTGGGGGGGGGGTTCTCTGATATATACAAAGGATTTTATATTTGATTCTTTAGGTAATAGTTTATTGAATGGGGGTGGGTGGAAGTGATACAGATTTGAGTGGAAGATAGACTGGAGTCTAGAGAGGCTTGAGGCAGGGAGACCAACCAGCAGGCCATTTCAATAGCCCAGATGTGATAAGAGCCTGGTGCACCAGGGTGGTAGCTGTGTCAGAGGAAAGAAGGGGTTGTATATGGGATTATAAAAACAGGGGAATTGGTGACAAATGAATATGGGGCTGAGAGTGAGTGTAATGTTAAGGATACCTAAGTTGTGAACCTGCATGACTGGAAGTTCATGGCATCCTCCACAGTAATAGGAAAATTAGGAAGAGGGGAGGGATCAGGTGGGAAAGTTAATTTCAATTTTGGACATGTTGGTTTGGTATAGAAACTCAGCTACCCCCTCCCACCCCCCTCCAATGCATGCCAGCAACCTAAAGACACATAGCCTCTCAGGCTCATTATTTAGAATGGAGCTATGATTTCATTGGATCCCTATAGAGAATTCCTAGTAAGTAAAATCTGGGTACCAATTCTGATTAACATTCACTCTGTAATTTAAAGACCTGTTCTGGGACTCAAGAGGTTAAGTAATTTGTCCAGGGTATACAGCCAGTATATGTCAGAGGCAGGATTTCAACTCAGGTATTTTCAGAGAGAGTGTGTGTTCTTGAGAGCAGGGACTGCTGTCTCTTTTGTCTTTCTGTCCCCAGTGTCTAATACTGCTTGGTATATAGTAGGTGTTTAATAAATATTTGTTAATTGAATGATTGGTTATTGACTCTTGACTGAACCAGTTCCCTATGCTACCTGCTTTTCTCACATATCTTATTGGTGGGCATTTCATAAATATATATAGATATATTTAATTCATCTGTGGATTTATTTTCTTCCTCTTTAGCTTCAAGAACTATAGATTCGGAATTTATGTATTCAGCAGTTTACAGAAAGTGATTTTCTGCTGTATTTGAGACACTGTCAACATTTACTGTAGCTTCCTATACCAGTCACTGCCTTTGTGGATCAGATCCAGGCTTGTGCTTTCCTGGGGTTTAGATAGGACCCATGTTCTTGGAAGCAAATTGCTGGGGGCAAAGCCCCCAGGCTGTTTAATTAAGTCTTTCCTGCTCCAATGGCAGTAACTTGAAATCACCCCCTCCCTTCTCCCAACACCCCATTTCCATTCCCAAGTTAGGTTATCCTTTAACAAAATCCACTTCTATCCAAGGTAACCCTGGACATTTCCTTTACAATATTTTCCAGTTTTGATTGTCTCTTCTTATAGGGAACATTTGGGATTAAAGGAGACTGTCAGCAAGCGATAAATGCAGTCTTTAAAGTCACTCATCCATTCTTAATGGACAACCCGTTAATTGGAGGTCTAGGTCATGAATTTGAATGCTCTACACTAAACACCCCTTCAGCCAGAAAGCCAAGTTCGGCCTTAGGCTAAATGGTAATTCGTTAATTGTAATTAAATTAAAAGAGTGCATTAAATGTGGATGTGACAAAATGAAAATCCCCATATATAACCTGAGATGCATATCACAGACTTTTTAAAGTCCAAAGCATTAATTTTTCCTCTCAAGTGGAAATAAAGAGAACTAGCCGTCTTTATTTTTTAAAAAGCAAAAACCCAGTTGCTTGGATTAAATAGAAAAAAGTAACCCAGCGTTTGCCTACATTTTAAAAAAATTATACAAAAATTAGAATTAAACAAGAAAAACTTATTAAATTTGTACATATCCTCTGATTCAGAGGACCCTCTGCTCAGAATATAACCCAAGGAGAGCATGGATACAAAGAAAGATCCCAGGTAATGAGAGCTTCTTAGGGGTTTGCTTTACTCTTACTCCAACACCTGGTAAGGTGCCTAGCAGATGGCTGGCAATTAATAATGTTTGGGGAGACTGTAAGACTATCTATATTCATAGGTGCTTTTTTAATAGGAAAAAAACTAGAAGCAAACTGGGTGCCCATTGATTGGGAAATGATTGAACAAATTGGGAATAAAATTTTATTGTGTCCTTGGAAAGCAAAGACTGAGAAATTCAGAGAAATATGGGACAAGTATAGAATGATATAGAGTAAAATAAGAACCAGGAGAAAAAATATACCCAGTAGCTACATTAGAACACTAAAATACAACCAATTGCTGAGAAGTTGTAAAAACCAATATTGACCCCCAAGAAGAGAGGAGTACTTTTCTTCCTTTCCATAGATAGGTAGAAATCACCAAGTGCAAAATGTCACCTGTACTGCCATATGCTGTCAATATATTGGTTGGTTTTGCTTAACTCTTTTTTTTTTAAAACAAGTTGTGTGTGTGTGTGTGTGTGTGTGTGTGTGTGTGTGTGTGTGTGTGAGAGAGAGAGAGACAGAGACAGAGACAGAGACAGAGACAGAAACAGGGGGGAGAGGGGGAGAGAAGAAAGAAATCCAAAATGATTATGGTAATACTTAATTACAGAAGGCATTATTTTAATTTTTAATATTTTACTATTTTTAAATAGTGTTCATTCTGTAGACATAATAATAGTTGTTTCAGTTCTTTCCTTCAGCTCCAGAAAAGCATTAACCACATCTTTTGCCCTCATTCTATATTGACTTGAAGAAGTTGAATCTACAAGTTCCCAACTATAATTGAGAAACGAGTAGCATTTCTGAGTCAGCCAATGAATTTGTGTCCTGTGCATTTCTAGAAATGAATGAGCTAGAATTGGACAGAATAAGAATCCTAAAGATGAGTTAGGCATTTAAATTCAATTCAACAAACGTTTGTTAAGCCCCTAGTATGTGCAAGGAACTGGGTTAAGCACTGGGGGGCAAAACATGAAGAGAAAAAAATCTACCTAGACATCCTTTGTGTCAGGCAAGAATTCTCCAACTGAAGTACCCATGCGTATTTTGTCATTGTTTCATTTTCTGCCTATTTTCCTAAGAAAGATCTTAGCCAGTTAACTAACACTGTGGGTCCACAAGTCCTGTAAAAAATAATTGAGATCAAAATTAAAAAAAAAAAAGACTCTGGATACAGGAAGACAAATGCACAGCTTTAGAATTTCTTATGGTCTCTATCCCACCCATTTCATGATGCTGTTGTAAAGATCAAAAGAACTGATGGCTATTTGAAAAAGATAATTATGTTGAAGCAGCTAAATGGTACAATGGATAGAGCCTTACACCCAGAGTCAGGAAGTTATAAGTTCACATTTAGTGTCAGGCACTTACTTATTTTATAAGCCTAGGAAAATCACTTACCCACTGTCTGCCTCTGTTTCCCCATCTGCAAAATGGAGATAATAATAGTACCTCTCTCCTAGGGTTGTTGTGAGGATAAAATGCAAATATTTGTAAAGCTCTTTGTAAAACTTGAAGTATTGTACAAATGATAGCTATTATGTTATTTTATAATTATAACAAAAAAATAGCACCTTCTCTAATTCTTGGAGGGACTACAGGATTACCTAGAAAAAATTAAAATAAATTAAGAAGAATTGAAAGATTTAGTGGTATAGAATAGGCCTTAATGAATTTGTTCAGTAAAATGATTTTGAAGCAATGACATGGATGCTATTCCAAGTCGAATCTTCTTTCAGTTCATTACCAAATCCCTTCATCCTAAAAGGTTGATTTCTCTAGAAGGTTACCAGTCATTCTCCATTCTCCCCCCCCCACACACATACACACATCTATGCCACTGCAACTGGTCTACTCATCTCTCCAATCCTGTTGGCGTTAGCAACAACAATGAAAATAATCATTGTTGGCATTTCTAGTAAGACAATGTTTCATCTTTTCCTCACTGTTCCTTGATACTACAGTACCAAAGTACTCTGTTACCCAGGCTTCACATAATTGTGTGAAAGCTTACCAGTTGAAGTTATAAGAGGAAAATGGTAGTGACAAACCAGAGAAGAGTTGAGAACATCCTTCTCCCAGAAAGGGCAGTCCTCAGACCTGAGAGGCATTAATGTTGGAAACCTAAAGAGAAATGGATGTGTCTATAGTTATCAATATGTGCTTAGCAAAGAGTGGCTGCTGTATGAATGTTAGCAGAATCAATCATTTGTTTAGCATTTAAATACGTGCCTGCTACTATGTTAGATACTGGAGATATTAAAAAAGGCCAAAACAATTCTAGTCCTTGCTCTCAAGGAGATTTCATTTTAATGAGGGAGACAATGTAGAAAAAAAAAAGGTATAATATCAAATGAGATGAAATGTCAAGTGTTTTGCAAACCTTGAAGTGCTATATAAATGTTAGCTATTGTTAAGGTACATATATAGTTTGTGGACAGTAACCTTAATGGAGAAGAGCTTAGCAGCTGAGGGGACAGGGAAAAGCCTCTTGTAGGAGACTGCATTTGAGCGGATTCTTAAAGGAAGCTAGAAATTCTAGGAGATGGAGGTAAAGGGGGAAAGCATTCCAGGCATGAAGGAACTCAATGAAATCAGTACTGATAAGGAACAAAACATGGTATTCTTCCAATATTGGAGGAGGAGGAGGTAAGGAAAGAATAGTGATGCTCTACAGAAAGCTTTTTTATTTTTAAAGGAATTGGAAAATATATGGAAATAGGCTTACATAGTCTGGTTGGCATAGGCAATTTTAAGAAGAAATCTCACTTTAAGAACCTGCCTTTCACCTCCTAACATGAAAATACTTGGTTTTTCAAGCCAAGCCTAGAAAAATGTATTTGTCTCCTGGCATAACATCCAATTAACCAATTTCAGTCGTGACACAATGTGCAGGGCTAGATAAAGCAGAGGTTCCATTATGCCTTGTGGAAGGATGTTCCCTGTAGCAAATCAAACATCCACAGGTCACTATGGCCCAATTGGGTTTGATAGCACTTCCCAGGTGAACACAAAAGGGTTAATAATAGGAACTTTACTGAGGAGAAAACCCATGGCTGAAAGTAGTCTCAGCCAAACTCTCTGTGATGCCACATGAGGAGATAAGCTGTCCATTCTCCCCCACTCCCTTCCCTGCAGGCTAAGTTAATAGGAACAGGGCAGATCTCCCTTCACTTTGTCACTTGATTTGGTTTAAAATTGAGCCTGGATGGATGAGTGGCAAGTGGGGGAGGGGAAATAATTTTATTCTTTGGAGTTAATTTTGATTTTGAAAAATGTCCCTGCTGGGGAAGATGCCTGAGTATCTTTCTTCCTGGCCTCACCCCTTGCTCTTGCCCCCAGTGGGAGGGCTGGGTGACCAGAAGTGATTAATCTCCCTTTACTTCTTCCCTGACACTAGCCTGGCCCACAGAAGTGGCTTAAAATTCCTAGAGTTGGTCAAATAAGGATGGTAGGGGTGAGCACATGCTGGACTTTCTCAGGTGTTCTGGCCTCACTCTCATACCAGTTGCCACCAATGCTTGGGGGACAGCAGCTGCTGGCCTTTTTCTTGGTAATTTCTCTTCCTTGCTGGGTTACATGGGAAAGAATAATTGCCTTCACTCTGAGCACTGACATTCCCACACCCAAGCACCTGCTCTCCCACCGTTCTCCCAATAGGAGGAAAATTCCTGTCACATCTTCTCTCCCTCCCCTCCACCTCCCTTAGGCCCCTTCCTAGCAAACCTATTGATTAGAAAGACACACTTTGGAAGAGATGGCCAGGCATCCTATGAATGCTGCCTGACTGGGCTACAATAGTAGTTTAGAAGGTCAATTTGAATTTTCTTTTTAGGAGGAAAATTTAACAGAGTTAGAATTTCCCCAGAGTTAGTTTGCAAATGGTAACATACTCTAAGTACATTGACATTCCATTGGAACTCCCAAAAGATGCCAACCTTGTCAAAGAGGAATTATGTTGAGAGTCAAGACAAGGAGGAGATAAGAGAAAAAAACACACAATGAAATAGGCGATGTCATATATTGGAAAGAATACCACATTTATACCTGGGTTCATACTGGCTCTGCCATTTACTAATGTGTGACTTTTATTTCACCTTTCTGGCCTCAGTTTTCTCATCTGTAGTGAGGAAATTGCACTAGATGACCTCTAAGATTGATTCTAATACAAATTCAATGATTATAAAACAATGAACTATTGAAATTACCCAGCATTTTTCTTTAAGGAATTAAAAAGAACTCTGTATGAGAAAGGGAGTGAATTGGATACTTTTAGGACACTCATCACAAATTTCAGGTCAATACAAAAAGCATTTAAAAAAAAATAATTGGAGATTCTACATGCTTTTTCTCACCAGAAATTCCTGAGTTCCTGTTTTGTTCTGGTTTTTTTTTGGTGGGGGTGGGGGGTAAAGCATGTGTGAGGGAAGTTTTGGACCTGTGACATAACCTGTGTTAAGGAGTCGTGATATGTTAATTTCTTCCACTTATGCAAATCAACAATTTTTCCTTAATTTAGAGTCTAGTCCTAGTTGTTTGAGTTACCTGAGAGGTTAAGTGAATTGCCCGTGGTCACATAGACATATAGGTCAGGGGCAGCACTTGAATCCAGGTCTTGATTCCAAGTCCATATCTCTGTTCACTTTTCTGAAGAGGTTGAGGGTGTCCCTTGGAAAGGAGGCAGTATTGTCGTCATCTTCTTCTTCTTCTTCTTCTTCTTCTTCTTCTTCTTCTTCTTCTTCTTCTTCTTCTGCTGCTGCTGCTGCTGCTGCTGCTGCTGCTGCTGCTGCTGCTGCTGCTGCTGCTGCTGCTGCTTCTGCTTCTCCTTCTTCTTCTTCTGCTTCTCCTTCTTCTTCTTCTGCTTCTTCTTCTTCTGCTGCTGCTTCCTGCTGCTTCCTGCTTCTTGCTTCTTGCTTCTTCTGGAGTCATGAGGGTTAAGTGACTTTCCCAGGGACACACAGCTAGTAAGTGTCAAGTGTCT
The DNA here is from genome assembly GCF_019393635.1 of Dromiciops gliroides. Taxonomy (NCBI): domain Eukaryota; kingdom Metazoa; phylum Chordata; class Mammalia; order Microbiotheria; family Microbiotheriidae; genus Dromiciops; species Dromiciops gliroides. The sequence goes on from NC_057862.1 coordinate 165,020,187, forward strand.
GAGGACAGATTTGAACTCAGGTCCTCCTGAATCCAGGGCTTGTGCTTTATCCACTGCACCACCTAGCTTCCCCAGCAGTATCTTCTAAGGCTTTTTATTCCTTCCCCTCACAGGAATATCAGCCTACCTGGCGTGTGTGTGTGTGTGTGTGTGTGTGTACACATGTGTGTGTACACATGTGTGTGTACATGTGTGTATGTACACACACAGATACACACACACATGAGAGAGTCAGAGAGAGAGAGAATGAATGAATGAATGAATGAATGAATGAATGAATGAATGAATGAATGTGTTTTCTGTACTTTTTCACCCACCAAAGTAAGTAGAAAATTAGTCAGCCTTGGGAAAATTTGTAAATGGTACACATGTTTTCTCTTCATGTATTCTCTTAGAGCCAATTCTACAACCAGGGATCTCATCTGCTTGTTTCCAGATAATCTGATGAACCCTTTAATGCAAAGGTTTAAATAAAGTCATGCTCTACTCTCTCAACATACTAGCATTTAAAATATTGCTATCTTTTGTTTTGACATCATCTTCATTTAAAATACAGACTTGCATCCTTTCCTACCTCTCGCCATGCCATTCCCTACTTCTACCCTAGCCATACCTTGTAATAAAGAATAAAGAAAAAGATTAAAAGCACTTCAGCAAAGCTAACAAATATGTCAGCCAATTTTAACAGCATATGCAGTTTTCCACATCCATAGTACCCCAACTTTTCAAAGAAGGCAGAGGGGTATCTATTCATATCTATTCTACAGGGCCTAGCTTAGTCATGCAACTACACAGTATTCAATGTCTTCTTGATTTTTGTTGATTTTTTTTCATTCACAGACATTTCCATGCACAGTCATTGTGCATATTGTTCTCCTCCCTATTTCTCTCTGCATAAGTTTACATAAGTTTTGTCATATTTCTCTGATGTCTTCATATTCATTAGGTTTACTCGGTTAACAGGTTGTTGGGTTTTTTTGCTACTACCCTGGTTTCTTGAGAGTCCCAGCTAAAATTTCATCTTCTACAAGAAGTCTTTCTTGATCCCTTCTAAGCTAATGCCTCCTCTCTATTGATCATCTCCAATTTATGTTTTACATTTTTTATTTTCATGTTTCATAATAGTTTTCATGTTGTCTCCCCCATTGGATTGGGAGCTCCTGGAATTTGCTTAATGCAGTGAATTATAACACATTTTTTCTCCATTAGAATGTGAGGTCATTGGGGGATGGGGGAAGGGGCTGTTTTTCTTTATCTCCATTGTGTTGCATGGTACCTAGAACATAGTAGTTCTTTAATAATTGCTTGCTGGTTGATTAATTAATAAAAGGAATGAACCATTATTGATGGAATTTTCAAACTTTTTTGAAAAAGGATTTTGCCTGTGTGTGTATGTAGAAGGACCTAACCTTATCTCATGCCAACAAAGTATTAACCAGCTTGCAGTATACCAAGGCTGTATGAACCTGACTGATTAGAAAGAGAAGGGTACTCTTAACACAAAAGTCATCTACCCCAATGTAAACAGGATGTCTAAAACCAAAATCAAACTAAACAGGCCATAATAAGATAGCATCAAAAAGTACACTCCTAGTCATCAGTTTCATAATGTGTCCTCTTCAGCAACTAGCAATCTGCATATAATTTAACATGTTGTATGGATGATTGTGGAACCTAAATAGTATTTTGTTTCATTTTGATCACAGATTCTTACTGGCAAGTAGCTTTTGCTGTTAAATGCCAGCTAAGAGGGCACATCAAATATCAGTAAATCTATTTATGAATATGGTTTTGATGGAGTGGCAATAGAGCAGGATTTGGAAAACAGGCAAGTCAAATCAAGGAGCATTTATTAAGCACCTACTCTATAAACTACTGTGCTAAGTTCTGGGGATAAAGAGAAAAGCAGAAACATTCCTTGCCCTCAAAGACCTCTTGGTCTAGTGGTGACAAAATGCAAACTATCTACAAACAAGATTTAGACAAGATAAATTGGAGCTAATCTTAGCAGAGAAGGCATTAGCATTGAAAACATCTCGCAGAAGGCAGGATTTTCACTGGAACTTGAAAGAAATAGAGAGAAGACCCATATCCTCAAGGAGTTTGTAATCTAGTTGGCAAGACAGGATACACTCTCTAGAAACAGTTAAGTAGCTATAAGGTAATTAACGATTAAGTGCTAAAAGGGAGAGTAATTTGGAATGGCAAGAATTGGAAAAGGTACTTGTGGACAGATATAAGAGTGTGGGTAGTGTAGAATCATAAAATTTACCAACTTTTTGGATACAGTAGATGATAGAGGGATGACATCAACACTATATGAACCTGGCTGATTGGAAAGATAATGGTCCTTTTAACACAAATAGGCAAGTTAGGAAGAAGGAATGGTTTAGGGAGGAAGACAGTGAGATTCATTTTGGACATATTGACCTTGAGATGACTATGTGATTTCCAGGTGGAAATGTCCAGCCAGCAGTCAGTGATGAAAGAGCAAAAATGATCAGTGAGTCATCTAGATAAAGTTGAATCTAGGGGAGCCAACAAAATCACTTAGAGAAAGTGAGGAGAGAAAAGGGAAGAGGGCCCAGAACAAAGTCCTGGGGTGTGCCCACATATAGGAAGTGGGAAATAGATGATGATTTAATAAAAGAGAAGAAACAAGAGAATTTAGACAGGGAAGAGGAAAACCAAAAAAGAGCAATATCAGAAAACCAAGGAGAGGACAGGGTATCTAGGAGGAGGGTAGCAACAGCCATGTCAAAGCTACAGAAACCAAAGGAGGATTAACCCATAAAAATAAAGGAAGAGATGTTTACACTTGCATTGTTAGAAAGTCCCAGGGTGAACTGCCATCCTCTGCTCTGAAATAAGTGGGATTTCATCTCCAGCTTTGTTTTCACGTTTACTTTGTCACCAACCATTTCAGAAGAGGTTTGCATTGGCTGCTTCCTGCTTTGTTTATTATTGAGTGGTTCCAAATCAGGAGTAAGAGTCTACGGAAAGGGAAATGATTATTTGAATGTGCAAGAGGATGCTAGAAGACATCTTCAGCAATTTTGATAATAGCTTTGGAACAGATGCTCATATGGTCCTGTAATGATGACAAATGAAACCTTATAAAGCTTTACTGACTCAGGGATGGTCAAACTAAAATCAGGCAGGCTGAAAACAAAGTATAGAGAATCCAGAGATTTATAAAATGTTTCACTGGGCTAGCTCTTTTAGTTAAACATATACTTGCTTAACTTTCATGGGCAGAAATAACCAAAACATATACAGATAAATATATGTAACTATGATTATAGATGTGGGTGTAGACATTGCTAAAGATTGCAACAGAGATAGCAGTAGGGAAAGAGGAAGAATCTGATCTATCTATAGATATATTTGCAACACACAAATGTATGATTGTGCATATACATGTAATCATAATTTTAAGTGCTTTGAATTTTTTCTTATATTATTATTGACCCTAAATTTACTTGGATTTGTCCAAGCCAGTCAGTCAAAGCCTTCTTTTACTCCCGAGTTCACAGAGATAAATTAGGGAGAATCTGATGAGTTTTCAGCCTTTGTTTCATTGTTTTTAGTTTCCTTTTCTTCTTTGAGTGGGTAGAGTAACATCAGTATAGATAGTAGGAAATGGTGTGATTCACATGAAGAATTTCATAAACTTTAAATCACTATGTAAAATGTAAACTGTTGGTTTTTTGCTTTGTAGAAGTTTGTGGTTCAATGGGAAAAAACTGGGAATTAGAGGACATGAGTTTTAGTCTAAAACTGTTCTACCATCTGGGTGACTATGGGTAAATCACTTCACCTTTATGAGATTCAGTTTCTTTATCTTTAAAACAGGAATAATAACACTTACACTACCTACCTTATTGACTTATGAGGAAAACTACATAAATCTTGAAGTGCTCTGTGAAAATTATTATTTTTATGGTTGTTATTAGTGATGACCACAGGGAGGAATCAGCTGGGAAATAGGTCTTCATATGGCACAGAGGGAGTGAAAGGTGCAAGGCTTTAAAAGTAAAATTAAAAGCCTATTAAGGGGGGCAGCTAGGTGGAACAGTGGATAAAGCACTGGCCCTGGATTCAGGAGGACCTGAGTTCAAATCCGAGTTCAGACAGTTGACACTAGCTGTGTGACCCTGGGCAAGTCACTTGACCCTCATTACCCCACTAAAAAAAAAGAAGAAGAAAAGCCTATTAAGCACATTCTTGAATTCTTAAAATTAAATTTGCTTGTATACTTAAAGTCTACTTCTATTAGGTAGAGTTATAAATAAATCTCATCAGTCTTGCCTGGAAATTTCAAATGTGGGCAAAAGAATTAAGAACACTAAAACATGAGGATTGGTTTCTGTTCATGCTAACATTTTAGAGGCTATCACATTTGAAAATGTCACACTGTCAATATGAGAATGCAGTGACCAATCAACAAGCATCTATTAACATTTACTGTTTGTCCAGTACTGTACTGGAGACACAAATACAAAAGTGAAAGAGTTCCTGCCCTCAGGGAGCTTATATTCTACTGGTAAGTAAGGTTAGGGTAAGGTGAGTGGGAGAACAATAGAGCTCAGAGCTTAAATTGGACTGTTTTTTATCAGCTGTTCTTATTCTGCCCTCCATGCCTTTGACACACTATCCTACAATCTCTTTCTTCAGAGCCCAACTGAGGTACCAAATTTTTCATAAAGCCTTCTCCAGCAACCTCTTTTCCTCTTCCCCTCAACACTATATAAAAGTGCTCTCTCAGATTTCTTGTATCACTTTGCATGTATCTTTTTCTCCCTTGTATCAGTTATTTATGTACCTCTTTTCTCTCCTATTGGCTTGTGAGCTCTTTTAGGTCAGAGTATATCGTATCATTTGGATGTCCAGTAGCCAGCACAGTGCCTTGTGTAGAGTAAGCACTTAATAAATGTTTGTTGAATTCAAGGACAACATGAAAATTGCAACCTAGTAAAGCATTCTGCATTTTCCTTCAAGGAAAAAAAGGACTCTCCCCCTCCAAGAAATTACTTTATATTTACACATCTTTCAAGTTTAATTATCTGGTTACATGTTATATACCACCTTCTGCCCCAAGTCAAATATAAGTTTCTGAGAGTAGGAGTTATTTATTTATTTGAACTGTGTTTCCAGAACTGAGAACAGTAACAAATATGCATACTTAAGTTAATAGATCCTTGTGGGATGCTTATAGAATTTAATTGAATTGAACCGAGGAAATATAATCACAAATATTAAGTTCCTTATGGTTTTGACATACTCAAATGTCAGTGTAGTATATAAAGTGGACTGAGTTTGTAGTAAAAATAATAGGAGTTTGAATATTAGCTCTCTTATTACTTGTCTGATCTAGCGTCCCTTAATAGTAAGTCACTTAGTATTTCTAAGACCCAACTGCTCCATTTATGAGATAAAGGAGTTGGACAAAAATATCTCAACACTCTCTCAGCTCTAAAATGACTTCTATGCCGACCTCGAAATTCTACTTTATTCCTTATCTTCCTCTTTTAGTTTGGGAAAAGGTATATGAGCAATTAAATTTAATTCAACAAACATTTATTGTTTACTATGTGCAAGGTGCTGTGCTAGGCACTTATATTAAATATAAGACAAAATAGTTTCTGCCCTCCAGAAGTTTACATTCTACTGGAGGGGATGAGGGAGCAACATGCACACAGGTAAATACATCTTAAGTATATACAAAATAATACAATGTCATTTTGAGAGATAGACAATATTAACTGGAGAGCTTGGGAATGGCCTCAGCTAGAAGATGTTACGTGATTCCAACAGGTATAGGTGGAGAGATTATTCCATGGAGGCCAGAATGTGCAAAGGCATAAAGGCAGATGATGGATTGGCATGTATGGGGACCTGCAAATAGACCAGTTTGTGTGGAAGATAGAGTTTTAAGGATAGTTCATAAGAAATAAGCTTGAAAAAATAAATGGGAGCCATATTGTTGATAGCCTCAAATGCCAGGCTAAGGATTTTGTATTTTATTTTATTTTAATTTTTTTTTATGGGGCAATGGGGTTAAGTGACTTGCCCAGGGTCACACAGCTAGTAAGTGTCAAGTGTCTGAGGCCAGATTTGAACTCAGGAACTCCTGAATCTAGGGCCAGTGCTTTATCCACTTCACCACCTAGCCACCCCAAAGGATTTTGTATTTTATAACAGTGGTTAAAGAGGCCCATTGAAGACTAGTTAAAAGACAATGAGCTGGTATCCTTTAAGGCATGTTTTTGATGTTGCTGGTATATTTAGGAGGTTGTATATGTCCTTCAAAAAGGCATTTTATATGTCCTTTTGGTAGCACCAAAGGGAAATGATGGCATGCTGAGCAAAACAGCATAAGCAATAATGATACATGGGAGACAAATTAATGTCAAGCTAATGGGGTTTTTGGTAGGACCTAAAAACTGAAAAAATCCATATAGGAAAAAGTCTGGATGGAGATCAGCTTAAATGAGTTTCCCTGCTACTCACCTCCACCCCTACGTCTACCCCTCCAGTTGGCATGCACTTTTGCTGGTAGAGAGAGACTGAAGCTCAGCTGCCTTGGCAATGGATGGCCTTGTCTGGTAAAGGCCAAGGTCCCCAGAGTACCCAGAATTCTTTGAGCCAGTAAACTCAGGAGAGACGAGGTTTGAGAATAGCATCCTTGAAGAAATGTGATCACAATTACCCTCCTAATAAATCTGTGGGTTTTGAAGTACTTAAAAGTACATACATTAAAATGTGCTGTACTTTGGTCTTACCCAAAATAGTCCTGGCTTTAGGCCTCTGCTGTTTCACTGTCATAAAAGCTCTGTCATCAAAAGTCTCATAATAGCAGTGATTTTTCTAGATACTCCATATAGATAAGGGGTTCTTAATCTGGGGTCCATAGATGAATTTTAGGGGGCTTATGAACTTAAATGGGAAAAAATATGATTTTATTTTTACTAACTGCTTACTGAAATTTAGCATTTCCTTTGGTTTGAATATTGGCAACAAATCACATTAGTATTAGGCCTTACCAGACTGCTAAAGGCATGCATGACCCCCAAATATTAAAGAATGCCTGCTGACCTGACCAAGGGAGATATTTGAAGCCTTTCTTTGGAAAGAACGTCTTTAGAGTGTTTTAATTGTTGTTGTTTTGTGTTGTTGCTATTATGCTAATTACCTTCTTAAATATTGGTTTGTTTTTTTGGTTTCATCTGTAAACTTCCATTCCTCTAATTTTTATTTCTAACTACAGTCAACATAGAAAATGGTAACATTAATTTTTTTTAGCCAAACCTGTAATTCCATTGATATAATCAGGAAAATCTCAGTGAACAAATTGTTTATACCAATGCAGTATGGTCTTAGAGAGTTATCTGTGTTTCTGGGAGAAGAAGAGACTTGGTTATGGTCACACAGTCTGTCAGAGGCAAGACCCAGAGCTACATCTAACCTGACTACCAGTAATTTTAATATCTATCTGAAAAATGTGATTTTGTTCCAACCATTTTACTTAGAGTTCTGAAGTACATAGGTAAATATATTTGTTTGACTCATACAAAATCGTGTTAGTGGTCCACCCAGTCTGTTCCCAGAAAGGTCAAGGCTCTAACCCAAGTGTTATGGGTTAAGTGCTTTTAACCTGAGGAAGGAAGGGAAGGGGACAGTAATAGAATAGTGGAACTTGTTCAGAGTTGTCCTTCACTTGTTCAGGGTTTTTTTAGCTGCTAATATTTGGTCTAAAAGCTTTCTTGATTCAACCATAAAGACAGATGAACAATAAACAGGAAAAAAATAACAACTCTCTTCTCAAAGTCAATGAATGTCAGAGCTAGAAAGAGCTTTAGGGATCATGAAATCCAGCTCCATTTTATGAACAAGGAAACTGAAATTCAAAGGTATGACATCCCTACAGACCAAGTTCTAGGATGATAGCTGTGGGTGGCTTCATGTTTATTCCACTTGCAAAAGCAATACTTTATAATGGGGAAAAATCACTGGATTTGGAGTGATAGTCAATAAGCATTTATTAAATACCTACATGTCAGGGACTGTTGGGAGAGCTAGGGGTACAAGGACAGGCAAAAGGCATTCCCTTCTCTCAAGGGGCTCACAGTCTAATGGAGACAACAATATTCAACCAACTATGTACAAATAAAATACATGTATACATAAATTGTAGGTAATCTCAGGGAAGGCACTAGCATCAAGGGACACTGGATTCAAATGTGGACTTTTCTACTTACTACCTGTTTGATATCGGGCCATTCACTTTCCCTCTTTGTACCTCTTCTGTAAAATGAAAGGATTGGTCTAGATGAACTCTAAGGTCCTTTCCAGCTTTGAATCCTATAACCCAGTGAAAGGTGGACTTTTCCTATATTCTGATATATGCTTTCTGGACAATGCTTGAAACTAAATAGATGCTTAATAAACGCTAATAGATGCTTGATTGATTAATCCTTCACCACCTTAGGGCTGCTCAATAATGTCATAGCACTGTGCTCTACATGAAGCTGCCCTGGCAGATGGTCTGGGAGCTTTAGCTGGCATATTATTCAGGCATTTGTTCATGGAGTAGTGTGTGCTATGGGGCACACATGACAGATGATTCTCGAGAAAAATCATTTGACTGAGTTGGGAGACCTGAGCCCTAGCTCAGCCTCTCACTCATTGTGTGACCCTGAGAAAAGTCACCTGACCTGCCTGTATCTCAGTTTTCTAATCAGTAAAATGAGGGAGTTTGACTAGATGGACTCTAAGCCCTCTCCTTAATTGAATAGTCTATGATCATATGACAGTGATACCCTACAGCCTTCACTGTCTGCATATTTGCTTCTGATCACAGCTCAGTCAGCCAATATTTACTGAGTTCTAACTGTGTACATAGCACTGTATTAGGTACTGTGGGGAAATAGGAAAGAAAGAGTAGATGCAGTTCACATTGTTCAAGAGCTTATAATCTAAAAAAGGAAACAGGCCAATGGAGAGGAAAATTCCATCAGATCTTATTCCAAAACAATTAAGAAGGGTTCCCTCTTCATAATTATATAATGGTATACAAGATACAACTCAAATAATTAGACCCGTTTTTTGCAAGGCTGATAGCCTCCATCTTTGTACTTTTCCTTTATACCTCATACTCTTTACTTGCAGAGTATTTTATTATTGTGCTCCATCCCTAACTAACCTGGGATGAGGTTCCAGGATCCATTTTAATCAGCCAAACTCCCAGGGATGGAGTCATCACATTATTTATCCTCTGACCTGAGAGTATCAGAATGATGAGAGATCCAGGACCTCTTGGAGCTGGAGGTAAGGAAGGTCTAGACTGACTCCATACTCAGTCATTGTACACATTCCCCCTAGAGTTTGGGGCCCCAGTCAATTGGTTATGATTTCCTTATGCTTTTAGCTTAACCTCCCCTATTCTGGTGTTTTGGGCTCAACACATAATGGGTAAAAATCTTTTTTTCTCTCCCTACCTCTCCCCATGTTCTTCTATTCTACTTTCTTTCTCAAGGAGTTCAGTAACTAGCTCAAAATCTTCTCCATTCCAATATCTACTCTCATTCTTAAAGATCTCAATATACATATAAATGCCTTTTGACCACCCTGATCTCCCAGTTCATGAATTTCCTCAACTCCCATGATAAGTCTCTTCATTTCACTTCAGCCCTACACAGAGATGCTCATACTCTAGATTTCACTATCACCCATAACCATTATGTCTGCAAGATTCAGATCAGTTTCCCATCCTCTCTCTATGTCTCATTTTCCCCAAGCCTATTCTTAATCATCACCATGAATTCCAGTCCTTCTACATTTCCCTGTTCTTCCAGTCCATCAGCACTACTTTGGCATCACTTTTCTCCCCAACAGTCTTGACCCTAATCTTCATCAATTCAATTCATTCTATTTTCTACTCCTAAGCTGTCACAGTAATAGCTTACCAAATACAAACCTGTGTTAACTCTTGTAATTCTGCTTCTCTTGAAGTAACTCTTCTCTTTCCACATTCCTACTGTGGAGCCCTGTTGTCCTGACTGGTGAATGTCTCACCTGGCCTACTATATCAGGTCAGGCCGACTTTGCTCTTTAGCCATCTCCTTGATAGCCACCTTTTCAATGAACACAAATCTTCTATGCTGCCCCATTGCAACCTCCTCTCTTAACCAACCATCCTCAAAACAGTGTTGTATTTATAATGGAAAGGGCGTGTAAATCTAATCCCCAGTAGTTCTAGTCATGATTCCTGGAATTTTACATGCCAAAATACCCTTTCTGGGCCACCACTCCCCTGTATGTGTTGTCTTCTCCTTTAGAATATTCTCTCCTTGAAGGAAGAATTATTTTTTACTTTGAATCCATAGCACTTAACAATGTTTCGAACAGTAAGAACTTAATACAGGATTTTTTATTCATTCTTGTTCATATGATGTTGAATTCAATTTTAAAAAGTAAATATAACTATGCTATTGGGGTCCACTACAAATTTTTATTATCTAAAATCAAATGGGCCTTCAGTGCTATTCTGTAATGTTCCCATTCTGCCATAAATGACTTTATCACACAACCCACTATAGCTATTCCAAACTTGCTCCTCCCTCCTCAAGTCTCCTATAATACTTTCTTTCTCCTCCCTCTACTGTCTCAGTAAGGGATCTTGATTCCTTTACTGAAAAAACAGAAGTTATCCATTGTGAGCCCACTCTTCTCTCTGTGCCATACACTACAATAGCTTTTCAATATCTTTTATTTTTTCCTACTTTGCTCCAATCTCTGTCAAAAAGGGGGTCCTTGTCCTTTCCAGGGTGAACTGCTGTGCTTTTGCTCTAGATACTATTTCCCTTTTCCCTACCTTTAAATATACTCAGCTCTATCCTTAAAATAATTTCATTTGGTTCTGTCATGCCCTTAACCTATCATCCAGAAAACCTTCTCCTCTACAGACAAAATCCTAGAAAGTGTCATCTACCTTCATTCCTCACTCACTGACCACTTGCAGTCTGGCTTCTGCTCCCGCTGTGTGCTAAAATGGCTCTTGCCAAAGTTGTTGTTCAGTTGTTTGAGTCCTGTCTAACTCTCCGTGACTCTGTTTGGGGTTTTCTTGGCAAAGATACTGGAATAGTTTGCTCTTTCCTTCTCCAGCTCATTTTGCCAATGAGGAAGCTGAGGCAAACAGGGTTAAGGGACTTGCCTACGATCCCCCAGCTAGTGTCTCAGGTCAAATTTGAACTCAGGTCTTTGTGACCCCATGTCCAGTGCTCTATCCACTGCAGCAGCTAGCCTTTAAAATGACCAAGATTCGGGGGCAGCTAGGTGATGGAAGTGGATAAAGCACCAGCCCTGGATTCAGGAGGTCCTGAGTTCAAATCCAGCCTCAGACACTTGACACTTATTAGCTGTGTGACCTTGGGCAAGTCACTTAACCTTCATTGCCCCCGAAAAAAAATGATCAACATTCTATTAACTACTAGTTCCAATGGTCTTTTGTCATTCATCATTCTATGTTGGCTTTTTACTCTGTGTACACCCACTCCTTCCCTAACTTTTGTGACCCTGCATATTTCTGGTTCACTTCTTACCTGTTTGATCACTTCATTTTTACTCTTTGCTGAATCATCAACTCTCTTTTACCCTGCATGGGGGTACTTCCCCACACTCTCTTCTAGAACATTTCCTCTCCAAAAATTCAATTCAGCAAGCATTCATTAAGCACTTACTGCATGCCAGGCATGGTGCCAGATGCTAGAGTTATGAAGACTAAAACGAAAACATCCTGTCTTTAAGAAGCTTACATTTTATTTGGGGAGGGAACAATCCATAAAAAGAAAAGTAAATCTAAATATGTGTATATGTGTGTAAATATGCTAAATACATATAAATGTGTGTATAGACAAAGTTAATACCAAGTAATTTAGGGGGAAGTTCTAACAATTGGGAATCAAGAAATACCTTATATTGGAGTTAACACTTGTACGAATCACTTCTCTATAGTCTCTCTCTTGGTGAGAAACCTGGGCAGAGCAGCTAGGTGTATCAGTGGATAGAGCATTGGCCCTGGATTCAGGAGGATCTGACTTCAAGTCCAGTCTCAGACACTTGACACTTACTAGCTGTGTGACCCTGGGCAAGCCTCACCAAAAAAAGAAAAAGAAAAAGAAAAAGAAAAAGAAAGAAAGAAAGAGAGAAACTTGGCTTCCATGAGTTCATTTATCATCTCTATTCAAATAACTCCCAAATCTCTTTGGTGAACTACAGTGTCATATTACTAGCTCCCTAACTGAACATTTCTACCTGGATGTCCTGAAAGCTCCTTGAGGGCAGGGATTGGGTCATGTAACTTCTTTGAGAGGCAGCACAAGGGGAAGGAAAGAAAGCCATCTTTGAAATCAAGAAGACCCGGGTTCCAATCCTGCCTTGGACACACATTGGCCGTGTGACTTTAGGCAAGTCACTTAACCTTTCAGTGTCCCTGTGTAACTACCTATGACTTGAAGTTGCAGAGAAGAGCAGAGCTGATATTCATTGATATAAGATCTTCCTAGGAAATCCCTACACTGATGAAATAGTTCCAGGCCAGCCTCCCTTTCTCCCCCAGCCTTCCCCTCCCCTCCCTGCAAAAAACCCTCCCAAATCTTGACATGCCTGAGAAGGTCTAGCACAATGGCTTGTACATAAGAGGTACTTAGAAAATATTTATTGCTTGAGAATTTAAGAGTGTTGATGCAATGCGTTCCTGGGATTAACCTACTGCATTTATTTAAAGGTTGTAAGAAAGAAAGGTTAATGTTTCTAAAAGGTTAATGAGAGGGGATAAACATGGGCACAAGAAGTGATTGGAAGGGAGAAAATTCAGACCTAGAAATCCTCAACTAAACCGATATCATTGGGTTATCTCCCAGAGGTTACCTTGAAGACTACCACTACAGGCCTGGTATGGTAGCAGTAAAGTCTTCTAGATGATTTCCAAAGGAATATATGAAGGCCAACAGTGATGTTGTATTGTGGGCTCCCTATCCTGAAGGATCTTCAGGACCACACTTAAATTCCAATTCAATAGGAATCTATTGGGCATTTGTACTAAGGAAAGTAAGCATATAAATATTCATATGTTTAATTTTAAAAGAAAAGAATGTTGCATATATTTAATTGTAGCTAATGCATTCAGTTTATCATTTATTAATGTCAGTGTTGCTATGGTTTGGTTAAATTAAATAAACCATTTTTTAAAAGCAATTTCCATCAAATCCTGGGATAGATGAGATTCAGGTATTTTAGATTTCCTTCTGGTGTTTTGAGAGAGCTCTTGAGCTTGGAATCCATCAGGATCATTGTGTAAATATTGCCATGCTTTCAAATCAGATCACTGCTATCACTGTGCTTTATGGAAGTTGGAAGCACCTTGAAGGCACTTGGATAATTAAGTAATATCAGGAAGGAATTTCCCACCCCCCCCCAGCTTCAGTGATGATCAGCATAGTCAGTGAATTATAAGTGATTTTGATTTAATCTATGACCCTTCTACTCAGTCCAGTCAGCAGTATCACACTCAGATATGAAGGACAGTGAACAACCTTTATCTTGAATATCAAAGTACAGTCAGTCACTAACTTATTTATAGGTTGTGTTCCAAAAGTTCATTTGGAAGTCAGTTATTTGGCACTCAGAACACCTATTCCTATAAAAATGATATATGTGGTGGGCAGACTCTGAGAGTAACCCATCAAGGCCTCTTTAACCCATAGTGTACTTGGGTCATGCACTGAGTCCAGAAGCAGCTAAGTGACCTCGAACAAAGAGCACCAGATAATCTGAGTTTAGGTCCTGCCTCAAGCACTTACTAGCTGTGTGACACTAAGAAAATCATTTAACCTCTCTCAAGTCTCTGCTTCTCCTTCTATAAAATGGGGATAATAAAAGTACCTATTTCATAGTTAGTGTAAGACAAATGAAATAATGAATGCAAAGCATTTTGTAAACATATATGTGTATATATATATATGCACATACACATACACATACACACACATATATATATACATATATGCAAATCTGATATATAAATGTTAGCTATTAATATTAATCCCACAGAACCTGATATCTATCAGGTACCAATACCAATGTTTTTATGCTAAAGAAAAAAAAAGCACTCAAAATTCCAATTTGGGTTTTTTGTAACAAGATGGGACTCCTTTCCTCACTTGCCCTACCAGCTAGCCAAAAGGAACAGGAACTTTCATGGCACAAAGCAAGTAGAAGAAGATGTAGGACGGCAAAAGTTTGAAAGAACAGGAAGGAGTGAGTGAGTGAAATACAAAAGAGTGGTATGGGTGCTTGAAGTTAAAGAATTCATCTGCCCCTTAAGGATAGCTCTTGGGCCTAGATAATTCCTATCCCTTCTTTCCTTTCAAGTCTCCCATTAAAAGGACATGTAAAGGGGCAGCTAGGTGGCGCAGTGGATAGAGCACCGGCCCTGGATTCAGGAGTACCTGAGTTCAAATCTGGCCTCAGACACTTAACACTTACTAGCTGTGTGACCCTGGGCAAGTCACTTAACCCCAATTGCCTCACAAAAAAAGGGCATGTAAAAATGGAAATAGGTAGGAAGAAGACATTGAAACTAAGCTTAATGAAATGTACTGAACCCTGAACTAGTAGACCAAGGTTTGAGACTCAACTCCAAAACTGTTTATGTTACCTTGTGAAAGTCATTTTACTTCTCTAGACTTTGGTTTCATCATCTGTAAAATGAAGAAATTGGAGCAGATGGCTGTATTCCTTTTAGTTATAACTCAAACATTCTATGATATATGCTCTATAAATGGGTCAATGGCCACCAAATGCCTTTGTTATAGCTCTGGATAGCATGAATAATGCCAAGTACAGATAATCCAAAAATCATTTTTATTTGGCTGGAGAGTACATTATATGACATGTTTTGCAGCTGACTGCTCCTCCCAGTGATGTTTTGTTCAAATTAGTTTTCATTCCCTGGGCCCAGAGCTGTTGACAACAGGGGAAGCCAGCCCTGAAGCGTGCCCAATTCCTGAGAACCCAACATAAGTCATATTTTATAAGTCAACAATGTCATAAATTTTGATCCAAACAAGATGTAGTGTTGAAAGGTACCTGCTTTTAAAATACATCTAAATAGTCTGCCCTTCCTTCTTCATTCCCCATCATTGCTGAGATTTCTTGAATTCTGGAGGTTGTTTGTGTAACATAAAATTTTGTGTCAGGAAAGATAGACTATTTTTAAAAGGGCTAAAAAATAAGTAGCAAGGGCAGGAATAATGATAAATAATTAGTACCCCATCATATATACTCTCTGAGCTGTTAATAAAAATGTTCTCATGTGCACAAAGACAAATGTCAAGAGTAATCATGATCTAAGGTTGACAGTCTAGATTAGGATATGAACGATAAGGAACTAGATATTAAACAATTATTTTCCATCTGTTCCATGAATGAAGACAGTGGGGACTTAATCAGGGATCAGATTTCCTGGAATGGTAGAAGAGGAAGAAGTGTGTTGATTAATACTAGAAAAGGTTATGAAAAGCTTAGAGTGTTATTTATTTTTATCACCAACTGTTTTATTTTTTAAGTAGATAAGCACAAATGCAATTTCAAAATAGCATAGAAAATGTGATGGATATAGGAAACCAAAGGAGGTCTAGCTCTAGATGCTTAATGAATTTTCTTGCTAACAAGCCAGAATCTCTTTTGACAAATCCAGCAGCCACATTAGGTCAATAATTTCTAACTTGGGCTTTAAAATGATCGATGTTTTCACAGTGATGGCAGAGAGTACTGCAAAACTTACCAAAATGTTTTCTTAATTTTTACTTTTAAACTCTGACACGTCAGATGATGGCTTTGCCTAAGTTATCAGCATTTGCTTCCCTACCTGTTAAATAAGTACAATAATACTTACTACCAAAAAGAACTTATGCACTTGGGAGAACACTGCAGCAGCAATCATAGAATTGGGAAGGAATAGGATGGAATGGGAAAAGAAGTGGCAATGGAGTCAGAGGACCTTGGTTGGAATCCAGCTCTGCCATGTATGATTTGTATGATCTTGGATAAGTTACATAACCTCTGGGGACCTCAGTTCACTCATCTACAGAATTAAGGAATTGAACTAGATGAACTGTAAGGTACATTAAGTTAAGTTATAATCCAAAAACAATGCAGCTGATAATAAATGTTGAGAAGACTGTGCTGAGGTTTCTCTTTAAATAGAAACCCCGGAGCCCATGGCCCCGCCCTCTGGGCAAAGGACCCAATGAGGGGGACCTATGTGATATGTGAGTACGAAGGCAGATTCAGTCTTTCAGGATAATGATATTTCTTAATAACAAGTTTCCTGAGGAAGGAAGGAATGATGACTAGGGCCAAAGAAGTCTAAAATCAGTCTAGCTGGGGGTAAATAGGAGAAAGACCACGCTGAGACCTCTGCTTAATGTTGGAACTCTCCTTAATGTAAGGCCATACCCAGTCCATTTGTACATTGAGAAATGACATCCATCTTTCCTTCTTAAATATTACAACTACAGTCACATGTGTATGACACCAAAACAGCAGCCCAAGCATAATAGACTAGGATGAGACTTTAAAGAGCTAGGCTAGAATCTATCCTTAGACATCTATTAGATGTATGACACTTGGAAGATAGCTTATTTCCTCTCAGACTCACCTTGCTCATCTGTAAAATGGAGATTAAAAATAGCCGCTATCTCGGGGCAGCTAGGTGGTGCAGTGGATTAAGTACCTGCCCTGGAATCAGGAGTACCTGAGTTCAAATTCGGCCTCAGGCTTAACACTTACTAGCTTTGTGACCCTGGGCAAGTCACTTAACCCCAATTGCCTCACTAAAAAAAAAATAACTGCCATCTCATTGAATTGTTGAGGATTAAAAGAGATAATGCTATATACATACACACATGTGTGATGCCATATATGTATATATGTATTTTGTATGTACATGCCTAGTTTACTCAGTAGAATGTAAAATCCTTGGAGCAGGGACTGTTTTGATTTTTCCTTTGTATCTCTATCACCTTGCAGAATACCTTAAAAATAGAAGATGCATATAATGATTAGAACAGAGTCATTTCATATCTCTTGGGCTCCTCAATTTTAATTGGTGAAGTTGGAACAAATAATCTCTGGGGCTCCTTCCAGTTCTAAATCCTATGATCCCAGAACCAAAAAAGGAATCTGTTCATATTAAAGTTTTCTTTTTAGATTGAAATGTATTTTCATTAGTATAAGGAATGCCCTGGGCTGGGGGAAGGGAGAGCTGGGGCGGGGTGTGGGAATGCTGTTTTCAAGGTTTCTTTATTCTTTTTTTTTTCTTTTTTGTCAAGGTTTCTTAATGTTGACAAAACTCATCCTTGATGACAAAGAAAACCTTTATGTGTTGTGCAAATTTAAATTAATATTATCATTTTTATTATAAAGGTCATATCTTTTTGTCTCCTTTGTAAATTAAAAAGGACAAGGTATACTTCAATTTGACCTGAAGATGGATATATGTGAATGCAAAATATGTAGCTTCAGAGTACCTTGAATTGAATATGATTTTAAAACGTAAAGGTAAAAGGTAGACAAAGCCAAGTGAATTTACTCACTTCTTCATATAAAAAGCATAAGTCTAGGTCTTCATCCTACTTAAAAGTGGGTGAATTAGCCAGAATTTTTAAATTGTTTAAACAATTTTAATTATCTCTGGTTTTTACATTCCTTTATTTTATATAATATACCTTCCCCTCCATCCCCTCTCCAGAGTGACATCCCTTGTATAAAGGGATTTTTAAAAAAGAAAGAATAAAAAGGTTAGCAAACTAATATATCAACAGATTCTCACATTATAGGTAGGATTCCACACCTAAATTTCCTCATTTCTGTAAAACAAGAACAAAAACAAAAACTTGCAAAAAATGGGAAGTGATTTTTTTTCATCTCTTCTCTAGAGCCAAGCTTGATTGGCACAGGTTTCTCACACTGCCCCTTCCACACTTCAGAAGAAGCATAAATATACTCAGTGCCCCAATTGTCTGCTAAACTGGAAAAGCTAATGACACAGAGTACTTATAAGAAGAGGAGTAAGCTTCTTCTTGGAGGCAATTTTCGAAAAGACAAGATCAACTCCAACTGGGGAGTGAAAGAAGGTCAAATGTTTCCCTGCTCCAGCATAATGACTGGGCTGGGGAGCTCTGAGCCTCTATTCCCCACATGAAGTTTGGACTCAACTAGCCAGGTTTATGTAGTAAACAATCATTATAATTACATAGCATTCCATTGCACTTTATTAGGTTTTTCCTTTTATATTGTTATAGTCACTGTGTATCTCCTTTTTGTGATCCTTATTTTACTTTGCACCAGTCCAATTCTTTTCTTTATCTTCTTCATTTTTGCAGCACAGTAATATTCCATTATATTCATGTGCCACAAGTTGGTGAGCCTTATTCCAAATGATGGGCAGCTACTTTCTTTAAAGTCTTTTACTATTACAAAAAGTGTTTTTGTAAATGTTTCACCAGTATTTTTTTTTAAATGCATAATATGGCAATTCTAAACAGAATTTTATCCTATAAGAGGAATTTATGGGAGAGGCAGCTTCTTTAAAAGGTCATCTAACAGAATTAATTTTGATTAAAGTAACATAGCTGAGGAAAAATAGATTATAATTATCATTGAAAAGAGATTGCAGTGATATAAAACATTTCTTGTTAGTATACTGATCTCAGGAATTATTCAAACAAAGCCAGCATGGCATTTGAAAAGAATATTGCTCTTTGAATCAGGAAGACTGTTTAATCTTGACTCTGAAGTTTATTAGCGGTTTGACAGTGGGCAACTCACTAGACTATTCTCAGCTGCATTTTTTTCAGCCTTAAAATAGGGATAATAATGCTTACAGGATATTGTAACAGATAGAATACTGGAATTAGAGTTGGGAAGACCAGGATTTAAGTCCAGCTTCAGGCATGTAGTATCTGGGTGAACATGGGCAAGTCATTTAACCTTTGTGAGTTCAATGTCCTTTCTGTAGAATAAATCTAATACTAGCACCTCCTCTACAGGGCTGTTGTGGGATGAGCCCTAAAATGCTATATGAATGTTTGTTCTTAGGTTCTATCCTCACAACACTAGTGAATTAAGCTTTTTTGGAGTTAATTTGGAATTTGGAGGAAGGCGAGGAGGGGAATACTCAAAGCTGAAACCCAACAAATGGATTGCTCTCTAATCAGTCTGTGTCAGTGAGATGGCTGTATGCTGGTATTTGGGGATATTTTGGCAACCAAATTGGATGAACCAATAGATCATTCATCATTTGATTCTTGGCTAAAGACCTGATAGTCCCAAAAGTTATTCATTTGTACTATATGATATACTTTAGCATCAGGAGACAAATTGCCCTTTAAAATACATCATTAATAACACAGAAATCTGTCCTTTTACTATCTTAATTCTTCAATTCATTGTTGTTTGCTTCTGCTAACAGATGTACGAAAACTTTATGAACAATCTTTATGGAGCCTTCCACCTGAAATATTAGCAGATTGGGATTGGAGACTTCACAGACACTAGTTCTATAATTCATAATGCCTTTATCTTAAAATTGGAAGCATTACGCTAAAAATGTGATCTACAAATCTTTCATGAGAAAAAAAGGTCATTTTATGAACTACGTTAGGTGGCTGCAAGAAGTATACTTTATGAAGTTTTTGGATCATTAACTCTGGATTTTGAATTTTCCTCTTGGTAGTCATCTCTCTCTCCTCTCTCTCTCTCTCTCTCATGATGCCATTGATGTTTCAAGAGTGGGTGAGAAGAAAAATCAACTTAAAATGGATTTTCATGTTGGCAACTTTCTACATTGAGTTCCAGTGATTGGAACCTAGCAGAGTTTTTTTAATATTTGAAACCCACTGTATTTAAGGTTCCATAACATTCAAGATGTTTTAATTTTCCTTGATCTTCTATTTTTGGTACAGCTATGATTATAGCATCAAAGACGAGTGATCAGTAATGAATGTGTCGGGCCTGGCGGATCCCCTCCAGGGTTCTGATTCAATCTTTTGAGTTATGGGATCAGGACAAAATGAACTATTTTCAGCCTTGTAAATATGTGACAAATGACAGTGCAAGAACTATTGATTCCAATCACAGTGATACAATGTTTCATAGTCAAGACTGACTCTAGCTTTACAAATTACTTGCAAGTTGAACAGCAAACCCATGCACAACCTGCTTCAAACTATATCAATCTTGGAGAATATTTGTGTCAGGATTCTCCTACCATTTGAATAAATTCCTAGGTTGTAACGAGCTTTTCTTAAATTCTCTACATAAAAATGGTGGTTTTCCATATTTTTTAAGTGGGAGGAGGCAACGTGAAGAATTTTATAAATCAGTAGTGTTACATTTAGTTGAATCTGGGCATGGAAGAGTAGATTGAGTGTTAAACCTAGAATCAAGGAGATAAAGATGAAAACCCACATTGTGACACTTAAGCTTTGTGATCATGAGCAAGCTGCTCAGTTTCCACAAACATCAGTTTCCTCATCTGCAAAAATGGGTTATTACTTAGAATATCTACTTCACAGGGTTCTTATGAGACTCAAATGGCATCATAGATTTTGGGATCCATGAAGCCATATAGCACAATCCCTTTATTTACAAATGAGGAAACTGAGGCCTCTGAAGTTCAAGTGATGTATCCAGAGCCACATAATTAATTAGAAAGCATCAGAGGCATGATTTGAACTTGCATTCTTTGTCTTGAGAGTGAGAGTGCTTTCCACTGTACCATACATACTCACTTCTCTAGTAAATGTACAGTCCTGTTGAAGTGCATCTGGGAAAAATAAGGAGTTGCTTTAGGATGCCAGAATTTGAAAAGTGTATTGTTCTATTACATTGTCCCTCTGTACTATATGTATAATTATAAATTAAGCATTTCCCCCATAACATGTGTGATTTTTGCAGAAGGAAGCTGCTTTATTCATCTGTTCTCTTCATTTAGTGTCTGTCAGGTCAGTTGTTTAAAAAAAGACTTACCTTTTCTAAACCATCATTGAGGGAACAAAAGATAGATAGATAGAGACATATATATATACACACACACACACACACACACACACACATATATATATGTAAACATGATACAATACACATATATATGTGTATGTATATATGTCACTAAATTCAATTTTCCCAAGTCTTTCTTGATAGGTCACACTGCCCATTCCCTGGCTTATTAAACATTGTTATGAATTTGCCTCTAGGTCACCATACTGCTTTTGCAGGACCAACCTTAGGGGAATTCCTGTATGCTGATGTATTATTGACCTTCTACACTGTTAAAAAAAAAACAACAAGCCATATCTGTACTGGCAAAAATATAACAACCATAGCCAGCTTTCTAGCTTTTATCATACCTTACTTTCCCTGCCCACCCCCTACTCCATTTCATATAAATATGGGGCTAGGATCACACTAAACAGTGCTTCTTCAGCAGGAATCTTCACTTTTACTGTGCATGAGTTCATTTATCGTTAGTAGAAGCTATATACCATGGAACGACCATCCTAAGGAGTATGTACTGGAGTTTCTCTGGAAACCTCCAGGGACTCCAGGGCCACATGTGACACAGTGCTGAAGGGATGACAAAGCAATCTCCTTGTTAACTGCTAAGCAAGAAGAGCTACTGACTCACTGAACCTTTAAAAGTGAGTGACTCTCCCTCTGCCTTCTTTTCCAGACTTGAGATCACATTAGAACTACTCAGGCCTCTTCTTGAAGGTAGCAGCCAATACCCCTCCCTAACCTTTGCTATAATAGGGGCTGTGAGCATGTGGTAGCCAAAGTACATGGGTGTCCTTAGGCCACCCTGAGCCTGGACTTTAGGACCTTGGCTTCTGCATCTATTTTATTGCCCTGCAGAATAGAGGTGACTGAATAGAAATCCAGAAATGGACATGTCCAGCCTTGAGAAGCCTCCTTAAGAGTTTGAGAGATCTGGAGCTCTTGTTGGTAGTATGGGAGGTACTTTCTCTATATCCATACAGCACTTCATGGGAAATAATAAGGATGAGTTAAATCCCTGGCTTGGCTTTCCAGAAGACATGGACTGACTGGGATGGGTTCATTTGGAAAGTTTGGAGTGGAGCTGAAATAGAGGTGGAAGGGAATAAGCATTCATATGGTGTCTATTCTGTGCCAAGCACTGTGCTAAGTGATTTACAAGTATTATCTACTTTGATCCTCTTGCAACAATCTTGGGAGGGAGGTACTAGTATTATCCCCATATTACAGTTAAAAAATTGAGGAAGACAGAGGTTAAGGTGATTTAACCTTGTAAGCATCTGAGACAAGATTTGAACTCAGGTCTTCCTGACTCCAGGCCCAGCTTTTTACCAGGTATACGTTTAGTAGTAAAGCAAGCTGCTTTAGGTTTAGAAGTTTAAGTTTAACATTTCTTTTGTTTGAAGGAAATAAATAGCCATCTTATACCATATTCACATTTTATGTTGAATACCTTTCTAGTCCCTCCTTTGTGGAGACATTAGCCAAAACCTAAACTTTAAAGTAATTTTTCTCCAAAATTTTTGGAGTTCAGGCTCAAAGCACAAAGAGAGAAAACACTTTGAAGAACTACTCATGAATGAGACTAGAACACAAAGTCCTTTTAGTGCAGAGAGATTAGACACAAAACCCAAGCCCTTCTGGGCTCACTAGTGGTTAGCATTTTTGCTGAATATCCATCTGGGAGTTAGTGGTAGTCCATCTGAGACACGGTTCCATTTTTCTGAATAACTTCCTCTTCTCCATGCTCTCAGCACTCATCATTATTCTTCATGACCTTGGGTAAGTAATTTTACCACTCCAGGATCCAGTTTCATCATATAAAATGAAGGGATTGAATGACCTCCAAGGTCCCTTCCAGCTCTAAATCTACCATGCTATGAACATGTAATCAAGGAGAAAGGTAAGACAATTGGTCTGGGGAGCAGGACAATCATTAAATGGTCCAAGTCAAACTCTAGATAAATCTGGAATTAGCCAAGGCAGGATTTCCCACACTAGAGACCAAGAGCTTTGGTGCTCAATGTGGCAGGAATGGAGGTTATAAGAGAAATATCTTGCTAAAACAGAAATTATGAAATCTTGCAGCAGCAGCTAGATAGCGTAGTACATAGAGTAGTGCTTCCCAACTGTAAAATGAAAATAACAGCATCTACATTGCAGGATTGTTATAAGCATCCAATGTGATAACATTCATTAAGTACAGTGCCTGCCACCTTAGTAGGCACTATATAAATGCTTATCCCCTTCCTCCTTCCTTTCCCCTCCTTGCATGTATTTTCTCCAGTGGTTTTAAAAACATGAAAATAGACTTAATTTCTTCCATTTTTCTTTGAATTTTTCCCAACCCACTTTATTCCAAGTATATTCCATAGCCACACACCTTCCTTCAATCTGAATTTAGAGGCTCTGTCAATATATTCCAAACCTTAAAGTATTCCATGATGAAATGGGTTTGGGAAACTGAGCTATTGACCCAATCTTCATCAGCCAGATCAAACCTATCTCATGACCCTCTCAAGTTTATCTATTCTGAACCTCCAAGCACTCAAGTGCTGCATGCTGCTAGAATGTAGTTGCCTAGTATTTATTTAGATGCCAGGGCACCCTCTTTGACTTAGTTAAACCACAAAGAAATCAGCCCTGCCAAATCAGGACCAATGACACTTATAGCCTCTCCAATGTGTTTTTTCTAGGTTGGAATCCATTTTATAAAAAATGGTTTCCCTTGGTTGATCAATGGATTCCATTCAGCATTGATATTGACTTAGGGAAGTTGCTTAGGATGTCAGATATGGTTCCTATTGAGCCAATATCCAGGATTTAATGACAACCAAATCTACGTGGCAGTCTCTTTACAGCACAAAAAAGATAGGATTTTCTTGATTAACTTCTCTTCTTGATTTTTCAGAATGTGTTGCTTCTTTTCCCTTACCAACTTATCTGGTATTCCCTCCTCCCCTTCAGTTACAAATGGGATATTCATGAGTCAGTCCACTGTTTAGGGGTGGATAGGATCACACATATAGAGCTGAAAGGGACCTAAAGGAAGGAAGGAAGGAAACAAGCATTTCTTAATTTTCTACTCTGTGCCAAGCATTGTGCTAAGCACTTTACAAATACTTCATTTGATTCTCACAACCAGCTCGGGAAGTGGGTGCTATCATTAGCTCCATTTTACAGATGAAGAAACTGAAACAATCTGAGTTTAAATAACCTACTCGATCACATAGCTAGTTAAGTATCTGAGGCTGGTGAACTCAGGTCTTCCTGACTCCAGGCCTTGTGTTCTATCTACTGTGATAACTAGAATCATTACTCAAATCTCTTAAAAGTCAGAGACAGTTTATGAAAATACAAGTCATTCTCCAATTGATAAATGGTCAAGGAATACAAAGAGGCAGTTTCAGACAAATAAAGCTATCGATGGTCACGAAAAAATGTTCTAGTCACTATTGATTGGAGAAATGCAAATTAAAACAATTCTGTGGTGCTACCTCTTACCTATCCTCTTACCTATGAGTAGCAAATATAAGAAAAAAGGAAAATGTTGGATGTTGGAGGGAATGTGGGAAAACTGGGACATTAATCCACCGCTGGTGAAGTTGTGAACTGATTCAACCATTCTGGAGGGCAATTTGGCACTATGCCCAAGGGACTATAAAATTGTGTATACCCTTTGATCCAGCAGTACCACTGATAGGTTTATGTCCCAAAGATATCCCAAAAAAGAGAAAAAGAACTATTTGTCCATAAATATTTATAGCAGCTCTTTTTGTGGTGGCTAAGAATTGGAAATCAAAGGAATGCCCTTCAATTGGGGAATGGCTTAACAAGCTGTGGTTTATGATTGTGATGGAATGTTTTTGTGCTATAAGAAATGACAAGCAACATGATTTCAGAAAGGCCTGGAAAGACTTATATGAACGAATGTATTGTGAAGTGAGCAGAACCAGAACATTGTGCATGGTGACAGCAATATTGTTTGATGAAGAACTGTGAATGACAACTACTCTCAGCAATACAAGTATCCAAGACAATCCAAAAGAACTAATGATGAAGCATACTATCTACCTCCAAAGAAAGAACTGATGTTGATTGAACACAGGCTGAAACATGCTATTTTTTCACTTTCTTTCATTGCTTCTTTTATTTGAGTTTTCTTATATAAAAAACTAATATAGTAATATTTTATATAATTGCACATATATAACCTATATCTGATTGCTTACCACCTCAAGGAGAGGAATGGGGAGGAAAGGAAGGAAGGATAGAATTTGGAATTCAAAACTTTAAATAAAAATATTTATTATTAAAAAAGAAGAAAGTCAGATACAGGGTTTTCATGGATTAAACCAGGTTTATAGAATGTAGTAGGGATAGTTTCTCCTGGCTTATTTATGTTGTGGAATCTGAGAACCCAATGCACAGATACCACAATTTTCATGGAATTGAGACAAGCTTCAACATACGGGACCAACCATGCGTTATAGTTCCCCATCCAGGTTCTGCAAATCCCAAAGAGCATAGGACTTAAAGAGACCTAAAGCAGAAAGTAGCACTTAAGATGAGTCTTGAAAACAAGAAGTCTGAGAGATGGAGGTAAGGAAGAAGAGCATCACAGGCATAGAGATCAGTTAGTGCAAAGCCATGAATATAGGACATGATAGATAAGGAAAAGGACAAAAGCCGGTCTGGCTTTACCATTGAATGTATGGGGTGGAGTAATAGGTAAAAATCCTAGAATGGTAATTTAGGACCCGGTTGTGAACTAGTTTAAGTACCAAACAGAGGAGCTTATTATACCTGATGCTTGAGGTCATCAGGAACCACTAGAGTTTATTAACTAGGAGAGTACTTTAAGAAAATCACTTTGGTAGCTATATGAAGAATCACTGGACTGAGGAGAGATGTGAGGTAAGGATCCCAATTGCAGTAGTCAAGGTGAGTGATGATAAGGGCAAGAATTAAGGAGATGGTTGCCTGAGTAAAGAAAAGGGGATTTGAGAGATGTTGTGAAATTAGAATCAATGATATTTGGATTACACACACACACACACACACACACACACACACACACACACACACACACACACACACACACACACACAACACCACAGGGGGAGTTAGTTGAGGATGACACCAAGGTTGTGAATCTGAGGTAACTAGAAGGATAATTCAACAGAAATAGGTAAATTCACAAGAGGAATAGGATTGGAGGGAAAGAGTATGAATTCTCTTTTAGTCATTTGAGCTTGAGATGCTTAACAAGAAATCCAGTTCAAAATGTTCAATAGGCCATTTGTGATGTACTAGTGCTCAGGAAAGAGACTATGGTTGGATATATTGGTCAGTGGAGTTAAATGCATAGAGGTATTCATTGAACCCAGCAAGCAATAAAATTGATCAAGATAGAACATGTAAAGGGTTTTTATAATTGAACTCATTTCACCAAGAAGTCAGTTTTGAGAAGGGAGGAGAGTATAATCAGAGTGGTAATGATAGCCTGAGAAATTCCTGAGAATAGAGGGATTGAAGGTCAAAATGAAGACATTTAGGAGGAATACGGCATAGGGAATGATAAAGTATTTGGAGATTATGATAGAATAAAGGAATTTCATAGTTCTTGATCATGAGAGTGGAATACTTGTGAGTGATGGTAATACCAAAGATGTCACCCACCATTCCTGTGTGTGACTAAGATGGAATAGTGGAATAATGTCATGGAATTTGAGCTAATTGAGGAAATGGAAAGTTAGGATATTTGAGAGAATATTACAGATTATGCTGAGGTCTCCTAATAGGTGTTGGAGTAGAGGAGAGAAACTGAGAGTCAGGCACTGATCTCTTTGAGAAAGGAGGGAGAATGTTATGCTATGAGGGGCTACCTGTAGATAAAAGCCACTCAAATCTGGATTGTGTGAATAACTTGAATAGACTAATGTTCAGAAAAGGAAATGTTTGAGTGATGACTGTAGAAGGAGTGTCTGAAAAATGGCATTTCTACGTATAAAGGCAAGTGTATAGAACATTCTAGGTTGCCACTTCTCCTGAAGGTCTGGGCTCACCCATGGTCTTGGTGAAGTTATAGTCTCTGCCCATGTTAGCACTTGGCACTGGAACAGTCTAATCTTCCTCATAGAGCTTTTCCCTAATGGAAAAGCTTGGCTTTTCTCATGGTACCTTATCTGGCACTAGAACCTGGGTTTTCACAGTGCAGCATTTCCTCTATTCTATCTCCCCCATGACTATGCATTCCTAGTCCCTTTGGTAATTACTATCTCAGGTTCAACTTGATTGTGCAGCCCTGGGTATAGGCTGAGTAGCATCTTGAGGCCACTCATGTGGCCCTTTTTAGTGTAATATTTATGTATTTCTTAACCATTTAATATATATGAAACTGTGCTTCTGTTTTTATTAAATTCCAGAATTTTTAAGTGTCACTGATGTTTTTGTTTTGTTTTGGGGTTTGTTTTCTTGTTTGTTGTTGTTTTTTTTTTTTTGGTGAGGCAATTGTGGTTAAGGGACTTACCAGAGTCTCACAGCTAGTAAGTGTCAAGTGTCTGAGGCCAGATTTGAACTCAGGTCCTCCTGACTCCAGGGCCAGTGCTCTATCCACTGTGCTACCTAGCTTCCCCTACTGATAATGTTTTTTGCATTGTAATTCTAACCCCATTTTCCTTGTAAGTCTTGTGGTTTTTATTGTGCAATTTTG
Organism: Dromiciops gliroides; assembly: GCF_019393635.1. NCBI lineage: Eukaryota > Metazoa > Chordata > Mammalia > Microbiotheria > Microbiotheriidae > Dromiciops > Dromiciops gliroides. Next base: position 165,048,025 of record NC_057862.1, read on the forward strand.
CCCACTGCCATTTTTTTTGAGGGGGGGTGTTTTTGTCTTTTGGAAAGGATAAGGATTTTATTTGCATTTCAGTAGTCAGAGGATACAATTGGAGCATCTTGATAAACTAGACAGAGTTCTTGTCTTAGAGTTCAAATCCTGTCTTTGACACCTGCTACCTGTGTGACCATGAGCAAATCACAATTTACCTGAACCTTAGTTTCATCACATGTAAAATTAGGAACATCAGATCTTCCGTCTCCCTTTCAACTCTATTTTCGCGATTCTATGAATTAATTCAATGTAAAAGCATTTACTGAAATGGCATTGTAAGAAAAGTAGCAACAAAACCAAACCATCTCCTGTTAGGGCTCTAACTCTTACAAGTAATTTCTAACTTGTACAGAAGGAGTAGATATCCATAAAATTCATAAGTACAAAGACATAGATGGAGGCAGGTTTTGGGAGATGATTTTCTAAACTAGATGAAATCTTCACAAGCTCACAATTACTATGAATATAGAAGAGACACGATTTCAGTGTATGTATAGTTTATTAGTTACCCCTCCCCCAAATTGATGGAGCAAAATAACTTTAAAAACTCTCCTTCATCAAGCACTCCTACCCTACCCCCCCATTGCATACATTACAATCAAGATTCCTTGATATATAGAAATCACAGACATACTTTTTGACAGGCTTTCACTCACATTCATAACTTGATTCTCTGGCTCTGGGTCCACATAGGTTTTTCCCCTCTTCCAACCCTGGGTGATCAATTTTTCTTTGTCAAGACTAGAGAGACTCAAAATGATACCATTTAAAGTAGTATTGGTGTAGGATTCTCATCATTGTGCCTCAAAGCAAAAATCACTCTATGGGGAGGTCTCCAGGACCATGTTCACCCAGCCTCAGCTGCTACACTTGTACTGCCTGAGTTCTTGCTCTACTTATGCTTCTTAAATCAAGGCTTGCTCTAAGGAGCAATGCTAACCCTTCAGGCATCTAAACCCAGAGGCACCCACAAAATTATGGGAGATCCATACCTAACTTCCAGATGGATATTCAGTAAAAATTGCCATACCAAACACAACATTAAACTTCCCTGGAATCTTCACCCCCCCCCAAAAAAAATCCCATCATGGCATAATCTTTCAAGCTACTACTCTCAGTAACAACTCAATGACTAACTTGATACTTTGTCACCCCAGGGACCTAGTTCCTGTAGCCATGCCTCCTCTACCTATTACCAGAATCAGGAGAGCATCCTAACAGCTTTTTTATATCCCAGAGGGGATAATTAATAAGTACAGACAGCTGTGAGCCTTCCTGAGTCAAGCACCCAGCTGCTTCCCCTTAGAGCCTATCAACTTTGTTCAATAATCCTGATTGTTAATATCAATCGAGATATAAAATTGGGAAATGTATGCATGTCAAAGGTGTTTGACTCTATCAAATGTGAACTCTTTGAGAGCAGCAGCTGGCGTGTGTGTGTGTGTGTGTGTGTGTGTGTGTGTGTGTGTGTGTGTGTGTGTGTGAGAGAGAGAGAGAGAGAGAGAGACTGGCACTTAGCATAATGCTGTGCACATAGTAAGTGCTTAATAAATATTTTTTCATTTACTCTTTCATAGACCAAATGGAAGAAAGATTCATTATAGATGATAAGCATCATTAATATGTTATAACTAAACTTCTTGCTATTATGGAGAAGCCCTGAACTAATTTTATTTGGATGGTCACAAATTTATAATAGTTCCTTTGGAATCAATTTCTCTGTTTAACATTTTCCATAAAAGTTCTGTCTCCTTGGTATGAATTATAATAGCTGCATATGCCTTATAGTCTAACCAAGATGACTACATAAAAATACTCTCAATTTTGCCTTTAGTAGAAAAGGAAAAACAATTGATGCTTCATTAGTGTTGAAGGGTGTGTGTGTGTGAGTGCATGCAGGTTCAGGAGTTCACAAAGTCACTTTTTATAGCTCTTCTGTATGTCAACCTAGAAATCTCATTTTCTGGTAACTGCAATGAACTGTGCCACTGTTGATATCATGTAACACCTTCCTCTATGCAAAGTGAATGACCCAGGACATTTTTAAAAAGTCAACTTGCAACTAGGCAGCTCGATAGTGCAAAGCATTGAACCTGGCATCAGGAAGACCTCAATTCAAATCCTGTCCAGAATGCTTACTGGTTATATAACCCTGGGTAAGTCTTTTAACCTCTCTCAGCCTTAGTTTTCTTATATGTAAAATGGGATAATAATAGCATCAATATCTCAGGGTTATTGTGATAATGCAATGAATTAGCATATTTAAAATACGACATAAATACTAACTATGTTCACAACTATTATTAGTTAGTCACTTAATGACAACTTTACTCAAGATTAGATTTTGTTTTTAACAAGTATCACTTTGGTCAATTAAACTGAATTTATCCCTTAATAGTTTCATTCATGGTTGGGTCACCCTTTCCCTTCCCCTGGCCCCTAACTGGCACATAAATTATGCAGCTCCTGACTAGTTTAGGAGTAGTGGTTATTAATAAAGTAGCTAATATTTATATGAGGCATACTTTGTGTCAGCCACTGTACTAAGTGCTTTACAATTATTATCTCATTGGATCCTCACAACAACCTTGAGAGGTAGGTACTATTATTATCTCCATTTTACAGATAAGGAAGCTAAGGCAAACAGAGGTTAAGTGACTTGCCCAGAGTCACACAGCTAATAAGTGTTTAAGGCTAGATTCGAATTCAGGTTTTCTTGACTCCAGGCCCAGCACTGTATCCACTATATCACCTAGGTTTAGAAGAAAGAAGATTGTTAGAAGATCATGAACTGCCACTCTAGAAGACTTCTTACAGCTAAGAAATTCAGGAATTTGAACTTAGGACAGGATCAGCTTGACCCTTAAGATCAGCAGGGCAGACTAATCCAGATGAGTCCCTATAACTTATTGGTTAAGATTAGAGCTTCCCATGGGGCAGCTAGGTGGCGCAGTGGATAGAGCACCGGCCCTGGAGTCATGAGTACCTGAGTTCAAATCTGGCCTCAGATGCTTGACACCTACTAGCTGTGTGACCCTGGGCAAGTCACTTAACCTCAATTGCCTCACAAAAAAGAAAAAAGGATTAGAGCTTCCCAAGAGATACCACAGAAAGGTGGCATGTAAGTGGGGGCTAAATTAGAGGCACTGAAAAAAGTTATGGCATATGAAAATCTTTGCCTTTTTGCCCAAGGATGCTCTTTCAGCTCAAGGCTAGTTTAAGAAAACCAGAACCACTTACTACATATCTTTATGAAAAGTACAGAAGGTAGAAAGACCTATAACTGCAAACCTTAAGATAAGCTTGCTTGAGGATTGGCTTCTAGCTTCAGAGAAGTAAGTGAAAGCCCTTAGGCTGAGGGGAAAAAACATTGTAAGTTGTAGCAATAATACTATTATTTATTTCTTTCTTTTGGTGAGGCAATTGGAGTTAAGTGACTTGCCCAGGGTCACACAGCTAGTAAGTGTCAAGTGTCTCAGGCTGGATTTGAACTCAGGTCCTTCTGAATCCAGGGTTGGTGCTCTATCCACTGCGCCACCTAGCTGCCCCAATAGTACTATTTTTATACATATATTTTGATACATAGATTCAGGATGTCATTAGCATGGGCACTTTCTTCTCCTTTCCCCTTCCCCTTCCCTCTCTTTCCCCTCCACTCCTCTCTTCTTCTCTTCTTACCTTTTCTTACTGGGCCTTCTTATCTGGCCCAAGCTGGAAGTACAACAACCACTTGTTGGCTCAATCCCACCATTGATTTGGCTGGTAGCTTTGACCTGCTTCGTTTCTAACTTGGGCCATTTTGTCCTTCCTTAGGGGGCTTGGTGTCTCCCCACTCCCAAGGGAGGGGAGGGGAGAGGAAAGGAAAGATAGTTTATACTCCTCTACTAATGTAATTTTCAATTGAATATCAATTCATGGTATATCTGCAGTGCCTCTCCAAGGTAGAAGCACTGAAAAACTAAGGCAATGGTCTTTCCATTCCATTGCTTAATGTAATCTGGCCAATGTGCATTATTTATCCTCTTAGTTTTTTTTCTTGTATAGATTAGTTAACCAGTCTCCTTTGAATAGTCACAGTTGTCATTGAGGATACCCTGTAATGTTTGTAGGACTCATACAATCAGCACAGGGTTACCAGTTGCTCAAATTTGTATAGTACTTCATTGTTTACAAAGCGTTCACTTCACAAAAATTATTCATATTAGAGAAGGAAATGTCAAACACATATATTTTTATATTTTTTCAAACCTTAAAGTACTATATAAATGATAGCATGACCATTATTATTTCTTTGATATTTTGTCATTTTAGTCTATAGTCAATAAACATTTGTTAAATACCTACTATATGCCAGGCATTGTTGCAGGGATACAAATAAAGAAAAAAAAATCCTTGGTCTCAAGGAGTTCACAGTATAATGGGAAGAACAACATTAAAACAGCTACATATAAATAAGATATATACATGATAAATTGGAAATATTTAACAGATTGAAGTTTCTAGTATCAAAGAGGAGAAGGAAAGGCTTCTGGTAGAAGCTGGGGTTTCACCTAGTACCAGATGAACCTCTGACATCATTCATGAAGGTATTCTTCCCAGTGGTATGCATCAAAACTCATATAAGCCTTTCCATTCTGTCCAACTCTTCCTTGTACTAATGAAAATACTCCATAAGTGGACCACAACATGCTATGTGCCTTCCTTTAAATCTCTTCTCCGGTCATACATTTACCTGATAATATTCTTTGTAAAGTATTCTGTGTAATTTTCACTGGTGATATGCTGTCAGTTACTCCTAACCCATCATGACCCTCTTCATAGTCCATTGAGTTACCCACAACTTTAATTATTCAGAGACTATGGTATATGATGTCATGTAGCCATAAAGAATACCTGGAAAAACATTGATTTTTTAAAAAAGATTGTCTTTTGTTTTAGGGAAAAGATTGGAGTCATTAAAAACACTGCAGTATTTAGGCAATCCAGCCATTATTTAATTGTAGACCCAGGTCCTTAGTTCCTTGTCCAACTGCAGTGATGGACTCGCTCTATAGTTTGCACGTCTTACTATATATCACAGGAAGTCTTCATCCACTTGTTTTTTATTATGTGGATAGTTGAGCTGAACTCTTTTGAATTATTATGCATTTCATTTAGGAGGCTCCACAATGTTCTGAGGTTTGTTATAATTAGTATAACACCATTAGAAAGCAGGAACAACTGGAAGATGCTACTATTTAAGTATAAAGAATCCTTCTTTTGAATTCTGAGCTAAACACTCTCTAAAACAGTGGCAAATAACTTTGGTAAGGTACATGCCTTACTCAATATTAGTAAGCAGAGGGTAATCAAATAGCCATCTCTCCTGTTAAATCTTTCACTGTATCTTACCTTTCACAAGGAAGGCTAGGCTCCCCTTTGACCCAGTATTACTACTAGTAGGTCTGTATCCCAAAGAGATTATTAAAAAAAGGGAAAAGGGGCCACATGTACAAAAATATTTATAGCAGCTCTTTTTGTGGTGGCAAAGAATTGGAAATTGAGGCAATGCCTATCAATTGGGGAATGGCTAAACAAGTTCTGGTATATGAATGTAATGGAATACTATTCTGCTTTAAGAAATGATCAGGCAACTTCCAGAAAAACTTGGAAAGACTTAAGTGGACTGATGCTGAGTGAAGTGAGCAGAACCAGGAGAATATTGTCCACAGTAATGGCAACATTGTGTGATGACCAGTTATGATGGACTTTGCTTTTCTCAGCTATGCAATGATCCAAGACATTTCCAAAGTACTAGTGATGGGAAATGCTCTTTACATCCAGAAAAGGAACTGTGGAATCTGATTTCAGATTGAACCATACTATTTTACTTTTTCTTTTGTGTTTTTTTTCTTTCTTGAGGGTTTTCCCTTTTGTTCTAGTTCTTTTTTCACAACATGACTAATGTGGAGATGGATTTGATGGGTTTGTACATGTATGGGCTATATAAGATTGCTTGATGTCTTGGTGGGAGGAAGGCAGGGAGAAAAATTTGGAACTCAAAATTTTATAAAATGAATGTTGAAAACCATCTTTACATGTACCTGGAAAAATAAAATACTATTAAGGGAAAAAAGAAAGGCTGGACCCATAAATCCTGAAGTTTTGTGTACCATTATGATGATGACCCTCAAAACTGCTAAAAATTTCACATTTCACCATCTGTGTCTGAAATATTGAGGTCCTGCAACCCCTGACTTGTAGGGTCTAGTGAATGAAAAGAGCATTCGATTTAAAAAGAGACAAACTGGGCTCAGATTCCAGATCTGACACCTGTGTGACCTTGGGAAAGTCATTTGATGCATTGCATTAGAATTGCTCATCTATAAAATGAGCAACTTGGACTTGACCTCTAAGGTCCCTTATAGCTCCAACGCTATGACACTATGATATTGCAAGCACCATGATATATGCAAACAAGCCTCCAAAACAGAGGGCTCAGAAATTGTCAAAGATGCAAATGTTTCTGTGTCCTTTGTCATTCAAACCATCCATGTTTTCTATACCTAAGACTTCTTCTTGGGCATCTCTGGCAAACCTCAGTTTCTGGTACTTAGTATCAGTACCAGAACACCTTGGTACTTTGTGTCTCCTCCTTCCAGGTGTCTAAGACTCCTTCTGCTGGAAAGTAATAGTAGAAGGGTTTTTGTTAGTATAGAAGATACTACAAAATACAAACTCATTTGTAAAACATTTCAAAGGGTCATGATGAAAGATATCTCCTCTGAAATCTATGAAAAACAAGAGGAACAAAACTATCTAAAATAGCATTATATGAGATTAAAGTAAACCTTATCAAGCAAGTATATGAAACTTGTAGGAAGATAACAAATAAACTTAAAATGGAACAGATTTTTCCATATTTTCCCAAGGATCTATTTTTTCATTTAGCAATACAGGAACCAAAACATTGAACTTGAATATTCCATTCCCAACATGCTATGTTAAGAAATAGAAATGGAAATTAGGAAGAAAAAATTTAGAAGAGTGGCTAGATCAGGCTAAATATGCGTTAAATAGTCATTAAGAAATATGGCCTAGGGGCAGCTAGATGGCACAGTGGATAGAGCACCAGCCTTGGATTCAGGAGGACCTGAGTTCAAATCTGGCCTCAGACACTTAACATTTACTAGCTGTGTGACCCTGGGCAAGTCACTTAACCCCAATTGCCTCACAAAAAAAAAAGAAATATGGCCTAGAGACAACATAATCTTATGTGTGTGTGTATGTATCTATTTATGTCTATATATAGATATAGATACACACATATATTTGTATTTGTATTTGCATACATATATTTTAAACCTGACAAATATCAGCAAACAAATATTTCAATAAAAAATGAAGAGCAGAAAAGAATTCATGTAAAACTATGAACTTCTGTTAGGTAGAGTTTTTTTAATGTTTTATATTTAATGTAGTATTAACAAAACTGTCTCTTCTGAAACCCCATTCTGCTTTCTCCTGTATGTTTTTAGATGATTCATTGATGCTTTATTCTCTTTTTTTTGCATCACTATCACCTTCCATTCTTTCCACACCCCCCCAGACACTCTCTTTTATAACAAATAAGTATAATCAAGTCAAGAAAACCAAATTGATTTATTGGGTATGTCTGAAAATGTATGTTTCCTCTACCTCTATCACTTCTCTGTCAAGAGGTAGGAAGCATTCTTTCATCATCAGGAGCAACACAAATTTAAAAGCATCAAAAGATAGCTTAATGAGACATCGCAGGGAAAGAATGAAGAAAACTACAGATGATAATTACTTCAGTGCCTTAGTGAATTAGCAAAGAATTAATGCAGTAGAAAGAATTTATTATAAAAATATATAGATTTCTTCCAATTCTTGGTTCATTCATTGTCCTAGTTTCAACCTTAAGTATTCTCAAGTTGATAGAACTAAGTTAATCCTATTGCCAAGGCTCTGTAAATTTGTGGTTATCCCCAGGGCTTCTCACTGCTTAACGAGGGAATCTAACTTATAACCTGCTAGTAGCCCCCTCAATAAGATTTTATGAAGTTTATATTCTGAACTGATATTGCCTTTGGTGGCTATAACTTGCTATTTTGCAAGCATACCAAGACTTTCCTAGATAAGGCAGTGCTAGGTTTTTTGGTTTTCACCTTACAGTGATTGACATTCATTAAACTTTGTTGGTAAATTAGAATATGGGTAAATATCTGTTCTTTTATCTTCCCCCCCATTTTTAAGTATAAACATCTTGTTTAAACAGGGCAAATGGGATCATCACAGTTGGATACCATATTTTCATTTTTAATTTTTCTTCTAATATGATATTGATTTTGATCTTTGCTCTAATAAGTCAATGATCTTAGTCTTCTCAGATACCTGATTTAGAAATTAATCCTGTATGATAATGCATTGTTTACTGTCTGGTAAATATAATTAATTTATTTTTTAATGTTTTTGGTATATCCAGAAGATCCTGATACATATGAGACTTTAGTATAGTCTTATAAGCATTTTATGTCTCTCATGTCTCACTCCTCAACCATAAGTATGCATAGAGCATGAGCTAGGTGTATATCTGTGCCTATACCAGAACCTTTTTTCTTATACTGTCCTTCCCAAGGGTTACCATGGTATTGAAGTCATAGATATATAAGGAAACCAAGAGGAATACCTCCAGTACATTGTGTAGATGCTCAATGGAAGAAGTTGGAAAGGGATTACATAGGGTGAGAAAACTTGAATGAGTTGCCGCCTACACCAAAATAGGGAATAAGCACATTAAAGAGATCATGGATTTTGGGAAGATTCTGAAGATTAGAAACAACCATAGTCCTGTTGGAATCTCAGGAAGCCACATCCTTATGTGATGACACTACCTATAAAAATATCTGGGACTTCCACATGCTCATGCCCACCGTGACTTAATTCTCAACCATGCCACAGAAGCCTCTTCACCATTGAAGCTAATTCCACCATTGAACTTCACACATTTGAATTTCCTTCCACCCTTCCATCCTTCCAATTCCCTGATTCTTTATAGAACCTCTGTTTTAAGGAGAATGCCCAGGACAACCTTGTCTTAATTCTTCTCCAGGCTGCACTCCTGACTCTCCAGAGTTTCTTTACCATACCGTTAAGTCAGGTACCTTGATCTCTTCTCCTTCTACCCCCATTTGTAGTTTTCCTTTATAATCTGTCTTCCCCAGTTAGAATGTAAGATCCTTGAGAGCAAGACCTATCTTTCTGTCTGTCTGTATTTGTATTCCTAGTGCTTACCACAGTACCTGGCACATAGTGATAACTTAATAAATATTTCTTGACTTGTCTTTGTCACTAAACTGCTAATAGTGTCCCCAAGAAGGGCTTCTGCTCTCTACCAGAGGAACTGTCCAATATGGAATAGTCTTTTCCCCCCATATTATCTCCAACAAATGCCAACCTTGTTAATTCTGTTGAAAAAGTCTAATATCAAATCCTCAAAGTCAGCTAATAGAGACCAAAGCAGGATAATATCTGCTGCCACTGTTCCTAGAATGTGGGTGGGACAACAGTGGCAGGCACAAGCAGTATTGATATCATATCTTAGGTCTCTAATGGAGCCACAAAGGCACCTGTGTGTGATACTTCTGCTGAATTATAAGTCAAGAAACTACATTTCCTGCTGCTATTGGCCCACAATATCAGAAACTCTAGACTACGTAGTAGCATCCATAGAACTAGAGTTACTATAAGGGTGCTTTTATCTCAGAATGCTATGGTCCAGAAAGCTATGGCACAATTGTACTTCCCATATAAGGAAGGATTTAAAAGGCATAATAAAGCAAAAATTAGAGAGCTTTACCAAATGATCTCCAAGGTGTGAAAAGGGTTGTCTAATGTTAATTACTCCCCTCATCACACGCGTACACATGTGCACACACATGTGCACACGCACACACATGTGCACACACGCACACACACACTACCCAGAAACATTAGCTCTGTAGAGCCAATGGGCCATAGTCTGTTAAAATCCTGAGAGCAAGAAAGGATTTCACAAGACATTCAACTCTCCCATTTTATAGATGAGGAAACGAAGACACCGTGAAGGTGCATAATTTTCCTAAGGCAATAAGCATCAGAGACAGGATTTGAACCCAGGCCCTAACACTCTAAAGCTTGTGTTATTTCCATTATACCTCTCTTAACAACTTTTAACTTTGTTCTTTTGTTGTCCATCCTGTGAGATAATTATTAACTTTGCAGTAATAAAATAAAGATCAATTTAGGGATACCGGGCCAGAGACTCTGTGTCCCCTTGTTTTCTGCTGCTACAAACAGACATCTTCAAAATGGTATATAGGCTGTAACCTTCTTTAGTGCTATTGGCAGCATCAGCTACCTCCTTTTCCTTGCAGCTCAGAGACTGTGACTCCCTAATTGTGGTAATACAAAGGTGAGTATCAGTTTGCCGTTCAAATATTTAGAATAAAAAAATTAAGATCCTATGACATTCTTAAAATGCCCCAGAACAAAAGATTGAAGAGGAAAAAAAACCAGTTATCTTAAAAGTGGAATTTGGAAATGCCTATGTGTTTCTTGTCTTGTTGAAATCATAGTTTCAATGATTGAGGATTACCTTTTTTTTGCCCTGGATTGCCTGACAGGGTGAGACAAAAGCAATCCTGGTAATAAACTTGCAAATATACTTAAGACACTTTCATATGGGCCTATTTCTGGTTATATATCTTTAAAAATATAGCTCTATTATGGATGCATTTCATTAGTTAAAAGGGTGACATTTCTCACTATTAATGAAATATAGCAATGTCCTAAGCAGATGAACCTGACATAAATATCTAATTCTAACCAATAGAGCTTTTATGCTACTATTGATAATAAAAACTAGGCTCATGATTAAAAGAGAAATTCTACCTAGGTCCCTAGAAGAACTCTCATCAAGGAGAAGGATCATAAAATAAAGATGTATTGTAGAAGATGGCCAAGCTATACAAGTTTCCCATTTTTCTTAAAAGCACATGACAGAGCTATAGTGGAAACCCCTCTGGGAAATAATTTACATTGGGTGAAATCAAAGCCCAGAGAAGTTAATTGACTTGCCCTGAGTCAGTCAGCAAATTTGTGGGAGGAATGGGATTTGAACCCACAGCCACTGAGTTATGAGGTTATTGCTTTCTCTGGGAGCATCAACTTTATACAAAAGCAGAATATAACTTATTACAAAAATTAATGAAAGGATACCTACCATCTGAGTTGAGTCTATTGGTCCTTTTCCTTGCTCTGCTAATCCTCTATATAGCATTGATAGCTGGTCATTAAGTATTCTTATGACAAGGATTAGAAGTTATAATATGGTTATAGTCATTCATTTTTATAGATTCCTTAAAACAACCTATGGCTTTTTAATTTGAGGGGGGCAATTAAGAGACAACTAAATCAAGTACAGTAAAACCTCATTGATTTGGACTCCACTAAATTTAGAATTTGTGAAAATATAACCTGCGCTGTGCTTCACTGAAGTCTACCTTTGCCCTATCTATGAAAAAATGATTTGTGAAACAAATTAACAGTGTAAGTGAAGGAAGCGCTTAATCTACTAAAGAAAACCAAATTCTCTTTCTTTTTTTTTTAAAAAGGATGTTACACAAATAATTGACATGGAAATGCATGTTATAATCATGTTTCTGATAAATGACATTTTATTTCCCATTATCATGCTTTTGCTTATGTTGTCCACCATTTATAAAATGCACTCCCTTCTTACCTCTACCTTTTAGAATTTCTGGTTTCCTTCAAGGCTCAACTGAAGAGTCACCTGCTATATGAGGCCTCTCCTTATTCCTCTTATTTGCAGTGCACTGTTCCTGGAAATTTCTTTGTATTTATGCATGCATTTTTGTATTTGTTCATATTGTTTTCTCCAAATAGACTATATACTCTTTGAAGACAGGAACTGTTTTGATGTTATCTTTGTATGCTCAGCATCTAGTGTAGTTCCTGGTATATAGTAGATGCTTAATTAACTCTTGTTGAATGAATACATGAATGATTTTTAAGTTTAACTAAGGGGCTGCCCATCAATAGGGGAAGAGCTAAACAAATTATGTTATATGAATGTAATAGGATAATATTGTGCTATAAGAAATGATGAAAAGGTTGGTTTTAGAGAAACTTGGGAAGAGTTGTATGAAGTAATTCAGAGTGAAGTAAGCAGAATCAGGAAATGTTTATACAAAACATTATAAAAATTGAAAAAATTGAAAATATTTAGAACTTTAATCAATGCAGTCATCAACTATGATGCCAGAGGACTATTGATGAAGCATGCTACCCATTGCCTGACAAAGAGTTGATGTACTAGATATGCAGAATTGAACATATTTTTGATGTGGTCAGTATGAAAATTTGCTTTGCTTGATTAGGCATATTTGGTGCAAGGGTTTTATTTTGTTTTCTTTTTTTCCCCAGAAGAGACAGGAAAGAAAATTTTGTGTTTTCTTCCTTTATGATCTGAAGATATCACTTTTATCATGTTACTCCTCTTCTTTAACAACTCCCCATTACCTACAGGATAAAGTTTAGATTCCTTAGCCTGGAATTCAAAATCCTCCAATAAATTGGCCTTATTTATCTTATCTCTGACTTTTCTACGTTCTGCTCCAGCTGGGTTGGTTACCCAATTTCCCTCAACATGGTGAATTTCCTTTGTCTCTAACCTTTTGCTGTTCCTCCCACCTGTAATGCCTTTCCCTTTCCTCACATTCAAGGCCAAACTCAAGTCCCCCTGCTCTCTGTTCACTCTAATTTGCATTGTTCTTTACCTTCCATGGATTCTTACAGTGTCTATTGCATGCAAGACTCATCATGCCTGTAAGCATATTGTGACATCTGTTGTATTGCTGTCTTGGGCAACTCAGTGCCATAGAAAGAACACTGAATTTGGCATCACAAGATATGAATTTGAATCTAACTGCCATTTTCTACCTTTATGACATTGGACAAATTTCTTACCCTTTCCACACTTCAGTTTCCTCATATGCAAAGTGGTGGAGTTGTGCAATATGATCCCTTAGGTCACTTACAGCTCTATGAATCATCTAGCTTCCACTTTTAGATCAATGCTTCTACCATTCTTTAACGCTTGAATTACTATTTGATTTTTTTATTTGCCTAATCTCTACAATTAGACTGCCAGCACATCAAGACCACCAACAGTCTTTATAGTCTTTGTATTTTCTATGGTGACTGGAAAGGTCCCATGACCACAGGAAATGTTTAATAAATATTTGTTCAGTGAATGAAGAGGTTAGAGTACTTACTGGTCATATATGCTACTAAGGATCTCAGTTTTTTTTCTATAAAAAGGAAGTAAACATGTACACATTTTTATTTAGAAATTTACTTGGAGTCCAATTTTAGGGCATTAAACTTGTATTTCTGAATAGCTGAGCCAACATCTAATCCCTTTGAGTCCAAGAGGGAAATCATACCCGATAAAATTAAAGCCATAAGAAAGAGATTTAAGAAGATAAATTTGGACAGGGCAAATAAAACTTTTATTTCAATTGCTGCTTCTTAATTCATTAATATGGAATTTGATGAGATTAATTTTCTGATATTCCATAGGATCTATGATCTTATCACTATGGGTATTCCTTTCAAATATACAGATTTCAATCCATTTGTTTTTTGCTTGTTGTTCACATCCTTCCTTAAATTTACCACATGGGGGTCTACCCAACATGATGGGGGTCTTCTTCACGTTCTTCTTACATTATGGGGATACAAAAAGAGCATGCAGGCTATCTGTTGAGTATTCCTCATTCTTACTTTGTAACTACTCTGTCTTATTCTGCCTGAACATTTATGTCTGATGACACCCTTCACACCACTTCTCCTGTGTAATCCCTCATTTGTAATGTGTTGTATAGCCTGTTCACACCCACCATGGAGCCTCTCCTTTCCTCTTTGGGTGATCCATGATTCACAGACATGCACTAACACTGTAAGGACAAAAAAAGGTGTCTGTTTTAGGGAGGCTTAGGAGTCATTAAAACCACTATCCAATTTCACAAAGGCAGTTGAACCTTCCCTCTATTACTACTGCTATTTGACTCTGTGCCAAGACTGTTGTCCATTTACTTTGTCTGTGTGTTGATGAATGATGTCTTTATGTTGTCCATCAAATTTAATATTATAGAATTCTTCACTCATTTTCCCCCTACTATATGGGATAGTTAGGCCAAACTCTTTTGAGAGTTTATAGATCTCATCTGAAGGGCTCTGCAATGTTCCAGAGCCTGATGTAAGCAGTATAGCATCATCTATAAAGGGCAACATCTGGAGGCTCTTGAAATCTGCAGATAGTTCTTTTTAGACTTAGACCCTAAATTGGGTCTATTAAGACTCAGTGGATAGATTACGGTCCTCCAGTCAGGAAGATCTAAGTTCAAATGCTTCCTCAGATACCTACTACCTATGTGACTCTAGGCAAGTCACTTCACCTTTGCCTCAGTTCCATCAACTGTAAAATAGGGATAATAAAGCACCTGGCTCCCAGGATTGTTGTGAGGACCAAATGAGAGAATATTTGTAAAGCCCTTAGCACCGCACCTGGCACATAATAGGCGCTATACAAATGTTTGCAATGATCATCCATGTAAGTGGTAAATATCTTTAGTGCTCATGTCTTCCTCTTTCGTGTTTAGTTTGATATTAATATTAATAGGGCCATAGAATAAAGTTGCCATTGCTATTACATCTTTCAAGGCATTTTGTATAATTTTGACATATATGGAAAAAACTTTATTGGACTAGAGCATTTAAGGCTGCATGCTTTTCTACTAAATAAGATACTGTTTCATAGTCTACAAATAATAAGGGCAGTGAGGTCATGTATTCTCTATACATTTGAGACAATTACATTATTGTAAAGATATGGGTGACTGTGAACTATAACTTGGGATAGCTTATTTGTATCCTTCTAATAACTTGCTCAAGGATGTCCTCAATGTGTGTGTGTGTATATATATATACATATATATGCATATATAAACACGCATCCACCCATTTCTTTATTCATTCACTTATTTATTTGCTTGTTTGTTTATTATCCTGATAAAAATGTAAATAGAAAAATAGGCGCATGTATGATTTAATTGCTTTTTTCACCAATAATAAGGTCTGGTGTTTATTTCCTTAGATCTTTAGCAGTTTTCTTTCTTTAATATGAGAGAATATATTCTTTAGTGCCATCAAAATTTTGTTGTCTCCAGCATAGACCTCCTCTGCATGTACATGATGTAGGCCAGTTGGTACTTCTTTCCCTGCTTTCTTCAGGGTAGTTCCACTTGCTCTAGCAGGACATATCTAACTGTGATGCTAGAGTCCAAATGCCATGACTACAGTCCTGGATAATGAGAATGGTTTCTTAGAAAAAATATTTATAGAACTCACTATTTAACAAAAATTACTGGGAGAACTGGAAAACAGTCTGGAAGAAAGTAGGTATACACCAACATCTCACAGTGTGTACCAAGATAAAATCAAAATGGGTTCATGATTTAGACATAGAGGATGATATCATAAGCAATTTGGGGAAATGGAAAAATGTCAGATCTATGTGTAAGAGAAGAGTTTATAACCAAACAAGAGATAACAAGGATAACAGAGATTAAATGGAAAATTCTAATAACCTGAATTTAAAAAGGGTTTGTGCAAACAAAATCAATGCAGCCAAGATTAAAAGGAAAATGGGAAATAGAATGGGGGCAAATTTGATAGCAAATTTCTCTGATAAAGGCTTCATTTCTCAAATATACAGGGAGACACCTTTATAAAAATAAAAGCCATTTCCCAATTGAAAAGTGTTCAAAGGATATAAACAGGTATTTTTCAGAAGAAATCAAACCCATCAAATCATATGAGAAATTACTCTAAATGACTAATAATTAGAGAGATGCAGATGAAAACAACTCTGAAGTACCACCTTACATCTTTCTGATTGCCTAATATGACAGAAAAGAAAAATGATAAATGCTGAAAGGGGATGTGGGAAAATAGGTTCACTAATGCATTGTTAATGAAGTTGTGAACTGGACCAACTATTCTGGGGAACAGTTTAGAGCTATGCCCAAATGGCTATACAACAGTGCATACTTTTTGACACAACAATACCATTACTAAGGTTGTATCCCAAAGAAATAAAAGAAAAAGGGAAAGTATCCACATATACAAAAATATTTATACCAGCTTTTTTTGTGGTAATAAAGAATTGGAAATTGAGAAGATGGCTATAAGATGAGGAATGGCTGAAAAAGTAGTGGCATATGATTGTAATTGAATACTATTGTGCTATAAGAAATGATGAGGGAGATGGGTTTTTAAAAATTTGGGAAGATTTATATGAATTGATACAAAGCGAAGGGAGCAAAACCAGAACATTATAAACAATAACAGTAATATTGTAATGATGATCATCTTAGACTTAGCTATTTTGATCAATAAAATGATCTATGACGGTTACAAAGGACCCATGATGAAAAATGCTACCTATCTCCAGAGAGAGCATTGATGAATTCTTCTTCTTTCTCTCTCTCTCTCTCTCTCTCTCTCTCTCTCTCTCTCTCTCTCTCTCTCTCTCTCTCTCGGTGAGGCAATTGGAGTTAAGTGACTTCCCTGGGATCACACAACTAGTAAGTGTTAAGTGTCTGAGGCCAGATTTGAACTCAGGTCCTCTTGACTCCAGGGCCGGTGCTCTATCCACTGCACCACCTAGCTGCCCCACATTGATGTATTCTTAGTACAGATTGAAGCATTTTTCTTTTTTCTTGTTTTTTTCTAAAACATGGGCAATATGGAAGTATGTTTTGCAAAATTTGACATGCATATTGGGTATCATATTACTTGCCTTCTCAATGGGCAAGGGAGGGGCTGAAGGAGGGAGAAAATATATAACTCAAAATTTTAAAAGAAATGTAAAAGAAGAAAAAATGAAAAATTTTTATAGATTAAAAAAATTCTGTTGATTTTTTTTGTAACTTCATTCTTTTTTTTTTTTTTGGTGAGGCAATTGGGGTTAAGTGACTTGCTCAGAGTCACACAACTAGTAAGTGTTAAGTGTCTGAGGCGGGATTTGAACTCAGGTCCTCCTGACTCCAGGGCCGGTGCTCTATCCACTGCGCCACCTAGCTGCCTCTGTAACTTCATTCTTAAATGTCCTTGGAGTGACTTTGCTTAGTTGAGGTCTCTCGCCAAGCTTTTTAAAAAGTTGTTTTCCCCTCCATTGTTTCAAGTTGTTTTATTAGGTGATATTAAATGTAATCTCTCATCATCATTTCACATAATATTTTATAGTTGGGTTTATATTCTATAATGAGGTTGCCCTTGCCTATAACATCTCTTCACTCAGCAAGGAGATCAAGTGTTTGCTGGCTGGGGTGGTTTCTACTGAATGATTTACAGCAGTTAAACTTCTGTATGAAATTGCTCTAATCTCTCTATTTGTCACAAACTTTTTCTCTCACATATTTATCATTATGAGAAATAGACCACAGGCTATTATTTATAATGGAAGAGTTATTAAATTCATTACAAAGATTCTATTTTTCTTTCAATATCAACTTCAATTCAACATACTATGTGCAAATGTGATTTAGGATGGTGTAGAGGATAAAGTGTTAGGCTTTAAGCCAGGAAGATTTGGGTTAAAATTCTACCTCTGAAAATTACTGGCTGTGTGACCCTGTGCCAACTACTTAACTGCCTTAACTCTAGTTAACTCTCTATGACTATAAATTACAGAGAATGTAACTTCTTCATAGGTAGGGGAAGTTTCCATGTATAAGGATTCAGGGGATACCACATGAAAATGAATAACTGTGAAACACAGTGAAATGTGATAAAGTGAAGGAAAGAGAGGTGAAGTTATATGAGAGATTATAAGATGCAGGGGTCACTTTTACCTAGAAGGATATAGGAAGATTTATTGGAGTAGGTGGGATAGCCAGGTGGTGCAGTGGATAGAGTACCAGACCTGGAGTCAGGAAGACTCATCTTCTTGAATCAAACTATGGCCTCAAACATTTATTAGCTATGTGACCCTGGGAAAGTCACAACCCTGTTTGCCTCAATTCTCTCATCTATAACATGAGCTGGAGAAGTAAATGGTGAACCATTCCAATATCTTTGCCAAGAAAATCCCAAATGGAGTTATGTAAGACTTGGACACAACTGAAATGATTGAACAACAATGGAGTAAGTTGTATTTGAGTTGGATCTTGAAACTAATCAATTCAATTAATCATGGAATTCATCAGTTAGAAATAGGGGAAGTCTATTTCAGACATGAAGCATAATAAGAGCAAAGGTATATAGATGGGGGAGGTCAGAAGAAGGGCAGAGGATAAATAAGATTAGACGTAAGATAGAATGTGTTATATACAAGAGAAGGCTGGACAAATTGGAGCCAGATTATAGAGAGCCTTGAATGACAATGTTAGAAGATTAAGCCTTGTTATTGCCTATTTTACTCAAGTGCCTTTTCCTCCTTATCTTTTATTACAAAACAGACCTCAGTCTAATATTGAGAATAGGAAAGAATCATTAGTACCTAGCACACTATTCTCTATATTACTCCTGAACATAGTAGGCTCTTATTACTGCTAGTTGAATCGAGTTGAAATTGACAATGGCAGAAAAGCAGGATCCTCACTGGTGAATTTGATAATGACTTTTCCCATTGTAAATATTAGCTTGTGATCTCATAATGATCAATATAAGGGAAAAACTCTTGCGTAAAATAGGCAGATAATGGGTATATAGGTAGAGGTTTGAAGGTTGTAAATAAAAGAGTATTAGAGGACAGTAGTACATTGGGATGACTGTTTGGTATCAGTGTTAAGGATAGATTTCAACTGGGAAAAGGATAGACCAGTAGTCAAAACAAGGAGAGATAAGACCTGAACTAATTGCAGTTAATTGCAATGAGACTAGAAAAGAGGGAATGGTTTGGGGTGACATTGTAGAAGTAGAAATGATTGGACTTGGAAATAAACTGTATGCATACTACAGTTGGGGCAAGGGAAGTTGAAGAAAAAGGAAAAATCAAATATAATTCAAAGATAATGAAGGACCACAGGTGACTAGGAAGACCATAGTGCCAATAACAAAAATAAAGATGTTAAAGGAAAAGGAAAATTAATAATAATTTGTAGGATTAAATCAGTCTGCTTTCATTACTCACTAGTATAGGGACAACTAGGTGGTACAGTAAATAGAATGCCAAACCTGGAGTCAGGAAGATCTGAGTTCAAATTCGGCCTTAGACACTAACTGGCTGTGTGACTCTAGACAAGTGATCCTCTGTTTGCCTCAGTTTCCTCACCTACTTATTTTGAGGATCAAAGACAATAATAATCATAAAGTGCTTAGCATAGTACCTAGCAAATAGTAAGCGCTCTATAAATGTTAGCATTCTTATTGTTGTTATTGCCATTGTTATGATTATTATCTGTTAGTGTATTTGAATTTCCCAAACTGTGATTGCATTTCCATTTGCATTTCATACTAAGGACCCAGGTTCTGTATAAATTTCATAATCTGGTCTGCGACCAAGGCATGAGAACTTACTGATGGTCCACACAATAGAACTGTAACAGAATCCCACTCCATGGATTTGCTAAGTATTCTTCATTAAAGAGCCTAGATCTTCAGTCTCCAGCCATAACATAACCACCAGCCTTACAAGACCGTGTAGAATGTCTAACGGCAGCTGCCTATTAAACTAAATTAATTTTAGGAGCATACGCTGGCTTCATTTATGCCACTATTGTTTTTATTCAAGATAAATTTTTCAAGGGTTATAATCACATGACACTTTTTTTAATTATGCCGCCTTAATTGTGACAAATGACAGCCTTTGACTTCTTATCTCCTTCCTCTCCATTGTGTGACCAATAAGATTATTAAGAAATGCCTGTTTATTATGTAGTTATGCTGAACATATCCACAGGGTATAGACTGGCCTCATGTTCTTTATCCTCAGTACACTGTCAGCAGGGGATTTCTGCTTTGCTAATGAGCTAAACCCAGCTAAGCTCGACACTCTAGCTTGCCAGAAACCTTTTAAATATTCTCTTCTACACAAAGCCTCAGCTGGGTTCCATTTGTGAAAGATTAACTTTTCATTCCAATTAGTGAAGAGTCAAACTGTTTGGGAGAGGATCAAGTATGAAGCCAGGGGTAACTCCAAACCCATGCTTCACTTTTGACTGATGTACCACTTGCCAACAAACAACAGGTCAAATGCCCTTAAGCTGTCTAAACTGGGCCTGGCAAAGGATGACCTGGAGAAAGGATTGCTTTTGTCCCCAAAAGCCACTGTATCCATAATGTTAGGTCTTTTTGATGGGGTGAGCAGCTTAACACTAAGAATAGAATTCTGAACCACAGAAAAGAATGCTAAAAATCAAGGCAATAAAGTAATGTTTTAAATGGGCCAAAGAAGAGATATTTTGCATAATCCACCTGATATAGTATTTACTTCATAACTTTTATGTTTAAGGAAATATCTGTGGAAAACACCAAACCTTGACTTGATTTTATTTTCACATTTTACATTTTGTATTTAACCAACGAAAACAACAATAAAAAGGTGTATATATATATATATATATTGGATCATAGATTTACAGCTGGAAGGAATCTTAGAAGCCACTGACTTTATACGAGACACTCCATGTCCTGATTGGACATTTTCACTGGCTGCATCCCATGCCTGGAATTCTCTCTTTTTTTCATCTTTACCTCCTGGCTTCCTTGAAGTCCCAACCAAAATCCCACTTTCTACAAGAAGCCTTTCTTGATTTCCTTCATGCTAGTGCTTTCCCTATGTTGATTATCTTCAATTTATCATGTATATATCTTGTTTGTATGTGATTGTTTTTATCATTGTCTTCATTATTAGAGCGTGAGCTATTTGAGATCAAAGTTTTTGCTTTTCTTTGTATCCCCAGCATTTGGCACAGTGCCTGATATTTTAAAATGTTTATTGACTAAATGACTAAATCCAGTTCCCTCACAATAAAGATGAGAAAACTGAGACTCAAAGAGGTTAAATGACTTCCCAGGGGTCACACAGCTAGTATTTGTCTGACACTGGATTAAAATCCAGGTATTGTTGATTCTAAGACCAATGCTTAATACTAATACACTCCAAATATCAGCTGTTTGGATGTTTTGTTTATTTGGGGCGTGGGGTAGGGGGAGAGGCATTTTTATTTAGTTTTGGTTTTGCCATGGTAAACATGATTGGGATGGGGGAAAGACTACATTTCCAGGATGCTTGGGCCCAGACCATGAAAACTAATTTAGAGGGCAGCTAGGTGGTGCTGTGGATAAAGCACTGGCCCTGGATTCAGGAGGACCTGAGTTCAAATTTGGTCTCAAACACTTGACACTAGCTGTGTGACCCTGGGCAGGTCACTTAACCCTCATTGCCCCGCAAAAACAAAACAAAAACAAACAAAAAAACTAATTTAGGAAAAACAAAGAGTTGGTGTGCCCATGGCACAACAGAAGACTAGTATGAAAAGACTTCTGAGAATCAAAAAGTTCACTAGTATCTTTGACAAGATTTATAACCATAATGAGGAAAGAATGACTGGGATGAAAGGAAAACAACAGCAGAGTAGTACCTATAGAAACCTTGACACTGAAGCTTATAAACTGGTCCTGCAGGTATCTGCTGGACTGTCTCTTCTTGTTTGTGCTTGTTTTCTTTTTAAATTACTCTTATTTTCTATCAATTTCAAGCATTCATTTTTTCTCTCTCCCACATCCCTTCATCCACTGAAACAGAAAGCAGGAGGAAGGAAGGAAGGAAGGAAGGAAGGAAGGAAGGAAGGAAGGAAGGAAGGAAGGAAGGAAGGAAGGAAGGAAGGAAGGAAGGAAGGAAAGTAGTAGGTTACATAAATATAGTCAAGTAAAACAAATTCCAACATTGATCATGTCCAAAAATGTATTCTTATTCTGTACACCATTTCATATTTCTGTCATTAATTGGATAGTGTTCTTTATCTGCCCTCTACATTCATGATTGATCATTTAGTTGATCAGATTTCTCAAGTCTTTCAAAATTATTTCATTAATATTGATGTTATAATATAAATTGCTTTTTATTCCTCATTTCTGCTCACTTCAGTCTGCAGCACTTCCTACAGGTCTTTGCATGTCTCTTTGAAATTTTCATTTTCCTTCTTTCTTACAGCACATGAGTATTCCATTACATTCATATACCACAATTTGTTCAACTATTTCTTAATTAAAGGATATTATCTTGAGTTCTAACTTCTTGCCACCACAAAGAGAGCTGCTGTAAATCTTTCTGCACATAATATGATTTTTTCCTTCTTTCTTTAATCTCTTTTGGGTATAAGCCTAGAAATAATTTAACTAGGTCAAAGGGCATGCACTAGTTGGTAACATTTTGTGCATAATTTCAAATTGCTTTCCACAATGGTTGGATCAATTCACAGCTCTTATCAATAGTGTAGCAATATGCATGTTTTCAAAAAGCTTCTCCAGTCTTTTGAGTGTGAGTTAGAATATCAGAATTGCTTTGATTTATATTTCTTTGATTATTAGTGTTTTGGAACTTTTTTATATGACTGCAGATAACTTGGACTTCTTCCCTGGAGAACTTCCTGTTAATATCCTAAGACCCTTTGTAATTTGGGGAATTGTTTTTATTTTTATGACTGAATCAATTTTTAATATATCTTGGAAATAAGACCTTTTATCAGAGAAACTTGCTGCAAAATTTCTACCCCAATTAATTTTGTCCTCTAATCTTTTTTTTTTTTTAAGTGAGGCAATTGGGGTTAAGTGACTTGCCCAGGGTCACACAGTTAGTAAGTGTTAAGTGTCTGAGGCCGGATTTGAACTCAGGTAGTCCTGAATCCAGGGCCAGTGCTCTATCCACTGCACCACTTAGCTGCCCCCTCTAATCTTAAATATACTGAATTTGTTTGTACAAAACCTTTAAAATTTTACATCTTAAAACTGGTCATTTTGTCTTTTGTAATCTTCTATATCCCTTGATTGGTCACAAACTCTTTCCCTCTCCTCTAGAAGAGGCAGCTAAGTGGTACAGTGAGTATATAGGGCACTGGGCCTGGAGTCTGGAAGACCTGAGTGTGCTGTTTCCTCAACTGCAAAGTAAGGATAATAATAGCACCTACCTCTCAGGGTGGTTATAAAGCTCAAATAATGTAACATTTATAAAGCTCCTAGCGCCTGACACATAGTAGGCACCTAATAAATGCCTATTTCCTCCCCTCTGATACCTAGATCTGAAAGGAAATTTCTTCTTTGGTTCTTAAATTTGTTTATGATGTGCCCTTGTATATTCAGGTCACATATCCTTTTGGAACTTCTCTTGGTTTATGTTGTAACACATTAAGAAAAACTCTGGCTTCTGAACTCAATTCAGCTGAAACTGCTCTCTCCAAAGTTGCCAGTCATCTCTTAATCACACAAATCAAATGTCTTTTTCTCAGTCTCCATCCTTCTTCTTTTTTTCTTTTTTTTGGTGGGGCAATGGGGGTTAAGTGACTTTCCCAGGGTCACACAGCTAGTAAGTGTTAAGTGTCTGAGGCCGGATTTGAATGCAGGTCCTCCTGAATCCAGGGCTGGTGCTTTATCCTCTGCACCACCTAGCTGCCCCAGTCCCCATCCTTCTTGAACTTTCTGTAGCCTTTGACACTGCTGATCACTCTCTTCTCAGTACTCTTTCTTCTCTATGTTTTTGGGACATTACTTTATCTTGGTTCTCTTCCTACCTATTTCACCACTCCTCAGTATCCTTTGCTGGAACTTTATTTGGGTCAATTCCACTAACCATGGAAGTCCCACAGGGTTCTGTTCTTCTCTCTATATACAGTTTCGGTTGGTGAACTCATTACTGCGGATTCAATGATCATGTCTGTGCTGATGATTCTCAAATCTACTTTCCCAAACCCTAACCTCTCTGCTGAACTCCAGCTTCACATCTCTAGCTGCCTATTGGATTTCTCAAACTGGATATCCCTTAAACTCACTTTGTCCAAAACTGAACTCATCTTCCTGTAAAAGCCTTCCTCTCTCCCTAACTTCCCTATTACTATATAAGGTACCACCATCCTCCCAGTCACTCAAGTTCATAACCTAGGTATCATACTTACCTCCTCATTCTCATATATACCCAAACTGTTACCAAGACCTGTTTATTTCTTTTCTTTTCTTTTCTTTTTTTGTTTGTGTGAGGCAATCGGGGTTAAGTGACTTGCCCAGGATCACACAGCTAGTAAGTGTCAAGTGTCTGATGCCAGATTTGAACTCAGGTCCTCCTGACTCCAGGGCCAGTGTTCTATCTACCGTGCCACCTAGCTGCCCTCACGACCTGTTTTTTTTTTAAATATGTTTTTTATTTGTTTTATTTATTTTTTGCGGGGCAATGAGGGTTAAGTGACTTTCCCAGGGTCACACAGCTAGTAAGTGTCAAGTGTCTGAGGTCAAATTTGAACTCAGGTCCTCCTGAATCCAGGGCCAATGCTTTGTCCACTGCACCATCTAGCTGCCCCCAAGACCTGTTGATTTTTACCTTTGTTATATCTTTGTTAATATCCTTTTTTTCTTCTGACCATTACCACCACCCTGGAGCAGACCTTCATTACCTCATGATGGGAAAGAAGGAAATAAGCATTTCCATAGCACCTACTGTGTGCTAAGTGTTTTGAAAATAGTATCTCATTTGATCGTCAAAGTTTTACCCAGATATCACAATGTATCCTGCCAAGCCATCAGCTTTATCTCTAAAGGAACGAGATCTAATGGGAAGAGTTCACTTTGCTGCCAAGTTCTAGGAAGCATAACCTAAGATGGATATTGAAAAGTCCAATATATATCCAGAAGTGAATGGCCAGGATAGCAAAGGGACTCAATATCAATTTTAAAAATCAGCTGAAATAACCAAGGATAAAATCTTCTGTTTTGATTTTAAAGCCCTTTTGTAACCTGATCTCCTCCTAACGTTCCCATTTTCTTAGACTTTATTCTTCTCCATATACTCTACCATCCAGTGACATTGACTTCCTGATTATTTCTTGTACAGAACATTTTATCTCCTGATTCTGTGCCTTTTTACTGGCTGTCCTCCATTCCTGGAATTTTTTTTTGTCCTCAAGGTGGCTTCCTGGGTTCCTCCAAGCCCTAGGTAAAATCTCATCTTCTTTAAGAAGTCTTTCTTGATCCCCCTTAATGGCAATACCTTCCCTCTGAAGGAGGGAAGGGAAGTTTGGGGGAGGGAGCTATAAAAAACAAAACACTTTCAAGGAAGGTGAAGATGTTCTGCATAACAGCACATGTATGACATATATTGAATTGCTTGATTTCATAGGGAGAGTTGAGGAGGGAGGGAAGAAAAATTTAGAAAACAGAATTAGCTCAAAGACCTTAACCTCATCAGAGTGGACTTAAGGAGGGAATAATGTACACACCCAATTCGGAGGAGTAATCTATTTAACCCTACAGGAAAGTAGGAGGGGAAGAGGATAAGGAGGAAAGGGTGAATGAAGGGAGGGTAGAGTGGGTTAGGGGGCAATCAGTAGCAAAACACTTTTGAGGAGGAATAGGGCAAAATCAGGTAGAAAAATAGAGTAAATATCATTGGAAGGGAATAGGATGGAGGAAAATAGTTATGATGATTGACTACAATGGCAAAACGTATGGTTATGATGAACAGGATGCTATCAGAAAAACCTGGAAAGACCCACATGAACTGAAGCAGAGAGAAATGTACTGTATACGAAATAACAGCAATAGTGTAAGATGATCTGCTGGGAAGCACGTGGTTATTTTCAGCAAGGCAATGATCCAGTATGACTCTGAAGGACTTATGAAAATTGTAATACATCTACAGAGAAAAAACTGATGATATCTGAAAATAGACTGAAACACATTTTTTTTGACAATTCCTTAATCTGAAGTTTTGTTTTTATCTCTTTGCTCTCACAACCTAGCTAATGTAGAGATGTTTTCCATGACTACTCACGTATAACTTATATAGAATTGCTTGAGTTCTTGGGGTGGGGGCAAGGGAGGAAGGAAGAGTAGTTGGAACAAAAAGTTTTTAGAAATTAATGTCAAAATTTGCTTTTATATGTAATTTGGAAAATAAAATTCTAAACAGAAAAAATAATAGCTATTATTTATATAGTAACTACTATGTACTGTGCTAAGCACTTAACAAATATTGTCTCATTTGATTCTCACAAAAACTCTAGGAGGTAGATTATTATTTTCTCCATTTCATAGATGAGGAAACTGAGGCAAACGGAGATAAAGTAAATTGCCCAAGGTCACATGGCTAGTAAGTGTCTTAGGCTGGATTCAAATTCAAGTCTTTCTGACTCCAGGACCAGCTTTATCCACTGTACCACCTAGTTGCCCAGGAATGCTATGAAAATAAAATGATTTGCAAACTTAAATGTTAGTTTTAAATTCTGATTATCTAGTGTGATTTCACAGTGCACAAGTTGGATCTGTGGGTGGAAATTTCAGGGAAACATATATGGACTCAAAATAAGAAGGAACTTAAAATAAAACACAATTAGAGCTATTCTACAGTGGAATGGATGCCTTGTAGGCTAATGTGTTCCACACTGATGGAACCTAGATAGTTCTGCAAGGCAGCTCGATGAAATTTTTCCTTTGGATGGCAAGTTTGACTAGATGACCTCAAAAGTGTCTTACACTTTTAAGATTTGATGAGTCTGTGAATTGCTAGCTCATAGCCTGAATAGAAGTGGCCAAATTCAAAGTTCTCAGGCAATGCCTTTGAAATGCAGGCTATTATGCACCAGGGATTATGTTGAAATGACCAGATTCATTTTGCTTAAGTTTGTAATGGCAATAATGTCATTAAAAAATACCAACCACAAAGCATCTATCATTATCTGATTCATTTTTTTTGACATTTACCTTATGTTCTTTGGTAGTTTGGAAAAGGCAGGGAAGTTAATGCCCCATTACTTAAAACCCTCAAGGTTAGCTTCTCCAGCCTAAATTGAATTTAAAAAACACATTTACAGCTAATTCATATATTAGGGCAATTTCTATCAATCACCATTCTGGGCACTTACAATTTTACATGAGCTTCAGATGCCTTTCAGGGTTTTTTTTTGTTTTTTTGTGTTCTTTTCCTTTTCCATTTTGCACCAAATACATCAAACACAATAGCATGTCCAACCTGCTGGCAATTTTTGCTAGGAACTCCATGGACAAATACGAGAGGGAGCCAATTTCAGAATAATCAGTCAATTAAACAACCAGCCAGCATTTATTAAGCACCTCCTACTTATTTGCCAGGAACTGAGGAATAAGCTGAGGCCTTTCTATAACCCGCCCCCCCCCCCCCCGCCCAATTTTCAGAATACTCTTTGAAAGAACTCTGGTCTAGGAATTATGACTAGCCTAGTATTAGCCCCTCCCTTGTGGCTTTATTCAAAACTTTTATCTGCCCTGAATTTCAGTATCCTTTTCTAGTCTGCATTATTTACTTATTCAGTGCCATACCAATCAGGCTACCTAAAAATATTTTATAGAGCTAGAAAAAAATAATAAAATTCATCTGGAAGGACAAAAGATCAAGAATGTCAAGGGAACTAATGGAAAAAAAATGCACAGGAAGATGTGCTAGCTTTACTATAAAGCAGCAATCATCAAAACTATTTGGTACTGGCTAAGAAATAGAGTGGTGGATCAATGGAATAGGTTAGGCACAGGAGACACAGTAGTAAATGACTTTAGTAATGTACTGTATTTGAGAAAAACTGATGGGAAAATTGGAAGGTAGTATGACAGAAACTAGGCATAGACCAACATCTTACACCTTATACTAAAATAAGGTCAAAATGAGTACATGATTCAGACATAAAAGGTGAAACCATAGGTAAATCAGGAGGGGAAGGAATAGTTTACCTCTCAGATTTATGGACAGGAGAACAGTTTATGACCAAACAAGAGATAGAGAATATTATGAAATGCTAACTGAATGACTTTGATTACATTAAATTAAAAAGGTTTTGTACAAACAGAAGCAATGCATCCAAAATTAGAAGGGAGGCAGAAATCTGGGAAACAATTTTTATAGCCAGTATTTCTGATATAGGCCTCATTTCTAAAATATATGGGGGTGGGGGTGGCTAGGTGGCACAGTGGATAGAGCACCGGCCCTGGATTCAGGAGTACCCGGGTTCAAATCTGGCCTCAGACACTTGACACTTACTAGCTGTGTGACCCTGGGCAACTCACTTAACCCCCATTGCCCACAAAAAAAAACAAAAACAAAAACAAAAAAAACACCTGACACAATAAAATATATTGGGAACTAAATCAAATTTATAAGAATCCAAGTCATTCCCCAATTGAGAAATGGTCAGAGGATATGAACAGGAAGTTTTCTGATGAAGAAATCAAAGCTATCTATTGCCATATGAAAAAATGCTCTAAATCACTGTTGATTAGAGAAATGCAGATTAAAACAACTCTGAGGTACCATCTCACACCTATCAGATTGGCTAATATGACATAAAAGGAAAATAATAAAATGTTGGAGAAGCTATGGAAAAATTGGAACACTAATGCATTGTTGGTGGAGCTGTGAACTGATTCAAACATTCTGGAGAGGAATTTGGAACTATGCCCAAAGGGCTATAAAGTTGTGCATACCCTTTGACCCAGCAATACCAGTATTAGGTCTTTTTCCCAAAGAGATCATAAAAAAGGGAAAAGGACCCACATGTACAAAAATATTTATAGCTGCTCTTTTGTGGTGGCAAGGAATTGGAAATTATGGGGATGCCCATCAACTGGGGAATGGCTGAACAAGTTGTGGTATATGAATGTAATGGAATATTATTGTGCTATAAGAAACAATGAGCAGACGGATTTCAAAGAAAACTGGAAGGACTGACATGAACTCATGCTGCATGAGATGAGTAGAACCAGGAGAACATTATACACAGTATCAACCACATTGTGTATTGATCCACTGTGATAGACTTGACTCTTCTCAGCAATACAGTGGTCCAAGATTGTTTGTTCCAAAGGACTCATGATGTAAAATGCTCTCCAAATCCAGAAAAACGAACAAACAAAAACAAAAAAACAACTGTAGAGTCTGGATGCAGACTGAACCATACTATTTCTACTTTTTTTTGCTTTTCTTTTTTGAGGTTTTTCCTTTTTGTTCTGATTCTTCTTTCACAGCATGACTAATGCAGAAATATGTTTAATGTGATTGTACATATATAATGTATATCAGATTGCTTGCTCTCTTGAGGAGGGGGGAGGGAGGGAGAAAAATTTGAAACTAGAAATCTTAGGAAATCAAATGTTGAAAACTATCTCTACATGTAACTAGAAAATAATAAAATACTTTTATAATATAAAAAAGATATTATGAATATCTAATTAGGAAATAAGAAGGCATGGTCGGATTTTGATCTGCATCCTGTTATGATACTTGGAAAAAGCACAGGATAGGGGTAGGACCTGTAATTTCAATGGCATAGGGAAACTTCCTTTAGCAAGGCAGGTTAGCACCTTCTCCACGATTTATGGTCATAGAGAGCTGCCTAGAGAACTGAGAGGTTAAATAAATTGGTCAATCACACCAGGATCCACCAGAAGTGAGGCTTGAGCTTGAATTTGTTTCATTTCATGATTAACTCTTCCTACCCCTGAGCTAGTTCTCTGTCCACTATATCATCTTGTCTTTTTTTGAATGTGCAGCACTATAAAATACAAGATACTATTATAATCATAACTAAAGATTATCATGTTGGATATCATTAAAATAAGCTCCTCTGAAATACTGTTATTTTTATAGCTGATTCAGTCAGTGGAATGAAAAAAACATAAAACTAGGAAATGCCAAGAAAGGTAGTGCCATACCAAAAGCTGGACTGGGGTGGCGGTCTGGGTGCAGGCCATATAGGGATGCAGTACAAAAGGTAACTTCGATGAAAGCAGACAATAATGAAATGCAGATATTGGGACACATTCAATCCCTGGGTATTGGCCACAGAGTAAGAAGTCTGAGATGCAATGTGCCTCTGAGTTCGGCCAGCTGCAGCAGGTTCCCAGATGAATGGAAGAGCCAGAGCCTCCCTACTCCCCCACCCCAAGACTGGGAGAAGGGAGACAGTGGCAGCTTCCCAAGAGAAGTCACCTCCAGATCTAGGCCCAAGATTTTCTGGGACCTGATAATGACTGGGCTCCTGTGTAGCTTAATAAGATTTTGTTACAGTAAACAACCCCAGGGTGTTATGCTAATTTAATTTAAAAGTATTAATCTATTAAAAGAACATAATATAATATTTAGGTTTTTTATTATTTTAACTGGCATGATTATATACAAAATTCAATAAAAATCAGCATTTTTGTTTCATTTCATAATTATGAATTAACATAATTTTGAGTTCCTCTTAAGCAAGGACTTTTTTTTTTAACCTCTCTTTGTACTTACTCCCAGCACTTAGCACAGTACCTGGAACATTGTAGGTACTTAATAAATGTTAAATTACTGGCATAATTTTGTCTTAAAAAGAGGTATTTAAAAATGAGCTGATCCAAGTATGTTAATTATGCCACTGGAAAGAAGTGAAGTAAATTCATTGTACATGATTGATTGATAGAAAATATTGGACTGATTGATTTAGAACTGAAAGGAACCCTGGAGCCCATTTAGTCCAGTCCTCTTATTTTGCATATAAAATCCCAAAGGTAATAGTTGACAGAACCAGAACTGAGGGCTTCTGATTCTTTGAGTTCTCCTAGATAGGCAAGGACAGAGGGGGTAAAGCCAACGTTGGGTCTCTGTGATTCTGAGCATTCTGCTTAACACTGGATAATTCAGACAACTGTCCAGGTTACAGCATTTTATATTTGTATAGTCTTTCTATGACTGGCATTTGGTTACAAATGGAGCATGCTGGTCATCCATCAGTTGTCACTCAATTCTTCTGTATTATACTTCCTCTTCTGGTGGTTTGTTACTTGTCTTTGGTAATAAAGTAATAGCCCTTCTCCTTCATAATTCTCAGTTGGGAAAATGCTAAACCCTGATCATTTCCACCACTGGATTCTCATCCATTGCCCATTGGATTGATTACAAAATTCTTCAGAGGTTGTGATATTCTATGATTCATAGGTATAGTAGTATCAAGAAGCATATTGATGTGAAAAAGATGCATCTTTATATCATTTGTAATCATGCAATGCCAAGAGATCCTCAGGAAGTTCTTCCATGATGGAAGAATTACTAGAAGACATGCAGTGATGTTCTGACAGATATTTAATAACTGGATCTCCAAAAAAAGGTACCCATAACATACTTTTAAGTCTAGTCTGCATTAACATTTTCTCCATCACTTTTAAAAGTCAGGACAATAAATCAAGTTTTGATTTGTAGCATTTGCCAATCTCTGAGGTATAAATGCTCACAATGAAAATTTAACAATCAGGTCTTGCACCCTGGTTTGATTTGACTCCAGCACACCCCTGGATAGACAAAAGGCATAAAGCAAGGAAAGCCACAGATAGGTGTCATTCTGTATCAAGAGTACTTAAATTGATGAGATCACAAAGCCATTGAAGAATCAAATTATTGGATATGAATAATAATACTAACTTGCCATAGTACTTTAAAGTATATAGAGTATTTTGTGTTGGTTATTTCATTTGATTCTCATTGGGGAAATACTATAGGTGTATCCTACAGTACCACACCCAAATTACAAATGAGAAAACTGGGGCTTGGAGAAATTTAATAACCTGATTCTCCAAGCCATCCAAATACTTAGCAGCAAAATCACAATTTGAATTCAAGACTTCTGACTCCAAATGGGACGCTCTCCCCATTTCATTATGTTGTCTCTCAACTGTGCAGATGTTTAGCCATTTTTGACCAACCAGCTAGATGATTACCTGAATTTTTCATTTTCCTTTGAGTGTTAGCATGATGGACAGCAGAGTAAAAATATAAATCAGGATTCTTTCAAAGAATAAAGTTGGATTGCCAGGAAATCATCATGAAAGGCACTCTCCAAATATATGTCCATGTCATATGCTAAATTATTCTAAGAGGAAATGAGATGCCAAAATCATGATATAGCAACATAAGTGATGAAACCTTTCTTACTCCTATTTAGCAGTCATGAAGATTATACATGCCTAACAGATTGACTTCTTCTCTAACTAGAAAAAATGCGAAACTGTTGGGCTGTCCTTTCACCTCCCAAGTTAGGGAGTAGAGAATATTTTCTAATCCATACTGCATTTTTTATTATAATTCTAAATTTAAAAAATATATATATACACATATATAAAATTTTAAAGTATTTAAATAGTACTCAATATATTTAATATAGCAAATATTATTTAAATAAATCACTTATATTTTAACTTTTTAATTTTTTTCAACCTGAAACCTGTTTTTCCCCCCTCATTCATTGGTTCAATAAATATAATTTACTCAATAACTATAGACTGAAGATGTATTAGGCATTTGGGGAGATAATACCCATAACCATGCCCAGACTATTAGAGGAGGGAATCATAATAGGTAACAGTAATACAGCGCATAAAATTTTGCAGAATATTTTATATATACTATCTTATTTGACATTCACAGTAACCCTTTTGAGGTGGTTGCAATAGATATAGTCATCCTGATTTTACAAAAAGAAACTGAGGCTCTAAGAGGTTAAGTGAATTGCTCACCATGGTTGCATACCCACTTAAATGTCATACATTAGATTTGATCTAAGGTCTACTTCACTTCCCAGTCCAGCACTTTCTCCACTATGATATAAGCTATTAAAGCTGATGAAGCATTTTACAGAAATTATTTTATTTGTTTTTGTTGTTTATGGAATCTTATTTAAAAAAACTATTGTTAAGGTGGAGACAGTCAGTTTT
Organism: Dromiciops gliroides; assembly: GCF_019393635.1. Lineage (NCBI taxonomy): Eukaryota > Metazoa > Chordata > Mammalia > Microbiotheria > Microbiotheriidae > Dromiciops > Dromiciops gliroides. Next base: position 165,081,097 of record NC_057862.1, read on the forward strand.
TAAAGCAATACTCAGAAAATGTGGGGGTCGTTGCTAAGAGCTAGAGCAAAAGAGTAAAATATCTTTTAAAATTTTATTGATTTTTGGTTCTATATAATTTTCAGTTGCCAACATATCCCTTCTTTCTTTCTCTTTTAGAAAGCCATCCCTCACCATAAAGATTTTTTAAAAAATGGTTCAGCAGAGCTAAGCAACACATTTCAATCTAACATCCATTATATAGACCCTCACTTATGCAAGTCAAAGAGGGAGCTGCATTCTCATCTCTTTTGGGGATCCAAGCTTCTTCATTATAATTTCATAGTGTTCTCTTTTGCTTTTTGTTATTGCTGCCATTTGATTTTACATATTTGTAGAGATTGTGTATTTTGTTTTCCAAACTCTATTTACTTTACTTTGTATAAGCTTGTGTCCTCTCATACTTTTCTATATTTTCCATATTCATCTTTTATTATAACATTCTAATATTTTGTAGCACAGCTTACATAGCTCTTTCCCAACCCATGACCATTTACTTTGTTTCCAGTTTTTTGCTACTACAAAAAGTGTAGCTATGAATGTTTTGAAATCAAATATTCTTTTGACCAAGCAAGATGAGGGGCAATGCTGATTGTCATTTTCTATTGCTTTTGAACTACACGGTATGATAGAGGATGGAATTCAGGTCTCATTTTGTCTTTGGGATCGATTAGAGGGGGACCTCAACTTCCTGGTAAATTAGGAAAACAAGCATTAATGTCTGTTTTCCCACTCACATTTTAACCAGTTTGGTAATAAATTAATTCCATGCCTGGCCTCTCAGTTAGTTATCTTCTCTTCTGGAAAGGGCTCTTCAGTGCTGCTGAAGTTCCTGGGGTCCACGTTCAAAGAGCAACTCTTCACTAACACATTGTATATCTTGCGCTGACATTGCGTGCCAACCCTGAATGCAGTGTCAAAAACTGCAGTATATCAAGATCTGGAGTAGAAACAGCAGTGGCCATTGTTTTTAGAAGAAGGGGTACCATACCGCTTCCTCTATCCTCAGTTCTTACATTTGCTCATTTGTCAGGAAAAATCATTATAAAACTGAATCTATTCTTTATCTGAAAGAGGAGAAAACAAGAGATTCCTGAATTTACAGAAGCTAGAGAATTGGCATACTTTCCTTGAGAATCAAATAATACATGTAAAAAGCTTGGCAAAGTGTGTGTGTGTGTGTGTATGTGTGTGTGTGTGTGTGTGTGTGTGTGTGTGTAAATGTGAGCTATTGAATTGCTTTAATTTTTTCCCTGAGAAAAGGATTACTCTTTATAGCCATGCTAAATTTGTTATTGCTATTCAAGAGCATTTTCATCCTCCGTGAAATCAGTAGTTTTCAGAGATTTGAAAATTAAAATCAAACCCAAAGGAAAATTCTGGAAAGTATGCATACATATAGAGAATAACTAATGGAAGACAACATGGTAGAGCAGAAAGATCAGCAAATCTTGAATCCAAACAATTGGGTTAAAACCCATTTCTTCAATTTACTACTTATGCTATCTTAGACAAGTAACTTCTCATTGGCTCTCAGTTTGTTCCTCTGTAAAATGATTGTATCTGAGGTCAAATTTGAACTCGGGTCTTCTTAAATCTGTCTCCTGGGTTCTACCCACTGAACAACCTAGCTGATTCCTAAAACTCTCCAGAAAAAGATGTAGGTTGATAATGTAGTTAGAAAGAGGATAGCAGATGATCAGACTCTGTGTAGCACTTGTAGGCACAACAAATTAAAAGAATTAGAAAACAATCTGCAGAATACTTGGTAATAATAATATCTGACATTCATATAGCACTTTAAATTGTATAGAATGGTTTACATATATTATACTATTTGATTCTCATAATGATCCTATGAGGTTGCTCCTTTAAGCATTATTATTCCCATTTTTCACTCTCACCATCCACTGTCTTCACTGCCAAAGGCTCACATGTGGCTGAAAAAAAGGTGGATAAAATCATGAAATCATGCTGTCTGGGTCCACTACAAATTAATGTTACATGACCTCAACTGAGCCCTAACGGCTGCTGAGCAATGCTTTTATAGCTCCCTAATTAACTCACTATCCCATTCACCATCACAGTTCTTCTAAACCTTTTCATCCCTTCTCAAACTTTCGCCTGCCCCCACTCTCTCAGCTGAGAACCTTGACTCATATTTTATTTAATAAATTAAGACCATTTACATAGAGCTGCTCCTTCTTCCCTTCTTATTTCACATCATTGAGGTCTCCTCAACCACTGTTTCCTCCTTTACTCCCATCGTACATGAATAAGTCACCCTTCTCCTTGCCAAGGCAAACCCTTCTACATCCACAAGTGAGCCCATTCTATGTCATATACCCCAACAGATTGTTCCCCTCAAACATCTCCACTTTTTCACTTATCTTCAATATCTCTCTTGTCTTCTGGCTCTGTCCTTGTTGTCTGCAAACATGCCTACATCTCCTCCATAATCAAAAACCTTCCCTGGCCACACCTTCCCCATTAATTACTGTCCTTTCTCTCACCTCTCTTCTAAGGCCTGTGCCGTGTTCAAATCATGCATTCAGGACTACTTATACAACCACAAGGAAAACTTTACTGAGCCTTGGTGATAATGCCTGAGGTACCTATCTCAAAGGGTGGTTGTAAAACTCAAATTGAGATAATGTATGCAAACTATTTTGCAAGTCTTAAAGTGCTTTATAAATACTAGTTTGGACTGTAGGAGAATGCTATTAATTACCAACAGAATGTTGATCAGTCACTAGCAATAGAAGCCAAGACCAAACAGTAAGGATTAGAGATCAGATCAATGACTTATGTTTTATTTGCTAGAAATGTTTTTCTTTCTCTTAGAACAAAGCTTTTCTTTCCAGGTCTGCTTTAACTGACAGTCTGCTGCAAACCTTGCTGATTTTTTCCTTTCCCACCTGCAAGGACAAGCTAACGCCTTGCTTTTGTGCAACCTGTGTTCCCTCTATACAATTGGTCTCCTTCCCCAGGGTTCAGTTGCTTGTCTGAAGACTGTGAAGCCTCTCTAGAGTTGAGCTGTGTATCTGCAGAGGCAGCAGCTTCCCAAGGGACTTCCCAGTAGGGTTACAGTCATTTTATTTCCCACTCTCTGCCTAAGAAGAAGGGCTTTTGTGGTGGAAAGAAGTCACCTTAAAAATAATTGTTTGCCTTTAGTAGCCTGCCCTGCTTCACCAGCTTCTTTAGCTCTCCTTTCATCTTTACCTTCCCCCATATTATTTTTTCATAACTGAAAACTGCATCAAATGAAACTGATTAACTGGCCAAAATCTACTATATTTTCCTTTAATATTTAAGTATGGAAAAAAGAAATCATGTAGGTGATAGGGCTTTGTAACCTCCAAATTTTGTATAATTTGTAGGTGACAGAGGACTGTCCCATTATTTCATTTTCCATACTTACATATTAAATTAAAATTTAGTGGCTTTTGTTCAGTTAGTCGATAATAACAAGGATCGTATCATAGGTTTAAAACTAGGTATCTTAGAGGCCTCTCCCTTCCCTTTGTCACTTCCTCTACCCATTTTGTAGATGAAGAAAACAAAGGGTATGAAGTAATTAGGATCACATGATTAGTGATGTTTGAGGTAAGTCTTCCTGGGCCCTATCCCTTATGTCCTACTGCTTCTCAATAATATTGTAGTAATAGACTCAGGTGGATCTGTGATCTCATCAATGTGGATGTTCTTTTCTATGTTGCAGACTGCAGCCCAGCCATGCCTATCCAACTTGCCCATGCCCTCCCTTGGGCAAAATATTAGAAAGTCATGTGTTCAACATAGGGGAAAAATGATTTGCCTTAAAATTGGAAATCCAACATTTTATAACTCTAGGAAATTCAGTTTACCCATGGAGATCCTATTCATTTTTGGTAGTGCTTTTGTTCCTCTCTCCACCATTGCTCTGCAGCATTACATAGAAATAAAAATTTACTATGATAATTATCCTTCATTTCCAGGCTCCATATTCATTGTTTATATCACTTCCTGTCACAGACAGGCCCAGAGCCTTGGAAGGAAAGTGTAGGTATGGGGCATGTGTTATCTTGATGAATAGACTGCTTTTAAAGTGCTTTGAAGGTGGGGGAAAAGTTTTCCATCTCTACATGGCTAAAAAATCCTGTGTTGAATGACCATATAGCTAAGGAAGAGGCAGAATTACTTCTTTAGTTTGTGGTCTGTATAAGAATACACTGAGCCCTCAAATCCTAAATTCCTATATTAAGAAAAATTCCAGGCTTCATGTTACAGCGATAGCAGTCAGGCTCCAGTCTACTTTTCTGAATTGATCTCACTTTTCTCCCTTTCCTGTCCTCCATATTATAGCAAAAACCTGTCCATTTTCTATGAATTCAGTGCTTCATTTTCAATCTCCCTGCCTTTGTATGCCTATTTCCTATATTTAGAAAGTACTCTTACCTTATCTGCCCCTCTTAGAATCTTCAGATACCTTCATGACTCAGGTCATGTGCTACTGATTATAAGAAGCCTTTCCTCCCTCTTCTTCAAATGAACACATAGAAGTTTACCTGCTTATGCGTCATATCCTCCAATAGAATGTAAACTTGAGAACCATCATTGTTCTTTTGATTTTCTATCCCCAGTGCCTCACACAGAGCCTTCCTAGTATTTACTAATCATACTGATAGGGATGGGTTGAAGTAGAAGAAAACAACCCAACCCAACCCTGTGGATGTTGGGCAAGTCACTTAACTCGCTGGGAATCTCATCTATAAAATGAGGAGGTTCTAAATTCCCTTTCACCACCAGAGCCATGAAATATGAACTAAAAATCTATGAACTATTCCTAGGATGTGAAAAGGAATTGTAAGAAAATCATGGAAGAGGGAAGTCTGCAGGAAGTAAAGACCCCATGGCTGAATTTCATTCACTTTCATTTTTCAACCTTACTGTTATACCAACAGTTTTAAGTTTCAGTAGGTGAACACCTACATCTCCATGCCCCCAGAGCACAAAAAAAGATTCATTATATTTTTTGAACTGGAAGGGACCTTACAAACCATTCAGCCTAATTTCTTCATTATTATATGAGAGGGAACTGACATCCAGAGAAGTAGTGACTTGCCCAATGTCACACAGTTAATTAGTGGCATAGCTTGAATTTTAATCCATGTCTTCTCCTCACTGGCCAGTGTTTGTATTCATTCTACTATAACGTGTAGTCTCATTAAACATATACTTGTGTCTCCACACATTCATATATAATCTTTTATTTAAAAAAAATTAGAGTGGCAAGCGCAGCTTCAGGGAAATGGTCCATATTAAGATTATTGCCAAAATTGGGGTGGGGGGGAATCTGTAGACAAAGTTACAAATAATGAGATTTATACTTATTTAGATGAGGATGGAATGGAACCTGTAATTTCATTGGTATAGGGAGCTTCTTTTGAGGAACTTCATATACCAATTCAGGTCATCATAATTTTTGCAATTTATACTCTTATAGAATTACCTAAAATTACTGACTTTGCCAGAATCACACAGCTAGGATGTATTAGAGGCAATACTTATGTCCGAGGCTGGTTTTCTATCCAATATGTCATGTTGCCTCTCTCCTTTGATAGATATTGTAATATATTTTTAAAATAATGAAAGGAAGTATATCTACAGTTCTTATGAATAAATACAAAAGTGAGACACAATTCTTTATTTAACCAAGGCATTGTCTGAACATAAGGCTTAACATTAACTCCATTTTGATTTTATTTTTTGTTTTACAACATGGTCGTTTGTCTGGATCATCCCAAATGTTTCTGAGCAGCTGTTAAATTCTTGTACTTGGCTGCTATTTCTCAAAACCCTTTAAAGAGCTACTCCCTAGTGAACAGGGCAAATGTCACCTATAGCAGATCAGGCTATAGGTTATTATTTCTTCTTCAATTAAATCCAGACAGCCTTCACCGCCTTGTTTCATAATGGGTCTTGTGGTACGGAGAGTGAGCACAAGACTCCTACTCAAAGGGACAAATAAATACCAATCCCTGCTACTGAGCTTGACTTGGAACACCTTCATTGGTTTTCTCTACCATGATCCCAGAGCTCCCCCTTAACAAGAAGTGCTTTGCCTGGTTTCCAACTGTATTTTCTATTTTTGAGATTATTGATTACAACTTGGAAAATAAAACAACTCTTTCAAATGAGATAGGATGGGTTGACTTCTTGTGAATAATAGAAGAAAATGAGAAATTTGCTCAGAATAAAAAATGACCACTGTTATGAGATTTTTGAACTAGTTTTCTTCCTAGGAAATCTTTATTTTAACATGTGTTTCATTAATGTAAAACCACACTTTTGCTATTGTTTTAACATAACTTGTTTTTGTCTCAATTATGATAATACTATGCTGGCTTTTCCTAATGTATATTTAGTAGGGTTAGAGATTTTTTTCCACTTGGCTTTTGCCTTCCCAATTACAAGCATGTTAAAGGTAGAGTGCTTGCTACCTACAATGGCACCTATGACTCATCAAATGAGGACTTGAAGGGGATGCATGGATTGCACTATGGTAACCCAAAAGGTTAGGTAGGTTAGCCAACAAGTGAGTCAAGCATAATACCTAAGCTCCTTCAACTCAGCAAATACTGCCCTTTGATCTTTTGAGTCATAATCAATTAATCATTCAACACGCATTTATTAAATGCTTGTCATATACCAGACCCTATGCTAAGCACTAGGAATACAGAGAAAGGCTAAATGAATGAATGAACGAACGAATGAATGAATGAATAAATAAATAAGTCCTTGCTCTTCAGGAGCTCATAGTCCTGTGGGAGAGTTAACATATAAATAAGTAAGGAGGCCTGAATTCAAATCTAGTTTCAGATACTTATTAGCTCTGTGATCCAGGGCAAGTCACAACCTCTAGTTTAGTTTCTCCATCTGTAAAATGGGTAAAATATTGGATGTTCATTTACCTCTGATTTATTCAACCATATTTTGGGTAATTGGTTTCTACCATTTTACCATAATAGTGTGACAGTGAATATTTTTAACTGAAGTATAAATTGTAACACAGTGATGACTTTACAAGGATCATAGAGATTTAGTAGGATATGATTAATGACTAGAATATGACAAGAGAAGGATATGTATATGTGTGTATATATATGTCTATACATATGATATTTTTACATGGATCTGTAATCTTGTAAGTGTGGGAATTTTCTCCAACAGTACAGACTTCGAACACTTCAGACTTTCTATAATGTGTAATTCTTGTCTATATCCTTTTGTAAATCTTCTATATTTCATTCATCAAGTGCACTAGAGGCCTTTTTAGGGCAACAAAGATCCACTTGGGTCATCCATCTATTTTCTTTCATTCATGCTTCATGATTAGGACTCATCCTTTTATAGCCCATGAAAGTCTGAATATGACATGGAGGTGACCATGGGGTTTTAAGGCAATGCCTGTATAACACAAGCTTAGAAAAGTTCCACCAGACTGCCAACATGTTGAATATGAGGCCAGCAAGGAACTGTGCCATCACCCCCCACCCCCATTCTGGTTGCTTTCCTCTGGATGCCTTCAGACTTAGCCATATCAGTCCTGGCCCCTGAGGTGTCAAGTGCCAGAGCAGAACACAACACTTCATATGTAGTCTGACCAGGAAAGAGCACATTGTTTTAATTCCTTATTCCTGTAAACTATGCTTCTTTTGAAATGATATTAGCCTTCTAAAAGTTATTTTTTAAATTAGGAAGTATTCATCTTTTTCTCCTTATCTTCCCCTCCCCCACCCTTAACCCTACCAAAAAAGAAAAAGAAAACCCTCATAACAAATAGACATAGTTAATCAAAACAAAGTTCCATGATAGCCATATCCAATAATGTCTCATTCTATATGTAAAATCTATCATTTCTCTGCCAGGAGGTGGTCCTTCAGGAATAAGGTTGGTTATTTGATGCATCAAAATTCTTAAGTCTTTCACAATTGTTTATTTTATTTATTTATTATTTTGCAGGGCAATAAGGGTTAAGTGACTTGCCCAGGGTCACACAGCTAGTACGGGTCAAGTGTCTGAGGCCAGTTTTGAACTCAGGTCCTCCTGAATCCAGGGGCGGTGCTTTATCCACTGAGCCACCTAGCTGCCCCTGTTTATTTTTACATCCTTGTTATTGTAGTGCAAATTGTTCTTCTGGTTCTTCTCACTTTGGCTATCTGTAATTTTGTGACATTAGCTTTTTAGATTGCCATATCACAAAGTTTCATCATATTGAGCCTGAAGTCCCCTAAAATCCCCATTTTTTTTTCAGGAAAAAAAAAAAAAACCAACATGCTATCTAAGCAAGCATCCCATGACTCATAGTTGTGAAGCAAATGTTTAGAGTCTATGTGTGCCTCTTCCATAAGAACATAACAAATTCTGGTTTAATTTACTAATTCTAATATGATTTTTTTCATGTCATTTGTAAATCTGCCTCTTTCATAATTCAAAGGTCATGGACCTCAAGTTGAATGAGAATTCAGAAGTCAAGTCATTTTAGAGATGAGGAAACTGAGGCCCAGGCCAAAAAGGTTAAGAGGTTTATCCAAAGTCAAACAGGATACTAAGGCAAGATCTACTGCAATGGCAAGAAATTGGATTGAAATCTAATGCTTTCACTGAATCATGTTGATTTATACCTATTGGTCCTAGTTCTGCCTCTGGGCAAAGCATAGTATCTCTGTTCCATAGAATGGAAAAAAACCCAAAACATTGCCTCTGTCATTTGGGGGGCTTGAGTTAAAATCTCACCTCTAATACTACCCGTGTGACCTTGAGCCTCCATTTCTATGTTTATAAAATGAGGATGTTGGACTAGGTGGTCTCTACAATTGCCTTCTGATTCTGTAGCTACGATAGTATGACAGCTAAGTTTTCTCCTTTTTGATGTTGGGCAATTCCCTGGACCTCAGTGGACCTTAGTTTTCTCATCTCTAATATGAGCAGACTGAACCAGATGACCTCTGAGGTTCATGATAGTTCTAAATCTATGACTCTGATGTCAGAGAAGAATCAGGAGACAGTTCTGTTCTAGCATGTGCCACTAACTAGCTTTATGATCTTGGGCAAGTCCCTTCATTTCTCTGACCCTCAATTTTTCACCTGTAAAATGACAGGATAGGAGTAGGTAGTCATCAAGGTATCTTCTAGCAAATAATGGTCCTAGATAAAGAGAAATTGATTAGTTCTTTTGGGGGAGGGTGGGCAATGAGGGTTAAGTGACATGCTCAGGGTCATACAGCTAGTAAGTGTCAAGTGTCTGAGGCTGGATTTGAACTCAGGTCCTCTTAAATCCGGGACTAGTGCTTTATCCACGAGGTTCATTAATTCTACATGTTTGCATGATCCTAGATGGAGGGGAGTCAGTGTTACAAATGTGGAAATGAAAGCATTTACAAAAGCCAGATAACTTTTCTAGGCATTGAAGTCCTAGTTTCATATTGTATAATCCAAAGTAAGTACTCATTTGTAGGCTCATGCCTTAGGGAGGCTGTGTTAGAATTTCCTGGCAGAAGGAACACACCACAAAGTGCTGCTGAGTCACCATCCCATTTGACCTCTCACAGACTCACAGAGCATCAGAAATGGAATGGCACTAAGAAGTAAACACCTTGCTGAATACGTGAATCTCTGTATGTAATAGGCATACCCTCATTGGAATCATCAATAAGCTTACCTGGTGGAATCAAAAGGAATCATGTTGGCTAGTTTGGGAGCTAGCCAATGATGGAGAAAAAGTCAAAAGCACAGGTGGCTTAAAGGAGGGACTGCATTAAAGGTGAATGGGGAGACTGAGGAATGGTGCCTACATAGGGGAGCCTATATTCTTCTCTGGCCACTTGGGTAGGACAAGGAGAAGGTAGCATTGTGCCTTATAAGAAATGACCCCACATACACATATGCATTTTCCTATATGAATAGTAAAGAGATCCAAATTAAATGTGTGTACCTGAAAAAGTAATAGGAATTGAAGGGGGTGGAGACAGAGACTACTATGATGAGACCTCAGTACTGGATATGAAGCGTACCTGCAACTCAGAAGGGAGAAGCAGAGGGGCTATTAGTTCTTGTATTACACCAATAGACAAGATAATAACTTTCCTCCCCCTACATATACACTTTGCTATGACTAGGAAAGTCCTAGGTTATATAGCCCCCCTTGGGAATGACAAAGAGGAAAAATAAGTTTATTGGGGTGAGGAGAAGGGAGTCTACATCCAGAAAAAAATAGGTTGCTGAGGAAGATAGAGAATGTCAACATTGGGTTTATTGGTGTTGTTTATTAATTTCTAATAATCGGATGAAAGTTTTATAGCATATGTGTTTGAGTTAAGGGTGACTCAATGAAGGATACAACCAATAATATAATGAATGGCAGGATTTTCCCAGTAAAATGAGCCTGAGACAATCTCATGGGATAATCTACACAAATCATCCCTAGATCAATGTCAAAGGTAATACAAAGATGCAACGACATGAAGCCAAGAGGGGAAAGACACTTGTTTCTCTGAGATGCAGAGAGAGCTTAATGATTGATCCAAAGCACTATCTGGTATTCAGTGGCATGCAGGAAGAGAAGCTGCAATAAATTAATACCACCTGAATCTTAATACTGTATAGTGTTATGCACTGGTATCAATGCCTCTTTTTTCCACTATATATAAACCCCCATTAAGTCATTATCCATCTTAGGGTGGCTAGGTAGCACAGTCAATAAAGCACTGGCCCTGGATTCAGGAGGACCTGAGTTCAAATCCAGCCTCAGACACTTAACACTTACTAGCTGTGTGACCCTGGGCAAGTCACTTAACCCCAATTGCCTCACTTAAAAAAAAAAAGCCATTATTCAATCTCACTTTGAGTATTACCAGTGACAGAATATTCATTACTTCCTAATGTAGTTCATTCCAGTGTTGGAGAGTTCTAATTGTCTTCTTTACATTAAGCCCAAATCTGCCTTCCTGCAACTTTTCACATACTCTAGTTTTACTGTCTGTAATTATCCAGAAAATCTAACTATTTTTCATAAGGAGCCCTTAAAATATTAGAAGATGGTAATCATGTCTCTCTCAGTAGTAGTAGTAGTAGTAGTAGTAGTAGTAGTAGTAGTAGTAGTAGTAGTAGTAGTAGTAGTAGTAGTGGTAGTAGTGGTAGTAGTAGTGGTGGTAGTAGTAGTAGTAGTAGTGGTAGTAGTAGTAGTAGTAGTGGTAGTAGTCATAGCAGTTGTTGTTGTAGTTGTAGTCATAGAAGTACTATGTGGTTCTTTAAAGTTTCCAAAGCCCTTTAAATACTTAAGATTCTCAAAACAACCTTTAAAGGAAGGTAGTGGATTATTATTAATTTTACAAAGAAACTGATGGTCAGAGATGTTAAATGACTTACCCATGGTCACAGACTAATAAGTATTAAGTAAATATCTCATGAAATGGCATTGAATCATCACACCATCAGGGCAGTTACATGGCTCAGGGAATAGAGTGCAAGGCCTGGAGTCAAGAAGACCTGAGTTTAAATCTGGTCTCAAACACTTCCTAGCTATGTGACCCTGGTCAAGTCACTTTTAACCCCTTTTTGTCTTAATTTTCTTATCTGTAAAATGTAAATTCTTATCTGTAAATGTAAATTCTTATCTGTAAAATGTAAATCTGTAAAATGAGCTAGAAAAGGAAATGGCAAACCACTCCAGTATCTTTGCCAAGAAAACCCAAATGGGGTCACAAAGAGTCAGACATGACTGAACAACAATAACATCACACCATCTTGCTTATCCTTCTCTGGATATACACCAATTTATAAATAACCCATCAAAATACGCCAAGCGCATTCTAAATAAATGAATATGTTTTTGGTCTTAAGGTATCTGACTTTCAGCATGACTTTACTAAACATAATTTTAACTTTCAAAAGGCAAGTTAATTAAATTATCTTTCTAATCACAAGCTACATTACCAAAATGAAAATAGTCTTTCATTATGGAAAAACACTTCACAGATTATTATTCCTATGCTGGTGAGAAAGTTTGATGATGATGACTTGTAGTTAGGGACAAACATATTTCACATCCACAAATCCATCATTGATAGAATAAATGCAAAGTTTATTTTTTCTTTCCGGAACTAGTTTCCAGACTTACATAGAATACTGCAGCAATTCCACTGGGTGTCTCTCCCTTAATAAATAATGTAGACATGGAGAAAAAAGAGTGATTATTTCAGCAATGATGTCATACAGGTTCAGAATTTATTTTAGAATGTACTATGAAATTAGCGATTCCTGCCCTTGCTTCATAAGAAAATGAAATAGATTTTTCTTTATAGAAAACACTTTTTTGAAACAACAATTTCTTTAGGTACTTAATTTGTTGGTTCAGAATATCACTGTCTTCTAAACAAAGATTCCCTTAAAATCTGAAGTTTGATATAAACTTCTTTGTTGATATTTCACCAATACATATTTGTCCATTTTCTCTGGATCAGTCCAGCATACCTACAGTCACTTCCCAACCTTCCATAGGTGGGGAATGAGAGTGAAAATTAAATGAAATATTAGTCTAAACCAGGAGTTCTTAACCTGGGATTTGTGGACCCCTAAAGGGTTTGTGGATAGATTTCAAGGGATTGGGGGAAAAGAATTTAATTTTGATCAACTATTTCAATATAATCGACTTCCTTTGTAATACTATGAATTTGATTTTATTAACTTAAAAATTATTTTTCTGAGAAGTAATCCATAGTTTTCACCAAACTGCCAAACAGGTCTGAGACACATGCAAAAAATGTTAAGAACCCTTGGATTGTAAACAAAACATCCTTAGGTATCTACTACAAAACAAACAAAATAAAAACAAAATTATAGGGCATTCCAATTCCAATATGAATAAGTTTTGGATTAAAAAGCTATATTTTCTATAGCAATGATTCTTCTCATTCCCTTTCACCATAAGCATGAATAATTGGGAATGAATGTGTCAAATTTTGTGACCCTTCATAATGTTTTAAAATTAACACCATCCCTATAAACAATATTTATGTTATGTTCTTATTCACATCATACTAGGAAAATATTACATGTACGTTATATACTAGCCACAGTCATTTTATCTTTAAAAAGCATTTTAGGACTTTGCCAAAATATATAGCTGTTGTTTTTGCAATTAAATAGAGTGTGGAAACTAAGTTACCTTTTTAAATACTAGACTTAATATGGTCTGACTTCTTTATTTTCTTTTTCCCTCTCTCTTCTTCTTCCTTTTTTATCTCTCTCTTTCTCTCTTCCTCTTCCTTCTTTCTTTCTTCCACCTTTTTTTGCTACTTCTTTAAAATGGAAAGTGTCCTGTCTTCTGTCAATATTTATTTCCTGAAAATGCCTGATTTTGATGGGAAAGTAGGTGCAGAAGTTTGAACCCACACTGACCCCCATCAGTCAGACATTTCAGTCAACTCATCAAGTCCTGAGGGAAGTCTGTATTAAGGATAAACAACATAAATGGCCTAGGAGGGTGAGACTGTCACTGGTGAGGAGCTAAAGTGGTCATTTGCAAAGCAGTCCAATCCTAGGACTCTCACCTAAGAGAGCTCTGCAGTAAAAGTGCATGGGAAGCACAGCACAGATGGCATATGTGCATATGTGGGTTATTTAGAAACACTTTTATTTCTTAGATTGGCCTGACTATAAAGCCAACTGAATTGGCTAGAGAGGAATGCAAGGATGATTGAATGCAGACCCCTACTGTTGGGTGAAAATGATAAGGACACTGTTAATTAGGATGTGGACATGTATCTCTCCTAAATCACAGACATTCATAGCACTGAATAGAATCAAGTGGATACCAATGAACTGATAAGCATTTATTAAGCACCTACAATGTCTTGAGCTCTACCCTGAGCTCTTGCAATACAAAGACTGAAATGAGACAGTCTCTGGCCTCTAGGAGAGTTGGCTGTCCATTAGTTATCATTCTTTCTCTCATCATATGGTTAACCAACCTCCCTTTGACAGTATGTTTCTCTGCTCAAAAGTTTTACTTCAATTGTCCTGTGCAGTTCTTCATTGGTCATCTGCTACACCCTCCTCATGCCTACTGTGCATCTTTGCATTGCCCTTTTGGTGACCTGCAACTTGACATTTTAAAATATTCCTGGTTCATTGACATTTGAATTTCTGAGAAAAGGATGGCATTATTCTCGAAATAAAGTATACACTACCTAACATTTCTTTAGTGCCTAAGATACATGTAATGAAGGGGGGGAAGCAGTAGTAGAATAAGGGTTGGACCTGGAGGCAATAGTTCAAATCCTGCCTTTAACAAGTACTTTAACAAGTACTATGCACAAGTCACAATCTCTCTGAGGCTGGGACAACTCAAGGCTTATCTGCTACATTATAGAGTTGTAATTTTCCTTGGTGGAGGGGATTCCCACAGTGATTAAATCAAAGGACTTTTATGTGTTTACAAGCTGAAGCATGGATAGAGCACTGGACTTGGATTTACGAGGATCTGGGTTCAAATATCACCTCAAAAGCATCTCATTCCTTAGAAATTATTATAGATTCTCTGTACCTCAATTTTCTTCTCTGAAAAATGGTATGAGTATGAATTTGATGCCCTTTAAGGTTCTTTTGGACAATTAGGTGGTGTAGTGGTTAGAGGGCCTCACTTGGAGTCAGGAAGACTCATCTTCCTAAGTTCAAATCTGACTTCAGACACTCACTAGCTGTGTGATTCGAGACAAGTCACTTAGCCCTGTTTGCTTCTGTTTCCTCATCTGTAAAATGAGCCAGAGAAAGAAATAGCAAACCACTCCAGTATCTTTGCCAAGAAAACCCTAAATCACGTCATGAAGAGTCAGACACCATTGAAAATAATTAAACAACAAAGTCCCTTCCAGCTCTAAAGTTATGATTCTAGGATCTATTATCCTCATTTAACCTCATATTGTAGAGATATTTTATGCTACTCTGATGAATCTGTGAACTCATTGGTATAATCACTCCCTCCAACAGTGTAAGATGTAACATATTCACAGGTTTTCATCCTATGTGAATCTTCTCATAAATCATCTCAGGGTAGGGAGCATCCACTTATTGAGGCGGAAGCCTTCCCCAAATCTTGTAATTTTGCCTGGGTACAGATAAATCAATAAGCATTTCTTTCTTTGTTTCTTTGTTTCTTTCTTTGTTTCTTTGTTTCTTTCTTTGTTTCTTTGTTTCTTTGTTTCTTTGTTTCTTTGTTTCTTTCTTTCTTTCTTTCTTTCTTTCTTTCTTTCTTTCTTTCTTTCTTTCTTTCTTTCTTTCTTTCTTTCTTTCTTTCTTTCTTTCTTTCTATAAGCATTTATTAACCACTGATAATGTTCTAGGCACCATTCTAAGCTCTGAGAATACAAAGACAAAAATGAAACAATGTCTGCCTTCAAGAAGAATGAGCTATCCATGGATTTTTCCTCTGTCTCACGATATGGACATCCATCCTCCCTTTTAGTTGTACATTTCTCTACTAATAATTTTTACTTCACTTGTTCTTTGTAATTCTTCATTGGTAATATGCTGCACTCTACCATGTATCTCTCCATTGTCCTTTGGGTGCCCCACAACTTAAATTTTTGGTGGTAAAATTTAATATTTTGGCTTTTGTTTGTTTGTGGGGTAATACGGGTTAAGTGACTTGCCCAATGTCACACAGATAGTAAGTGTCAAGTGTCTGAGGCCTGATTTGAACTCAGGTCCTCCTGAATCCAGGGCCTGTGCTCTATCCACTGCACCACCTAGCTGCCCCCAAAAGTTAATATTTTAATGCCATTTAGCTTCACTGAAAGACTATTGTTGTTCATTGTTAAAAAATAAAGATGAGCTTTTTTTTTCAGAGAGAAGCTTGGAATAATTAAAAGCAGGCATAATTTGTGAGAGGTAAAACAGTCCACTCTCTTCTTGTATAATTCTAGAACTAGTCATTTCTGGATACTTCCATTTTCATCAAGTATTTGAGGTTGGACAGGTTGCTCAGATTTAAGGACTCTTACCAACTTCATATAAATTTACTTTTCCCTTTGTTAATTCTTGGTTAAAATTAATAAGATGGTATCTCTCATAATATTCCACAATCTTCTTCCATAAGATTTTACAAATGACTTATTTTCTAACCCACCACTGCCCTTGACTGCCATGAATCCTTACTTAGAAAGGAGATTGAGTATTTGTTGGCGCAAGTTTCTTATGCTTAATTATTCTTATGGAACTCTTCTATTCCATTGGTTCTGCTAATTTAACTCAGCATCAATTCATGTAAGTTTTTCCATGTTTTTCTGCTGCCTGCTTATCATTTCTTAAAGAACAGTAATGTTCCATTATATTCATATGGAAGCATTATTGGTTTTTGAGGAAGGAGGTGAAATATTAATAGAATGTTTTAAAGATATTATTATGGTATTAGAATCAGGGTTATGAGGTAATTTAAGCATAAAATAATTAGAATATAAACAAAATGGTGGCAAAGGGAATGGAGAGGAAAGGATAGATTAAAAAATATTATACAGAAAGAAATGGCATGATTAGTGTAGAATAGATTAAGCAGAAGAAACCAAAAATTATTTTGAAAGTCAAAAGTAACAGAATTTATAGTGTGCCATATTTGTGCAAATTTAGGCCACTACTCAATATAGTATACACTCCTAAAATGAGATATTTTTGAAAATAAAAAATAATCTATATATTTACATTTATACATGTCTGTTACATACATTTATATACACTCATATATAATATGAGGATTTTGGATCATGATTCATGATCTCTCCCTATAGTGTATTCCAATTTTAACTCTATGATTCTATCATATTTAGATGTATACATATACATGATGAAAATTAATAGTAGCTATAGGCCACAATAAGGTTTCTGTCAGTCAAAAATATCACCCTTGGGGGCAGCTAGATGGTGCAGTGGATGGAGCACCGGCCCTGGAGTCAGGAGTACCTGAGTTCAAATCCAGCCTCAGACACTTAACACTTACTAGCTGTGTGACCCTGGGCAAGTCACTTAACCCCAATTGCCTCACTAAAAAAAAAAAAATCACCCTTACTCTCAGTCCCTCGTGAACTTATAAATTCAGAAGAGAGTACATTTTTAAGGAATAGACATTCATTGAGCTCTGAAAAATGTCTTTTAGGATGTTTGGGAAACATGTCAAACTGCTGTCTTTGCTAAGGCAGATTTGGTACAATCATTTGTGTTTCAGGGCATTACTTTCTTCCCCAAAGAAGCCTGTTTTTCTGGTATGAATCGGACAAGGCCAGTTTGGATGAACTGGAGTTTCTCAGACCTGCATGCAATGGTGAGTACCAAATATTTTGAATACGGTCAAGGTAGAACTATTTTGGAGATTTTCCACTGGATGATCAGCCCATTACTAATTGGTTTAAAACATATTATTGAAATGCCATTTAAAAAGTGATGCAATTCTTGATAATTCAATTAAATTCAACAATCATTATGTATACAAGACATCCTACTAGACACAAGGATTATAAAGACAAAATAGGAGAGAGTCCTTGAGTTTCAGAGTGAACAGAGAGTGAACTTACAGTCCACTTTAACTTTGATTTCAAGCTATCAGGAAAAGAAGGAAGGAGAGGAACAGTAAGGGTTGTACACCCCGTATTTAGCCAGTACTTAGCCATTGTTAAACAAAGCCTTGACTACTTAAAAATTATCAGAGTGGCCCTTGGCAATACTGTGAATGGTCCAGCATGCTCAGGGTTCTGAGTTTGTAGCAGTGGCTAGGGTGATAAGGTAGAGGGTGAAGGTAAAACAAAGACATGCCTCTCAGGGCTCCGCTATGTGCTAATGTGGTGATATTTTTGCTAAACTAGGTATGTTCCCCCCTCACCTCTCTGGACTTCAGGCTCTTAATCTATAAAAACAGGAATAATAATGTGTCTTGCCTGGGGCAGCTAGGTGGCGCGGTGGATAAAACACCGGCCCTGGATTCAGGGGTACCTGAGTTCAAATCTGTCCTCAGACACTTAACACTTACTAGCTGTGTGACCCTGGGCAAGTCACTTAACCCCAATTGCCTCACTTTAAAAAAAAAAGAAAAAAAAAAGATAAGCTTTCGCAGAATTGCACTGCTTGGGATCTTTGAAAGTATATGAAATTTCCCAAATGCAATGCAGCCCAGTATCCTCTACTTTTTCAATTCTTGTCCTATTTCATTGTTCATTTGCAATACTT
This sequence comes from Dromiciops gliroides, assembly GCF_019393635.1. Lineage (NCBI taxonomy): Eukaryota > Metazoa > Chordata > Mammalia > Microbiotheria > Microbiotheriidae > Dromiciops > Dromiciops gliroides. The sequence goes on from NC_057862.1 coordinate 165,099,367, forward strand.
ATAAAAGATACCTAGAAGCCAGCCAGCTAGTTAGCTAGGGAGAGAGAGACACAGAGACACACACACACACACACACACACACACACACAGATGGATGAATGGTCCAATAGAATGGTTAAAAAGACTGCCCACCGCACTCCACAATTTAATATAAGGAATAAGCATTTTTCGTCCACTTTGCTTTTCTATTTTTAATAGTTAGGCTAATATTTTTGAGCTTATCAAAGACACTCCTGGCTTGTTTTGTGGCTCAACCATTCTCATAAAGTTTTTTTTGTTGTTGTTTTGTTTTTTGATGAGAAAGTAGGCATTTGGGTAAATGGTTGATTATTTTGTTGTTGTTGCTCTCTATTTCCAACCCTAAATGCTTTTATATTTTCTATTCCTTTAGATTTGTTCCCTCTCTGAGTTATCTTACAAGTTGATCTTTGGGTACCTCTAAAAATATGCCATCTTCAGCAACTATTTTTTTTCCTATAAGGATGTACTAATGTCCATCCATGCTTTCTGATTCATTTTTTTAAGTGCTATTGCTGCCTGATGACATAAATTCAAATCTGGTCTCAGGCACTTACTAGTTTTGTGACCTGGACAAATCACTTAATCCTGTTTGCCTCGGTTTCCTCATAGAAGGAAATGAAAAACCACTCCAGTATCTTAGCCAAGAAAACACAAATGGGATCACAGTTAGACATGACTGAACCAACTCAACAACAACATGAGATACCATCCAAATATAATAATTCCATTACTATGTCTGATAAGAAGAGATCACCAATAGATCTGTTCCATTTCATTGCTATTTGTTGTCCTTCCAATATCAGCTACATATAATCTTCAGATCATTTGGGTCATATTTTTTTGCCAATTTCCCTAATATTCATTTTCCTCTAAACTGCTTTTTGCTATTTTTTTGATGTGATAATTGCTCATCCTTTTCCATAATGCTTCCCAAATGAGTTGAGCATTCTATATTTGGCAAGAAAATCAATTGTTTTTTGTCTGAGGAGTTTTATTGGATCTCTTGGTCTCCAAGTTTTGGCAACTGTTTCAAATTGATTAAAATTCCCTAAGAAATGAAGATAGAGTCAACTGTCACACATTTTCTTTTCTTTCTTTTCTTTTTTTTTGCGGGGCAATGGAGGTTAAGTGACTTACCCAGGGTCACACAGCTAGTAAGTGTCAAGTGTATGAGGCCGGATTTGAACTCAGTTACCCCTGAATCCAGGGCCAGTGCTCTATCCACTGCGCCACCTAGCTGCCCCAACTGTCACACATTTTCAACCTGGGGGCGAGTAACTTGTTTAAACAAACCTGGTTGTAGCTGCTATAATTTCACAGAGTACCTTCTCATTTTTATTCTTTCTTCTAATTTTGTATTTATTTTGATTTGACTGCTGACTCTAAAATGACTGCTTTATTGATAAGAGGTCATTTTTTTCCTCCTTCAATACAATTCCATTTTTTGTGATATTGTTTGATGTTAACTTCATGAACTATCTTCCAATGGTGTTCTCAACGCAAGTATTTATCATGTTTAGGCGTGAGACTTCTGATTAATCCACAGGCCTTTGCTCCCTTATTTATTGATCCCTAATCATATTTTTCCAGTAATTTTCACCATTTTTCCATGTGCCCACTTTCACATTGAAATCACCCAGGTACAAAGGTATAGATTACATTAGTTTGGAGCATCTTATATAGCCTAAGAACTAAGAGAATATTAATCCCTTGTCCCCTTTTGTGCCTCATCAAAAAAAAAGGGGGGGGTTATTAAGGACAATGCGCCATTTTATGTTTTCTTCTCATCATTATGGCCAGAAATTCAAATTCACTACTTACCTTGGGACCAAACTTCTAGTGATGAGCTTCTCCATTTGTACAAACCTCTCTCTCTCTCTCTCTCTCTCTCTCTCTCTCTCTCTCTCTCTCTCTCTCTCTCTCTCTCTCTCTCTCTCTCTCCCCTCCTTCCTTCCCTTCCTACCTCCCTTTCTCTCTCCCTCTATCTTGCTCCCTTTCTTACTTTCATGCTCTCTTACTCTCTCTTGCTTTTGTTTTCTCTCTTTCTTGCTCACTCTCTTTGGCTCTCTTACACAAACACACACACACTATTGCTCTGGTTGTGAATCCACTTGTGCGATCTAAATGCACCCTTTTCCAATAAGACAATCACATGTAGCATCTGCCAAGGCTTATTTGATATTCCCAGATCCTATAATTATTCTATGTAGGACCATGCATCTGTGTAGTCTCTCTGGCCAGGCACAGATTTGGGAATACCTGTCTTACCATGCTCCTTTAAGTTTCATATCATGCTTCCAGGCTTTCCCTGCTCCAAGCAATTTTGTTTGTTTCTTTCTTTCTCTCTGTCTCTCACTCACTTTCCTTCTTTCCTTCTTTCTTTCTTTCTTTCTTTCTTTCTTTCTTTCTTTCTTTCTTTCTTTCTTTCTTTCTTTCTTTCTTTCTTTCTTTCTTTCTTTCTTTCTTTCTTCTTTCCTTCCTTCCTTCCTTCCTTCCTTCCTTCCTTCCTTCCTTCCTTCCTTCCTTCCTTCCTTCCTTCCTTCCTTCCTTCCTTCCTTCCTTCCTTCCTTCCTTCTTTCTTTCTTTCTTTCTTTCTTTCTTTCTTTCTTTCTTTCTTTCTTTCTTTCTTTCTTTCTTTCTTTCTTTCTTTCTTTCTGGGGCAATGAGGGTTAAGTGACTTGTCCAGGGTCATACAGCTAGTAAGTGTCAAGTGTCTGAGGCCGAATTTGAACTCAGGTCCTCCTGAATCAAGGGCTGGTGCTTTATCCACTGGGCCACCTAGCTGCCCCCTAGAATTATTTTTGATAGGATTTGATGCTCACAACAACCCTGTGAGGTAGTTGCTATTATTATAATAAGTTTACAGATGAGTAAACTGAGATTAACAAAAGGTTAAGTGACTATAGAACTAATAAGTATCTGAGGCAGTATTTGAACTCAGATCTCCCCTAATCTGGGTTTCAAGTTCAGAACTTTCTCATCCCCACTGTATGATATCAGAGAAGCACTTTAGTGAAAGAAATATCTTTATACAGACCAATTAGAAATTATGAAAAAAGCAATAATTTTTAAATAATAAGGTATAACAAATAAATGATTATAGAGTAGAGCAAATAATCTCTACGGACCCTTCTAGTACTTTTGTTCTTTGAATCTCTGAATACTGTCTCTGGGAATAACAGAGTGGGCCTGGGTACAGAGAAGGCAGAAGGAAATCCTGGCCTCATTCAGAAGTGAGGTGCTAGCAATATGTATGAAAGTGGGCAAGCCTGTGGTTCTGTCTCAGGCCCATAACGAGCATGAGAAGCAAGGGCTCAGGCTCCAAGACCAAGGCATAGAAGGGAAATCTTCCCAGTTCTTGCTAGCCCTGTCACCTGTGAGTGGGATACCCTCTGCCTGACACTATAATTCTTCTTCTGAACAGTTCAGAGATTGTTTAAGGAGAGAATACTGAGCCTTTGTGTGGAAAGGGAGTGTCTTGTGAAGACCCAGCAGGTAGAGAACCCATCTCCTAGAAAAACACTCCCTTGTGCCCTCTATACCAGTCCCAGGAATTGCTGTAACTTTATCATTAAAATGACAGTATGTATTAACAGTCCTCAGGCCTGCCAAGTCTTTTTGTGCCTGGCACTTCTATCACTGTGTTTATGAGTGTTTACTCATAGGCCATAGCAACTTGAAGGTTAAAGATTATGCATTTGCAGAGGTCAGGGTCACTTCAGGAGCTAATCACTTCAGGCTCAGTCCGCTGCATTCTAGTTAGTGTGGAGTTATCCTTTTTCCTTTGTGCCTAATACAGTTTGTACACAGTAGGAGCTTAATAAATGTTTGTTGAATTGATTCAAACTAAAATCAGTTCAGAAGGTGACCAATAAGAACATTCCTTTTGGAAGGGCAGCAGATTTTTTGAATCCCTACTGTGATGGAGTTTCTCTATCTTTTTGGGGAGGTGGTTTTCATTTTTGAAAGTAGCCCAGAGTAATTCAGAATCAATTGCCCTAAATAAGGAAGGTGATCAAGTTTGGTTATATGGTTGGATATAGGCACCTAGGTAGGGCAGTAGATGGAGTGCCAGGCCTGGAGTCAGGAAGACCTGAATTCAAATCTGTTCTCTGACATTTCCTAGCTGTGTGACCCTGAGCAAGTCACTTAACCCATATTTGCTTCAGTTTTATCATCTGTAAATTGGGGATAATAATAATACCTACCTCCCAGGCAAACCACTCCAGTATCTTTGCCAAGAAAACTCCAAACAGGGGTCACAAAAAGTTGGACATATCTGAAAAACAACAATTCAAATAGTGTCTATCCCATTGTTGACTTTTGATTGGACCTGTGATTTCATCAGTGTTGGGAGCTCCTCATGAGTTTATATTCCTCTGCTCATGTAAAGATGCAGAAATTTTCTCTTAAAGACTTCCTTTAGAGCAAAGCTTCTTAAACTGTAGATCACAACCCCACATGGGACTGGGTAACTGAATGCAGGGGTCAAGAAAAAATTGGCAACAGTAAAAGGTTGTGTATACCTATTTTATATACCTATGTACCCAGGGTCGTGTAAATTTTCTCAGGCAAATAGGGGTCGGGGTTGGGGAAAAAAGTTTAAGAAGCCCTACACTAGACCACTGAAAACTTAAGGGACTTGCTCACACAGACCGTGTGTACCAGAAGTATGAATCCAAGTCTTCCTGATTCTGAGGTCTGCCAGTCAGGCTGCCCCTCACACAGGTGGTGGCTAATCATCACTTCTTTAATTGAATTGAATCACTGATTGTCTTGTGTGGTTTATAAAGTGACTCTGAAGGAAGTATCAGAAGGGAAATTCCTAACCAACAAGCCCTATCATGGACTCACAAGGTGAATACTTAGAAAGGAAATGTTCACTTGGATGCATGAGTTTGGGTACATTTTTTTAGAAAATCTGTCTCTCTCCATCTGTTTCACTCTTCGTCTCTCTGTCTGTCTTACTCTTTGTCTTTATGTCTGTCTGCCTCTGTCTCTCTAACTCTCTTTCCAGTTAACCTCCCCAACTGTCCCCACATTAATTGACATGACCGCTTTAAAATAAAAAATCCACAAATCTTGGCAGACGATCAAGCTTGAGACGTAGACAGAAACTCAAAGTAAGGCATATAGTTTTGTTTTGTTTTTAAATCTGATTTTTTTTTTTGGTGGATGAGGGCTTGAGGGGCCAAGTTCTCCTATTTTTTTGTGTGTGTGGTGAATGTGCATCCATTGCTGCTGAAAAGAGGAGTTTTCCAAACTTGATTCTGCTCAGTTCCAAGAAGAACATTTTTCGACAGTGGCACCACAAGAGTCCAAACCTAACTGCTATAGCCACCACCGATCAATCTTCTGTAGCCTTGTTACCCAGGCTTCTTTGAGACTGAGTTGTTATTGAACTAAGTCTAAGTCTAAGTAATTAATCTTCCCCACCCTGCAGCCCTTGCACGCAGGCAGCCTCCAGTGAGGCCGACAGAGGTGCTGCAGATTAGTTGTTTAAATGGAGACGGGAAAGTTGATAGCACTAACAAGGAAAGTCGGGCTAATGAAATAAGTTACCCCATGATGAATGCTATTAGGAAGCAGAAGGAAGGGGTTAATTATTGTTCCTGCCATGATTTGTTATTACTTGATCAACTTAATGGTTATGAGTAAGAGTTTAATGTACAAATTCCTGTTTATTTGGGGAAAATGCATTTTTTAAGGCTCCTAGATAATGAGCCATTTTGCAAATAATTGGGTAGCATGAGGATAGCATAGAGTTAAATGAAGAACTCAAAAATATCAAGTAAACTGACAGATATTCAATAGCAATTAATTTTTTTAACCACAAGTTCAGATATGGTAATGGAAACAATAGCAAACCGTAGCATCCAGTGAAATCATTTTTCATGGAAAGTAGAGACAGAGGTGTAAATCCACAGATCTCCAGCTCCAGGATTGTGGGTTTTTATTTTGTTTTGTTCTAGTTTATTATTTTCAAATTAATCTAATACATGGTGAATTTAAATGAAATAATTTCCCTCAAATTTGATTGTTTTTTTTCTTTGAACATGTTTACTATGATAATTCAGCCATCTCCAGTGGCTGAATTATCTCTACTAAATATAACAACTGTGCAATACACTTTCATTAAGGTCCAAATGGGGCTGATAGAGTGTGGCTCGGACATTAGGTGGACCATATGGAAGTTTCATTGACATTTCTTTCATGAATGAAATTTGTTTCTGTGTCAAAAAAGAGAGTAGAAAATAAAGAAACAAGGAATACTTGTTAAATATGTGTTATATGTTATGTCTGTAACATATAATGTATATAATACTGTTAAGGGCTAAAATTCTAGCTAGTCTGTCTAAAATATCTAATGAGTGGCCGCCAATAAATTATAAGCTTTAGCAAGAGTTAGGCTTTTAAGAATTTATTAAGGAAAATAAGAATTTGGTAAAGAGAGAGAGAAAGGTCTAGCTTCATCTATCTATTAAAAGGAGAGAGCATTCCTAGCTCTGCTCTCCGCCAGAGTCCACACAAAAGAGAGAGAATCAGAGCACCAGGCTCTCCCTTCTTCCTCCCACAAGCAAACGCCACTTCTTGATACCAAAGAAAAGACGTATGGTCTTGCCCTAAGAGACCTTCTCCTCATGGTGGAGCTTTCCTACAGTAAGTCTCCAGAAAGTGATGTCATTCCAATCATTACAATACACAAATATGCTTTAAAAACTAATATTTGGGGCAGCTAGGTGGCGCAGTGGATAGAGCAATGGCCCTGGAGTCAGGAGTACCTGAGTTCAAATCTGGCCTCAGACACTTAACACTTACTAGCTGTGTGACCCTGGACAAATCACTTAACCCCAATGGCCTCACTAAAAAAAAACAAAAACAAAACCCAAAACAAACAAACTAATATTTGATTAGAGGAAGTCTGGGTCTGCATGTAGCCACTGATCAAGCAGTTATCAGTTCATTCATTCTAGGGGACCATCCCAATCACTAATTTCTGCTCACCTGACCAGTGGCTAAAGCCTTGGGCCAACTTATTTTTGTTCTGATGCTTTCATAATATCAGCTTTGCTCAGGGATACCCTATCCTGTGTTTTTATTGTAATCATTTTCATCACCAGTGCCCTGTGGCAAAGAACTTTAAATATATGATCTCATTTGACTCTTATAACAATTATGTAAGTAAGGCATCACAGGTAATTTTAGCTCCACTTTGAAGATGAAAGACTAAGTCCAGATAAGAAATATATCTTGCCCATCATCATACAGTTTGACAGAGTCAGGATTTGAACCCAAGTCTTTCTGATGTCAATTCTGGCATCCTCCTCCTTTTAGTTATTTGCAGTTTTAAAATATGTGCCAGTTTCTTGGCGTTGCATTAAAACTGGTAAATATAATCATTTTGCAAATTAAAATATCCTAAATTCAATCTCTGGTGCCCTAAAATTTCTAATTCATTTCTGAAGTTTATTAGCAAGGATTAGTGAGTGTATAATCAGGCTCATTAATAGCTACTATAACTAATGTAGTCAGGCTAATGGGGGCTTTAGAGGCTATCCCAGTGAGCATGCCCTCAGAGTTCTCCTAGAAACTTTTGGGAACTTCAAGGACAAGGTGACTCATTACTTGGGCTCTGGAAGTAATGAAACTCTTGGTTTCTCCAATAAGATGGTCCAGAACTGAAAGGAATTTTGAGTGATTTAGAATACTATAATAGCCCCTGATTGATCCCTTGGTTGGTGACTCACATCATGATTATTGCAGAATGAAGGCAAGATGCTGCTTCTGATAATGTTAGCCAAGGGCCCCAAGGCACTAATTTTATTGCTTGTGTGGTGATAAGGAACCCCAAACTGATTTTGTTCTTTGTTCCTGTCCAATTGAAAGCTTTAGACTAGATATATACAAAGCAAAATAATGTGATCTGTGAAACTATGGAATCTTAGTGTTGGAAGGAGCCTTAAATGTCTTCTTAAAGGCAGCTAGGAGGCATAGTGGATTGAGCACTGGGCCTGGAGTCAGGAGGACCTGAATTCAAGATACTTACTAGCTGTGTCATCCTGAGAAAGTCATTTAACCTCCCTTTTCCTCAGTTTCCTCAACTGTAAAATGGGCATAATAATAGGACTCACTTTTGAGGGTTGTTGTAAGGATCAGATGAGATTTTTGTGAAGCACTTAGCACAGTGTCTGGCACATAGTAGGCACTTATGGGGGCACTTAACCCTCATTGCCCAACAACAACAACAACAACAACAAACCAAAAACCAAAAAAACCAAAACAAAAACCCATAGTAGGCACTTATTAAAGTTCTTGTCTTCTTTCCTCCTTTATCTTATCTAAATTTCTTTCTTTTTTTTTCTTTTTGAGGGGCAATGAGGGTTAAGTGACCTGCCCAGGGTCACACAGTTAGTAAGTATCAAGTGTCTGAGTCCGGATTTGAACTCAGGTCCTCCTGAATCAAGGGCAGGTACTTTATCCACTGCACCACCTAGCTGCCCCTATCTTATCTAACTGTCAACCTCCTCCTGGAATCTTTTCCATAGTATCTTTTGCTTCCAAAGATACGTCTAAAGTCTCTCTCCATCCTGATCTATCCACCAGTCAACTGTCAACTTGATTTTCTTAAAATACAAGTCTGACTGTATAACCACCACCCCCACCACCACCCTTTTTTAAAGGACACCAGTGGGTCCATGTTACCTTCAGGATCAAATATAAAATCCTGTTTGGCTTTCAGAGCCCTTCAAACCTGATCTCTTCCTACCACTCCAGTCTTCTTACACCTTATATGTTCTGATCCAGTGAAAATGACATTGACCTCTTTGCTTTTCCTCACAGAAGACACTCTATCTTTCTATTCCAAGTATTTTCACTGGTTTGTGCTCCACGCTCAGAATACTCTCCTTCCTCATCCGTACCTCCTGGCTTCCCTCAAGTCTCAGCCAAAGTTCTATCTTCTGCAAGAAATCTTTCCTGGGACACGATATGGAAAAATTGGAACACTAATGTATTGTTGGTGGAGTTGTGAATTGATCCAACCATTCTGGAGATCAATTTGGAACTATGCCCAAAGGGTTAAAAAAACTGAATAACCTTTGATCCAGCAATACCACTAGTAGATCTGTATTGCAAAGAAACCATAAAAAAGGGAAAAGGACCCACATGTACAAAAATATTTATAGTTGCTTTTTTGTAGTGGCAAAGAATTAGAAATTGTGGGGACGCTCATCAATTGGGGAATAGCTGAAGAAGTTGTTATATAAGAATGTAATGTATTGTGCTATAAGAAATGATTAGCAGATCTCAGAAAAACCTAGACTTACATGAACTGATGCTTAGTGAAGTGAGCAGAACCAAGAGAGCATCATACACAGTAACAGCAACCCTGTCCAACGATTAACTATGATAGACTTAGCTCTTCTCAGCAATACAAAAGTTCAAGACATTTCCAAAAGACTTATGATGGAAAATGCTATCCATATCCAGGAAAAGAAGTATGGAGTCTGAATGCAAATTGAAGCATACTATTTTCACTTTTGTTGTTTCTTTGTTTTTTCTTTCTTGTGTTTTTTTTCCTTTTGTTTTGATTCTTCTTTCATAGCATGACTAATGTGGGAATATGTTCAATGTGATTGTAAACATATAACCTATATCAGATTGCTTTCTGTCTTGAGGAACGGGGGAAAGGGGGGAAGGAAGGAGGGAGAAAAAATTTGGAACTCAAAATCTTACAAAAATAAATGCTGAAAACTATCTTTACATGTAATTGGGGGAAAATACTATTATATGAAAAAGAAATCTTTCCTGTTTCCCATTATTGCTAGTGACTTCCTTCTGAAATTGTTCACACACAAACACACACACATATACTATGTATGCTTGATGTAGCTTGTTTATACATTTGTTCTTGTTCAATCATGTTCAGTTCTTCATGATCCCATGTACCATGCATACCAGGTCCTTCTATCCTCCACTCTCTCAAAGTCTGTCCCTGTTCATGTTTGTTGTTTCCATGACACTACCTGTCCATTTTATCCTCTGCTGTTTCCTTTTCCTTTCGCTGTCAGTCTTTCCCAACATCATGGTCTTTTCCAATGAGTCCTGTTTCCTCATTATTTGTTCAAAGTACTTAAGTTTATGTTTATGCATAGTTGTTTTTATATATTGGCTCCCTCATTAGGGTGTAAACTCTCAGTATGCCCTAAAACAAACTGTTTGGCACTTACTAGGTATTTAATAAATGCTAGTTTCCTGACTGCTGAAACTCACTGTTTTGTGAGATAGCCTATTCCACAAGGCTGGACACTTTTGACAAGAAGTTCTTTATACTGAGCCAAATTTCTCTCCAAATGACTTCTATTTTCCCAATCTCTGTCCCACAAATATTATCTAGGCCCCTCTTCCCAATCCCCACATTCCTAAGAGATAAAGCAAGATAGAAACATGTCCCAGAAACAATAATGAAGCTTTTGCTTATGAGTAGGAAAGACCTATTTGTAATCAACCTGTAAGCAGAACTCTTCTTAATATTGTAGGAAAAAATAAATATCACAAAAGGATGTGATCATTTCCCAAGGTATTTCCAAGCTACTATTGCTACCAACCATATTCACTGGTTTATATCTGATGAATAATTTATTAGAATGATAGAATGGAAGGATCTCAGAGGCCAGCTAGTCATGGAATCAGAGAATTTAAGAGTTGAAAGGGACTGAGAAATCCATTTAGTCGAATCTATACCTGAAAGGATTTACCATCATAGATAACTAACAAATGATCATCCTACTGGGAACCCACTTCTTGAAGCAGTCCCCTCCACTTCTGGATAGTTTGATTTCTTGGGAATTTTTCCTGATATCAAATCTAAATCAGTCTCTTTGCAATTACTTTATTTTGGGGGGGAGGGGGCAGGGCAATGAGGGTTAACTGACTTGCCCAGGGTCACACAGCTAGTAAGTGTCAAGTGTCTGAGGCTGGATTTGAACTCAAGTTCTCCTGAATCCAGGGCTGGTGCTTTATCCACTGCGCCACCTAGCTGCATCATCAACTATCTTTTTAATGATTATATTCTAGAATTTTCCCAGGAATCAGTCAATTTCAGTCTCCTACACATTGTAATCTTATCATCACTTTTTTGAAAACTGGGAGATTTGCCAACGATCTGTTGATTACCAAATCTAAAGGATATTTCTCAGTCCTCATCCTTCTTAACCTCTCTGAAGCCTTTGACACTGTCAATCACCCTCCGTGAGTCTTTTCTGTTCCAGGCTAAGCATTCCTAATCTTTTCACCTGATTCTCATGTGGCATGAACTTGAGGGCCTTTTCTAAAATGTTTGCCTTCCTCTGGATAACTTCCAGATTATCAAGGACTTTCCCAAAAATGCATCTTCCAGAACTGAACAAGGTCCTCTAGATGTGTTCTGATGCAGACATAGTACTGTGAGACTATCATCTAGTTCTAGGAGCCACGCCTCCCTTTAAAAAGACAAATATTCATTTTATTCCCTTTATTCTTTATGTAGCACTGTGACCAATCAGACTACATATTTTTTAAATTTATTTTTATTTTCAATTTAAGAAATATCAACTAAAGTGGGCATTTCCATATACACAGTAGAAAAAAACCCAAGAGGAATATGTATGTATAACTATGTACAAATTTCTATTTCATCATGGCCTCTGTATTCTGTATGACCATAAATAATTGTATCAAAGACAAGTAGACAGCAAAGAGTTTTCTAAAAGTGACAGGGTGGCATAGGTGCATAAATACCATTTATAATGCCATTAATAGTCCTGAGAGATTCCAAAGGGTTTTACAACCTATAGTACTCTGGGCTTAGCAAAAGCAATTCCTGTAAGATTACAGGTATTGCTGCATACAGTAGATTTAAAACAGCAATGGCTTCCTTGTTTCTAAATAATCCCCTAGGAAACAGTTTAGTCTAGACCATTATCTTGATAGTTCATAATTAGGTTCAATAATAAAGCTTGTTTTGCTGACCTAGGTCAGATCCCAGTGTCCACCGCATCTGGGCACAGTGACCTTGCTTTGAGAGCGTATTGTTAGAAAATCCATTATTATCATCCCATACACTTCAGAGAAGTGGCTGTTTTGTGAATTGATGGTGTGATGTTGCCACTTTAGATAAAAGAGTCCATGAATTATTGACTTAATGAGTTAATGTTGCTTGATTTCACAACAAAGTCTTTACAGTCTCGATGCTATTTACCGAACACATAATCACAGCATATGAAGGAAAGCACAGATAATAGGCTGCCTGGTGCATTTATGAGCCACAGCAAATTAAAAAAAAAAAGGTGAAGGGAATGCACTTCATGGAAATTTTTGTTTCTCCTTGGAAGATGTGACGCCTTCAGAATTATATCTAATTCATGTCTAAGGAAGTGATGAACAGTGAACTCTGCTGCCTTCCTTCAGGTTATATTTTTTCCCCATGGGAACTTTTCATGGACTGGTTACTTGCCTTTTCCCTTCTCCCAAATCCTTTTTAGAGGACAGGGTGAGGCATGAAGATCTAGGTAATCACAGCTGCCATGTAGTTGTTCCTAAGGTTTCATGCAAGGCCATGGAGCTCAAATAAAGAAGGATAGTGAACTTTATTGAAGCTTAGTAGCCATCTATTTGTCTAAAACTAAACCTCATAGTAGAATACACTGATATTTTTCGCATTGAAAAAAAAAATGGGCAGCACGGTAGAGCAGAAAGAGTACTGAGCTTAGAGTCAGAGAACCCAAGTTCGAATCCTGTCTCAGATGTTTACTAGTTATGTAACTCCACATTCTAAGGTGCAATCCCAGACACTGAGACAGAACAATAGAAAGAAAACTGGATCTGGAGTCAGAACACTTGTTACTACTTATGTGACCTTTCCCAAATCACTGAACCTCTCTAGGCCTCACTTTCTTCTTCAAATTGAGGGTATTAGACGATGGCCTCTGATATTTCTTTCAGCTCTAAATAAATTATCCAAGTTGTTCAATCCCTCAGAGATTCTGTTTCCTTACCTGCAAAAAAGGAAGTACTAATATTGACAGTATTTACCTGGCAGGATGGTTGTGAGGAAAGTCCAGAGGTAAATTTTAAGGTGTTAAGTAAATCTGCATTTTTACTATGAAAGTAATACTAATACCTTGCATTTGAACATACATTTTTAAGTCTGGGCATAAAAAAGTAGGGGAATATATTCTATTTAATTCAACTGAATTCAACAAGCAGTGATTAAATGTCTACTATGTGAAGGGCATGTGGCACAGTGCTGGCAACACAAAACCAAAAACTGAAGTAGTCCCTGTTCTCAGGGACCCTGCATTCTAATCATGGTAATTTATCCTTCCTTCCTTTGCAGAATGACATATGAACAGGTAGCTAGGTGGTGCAGTGGATAGAGCACCAGTCCTGGAGTCAGGAAAACCTGAGTACAAAATGTGTCTTCAGACAGTACTGTGTGTCCCTGGGCAAGTCACTTCACCTTGTTTGCTTCAGTTTCCTCATCTGTAAAATGAGCTGGAGAAGGAAATGACAAACCACTCCAGTATCTTTATCAAGAAAATTCCAGAAGGGGTCATGAAGAATCAGACAGAACTGAAAAAATGACTGAGCAACAAAAAAAAAAATAAGTGTCAGAATGACACTAATGAAAAACCCAGGAAAATGTGGCTTCATGTTATTCCTCTGCAATATTGGCTATGTGACCTTTGGAAAGTCTTTTAACTCCTTATTGTACTAGGCGTTAATCTAGGACTGTAGGTAGACTATCACTCTGAACTGGAAAAGAGAGTTTTCTCACCAGGGAGATCACAGGTCCAGTCCCTATCCCAGTATGGATGGCCAGAATGAGTCAGATCAGGGTAACTTTTTCCACTCATGACCCCTTTTCACCTGAGAAATTTTTACAGGACTCTGGGTATTTAGGTATATAAAACAGGTATACATAATCTTTTACTGTTGCCATTGTTAACAACCCCCACATTCAGTTACATAACCCCATATGGGGTCAGAAAAAACAGTTAAAGAAGCTAGGAACTAGATGACCTGTCCAGTATAAAATAGTGATAGTCAGCCAACCAACAATCCCATGTAAATATCGAGTGGACAGATATCTTTTTAAGCCATATGATGCCAAATATATGGAGACTCATTGCAAATTCACTTTGATTCTTCATGTGACAAATTCACCACCAAGCTGAATGTACCATTTATTTTCAATCTGTTCCAAATGGTGCCAATCAATGAAATTGAATGATTTTTTTTTTATTCTTAACACTCTTCTATCTGGCCCATGAAATCACTGAATCAGTATGGCTGCTTTAACACCATCCTCATACTTATGATTGGCATACCCCTGGTAGAGGACTAAAGATCCACGGCTATCTTCTACAGAGATAGAGTGTTATTGTGGAAAGACCCCTGGATTAGGAGCCAGAAACTTGGGTTCTTCCAATAAGTATCTGTGTGACCTTGGGTAAGTCACTCCTGCTATCTGGGCCTCAGTTTCTTTATCTGTGAAGTGTGTGTATGTGCAGACAGTCTCTAAGGTACCATATGACTCTAAAGATCTATGACTTATTCTTGTAACCTTTTTAATATTGGCATCTGTAGCCGCTGAATTTTCCCCTTGATGTTGAAAATTGTGGTTTTCTGGCTCTTTTTCAACCTCAGAAGAACCCTTATGTGGTATAATTTTCTATGTCTTTTGAAACTTGGCCTCAGAGAAGGCAAGGAGCCAATAAATTCCAACTGGTTGGGGAGGGTGAAGTGTTTAATCATTATGAAGATGTTAATGAGGGATTGGGCAACCAGGGAGCATGTTATTTCATAGCACAGAGCTATTCAAGCTATTACTCACCTACTGGGCTGGTAGGATAGCTCACCTATACAGCAGTTTCCTTACCCCAGACTACCCATTATTTGTGGCCCTCCATAGAAGAGCATAAGATATGCCACCGTCCAGTCGTCATGAAGCCCAACATTGTGACTGGTCATCATGGCCAGGGTAGTACAATGGAAAGAATGATGGATCTGTATAGAGTCTAACATAAATGGGTTCAATTCCCAACTCTGCCACTAAATACCTAAATGACCTTGGATAAGTTATTTAAGCTCTTAGGGACTCAGTTTCCTTACAGCAAAATGAGGGAATTGGACTAGTTGGCTTCTAAGATCATCTAACTCTAATCATCATCTAATAATCTATCATCATCATATTTTATATATGATAGGAACATTAATGGTTTGGGAAAGATCAGAGATTTCCTCTCTGATGTCAGCCTCAAAAATTAAACAGTCGGGGCAGCTAGGTGGCACAGTGGATAGAGCACCGGCCCTGGAGTCAGGAGTACCTGGGTTCAAATCCGGCCTCAGACACTTAACACTTACTAGCTGTGTGACCCTGGGCAAGTCACTTAACCCCAATTGCCTCACTAAAAAAAAAATAGTCTACCTTTTAGGAGGAGGTGAGTTTACTTTCTTAGGTTATTTTTTCCTGGAGCACATTTGTTTATTCAGAGCAAATCAGTTTATGAGTGTATTATGTGTAATCTTTCCCTACATTCAATATGATTTTTTTCAGTTATTCACTTCATAGTATTGTAAAAATAACACCAAAATTAGAGTTAGAAGATCTAAGTTTGAATCCATCTCTGCCACATATGATTTGTGTGGACATTGGACAAGTCACTAAACCTCCTTTGTCCCCAATTTCTTTCTTTGTAAAATGAAGGTATTGGATTGGATGATCTCTAATGTCCTTTCTAGCTCTAAATATCAAGACCCTAAACGTATCTGCTGCTTTTCTGCTTAGTAACAAAGCTTTTGAATACATTTATAGCCTTTCTCCCCAGCAGCTTAGCATTTCCTAATCGAGAGGGTTTAATGCTGTTTCTGTGTAGCCTTCGAGGTTTTGTGGTGTACTTCTAAATTATTCAATAACAATGTTAACTAAAACCATTTCTAACACCAATAGCTAGAGAATCCCACTTTGAATATTTTTCCATTGGAAGAAGCTCATAGTTATCTCTACCCTAAAACTATTACAAGACTCTCCTCAACGTGATGATTTTTAATAGCATTTGACAGAGGTATAACCAGGGTGGAATGACAGGAACTTTTTCCCAGGGTGGCAAACTTGGAGAACATTGACACTTCAGTAAGCATAGAAACAATGATGCCGTTGTATCTATTTTAAGTAAATATTCTTGATAGCTAGGAGATATGGCACTCTATTTTTCATACCTCTAGATAATTATTTCCTTTGGTCCTCCCTGGGAACTGTTCCGGGGTGACTCTTGGATGCTTACCAGATTATAAAATGTCAAGCAGAATGAAACAGAGGAAAGCCACAGATATTGGAGTTTACTGAAGCCACCTTGAACTGGTTAGAAAGAACCAATTTTGACATTTTCTGTGAGAGCATTTACACTTCAGAAATTGGCAAACACTACAAATCAGAGTGTGATTTATTGTTTTGTAAATTGTCTAGGGAAATGTTAGAGCAGTTAGGTAACAAAGTGGCTAGTGTCAGGCCAGGAATCAGTTGGAATCTGGCCTCAGGCACTTACTAGCTGTGTGTCCCTGAGTAAGTCACATAACCCTACTTGCCTCAGTTTCCTCATCTGTAAAATGATCTGGAGAAGGAAATGGGAAACCACTCCAGTATCTTTGACAAGAAAACCCCCAATTCAGACACAACTGAACAAGAGCAGATTGTCTAGACTTAAGAAATTAGTAAAGGAAAAAATGTTAATGACGCAGATTAAATTTGAAAGTGTGTCTTTTTTTTTTGTTTTTTGTTTTTTTGAAGAGAGCAGGTTGTTAAAACTTCATCACATCACTGGATATCAAGCAATTCATTTCCTCATTCTTCTGTGCACAAATACCATGTTTCTCTTCCCTTGTAACTCTTTTATTCATGATGTTTCTCCCAGCAAGAATAGCCTCCTTGTTCCTATAACTCTCTACTAATCTAAATCCTATTCATCCCATATGACCCAGCTCAAGTACTACCTTCTTTACAAAACCTGCCCCATTTAAAGTCACCCACAATGAACTCTGAATACGTGGCATTTAAAGTTTATGCCCTGCATTTGGATACAATAATTTATTTCCTTTTATTGCTATTTAATTGTTTTATGTATCTATATATTTTTATCTCAATTAATATTGAGTTTAAATTTGGCATTACGTACTTGTTTTGTAAGAACCCAACCCAACACCCCTCCTGCCTCCCATGTCTCTTATCACCTTTCTGAGTCCATAGGGGTTAGCCAATTTTCTGAGTTATATTTAATTTACTTAATAAATTCCAAGCTAAACTAAAAACAAATCATATACCTCTTTAGTTGAGATAAAACAACCCCATGATCTATGGCTTATGCCTTTTTTTTTTTGGTCAGGACTTATGATTTCATTGACGTACTGTAACCCCTCTATCAATGCAGATAGGAAAATAGAAGAAAAAAAAACAGAGAAAAAAATCTATCACATATGAAGCTTTGAAAGTTATTTTATAGGGGCAGCTAGGTGGCGCAATGGATAGAGCACTGGCCCTGGATTCAGGAGGACCTGAGTTCAAATGCGGCCTTAGACACTTAACACTTACTAGCTGTGTGACCCTGGGCAAGTCACTTAACCCCAATTGCCTCAAAAAAAGTTATTTTACAAATATTAACTTCTTTTGTTCTCACAACTTTGGGAGATGTGTGCTGTTTATTATTAACAGTTATTATTTATGATTATTAACATTTTACAGATGAGGAAATTGAAATAAATAGAAATTAAATGACTTGCTCTGGGTCACATAGCTAATAAGTAAGATTTGAAGTCAGATCTTCTTGAGTCCAGGTTCAGCATGCTATCTACCACAATACCTAGCTGTTCCACATAGTACCTGTTATGCAATTTAACAGTTAAGGACTGTTGCCTGGGACATGGAAGGGCTAAGTGACTTACTCATGTTCACAAAGCCAGGCATGTCAGAGGCAGGGTTTTCTTGTCTCTAAGGCTTCTTTCCTATCTAGTACACCACACTGCCTCTCTTCTGCCTTAACCAAAGTTATTACAAATTTGTTTGGTTTTACTCCTTTAAGACCAACCTTTAATATGATCATTTTTGTTGCCTTTTTTTTCCCTTGATGTTTCATTATTATGCATAATGCATTCATTCAAGGGCAGCCTTTCCTGCAATTTATGTCTCTTTATTACTCAGCAATTCCTCAGTATTTAACCTCACATGTTTCCAGTTAGTGTCCTATATTTACACTTGCATGGGACAGAAAAGTCTGTCTTTAGTTTAACACAGTAAACAGTCCAGAGAGGGGTTGAAAGGAGAGTGTGCCTTGGGTGGATTCTCTCCTTCCTGATCAATTCCTCTCACTCCCATAGCAAAAGCCAATGCTACTGTCTGCTTTTCAAAGTTTATTTCAGTTCTTAACTAGAATGCCTAACCCTCTGCTTTGTGACACACCCAGTTCCTCTGTTTTGCTCTGCCTGAACTATTTTTCTTTTAGTCAGTGCCATTTCCTAAAGGGTGACATTCTGTTCCCTTCTTAAATTTCATTCCTCTCCCTTCCCCCCACCCAACCTTCCCCTCTCCCCAAAGCCAATGTCTCCTAAACCCTCACCTAGCCTAGCTCTCCAGCTCTTTGTTTGTCTCAAATTGTTCTGCTGCTGCTGCCCTAAGGCAAGAAGATCTTTGGGGCAGGGACTTGGTTTGGCATTTGGCACAATTTCATTTACTGAACATCTCTATGTACATTTATGGTGCCATAGAACTAATAATAAAAATAAGAAAGCCTAGGGCATATTTTTTTATTGTCAGCTCTATTGCTATTGTGGGGGTTGGGGAAGGGGAAAGATGGTGTATACAGGAACATTATTGGTCTTGCCAATAAAAATCACACCATTGATCAAGGAGTTTCTTTGCCCAGCCACATCCCTAGCTGAATGTGGTCCTCAGTTGTAGCCCCGTTGCCTTTTATAGATGTAGCATGGCATTGTTTCTAGCATCCCCAATTTTTCTTTAAACAAGGAGAGCAAACTGAAAAGAAGGTTTTTGTACTTGGTGGCAAAAGCCACCTAAATTGTCTCTGCTCCTATTTTTCAACTGACATGTTTGCCACATCTATATGTGACTCCAAAACCAGATGGTGGCACGGCTAACACTTTCCCATTGCTCCCAATTCATGAAAATGACACAGATATCCTGAGATTTATCTACTGTACAGTAATCCATATTGCTAGTTATGTCCTGGAACAGTGCTCTGAATGGGCTGCTTCCCCCATCTGTCCTCATCCCAACCTCCTCCTCATCATTTTTCTACGTACAAATATAGATTAGGATGAGATATTTCCTTAAATTACAGACCTAGTCAAGGCAACCCCATCAGCAAATTACTAAGATCCTTTAATTACTACATGCAAATATTTTAACACTTCAAAGAAAAATAGTGAAGTGATTCTATGGCCATGGATGTCTTGGAGATCCATAATTTCAATCACAAATATCGTCAGTTGTATTGAAATTGGAAAGGAAATAAATTGTTCTCTTTCATGCTAGAAGATTCTCCATGATTTCAGATGCCTGAGTTGATTGGGAATGCTTAATGCTTTTTTTTTTTTAATTGCAACTGGAATTATTAGCTGCATTGTCCCTAACAACAAGCAAAATGTCCCTAAGCTTAAATCAATGGAGGTTTTACATCTATTCAGAATGTATGGATTGTAAACAGTTAAAAGCAGCTTGTTCTGTAGGGATCCATGGATTAAAAACTAGAGAGCACACATGTGGGATTTACTGGAAAAACTAATTGTGTCCACCTGACTGGCATTGATCATGGAAACACAGGCTTAGCTGGAAGCAGTCCTTGAAATTCTCCATAAGCCAAAAGGGTTTTGAATCTAGGTTACCAAAATGTGTGTCAGGGAAAAACACAATCATTTGGGAAATGACAACTTCAGTAGATTCTGGAGATTAAAAGAAACCATGATAGCACATAGGGAAAATGGACATTTACCTCTATTTTGTGTTGAACAGTGCATTTGTCTTGGAGTATTTTGTAACAGATTTCTGTTGTTTCCCATTTCAATTCTATTTTCCCTGGTATTCAGTGACTTTTCCCCTTTCTCTGCACCTCTATATGCCCATCCTATTAGCACTGCCCCTTCGAGGTTGCTGTTATAAATAACACCAATGAATTAATAATAATTATTATATTGTTATTACACTGTCATTTCATTTCAGAAGTCCTTTTAGAATCCTACACTGAGCTAGTTACCTTTCTAAGGGCTCAGAAGGAAAGGATCCTTACAGAAATAAGAAGATGGTGAGGGAAATAGGAATCGGCTGTTCAAAGAGAATATCTTAAAAATGAATAGTATTCCCCTGAACTACCTTTCCTACTTATAGTCTGTGTAGTTTAATAAGAATTGGAGCAAGCACCCCAGCTTTCTAAAAGTGGTAGCAGCTCCAACTCCTTTCCCCCCTAAAAAGAAACCGTCAACTGATTGTCATGGATTTTAAAAAGCAAAAGAGGGAGTTTCTTAACATGCAGGAGAAGAGGGCACTCATTGGGGGAAGTGGCTTCAGAGATGCCTGTAATTTGCATTTGCCTTTTTCTCTCCTGTTTATTTCAATTCCCCTGTGTTTATACAGGTATGTTTACCACTGACCCCCAAATCCAGTATTATGAGTTTTCTCAGTCATTAGTAGGAAGGAAGGGGGTCAGGGCAAACTCTCACAGCCATTTATCTTCTTCCTCAAGTGCTGCATTCTTTGTCAATGAAAGAGGGCAATCAATAGGGCAATAAGGAAGGAGGACAAGGAGCTAGCTGGGGCTGGCTCTGTGGAGGGGAGCCCAATTTCTGGTCCGTGGCTCCTCTTGGCTCCTGGTAATCTGTATCCCGGAAGCCTAACCAATTCCCCTTCTTCTGATTACATCCTGCTTTGTGTTTTCGATCAGGTTTATACTAGGGAAAAAAAAGAGCAAGACAGGGAAGTTGTGTATTTTAAGTGACTAGTATCTGGAGAGTGGATTTAAACAGCAGCCACCAGCCTCTTGAATTAGATAAATAAAAGCATTGGCATGGTCTGGGAACAATCTATTCTAAATGATCAAAGTTGGGGGAGGAGGAAAGGAGCTCAACTCTGGATTTCAGCAAGATGGAGAGTTGGAAACTGTGTTGATTGGCAACCCATTTGCCATCACATTAGCCATCAATAAAGGAGATCTTCAAAGAGGGCTTCCAACAGGAAATTTCAAGCTTAGTGTCAGTTCTGACTTTAGCAGCAAAAGCAGGTTATTGTACATAGTCTGATAGCCCCAGTGGCTTTTACTAGCACATATCTACTGTTAGCTTTAAAGACCTTTGAGTGGTTTCCGGTTTATTTGAACCCTCTATCTGATTGGCATTCAGATCCCTTTTCTTGTCTTCTGTCTTCCATAAGGGATTTGTCTCTATGGGTTGTTGAGGGGAAAACCCAAATAATTATTTTGGCATAGAATTTTAAGAAAACAACAGACCCTCCTTCCCTACCTTTTACACATATTCTTTTTGAGGGAGGAAGGAAGGAATACTGTAATCTGGAAGTGAACTTGTAAGGTAGTATTGAGGGGTTTTGTTTTTTTAATAATATCCTCATGCCTGAAGTTTCTTTCAGACAAAGTTCCAATTTCTGAATTGTGAAACACCACCTAGACCACTTGAAACCCCTGCCACACAAATGAAGAAATCTCTGTATCTTAAATTTTCCTGAAATTAAGTTCATCCATCCATATATTAAAATTATTTTAGTCTTGACATGAGGTTTAAATAGCCTACTCAGATTTAGTCAAAGAATGTCAGATATAAAAGGGACTTTGACAATCATTGAGCCCAAACCCTTCATTTTACAGGCAAGAAAAAGTGATGGGGTTAAGTGATTTATTCAAGGTCACAAAACTGGACAGTGACTTGAACCATGTTCCTCACATAGCTGAGTGATGGAAGTGCTGGACCTAAATTTAAGTCCTGCTTCAGACATTTACTAGCCGTGTGATCCTGCCCCAAATCACTTAACTTTTTTCTTTTTCTTTTTTGCAGGGCAATGAGGGTTAAGTGACTTGCTCAGGATTGCACAGCTAGTAAACATCAAATGTCTGAGGCTGAATTTGAACTCAGGTACTCCTGACTCCAGGGCCGGTGCTCTACTCACTGCACCACCGAGCTGCCCCAACTTAACTTCTTTCAATCTCACTTTCCCTGTCTATAAAATGGGGATGATAATAGCACTCATCTTTAAGTATTGTGAAAATCAAATTAGATAAAATTTATATAAAGCACTTTACAAACCTAAGTGCTACCTATTATTATTGTGGTAGTTTCAAAGCATAAGTAATACACACATATTCATATAGGCAAGGGAATAATCTTTCTTTTGGGGGGTGGGGCAATGAGGGTTTAGTGACTTGCCCAGGGTCACACAGCCAGTAAGTGTCAAGTGTCTGAGGCTGGATTTGAACTCAGGTCCTCCTGAATCCAAGGCCAGTGCTTTATCCACTGTGCCACCTAGCTACCCCTCTATATTTTACTTTGAACAAAATTTTATCTTTTTTTTTTAAACAACAGCACATTCTCTTGCCGTATAGTGAAGCCAGCTTTTTGTACCCAGTTTGTAGCTGCAGCAAGGCCTGAAAAAAATGCCAATTTTTATACTACTTTCTACATTTCAAAGAGTTTTTGTATGCTTCCACTCATTTAGGGCAAACAACAATCAAGCATGTGATTTCCTTATTTCAGGTGTAATGTAATAAAAAGAACTCATAGTTGAAGTAGCTAAGGATCCCGCAGGTTATTTAGTCCAATGGGGTCAAACTCAAATAGAAATGAGGCCACTAATCTGTACTTAAGGATCCCTGCTGGCTGGATATCGACTTTATTTTAAAATGCAATGTTAGCTATGTTTTATTGTATTTTTTATTTTGTTAAATATTTCCTAATTACTTTTCAGTCTGGTTCTGACTGCACACAGAGGTGTTGTGTGACTGTCTGTATGTAGCTCAGTGTTTGACACCACTGATTGGGTCCAACCCCCTCATTTTACTTTTAAAGAAACCAACTCATGGTTGAGGGGTAGGAAGTAGTATAGCAAGCTCTCCTCTAAACAGATCTGGAAAATTTACAGTGATTCTTTTGTCTAGCCAAGTTCAGCATTAGGAGACAAGGCAGGGAAATCTGCAAACCCTGGCTACAGGGTTTGGCCAGAAGCGTGCTGCAAGAGAGCACTCTAGAACCCAAGGAGAGGCTGTGCATTAGGACAAGAGGAGATCCCTATGGGGCACCCCAGAATGATACAGGGGCACTGTGATGAGGACAAGTATGAACTGGCAACCTTGTCACCCACCACCCTGTTCTGAGTCTCAGATCCAGAAAAGACTGTGAAAGAGCCCTGAGCACAAGGGGAGTGTTCCACTAAGAAAGGAGGAAGTTCAGAAGCCAGCAACAGAAATGGGGTGTGTGGTTCAGACCCCTGGCACAGAGCAATCTCATTTCCAGCATCTAACCCAGTCTTCAGAGGAATAATCAGGGCAGAAAACTCAATCCAGAGGGAGCCTTCAGTTCTTGAACTCTGAACCTACCGAGTTTTTTTGGGAGTTGATAGGGGCTGGGTCCAGGAGCAGTCTACTCTTGCTCAGACCCAAACCCAGATCAGTAATTAGAAGAGCTCAGATGCAGAGAGGCCAGACAATAATCAGACTGTGCCCTAGATGAGACCACTTTGGCAGCACCAAAAACTTGTAGGTGACCAGCCTGTCCCTGAGATCCTGGAATGACTCAATATTCAAGAAATCCCCTCAAGAAAGAGGCAATAAGACCAGCCCAGATGTTCCCTTCAAAAGTGCCCTACAGAACCTAGCACAAGCAGCAAGTCTGATGTCTAGAAGGAGGAGCAATGAGGAAATATGCTAACCATCCGCTGAAAGAGAGGGGAAGGACTCATAATGTAGAATCAGACAATTTTTTTTAACATGGCCAATGTGTAAATTTGTTTTGATTTACTATACATGTTTGTAACAGGTTTTATTTTTCTTGTGTTCTCAGTTGGGAGCAAGGAGGGTGGAAAGGTGCATTTTGGTTGATCAAAACAAATAAAATATATATTTTAAAAAATAAATTGAACTAAGAAAATGAAAAGTTAAGTGACTTATTCACCATAATACAATGGTAAGAGACAAGGTTGGGATTTGAACAGGTCCTCTAATTCCAAATTCATAATTAGAGGCCATAAGTCAGTCAATAAACATTTATTAAATACCTGCTACATACTAGGAACTGTGCATACAGCTGGGGATACAAAGAAAGATAAAAGACAGTCCCTGCTCTCAAAGATCTCAGTCTAATTTGGAATACAACATGCAGACAACTATGTACAAACAAGCTACATACAGGGTAAATTGGAAATAATCAACAGAAGGAAAACATTAGAATTAAGAGAAATCAGGAAATATTTCTTGTAGAAAGTAGAATTTTAGCTGGGACTAGATAGAAAAGTATATTTTGGGGGGAGGTAAAATATAAGAAGACTGGAAAGGTGTGGGGAGGGCAAATTATGAAAGGCTTTTAATGCCAAACAGAATTTTTGTATTTTATCTTGGAGGTGATAAGTCACCAGAGTTTATTGAGTGTGACTGGGTAGGTCAGGGGGTAACATGATCAGACCTGTGTTTTAGGAAGATCATTTTGATGACCAAGTGGAGGTTGGAGGGACTTGTGACCAACAGGCTATTGCAGTAGTGCAGGCATGAGGTGATGAAGGCCCATACCAGGGTGGTGGCAGTGTCATAGAAGAAAAGGGGACATGAAAGAGATGTGATAAAGTTAAAATCAACCATACTTGGCTAGAGATTGGATATGATTTTTGAGAAAGAGTGAGGAGATGGATAAGAGCACTGGCCCTGGAGTCAGGAGGACCTGAGTTCAAATCTGGCCTCAGACACCTGATACTTACTAGCTATGTGACCCTGGGCAAGTCACTTAACCTCAATTGCCTTACCAAAAAAAAAAGTGAGGAGACAAAAATGACCTCTAGATTGTGAGCCTGGGTGACTGGGAGGATGGTGGTACTCTCCACAGTAATAGGGAAGTTTGGAAGGGGGTGGGTTTGAGGGAAAAGACAGAGTTCAATTTGGATATGTTAAATTTAAGATGATTATGGGATATCAAGTTCTGGAGATCTAATAGGCATCTGGGGATCCAAAACAGGAGTTCAGCAGAGAAGTTAGAGTTGGATAAGTAGATCTAAGAACCATCAACCGAGAGATTATAAGACATGCTTTGTGTTCCTGCTCTGTCAACTATGGGACTTTAAATAAGTCACAGTCTCTCTAGGCCACAATTGACTCATCAACATAATGGGTAAGGGGGAAGAAAGGATCTTAAAATGTTTCCACTTGTGACCCCTTTTCAGCCTAGAAATTTTTACAGGACCCAGGGCATATAGGTATATAACAAAACTTCTTAACCTTTCATTGTTGCCAATTTTTTTGAGACCCCCAAATTGTTAAGCAATCCCATACAGGTTTATGCCCCACAGTTAAAGAAACTTTGATATGGTCCATCAATTTCACAGATGAGGAAACTAAAGCCCCAAGACTTTGAGTGATTTGCCCCAAATCCCAACTGCATTAAGTATCAGAGCCTGGATTCAAAACTAAGTCCCCTGCCTCCAAATTCTCTGCTGTTTCAACTCTACCATACTTTATAAACTCTAAAGCCAAAATATTGTGATTAGAATTCAGAATGGAGGTACTCTGGCCATCTCAGCAGGTAATAACTTTACATGACCATGTGAGCCACCAGGGGGCTAATTTGGAACTGGATGATTTCTAATGTGATTTCTAGCACTCTGAATCTTTGCATCTACTTCCTAATTATGTTTAGCTTTCTGAATTTGGGTTTCCTCATCTACAAAATGGGTTTAATAATACCTGTGTTACTTCTGGAGGTATGCCGGAGGCAAGCTCAATAGGAGATAGGGAAAACTGATTGTTAAATTTTCAGGGTGAACATTTACACTTTGCAAACTGGCAAACACATCAAAGCTTGATTTATTGTTTTGTTGATTGTCTAAACTTAAGAAAGTGATAGAGAAAATATTAATAATACAAATTAAACTTTAAAATGTATCCTGCATGCATTATCTTCCCCATACCCCAGAGCTGGCTGATAAACATTTACCAGCATATCCCTGTCTGCCTCCCTTACTGATTGATTGTAAGAAAACCTTAAAGTATTATAGAAATGCGCAGTGGATTGAGCACTGGCCCTGGAGTCAGGAGGACCTGAGTTCAAATCCAGCCTCAGACAATTAACACTTACTGGCTGTGTGACCCTGGGCAAGTCACTTAACCCCCATTGCCTCAAAAAAAAAAAAAAAAGAAATGTGCGATAATGATAATGATGATAACAGCTCAAAATAAGCCATCAGTGAGCATAGGACAAAGGGGGCAAAAAAGACTAACAAGTTATTTGGGGCCTGAACTTTAGGCATACAGGGAGAATTATTTACTTTTCAGCAATTACTATTACCCTGTCCCTACCTGCTTAACCTTTATTTAGTTTGATGACTTAAAAAATTTTAATCTGTGGAATGAAACAAACATTTCTATGATATAATAAAGAGGATGGCACATGAAACTGCAAACCTACTATGTATAATTTGCTATTCTTTTAAAATATATAATAAAGTTATCACTCATCTTTCTCATGCCTGACCTATGCCTTAGGAGTTTTCCCCCCATTGGTATGATTTGTTCTCTCATATTCTTACCAGAAGCCATACTTTCACCTGTAAAGGAAACTGAATGAAAAAAAAAAGTAATTGGAGACTAGCACTGAATAGCCCTAGAGCTGACAACTGTATTGAACTGAATTTCAACTTATTAAAGTCATCTTGCCTTTTCTGGATCCTACAACTTGGAATTAATACCCAACTTCCAAAGTAAGGAAAGTGGTACACTTGAGCATCATTTTAGGTGCTCATCATCACCCTGAAAAGGACTCTGTTCAAACACTGAAGATATATATGGGTATAAACTACAAGTAGTCCCATTAATATTCCATTCCAGGATCATTAATTGAGTCATGGCTACTCAAGCAGTTAAGACTTGTAAAAGGAAAAACATAGATAGGGAAGAAAGAGAAACAGAGTTCAGGTGCAGATAGGAAAGGGGACCAAAGACTTGGACTTGGTTCCTTGGAGGGAAAATCTGTGTATCTGCAAGGCTCCTTCAAGGTGCCATATGGACTCATAAAAGGAGGAAAAACATGGCCCCAGAGATCATAGCCTCTAAAGGTACTAGTATCTATCTGTATCTAGAGAAAGAACTCATAAATAGATGTCTATAGTTATTTTACATATATATTATATATACATGCAAACATACATACATACACACATATTTGTGTGTAATAGTAGCTGTCTCTAGGATCAAAGGGAGGGAAGAGAAAATGGGGAAAAAGTTACATGAGAATTTTATTATATATTTAAAAGGAATAGCAAGTTGTACGTAATAGATTTGCAGTTTCATGTACAATCATCTTTTTTAAAAATCTACTATGTTATGGAAACTCTTTTATTTCATAAATTAAGAATAAAATTTTTTTAAATTAAAAAAAAACCCTAACAAAGTCAATAGTGGACTAGCAAGGTGTAGCCCTGCATGAGCAGGCAGCTGTAAAGTTGGCCAGTGGAGAGATAGCAAGGAGAGATATTGCAGGAGTTTCTCCAATGCTGAGGAGTTTCTTTAAAACTCTGATTCCCTGGACTAAGCTTCCTGGAGAAAAAAAGAAGCAATGCCTGAAAAGTGAAGGAATGCCTGAATCAAGCTTGAATGGGAGAAACTGACATACTAGATGAGAAAAGAACCATGATGTAGAGAGACAAACTGGGACCTTAACCTCCACTCACCCTAATGAAGTATGGGCTGTCTATGCCTGGCAGGAAAAGGATGGCCAACAAGTGCTTTTCCCTTATGGGAATCCCTCATTCCTGGGCTGGTGATATGAGCCTCAAGGACTGTATGGGTTCCTAGGAAGAGCTGCAAAAGAAAGAAAATTACTTTTGCTATTTATGGACTCAGAAGTGAGGGCTTTCCTGTGTGTGTGTGTGTGTGTGTAGGTGAAAGAAAGCCTGTCCTGTGTCCATTGTTTGGTGAGCTTAAGGGCTTGCCTTTTTGTCTTTTCTATAGAGATGCAGGCTTGAGTCAAACTCTGCTGTTTTCAAGGGAAAGCCCTGGATGGGTTCATGAGCCTATGATTATAATTTATAGGAAGTATCTCCATGATTGAACCTAGTCCACGTAAACCAGAGCTGAGATTCAGAACCATGGATTACAGTAGATTCAGGGAAATATTTGAGGCTGAAAAAAAAAACCCAAACCCTTAATTCTATGTTCACCTGTTCAAGGAATGAAAATCTAAATTGACTGAAGTGAAATTTTCAAATACAGTATATAGAATCACTCATTCTTTTTTGTACCTTCTTTCGATTTTGCCTTCTGAACCAAGATTCTCTCTCTAATTTCACATAGATCTAGTTCACGCTCACAGTTACATCGAAGGAAAAGAGAAATAATGTTTTCCAGCCCATCTTGCTTTGACAGTGGAGCAAGTATTCTTCCTAAAGCCCCCTTCTCTCTCCTATCAATCCCAGGTTAGGGAGACCACTGGGGAGGTCTTGACCACTGAAGAGACATTGAATTGACTCCACATACTGAAGCTTGACTGCAGGATCCTCTTGCAGATGAAGATGTCAAAAGGCAATCTGCAGTGAGAATGACAGTGTGATTAACCAGAATGAGGCCTAAGTCAGAAGTAGCACGGACCACTGGGAAATTAAGGCACCAATTTTCACCGTCAAGATCAGCTGTGATAGGGCAGGATATCCTAGCAACAGCAGAAGCCTTAACCTTGCCATCACAGCAGAAACTAATTTTGTGGTGTTATCGTTCCAATATCTTTTAATCCAAAATGTCTTTAAACAGAAAGTAAATACTCACACATTTCTTTTCCTACACCTGCTTCAGCCTCTAATTGGGAAATCCTTAATTCAGTGAATTAAAGGGTTATTGAGCCTCAATACAAATTTTGTTTGCTTTTATTACCCCCTTAAAGAACTGGAGACAGAGAAGAATTGTACTAGATTAAAGTGAGCCATCCCTGAGGTGAGGATAATGCTTGAAATCTTCTATTGCTTCTCGAGACTGAGCTAGTAAGGTTTGGAACTGCCCTATAACAAGGCTTATTATTACACAGATTCTTACAGAACCTGGCATAGACTCTGTCCTTTGAAAAACAGATCCATGTAGCCTGACATAACATGGTTAGCCTTCAAGGAGAGGCTTAGTTATGGCCACACTCTATAAAGGGGTTTCCCTGCAAAAATGTTTATGTCTACAAAAAGAGGTATCGGAGAATTGTTGCTGCAGAGTTGTCTTTCTAGGAAAGTAAAATCAATTGTTTCACACATGGTGCTTAGTACATAGTATTGAAATACCTAATTGCTTGGCACATGTGATTTCCCTTTTAAAAAACACAAATATAATTGAATCACAAAATGAGACGTTACTTCCCTTCCTTTCATTATTCTTCCAATCTTTAAATCCTCATCTTCCTTCTTATTTTTTTAAATTAAAAGGTTTTTGTTGACGTTTGTTTTCACGTCACATTAATTTCTATATGTACTCCTTTCTCTTCCCCATCTGGTAATTTTTTTTAATTGGGGGGGGAATAGTTCAGCTAAACTAGTCAACATACTGACCAAGTCTGACAGTATATGTAACATTCCACACCCACAGTCCCCCCCCCACTTTTGTGAAGGGAAGGCGGTGCATTTTCTTAACTTTTATTGAGGACAAAGCTTGATAATTATAATTACACAAGTTCAATCTCTTTTTATTGTTGCGTGACATTATTGTTAAGTTGTTTTCCTAATTCTGCTTGATTCGCCCTGCATCAATGTATGTTTTTCCAGGTTTCTCTGAATTCTTCATCTTCATAATTTCTTATGTTATAAGAATTTCCTATTGTTCCATTTATGTGCCACAATTGTTTTTATCCATTCTCCAATTGATGGACATCTGCTTTGTTTCTAGTTCGTTGCCACCAGAAGTGCTGCTATGAATATTTGGATGCACATGGGACCTTTCCTGGAGGTCCATTACTCCACCATCAGTTTATTAGTCTGCCTATCTTTCTGTAGTCCCTTCAGCATGGACTATTTATTCCCATCTCTTGTCATCTTGGCCAATTTTCTGAGTGTGAGGTGAAACCTCAGAGTTGTTGTGATTTTCATTCCTCAATAAGATGTAATTTAATATAGATAAATGTAAAGTCATAAACTTGAGGACTTTATGTTCTTTTTCATTTCTTCCTGTCACCTCTCTTATGACTAGTTACCTCACAAGCTCCCCCTCCTCGCCAGAGCTATCACTAGTGAAGGGTGTCTGGGACTTTGCTCTAGGCTACCAGCATCCCGAGGGCGCCCTTCATCTCTACAGAAAATCACCTACGCCTTACTTTATGTTCTTCCACCAGCTTGCATCCTCACATGATGCAGGATATGACTTCTAGCATCCCCTTACCCTGACACTCTTCCCTGAGGGCTGACACCTCTCCAGACCCCATGGACCCCTTTTCTTACTGTGATGGCATCCGTGGTTCATGTTCTTTTTGCCACTGACAGCCCATTTACACAAGCTTAACTCAATGTGCTTCAGCCAAAACAATTCCTCATTATGGCTTTTCTCTCTTGCCATGCCTGATGAGATCAACTCTGAATCGTTAGCCATATTCATTCTCCTTTGGCAATGCACTATGAGCATTGCTAATTCCCTCCCCTCTATCCCCTGAAGCTCAGGAGAGAAATCAGAATTCAGGTTGTAGTCTAGGGAAGCATCATTAATTTAGTAATGATAATGGTAATGACACATTTTATGGTGCACTTTGAGGTTTATAAAACTTTCAACACAATAATCTTGTAGGGTAGGTAGTATAAGTATCATTAATCCCATTTTACAGATAGGAAAACTGAGGCTCAGGGATTAGATGGTTTGTCAATGGCCATATAGTAAAATTTGTTACTGAGACACAGGTTTCCCTCATTCTGCATTAATTGTTCTTTATACTACACCTCTGGCAGTTGGAATGTGAGGGTAGATTAGTTCTTGGAGGGAGGGATTACATAAGGAAAGCAAAAAGTCAAGAAATGTGCCTTGGAGTATATCCTACACTTAGGGGTGGAAAAAGTCGAAGCAGATGAGGAAGTAGAAATACCAGGATCAGAGAGGCAAGAGGAAAAATAGAATTATTAGTCATTCAGGCAGTCAACAAACACTACTATTTGTAAGGGCTACTGGAATTTACATTCTCTCAGGGAAGAAATGTATGCAAAGTAGATGCAAAGTGATTTTGAGTAAGGAAAAGAATTTCAAGATGCATGGACTAGTCAGCAGCATGGACAAGTGGTCAGAAAGATAAAGAAAAGGGTGTTTTGCCAATGAAGTGATTGCTGATTTGCATGAGAAAAGTTTCAGACATGGTGTAGACTGTGACTGCATCACGGATCATAGGATTTAGACCTACACAAGACCTTAAAGGAAACCTAATCCAACTAGCTAATACTATAAATAAGTAAACTAAGAGAAATGGTATTGCTTAGGAGATGGAGAGCTGGCCTCAAACCCAAGAAAACCCAGGCTCAAGTCTTCTGACAAGTGCTGATTGTTTGGACACAACCTTCTTAGTGTTCTAGGCATATCTTTAAAAACAAGTTGTGAAGAAGGAGTCAGCCTACAGTGGTTGAGGGAGCTCTGTATTCCAAAGAAATCACAGGGGCAGTCCCTGTCCTAAGTCTCAGAGAGCTTAAGTGATTTGCCAGTTTCACATATGGTCACATGGGTCATAGGATCATAGATTCAGAACTGCAAGAGATCTTAGAATCCGAATAGAGTAGAAGAACCTGAATTTAAACCTCACCTCAGATACTTAACTGTGGGGCCCTGAGTAAGTCATTTGATGTCTTTTGCCTGATTCCAAATTGCTTTCCAAATTCATCAGACCAGTTCATAGCTCTGATTGGCTGCCCATTATTATGCCTGAGAGATCTCAACATTTGGAAAAGACTGATGGTGAATACACTTAGTGTACCTTTACATAATTACAACTACTTAAAAATCATAAACTGAAATTTTTCAATAAATGATTTTATGTACAAACATGCCAAATTTGGAGTATATTTCCAAATTAAGACATAGAATTCAAATTGTTTGCTTTGTGATTGAAATTAATTGTACAATATAAAAATTAGTTAAATAAGAATAATATGTTTATTCTGAGTTCCCTTTTGAATCCATATGTAAACTTTGAAAGTTATGTTGAGTATGTTTTGGTTTTTAAAAATTAGTTGTAATTAATGTCTATGTTATTTGGATTTTGTTGACCTCACTATAGCATTTCAGGTATGTCTTTCAGTTTCTCTTTGTGTTGTGCCGAGAGAGAGAGAGAGAGAGAGAGAGAGAGAGAGAGAGAGAGAGAGAGAGAGAGAGAGAGAGAGAGAGAGAGAGAGAAAAGAAGGAGGAGGAGGAGGAAGAAGGAGAGGGAGATTGCTTAACAACAATTCAACTATCAAACTTGTGGAATCCAAAGACAGAGGGATTCAAGTGGGAAGGATATGAGTTTGAGGTTGATGACCAGGGAGTAGATGCTTTGGTGTAGAGACAACTAGGAATGCTGTTTTTAACATGGAAAGATTGTTTCGGTCATTGTAAGAGCAGCAAAAAAAAAAAAAATAGTGGGTTTTTTGTTTGGGTTTTTTTGGTGAGGCAATTGGGGTTAAGTGACTTGCCCAGGGTCCCACAGCTAATAAGTGTCAAGTGTCTGAGGCCGGAATTGAACCCAGGTCCTTCTGAATCCAGGGCCGATGCTCTATCCGCTGCTCCACCAGCTGCCCCCAAAAATGTTTTTTTTTTTAAGTGCCGTTTATTTGGAAAGTAGAGACTAGGTACTGAGGATATGAAGATGAAAAAATACCATAGTCCCTATCTCCAGGAATCTTATAATCTAATAGAAGGAAAAAGTAGAAACACAAACAATTATGCTACAAGATAGAATGTGATAGGGTAAAGTTTAAAATGAGGAGCTCTATAATTTTTTGATAATAAACAGAAACCTTTCAGCTGGAGTATCAGCAAGATGATTGTACCTGAGCTGGATTCTGAAAGAAGAGATTAAGTTCAAATATCTGTTGCAAGAATGGGGTTCAGCTTACATAGATACACAAAGGCAGACAAGAAAAGCAAAGAGTAATACTGTTTAGCCGAAACATTGTTGTTTGTTGTTGTTGTTGTTTGTCCTTCATTCTCTTTTTTTTTATTTTTTGCTGGGCAATGGGGGTTAAGTGACTTGCCCAGGGTCACACAGCTAGTAAGTCAAGTGTCTGAGGCTGGATTTGAACTCAGGTACTCCTGAATCCAAGGCTGGTGCTTTATCCACTGCGCCACCTAGCCGCCCCCTATGTCCTTCATTCTCAAAGAAGGCCATGGAATGAGGGTGATGTCATGACTTGCACTGAATTAGATTTAAATGATGGAGGGTTGTGCAAGGGTTGTGCAAGGTCACCAGTCTCACTCTCCTCTAGAAGTATCTAGGTCCAGTCATCCTGAGATATGTACATATATATATATGTATCTCAGGATGACTGGAGATGGCTCAGGATGTTTTAAGGCAATTGGGATGAAGTGACTTACCCAAGGTCACACAGCTAGTAAGTCTTTGAGGTGAGATTTTGAATTCAGATTCTTCCAACTTCTGCTCTATCCAGAGCACTGTACCACCCAGCTGCCCCATCAGAAACTTATCTGTGCATGAAGATGAATAATGTAAATAATGGGAATGTAGGTTGGAGCCAGATTGTGGATATTCTAAATAAATTATATAATCCTGCCAGATGTTATGCTCACTGGGAAGCTTTTTGGTGCCCAAGGGAAAATTGGCATGCCCATAGAGACTTCATTGGTCATCATAAATCTGAAGCCGAGCTCCTTAAGCTGTCTTGGTCTAAAGCAGAAATCTCAGGTAAATCCTGAATCCCAGAAATTTCATTAAGAAGGAACTAAATCCTGAAGCCACTACTAGCTTCTCCAGTAGAGAAATCCCCATTAGAATCTCCCAAGGAAGCATGATATGCCCGATACTAAATTGTTATAGTCATAAATAAATTATATTGATTCTGGGATAACACCCATTTTCCCAATTAGTTTCCTTCTATTAATGTGTTTTTCTACAGTATAAGTTTTTGCCAGAACTGGAAGTCATAAATTTTTCTTTTGCTTAACATTTGAAAAATCCCATGTGGATAGATCCCTTTGGACTTTTGTTCCCCTACCACTACAGCCTCTGTCCCCTTCACCCCTATCATTCCAATCATTCTGGAATCAAGTTCAGTTTTATTCTAGTTTGGTCCTTGGAAAGTTTCCAACTGGGATGGTAAAAGTCATCCCTTGTCAAAAGAATGCCTGGTACTGATGCAAAGTGATGTGTGAGCACCAAGAGGAAGCTGTTAATTGATTCATCAAGGCATCTAAGTGTGAACAGGTGTGATGAAGTGTAAAGGAGCGTGTGACATCAATGTGGCAGAGCTGTCACAGGGAGAGGACTTTGGATATCAGAAGAGATGGCACTTGAAAGATTATTCAGACTTCCCCTCCAAACTCATTTTTCTTTGGCAACTTAGGGGGCCTTGGAGAGAAGTGTGTGACCAAGTGGTAAGAAGGCATGTGGCATCCAAGCTCATATTTATTTAAAAGAGGAGAAATGTGTACCAACCCCAGCTTGGGTCGGGAGAGCTTCAATCCCAAAGGAGAAGGGCAACTTTTGGCCACAGTTTGAGGTAATGGGCCGTTGCTCTTAATGTTAGTCTTCTTTACTTGGAAGTGCACACTATTCTCAAACTCGAATCCTTTCAGTCACTGCTGGAACACTGAATGCAAAATGGCAAGGATAAAAATTGACCCAAGTAGTTTTTACAGCATCTTGTTATTTTTCCCATGCTATAGTGGAAAGCTTACCAGCTTTGGAGTGAAAAGGACATACATTCAAATCCTGCCTCTTTCTCTCATTACCAGTGTGACCTGGGGCAAGTCACTGCCCCAACCTAAGTTTCCTCATGTGCAAAAGGAGGGATGTGGGGTAGGTGTCCTCTAAGGTCCCTTCCAGCTCTGAAGTTAGAGGGATTAAAGAACATCTGTTGAACATGAAGAAGGAATAAGCGTAAGAAGATAAAATTTATTCAAGTTGGGTTACCTATGTTTTCCAATGATGAGGATGGAGAACATGGTAGGCATTGCAGGAGTGGGGTTGAGGGACAGCAAGGAGGCCAATGTCACTTGGCTATATAGTATGTGCAGGGGAGTAAATCTTCAGAAGACTGGAAAGGTAGGAAAAGGCTGGATAATGAAGGGCTTTGAAATCTAAACAGAGGATTTCTAGTTGATCCTGGAAGAAATAGGGAGCCACTAGAGTTTACTGAGGGACTTGGTCATCATATCTGTGTTTTAGGATGATCACAGTGGCAGCTGACTGGTGGATGGACTGGAGTGGAGAGAGACTTGAGGCCAGCCAACTAACTAGAAGGGGATTACAGTATTTCGAGTGTGAAGTGATAAAGGCCAGTCTGATCCAAAGGTGGTGGCAGTGTTGGAGGAGAGAATGGAATAAAATGAGAGTAGGACCTACAGACCTTAGCAATAGATTGGATATGGTGCAGGAGGAAGAATAAGAGTCGGGGTAGAGATGATTGGTCGTAGCAAAACAAGATCAATATTTTCCTCTACTTTACACACTTATTCAGTGGTTTCCATAGTTCCCTAGAAGAAGGTGGCAACCATACGTGGGCATTTGGCATATTATAGTAGACTTTGTGATGCTTCTTTAGGGATATGGACTGTTTCTAAAAACTGGGACCACCTTCATTTGTGAGAACTCCATATTCTCCAGAAAGGCATTCTCTGCATCTCTTCTACAAGGGACTCATCTGACAGGGTTTGGCTCATTCTCTGAAATTCAGCACCATGGGTAAGTACGGCTAATGCTGACTCGAGCTTGAAAAACTGCTGTGGAAGGCAAACAAATAAACGATTTAAGGTTTTGGAAGAATGACTTTTGAAGAAAGCTTGACCCTGACCTGCATGGCTTAGAGAAAAGCTCTAAAGTGTGAGGGTGGGTTGCAGAGGTAAATTGGTCTGGACAAAACACACAGAGAGTCATTATGAGGAGAGGGAACCCTCATCACCTTGTTTGGGCACTGACTGCTGATAAGACATGTCCTTAAAGGACACACAGCCATAAGGAATTGGTCTCAATTCAGGAACAATAGAAATCCTTATTATGGCCTGCAGTAGATGAGGGTGTGATACAGGGCCCAACTTACTGGGCTAATTCAGGAAACCTGTGACTAGTTAACTCAGTTGTTTAGAGCAAGGTGCTAATGAGGCCAAGGTCAAGAGGTACAGGGCCTGCAAGGGCCAGTTAGCTTCATTCTATTCTGTCCTGTAGCCAGCCCCTGACTCTACAACTCACCCAAGTTAGACACCTTGAAAAAATTGTTCATTTATTCTTTTCATCACACAACCTAAGTCTAACACTCTGGGGATTCCCTTGAATTCCCTGGGAATTCTGACCCTGAAATGACTGGTAGGAATAAAGAAAACGGGTTGTCCTTCATGTAAAGAGATGGCCCGACTGACCCACCAGTGGCAGGGCCTATTTTGATTGGTTTTTCCAGTAGTGGTGATAGATTGGTGCTGATCCATTCACACTCTGACATCATGGGCTGCCTGAAAAATGACTAAATCCTCGGGCAGCTGCTCTGCGGCTATGTTATCTTCTGACCCCAAAGTCAGAGGCCCTATGGACAGCTGGTGAAATCCCTGGAAGCTATTACAGACTCTATTCACAGAAGAAAATTACAAAACCCTTTGTTGAATGATTGAACCTGAAATTCTACCCTAATCTTCAATCTATTGTGATCCGAAATCTCTCTGTAGTTTTTGATTCTTCTTTTGAAGGTCTGAAAAGGTGCTAGTGCTTGTATTCTCCCAGATGTGGAGAGAAGAAATCTCACCCTTAACCACTGCTGTACTCTTCCTAGTAGCCCATCAAGGCAGGAACAAAAGAGCTTTCTTAGGCCATTTTAGAGTAGAGTGCATCTGGGAGTAGAGTGACAAGGGTGATAATTACACCTTATACTTTTCATTATCTCATTTGACCTTCCCAGTTCTGAGGTAGGTTAAGGAGGCATTGCTATCTCAGTTCTGGAGACAAAGAAACTGAGTGTTAAACAGCATAAATGACTTATCCAAGGTCACGTGAGGCAGTGTAGTAGAAGGGGTAGAGTGGCAGACTTAGAGTCAGGAAGAACAAATCAATCGACCTCTCTGAACCTCTGTTTCCTTATCTGTAAAATAAGGGGGTTGAAACAGATGGCCTCCAAGGTCCCTTTCAGCTCTCCATCTATGATCCTATGATTTGAGAAAATCAATTTATTCCTGTGAGCCCCAATATCCTCATTTGTAAAGTGAAGGGATTAAACTTTGTTCTTTATAAGATCCCTTCTGGCTCTGACATGCTTCGATTCCAACATGGGTATTACCAGCAGAGCCAGGGCTCAAATCCAGATGTCATTAACAGATGTTCTTTCCACTAAACCACACTGTGTTCCTTTGCCAATTGCAATTATGTGCTCACATGTAGTCGTCTGTTCAATCCCAGGCTTTCTTGTTTGGGTGCTGAGCACTCTGTGTATTCAGACTATTCCGTGAAGAGTTTCTTCTGTTGTCTATAGTGAGGGTGATAGTCCTCTTGCTTCTATATAAGGCTGAAGAGAGTCAAAAGGCAGAGTCAGGAAGGAGGACACAGAAATTTTGTGTCAATGGCAAAAGACACATCTTGTATGTCTGTCTCTTGTATGAAAGGAAGCTTTTCTCTGATAGCTTCCTATTTTCCTATTTTTACTAGTTATTCTTGATAACTGACTCAGTTGATTCTCAATTCTTATAAGGGCTAACAAGAGCCTCTGCATCTTAGTACCCTGGGGGAAAGGTTTGGGTGCCCCTCCCTAGATATGGCTCAGTCTCCAGGGGCTTTACTTCATTCCTTTCTCCCTAACAAAGGGGATCATAGGAATTGGGCTCAAAATTTATCCCTGCTGCATTCAATCATTGAATTCCCCATCTTTCCAGCAGCATGTTGCAATTCATCTTCCTCATCCCCACCCTTTATCATTTCCAATGTGTACAAAAACTGAAATCCCCTTCATCAAGGTGGTTGCCTCCTGACAAGGTTTCTCTGACTCTCTTAGAACTGCTGGAAATGGTTTTACAAACAGGACTTAGCTGTGTGTGACTGGATGCAGGTTGTTGGTCTAACAGGTTCTGTCTATAGTGAAACAAGGGGTTGCTAAGGAACAAGTTCCAAGGGCCACACCTCAAATGATGATTTGTTTATGAGCTTTTGTACCCTACTGGAGCTTGGAAGCAATTTTGTAAATTTATTCACCGAGCTTCCTCGGTTAATTCTTTGCATTCCCTTGACAGTGTGGAGTGGATTATCGTTTGCACCAGGGTACTCTCATTCCAAGTATCAACCTCACCCCAGTAAATCCTAAACTAAACTGTCTCCTCTAAGCTCCTTAAGGGAATAGGCTGGGTCTATTTCGCCCTATCATGACCTGCTGGCATTTTGCCTATTTTGTAACGGGGTTACAGTGCCGTTCTCAGATGATGAGATGTTAAAAAAAATTAAACTGGTAAGAATTGATTTCCAATCAGGATAATACCTTCTAGACTGTGGCCTTTCTCTCCAAGTAGATGCAGGCTAAGACTAATTTGCATTGATTTTTAAAATCTAAATTGCACCTTCCCCTATGCTATGTTCAAAACACAGAATCAAGTTATATTATTATTTCAACCTTCTTGATGCCTTGAAGCTAACAGCCTTTATGGATAACCCCAGGCTACAATGATGAAGAGCTTATTATCCTTATGCCAGGTAAGTCATTTTATGCAGGAAGCTGACTCCACCCATTTTGCAGATGAAGAATCTGAGCCATGAAAAAGGATATCTGTGTGACTTGGTGGTATCCAATTGTCACTTCCTGGGATATAGTAGGAATTTAATAACCACTTACTGACTAATTAAATAATCGAGTTGGAGAATCTATATGCCTATGAGCTGATTTGTTGCCAAATTTTAATTATCAGGAGTACCTTAGAACCCAGCAAAAACAATACGGAGTAGATTTAATCAAAGAAACATTTATTAAGTGCCTACTTTGTGCCAAGCACTATGCTAAGTGCTGAGGATACAAAAAATGGTAAAAAGACAGTCCCTGCCCCCAAGGAACTTACAATCTAATGAGGGAGACAAAATGCAAACAATTATATACAAAGATTGTCTAGAGATGTTTGTTGATGATGTTTTTCATAACAATTTGCACTCATGGAAGGAAGCCATATTATGAAGAACTCAAAATTTACATTTGGCATTTGTTGATTTTGGAACTCCTTACATGGTAAAATGGGCATCTCTGATATTCTTTGAATTCACCACAATTCAAATAAAATATTGAAGCCATACCATAAATATCTGGTTCCATTCATCATTCTTCCTAACCCAACTTTCACCTACTTTATGCTGAGAATGGGCTATATCACTCTCATATTAGTGTTTTTAAAAATAGCCTACAGCAACATTTTAAGCATTATTAAAATCATAGTTTTGGACATCAAAGAGATCACTGATTTACATCTTTTCTAGAACTGGATGACAGTGGCATGGGGCTTTAAATAGCTTTCTCTTCTAGTTCCTACTAGACTAGACTAAACCAAAACCCTATTTGTATCAGTAGTTTGGTTAATTAGTTGCTTAAGTGGCAATACATTTGCTAAGAATTCAGCAGCAGGATCTACTGGGTTGTGATGGCACTGGACTTGGAGTTAGGAAGACCTGATTTCAAATCCTGCCTCAGACATTTATTAACATTGTGATGTTGGACAAGTCACTTAATCTCTCTGTGATTCAATTTCTTCCCCAGGAAAATGGAGTTAATAGTAACATTTGGGCAGCTAGGTGGCACAATGGATAGACTGCAGGGCCTGAGTTAAAATCTGACCTCAAATACTTACTAGGTGTATGATCCTGGGGCAAGTCACTTAACTCTATTTGC
Organism: Dromiciops gliroides; assembly: GCF_019393635.1. NCBI lineage: Eukaryota > Metazoa > Chordata > Mammalia > Microbiotheria > Microbiotheriidae > Dromiciops > Dromiciops gliroides. The sequence goes on from NC_057862.1 coordinate 165,139,670, forward strand.
TTATCTGTAAAATAAGCTGGAGGAGAAGATGGCAAACCATTCCAATATCTGTGCCAAGAAAACTCCCAAAAGGGGTCACAAAGAGTTAGACATGACTGAAAAATGATTAAACAACAACAACAACAACCTCCCAGGGTTTCCAGGATCAAATAAGTTAACACATGCAAAGCATTTTGCAAGCTTTAAACATGCTACTATTTTTCCCAATAATTGGGCGCAATGTAATCATATATTTGTGGGTTTTTCCCATTTATTGTCTCATTGAAACTATGATTGGTACTCTGATGTATAGGAAAATTTTATAGGTGAAGATGAGACTCAGAGAAATTTAATGACTTACCAATGCTCACATAGCTATTAAGCGACTGATCTGATATTTGAACCAGATCTTCTTGACTCTAAGTGGAGCACTAATCTACAATATCTGTCCCTACCATCATGGAGTTTGCATTATCATAGTGCAATAAGAGGTATATATTGATTATTAGATTTAACAATAATACCTGATAAGTGCTATATGAAGTCTGGAGGAGGGAAGGCTATTACTGACAGGGAAGATCAAGGAGGCTTCATGGAAGAAGTGACAAGCTAGCTAACAAATGAGTAAGTAGGTTAGTCAGCTAAGGAAGCATCAGCCCTTATAGTGATAACCTTGGTTAGCAAATCTTGAAATGAAGATTCTTTAGCAATGTCAGTGTGTACAAGGTGAGTGTTGTGGGATGTTCTGTTTTCCTTATTGCAGAGACTGTGGCTGAGGAAACATTAATACTGTCTGAAGTCTAGAACATTCTTAGTGGGTGAGAGAAAGGCCATACTCCCAAGACTGGCAAGACCTAATTGCTTGGGAATGGGGTGATAATATCATCAAATATGTGGTCTCTTAACATTAGATGGAGGAGCATAATAAGATACTACAGGCAAGAGCTCTACCCTGTGTGGACTAGGAGGGCCAGGGAGCCAACAGTCAATCTTGAATGAAAGGGAAGGTGAGAAAGGCATGGAATGTCCCTTGTGGACCCCAAAGAGAAAGGAATTTATATCCTGCAACATGACTTTAAGTCTCTTATACATGTTAAGTCTGTTATACCTGCCTCTGGCAGCAAAATTTCTGAAAACGAAAAGTACTATTTAATATTTCATTTAAGCCTTCCATTTTTATAAGGAAATTCATATATCCTTACCTCCATTTTACCCTCAATTTGAGATTCAGACCAATAAAATGACTTGTCCAATGTCACACAGCTATTTAGTATCGGAACTGAGAATTGTATCTTTGTCCTAGCTTGAAGTTCAAAGTTATGTTCCTTCTACCCTATATGAAAGATCCAGGAGAAAGTGCCAGGAAAAAAGATCCAAGTAAGAGATGGGTAGGTAAGAAACACTGGGAATAGAGGCTGAAGAGTGGAAAAAAACCAGCAAGAAAGGAACAGAGAAGGCATTATAGCAAGTGATGTTAAAGAGAAAAGGGTCAGTATGAGAGGAGCAGAGAAATCCCCCTGTAGAGAACTCTAACCATGAACAGGGGTGGGTACCTCTGGAGCATCATTATCCACTCTCTAACAAGTATATATCATCATGTTTCACCCCTTAAAATAACCTTTCCCTATTCCAAAGTAAAGGAAAGGATCAGAACTGTGGAAATTTGGCTCAGTCTGTGGTTGCAGAATCGCCTTATTTTTCCCCCTTCTTTCTTTTGTAAACAGAAATTTCAGTCAATGCTTTGTGGCTTGTGGCTCACCCCATGGCAGGGCAGTCAGCAGTGGTGGTACATCCAATCAATCCTACAGAAAGCCCAGATCACCTCATGACTATTTTTTTCCTCATGAAGACCAGGAACTCTCTTCATATTTATAGCTGACAAACCAGATGCATCATAAGTAAAGACTGCAATTAAGAGCTGAAGATGAGGGGACTGTACACAGTCTGTGGTGGCTTGGGGGAGACAAAGTGAGGAATAAGTAGGAAGGGTGCCATAGCAAAAAAAAAGACAGGATGGTTTCTTTTTCTTTTATGCATTTTCTCTCTCTGCCATTCAATCCTTTGGCAGTAGCATTGTATAGGGGATGCGCCACCAGGTTCAGTGGGAGGAAAACCTGGGTATGAATCCTGCTTCAGTTATTTGCAAGTTTTGTGACCCTGAGCAAGTCACTTAAGTTTTCTGTGCCTCAGTTTCCCTATGTGTAAAAAAAAGAGAATTGGAACTGATGGTTTCTAAAGTCTCTTCTAGCTTAGTATGTGATTTAGGGCATATGATTGCTCCCTAGCAGAACAGCTAGAATCATCACCACGGACAGCTTGAGCTCTTAATAAAGTCTCAGGAAAAAGGGCAATACATCCCTCAAATAATGTGGTCCTCATCCCTGCAGGGGTAAGGAGGTTTGGGGAAATGGCCCTGAAATGAGAAGCATAATGCAGGCAGGAAGTATACATTCCTTTCTTCTAAGGAACGCTGCCCCTTATTGCCAATCTCTGCTCCTTGAGATAAAACTCCATTCACTCCACAATAATTACAGCAAAGATAACTTATGATAAGGTGCCATAAGAATAGCTTGAGAATGCATATTAGCTGCCTCAATTATGGCAAGGATCACAGAGACATAGAATTCAGTGGTTTGTCATAAATTAAAGTTGTAAGCTGAAGAGTGATTTCAGAAACAGAAAAGACATTTGGGCAAAATCCTCTTTGTTCAGGTTCAAAATTTTAATGTACCTATTTTTACCTTTGCTGACTATTTACAAAAGCAAAACAGTTCCCATTTCTTCCAACAAATCACATCTAGGTCTTCATCTATTCCCTATGTTTACACAAGAAGGCTGTGTTAGTTGACTGAAGTGTATATGACTAGTTTGGGTAATCTACTTTAGTCTATTTTTGTGCATTTCATGACAGGCCAATTCAGTATTCTCCAGCTCAGTATTAATTTGTCTTTTCCGCTATTTCAACAGAGAATGTGTGTCCTCTGCTACAACTTGGCTCAAATCCATCTGTCATTTTATTGACCTTCTGGAAACAATGTCCAATGTTTTCCAGCTCCCAGATTGGGTTTGCTGCAACTATAGGAATGAAACTGGGGCATAGACCTCTCTGTCAGGCTTTTAAAAAGAAAATCCTAAATGACAACATTTGTTTTATTTTCCTTTTAACAAAAAATATGCATTCCCAAAGAAAGATAAATGAAGTAGAATGTCTCAGAAATTAAAAGGTAAACCATACCATTTAATTACATCAGTAAATGAACATATACATTTTTTTCTATTGACCCAGGAGTCATTCTCATGCATTTCCTTACAACATTGAATGTTTGTAAAGGGAATTGTTTAAACAATGTGGGATGGGGCACTGAGTTCCAGCTAGATTCTTTTGGAATTTAGTATCAGAGTAAACAGAAGGAACAGATTGGAGCTCACATATGCACAAATAATTTCCCAACCCAGCAGAATGACTTTTCAGTGAACAAAAGCTATTGGTTTAAAAAATGTTTAAATTCCTTTCAAAGGGATATGATACTCAGCAAATGTGTAAACAGAGAAATACTTATTTAAAAAATGTTCCCTCATCAGTACTGGAATTAGAATCAGAAGACCTGAGTTTGACTCTTGACACTGTCTTTGTGACCTTGAACAAGTTACCAAGCATTTCAGGGCTTGAGTTCATCATCTGTAAAATAAGGGTATTGGACTAGATGAGCCCTGAGATTTTTTTCTATCACTAATTCTATGATCCTAGGTGCCATAAAATCCAGTATTATAGGAGAGGTGTTTTTTTTTAAATTTGGTTTGGTTTAATTCTGTTTAATTTTTGTAATTCACTTTGCTTTTTAACATGAGTCAATATGTTGTAAAAAAAAAAAAGTCAATGTAATATAAAGAACAACCCATAGTAAATAGGTACAGATTAGTTGGATATTTGCAAAATCACTAACCTGTAAGAATGTGGTGATGGTTTTATCCGGGGGCTATTGTTGACAAAATAAACAAAAAGTCTCCACCACCACCCCCTCTTTGAATTATGCTCTGCTCTGCTAAACCCTATTTACAAAATATTTTTTTCACTAGGCAAGAAAACTGATTGTTTGGCTTGGTACCCACCCAGTCAAACATGTCAGAAAAGAACATGTGCTGAACTTTTCAGCCTTTACAAGAAATACCGAAGCTGCTTCTACATGACTAATTTATTTTAAATTTATATTCATATATATGTGAATTCATATATATTATTATCCCTATTTTAATGTTTAGGAAATTGGGATTAAGAGAAGTTAAGTGACTTGCCCAAGTTACTGCATGTAATAAGTGTCTGATAAGTAATAACAAGTAGTATATGTATATTGTATATATTGTGTAATAAAAGCATATGCACATATATATGTACATAAGTTGTTACTGTTAAGGATGGAGGAAATACTCTTCATTTTATTTTATTATATTTTATTTTATTATATTTTATTCTTCTTTTAATCAACTCTTACAGATTTCTTGAAGGAAGGTATTTAAGATGGTGCTTCCCTTTTAACTCAAGGGAATCTTTGTTTTTGTTTTGTTTTATTTTGAGCTTGCTTCTTAAAAAAAAATTGTACAACTGAGGTAGACTTATTTGCCATTGTACAATTTTAAAAAATAATATGCCGACCAAAAGAAATCCTTGTATTCTGATTAATTGTGCAGATGAGTTTAATGTAGAAAAAAACAAAACAAAACAAAACCAAAAAACAAACCTTGCTTAAAAGCTACGTATTGATCCATTATGAAAAACTTCAGAGGTCTCAAAAACTCCCTTAAGTTATTCCAATGTTGCTTGTTATTATGTGGCCCAGACTGATGGATTATACTGGAGGATAAAAGCATGTAGAAGAAGGAGTTTAAATTCTACAAGTTGACATCCTGGGAGACAGCATGGTCTAATACATAATGTGGTAGATTTGGAATCAGGAAACCCCAGGTTCATAATTCTTATTGGACACTTACTAGATGTGTTAACCTGGGCAAGTCATTTAACTTCTTTTAGTCCCAATTTCCTCAAAAGTAAAATTTAGATAATAATAGAACTTACCTCATAATGCTTTTGTTAGAATAATAAAGAATATATGTATATACCTATTGATAATTTTATATTTCATAAGATTTTATTGATGTCTTTTTTATATCACCATGTTTTCACCTATTATCCCTCCTTCTCTTCTTCTCAGAGAGTCATCCTATATAACAAATAGCATTTTTAAAGACAAAACAAAGAAAAGAGGAAGAAAGCTGAATAACTTAGCAACATATCAAAAAAAGTCTGAAATTATGTGCAATGTACACTTGTGGACTTCTCACTTCCACAAAGGGATGGAGCTGAGAATGTCTTCTCATATTTCCTCTTTCAAGCCATGCTTGTTCTTTATAAGTTTGCAAATTCATTTTTGTTTCTTGTGTGTGTATGCGTGTGTATATGTGTGTGATCTTTCTCTTTATGTTGTAATAATTGTATATGATGTTCTCTTGGCAATGTGTAGTTTGCTTTGCATTATTTCCTGCAGATTATGTTTAGACTCTGTACAAAATCTATAAGACATATATTGGTGAAGTACAAAGAGCTTTAGATTTCTTCCTCATAGAGTATAAGCTTCCAGAGGGCAGAGATTCTTTCATTTTTTTTCTCTGTATCCTCAGAACCTATTAGTATTTTTGTCACACAGTAAGTGCATATAAAATACTTACAGAATGATTAAATGGTACTGTAGAACTGCTTGTCTATAGCTTCGACTTAGAACACTGCTAGTTTGAAGAAACAATCATTTTATTTCTTTTGCATGAGGACCATTTGATTCTAGGTCATAAAGATCAAAATGAACAAAACAAGACAAAGAAGTTGAAGGAATAAGAATAAGGCAATGGGAAAACAAAACTATTATTCTTTTCAGAGATATGATAGTATATTTAGAGAACCCAAGGGAACCAATTAAAAAAAACCTAGTCAAAACAATTATCAACTTTGGCAAAGTTGTGGGATATAAAATAAATTCATGCAAATCATCAGCATTCCTATTTATTACAAACAAAAACCTGAAGAGATAAAAAGAGAAATTCCATTGAAAATAATTGCAGAAAATATAAAATATTTGAGAGCCTACTTGCCATGACACACAGAGAAAATTTATGTGAACACAATTACAAAATGCTTTTCACACAAATAAAGACAAATCTAAACAATTGGAACAATAACAATTTTTCATGGGTATGCTTTCATGGGTATAACAATAATGACAATTGTACCTAAATTAATTTACTTATTCAATGCCATACCAATCAAGCCACCAAAGAATTATTTTATAAAGCTAAAAAATAACAAAATTCATCTAAAGGAAAAAAAGGTCAAGAATATCAAGGGAATCAATGAAAAGAAAAGTGAAAGAAGGGGGTCTACAAGTACCACATCTCAAATTATACTACAAAGTGGTAATCATTGAAACAATTTGGTACTAGATAAGAAATAGAGTGGCTGATCATTAGAATAGATTAGGTATACAATATTTAGAAGTAAATGACTGCAATGATCAAGTGTTTTATCAGCCCAAAGACCTAAGTTGTGGGGAAAATAACTCACTATTCAACAAGAACTTCTGGGAAAACTGGAAAGCAGTCTGGCAGAAACTAGGCATAGGCCAATATGCCACACTATGTAGTGAGATAACATCAAAATGTGTATGTTATTTAGACATAAATGTTGATATCATAGGCAAATTAGAGGAGCATGGGGAAAAATACTAGTCAGATCTATAGACAAGGGAAGAGTCTATGACCAAATAAAAGATAGAGAGGATCACAGGAAGTAAAATGGATAATTTTGGTTACGTGAAATTAAAAACCAATGCTGCCAAGGTTAGAAAGAAAGCAGGAAACTGGGAGTGGGGGAGTAGGATGGAGGTGAAGGTGAGAATTTACAGCAAACTTCTCTAATAACAGTTTCATTTCTCAAGTATATAGGGAACTGAGCCAAATATTTAAAGATGAGAGATATTTCCCAATTGATAAATGGTCAAAGGAGAGGAATAGGCAGTTTTTAGAAGAAGAAATAAAAGCTATCAAAAGACATATTTCTTAAATGCTCTAAATCAAGATCAATTAGAGAAATGCAATTAAAACAACTCTAAGGTACCTCCTCATACCTAACAGATTGGCAACTATGAAAAGGAAAGGAAAATGGCAAATGCTGGAGGAGGTATGGAAAAATAGGGACACTAAGACACTGTTGGTATAATTATGAACTGGTCCCAAACATTCTGGAGAACAATTTGGAATTATGCTCAAAGGGTTATAAAGCTGAACATACCCTTAGACTCAGCAATGCTGCTATTAGGTCTATATCCCAAAGAAAATTAAAAAAAAAATAAAATTATCTCTATGTACAAAAATCTTTATAGCAGTTCTTTTTGTGGTGGCAAAGAATTGGAAATTGAAGCAGTGCCCATCAATTGGGGAATGGTTGAACAAGTTGTGATATGTAACTGTGATGGAGTACTATTGTTCTGTAAGAAAAGGTGAAGGTGATGGTTTCAGAAAAAGTCAGAAAGACTTATAGGAACTTAAGGAAAGTGAAGTAAGCAGAATCAGGACATTGTACACAGTAATAGCAATATTTTAATGGTAATCAACTGTGAAAAGACTTAACTCCTTTGATTGATACTATGATCCAAAACAATTCCAAAGGACACATGATAGAAAATATTCTACAATCAGAGAGATAATTGATGAACTCTTTATTTTTCTTACTCTTGCTCATACACAGGGCTAAAATGGAAATATGTTTTGCGTGGTTTCTCATAGATAATGAACATCATATTGCTTGCCTTCTCAATGGATGTGGGAAGGAATGGAGAGAAGTACAGATTTGGAAATGAACATGTAAAAAACAAAAGTCAAAAAATCCTCTAGTAAATGGAAATTTACTAACTTCTAAGGTAGTCCATTTTACTTTTATATAGTTGTAATTATTAGGATGTTTTCCCTATACAGAGCCTGAATTTACATCTGGAGGCAATCCCACCCCCATCCTCCACAACTGAATCCCTTTTATACATGACAGTTTTTCCAAATATTTAAATGTAACTATCATATCCTGACTTGGGATTCTCTTTTCCATATTAAAAAAGAGAGATGACTCTCACCTCTGATTTCATATTTGTCATCTGATTTGAATATAGCTTCAATTTCATTAGCCAGTAAAGTTGTAATACAAGTACACTGTGAAAGTAGTTATATAAAGATAATGAGAACCAGGTTAGGAGCTATGGGAAAAAAATTCTAAATAGAAAAGAAAAAGGACTTTAGGGGCCTGGAACTGATGCCTGACTCTACACATGATAGATGTCAACTTGGTGAATCTATTGATGCCATCACTCGGGGAGCCATGATTACTGATTGCTGAGTGAATTGACAGTGAATTTGAGTCAAGTATATTGGCTGGAGCCAGCCAGCCAATCTGTCACATCTGACACTGTGTACAAGTAGATACGTATGAAATAAGTTTGGGTCAAGTTATCTTACAAATAGTTGTACCTTGTACAGGAGGATATAGAAAAACAGAAATAGAATTAATTTACAGAAGGGATTTGTTAGATAATAATAAGGGTCAAATTCCCACCAATAAGAATGGGGTATGAAAAGCTATTTGCATAGAAACTTACCTCTCTGCACCTGTTTCCTAAAGCTCTGGGACATAGAAATAAGAACTGTTTCCTCCTTACGAAGTATACTCAGCATACAACCAAAATACCCCTTGGATTCAAATGAACTGGAAAATAAATGTGCTAATAAGAAATGTCAGTAGAAAAAGGGAGTCAGTGTGGTATAGTAGGAAGGACTTTGATTTGGGGTCAAGAAGACCTGGGTTAAAATCCTGGCCCTATTACTTACTACCTAAGTGAGTTTGGAAACAACTCCCTTGGCCTTATTTTATTCATGTGTACAATTAAAAGATCTGATGAAATAGCTTCTGAGGTTACTTTTAGTTGCAGATCTAGGACCTGTTGAGTCTATATATTAGCAACATGCAATCCTGTGGATTTGCGGAATGTCTTTGTCTATGTTTCCTGACCTTAAGCAATAGGTTAATTTATCCTGGTTAATTTGTCTGCCTTTGAAACCTCTGGAGGATTTTTCATCTAGGGAACAGCCTAATTCTTTTTTTTTTTTTTTACATATAAGGTATTTTATTTTTTCCGTTACATGTAAAGGTAGTTCTCAACTTTTGTTTATACGAGCTTTACAATTTCAGATTTTTCTCCCTCCCTCCCCCCCTCCCCTAGACAGCAGGTAATCTGATATAGGTTTTATCTATATATCTATATACATATACATATAGATATATATATATATACACAAATATATATACATATATACACATAATAACATTAATCCTATTTCTGCATTAATCCTGTTACAAGAGAAAAAATCAGAGCAGTGATGCAAAACCTCAAAATAGAAAAAAAACAACAGCACCCAAAACAAAAGAAATAGTATGTTTCAATCAGCATCTATACTCCACAGTTCTTTCTTTTTTTTCTTGGATTTGGAGATCCTCTTCTATCATGAGTTCCCTGGAACTCTTCTGTACCATTGCATTGGTGAGAAGAATATAGTCCATCACAGTAGGTCAACACTCAATGTTGATGATACTGTGTACAATGTTCTTCCAGTTCTGCTCATCTCACTCATCATCAGCTCACGTAAGACCCTCCAAGTTTCTCTGAACTCCTCCTGCTCATCATTTCTTACAGCACAGTAGTATTCCATTGTATTCATATACCACAACTTGTCCAGCCATTCCCCAATTGACGGGCACCCCCTCAACTTCCAATTCCTTGCTACCACGTAAAGAGCAGCTATAAATATTTTTGTACATGTGGGTCCTTTTCCCCCTTCCATGATTTCTTTGGGAAAAAGACCTAAAAGTGGAATTGCTGGGTCAAAGGGTATGCACAGCTTTATTGCCCTTTGGGCATAATTCCAAATTGCTCTCCAGAATGGTTGGATCAGTTCACAACTCCACCAACAATGGATTAGTGTTCCAATTTTCCCACAGCTTCTCCAACATTTATTATCTTCCTTTTTTGTCATTTTAGCCAATCTGATAGGTGTCAGGTGGTACCTCAGAGTTGTTTTAATTTGCATCTCTCTAATCATTAGAGATTTAGAGCATTTTTTCATATGGAAATAGATAGCTTTGGTTTCTTCATCAGAAAACTGCTGGAACAGCCTAATTCTTAGAAGAGCAGTGGTTTCTCAAGATCAGGTCATTTGAATTCAATGTATTCTTTAGAAAATTTCAATAATACTTGAAATGCTTCCCTCTTTGAGATGCTTCCCTTCCCTTGCCTTCCCTTCTCTTCAAAATGTTCTATACCAAATTATAACATAGTCTTACAGTTGTCTGGGCTCCGATAAGAGACTTATTTGTCAGAGGCAGCCCTTGAAATCAACTCTGCCTAATGTCAAGACCAGTGATATATCCATATATCATTGGTGCCTGAGTCCATTCATGATTATTGTTAATGTCACTGTATAAACAGAATGAGTGTATGTACACACATACATATGCATACATACATACATACACACATACATACATACATACATACATACATACATACAATAGGAAAATTGCTTCTCCCATGAATGACTAAAAAGCAGAGAGTTCAAGCAAGGAATCACTTTTTAAAAAATAAATTTCATGAAGAGAATGAAAATTGTATTTGGCGTTTTTGTTGCTATAATTACAAAGCTAAAAGATAAAACTGACTAGAAAAAGTAATCTATACAGGTTTTAAGATAATGATGCATAGTATGTAAATGAGATTCCTGATTTAGCCAAGGATGGGATGGAAAAACTTAAAAGGACTCTTCGAATTATGGGACTTTTTGTTCTTTAAGGGTTGGCTAGGTGGAATCTTAGATAGAGTTCCAAGCATGGAATCAGAAAGACTCCTCTGTGAATTCAGCCTCAGACATTTACTAGCTGTGTGATCCTGGACAAGTCACTTAACTCTGTTTACCTCAATTTTCTCATTTGTAAAATAAGCAAGAGAAGGAAATGCAAACCACTCTAATATCTGCCAAGAAAACCCTAAATGGAGTCACAAAGACTCAACATGACTGAAAAATGACTGAACAACAAAACAACAAATTGTTCTTTAATTCCACTTTATATAAAATATAGGAACAGGAACTAGAACTGAGGCTTCATTGATACAGGATACTCTTGGAAAAGGAAAAATCAAGGAAAGTCAGTATCTTCTTTGCAATTTATAGTTTTGGATTAACCTAGCCAGTATGTGTCTGAGTGAGGACTTGAACCCAGATCTCCCTCACTCTGAGGCAGATTCTATAGCCACTATACCATACTCTCACAGAAAATATTCAAAAGCAATGTGTATATCAAGTCACATTTTAATATAGTATAAGGAATGATGACTTTGTTATAGGCCAACAATCATCAGTCATCAGTCATTCATTGTGTCATTCATCGTGTCAAGAGCTGGGGATACAGAAACAGGCAAAAAAGTTACATGTTTTTAAGGAGCTCACCTTATGATGAGGGAGACAACATGAAAATAATTAGGTATATCTAGCCATTCATTTCTCCATGCTTTGATGAATCTGTAATTTGTTAGATTGGTACTGGCAATCCCTCTCCTGAATTCAATTTCTTCTTTTTTTTTCCTAAACTCAATTTCAACCTATCTGTTCATTCTCATCCTCTGTAGTTTTTGTCCTGTCCTTCCATGTATCTTCCATATAGAATCTCCTCTAACCATCAGAGATTTTCTTCTAGTTATTTTCATATTTTCTACATACCGTTGTAACAATAAGGCTGTCCATCTGTTGTCCCTCTCTCTGGCTACAATACTAGCCTTTTATACTCATAGATATCCTGGGTGATGATTTTAATTCCATACACATGGAAGCACACATACACACACAAGCGTTGGTTATTTTCTGAGGTCTACTTATACCCACCATCATTGCCTTTTCTTCTGAAGTAGCCATAAAAAAGGAATTTATATGACAGAAAATAACTTACAATCATGAAAAGCATTGCCATCAAATACATGTTCCCCAAGTATCAACTTTGTGCAAGCACTCAGTCCATTAACTGGCCTTCTGTAAGTCAATCATTAATAATTTTATACTATGGTAGCTACTATGGAGGACACAAAAGCATTAGGAGACAGAAATCTCTGCTTTCTAGAAAATTCTAATCTGTGAGGAGACTTACTTGATCATTGGTCATTTAATTTTCCCTTATTAATATCCATTTTCTTAGAATTTTGTGAGGGAGTGTGAAGCCTTCTATAAAATGTAAATTCCCGAATGGACAATAGGATCATAGATATAGTGCTAAAAGGGACCTCTGAAGACTATTTAGCCCACCCCTTTCATTGGACAAAGGAAGAAAATGAGAGCCTGGGAGGTTAAGTCACTTGTGCAGAGTCACAAAGGGAGTAGCCAATGTTTCAAAGGCAGGTCTTCTGACTCTAAATCTAATATTCTTACCATAGGACCATTCTGCCTCCCATCATAAGGCCAGAGAGCCTTGTGAGGTAGGTGAGGTGCAATTTTCTAAAAGCACTTTTAAAGCAATGAGTTCTGTCATTAGGCAGTTTTATAGGGAACTATATGAATTGTATTTCTTAAAGAAATAAAAGCACCTATATTTTGTAAAGTTTGCATCATAGCACAAGGTTGACCACTAGGTGATCAACTCTTTTCCACAACTCATAAAGAGTCTCTATTATCGAAACATAGAGGGCTTGTCATTTGTATGGGTAGATGGATTATTCATATGGGTAAAAGCCAAGATCTTTTGAAGCATGAAAAAAGAGTTTAGAGCATTATGGGGCCATAAATTTTGAGTTGGAAGGGACCTTGGAGGTTATCTAGACCAACCTCCCTCATCATACTGATGAAAAAAGTGAGGCCTACAGAAGTAAAGTGATTTCTTCAAGGTCACACAGGTAGTAAGTGGTAGAGTTGTTATTTAGAACTCAGGTCCTCTGACTTCAAACTTTGTTTTCTTTCCATGGTACCATACTTGGTGAAGATGTAATAAGTGCATTTTCTTCTACCTCATTTTAAAAAGTGACTAATTTCTTATTGTTCGACATAGGAAGTTTAAATTAATTAGGATTTTTAAAAAATCCTAATATTGTATTACATTTGGATAATAAGCTACAAAATACTGCCTATTGGGCGCAGGTCTGAAATATTCCTAAGAAATATCATATTTCATTTATTTCTAAAGAGAGTTTCCAAAGTGCAAATAAAGGGCCAAGAAGAATACTGAACAATATAAAGTCTATATTGTATTAAATGTCTAGCTAACAGTGAATCATATGATTCAATTCAACAAAGAAGGCTCCACTAAGTCTGTAATAAAAAAGTAATGAGGTTTTATAACAAAATTGAAAAGCCTTCTCTGAAATGCAGATAGAAGTCTTTTCAATACAAAGATAAGATGCATTTGCAATTGAACACTGGAAACTCACACAAGTGTGAAAACAGTGATAGATGAACTTTAAATATGCAGCAAATCTTTAGTCAAATATTTTAATCAAAAATACACAATAACCTAATAGCAGCAACTTGTCAACTTGACCTCTTCCATTTACAACATTATCCAGCAATGAGAGGGGGAAGAAAGGAGTGGTGGGAATCCTGTTCTTATAAAGAATAGATTTCTGGGTAGGAAAGGAACCACAAGTATGTATGTGTGTGGGGAAAAAAAAAGGCTGCTCCACCATGAAATCATGGAATTCTAAAATTGGAAGGATTTTGGGGATGAGGATGGGACCTATGATTTCATTAGTCTAGGGAACTCTTGGGTAAGAAAACTCCCTCTGCTAAATAGCTCATTATATTCTTTTATATTCTTAAAGCACTAAATAGAACAGATTAAGGAGGCAGTTAGGTGGCTCTATGGATAGAGCACTAGGACTAGTGTCAGAAAGACCTGGGTTCACATCTAGCCTCAGACACTTACTAGCTGTGTGACCCTGGGCAAGTCACTTAATTATGTTTGCCTCAGTTTCCTCACCTGTAAAATGAGCTTTAGAAGGAAATGGCAAACCATTCCAGTGTCTTTGCCAAGAAAACCCCAATTGGGGTTATGAAGAGTTGAATATGAATGAAAACAACTGAGCAAGAACATACCAAGAGGCTGAGTAGCTTATGCAAGGCCACACAATCAGTACCAGGACTTGAACCTAGGTTTCCCTGGCTACAATCAGTACCAGGACTTGAACCTAGGTTTCCCTGGCTACAAGGCCAACTCTCCATTCCTTATGCTATGCTGCCATCCAATCCATCTCCATTTTTACAGATGGGAAAGTAAGACTCCAACAATGTGTAATGATTGGAATGATGCCACCTGCTGGAGACTTACTGAAGGAAAGCACCACTATGAGGAGAAGGCCTCTGAGGGCAAGGCCATGTAGCTTTTCTTTGATGTCAGGAAGTAATGTTTGCTTGTGGGAGGAAGAGGGGGCAAGGCTGGCTCTCTCGCACTCTTTCCTCAGGACTCGGGTGGAGAAGGGAGCTAGAAATGTGCTTTCTCTTAGGCCTTTCTCTTTCTCTTCACCAAATTCTTATTCTCCTTAATAAATGCTTAAAAGTCTAACTCTTGCTAAAACTTATAATTTATTGGTGACCAGTCATTAGATATTTTAGACAGACTAGCTAGAATTTTAGCCCCTTTCAAATGTAAGTGATTAACTTAAGGTCAGGAAGTGATTGGCAGAACCAGGAGTAGAATACAGGTCCCCTGGTTCCCAGGTCATTAATAACAACAACAATAGCAAAAATAATAACAAATATGTGACACAAACCTTCACTCACTATAGATTGCAAAGGTTTAGCATGTTTCAGATACCTTGATAGGCAGTGATAGTCATGTTGTTTTCTGTGAAATTAAATCAAATATCTTTCTGTGAAAATATTTATTAATGACTAGGCCTAATTTGGGGGGCTAATCTGATTAGGGTACTTAATCTGGGACTTTTGACTATTTGGCTATCTGACTGCTATTAATTTAATGTGGGCCATTTATAAAGTCCCACCACACTGCTCCACTCCCAAATTGATAAGCTAAAGAAGGCTCTTAACTAAATAATCAAAGCAGAGTTTATTTATGAGATACTATTTAAAATTAAGAATACAGGGAAATAAAATGTACAACCTGACTGCATTGTGGTGTGTCTCTTTCCACTGCATCTCTACCTTTTTTTTAATACAATAAGGGCCTTAGCTGCCTTTTGCCTTAGGGCACTCAGATACTTTATTCTAACTCCGAGCCCCTTTCACTTTGTAAATCCCCCTGCCTCTAACTTTCCTCTCCTTACTGCCACCGCTGAACCCCTGTGTTTCTCTCTCACCGACCTTTTGTCTGTCTGCTCCGTCAGTCTGCCCTTCGGCCTCTCTTTTCTCTGCTCCTACTCCTTCTTGACTTCTCCTGTGTCCTTGTAGCCCCCTGTCTATCTTCTCCAACCTTTGCCATCTCCTCAGTTGCCTCTTGACCTCTTCTTGTCCATCCTCCCCCTAATCTAACTCCCAGGTCTAAATATACCTTTTCTTCTCTCCACTCAAATCTCGGGGCTTCCTGTGCCCCCACAGACCAGGCTAATCCTCCAGCCAGGGCTGCGGCTGGTGGGGGGGTTGCGCTCGAGCCTCATGTGCTACACCAAAGGCCAGCCTGGACAAGCCCAGGATCTCTCGGATACCTCCGCTCAGGTCAGAGGGAGCTGGGGGCTTTTTCACCCCAGCTGTCTGACCTGGTGTCTTCTACAGCCCACGGGGCTTTTTGGCTCAGCTGAAGCAGAGGGGGAGGGGCACCAGCCCCTCCCACACAGAAGAGACCCTGAGGGCCTAAGGCTTTCTAATCTCAGCCTAAAGGTAGGGTCCCCAAATGAAAATAAATTTCCACATTTCAGATTGTAATATGTTCAAGTCTTTGTGCTGGGAACAGCAATGGATAAAAGAAAGATTGAGATATGATCCCTCTCCACGGAAAGGTTACAATCTAGGAGGGAAGTAGAAGTGAACAGTTAAAAGGGGAAACAAGTAATTAGATAACAACAAACTAGGCAAAAATAAAATATTTAAACACCCTTTAAAGACTTTAGAAGGAAAACCATAAGATAGTACATGGCTAATCTCTAGTGAATTGTACAAACACTATAGTAGCTAACAGATTTTTTTTTAGAGCAGTAATTTCCATACTGAGGATCATGGCCTGACCCCAAGAGTTATGTGATCAACCAATGTAAGGGAAGTTATAGCAATTGCATACCTTACTCCCCTCAATAACCCATCATGAGACTTATTTCCAACAGAAACACAGCTACCCTCACCTGTTCTTGCTTCACTGTGTAAAGTTTCAACTTCCTCAGGGCTCTCTAGCAACTTTAAGCATATGTCATTTCATCTTTATCTCATATATGTATATGAGTATATGTATGTGTCTGTGTGTGTGTCCATTTTTATAATGGATATATGTGTGTGTAATTATACATTTTTCAAAATGTAGACATATAGGAATTTTGTGCTCATTTTTTTACTAATAGGAGTGAATGGTCAGAAAAAAAAAGTTTGATAAAAGTTAAGGTAATAGTGGCTAAGGATGGGGAGTTGCTAACACCTGTGGGTATCAAGAAAGGTCCCATGGAGAATGTGGTACTTAACCTGAGCTTAAGGTGAAAGGGAGGAGGGAGAAAATTTCAGGCATGGGAGATGGTGCAAAGGCAAAAAGAAGGCATATAGATTATCATGTGTAAAGAATAGCCAGGAGGCAAATTTGGTCACACCATACAGTATATAAAGTGGAACAATGTATAAGAAGCTTTAAAAGTATCTTGGAGTCAAGTCGTAAGGAGCTTTAAATGCCCTGAAGAAAAGTTTATATTTGATCCTAGAGATAAATGGGAGCCACAGACTAAGAGAAGTGGCATTGTCAGACTAATGCTTTAAGAAAATAACTCTGGTTCCTGTGTAAAGGATAAAGTGGAGAGGTGAGAGCCTTGAGGAAAGGAGGTCAATAAGGAGACTATTGCAATAGTGCAGGAGAGAGGTGATGAGAACCTCCACTAGAATAGTGTCTGTGTGAAAGGAAAGAAAGAAGAGAATAGATACAAAAGATATTATAGAGAAGGAAATGGCAAACCACTCCAGTATGTCTGCCAAGAAAAACCCAGTGGGGTCACGAAGAGTCAGATACAACTGAAACGACTGAACAACATATTATAGAGGTAAAGTTGATAAAACTTGATAACTGATTGTATAGGTGGAGTGAAGGAGAGGGAGGAGGTAAAGATTGTTCTGAAATTATAACCTGGTTGACTAGAAGGATGGTGATACCCTAGAAAGAAATGGGAGAATTAGCCATGCCAGTTTTTATTCCAAAACTCTGCATTCTTGTTCAAATTCCCTGAGACATTTTTTCTTGTTTGTAAAATGGATATAACAATGCCCGCCTTCCTTACCTCCCAGAACTGTATAGATCAAGTGAGATAATATATATCTAAGTGATTTGAAAACTATAAAGTACTAGGTAAATATATGTTAGATGGCGCTATTATTATCATTAACAAGCTATTATTAATGTATAACTTACAAAGCTCACTGTAATATTTACAAGAGCAAGTAATGATTTAAGTAAGCCTTTATCTTAACAGATCCAAGGTTTCTCACAAGAGAAAAAACTAATATATTCTGAACTTATTCTTTCTAGTCACAAGGTCTCTAACCTCACAAAGAATGATGATTTTGATTTTCCTTGATATAGTTTGAATCTTATCTGCAAAATCAAAGCCAAGAACAGTAGATAAAACATCTTCTTGGGAGGAAGGGAATGTTTCATGTTGCTCTTCATATTCCTAGTAACTAACAAAGTACATGGCACATAATGGGTACTTAATAAATTCTTGTTGATTGAAATAGTCCTTTAGAGGGAATTCACATACTGTTTTGCCTTTTTAGTTCAGATAGAGTACAGAAATCCACAATTTCAGATGATAGTCTAGTTTCCTCAGCCATCTTATTTTTATTGATAGATTTTGCTTATATATCTTCTTCATTTCAAAACAATCCTTTCCTCTTCCCCTAACAGTGAACCATTCCCTTGTAACAAAGATTAAAAAAGAAAAAGAAATAAGTAGCTCAGCAAAATCAAACAACACATCTTTCATGCTCTTCAGTAACTTTCAACAAATATTTCAAGAAAATGGAAAGCTATATAAGTTTTAATGTCTTCAAAACTATAAATTTCCTGGTCATAAAACTCAAGTACTAGGTATAAAACACAATATATTGTTGTAATGTGTTAAGACCCAATTAATTTAAGGTTGGGAGGCAGAAATTAAATAAGCCTGATGGTCAACTAGTGGTTCTGCTGATTATAAACCTTATTGAGCACAGTCACATATAAATTATTTGATATTGATATAATTTATAAATAAAATTAATTTTCAAATTAATTTGCTTAAAATGGATTCCCTGGGGAAATGTTTAATGTTTGTTTTGTCCTTTAGTTTTGTTCTAATTGGTATACAATGCTATTTTCTCAAAATTCTCAAATGCTATTAGTTCAATGACCACAATCCTTGTGCTACATTATATATTACCTTAAAAACATTAAAATTGAGATACATTAAAGATTACTATAGAAATGTCTGCTAGAACACATTACTGGATGCAATTTTTATTAATTTGTTCTTTTTCTAGCTTTTTTAGTTGCATGCACAATTCATTGATCTTCTCTTTCTCTATTTTATTCATGTAAGCATTTAGAGGTATAAAATTTCCCCTAAGAACTGCTTTGCCTGCATCCCATAAGTTTTGCTATGTTGTTTCATTGTTGTCATTCCCTTTGCTGAAGTTATTGATTGTTTTTTATGATTTGTTGTTTGACCCACTCATACTTTAGGATGAAATTATTTAGTTTTCAATTAATTTTCAGTCTATCTTTCCATAGCTCTTTATTACCTGTAATTTTTATTGCATCATGATCTGAAAAGGATACATTTACTATTTCTGCCTTTCTACATTTGACTGTGAGGATTTTGTGTCCTAATACATGGTCAATTTTTGTTTATGTGCCATATACCACTGAGTAAAAGGTATATTCCTTTCTATCACCATTCGGTTTTCTACATAGGTCAATCATATCTAACTTTTCTAAAATTCTATTCACCTCTTTAACTTCTTTCTTATTTATTTTGTGGTTACATATTTCTAGTTCTGAGAGGATAGGTTAAGATGTTCCACTAGTATAGTTTTAATATTTCCTCTTGTAACTCATTTAACTTTGATACTATACCACTTGGTGCATCCATGTTTAATATTTTTCCCCATTGGTTTATTTTTTCAAATTGATTTTTTAAAACCTTGTGTTCTGTGAGATTTAAAATTGGATATAAGAGCATTGAACACCCCTTTAACCTTTCCCTTATATATCTCCCAGACCAGTAAGTGAAAGAAGCCTCTGAGCTTTAGCTAGAGATGGATTACTTAGCTTTTATTGTTTGGGGATTAATTAACCAACAAACAAGGTGATGCTGGTTAGGGAAATAGGAAAGTAGAAATACAAATAAATAGTCTTAGATCTAAGCTTAGTCTATATTCCTTATAAAACTCACTGAGAACCACGTCAAGCACATGCTGCTACCGAGGACCAGGGCTGATCACCAGAAACACGCCGTCAAACTTGAGTCAGCGTGTGTGTGTAGAGTGAGAGCAAGAGAGAGAGAGAGAGAGAGAGAGAGCACTCCCGTTCTCTCCTTGCTTTTAAGCTTGCACCCCGGAATTGGAGTGCTCGGTCACACTCTCCTGAGTATCAGCAGGCACACGGCTGTTCGTCATGGTCTCCTCCCCGAAAGGGCAGTCCTTCAAAAGCTGGCATCCTTCAGTTATTGTTAACCAACTCTTTTAAATTTTAGTTAAAAGCTTTCATTTTTTACCACAGTTCCAAATTTTCTTCCTCCCTCCCTCCTCACCCCTCCCTAAGAAATCAAGCAATTCAATATAAGTCATACATGTGCAGTCATGCAAAAATCTGCACATTAGGTTGTGAAAGAAAACAGATAAAATAACTTTAGAAAGAGGAATTAACAATTAAAATTATACTTCAATATGTATTCAGATACCATCAGTTCTTATTCTGTTGATGGTTTGCATTTTTCATATGTCCTTCTGATCTCATTTCTTTCACAATTACTATTGCTCACTGTATTACCCTTCATCCTATTCCTTCCCCTTGATATTTACTCTATTTTCTATCTTCTTTCACCCTATCCCTCCTCAAAAATGTTTTCCTTTTTATTGCCCCCTCCCCCAATCTGCGCTACCTTCCTTTGCCTCTGCCCCTTTTTTCTCCTTCCCCTCCCACTTTCCCTCAGGGCAAAATATATTACTATACCCACTTGAGTGTGTATGTTATTCCCTCTTTGAGCCAATTTTGATGAGAGTAAGGCTCACTCAGTCCCCTGCTCCTTCCCCATCTTCCCCTCTACTCCATAAACTTTTTCTTGTTTCTTATATGTGAGCTACTTTACCACATTCTACCTCTCCCTTTCCCTTTCTTCCAGTGCATTCCTCTTACCACTTAACTTTATTTTATTTGTTTATTTTTGGTTTTTTGCAGGGCAGTGAGGGTTAAGTGACTTGCCCAAGGTCACACAGCTAGTAAGTGTCAAGTGTCTGAGGTCAGATTTGAATTCAGGACCTCCTGAATCCAGGGCTGGTGCTTTATCCACTGTGCCACCTAGCTGCCCCCACTTAACTTTATTTTAAAGATGTTATTATGGGTCAGCTAGGTGACACAGTGGACAATGCACCAGCCCTGGACCCAGGAGACCCTAAGCCCAAATCCAGTCCCAGACATAAGCCACCCCACCCTGCCTTCTCCACAAAAAACAAGGATAAACAAAAAATAAATGCTTTATAAATATCATCCTTTCATATTCAATTCACACCTGTTCCCTCTGTATAAGTATATTCCTTTCAGCTGCCCTAATACTGAAAATGTTCTTATGAGTTAGAAGTATTATCTTCCCATGTAGGAATGTAAACAGTTTAACATTTTAATATCCCTCATGGTTTCTTCTTCCTGTTTCCCTTTTTATGCATCTCTAGGGTCTGGTATTTCAAAGTCACATTTTCTATTCAGTTTAGGTCTTTTCATCATGAATGCCTGAAAGTCCTCTTTTTCATTGAATTCCCAATTTTTCCCCTGAAAGATTATAGTGGTTGATTTTATTTATTTTTATTTTTTATTTTTATTTTTTGGGGCAATGAGGGTTAAGTGAATTGCCCAGGGTCACCTCTAGTATGTATCAAGCATCTGAGGCCAGATTTGAAGTCAGGTCCTCCTGAATCTAGGGCCAGTGATTTATCCACTGTGCCACATAGCTTCCCCCCTCCCCCCAAAAAGATTATACTCAGTTTTACTGGGTAGGTGATTTTTTGTTGTAGTCCCAGTTCCTTTGCCCTCCAGAATATCATATTCCATGCCATCAGATCCTTTAATGTAGAAGCTGATAGATCCTGTGCTATCCTCTAACTGTGGTTCCACAGTAGTTGAATTGTTTCTTTCTGGCTGCTTGTAATTTTTTTTCCTTTACCTGGGATCTCTGGAGTTTGGCTATAATATTCCTGGAAGTTTTCCTTTTGGGATCTCTTTTAGGAGGTAATCAGTGGATTCTTTCAATTTCTATATTACCTTCTGCTTCCAGAATATCAGGGCAATTTTCTTTGACAATTTCTTGGAAGATGATGTCTAAGCTCTTATTTTGATCGTGGTTTTCAAGTAGTCCAACAATTTTCAAATTATCGCTCGTGGATCTATTTTCCAGGTCAGCTGTTTTTCTAAGGAGATATTTCATATTGCCATCTATATTTTTATTCATTTGGATTGGCTTTATTGTGTCCTGATTTAACATAAAGTCATTAGCTGCTTTTTGCTCTATCCTAATTCTTAAGCAATGATTTTCTTCAAAGAGTTTATGTACCTCCTTTTCCATTTGGCCAATTTGGCTTTTAAAACTGTTTACATTTTTTCATGAACCTCCTGCATTACTCTCATTTCTCTTTCCATTTTTTCCTCTACTTCTCTTACTTTTCCCTCTACCTCTCTTACTTTATTTTCAAAGTCCTTTTTGATCAATTCTGTGTCTTGAGACCAATTCATATTATTCTTCTGAGGGTGTATTTTGATCTACCATTCCACCAAAGAAACTTTCAATGGTGTGTTGCTTTCTCTGCCTGCTCAGCTTGCCAGACTATTTCTTGGCTTTTAACTCCTCCTTAACATGGAGCACTACTTCCAGGATGCACTGTCCCAAGTTTCAGGGGTTCCCAGGTGGTACAATTCAAGGAGAGGCTTGTTCTCAGCACTCCTAGCCCGCAAGTAACCATGGGCTGCTTGCTCTTTCACCTGGGAATAGAAGTCTGATTGAAATCTGATTCTCTGTGGTCCTCAAGTTTGGTGTGCCTAGGCCCCTCCCCCACTGGGCCACTGCCACTCAAGTTCACTTCCTGAGGAACACAGCAGTGCTCCTGCCTCTGATCCAGCAGAGACCCCCACAATTTCCCCCCAGGCAACTGCTGGACCACCTCACCAATCCATGAGACAAGTTTCAGAAGAAGCTGCTGATGCTGAAGATTCTGAGGCTCATGAGATGTGGCCTTCCTGGAGCTAGATCTGTGCTGTGCACTGCACTCCTCTGTTATCCTGTACAGCAGACAATCCCTACCACCTATTTATGCTATCTTTGGATGTTAAATAGTCTCACTCTGTTCTTTTGTGGGTTTTGCTGCTCCAGGATTTGTCTTATGGCATTTTTTGGAGGTATGTGGACAGATCTGTTGGGAGCTCAGAGAGTCATAGCCTTTCCTCTGGCACTCTGGCATCTTGGCTACACCCCTGACTATCACATGTTTAGTATTTTTTTAAATCATAAAAGGATTTTATTATTTTTCAGTTACATGTAAAAATAGTTTTCAACATTTGTTTCCATAAGATTTTTAGTTTCAAATTTTTTCCCTCCCCCCCCTCCCCAAATAGAAAGCAATCTGATATAGGTTATATATGTACAATCACATTAAACATAATTATGTATTAGTCATGTTGTGAAAGAAAATCAGAACACAAGGGAAAAACCTAAATAAATAAAAAAACAAATAAATAAATTTAAAAAAACACCAAAAAGTAGAAACAGTATGGCTCAATCTACATTCAGAATCCACAGTTCTTTTTTCTGGATGTGGAGAACATTTTCTGTCATGAGTTCTTTGGAATTGTTCATTTGGAATTGATCATTGAGAAGAGCCAAGTCTATCACAGTTGATCATCATACAATGTTGCTGTTACTGTGTACACTTTTCTTCTGGTTCTGCTCACTTCACTCAGCATCAGTCTACCTAAGTCTTTCCAGGTTCACATGTTGAGTATTGATATTATTTCATTGTCTATGATACCTTTTAGCAAGACGTAGTTTCCTTTCTTATCTCTTTTAATTAGGTCATTTTTTTGCTTTTGCTTTGTCTGAGATAAATTGCTACACCTGCTTTTTTGCCTTCAAGTAAAGCATAATATATTCTGCTCCAAACTTTACCTTTACTCTGTGTGCATCTCTGCTTCACATGTGTTTCTTGTAAACAACATATTGTAGGATTCTTGTTTTTAATCCACTCTGCCATTCACTTCCGTTTTATGGGAGAGTTCATCCCATTCACATTTTCAGTTATGATTACTAACCGTGTATTTCCCTTCATCCTATTGTCCCCTTTGTTTTTTATCTTCCTATATAGGGATGTAAACTGTTTAACCTTATTGAATAACTTTTTTCCCATTTACCTTTTTATACTTCTCTTGAGACTTGTATGTTACGATCAGATTTTCCATTTAGTTCTGATCTTTTCCTGAAACCTTGAAAGTCCCCATTTCATTGAATATCCATCTTTTCCCCTGAAAGATAATGATTAATTTTGCTGAGTAGTGGATCACTGATTGTAACCTAAGCTCCTTTGCCTTCTGGAATATCATATTCCAAGCCTTCTGATCCTTTAATATTGAAGCTGCCAGGTCCTGTACAATCCGGACTGTACCTCCATGATATTAAAATTGTTTCTTTCTGGCTGCTTGCAGTATTTTCTCCTTCACCTGATAATTCTGGAATTTGGCTACAATATTCCTTGGAGTTTTCCTTTTGGGGTCTCTTTTAGAAGGTGATTGGTGGATTCTTTCAATGACTATTTTATCCTCTGATTCTACAATATCTCCTTGATAATTTCCTGGAAGATGGTGTCTATACTCTTTTTTTTTTTGACCATGGCTTTCAGCTAGTCTAATAATTCTTAAATTATCTCTCCTGAATCTATTTTCTAGGTCAGTGGTCCTTATATGAGGTTTTTAACATTTTCTTCTATTTTTTCTTTCTTTTGATTATGTTTGACTGATTCCTGGTGTCTCATGGAGCTTCCATCTGATTTATGGTGTTATTTTCTTCAGTAAGCTTTTGCACCTCCTTTTCCATTTGGCCAATTTTACTTTTGAAGGAGTTAGTTTCTTCAGTGGATATTTTTTCCCATTTGGCCAATTTTATTTTTTAAGGGATTGTTTTCTTCAGTCAATTTTTGTGCTTCCGTTTCCAAGCTATTGACTCTTTTTTCATAATTTTCTTGCATAACTAATTTCTTTTCCCTTTTTTCTTCTACCTCTCTTATTTGGTTTTTTAAAATCCTTTTTGAGATCTTCCAAGATGGATTTTTGGTCTTGAGACCAATTTATGTTCCCCCTTGAGGCTTTTCATGTAGGCTTTTTAACAGTGTTGTCCTCATCTGAGTTTGTGTTTTGGTCTTCCCTGATGCCATAGAAGCTCTCAATGATAAGGGTCCTTTTCTGTTTCTTATATTTTAGACTATTTTTTATTTTTAAAGTTGAGGTCTACTCCTGGGGCACAGGGATCACTGTTGCAAGTTTCTTGTGCTGGGGGGGTTGTGGGGGGTCAGGTTGACTTTCTGCTCTGAGGCTTCTGTGACTTTCAGATTTCTCACCATCCTAGACTTGTTTCCTGTGCTGGGATGGCTTGGCCTAGTTGCACCTGTCCTGTGGTTGGTTCTCTACCTGGCACTTTGCCCTCTGAGCCAGGGCTGGTGAGTCTCACAACTGGCCTGCTGAACCACCAGCCTGTTGAGTCAGGGCCAAGGGGCCTCAGCTGCAGATTTGCACTGTGGCCAAGAAAGAGCCTCCTGCTGACTTGCCCAGATGCCCTCCCGCTGCACTGAGCCACCCTGTGCTCCCCCTTTGCCCAAGTGAGACAGACATTTTCTGAAGTCTTCTAAATTATCTCAAGTTAGATGATTGTGTCTCTCTGTCTTTTTGTAGGTCCTGTATCTCCAAAATCTGTTTAGAGGCTTGATTTAATGCTGTTTCTGAGGGAAACTTGGGAGAGCTCAGGCAACTTCTTGGCTTCTCTCTGTCATCTTGGCTCCACCTCCTGTTTTTGTTTTTTAACCACCATCTCTCCTATTTACTATATTATCTCTTCTATAATTCCCCTTTCCACCAGTTCCATTCAGCATCAGTTGAATAGTAATAAATAAAGAGGAGACTGTGATAAGTCTAGGGCTGAGGTTTGATATGGCTTGATCAGCTATAGGACAAGAGGGCAAGAGTTTCAAGAGTAGAGGATGATACAGAAAGTAAGTTTACATTTAAGATGCATCTTAACATAATTTAGGAGCATATTAAATGTCACCAAAGAAGGGATAGGACCAAATCCCAAGTCTTATAAAGCAATGATAATGGGTAACATGGAGAGGAAGCCCAGATACTTAATTCTCATTTTGCTTTTATTTTCTCTGCAATGGAAAATGAGCTTTAGACTGGAATAGACAGAACAAAAGTGGATAATAAGGTACTGACAGCCATGATAAGTGAGAAGATGTTAAGAAAGCACTTAGAAGCCTTGGATGAATTTAAGTCACCAGCCCCATATGAATTACCTCTAAGGGTTCTGATAGAATTGGCAAACATTACTGGAGAATTATACCAAATTATCTACAAACAGTCATGGAGAACAAGAGAGGTACCACAGGACTGAAGCAGGGCAGATGTCCCATTTTTTTAAGGGAAAAGACTGGAACACACATACACACACACACACACACACACACACACACGCACATGAATGAGATAAAAAAATAGCAGAAAAATGAGTGGTGGCCATTTGTCATGAGCCTTCCTAGCAGTTAGGTACCTCGAATTACCAGTGATTGCTGCTCAAGGAACTGTTAAATGCTGATGGAACCAAGTCCACAAATCTTATAATGGGAATCTGGTCTGTCACCCTATGTGTCATATCTATTCCTGGTAAGTCCTAGCTAAACCCAGGACTCCTGTCTCCTAATCCATTCATTGTCCACTCTACTAGTCTAGGCTGCTATCCTAATGCAGTTGTTTTGAGTTTCAAAGTCATCTGAATTTAAAGGTCAATTATTCGGGTTCCACTTTAATTAGTAGCCATCATAACAGTGCTGGTTGCTTAATTTATAAAGGCATAAATATTGACATAAATTTTTGTCAGATATTCTGATACCATAAACATCATGTAAATCTAGGGATTGGCCATCAATTTGCACATAATGGACTAATTTTATGAGAACTGCACAGCTGCACTACTTGGTTTTTAGTGTCCCTCTTCCTTTACTGTATTAAATCATCATTTTAAATCATGTCACAGTGTTCCTCACTGTAAGTGATCCAAAAAAAAAAAAACACCCAGAAAATTTAAGTCTGTTGGATCTTTGCCTAATTTAATGATTTTTAACTTGTGTTATGCTCACACCCTGGGCCCTGCAGTGAAGTGTTGGCTATGTGCCTAGGAACACCTTCACATCACTCTGGAAGAGAGAGAATGCTGAATTGAAGAAAGCTGCTAGGAAAATGTTTTACCATATCGAGTACATGAAGAAACTTGCACTTCTTGTTAAAGTAAGAGAGTTTTAGTTTAGTAGCATAATAAGGGATGAGGGCTGGAGG
Organism: Dromiciops gliroides; assembly: GCF_019393635.1. NCBI lineage: Eukaryota > Metazoa > Chordata > Mammalia > Microbiotheria > Microbiotheriidae > Dromiciops > Dromiciops gliroides. Next base: position 165,166,740 of record NC_057862.1, read on the forward strand.
TAGAGTCAGGAAAATCTGGGTTCAAATTCTGTCTTTGACATTTACTGTGTAGCCTTGGACAAGTCTCTTAGGTAACTTTTGAAGAATGTATTTTGCAAAACAGTTGCTGATCTACATTGGTAGAGATTCATCATTGGAACATCCCTACCTCAAAGAAACCATGGGTCTGAAACAACAATTGTTCAAAAGTTGTATGTCCAAGCACATGTACACATGTGAATTCATGTATTCAGCCATGTTATCCATGAATTCATTGGGTTTATCTTGTCTAGATTATACATTCCCAAATAGACAGACTAGGTGTTTTCTGTCATGTCCATCCCCACTAGAAATGTTAGACTTCCTATGGCCTTTCAACATGTACAGTATTTTTGTATCTTACAACATTTTTTTTTCATACCAAGTGTTGAGTAGCCACACAGAAAAGCATTGTTAACCAATGTAAGGGTTCAGAGTGTCTTAGATATCTGCTTAATCCTTTCTTTTAGTCCATTCAGAATAGACATTGATTTTCACGGAACATTCTACATTTAGCAACAGTAAGGCCAAATCTCACATATTAAAGTGACTTACCTCTCCCATGCCTTCTGAATGACTTAACCAGGAGTATTGTTATGACTGGTAATTTTTAAAGTCTTTTTTCTTTTTTTGCATATCTCAGGATAGGATAATTAATAATAATTTAAAAAGTAGTGACCAAACAAATGAAAACCTTGGATACAGCAGTGAGACATGTAAGGAAATTGTAGAGAAGGAAGCAAATGGGCACAAAGCAGAGAGAAAAATTAAAATGCTAGAGATTCTCACAAGTGTAGGATGGTCTGGGATCAGGAGTTCAAAAACAAATTCAAGGAAAAAAAATACAAGGAAGCCAGTTTTTTTTTTTATTTATCTACTCTATTGCTTCCTTTTGAACAAACATCAAAGCCTCTGGAGTTACTTAAAGAAAAAATATCTCAGGGCCTGTCTCATTAGTAGTCTTCATATTCTAAAAGTTTGGTCTAAATGATGACAATTCATTTTAAATTAATCAACCAGTAAGCTTTTATTAAGTGCCTGATATGAGCCAAGCACTGTGTATCAAGGATAAAAAAAAACAAAAATGAGAATAGTCCCTGATCTCAAGGATCTCTAGTCATTGGAGAGACATACATAAAAATATACAAAATAAATAAATACAAAAGTGTTATGGAGGAAGGACAGTAGCAGCTAATGAGATCATGAAAGGTTTCATGTAGAATGCTTGTGCTGACTCTTGAAAGTTATAAGGGATTCTATGAGGCAAAGATGAGGAAGGAGAGAACTCAAGGCATGGACATAGGAGATGGGGTACCATAAAGGAGTAACAGCAAGAAGGAGAATTTGTCTAGACCTTAGAGTATGGTAAGGTGAGTAATGTATAATGAGGCTGGAAGAGCTGGCTGGGCCCAGGCTGTCAAACAAAGAAGTCTTTTTTTTTTTTTTAATCAGAGGAGCAATAGGGAGCCACTAGAGTCCATTGAATAAGGGAGTGACAAAAATCCGACCTGCACTGAAGGGAAATTACTTTGGCAACTGTGTAGTGGATGGACTACAATGGGGAGAAACTTTTGTCAAGGAGACCAGTGAGGAGACTATGGCAATAGTTCATGCTAGGAAAGGTGATGAGGGCCTGAACTTAGATGATAGTTTGGTAAAAACAAGGATGTAACATCCTGGAATCAGTAGAAACGTTTTGTTATTTTTAATTTGTGGATTAAAACAAACATTTCCATAATATAGTATAATAGAACAGATGATTGCACATGAAACTGCAAATCTATTATGTACAACATGTTATTCTTTTTAAATATATAATAAAATTATCATGTAAATTTTGTTTTTTACTTTTGGTTCCTTTTTCTTCTTCCTTCTGCCTCCCACCCATCTCTAGGCTACTATTAGACACAAATAGTTGTGTGTAGATATATATATATATATGTGTGTGTTTGTGTGTGTGTAAAATTATTCTGAAAGACAGCATTACACAGTGGAAAGAGCACTGGCTTTGGAATCAGAGTTCTTGGAGTCATTCTGGACCTTAGGACCTTTATGGCCTTGGAAAAGTTATATAAGTCCCCCTGGGTCTCAGTTTCCTTATCAACAAAATGAGGAAGTTGGACTAGATGGCCTCTGAGATCTCTTCCATCTATAGATGATGCTATGACATGTGTAATAAGCAGTATGGATTGTATGATTTCTAAACTCCAATCTTTTTCTAGTCCCATGATCAGTGGTTTGGGGTTAGACTTCAGGCAAATGGTACATCCCAAACCATGTCTACACAACACCAGTAACTTAAGTGATTGAGTCACACCAGTTATTTTGGCCTTTATAACAGACATTGGCTGAGCTATCCTTTATTTTAGTGTCCTGTCTCAAGTTTGGATTCTCCTGTGAAAATCTTGGCAAATCAGTTGACCTTTCTGGGCTTCAGTTTCCTCAGGTGTAAAATTACATAGATGAACTAGAAAATCTTTAGTATTACTTCCAGCTCTAATTTCCATAAATCTGAACCCTCTCTGGAAGGAGTTCTGGCTGTCCCAATCAGTCATTTCCTCTACTACCCACTGTGTCTAGTCCCAATTCAAGTCATCTACTTCATTCCCTAGCTACTTCCTCAATTGCAACCACACTGATCAGAACAGAACCCCACTTTCACCCTTCCAGTTTGGGAAAAAAATCAAATCAATTCCATCACAACTCCTTTGTGTCAATCTATATTTGTAGAGTGCTCAGCATAGAGCTCTAAGTGACTCCATGGATATTGTCCATGGGGTTTTCTTGGCAAAGATACCAGACTGATTTGCCATTTCCTTCTCCAACTCATTTTACAGATGGGAAAACTGAGACACACAAGGCTAAGTGTCACATAGCTAGTAAGTGTCTGAGACTGGATTTGAATTCAAATCTTCCTGACTCCAGGTCTGGTGCTCTATCCAATTGCACCACCTAGCTTTCCAAAGCACTATATAAATGTTAGTGGTTATTATTACTCCCTTATGGCTCCATTATGTTCTTACAAGTTACAAGGACTGTGGTCCTTGTGTCTCCTCTGTGTGTATTGTCTCTCTCATTAAGACATATACTTCTTGAGGGCAGGGACTGTCCTCATTTTTCTATTTGTGTCCTCAGTGCTTAGCAAAGTACTTAGCGCTTAAGTGGTTATTAAATGCTTTTTCATTCATTCATTCTGTGATTCTAGTAACTCAACAGAATGAGATTAGTCATCTGCTCATTGAGTGATCGATCATTCCATCCCTTCCATTGTTAGTTTCACTCCCTCCTCCTCAAGTAATCCTCTATGTGCATAGATGTTTACATGCTGTTTGATACCACAGAATGTGAGCCCCTGGGAATGTCTGTCCTATATTGTCTTTTTATCCCCCGCACTGAGCACAGCAGCATGCCTTTCACGTGGTAGGTGCTTAATAAACACTTGTTGGATTGGATTGAATTTGGTGATCAATAAGCAAATAGTAAAGCCAGTCAAATATATAGATTCAACCTAAAAGACAGAGTGGTAAACAGGTTCTTCAAATAGTGGTTGCAGCTGTAACTACAATTCTGATCCCAGACCCCTTAGAAGCACAAGAAAATCTTTACATGCACTCAGTTTGAAAGGGACTATTAACGGCACATTCATCTTTTTAACCACAAACAAAATTACTGTCTATAACATTAATTTCTAATAAAAGGGATAGTGATGAAGATGATAGCTGCAAAGACCATGTGTAAATTCTTATCTAATATAGGGGGAAAAGGACAAGAGATGTCATTTGGTATTCTATATACATTTTTCACAAAATGAATCTATGTTGGTTTAAGCAAGCTTTTTATACCTTGATTACTCGGTTTTTGCCACCAGGGTGGGAGGGCAGGACTAGCTAATGAGGGCAAACTGTGTTCTCTGCTTGATTCCAATGTATTTGGAAGCTTATGCACTTTCATCTGGATATGTCTAATGGAAGGGCACTTTCTCCTATTTCATATCATATGCATGCATCCTTTGATTGTCTCCTGTTGGCTTACAGCATAGTGACCAAAGAGTCATTTAAATGGTTGTAAAGCTGAAAGTGAACATATAGGAATGTGAAGAGGATTGAAAGGACAATCTTTCTCTCTTCCCTGAAGGCATTTTTAGAAAAGAGAAAGTGATGCTGTGGGGAAGGGATATTGGGATCTATTTCCTACCTGGCTACCATGAATGCTCAATCCCTTTTCTTTTGGTTTTTGAGCTTGTTCTTTTCCTGATCTAAGATGAAGATCAGAAATATAATAGATCAGTTTATGAACTTGTCAGCCTTAAAAGGTCAGAAGAAAACTGGAATTTGTTGGGAAGAGTTTGTTAATAACTGCAATAGCCAAGTCTGGTGAAGAGACATGGCAAGTGGACCTGTTTGATTAGCCCAACAACAAGCCAGCCCAGCTGAGCAAGGGAGTGACTCATCCATTAGTACACCATGTCTAGGAATAAACTTGGGAATGAAGGCAGAAAAGAATTCCCCAAACCAGGAAGTCCTCTCCCCCCAAATTATGGATGATGTGGTTATACCTTGGTATGCTTTATATCTTCTCAGTAAATGTCAATTTGTAAATGCTAATTGATAATAGTTGGTTAATTAATATTAGGGAGATATTAAATAGCTAAGTGATATGAGGGATCAAAGTGATTAGGGCTCATGAATGATAGTATTAGACAACTCCAATCTCTTAAGATTACTCCTAGAACATTGAGGGGAGAGGTGGTTTTTGTTTGTCCTTCAATTTTGAAGAGGACCAGTGACATCATGAGGGTGATGTCTTGACTTGAGAATGAATTGGATTGAAGTGAGACAGAATTGCACAAAGTCCTTAGCTACACTCTCTCTTCCAGAGTCATCCAAGTCCAGTAGCAAGATAAAAAACAAGATCACTGGCAATAACCTGGGATGTAGTGGATGAACTTTGGCATCTTCAATGTCTGACCAAGCTCTAAGCTTCATGGCCATTGGAACAAATTGTTCTTATTCTCCCATGTGGCTGGAGAGGGGAATCGTCACATCAATGGCTTTGAGGCCTGTCAGTTCCCATCAACCTGGTTTAGTCATCTGCGAAGACAGTTTTACTGAGGTGTTGTCACTGCACATGCTACAGCTTCTTGGAGCCACAGGTGAGAGTTGAGTAAAGGTAGAAACCAACGGTAAATGAATAGCCCTTAAAGAACTCAGCAAGCCCTCACACCATAGATACTAGGCTGAATGGAAAGGTAGCTATGCTCTAAGTACCTGACCTTTCAGTGTGAGTACGGGTTGGGTGAGTGAGCCCCAGAACAATTCAATTTGTAAATGTTTCCTGAACCTGAGTTTCTTCTCAAAATTCATTGATATTAAGAATCATAGAAATTTAGAGGAAAAAATGGTCCTTTAAAATCTTCTAGTCTTCTTCTAGGTCTCTGTACTTGAAAGCTTTTCATTCTATGGAATTTAGAGAATATAATTATTCAGCATGGTAACATCTATTTCAAATGCTATTCTTAGATTTTTATGAATCAGTATTATGTGGAGGCACTTGTGAGCAACAGTTCTGTCTGTTTCAACAGAAATGATTTGTTGAAGTCACAAGGACATATTGGAGGTCATATTGGCAGTACAGAAATTTGTCATTAGTTTATGAAGGATTGCAAACTTCTGCAGTATAATTCTGTCAACCTGGTTTTGTCTTTCTTGGTATGTGGCAGATCCTAAATGTTTACAACCTGAAATGATATTTTACATAATTGTACCATGTTATTGCATAATATGCATTGATCAATATTTGAGTTCCTTAAAGTTTACTTTCTGTAAATTTTGGTGTCAATGACCTGTATTCCTGAATTCTTCTCCCAAATCCTTTTGTTTTAATAAAATGAATCTGTAAGATTCAGAAAAACAGTTTGATATAACATTAGTTGAGTTCATATGGATGTCACCCCTGGAATATCTTTTAATTCTCCACTTGTATCCTGTTTCAAAATCTCTATCTGGATGTTCTTCTTTTTTTTTTTTTTTAGTGAGGCAATTGGGGTTAAGTGACTTGCCCAGGGTCACACAGCTAGTAAGTGTTAAGTGTCTGAGGCCGGATTTGAACTCAGGTACTCCTGACTCCAGGGCCGGTGTTCTATCCACTGCGCCACCTAGCTGCCCCTGGATGTTATTCTTGACAGAAGAATTGGTGTATACTTATTGTCAACCTTGTATTATTGCTATATGACAATAGCTAGCATTTCTATATTATTTTAAATTTTGCAAATCTCTTTATAAATGTCTCATTTGATCTTCACTATATTCTAGGGAGGCAGATGCTATTATTTCTATTTTATGGATTAGGAAATTGAGGCAGGCAAAAGTTAAATGACTTACCCACACAGCCCTCTAAGTGTCTGAGATTGTTTTTTTTTTAATTAATAAAGTATTTTATTTTTTTCCCATTACATGTAAAGATAGTTCTCAACTTTTGTTTATACAGGTTTTCCAATTTCAGATTTTTCTCCCTCCCTCCCCTCCCTCCTCCCTCCCCTAGACAGCAGGTAATCTGATATAGGTTATATATATATATATACACACACACATAATAACATTAATCCTATTTCTGCATTAGTCATATTATAAGAGAAAAATCAGAGCAATGATGAAAAACCTCAAAATAGAAAAAAACAACAGCACCAAAAACAAAAGAAATAGTATGGTTCATTCAGCATCTATACTCCACAGTTCTTTTTTTATTTCTTGGATTTGGGGATCCTCTTCTATCATGAGTTCCCTGGAATTCTTCTGTACCATTGCATTGGTGAGAAGAATATAGTCCATCACAGTAGATCAACACTCAATGTTGATGATACTGTGTACAATAGTCTTCTGGTTCTGCTCATCTCATCATCAGCCCATGCAAGACCATCCAGGTTTCTCTGAACTCCTCCTGTTCATCATTTCTTACAGCACAATAGTGTTCCATTGTATTCATATACCACAACTTATCCAGCCATTCCCCAATTGATGGGCATCCCCTCAACTTCCAATTCCTTGCCACCACATAAAGAGCAGCTACTGAGATTGGTTTTGAATTCAGGTCTCCCTGACTCCAGGTCTAGCACTCTTTCCAATGAACCAAATAGCTATTATGGGATGTGAGGTCTATTTGTTCCCAAAGCATTTCTGTATATTTTAACATGTTTATCATTTTCATAACAACTGTTAATCTTCTTTTTATTTCTGAAAAAAGTTGTCTTTTTCATTAAAAAACAGATAATCTTTCCATTACTGGTAATGAGCTCCATTTGGTTAATATTGTACAGATTATTGTTTGGAGACTTTTTAGATCCATCATTATCCATTTTATTAAGCCAAAAGTATATGGGAAAATTAGTACTTCTGACTGCTTTAATGGTCTTGCCCACTAAGCATTGATTTTAGAATTTTGTTGGTAAGTCATCTCAGTTCTAACCATTGGGGGGGGTTTCTTCGCAAAGATATTTAGGATGGTCTGCCATTTCCTTCTCCAGTTCATTCTATAGAAGAAGAAACTGAAAGCAAGCAGGGTTTAGTGACTTTCCCAGGGTCACACAGCTAGTAAGTATATGAGGCCACATTTGAACTCAGGACATAGTCTTCCTGACTCCAGACCCAGTACTTTATCCACTGTGCCACTTAATTTCTATAACCTTTGCTTTCTCCTTGACAGTCATTATGTTTGATGAGTCTTTATTGGAGAAGATCAAGGTATTTATAAACATCACTTGCATCTATTGGCTAACTCTGAGATGAAATCCAAACTCAAAGCCTTCAACCACTATTCTTTCTTTTTTTTTCCTTTTATTTTTTTCCAGTTACATGTAAGGTTAGTTTTCTTTTTTTCTTTTTTAGTGAGTCAATTGGGGTTAAGTGACTTGCCCAGGGTCACACAGCTAGTAAGTGTTAAGTGTCTGAGGCCAGATTTGAACTCAGGTACTCCTGACTCCAGGGCCGGTGCTCTATCCACTGTGCCACCTAGCTGCCCCAAGGGTAGTTTTCAACATTCATTTTCATAAGATTTAGAGTTCCAAATTTTTCTCCCTCCCTCCCTCCCTCCTTTTCCTCCCCACTCCAGAAGATTGTAACCAGGTTATATATGTGCAATCCACTAGTGTTCTTTATGGGGGTGGATAGTAAGCTTCCTCATTAGTTCCTTGGGATTGTCTTGGATTATTGCATTGCTGAGAGTAGTTAAGTCATTCACAATTGCTCATTGAACCATACTGCTGTCACTATGCACAATGTCCTCCCAGCTCTGCTCACTTCACTATACATCAAAGTTCATTAGTCTTTCCAGATTTTTCTGGGATCATCCTGTTTGTCATTTCCTATAGCACAAGAGCATTCCAACACAATTGTATAGCACAGCTTCTTCCATCATTCCTCAATTGATGGACATTCCCTTGATTCTCAATTCTTAGCCTCCACAAAGAGTTGCTATAAGTATTTTTTTGTACAATTTCCCCCCTCTTCTCTTTTTCATGATTATTATTGTTAACTGTTTCCCTTCCATACTATTCCCTTCCCCATGATATTTATTCTATCATCCATCTACTTTCATCCTATTCCTCTTCAAAAGGGATTTGCTTCTGTCTGTCCCCTCCCTCCATCTGCCCTTCCTTCTTTTGCCCCTCTCTCTTTATCCCCTTCCCCTCCTTATTTTCCTGCAGGGTTATAGATTACTCCACCCAATTGAGTATGTACATTATTCCCTCCTAGAGCCAATTCTAATGAGATTGAGGTCTTTGAGACAATTTTGATGAGTGTTAGGCCCATTTACTGCCCAGATTAAATAGATTACTCCACCCAGTTGAGTGTGTGTGTGTGTGTGTGTGTGTGTGTTAGTCCCTCCTTGAGGAAACTCTGATGAGTTTAAGGTCTTTGAGTCTTTTCTGATGAGTGTAAAATTCATTTACTGCCCTGTTCCTCTCCCATCTGTTCCCCCACTCCATAAGCCTTTTCCTGTTTCCTTCATGTAGGATTTCACCTCTGCCCTTCCTCCTCCCCCACTGCATTCCCCTCACCCCTCAATTTAACTCTAAAGATGTCATCATGGGGCAGCTAGGTGACACAGCGGACAAAGCATCTACCCTGGACCCAAGGGGATCCTAGCCAAAACCCGGACTCAGACACAAGACAGTCACCCACTGTACATCCCCAGGCATGTCCCCCAACTCCAATTTTTTATAGTTAACTAGGGTCTTGTATTTGAAAGTCAAATTTGCCATTCAGTTCAGGACTTTTCATCACAAATATCTGAAAGTCCTCTTTTTCATTAAAGTCCCATTTTTTCCTCTGAAAGATTATGTTGAGTTTTGCTGGGTAGGTGATTCTCGGTTATAATCCCAATTCCTTTGCCCTCTGGAATATCATATTCCATGCCCTCTGGTCCTTTAATGTAGTAGCTGCTAGATCTTGTGTTATCCTGACTGGGGCTCCACAGTACTTGAATTCTTTCTTTTTGGCAGCTTGCAATATTTTCTCCTTGACCTGAGAGCTTTGGAATTTGACTATAATATTCCTAGGAGTTTTCCTTTTAGGATCTCTTTCAGGAGGTGATCGGTGGATTCTTTCAATTTCTATTTTAGCTTATTCTTCTAGAATTTCAGGGCAATTTTCCCTAAGAATATCTTGGAAGATGATGTCTAAGCTCTTTCCTTGATCATGGTTTTCAGGTAGACCAATAACTTTCAAATTAGCTCTCCTGGACCTATTTTCCAGGTCAGCAGTTTTCCCCAGAAGATATTTCACATTGCCCTCTATTTTTGTATTCATTTGGATTTGCTTTATTGTATCTTGGTTTCTTATAAAGTCACTGGCTTCCATTTATTCAATCCTAATTCTTAGGCAATTATTTTCATTAGAGAGCTTTTCCATTTGGCTTTTCAAGCTGTTGACTTTTTTCTCATGTCTTTCCTGCTTCACCCTCATTTCTCTTTCCATTTTTTCTTCTACCTTTCTAACTTTAACTTCAAAGTCCTTTTTGAGCACCTCTATGGCCTGAGACCAATTCATATTTTTCTTGGAAGCTTTAGATATAGGGGCCCTGATGTTGACATCTTCCTCTGAGGGTGCCCCTTGGTCTTCCTTGTTACTGAAGAAACTTTCTATGGTCCTCACCTTTCTCTGTCGGCTCATCTTGCCTTTCTTTTACTAGACTTTTAGCTCCTTAAAGTGTGGCACTGTTTCCAGGCTACAGTATCCCAAGCTTAAGAAGTCCCAGGTAGTATGATTTAAGGAGGATCAGGTTCTTCACTCGCCTTGCCTGTTTCCTGGTCCGTAGATGACCCCAGGCCAACTTGCTAATCAACAAGCTTTGTGTGTTGTGGTTGTTAGCTCCAAGGAGCCTGTGCCCCTCCCCTACCTGGGCCACGTCTACTCAAGCCTACCTCCTGGTTCTCAGCAGGGGTGTAAAATCCAAGTTCTGCCTTAGCACCAGCAGAGACCCCTGTAGTCTCCCCCCCTGCCCAGGGCTCAGCCCTCTCACCACACTGGGGCTTAGTTCCAGACTACACTGGTGCTTCAGCTGATTCAGAGGCTCTTGGGGTCTCTCTCTCTGGTGAGGCCTTCCTGGGACTGAATGTGTGTCAGGTTGACTGTGGGGTTGGGCTCCACTCCTGTATCAGCACAGCAGCTCCCTCCTTCTGACCTTCCAAGCCATTCTTGGTTAGAAGATGATTTCAGCACATTCTTCGGTGAGTTTTGCTGCTCTGGGCATTTTCCTATGGCATTGTTTGGACGTTTTTTTGGAGCGATCGTGTCATGAGTTTGAGAGCTCACTGCCTTTCCTCCACCGTCACTATTCTTTCTTAACACATATTAAGAATTTAACATTTATTGAATCCAAATGACTTTTTTGATGTCATTGAAGAAAGTTTACCTAAAATTACTTAATGTGTTTTTCAGATGTCACCCATGTATATCAAGTGATTAACATGATATTTTGGCATGTTTCATTCTGTTACTTGAAATCCATATTCAGTTGTAATTGTAATAGGTAATGGTAATAGGTTTAAGAATAGACAGAACCAAAAAGGATTTAAACTACCTTCTAAATATTCTCATAAATATTTTATATCAATTATGTTATACTTTTACATTAATTATTATATAAACACACATATATGTGTGTTGTTTCCCCCAATAGAATGTAAGGGTTTTTTATGACAAATGTTATTTTGCTTTTTCTTTATAGCCCCAGATTTTATAACTATGTCTCACACATAGTAAATCCTTAATGAATATTTGCTGATTGATTGCCATTACTATATTGGTGGTATATTTTGAATTGAAAACAGTTTTCCATTTAGAATTCATATATTCTAGCATTCTCACTATGCTTGGAACTATTTTATATATTTAAATGTATTAATAATCCATGAATACCTATTGAGTCAAAGGCTTTGTGATCATCAACAACAGCAGTAGAAATGTTATGATCCTTTCAGGTTACTTATTCAATAACTACAAAACTGAAAATAAGTTGGTCCTTATTGCTAAGATTTTGTTTTCTTTTCTTTTTTCTCCTTAGACAATCTATCATTTTCTTGTGTCTACAGATTTCTTAAAATTAATATCAGAAACAAATCCTTCGTATAAAATACATAGTGATTCAAATGGCCAATATTTTTGCAAGAGTCAGGGAAGGGTCACTGGTCTTCTTCTGGTAGCAGGTATGTGATGCCTGTATTAAGGAAAGTGAGATGAGATTTATCTCTGAAAAGAATCTGGTAAAGTAAATTGTCAGTAATTCTTGTGAAGAATTTGAGACAATGATTATAGATCTTATCTAGCCCCACAGTATTCCAGTTTTGTAGAAAACCTAGAGTTTTAGTCACCTTTCTTGACAAATTTGTTTTGTCTTGTAGTTGATCTATCTTGTGTTTTTGTTCTGTTAGATTTCTTGCAGCCATGAATTTTTCACATCCTTCTTCCTCAGGGTCTGGGGCTCGCTCTCTCTCTCCCTCCCTTTTTCCTTCCCTTCTTTCCTCTCTCCCTCCCTTTTTCCTTCCCTTCTTTCCTCTCTCCCTCCCTCCTCCTCCTCCTCCTCCTTCTTCTCTCTCTCTCTCTCTCTGTTTCTCTCTAACTTCTTTGCTTCTCAGGTACTGTAGTAAAATATTTGATTAATATTCAACTGTTTATCACTCCTTATACTTTCATAACATGTATCACCTTTTGATTCATGATTTCAATTGTTGATTAAGGAAATCTAGAATTTCTATATACTTTTGTTTTTTGGATTTCATTCCTCATTTTACTTTTTTTTTGGTTAATTTTAATTGGGCCAAATTAAATTAAAGTTTTCTTTTGTACATAAGTTATATATTGATTTAAATTTCCAGATTAAATATTCTTAACCTTTTTGTGTCATAGACTCCTTTGACATTCTGGTGAAGTCTATGGAACTCTTTTTAGAATGTTATTAAATGCATAAAGTAAAATACACAAGATAACAAGGAAACCAATCATATCAAAATACAATTTTTACATGGTATTCCAAAAGTATTAGTGGAGTTTTAACCTTTACTAACTTGAGCAGTATAAATACTACAAACTTACAAAAATATTATTTGAAAGCTTAATTATTTCAATTTTATGCCTATTTAGTTTTGTAAATTTGAATAATAAAGTTTTCATCTCAATTTTAACAAGATGGGGCACTTATGAATTGTGTGTACAAGTTTCTGGATGACACTTCCTCAGATTATTGGACAAGTAGAGAAGGTCCCCTTGCTTGGCTACCTTAGGCATGTGGTTTATCTTCATTTGACTTTTTCTTTAGAGGTTAGGTCAAAACTGTCATGTATGCATTAAAACTTCATTCTTATACAATGGAATACTATTGTGCTGTAAGAAATGATGAGCAGGAAGAGTTCAGAGAAACCTGGAGGGTCTTACGTGAGCTGATGATGAGTGAGATGAGCAGAACCAGAAGAACATTGTACACAGTATCATCAACATTGAGTGTTGACCTACTGTGATGGACTATATTCTTCTCACCAATGCAATGGTACAGAAGAGTTCCAGGGAACTCATGATAGAAGAGGATCTCCAAATCCAAGAAAAAAAAAAGAAAGAAAGAACTGTGGAGTATAGATGCTGATTGAACCATATTATTTCTTTTGTTTTGGGTGCTGTTGTTTTTTTTTTCTATTTTGAGGTTTTGCATCACTGCTCTGATTCTTTCTCTTGTAACAGGATTAATGCAGAAATAGGATTAATGTTATTATGTGTATATATATATATGTGTGTGTATATATATATATATCTATATGTATATGTATAGAGATATATAGATATAACCTATATCAGATTACCTGCTGTCTAGGGGAGGGGGGGAGGGAGGGGAGGGAGGGAGAAAAATCTGAAATTGTAAAGCATGTATAAACAAAAGTTGAGAACTATCTTTACATGTAACGGAAAAAATAAAATACCTCATACATTAAAAAAACAAAAAACAAAAAACTTCATTCTTTGGGTGATCTTAAGGTTAGGATTCCAAATGCAATCCTTTACAATCACTGAGCAGTTGCTGATAAATCAGTTAAATTCTGTCCGTCTCAGTTTTCTCATCTGTAAAATGGAGATAGGGGCAACTAGGTGGCTCAGTGCGGTCCTGAAGTCAAGAAGACTTATCTTCATGAGTTCAAATCTGGCCTCAGGCACTTACTTGTTATGTGACCCTGGGTAAGTCACTTAAAACCTTGTTTGCTTCAGTTTCCTCCAATGTGCAGCTTGAGAAGGATATGGCAAACCACTCCAGTATCTTTGCCAAGGAACCCCAAATGGGGTTACAACAAGTCAGACAGCTGAAATGAGTGAACAACAACAACTATGACAATGGGGATAACAATGGCATCTCCCTCATAGGATTGTTGTGAGGATCAAGTGGAGGGTAGCATAACAATGTGGGAGTTGTGAAAAATTTGGCAACAATAAAACAATAAAAGGTTATGTACACTAATTTTATATACCTATATACCCAGGGTTGTGTAAAAATTTCTTGGGTAAAAAGGGGTCACAAGGGGAAAAAGTTTAAGAAGCCCTGTACTATTGTGTTAAATCCTGACCAGCTTTCTTGAGGCAATTAAAACCCTTCTTCCTCCATGCAGCCTACCCAGATAACTCTAGGTTTGGACCAAAGATGCTCTCTCTTCTCTGCATTACTAAAGCACTTACCCACCATCTATACTATACATCCTACAATTAATCACAAAGATCTTTTTGATGTTTCTTCTATTTTTGTATCGAACCCTTATGTTGTAATCTGACATTTTACATGTTCTCGTCTTGTCTCACCCACTAGCTGTTAAGGCTGAAGACAGCAACCAAAGCTTGTGTCTCTGTATCACACTCTGTGCAAAGCAAACAGAACCTAGCACATAGTAGACACTCATTAATCAACGACTGAGTTCTTCATTTATAAAATGAGATCCCCTATGTAAAGTGCTTCTCAACCCTAAAGGTGTCATATAAATGTCAACAATGTGATAATCGCTATTGATTTTCATGCCCCTCCCCCAGTGCCTAGCTCTGTGCTGACACATGGTAGGTGTTTTATAAAACTTTGGTTGAATTGAATTAAGCTATAGGCTTCTGCATCAATTGGTCAAATTAATAAACCTCTACCAGGACCAGGGTATGGGCAGCTAGATGTTACAGTAGCTATAGTGCTGGGCCTGGAGTCAGGAAGACTCATTTTCCTGAGTTCAAATGTGGCCTCAGACACTTAGTAGCTGTGTGAATAAAGAGTATAAATTTCATACTTGCATATTTATGTGATTTGCCTATTGTAAAATAGAGAAAGGATCTTTACTTTCAAAGAGCTTCAAGTCATATATACACATACAGCTAAATAAAATATAGCTTTCTATTTTTAAAATTGTACAACCATTTTCCTGCTTATGTTTTGTTTATATGGGCTTCTCCACCACTCTCAATCAAGAGCGGCTTCATGGAGGAGGTAAAACTGGAAAAGGGCTTTAGAAGACTAGGAGGATGAGAAAGATGATTAGCATGAACTGCCAGAAAGGACATCCTGATGAGTAATGTTTTTGGATTCCTTGATAGCTCAGGTTTACACAGTGGTTTGGTTTTTTTTTTTGGTTTACAAAAAAAAAAAAAAAACAAACAAAAACCCACCCACAACCTGTAAAGTTAATGATAGAAGTATTTTTTGTTTGTTTCTTTTTTTGTCTCAGATATTTGATTCCATTGGTATAAGGAACTCCTGGTAAGGAAACTCCTTTTATCAATGCAGGTCAGAACATGTTGCACAACTTGTTGTCTGAGAGTTTCTTGGGGGTGCTGGTTAAGTGACTTGTCCAGGGTCACACAGTCATTATTGTCAGAGATAACACTTAAATCCAGATATTCTTGACAGCAAACCTAACTCTCTATTTCATCAAGATGCAAATATGATTATCCCCATTTTGTAGGTTGAAAACCCTAAGACTCAAAGAAACAAAAGAACTTGCCCAAAGGAAACATGGACAAAAAAATGACAAGGTCATGATATGGTCTTTAATATTGAGTCATTCCTTCTTAGATGCATAGGCTTGTACTCAAACTGGATCCTTTCTTTAGACAAAGAATAGGTTATTTCTATTTACCAAATTACAGCAGTGCAAAGAGCAGCACTAAGTAAGCCACTGTCTACCCTGTGCTGTTCCCAAAATATCTCCTAGCAGGAAGAGTCTCTTACTATAAATCATGTCTCAATCCTGCCCATTAGTTTTGGCTGCTCTCCCACAAATAATGTCAGAGTTGTAAGCAATTGGCACAGAGTCATTGTGACAATATGTAAATTACTTGTAAAGTGAACTTGATCTTGTCTAATAAATGCTATTTGAATCTTAATTTGCTAACAATATTTTAATGCGGTAATCGAGGTCATGGAAGACTGGGGCTAGAGACGAAGCCATCTATAACTGTCGGTTTTAAGCAGAAATGCATTACCTTGGTTTATAAAATATTCTGGGTATCTCTGTGTGTGTGTGTGGGGGGGTGTTAAAACGTCAACACAGTGTTTTTTAAAAACTTTTTTCTTTTTATGCTTCGTTTCATGATTATCCAAAATCCCCATGACTTAGAATCTGGAAATTTGGGGTGCCATTAGTTAGCTGCGTGATCATGGATTGACAATTCACTCAACTTGTCCAAGATCATTTCTTCTTTCCATCTGTAAAGGGTTTGACTAAATGATCTCTATTCCATCCTGCTCTCCCACATGCACAATTCCAGGGCAAGCTTTCCCTGACTTCCCGAGATATCCCTAATGAAAATAAAGGACCTTCTCCACGAGTTAGAGTTATTTATCATTTGAGGTGCCCCAACTTTGTCTTAAGTCATTAAGAATTTGTTTCTGCCTTCCTTCTGCTAAAGTTCTCCCTGAGCAAATCCCTAGTCCATTTCATCAATGACTAATCTCTTCTCCTTGGCCTCTTCCTCCACTGTGCTAGGCCCTGGGGAAACAATTAATAAAGAATAAAACAATTTTTACTTTCCAGATTCTAATCCTTGACCAGTGCCCATATAAGAATATAGAAAACAACAAGTAGCTAATATTCATTTAGTGTTTTGTCTTTCATAGAGTGCTTTATATTTGTCTTCTGCTTTGATCTTTATAACAACCTGATGAAGTAGGTGTTCTTGTTATTCCCTTTTATAGATGAGTAAACCAAGGCAGACAGAAATTGAGTAACTTGCCCAACTGAAGTGTCTGAAGCAGGATTTGAATTCAGGTCTTCCTGATTCCAAGTCCAAAACCCAATTGTGCCACCTAGCTGCCTCAAGAAAAAGGAAGTGAATAAATAAGAGAAGGATTTTTTTTTCTCTTTTTCTTTGCAGGGCAGTGAGAGTTAAGTGACTTGCCCAGGGTCACATAGCTAGTAAGTGTCAAACGTCAAGTGTCTGAGGTCAGATTTAAACTCAGATCTTCCTGAATCTAGGGCTGGTGCTTTATATACTGCACCCCCAGCTGCCCCCTAAATAAGAGAACTAGCAGCTATTGCTCCCCAGAGTCTGAGAGAGAATATGTAACCTTTGTGTTTTGAAATGTGTGCCTTTCCAGGTATCTTTTCTAGATGTATATAGATTCATTTAAAAAATAATAATAATAAATTTTTTTTGTGGGGCAATGAGGGTTAAGTTACTTGTCCAGGGTCACACAGTTAATAAGTATAAAGTGTCTGAGGCTGGATTTGAACTCAGGTCCCCCTGAATCCAGGGCCAGTGCTTTATCCACTGTGCCATCTAGCTGCCCTATAGATTCTTTATCTGAGTGAGCAGGGCCTCAGGTCTGTGTCTTCAGGCCCTTGTTACTTTATGAACAATCTTGATGTGTGACACTAGCCTCCTTATTAATTAACTCACAAATCTGCTGAGCTGAAACTTGCGACCTCAGTATTCTTTCTGAAATGCTTCTAGACTCGTGGATTATTAGGAGTTGGAAGAGACTTCAGGAGCTGTCCATTCCAAACCCCTCATTTTACAGAGGAGGAAGCCAGGGCCCAGAGAGTCCAGTGCCTTTGCCCAAGATCACAAAAGGAGTTAGTAGCAGAGCCAGCACTAGGCTAAGTCTGTTGATTCCTCACCCTGGACTCTTTCCGTGACTCCACTGCCCTCTGATGAATTGATTAAATTTTTCCCTAAACTTAAAACTCTGACAATGCCTGGGGATGACCTAATAGCAGACAGATCATTACTTGTAGGAAAAGCATGAAGAGCATATATTCATTAAGTGATGATTATATGCCAAGAACTGTGCTAAAACACCAAGGATACGAATACAAGACAGTCCCTGCTGTCCAAAGGCTTACATTCTCAAAAGGGAGAGAAGAGTATTTACATAGGAGTGATGGGCAGGGAAAGCAGTAACAGTCTGATAAGTCACAAAGATGGTAGGTGGAAGAATAAAGCGGTCCGTTAACACAGTTTCCAAAGGCAGCGGTAGTGACGGTTTTATTATAATTCATAGAGAAGGTAGAAGAATAGTGGTCTTTCTGTTAGCTTCCTAATTTTAACATCCAATTCAACAAATATTTTTAATGATGTTGTTGTTGTTCAGTCACTTTTTCAGTCATTTCTAACTCTTTGTGACCCCAGTTGAGGTTTTCTTGGCAAAGATACTGGAGTGGTTTGGCATTTCTTTCTCCAGCTCAATTGACAGATGAGGAAACTGAGGCAAACAGGGTTAAGTGGCTTGCCCAGGGTCCCACAGCTAGTAAGTATCTCTGAGTCCAGATCTGAACTCAGGAAAATGAAATTTTCCTGACTCCAGGCCCAAAACAATATCCACTGAGCCACCTAGGTGCCCATTAATGATGATAGCTAATATTCATATAGTACTTTCAGGTTTGCTAAGCACATATTTTCTCCACAAAAGCTCCACCCTGACACTTCATGATTCAGTAGGGAGTGGAGTGTGATAGACAGGAAGACCTGAGTTCGAATCTTGTATCACATGCTCAACCTCTTTCAGCTTCAAATTCTTCCTCTGTAAAATGAGGATAATCTTATCTTCTTTCTCAGAGAATTGTTGTGAGCATCAGAGAAATAATATCCATCAAGTAGTTTGCAAACCATAAATCAATACATAAATATTAGCCATTATTATTTATAAAGTCACAAAGATGTGGAATAGAACAACAGAACAGTCCATTAGCACACCCTTTCCAGAGGCAGCAGTAGTGGTTATTTGATTACAGCACAAGCTACTTATAAAGGATATTCCCTCCATAACATAACCCACAAATCTTGCCTCTAGTTGAAGACCTCCAAGGAGAAGGAACCCACCACCTCTCCAGGGAGTTCAATCCACTTTGGGACACATGAGGTCATTAAGAAGTTTTCGTTTTTTCCCCTAAAATTGAGCCTAAATTTATCTCTGTGCAGTCTTCACCCATTACTCTTGGTTCTATCCTTTGGGACCAAAAAGCAGCCTTTGATGTTAGGGAACACTAACACCTCTGTACCCATTGTACCCAATGTGAATTGAGGAGGTAGAGATGTCACTCAAAAAGATAGAATTGGAAATAATGATTGGATCAGACCAAGTATACACAAAAAAGTAGAAGGTAACACAGTTTTGAAAGCAGTGAGGGATCAATTTTCAAGCTACCTCAAAGAGGGGAAGATGTCAAATGAATGGCAGTGGGAGGGGGGAAGTATGGAAGGTATTATTACAAAGGGAAAAAAAAACAACTTGGAAGACATCGGTAACTACCAACTCATATATATGCCTAATTACTCATCTCTACAAAATCTTTAGAGACTTAGGAAGCAGTGTTTCGTAGTGGACAGAAAAATGACCTTGGAGTCAGGGTGAGTTGAATTCATATCCTGTCTTTGAAACTTACTAGCTTTATCATTCTGGGGTGGGGATTACCTAACTCCCCAGTTCTGTTGGGAAACCCTTTAAGACTATAAGTTGAATAACACTTGCTGGTCTGCATTGAGAAAGGAAATCCCCTCATTTGGAGTTTCCCATACTAAATAAATTACAGGTCTAAATTCAACATAAAATAAAATAAAAGCTCCATGAGAATTATAAGCACATTGGTGAAGATATCCTGGCTGAAATATGAGAAGGCTCCTTGAGGAAAGAGATTGTGTCATGGATGATTGACTTTTTTTTTTTAAGTGAGGCAGTTGGGGTTAAGTGACTTGCCCAGGGTCACACAGCTAGTAAGTGTTAAGTGTCTGAGGCCGGATTTGAACTCAGGTTCTCCTGACTCCAGGGCCGGTGCTCAATCCACAGTGCCACCTAGCTGCCCCATGTGCCACCTAGCTGACCTGATGATTGACTTTTTAACCAAACATATCTTAGTGAATTCATTTGATATATACCCCCCACCCCGTGTCCTTCTCCTATTTCATAATCAGTCAACAAATATTTACTAAGTACCTAGTGTGTGTTAGGTACCATGGAAGATTCTGGGGGATACAAAGAAAGGCCAAAAACATAGGTATCATAGGCTACTCTCCCCTCTTGTTTCTGCTTATGCAAATCCTGTTCATCATTTGAACCCCAGTTCAAGTACCTAGGGATTATCTCTTCAATGTTTTCTCTCCCACCAATGCTAGTCTCCACTGATGTCTCTTCTTCCTTTGCTTTTATAGCACATATTATTGACACCACCTTTTATTTTATTATTGTTATCAAAAGTAAGAGATCAGGGCCAGCTAGGTGGTGCAGTGGATAGAGCACCGGTCCTGGAGTCAGGAGGACCTGAGTTCAAATCTGGCCTCAGACACTTAATACTTACTAGCTGTGTGACCCTGGGCAAGTCACTTAACCCCAACTGCCTCACGAAAAAATTAAAAGAAAATTTGGGCTTCCATTTAATGAAGAGATTATGGTTCTCCTAGTGTTTCTGTGACTTTGAGCCTAACCTTTAAAATGGGTATAACATTTGTCTCACAGAAATGTTGCAACACAATAGTTGTCAATAGAAACTATGATTTCATTGGTGGAAGGTGCTACTACCAGTTTAAGTCAGTCCTTTCTCTGTTATTTATACTCTTATGGAGCTGCCTAGAACTCTGAAAAGTTATGTGACTTAATCAAGGTCTTATAGTCTATGTGTCAGAAGCATAATTTAAACCCAAATCTTGCTGCCTTTGAAACTGGCTCTGTCTGAAAAACCAGGGATGTTAAACTCACATGGCCTCTCAAACCAGATGAAAATGTAATTGAGAAATGTTGAACAAAGCAAATGAGAGTGCAACATATATAATGCTAATTTGTAGTTTTCTAAGTCAATGTGTGGCCAGCTCACAGGGATCCATTTCTAGTTGAGTTTGACATCACTACACTACTCTTTTCTTTTTTTTTTCTTTTTGTAGGGCAGTGAGGGTTAAGTGACTTGCCCAGGGTCACACAGCTAGTAAGTGTCAAGTGTCTGAGGCCAGATTTGAACTCCAGTCGTCCTGAATTCAAGGCCATTGCTTTATCCACTGTGCTACCCAGCTGCCCCCACTACACCACTCTTTATTTACCAAGTGTGTGAGAGGCAATGTGGCAGAGTGGATAAAAGGCCTTTTTTCAGAGTCCAGATTACCTGGGGTTATCTCCCATTTCTGACACATAATAATAATCAGAATTTATATAGTACTTTAAGGCTTACAAATCACTTTATGAGCCTCTTATTTTATCATCACATCTACCATAGGAGGCTGATGTTATTATTATCCACATTTTATGGATAAGCAAATTGAGGCAGTCTTAGAGAGTTGTTTAGAGTACTGAGAGGTTAAGTGAATTGCCCAGGGTCACACATCTAATAAATGTCTGAGACCTTATTTGAACTCAGTTATTCCTGACTCCTTGGGCAGCTAGGTGGTGCAATGAATAGAGCAACAAGCATGGAGTCAGGAAGACATCTTCCTGAGTTCAAATCTGGCCTCAGATACTTACTAGCTGTATGACCCTGGACAAGTCACTTAATCCTTTTTGCCTCAGTTTCCTCATTTGTAAAATGAGCCGGAGAAAGAAGAAAACCCCAAATGGGGTCACAAAGAATAGGACATGACTGAACAACAAGAACAAATTCCTGACTCTATGTACATAGTTCTATCCATAGTAACTGCCTAGGAGCTCAATTAAATACTAGCTTTGTGATCCTGGGTAAGCTTCCTAACCTTCCATACTGTAGGCAACTTTCTATGACTGTAAAGTGCAGTGATGGTGTGCGATATTTTGGTTGTCTTTCAGTCGTGTCTGACTCTTTGTGACCCCATTTGGGGTTCTCTTGGCAGAGATACTATAGTGGTTTGCCATAATATATGTGAAGGCACTTTACCCTCCTCCCCACACAGCCAGTGAATGTTTGGAGTGCTATATAGATGTAAGGTATATTATTAGAGAGTTCTTATTTCCTTCATCTCAGCATTCTTTCCCTGCACACTTCAGGAAAAAAATTAGGGTGGAGGTTGAAAGCCTATCCTTAGTTTGGGTGATTTTTAAAACAGCCCAAGAATATTTGCTCACAAAGAAACAAACAAAACAGAACCAAAGTTGCTATCAAAGGAGGAGGCTGCATTCAAAGGGGTTACAATGATGTTCAGCTTTTGAAGAGCTATTTTCAGCTCATTCCCACTATCCTCTTCACTGACAATAGATGGGAAGTGGGCACTGTTCAGCTAGCAGGCAAAGACGCCTTGAAAGCTTTCCTAACCTTTGTTTCCAGCTGATCTGCTATTTTCACCATTGGTGAGTTACTTTGCCTTAATCACAGTTGACTGACCTCAGCTGGCTGGAGGAAACCCCTACTCTGGGGTTTGTATAGACCTGGCAGGGTACTCCTGTTAAGTTAAGAAGCCAATTCACCCTTCCCTACCATATTATCCACCACCACCTCTTCCAAATGATAGCATGGCTAATATTTCTTTTAAAAGAGTCATCATGGGGGCAGCTAGGTGGCACAGTGGATAAAGCACCAGCCCTGGATTCAGGAGTACCTGAGTTCAAATCTGGCCTCAGACACTGGACACTTACTAGCTGTGTGACCCTGGGCAAGTCACTTAACTCCCATAAGCCCCACCAAAAAACAAAAACCAAAAAACAAACGACAAAACCAAAAAACAAACGACAAAACCAAAAAACAAATAAAAGTGTCATTACCCAGTGCTGGACTTGGAGTCAGGAAGAAAGGCCTGAGTTCAAATCCTACCTCACGTTCTTATTCAGAATCTTATAAACAGTCATATAACCTCTGTCTGCCTTGACTTCTTCATCTATAAAATGGAGCTAATCATAGCACCCACCTCCCAGTGTTATTGTGAGGATCATTTGGGATAATAGATGTAAAGTGCTTTGCAAATCTTAAAGCGCTATGTCAGTGCTATTATTAGAAGCACTTTCACAACCCAGGCTTTCCTAATATATAATAAAGCAAAACCTATTGACAGTATTGGGAGGAAGGGGGTGTTTTAGCACCTCATAAACACTGAGCATCTTCTAACTCTCTGCTCTTGGAAGGCTCCAATAAATAATGGACTCTGTATGAGTTCTGGCTTTGGAAACATCTCATGATGAGATTTACAGAAGAAGTTGGTGGGGGGGAGGGAGACTCCCAAGCCTTTAATGCACATTCAGGATCTGATCAAGGAGGATAAATGTACTGTATATAATAGTCCAACATAACCCTCTGTTTTTTACTGTTGTGAATATTGACTTCAAAATGGATTTAATCAAAATCAATAACAAAATGTACAGTAATGAAGTAATGTAAAATGCAGTAATGTATAGGGCAAGGGTTGAATATGGAATATATTAACACAAGAGCAGCTTTACGAGAATAACTTATCCCTCTTTTAGAGTCTTTCTGGAGGAAAGTCCAAGCCCTGGAGCTAGGAACAAAACAGGGCCCAATGATGCTGGTTTCAATGATCATGTTAGGAAATGTTGTGTGATAGAATTGGGCTGCAGCAGTAGGAAGAGAAGGGAGAAATTAGTTTACAAGACAAGGAGGCTGACCTTCAAGGTTTACCAGTGCAAAGCCCATCTTTTTAGGTTAGCACACAAAAGCAAATAGGTCGGCTGGTTTTTAAGATATTTTAATGATTTTTTAAATGTTAAATGATTCTAAATGCTTTAAGTATATTTTTAGAGTGTGCACATGCATCTTGAAGTTAAATGGCATGAGGGTCATTGGTTAAAATTTGTCTATTTATTAAATTTATAACCTAAATGGTAAAAGAAAAGAATGTGTTATCTAGAACTGGCTGGAAAATATTAGAATGACTTTTGAATAATCAATATTTTACAACAAATGCTGTGACTTTGTTACAAGGAGCAAACATGTAGGAAACTATGGGGAAATAAAGAGCACTGACCAAAGAGGCCAAAGGCCTGGGTTCTAACCCTAGTGCTGTGGCTTGCTGGGTGCATTCTTGTAAAAGTCATTTATCTTCTCTACAACTCAGTTTCCTCATCTGAAAAATGGAGTTAGATGAGATTCCTCTAAAGTCTCTTTCAATTCTTAGTCTATTATGCAATAATTCTTATTACTAAGAGCAAACATATAGCAGAAGAAACTATGGAATAAAGAAAAAGTCACAGGGCAAGAAAGCAAGACGCCTGGGTTCTAGACCAAGTTCTGTCCAAAAAAAAAAAAAAAACCCAAAACCAACCAAACAAAAAACACTAGCCATATGACCTTAGGGAGAGAAGTGAGTAAGCATTTATATAGCACCTAATAAGCGCTGTGAAAAGCACTTTGGTGGCACAGTTAATAGAAAATTTGGCCCAAAGTGAGGAAGGCCTGAATTAAACTCTAACTTCAGACACTTGACTGTGTGACCCTAGGCAAGTCACTTAACCCTGTTTGCCTCAGTGTCTCATCTGTAAAATGAGCTGAAGAAGGAAATGGCAAACCACTCCAGTATCTTTGCCAAGAAAACTCCAAATGGGGTCATGAAGAGTCTGACAACACTGAAACAACTCAACATATAGCCCTTACTATGTGCCAGGCACTGTGCAAAGCGCTTTACAATTATTATGTCTTTTGATCCTCCCAACAGCTCTGGGGGGTAGGTTATTATCCCCTATATTACAGATAAGAAAACTACAACAAATCGCAGGTAAGTGACTTGCCTAGCATCACACAGCTAGTATCTGAGGCTGGATTTGAACTTAGGTCTTCCTGACTCTGAGTCCTGAGCCCTAAACATTGCACCATTTAACTGCCCTTAATGGCCATAACAGTATAAATGAAAATAGTACTAAGAAAGCTGTTGAACCCTTGGGAATTGTAATGAACAGCTTTGGTCCTAAAGAAGTGATTAACACCTTACTCCTTTCAATAGAGAGGTGGGGGACTATGGTTGTGGAATGTGGCATACATTGGCAGGTGGAGTGGCTATATTATTGGCTTTGTTTCAATGTTTCTTTATTAAAGGAAGTGTTCATTGAGGAGGAAGGAATGGGGAAATAATTGTGGAATAAGTACAGTAGGTAACATTAAACTTAACCAATCTCAGGAATTCGTAGAAACCAAGGAAGATTTCTTTGAACTGATAATTAGTAGAACCAGCAGTACAATATATATGACTACCATGTAAATAAAAATAAAATTAAAAACAAGCCTGGGGGCAGCTAGATGGCGCAGTGGATAGAGCACCGGCCCTGGAGTCAGGAGTACCTGAGTTCAAATCCGGCCTCAGACACTTAATACTTACTAGCTGTGTGACCCTGGGCAAGTCACTTAACCCCAATTGCCTCACTAAAAAAACAAAACAAAACAAAACAAAACAAAACAACAACAAAAAAAAAAACAAGCCTGACTCTTAGTAACTGTAATAACCTACCTCAGTCCTAGAGAATAAATGATGAGACATATTTCCTCTTTCTCAGAGACATGGCTAGTCAGGCTAGTCACTCTTTGAATCATTTGTTTTTGTTAGTTGTCTCTCCTTGTTAAAAGAGAAGGTTCAGTTTTAAGGGTGTGGGGAGGAGGTATATATACCCCAGTGATTGTGAGGTATAAATTTCAATAACATTTATTTGTTTTTTTAAAAGCCTATATTATGTTAGTTAAAAGAGGGTGAGATCATTTTTAGCTGGAGGGTTCAAGACAAGATAACAGGGAGAAAATTACAACTGAATTAGGAATTTACTGGTAAAGACTTTCTTTTCCTCTTACCCCTAATTCAAATATCTGAAAAATCACTTTGAAAATAAGCCATATAATTTCTGTTTCGGTAGACAACAAAAAAGAGGTGCCACAAGGTTAAACCAGTCATACCACTGTTATGGGGAAAATAGGGTAGTAGGGGGTTTGGGATAGGGGTTAGGGGTTTGGGGTCCGTAGGAATTCCTCTTTAAAGAATTACACCCTCTTGCACACAAATGCAATAGAATAAGATAGTAGTCTATTTAGGGGCAGGGGAAGGGAAGGGAAACCAAGAGAGAAATCATTGGACTTCTCATGGGGAGAAAGGCATGGCACAGAGCATGGCTCTGAGATACCAATCTCCTCGAGCAGGAGACAGGCAGGTACTTTTATAGAGGATTGATGGGGGTGACCATCTGGCTGTGGGAAGTTCCCTTAGTGAGGGAGGACCATCCCCTACTGGTGGTGGCTGGGGGAATTGGGTGAGGGGTGACTGTGGATCTCTCAAGTCATCTCTCTACACAAAGGCAGCAGCCACACCAAAACTTATCTCCCCAGGGGTGGAAGAGACTTGAATGAAGGGTGGGGGTCCCGGATCTAGCTCAGTCCGATCTGGTTCCACTTATCTCTTTAGGTGTGTCTGTCCTTTGGTTTAGTTTCTCAAGGAGAAGGTTCTTTGATATACCCCAGAGGACTTCTGAGATGCTCTGGGCCCATAACACCACCAATTAGGGGCCAAATCCCTATTTGTTTCTTCCTCTTTTCTAGCCCCACCCCAACACATGTTCTTTTCTCCCTTCATATTTGTCAGTCACCCAAATTAACTTCTTATATTACCTTTACCATGCTTTATTCTCATTTCTGAGGCTTAATAATAGTATGATCATGGGTAAATCACTTTACTTCTCTGTCTCAGTTTCCTCATATGTAAAATGAAATAATTGATATTTACATTACCTACCTCACAGGGTTGCTTTTGGAAGGTACTTTGTACACCTTTATAAAAAAAGTTTTCAGGTTTATTATTTCTTCTTTCAACTTTTCCTATCTTTCCTTTCTTTTCATTTGGCCATCATCTTCTCATATAGAATCACCAAAAAGGACACTAAAAAAATGTGAAAAAGAAAAAGGAAATAGTCTATTCTTGGGTATGGGACAACTAACTGCCTGAGTGCATGGGTAATCCTCTTACTTAGCATTGCCACCTGAAATTGAATGAAGTGCTGGGGGGGGGGCGGGGAGTGGGGCATGGAAGGGAGAAGAGAAATTACAATGCTTGTTTGAATCTTTCTGTTATGATTAATGTGAACTTTCACATGTCATTTTGGCATAATAACCTAATTTTATTGGAGACAAGCCCTGACATACACAAACATTATTAGTAACTGAATTGCATGCAGCAACACTAGCTCTAAGACTTTAAGGGCTTGGAATTGAGAAGACAGAGCCAGAAATGGAGCTTCTTGGATCTAGTGGTATTTCCTACTCATCCCCAGGGGGATCCATCAAAAGGGGGGCATTTGAGGCCAAGAAAATTGCCCTGGCCTCTGCCGGACTAATGGAAGTCAAAACTCCAATCAGGCCCTTATTAGTTACTTTGCAGGCTGATATAAAACACCTTTGTTGGTGGCAAACCAGTGCAATTGCAGCTTGAAATTGACAATGATTGTGTGTGTGTGTGTGTGTGTGTGTGTGTGTGTGTGTGTGTGTGTGCTATCTTTGGCTGCTCAGTGTAAGGTGAGCATTGGGTCATGTTCAGAGGTTTTTACCAAATTAATGCCATCAGGGGAATTACACAGCTTCTCCACTGCTTCTTCTCTCCATCCAGTGTGGGCATATAAAATAATTTAGACAAGTAGACATCTGGAATAATATATAAAGAATCAAGTTATCAAAAAAGACTATGATTTAGTACCAAGCCAAATGCTTTCATTCTTAAGTCATTCAGGAAGCTTAGTATTCAGTCTCTATTTGTTTTTTGACAGGTTCCAAATAACATTTGACACTGTTCTTGGTATGAAATCATCATTAAAATGATCCAAAATATAATTGAAAAAGGCTCTTTCATTTCTACACCATCCATTTAATCTTATTTTAATTAAAATGAGTCACATACGGGGCAACTAGATGGCGCAGGGGATAGAGCACCGGCCCTGGAGTCAGGAGTACCTGAGTTCAAATCTGGCCTCAGACACTTAACACTTACTAGCTGTGTGACCCTGGGCAAGTCACTTAACCCCAATTGCCTCACTAAAAAAAAAAAAAAAATGAGTCGCATTGTTGAGTTTAACAGATGGCTCTTGGAAGCTGTCATTGAAACCATCCAGACACTAATGTGTGAGTATCACTTTCATGCTTATTAAATATAACTCCACTCCTTTCCATCCACCCTCTGAAATTATATTATATTTATTTTATATCAGTTTTACATCTATTTATCGTGCAAGTTTTCCCCTTGATAGAATGTAAATTTCTTGAAGACATGAAATTTCATTTTTATCTCTGTATCCTCAGCATCCCCAGCATCTTACACAATGCTTGGCACATAGTAAGTGCTTAATAAATGCTTGTTAATTGATTGATTGCCCTTGGCTTCTTTTTTATATAATATAACCATGACATCAGTGATATGATATTTTAACTAAAATTCTTTTCTTGATCTCCATGACAGCAAATGGAACAAATATGCATTCAACCATATATTTAGAGCAGGTAGGTACCTAGTTCAACCTCTTTTTACTATAGATATGGAAACTGTGACATGAAAAAGAGATGAAGTTATTGCCAAAAGAACACATTGGTAGTAAGAGAAATGGAATGTGAATTCAAGTCTTCTGACCCCCACACCAACATATGTTCTTCCATACCACATTCTATAACCACATATCCAGCAAGTGAAAATGATCATTGAAGTCACTAACTTGAGAACTGAGTCAATCAACAAGCACTTATTACACACCTGGTTGTGGCCACTATCAAATAAGATGATATTTGCAAGATACCTAGGACAGTGTTTGGCACTTAAATGGTACCTAAGAAATGTTTGTTCCCTTTCCCCAGTTTGGGATGTAGGGGGAAGTACAGCATCTGATTAAAAGAAGTACAAGGCTGGATGCAACCCATTGATAGAGAAAGTCAAATGCCAGGATTTCTAATTTAAACTTGACCCATTAAACATGGAGGAATCATTGAAGGTTCTTTAAGCAAGGAAGTGATATTGTGGGTGTCATTTTAGAAAAAAGTAATATGTCAGTGGTGGTCAAAATGGATAGAGGAAGGAAGAGATGCAGGGATATAGGACTAAGAAAGGGATGAAAAACACATTTCAGAGGAAACATTATTAGAATTTGGTGACCGATTGCAAATAGAGGTAGGAGGAGAGTGCAGTAAGGTAAGGATGAAAAATGACTCCAGGTTTTTGAGCCTAAGGGAGAAGATAATGGTGCCTTTGACAGGAACAGGGATGTTAGTAAGGAAATCTGGTTTAGATGTGGGCCAAGGGAGTGGGTGGGAGGACTATGAGTTTGGATCTATACTTATTGGGTTTGAAGTGATAGAAGAGTATCCAAATGGTGATGGCTTCTATGTAGCTAAAAATATGGGATTGCCTACATCTTGGATGAGAAGTCAAGGCTGGGGATAAAAATTTGGTCATTATCAGCACAGTGGTGATAAATGGAGTCTTAAAAGTAAATAAGCTTTACTAAGAGTGAGTGCAGGAAGAAAAAGCAGAGGGCTGAAGAATACCCAAGTTTAGGATTTGGGAAGAGAAAAATTAGTTATGAAAGAATATTCACAGAAAGAAGAAGAAAACCATTTGACAGTAATTTCATGAAAGTCAACTGAAAGGGGATTTAAAAGATCAACAGTATCAAACATAGCAGAGCAATAGCAGAGGATGAGGCCCGAGAAAAGGTTAGAAAGCAGTCATTAGTGACCTTAGAGAAAGCAGTTTTGATACAAAGTTGGAGAAAAAGTCAGATTGCAAGGAAATCTATAGGGAATGTCTGGGAAGGTAATGGAAACAGCAAATGAAAGCATTCATTCAAGGAGGCTGGTTGTGAAATGAAAGAAGCCAATAAGAAAGAAGTTGAAGGGGCCAGCAGAGAAAGCTTGAAACCGGAAAGCAAGAAGCCTGTGGAACAAGAGAAATGGATTATATTGGACTGGTTTTGGGACACAGCCTCTTACAGAGACTCCCCGCCTCAATTCTCTCCCCCCTGCAGTCCATCTTCCACATGCTATATAAAAGTACAGATCTGGCCATGTCACCCCCTATTAAAAAAAAAAAAAACTATTACCTCCGTGATCAAATATAAAATCTTTTGTTTGACTCTTAAAAGTCTTCATAACCTGACCTGTTCCTTTATTCCTTGTCTTCTTGCACCTTACTCTTCTCCGTGTACTCTAAAATCCAATGACACTAGCTTCCTTGCTGGTCCTTGGACTAACTCCCCACCCCACCCCATCTCATCTCCATGCTTAGAATGCTCTTCCTCCACATCTCTGCCTCCTTGATTCTGTGGTTTCTTTCAAGCCTCAACTAGAATATAACCTTCTGCAAGTAACCTTTCCTGGCCTACCTTAATGGTAATGCCTTCCTTCTGGGATTATTAAATTTATCCATTATATATCTTGTTTGCATATAACTGTTTGCATATTGTCTCTCCCATTAGACTATGAGCTCCTTAAGGGCAGGGCCTGAGTTGTTGGGGTAGGGGAGGGTTGCCTTTCTTTATATCCCCAAGCTTAGTAAAGTGCCTTGTCCATATTAGGCACTTAAAAAATGTTTGTTGACTTGACTTGCTAAGGAAGAGAGATGATCCAGTCCACAAATGGATTAATTTTAGAAAGCACAAGGAGCATCCATCTCTCTGAAGACAGAGAAGAATGAAGAAAGATTGAGGGGGGGATGTTGAGAAGAGTAGAAGGTTTGTTGTGAGAACTCAAACCAGAATGTTTTAACCTTCTAAGTAAAATAAGATTAGGGAGACCACCTGGAAGGAAGATGGAAAGAGAGATGAAGATAGTGACTGGTGGTGTAAAAGAAAAAGGGGGAGCTTGGAATATGCTCTGCAGGGTGAGCCAAAAAGCCAGTGAAGAATAAATAAGAGCAGTGGCCAACGCCAAGTTATAATTAGAGAGCACAGCCATTTAGTGAACCTTATCTTTTTAGTTATGAGAATTTCTCCAATAGTCTTTAGTACCATAGTTGCATGAATGGAAAAGACAGAGTTCACTGAGAGTAAAAAAGGATAGGTACAGTCAGGATGAAATCAAAGAGGGGTAGTACTGAGTTACATTATAAGAGGTGGATCAGAGATGGTGCCATGCTTTATGATAACAGAGTCCAAGGTGTCTTGGTTTCATAGGGAAATCCATTTATTTCCTTTTTTCTCTCCATTCTCTGGGTATACAATAGAGCCATGGCATGACATTGTTTTACCCCATTGCTTTTGGATGTGGTAAGGAAGAGAGTCAAGTATCTGTTCCCAGAAGAACTCAGCTATTTGAGAGACAATTGAAAAAAAAACACCTAATCTAGAGGAAGATATATCACTCAGGTTCCTGAGGGGAAAGATGGAAGGCTTTGAAGTTATGTTCTTACCTATTGTCAAGAAAAGATTTTCTTAGGAGAAGAATGGCCTATGTTCCTGACTCTTGGATGAATTTTTGTGAGGCCAGAGCTTGGAAGGAACAATAGCATATAGGAGGGCCTATAGAGTAGAGGCCCCCCTTTTGGCATTGTGTATGAGCTGTATGCTATATAACTGCTATTCTACATTCTTATGAATTACTGTTTTATCAGAGGAGGTAGAAAGAGGTTGGGGGATAGTAGACAATGACAGAGAGGCCTTAAGGAAGTTGGTGCACTAAAGGCAAATGATATTACATTCAGAAGAAAAGAGATTTTATGACCGAAAATGACAGTGGGGAATGAGGCCTAGAAGGCAAAAATATCCTTCCCCCAGAATATCCAGGGAACTGCAATAAAACTTTCTTCATTTCTCTATGTACATAAAAAGGTAGTCTATATATAATAATCCCTAGGATTCATAGTTATTTTCCCTTCCTCTCATTTTTTTTGGTCTTTATTGTACTTTTTCTCACTTGTGGTAGATTTCTGACAGCGTGGAATAGTAGACAGAGAGCTAGCTGTGTATCTGTGAAGACCTAGGTTCAAATCCTGATTCTGGCATATATTGGCTGAGTGACCATGGACAAGTCATATGAACTCCTAGTGCTCACCTAGTAGTGCCACCTACTATGTGCACTATATGGCACTAGTGCACCACCTACTATGACTATAAATTGCAGAAAAGGTGCTGACCTGCCTTAGAAGAAGAGGGAGTTTCCTCACCTGTAAGTTTCCTATACCAATGTAATCACAGGTCCAGCCCCTAGTGCCATTTGGATTCAGGAAGAAATAGCAGGTATGCTTTCATATTTATTCCATTGAGCGTTCTCACATTTTTACCCCATCCAGTTAAGGAGTTAATTTTATGTGAGCTCTAACAATATAGTATGAGAATGTGTGCCACCAGTGTGTTTGCTCATCATAAAAGAGGCCCTCTCTCACCTCCTTTCATCTGTTGGAATCCTATCAATGCCTCAAGGTACTATTCACCTGGGAGAAGTTTTTCTCACCCTC
Organism: Dromiciops gliroides; assembly: GCF_019393635.1. Taxonomy (NCBI): domain Eukaryota; kingdom Metazoa; phylum Chordata; class Mammalia; order Microbiotheria; family Microbiotheriidae; genus Dromiciops; species Dromiciops gliroides. Next base: position 165,199,055 of record NC_057862.1, read on the forward strand.
ACTTACTCTCTCTGATTTATTTCTAGACTTTTGTAGGATCTTTTTTATAATCACACATTTTGAATTCATATTGTTAGCTATTAGCTAGAGTTTTATGTCTTCTTTCCTCAATTGGAATGAATATTCCTAAGTAAGGTACTGCTTCTAGGTGGCATAACACATAGTCAAGAAGAACTGAGTTCAAATTCTGCCATAGACCGTTATTACTTAATCTCTGTCTTCCACAATTCCCTCACCAGAAAATGGGAATAATAATAGCACCTACCTCCTAGGTTAGTTGTGAGGATCAAGTAAGATACAATATGTAAAAGTGCATTTCAAAATTTAAAGTACTATATGACTATTAGTTATAATTATGATTATCAAGAAAATAATTCCTGAAATTGTCATGAAGAATATGGAATTCAAGTTCACAATTAAAGTTCCCCAAACTCAATATTCCATCTAATCTCCCTGAGTCTCCATTTCCTCATCTGTAATGAGATGGATAGACTCTATGTATGATCTTTGAGGTCACTTCCAAGCCATAGATCTCCAATCCCATGACCCTCTTCTGCCTTTGTGCACTTGTCCAAGCTATGCCCAACACCCAGAATGTACTCCCTCCTGTCTCTTCTTTTCAGAATGCATAGTAGGTTCTTTCAGTGTTTAACCAAGGCACCTCCTCCTACATGAAACCTTCCCTGGTTCCACAACCCCACAAAGTGTTATTTCTATTTCCCTCTTCATTTATCTGGATATATGTTGTATCTCCCAGTAAGATATAAACTATTTGAATATTTTACATTTTTATCTTGTATCTCCAGTTGCAAGCAAAAGGCTTATACCTTAAAAATGTTTGAGATGATGTAGGTGACATATTCTGCAACCCTAAAGCATTCCATGCATTAGTTAATATTATTACTTCTACTAATTGTTCTAAAATATGCTGTTACCAAGAAAAACGAAGCATGCAAAACAGTGAAAAATGTTTTCAAGTTCCCAACAGAAAGTGCTTTTTAACAAAGACCTTTTTTATGCTTTTCCACCATTCAAAATATCTTTCACATTTCTACCCTGGGTTGTACTATGCAAAGAAAGCAAGCCACTGCAGGACTAGGCTCATTTGTGACCTTGATACACTTGGTCTGTTGAAATTCCAAGGTAAAGTGTTTTTAGTGAATGTGAAACATCTTTCTTTTTTGTGCTTCATCTTCCTCCAGGCATAAAAAATTGCATGTACACAGACAGAAATGAAGATAATTGAAATAATTACATAGCAAATACAGGGAGCTGGAAGAAAGAAGAAGCATTATTGAGAGAAAAAGATCATTTTTATCTTTACAATCAAGCCTGGATGTCTAATCAACCAGATAGTTGATCATCTTTCCCCATTTTTTCCCATCTGGAAAGAGGATTGGAAAACATTATTTTTTTCTAGTCAGGTTTTTCCATCCCAATTTAACCAGATTTCCCAAACTCTTGGCTCAGGTGATGAGCAAACAATCATAATTCTCAATAGCAAATGATCGCTCCTTAAAGAAGCGGCAGCCTGCTAAATGTCAACCCAGAGGTTTTCCCACAAGGAGAGATGTTTTTCCTTGATTAGATTTATAGTATTTTCCATGTCCTTAATCAATGCTGCTTCAATCAATTAACTCTAATCAACTTTGCTCTCTAATTTGATAAATTATACTAATAAACTTTAATTCTAACAAAGAAAAATGCACATTTGTAGTCAATTCCCTTTTATTTGAAAGAGATATTTCTACCATTTGCAGAAAGGATGCAGTCCAATTTCTGATTTGTTTTTGTTTGCTTGCTTTGGGGAGACCATGGCTCGGTTAATATTTTCTGTCAACATAAACCCAAGGAAATCAGATGTTATATAGCTGTGGATAGTGTCAGATCTCTTTCATGAGTAATCATGTGAGTCTATTAATAGGTCAGTGTACTTTCAGCTTGGTTGTTGTCAGATGATGGATGAAACATGCCCTGATTGGGGGTGAGGAGGGGAGGTGTTGGGTTGAAGAACGGAAAAATTTCAGGACCTGAAACTGTTGCATGATATATGCATTAGCCTGGGTATTCTTTAAACTGTAGCTCACCAGAAAATGTAGGATATCTTCACTTCCAGAGTTTTCTGTCCTTTCTTTGTAATCTGGTATTTGGAATTCTTGTTTTCCCTCAGTGTCTGACAACCAGACTAGGATATTGGTTTTCCAAGAGACCTTGTTCTTGGATGACTGAATCAGGTCACGTGCTCAGTAAATAAATGGATCAGTAGTGAGTGCTTTATCCTCTGTATCAGCCATTAGATTATAAATGCCTGACTGCTATCCCTTTTGGAGCTTTCCACAATATCATATATGGTCTGACATATAATGCATGACCAATAAATGCTGCTGGCTTTATGCAGGTTACCACCCTAAAGTTTATCTGAACAGCATGTAAGAGGTGAGAAGGAAGCCTTATAGTTTGGATTTTAGTAGCATCCTTAGGATCTTCTCCAAGGTTCTTGAAAAACCACATACACCATGTTTAGTGGAAAGGTCATTAGCTCTGGAGTCAAGACCTAGGTTCAAATCCTACCTGTGGGAGCCAAGATGGTGGAGGAAAGGCAGTGAGCTCTTGAGCTCATGACTCAATCACTCCAAAAAACATCCAAATAACGCCATAGGACAATTCCTGGAGCAGCAAAATCAACAGAAGAATGTGCTGAAATCATATTCCAACCAAAGGCAGCTTGGAAGGTCGTTAGGAGGGAGCTGCTCTGCTGAGACAAGAGTGGAGCCCAACCCCACAGTCACCCTGACACATATCCAGTCCCAGGAAGGCCTCGCAAAAGAAAGAGACCCCAGAGAGCCTCTGAATCAGCTGTAGCACCAGTATCGTCTGGAACTAAGCTCACAGTCTGGTGAGAGGGCTGAGTCCTTGGCAGGGGGGAGACTACAGGGGTCTATGCTGGTGCTGAGGCAAAACTTGGGTTTTTTACACCTGCTGGGAACCAACAGGTAGGCTTGAGTATCAGTGGCCCAGGTGGGGGAGGGGTACAGGCTCGTTGGAACTGACAACTACAGCACACAAATCCTACCTATGGTATTTATGACCTATGTGACCTCAGGCAAATCACTTCTTTATGTGAGTCTGTTTCCTCATCTATAAAGTGTTTGTTGGACCAAATCATCTCTAGTGCTTTCTAACTTTGTATCTATGACTATAAGAATAAAAAAGACTAGAGAATTCAGTGGTACCACATGGCTATCTCTATAATCAGTGGTTTGATGCATTACTGAAATCTTCGGCATCTTTCTGGGAGGAAAAGCTGAACGTTCCTACACAAATTCATACATAGCAGTGACTAAACTCTTCCAGACCTAATTTATTTTCTTTTAATATGACATTGATTTAAAAAAATGTTTATTTAGAGAATAGCAGACCTGGAAGTAGCCCTTATTTCACACACACTCTACCCCCACACATATACCTGAATGCTTTCTCTCACCTTCACATTAGAAAATTCCTGGATCCCATCAAAGTTCAGTCATATGCCATTTCCTACATAATCTATACTTATCCCTCCATTTAGTAATGTTCTTCCCTTCTTCAAATTACATCATATTTATTGATTGGTCTATATGTCATATGGCCCTAGGAGAAAGTAATTTTTTTTTCTTTTTGGCCAGGCAATGAGTATTAAGTGACTTGTGCAGAGTCACACAGCTAATAAGTGTCAAATGTTTGAGACTGGTTTTGAACTCAGGTCCTCCTGAAACGAGGGCTGGTGCTTTATCCACTGTGCCACCTAGCTGCCCTGAGAAAGTAAATTTCTTGAGGAAAAAGTAACATTCTCGTTTTAGTTGTTATTCACTTTTATCATAATGAATTGTCATAGCTCAGTAGACCTGCATAGCAAAGTGGGGGGAAAACACACTTGATACTGGGTTCAAATCCTATCTCTGATACTCCCTCTTTGACTTTGGATGTCACTTCACTTCCTGAGCTTCAGTGTCTTCATGTATAAAATGAGAGGATTGGGGACTAGAGAACTTCCAAGTTCCCCTCCAGATCTATAATTCTAGGAAACTGATATTCAGTTAGATTAAATAACCAGCCCAAGGTCATTCAGTTAGTTAATGAAAGAGTTAAGCCTAGAATTTACATCTCCTGAGTCCCACTCCCCTGTAGTTTCCTCTCTGTCTCCCTTCCTCCATTGCTAATTCTCAACACAGGAGTAGATGAAGCTCAGTTTCACCTGTAGATTTTTGTAGGCAGAGAATGGGATTTCCAACAGTCTATTCGTTCACTTGAACAAAACTGTATTGCAACAAAATAATGTGGCAGTTCCGTGAAGTTGTTTTCTTTTGATAATAAACATTTTTATTTATAATTTTGAGTTCCAAATTCTATCCCATCTTCCTTCCTTCCCTACCCCCCTCCCTAAGGAGGCAAGCAGATATAGGTTATACATGTGCAATTATGTAAAACTTTACCATATTAATAATTTTGTATAAGAAAACTTGAATAAAAGAAAAAAATGAAAGAAAACAGGTGAAAAATAGCATGCTTCAGTCTGTGTTCAATCAACATTAATTCTTTCTTTGGAGGTGGATAGTATGCTTTATCATTAGTCCTTTGGGATTGTCTTGGATCATTGTACTGCTGAGAATAGTTAAGTCATTCACAGTTCTTCATTAAACAATATTGCTGTCACTATGCACCATGTTCTCCTGGTTCTGCTTACTTCACTATACATCAGTTCATATAAGTCTTTCCAGGCCTTTCTGAAATCCTCCTGCTTGTCACTTCTTATAGCACAATAACATTCCATCACAATCATAAACCACAACTGTTTAGCCATTCCCCCAATTGATGGCATTCCTTTGGGGGCAATTGGGGTTAAGTGACTTGCCCAGGGACACACAGCTAGTAAGTGTTAAGTGTTTGAGGCCGGATTTGAACTCAGGTTCTCCTGAATCCAGGGCTGGTGCTCTATCCACTGCGCCACCTAGCCGCCCCTGAAGTTTCTTAAAACAGCATTTCATTTGTATCTACAAGTGAGTTCCTTTCCAAAATAATGATGACAACAAACAAACAAAAAAAACCCACAATATATTGAAATTCACTAATAGGGAGGATTCTGGGAAGATAATGGAGTAGGTCAGAAAAATTTCAATTCTCCAAATTTCTTCCACAAAAAAAAAAGACAGAACATCACCTCAGAGGAACCACAGAAAAGCAGAAATAAAAAGGAATCAGGGTAAAACAGTGGTCTTCTTGAGAGGACCTCAGGAAAAACCAGTCCTCCAGGGACAGAAGTTTGACCTCAGTGAAGGGCAAACACTTCTGTGGAATCAACAAATCAGAAGCCCAGGTCAGTTGCTTTGGGAGGCAGGCTCAGCCTCAGGAACTTTTACCTTGCAGATAGTGTGGGGGTTGGATGGCTAAGTAGGAGAGGCTGCTTTCTGCTTTGACTGGGGGTGGGGAGGGGGGTGATGTTTGTTCTCTGATATTCATGATCTTAACTAGGGGAGAGTCACCTGAACTTTTCTCCATGGTTCAAGTAAAGTAAAATGTTCCTTCCATTACTTGTGCCCAGAGCATGAGAGGAGAGGGAGATTGCTCTATGAGGAACAGGCAAAGTTTAGGCCTGCTAGAAAGATGATATTCCTTCAGAGCAAAGGGACAATCCAGCTCCCACGTGTAATCCCCATGCCACTTTCTGCCTACCGTTCAGTCCAGAGGAGAGCAGTACTGCATCTTGGGACAGCCTGGTAATTAGCAGACTGAGAAGTAGTACCACATGGTGAAGAGGAGGCAGTTAGACCTAAGGCACTAGGGCCAAAGCCAGAACTGCTGAGGTCAGGATTTCCCAAGACAAAAGAGTAGTACCTATCTTCCAGAGGTTCTCTGCTCTTGCCTTGAGACAAGTAGTAGATGAGGAAATAGTCCCTTGGACAATAGTTCCCTCTCCCCTTTAACCAGCTGAGCAGGAAACAAAGAGGGCTCTGAGTGAGACTGAATAGCAGAGGATCCTTTTACTAATGGCTCCAAATCTCTTGGCATGAAACAAGGGGTCCAGGCCTCAGTGGGCCTCCACGCTTCATCTTGTTCACTCCCTTGGAAGGAGTATAGGAAGAATCCCAAATGGACATAATTTACTGCTTCCTATAGTAATCAAAAGGAGTTTGATGTGTAGGTATATTTTGGAAATATATTTAACTCTTGTATGAAGAGAAACCTATATTTTCAACCAGCTATTTGAATTTAGGGCATTAAAAAAAAAATCTAATCACTGTATCAGGTTAAAATGATTGAGCTGATAGCAGGACTTCAGGCAACCTTGCTTTCCCAAGGGATTCCCTTGTCCTTTCAGAAATTAAATACAATAATGAAAGATAAACTGTGTAAAATGCCAACACACTTCCCTTCCACTTCCTCCTCTAATTATCTACTTAGCCAAGAGGTTCTGTATCTATCCATATCTTTGGAAAGGAACCCTGTACAAAAATTTATCCCCAGGCATTCATTAAATAGAGCCATACAGTTTGTGGATTTGAATGTTAACTTGACTTTGTGTTTTAATTAAAATCAGCTCCATCTTTATAAATTAGAGGTATTTATATGGACAGAAGAAAGGAGGGAAAGAGGAAGGGAGGGAGGGAGGAAGGAAAGAAGGAGGGAAGGAAGGAAGGAAACAAACATTTAAGTACATACTACTCACCAGGCACTGTGCTAAGTGCTTCACAAACATTATCTCATTTGATACAACAACTCTGGGGGTTGGTTGATGCTATTATTATCCCCATTTTATAGTTAAGAAAACTGAAGCAGATAGCAGTTAAATGATTTGTCCAGGGTTATAGAGCTAGTAAGTGTCTGAGGCCAAATTTGAACTCACTGACTTCCTGACTTCCAGCACCTTATCCACTGTGCCATACAAGTACTTCTATTCTTTCTCTTACTCATTCTGGATATGAATCCACTAATGCTTGTTTTCTTTATTTAAATGCATGGTGGGGCAGCTAGGTGGCGTAGTGGATAAAGCACCGGCCCTGGATTCAGGAGTACCTGAGTTCAAATCCGGCCTCAGACACTTGACACTTAACTAGCTGTGTGACCCTGGGCAAGTCACTTAACCCTCATTGCCCTGCCAAAAAACAAAAAACAAAAAATGCATGGTAATCTGGGGAAAGCTGGATAAACTCAGTGTAGGTCTTGGCAGTTTAACTATTACATGAGGCAACATGTTGGTTGGAGACCTGGGTTCAACTCTTGGCTCTAATACTTAATAGCTCTATGATCATGGGCAAGTTGCTCAATTCTTCTGTGCCTTAGGCAACTCTCTAAGACTTATCTACTAAATTGTAGATACTCCACTTCCAATGGAAAGCACAAGGATCCTTGTCATAGAAGACAGAGTGTTCCATTCTATATGGGGAGGCTATATTTCCTACACAATTCCAGTATCTTGTTAATGCTTAGTTTACATATTATTAATTTTGTAATGTTCTAAATAATTGACTTCAAGAATATTAAAAATATTTTGAAATAATATTTTTCTTTATGTCCTATACTCTTTTCTTTTTCTTTCTTTGTTTCTTTCCTTCCTTCCTTCCTCCTTTCTTCCTTCCTTCATTTATTCCTTCCTTCTTCCTTCTGTACTTTCCTTCCTCCCCTTTCTTCCTTTTCTTCCTTTCCTTCCTTTCTACCTTCTTTCTTTCCTTTCTTCCTTCTGTACTTTCTCTCCTTCCTTCTCTCTGTCCGTCTGTTTGTCTGTCTGCCTCTCTATCTGTCTCCACATCCCTGGATCATATTATTAATCAGCAAAGGGCTTTTAACCTGCTCCATTTTTCTGACCTGAGCTGATTAGCTCCTCCTTAGGGAACTGATGGATCTCCTGAGGGCTCACCATACTGGGGCCAGACTTAGTTTGAACAACCTATTAACTTAGATTACTGCAGCTCCTAAACTCAAGCAATCCACCAGCCTCACTTTCCCAACAGCAGATGGTACACAGGCATGCATCACTGAGCCTGGAGAAACAATATTTCTAATATTGTCTTATTCATTTCCAATATGGCTCTCAAGATCTTTGTACACCTCAATATGGAAGGAGTACTGGATTTGGAGTTAGTAGTTCCGAGTTAGAATCTCAATCCCTAGCTCAGATCACCATTTCCTAAGGGAACCCAGCCATACCCACTTTAGTTCCAGTCCAATTCATTCTCTGGACCGTTCTGCCTCCTCACCTATAGCCTTGCCCACTCCAAGATGCATCTACCCTGAGTCTACTCTTCTGATTAGTGACTCCTGCCTGGGATTGATATTTTATGAGGGGGTCTCTCATTTCATGAGGTTTGCTTATTTCACTTTGAGCTCAGCTCATTCTCCAGATTACACAATCTCCTCACCAGCAAGCTTGCCTCCTCTTACCCCACTCTCCCTTTGCTTTTCAGCTCCCCTTTATATCATTTCCCCCTTTTGTAATGTAAGCTCCTTGAAAAGAGGGACTCACTTGTTTTTCCTGTATTTATATCCCTAGGGCTTAGCATAGTGCCTGGCACACAATAATGATCTCTCTTTGTCTCTCATTCCCTCTCTCTCTCTCATCTCTCATCAATTTATCCATCTATCCATCTCTATCATCTTTCTATCCATTTCTATGTATCTATCCATCTCTATTAATCTGTCTATCTCTATATATCTATCTGTCCATCTATCCATCTCTCTCTATCATCCATCTATCCATCCCTCTCATTTACCATCTATCTAACAGCTATCAGTTCTCATATTTATTATAGCAATATGACCTTGGGCAAATGGAGATGGGGAAGGAGAGCACAGGAAAGACATTCCAGGTGGAGTTAAAGGTATGAGCAGAATTATGCAGAGTGTATCAGAAACAAATGAAGCTGTTGATGACCTGATGATGCAAAGAGCATTGGACTGGCAAGCTGAAGGCTAAGCTGCAGTCCCATCTCTGCCACTTAATACATAGATGACCTTGAACAAGCCAGTTAACCTCTTTAGACCTGTTTTCTCACCTCTAAAATGAGGGGTGTAGCCTAGCCTGCCTGGAAGGCCCCTTCTGCCTCTAAATCTATGGTCATGGGATGCTATGGGATACTTCCCAGTGTTTATCAATGAATTAGAAATGCCTGAAGGTAAAGCTTTATCCAAGAAGCACCACTGAGAAAAAGGCTAACCCTAGCAGCTTCAATACTCTTATTGCCACCCTTACTACAGCAACATAAAGAGATATTTCCGCTTCTAATAAAATGTACAAAGATTTTAAAAGGCCTAAAATAAATAAACAGTAAGAAGAGAAAGAAGGGAAAATTCCAGACCTTAACAGTGGGAAACGAGCAATTAATCTTCCTGTTCATGTAAACAAGGTGATTTTTCTTTTCCTAACGTGACATCAAAGCCAAAACATATGTGATTCCTTTGATAAATCAGTCACTTCTATGTATGTGGTCATGCCTTCTCATGCACTCAATATTAATATGATGCCTCCAGCAGATTTCTTTCCTTTTTTTTTTCTTCATCTTCAAAATACAAGGTTGTATATTTAAATGCAAGGGATGTTTCCTTCTAGAAATAATCAGGCAAAAGAACCCAGAAAGCATGGAAGCTGGCAACCTTCCCAGTGGAAATGTGTTAAAGATAGAAACATAAAATCCATGCCATCCTCGCTCTGTTTGCTTTTGGTTCCTCGGGGCCAGAGTAAGATTGGTGGCCTGGTGGATGACAAGTCCTTCATGGCTTAGGCTGAGTTCTCTGGAGATGTGGTGCTGTGGGGCCCTTTGTGAACTTAATTATATTTTCAGATTTTCCCACCTTATTTTCCTCAGGCTTTCTACTCACTATGGACCATAGGATTGGAAAGGTAGTGTGGTATGGTGGATAGGACACTGGACTTGAAATCCCCCCCAAAAAAACCCTTTTATTCAAATCCCACCTTAGGTATTTACTCACTGTATGACCTTGAGTAAGTTATTCAACTTCACTGTGCCTCAGTTTACTCCCCTCTAAAATGAGGAGGTTGGACCCGATTGCCTTGATGGTCCCTTCCAGCTCTAATTCTATCATTCTGTGGTAATTATCGATAGTGGCAACTATCTTCTTCAACTCCATTTTACAGATGAGGTAACTGAGTCCTGGAGAGGAAATTTTAAAAAGACTTGCCCAAGGTTCCACTGGCAATAATAAAATGAGGTTCTGGAATTAGAGGACTTGGGTTCAAATTTCATGTTTGAGGCTTTGTGATCTTAGGTAAGTATTTTAACCTTCTTGGACCTCAGTTTCTTCATCCTTATAATGAGGAAGTTGGACAAAAGGACTTCTAAAGACCTTTCCAGCTCGGGATCCCTGATCCTATGAGCAGAGTCAGGATTCAAACCTTGGTTCTCTCAATCTAGTTTTGTTTTCATTATACCACACTGGCTTTCCTTTCCTGTTCTAAATGACCTATTTCAAATTTCATGGTTTTCCCCTACAGGTTTTTGGAGGTGAAGAATAGATCCATGTTCATGGTAGTTAGACCCTTCCTGAGTCCTTATAATTGGATTATGGCCCCTCTCAGCTTATAGTCTTTTTTTTTTTTAAAGTCTGTCTTCATAATTCCTACTAAGGTCCAAGAATGCTTTACTGAAGTTCCCACTTATGTTCCTTACTGACCACTCCAACTGCAGGTACCTAGTATGCTTTGCCTCCTACAGACCCCTATTTCACCACCCCCTTCAATTTAATTCACATTTATTACTACTAAGTGAAGGCACTGAGCTCATTCTTTCACTCTCCTAACATATTACCTGTCAGAATTCTAGTTCACTCAGTTCACCTCAGCTAGCTATTCAGAAAACAAGCCACTAACCTAACCTTCACCAATCTGTAAAGAAATCCACTCCAAAACTCCCAGGATTTCTTACTGTCTTTAGTTGGTAGAAATTCAGACAATGTGGGGTAGAGATAGAAGTGAGAGGTTTCCCTTTAATCATATTTCTCAGTTTACACTCCTATGTAGGAAAACTACAACTCTGTGTCCCGGAGTTAATTCCCTCCATCTGAAGCACTCTTCTAAAGACCCCTGGATATGTTATCCAGGAGCCCCCAGGAAGTAAAGTCTTAAATCTCCTATGAAAAATGACTATTAATGTGATTGTTTTGAAAGTCTCTGGCTAATATCTATTCTTGCCCTCTTATATTAGGAGCAGATACAATGTGAACTTTGGCTTTAGGTAAGAGACTTTTCCCTTGCAAATTGTCCTTTTATATTTGTAGCATCTGGGGCCATTTCCCCAACTCTCACTCTTCTTGGAAAGTCAAGCACACAGAAAGCAGCTACTACTACTTTTCCCCTCAGGTTGCATGGGATAATACCCATCAGGATGTCTAGTAGTATCATTCAAAAGCCCCTATTCATATGCTCCCAACTGATCATCAGCTAATAGACATAGATTAGCTCTTTTGCAAAGGGTATTACTAAGCAGATATAACAAGGACATTTACTGTAGAAATGTCTTCCCCAAAACAGAGGTGTATACACAAGGTCCCTGGAGACAATAGGCTCAAATTTAGAATACAAGTGGCCAAAGTATAAGCTCACAGGTTATACTGAAAGTCCTTTTCTCCCTTCATGGAATCTTCATTCATTGAAGCTAAAAAGCATTATGACTTGTCCAAGGTCACATAGGTATTAAGTGGACATGTCAGTTTTAAAATCCACTTCTTTGCCTTTAGATCCTGCCTTTTTTTCTGTAGAACAGAGACTCTCAAAGTATTATTGAGCAAAAACAATGAGACATTAATTGCTATATAAAGTTTCAATGGTTATTAATTTTTTCTTTATTTTTTACCTTTGTACCACACTGCCTCTAATCAGTTTCCTCATCTATAAAATGAGCTAATTGGGCTAGAAGTAGTCTAAGATTCCTTTGAGTACCAATATTCTGCAATTCTGTTTTTGAATTTGCAAGTCCTCAGGGACAAGGACAATTATGATTAGCTGCAGCAAAGCACAAGATGTTTGGGAAGGTAATTTTCATGTAGTAGACAAGGAGATATATTGACCAAAGTACTATGAGGAACATTCATGGACAAGCCGGTAGTTACATTCCTTCAAAACTCATTTCAGTGACTTTATTTTATATCCAAAAAAACAATCAATTCAACAAACTTTGTTTCCCCTTTTCATGGCTTTTGCTAGGTGTTTGGACTAAAAAGACAAAAGGAAAGCAGTCTCTGCCTTTAAGGAGCTTACATTAGGGTTGGGGAGAGAACACTGCAGCATATGAGTAAATAGAAGATTATCTAAGGAGATAAATTAGCCAATCAGGAGAGCCTTTCTCTAGGAGGTGGCATCTGAGCTGAACCTTGAAGGAAGCTAGGAATTCTAAGAAGTGGGATGATAAAGGACTTCATTTCAGGTGGGGCCAGTAACCCATGTACAGGCACACAGCCTGGAGAGGATATGCTAAATTTGAGGAATATTTATTGTAGTAGGACAGGTTGTGATGAAACAAATGTGGAAAGATAGGCAGGAGTTCTATTATGAAGAGATTTAAATGAAAAAATGTATTTCATCCTAAAAGCAATAGGGAGCCATTGAAGACTCTTGAGTGTGGGGAACAATATGGCTTGACCTATGTTTTAGGCAAGTTAACTAGGCAACCATAAGTAAGATTAATTAGAAATCTAGAGGTTTAGGATACTATTTCAATAGTCCACTGACCATGACTAGTTCTGCCCCACCTCTACCTTTCAGAGATAAATCTAACTTCCATTGAATGCCCATCAGGTGCTAAGGTGAGAGGTGTGTGTGACAGAGAGACAGTTAGTCAGGCTGGTGGCCCAGTGAGTGGGACAAATGAGTCAGATGTGATGAGGCAGAACTGACAAGACTTGATTAGATATGGTTGGTGAAGGTTAAGGAAGACATGAACATTAAGCTTGTTTTGTATTAGGAAACAAGGAGTCTGGTTCCTGTGATAGGAAGGTAGGTGGTTTAGTAGATTAGTGTTGGATTAAGAGGCAGAAAGTGAGGAAGACCTGAGTTCAAATTTGACTTCAGACACTTATTAGCTGTGCAACCCTAGGCAAGTACCTTAATTTCTTTCATCCTCAATTTCTTCATCTGTAAGATGGGGATAATAACAGTACCTACCTCACAGAGTTGTTATTAAGATCAAAGGAAATAATTAATTCAAAGTTCTTTTCAAATCTTAAAGTACCACACAAATACTCACTATTATGATGTCATCATTGGGAAGATAAACTGAGATATTATATATAGTAAAGTAATTTGTAATGATAAAGCATTACATTATATAGTATACATATGGATATCTGTATATGTAATATATTATGAAATACTAAGTACATATTATATATTTCTTCCCTATACCTTTCTCTGTTGTAACTGCTTGATCATAGCACAGACCCTCTGAAAAGGTCATCAATAAAACTTCACCAACTTCAACATAACAATGCCATAAAAGTTTTGGATCATACTCTCTGTAACAGAATACATAATGTACTCTATAATATACTCTTTTTTTTGGTGGGGCAATGAGGGTCAAGTGACTTGCCCAGGGTCATACGGCTAGTAAGTATCAAGTGTCTGAGGTCGGATTTGAACTCAGGTCCAATCCAGGGCCAGTGTTTTATCCACTGCACCACCTAGCTGCCCCCTCTATAATATACTCTTTTTTTTGTGGGGCAATGGGGTTAAGTGACTTGCCCAGGGTCACACAGCTAATAAGTGTTCTCCAACTAATTTTTTTAATAATATACTCTTAATGATAACCACCTATATCTGAAAGGCAATGGGGTATAGAGGATAGGACATTGGACTTAGAGTTTGGAAGATGTGGGTTCAAAACTTCTCCCCAATAATTACTGGTTATCATTCAACCTCTCTGGGCCTCCATTTTCTCATCTGCAAAATGGAGGTGGCTTGGACTCGATGACTTCTGAATCTCCTTCCAGTTCTAATCTATGATAATATGATATTCAACCCTGTGAAGCAGCAATTTCTACAAAGAGAATTTATTCTAAAAAACTTAGTAAGTTTTTCAGGGACATAGTTAACCTGTATGTGGAACAAACTAATAAAACTCCCAACGATTTTGGCCTTTAAACTGAGACACTCTAAGCTAAGATTTCAGAGAGCAGTTTCATTTCCCTTGATGGAATGGGATTAAATAAATATTACCCTCAAACCTACATAAATGGGTGACTTTTTTATTTTGTCTTACATATTCCCTGTAAACAGTCCTCTTTGAAGTCTAAATAAAGCACTAAGACTAAGTATGCTTTCCCTTGCACCATGATGTGCTTCTAAATCACTAGTTTATTTTCCAGCCACTGAAAACAGCTTTTTACATAGGGCAATGCATGCCATCAGCCTCAGCCCCAGAAGGCAGTGTATCAATTGAAAGGGTTTTAATGTAATAGGAGGGAAAGCACTACCTGCTAGTAATCACATGATCAGAGGGCCTAAATGGACAGCCCTGAACTGCATATTTAAACCTTCAGCTGAAGATGCAGGGCTGTTTGTTCAGCGCTATCCCATCGCTGAATTACACAGCTCACTAGAGTTGCAGTCTGATAATTATTATTGATTCGCTCTCAAGCTGTCAATCTGGGGACAGCTCTAAAGCAGTCAGTGATGGACAGAAAGAGGATTGGACAGCCACCATCCAACGAGGAAACTTCATCTTGAAAATGAACTTAGATGAGATGGTGCAGGTGGATAAGGGTAATTGATGATTGTTTCAGAGTGGAAGAAGGGGAAAAGGCAGAGATAAAAAAAATCCTCCTTGGCATTCATTCTTAGTGCCCTTAGTGTAATGCTCTAGGGACCATCCATAAACTCCCTAAAGTTTAAAGTTTCCCTTTGCAATGGAAAAAGATATTTGTGCTTTTGAGTAAGTTGTAGCAATTGTGTTTGGATTGACATTCCATAATTAGAAGAGCTTAAACTTCTGGAAAACAGAGGAATTTTCTTAAGAATATCTTTTGGAGGGGCTTAAATATGTGTAAAAGCAAAAACATTTATTATCCTAAAATGTTGATTTGCATCAATACTTTTGTAGTGATTTTAACTTTCTGAAGCTCTTTTTTCATCTGTAGTTTCTTTTTATCTTTGCAATGACTTCTTGAAATCTATTGGGCAGGAATCATTGTCCCTTTAACTATTTGATAAAGAAACTGAGGCACATAAAAGGTTAAGTGATAGACTCAATGATGACCTGGGTTAGTCACAGACCTCGGGTCTCTTGACCTTTGCCCATTACCTAAGTGGCAAAAGGGAAGTGAGGGGTGGAATAGGGATTTGAAAGGGAGCACAATGCTTTGTGATATTAGAAATAACATGGTATAGTACAATAATTTTCAAAGGGTACAACAAGGAACATTGATAAGTGTACTGTAAATCATATGGAACTTGTAATTACATGTACATGTATTAGTGTAGTAGAAAGCCTCAATACATATTTGGAATTAAGTGACCTGGGTTCATTTCATGCCTCTGACATGTTACTAGTTACTAGATGTTACTAGGGACAAGTCTCTTAACTTCTCTGAATTTTAGTTTGCTGATCTATAAAATAGATATAATGATACTTATATAATTACCTCACAGGATTGTGGAGAGCACAATCACTCTTGGCAGACTGTAATTGATGTAGAAATATTTGTATTAACTAGAAATGGAGTGGCATAGGTACCTTGGAATAAAAAACACAGGGGTTCAAGTCAATCCTCCCACACATATTTATAATGAGCAAGTCATAACCTCTCAGTGGTCTTGGTAACTCTTTAAGATAGATAAGTTGCTGAACTATGTTGGTGGAGGGAGTTCCTACATTAGGATTTTCCCTCCCTTTGATGAAATCACATGGCCAGACCAACTGACAGAAATAACACTAAGACAACAATTGCAATAACAGGGTCAGTTATATGCCAAATATTCATTTTCGTAGCTATTGAAAAAACAGCCTTCATTTTATCAGGAATATACCAAATCAAGGTCATAAGGATGGATATTTTGCTTCTAAAGGAGGAAGAATGGTATTTAGGACTTTCTATTCCTATGAGCCTTGCTTCGCAGCAGCCATTTAAAGAATCCAAGCACAGTAGCATGGCTCTTTATCACTCCTTTTCATAGTCTTTCTCAGTGTAATATAGCAACTTTAGCCTGGTAAAGATGTCCTATAGTTGAGCTAATTAACACAATGTTCAAAAACAAATCCTACATAGTTGCCTTTTGTCTTTCTTGATTTGAAATAACATGATACTTGTTAATTGCTAGTGACATTGCCCTTCAAGAGGAATTTCCAGTCCTAGATTTGTGTTATGCAGCCCTCCCCCAACTGAAATCCTCAAAATACAAATAATTTAATTCACTTTAATTAAAAAAACCACACACCACAAGATACTTTAGACTCAAGAGTTCAAATAAATCAAACTGTATGTCAGGACTTCAAAAAAGTCTGGGAATCCATCACTGCTGTACTTAATTCATGTTGAGAGGGAAGAAAGGTTGCTCTCTTTATTCCTATTTCATTCAGTAACATTATTTTTGGTGAGGCAATTGGGGTTAAGTGACTTGCCCAGGGTCACATAGCCAGTAAGTGTCAAATGTCTGAGACCGAATTTGAACTCAGGTCCTCCTGAATCCAGGGCTGGTGCTCTATCCACTGCACCACCTAGCTGCCCCTCACTCACTAACTATTGAAACCCTGTGTTCAAGCCTGAAGCATTTATATGACTCTTTACTGAGGCCAAAAGTGGTTACACAAAAAACCATCACAAATAGTGAATACTAAATTAACCCATTTATCCAAGCAAATAGCAAACAGAAATCAGAGAACTTATACAGATTAGAACATACCAAAAAATATACAGAGTGAAAATAGCTTAGCAAAAGAGTTCTCATTTCATCCAAGGAGAAATTCCCCAAAATCTCCAGGGCAGTATACTGGAAGGCATAGACATATTGGAGGACTAATGAGGAGAGTCTTATGAAAATACTCTGGATTTTAAACTAGGATTACACTATGATTACCAAGACGTTTGTGTAAACTATATGAATTTTGTTTTCAGTACTCAAATATTCTAGTATATATATGTGAGCTTATCAGAGTATTCCTTGTAAAAATGCAGTGTAGGGGGCAGCTAGGTGGCACAGTGGATAAAGCACTGGCCTTGGATTCAGGAGGACCTGAGTTCAAATCTGACCTCAGACACTTGACACCTGCTAGCTGTGTGACCCTGGGCAAGACACTTAACCCTCATTGCCCCATGAAAAAAAAAATGCAGAGTGCAATCCATACAGGTCTGCCCATCCTGTGAAAATCTTTTCCATATCTTCCCATAAGTTCAACAGAGGGGGTTCACCAAAGGTACCATTGGCCTTTTCTTTGACATCGCATGAATTTCAGTGGAGTATATGGTCTGTTCAGAGCCTACCATATATCAGATTGACTTCTTTTCACTCACATAGTTCTTTGATGATATCTATAATTCGACTTCTTCCCAATTCCTCACCTATGAAGAGTGGGCTTTTTCACACCCACTTTGTGCTTCTGCGTTATTTTGGGGATATTTTCAATTTCAGCTCTTCTGAGACAATAGTGCTCCACGACTCTCAGTCATACAACAGTATTAAATAAAATTATAATCTTATTTTCTGCAGCTTATCTTTTTCTATTTCTAGGCCTGAACTTTCCCAGAAGAGACTAAAACCTCAGTGATTAGAGTAGGAGCAAAATCTTTCATGGCTGTTATGTTTAGATGTGACAGGCTCATTCTATAATATGCCACTGAAGTAGTGCTGGTGTGGGTCTAGGAACTATTTAGTGAATGAATAATTTTGGTCAATGACAAGGACTATACTCTAATCTCTGCTTTGCTAAAAATCTCTGGTTAGTTTATGTTACTATAATACCAGATATTTGCTTAATGCTTTTAAACTATTGAAATTGCTTTCAGATATATAGTCTCAATTTATCTTCTTAGCAACTTAAATTTGTAGATAAAGCTGAAATATTGTCCCTATTTTGTGTAGAAGGAAACAAAAAGTCATGTGACTCTGCTCAATATCACATTTCCTATTGATGTTAGAGTCAGGACAAGGTTCTCAGATCTCTTCTCTCCCAGCCCGGACTCTTTCTACTATACAATGATGCTCATAGTATTTTTTTACTAAGGTATCAAATTCTCTAGGTGGCAAAGTGCATATACTACTAGATCTTTAGTCAGAGAAACTTGAATTCAAACTCAACCTTAAAAAATTACTAGCTGTGCAATCTTGGGCAAATCACTCAACTTCTATTTGTCTCAGTTTCATCACTATAAAATTGTGATAATAATAGTACCTATCTTCCAGGCTTGTGGCAAGTATAAAATAAGATAATGTTTCTAAAGCACTTCACATAACTTAAAGTGATATATAATTATAATGTTACTATTATTATTATTATTATTATTATTAAAATATAAAATCCAGTCTTCTTTGGCTATAAGATACAGCCCTAGTTAAACTCTATGAAAATTTCATTCCTATGTATTTGGGAGATAGAATGTCTTATTCAAGGTCAAAAGTCATTGAATCACTGAGCATAAGACAAGCATGGGGATGATTATGGTGTAAGAAGATTGGAAAGGTGGGAATTAAGTTATGAGGAACTTTGAAAGCCAAAGATCGGATTTTATGTTGGATCCTGGAGGTATAGGGAGTGCCTGTGGTTTACTAAGTAGGAGAATAACAAGCTCAGATCTGTGCTTTAGGAAGATCATTTTGACAGCTGTGTGGAGGATGGACCAGAGTGGGAAGAGATGTGTGGCAAACAGACCAACCAACTGTCCAGGTGTGAAATGATTAAAGCCTGTACCAGGGTGACAGTATGAGAGGAGAGAAGGTGGGGGGTCAAGATTTCAAAGTATATTCAACAGGATTTGGCAAGAAAATTGGAGATAGAGAATGAGAAAAAGTGGAGTCAAAGATGACATCTAGTTTTTGAGCCTAAGTGAATGAGAAGATGGTTGTACCCTTGACAAAAATAGGGAAGTTTGGAGGGGAGGGGAGGGGAAAAGATAATGAGTTCAGTTTTAGATATTTTGAGTTTAAGATGTCCACAGGGCATCCAGTTTGAGGTGTCCAGTAGTCAGTTGGACATGTGACACCACAGGTTAGGAGGGAGGATGGAGCTGGATAAGTAGATTTAAGAATCATTAGCAGCATAGAGATTGATAACTGAAAACCACTGGAGTTGAAATAGTAATGAAAGAGAAGAAAGGGGGATTCAGGATAGAGACCTGGGGGGGACTTCCATGGTTAACATGTATGGTCTCAGTCAAAGAAGAGAGAAATGGTTAGACAGGTAGAAGGATAAACAGGAGAGTGGTGTCCTAAAAAGAAAGAAAAGACTCAAGAAGAATGAGGTGATCAACAATGTCAAAAGCTACAGACAGAATAAAGAACAATGATGATTAAGAAAAAAAGTCATTGGATTTGGCAGTTAAATGATCACTGGGAACTGGGAACTATTTCAGTTGAATGATGAGGGCAGAAGGCCAACTGTAGAGACTTTAAAAAGATAGCAAAAAGAAAGGGAGATACCTATTGTAGTCAACTTTCTCAAGGAGTTTAGTCACAGATGGGAGGAGAGACTTGAGGCAATGGGTACTAGAGATCGAGGGATCAAATAATGGGATTTTTTTTGAGAATAGGAAAGACATAAACATGTTTGTAGGCAGTAGGGAAGGAATCAATAGACAGGGAGAGATTGAAGATAAGTAAGGAAGAGGATGATAAAAGGGACATTCTGGTGGGGGAGATGGAATGGAATGGGATCACTTGTACACGTAGAGGGGTTTGCCTTGGCAAGGAAAAAGACCACTTTTTCATGAGACATAGGTGAAGGAGGCAATAGTGGCAGAAGGCATCTTGGTGATGTGAAAAGAGGGGGAGGAAAGAAGGAGAAGCTCTCAGTAAATGGCCACAATTTTTTCAATAAAATATGAAACAAAGTTCTCAGCTGATAAGGAAGGGAGTTTGGGGAGCCATGGGATGGTTAAGGTTAGATGTGTAAAATATTTTTAAATTGACTAGCCTAATTTTGGGGGAACTGATCTATGGACGACTCATTTGGGGACTTTTGACTATTTGGCTATCTGACTTTGTTAATTTAATGTGGGCCATTTATAAAGTTCCACCACACTGCTCCACTATTGATAATCTAAAGATTAAGAAGCCTTTTAACTAAATAATCAAAGCAGAGTTTATTTATGAGATACTATTTAAAATTAAGAATACAGGGAAATAAAATGTACAACCTGACTGCTTTCCTGTGGTCTCTTTCCACTGCTTCTCTTTCCTACCTGTTCTTGAATACAATAAGGCCCTTAGCTGCCTCCGGCCTCAGGGCACATTACACTTTCCCTGGTTTGTATTAAGGCCTGTAACCTTGTCAGCCCCCGCTCTCCTTTTCTGAACCAAATTCTCCTCTGTCCTTGTCCATGCTCCCCTCTAGTCAGCCTTTCTCCTAGTCTGTCCTTCTCTAGTCCGCCTAGTCCATCCCCCTCCTTCCTTTTTCTTCTTCTGTCTAACTCCCAGGTCTATATATACCTTTTCTTCTCTCCACTCAAATCTCAGGGCTTCCTTCGCCCCCACAGACCAAGCTAATCTGCCAGCCAGAGCTGTGGCTGGTTGGGGGTGGGGTGCACTCCCACTTCATGTGCCTCAGCACAGGCTATCTTTCAGATAGCTCCACTCAGGTCGGAGGGAGCTGGGGGCTTTTTCCCCCCCAGCTGTCTGACCTGGCATCTTGCACAGCCCACGGGGCTTTTTCTGCTCATCTGAAGCTGAGGAGGAGGGGGAGAGACCCTGAGGGCCTAAGGCTTTCTAATCTCAGCCTAAAGGTAGGGTCCCCAAATCAAAATAAATTTCCACAGATGAAAGGGTTTAGAAGAGCCTCTGTGATGAGTGAAATAGTAAGTCAGTTAGGGATATAGTAAAGCATTGCCTTGAAGCCATGAGGGCCCAGATGAAATTAGATAATACAAATTTGATTTGGACCCAATCAGCATGGTTTTATGATTTTCTCCAGTTTTATTCTGGAGCATGTGTGTAGAAGTGAAGGCAGTAGATAGAGGGACTGACCCAAGGCTGAGAGTTGGTAGGGAAAGATCAATTATAAGACACAAAAGCAAGAGACTAAAGAGAAGAGGATGGTATAGAGTTGACCTGGTTCACCAAGGGATCAAGATGGGGAAAGGAGGAGAGTATAGCTAGCACAGTTGTGAAAGAACTAACGTGTCAAGGGTATGGTGTGAACAAGGAAGAGGGTTTGGGATTGCAAGGGAGGAGAGATGTGGAATAATAATAGATTGTTATAAGACAAGAGAATTTCAGAGTTTTTGACCATGGAAGTAGAGCATTTGTAAGTGATGAAAAGATTAAGAGTATGATTATCTTTGTGTGTTGCCAAAGTAGGGTATAGATAATATGAAACTGATAGAATGAAAACTATGAGGTTAGTATGATTGAAAGATTATCAATAGATATGTTGAAATCTCATAGTCTAAGTGCAGGTGTTGGGGAGACAGACTGAGAAAGTCACTGAACTCATTGAGGAAAGAAAGGAAATGTCCTGGAGGTTGGTAGCCAACAGTTATGAAAATGAATATAAATGCTAGATGATGGTGATGATGCGATGACAGTGATAATGATGATGATAAACAGTAAGAGATTAGAATTTATTTAAGTTCCCTCATATTCATGTTAAATATGCCTCCTTTAAAAGCCAACTTTCTTCATCAATAGAATTAAAGCCAAATATCAAGATATTTTAGTCCCTCATATATAAACCTGGTGGTGATTATGAAATCAGAGAATTACTGTAACACCACAATGCTTATTAAAAAACCTACCTCCCGGGAAAATAATACCATATATTTACTTAAGGTGGTCTCTCTAAATATCAAGATCCTAGTGTTATTGGAATTTTATAATGTGTACACAAAGGACCGTACAACTTATGGAAGAAATTGAGTCTATACTTTTCTTAAGCACAAAGATGGGAATCGTTGTTCTCAGGGTGGGGGATCAAGGAAAGGAGAAAATAGTGTGTGTGTGTGTGTGTGTGTGTGTGTGTGTGTGTGTGTGTGAGAGAGAGAGAGAGAGAGAGAGAGAGAGAGAGAGAGAGAGAGAGAGAGAGAGAGAGAGAGAGAGATTGAAAATGAGATTGAGATTGATTGATTTTGGCTGAGGGTGCATAGGTTGTGAGGAATAGAGGAACCTTGTATAGTGGCATGGTTAAACCTGGAATGGTTCCAACCAAACCATATCTTTTGAAGATTCCAAAAAAGATAATTTCTTGTCATGAAAGTCCTTGGCACTGTCAAATGACTCAATATCAGAAACACATGTAATTTTATTGGTGGAAATGACATTAAAGAGGCATTAGCATCTTCTTTGCTGATGCATCCTAAGGACCATGGGGCCTTTCCATCTGATTTGGAGCTGAAATCTTCTGCATATGTTATCTCTACCATTAGAATGTGAACTCATTGAGAGCAAAGGATTATCATACTATTCTATTTGTATTTCCGGCACTTAATAGTACATGCTTAATAAATGTTGTTGGCTAAATGACCTTCTATGTATATTAAAGTTGCATTATGGTTGTCTTTTCTATGTGGAGAAAAGCCAAGAAAGAAAGAGGCAGAAGAAATCAAGTGAAACCTTGCTTACTTATTCAACCATTTGAACCTCAACATTACAGACAAACTAGCCTCCTTCCTTCAACTTAATATCCCATCTCCTATCTCCATACTTGTATATAAGCTGACTTCATTGTCGAAATATACTCCTTTCTCCCCTCTGCCTCAAAAAATCCTTGGCTTCTTTCAGGGCTCAGCTCTAGTGCTCTTTCCTACACTGTCTTTCATGATACTTCCTTTACCCACCCCCTCAAATATTTTTGTGCTCTCATTGCTTAAATTATCTTGATTTATCTGAGTACATGCTGTCTCCTTGTATAGAAATGTATACTTTCAAAGGGCAAATACTGTTTCAGTTTTATGTTTTATATTCAATGCTTACCACAGTTCCTTACACAATGCAAATTCTTAGTAAATGTTGGGTGAATTAAATCCGCCCATTAATGTGTATATGTGTAAATGTTTGAATGCACATGCATATGAAGAAATATGTGTATAATTATATTTTTGTTTGAAAGGGTAGATATCTAGACAGAGAAATTATAGATGATAAAAAGATAGACACACAGAAAGACAGAGATAGATAAAGCCAGTGAAAATGTTTGATTGATTAATAGATGATAGATATATACATGTAGATAGAAAGATAAGTAGATATAGCCAATGGAAATACTCTGAATATTTTGTTCAAGAAATAGCAAGGTGTTCAGTTTTGTTGAATATAAGAGTATATGCATGGGACAGGGGAAGGTAAGGTATAAGAAGATTGGAAAGGTAGGAGGGGGTCAGATTATAAAGGGGTTAGAATGCCAAGCAGAGGATTTTATATTTGATCCTGGAGGTGATAGGAAGCCATTAAAGTTTATTGAATGGAGAAGGTGATTACACAGTCATATCTGTGCTTTAGGAAGATTAATTTGACAGCTGAGTGGAAGATAGCCTGGAGTGGGGAGTGACTTGTGACAGAGAGACCAACCAGCAGATTATTGTAATAGTTCGAGCCTGATGTGATGAGGGCCTGCACCAGGGTGGTGGCAGTGTCAAAGGAGATAAAGAGGCTTATGCCAGAGTTGTTATAAAGTTAAAAGCAATGGGACTTGGCAAAAGATTGAATATGGAGACAGAGAGAGTAAGGAATTGAGGATGACGCCTAGTGTGTGAACCTGGGTGACTGAGAAGATAAGGGGATTTCAATATTAATAGGAAGGTTTGGAAAGGAGGTTGTCTTAAAGAGAATGATAATGAGGTCAGTTTTGGATTTTTTGAGTTTAAGATGTATATAAGACATTGAGTTTGAGGTGTCTAACAGATAGTTGGAAATGCGATTCTAGGGATTAGGAGAGACTCTAGGGCTGGATAAATAGATCTGAAAAATATGAGCAAAGAGATGATCATTGAAACCATTAGAGTTGATAAAATCACCAAGTGAAATAGTATTGAATTGGGAGAAGAGGGCCCAGGACAAAGACCTGGGGCACATTGATGGTTAACATATATGACTTGGAGGGGCAGCTAGGTGGCTCAGTGGATTGAGTTCTGGGCCTGAAGTCAGAAGGACTTGAGTTCAAATCTCACCTCAGACACTTACTAGCTGTGTGACCCTGGGCAAGTAATTTAACCCCAATTTCCTTAAACATCCGGGGCCATCTCTAGTCATCCTGATATATATTTTGCCACTGGATCCAGATGTCTCTGGAGGATAGAGTGAGGTTTCACTTGATTTCTTCTGCCTCTTTCTTTCTTGGCTTTTCTCCACGTAGAAAAGGCAACCATAATGCAACTTCAATATACATAGAAGGTCATTTAGCCAAAGTAATTATCTAAAAAAATGCTTTACTCTGGGAACCTTAGACTTTACTCACCTCCTTGTACTCTACAATTTAGTGACACTGGCCTTTTTTCTGTTCCTTAAACTCTGTAATCTATCTCCTAATTTCATGCCTTTTCACTGTTATCCCTCATGCTTGGAATATTCTCTCTCCTGGTTTCCCTGACCTCCTTCAAAACTCAGCTCAAATCTCACAAGAGGCATTTCCTGGTTACCTGTTTCCCCCCTGCACAGATTTCTAGTACCTCCACTTTGAAACTAGCTTCCATTTATACTGTATACATGTTGAATATTATTTGCATGTTGTCTTCCCTGTTAGAATGTGAACCTCTTGAGGGAAATGGCCCTATTTTTGCAAAAATAGATGTTTAATAAATTTTATTGATAATAATAAGCATGGTAGCTGCAATTTACATCAAGCTTACTTAAGGATCTCTATATCCTGACTAGGATTTATTTCTAGAACTCTTGGGTTCATTATCATTCTCGCTTTAGAGATGAGCTAGCTTTTTAAAAAAAAAAAAACTGTCTCCAATTCAATTCAAGGAGCATTTAGCTCTCATTATATTTAAAGAATTGTAGTAGGCACTAGGGATAGAAAGCTAAAACATATATGAACATATACACACACCCATCATTAATCTATTGGGGTAGGTGATATGAACAGATAACACGAAGTATAATGTAATGAAAGCAAAAGATGTGGCTAAAATGCTCCAGAAATTGTTTGAGGAAGAAGAAATAATTTTCAGTTTAGGATACTAAAGGGAAGGTGAGTAAGTAGGCAGTACATTCCAGGAGTGGATCTCTGTTTCTTTCTGAAGTACCCCTCCTGCTGCATCACCCCTTCCTTCTTATCTTTTTTTGTTACATAATTGTGCCACTGCCTAGAGGTGTTAAGAACTAATCAGAGGGAATGGAACTAGTGATGGAACATAAAGGAGTGGAGCTGGCTAAAAATGTAGGCACACCGAACTGAAGGACGGAGGAAGATGTCATTTTAAAAAAAAAGAAAGAAAGAAAAAAGAACTGTTTACTGCCCATTAAGAAATTGTTGGTTGAGAAGGAGAGAAGGAATAAATAAAAAAGGAACAGGACTCATATGTGCAAAAATGTAGCATTTCTTATTGCAATAGCAAAGAATTTGAAATGGAGGAGGTGACTGTCAATTGGAGAGTACCTGAAGAAGTTATGGCGTATAAATGTGATGGAATACTATTGTGCTATAGGAAATGATAAAAAGAGTAGTTTCAGAGAAACCTGAGAATGTTGTATGAACTAAAGCAGAGTGAAGTGAACAGAACCAGAAGAACAGTGTAACCAAAGACAAAGCCAAACAACTTTGAAAGACTTAGGGACTCTGATCAATGCAATAAACAACCAGGATTCCAGAGGTCTCATGATTAAATATATTACCTACTTCCTGACTCAAGGTCTGAAAAATTCATTCAGTTTATACCTGGATGAATGGGCAAAAAAAATGTCTCTTGAATTCTATCATTATTACTGGTTGACTAATAGTTATGCACTACTAAAGTTAAGAATTTTGTAATTTTAAATAAATTGTGCCCAAGGTTGAGTTTGGAAAAAAAAAAAAAAGAACTAATCAGTGACTGATTTGAGGACAACTAGGTAGGGAGGTTGAAAGAGTAAAATTTTTGCTGGTAAAATGAATTTACCACCTTATTATCCTGGGGAATGGTTGTGTTGCATGTAAAACTGGAAGGCATGAGTAACCAATGCTCCAGTCAGGGTAATAGCCCTAGCTCAAGGCTTCCCATGTGTTAAATGAATTTAACCTGCTTTTCTACTAGGCCTGTGGTCTAAGAGAAGTCACAGTTGTCAAAAGCCCTTTTAGATGTCAAGTGAAAACTAATACAAAAGGACAAATTTCTATTATATCAGTCCTATTATGAGGTTGCTCGCTAAGCACATAAGTGTTTAGGACTCTGTCTACATTTGAAATCTGAATGAGATATCAGCTTAACGATGGCAGACATAGAGGCACCTATGTTTGTTTACCACTTTTTAGGTTTAAGTTTTAAGATTCACATCTACACATGAAACTGTTTGTTTCTCCCTTGGGCAGACAAAGCATGATATTAGAAAGGATGCTGCAATTATCACTAGGGAATACTATACACAGAAGGCAGGTTTTTTTTCTTCTATAGAAAATATATGAAATGGCCAGAATAAAGCTAAAGACTGAATAATTTAATTTTATAAAATTTATAGTCTCTGGGACTCTAATTTGGCATTAAAAAAACCATTTAATTCTTAAAATATACAGTTTAAATTCTAAAAACATAATTTGTGATCCTCTACCAATATTAGATGAATTCAAGGTTTATGGTTTTTCTTTTGTTTGTTTGTTTTTATATGAGAAAGAATAGTAACCTTTTTAGAAATGGGAAAATGGAAGCATTTGGGAGTATTTCCCATAGGTTTCATTGGCTCTGGTAGAGATGGGTTTAATTTGGTAAAGCAGAGGAAATTCTTTGTTGGAGATCAGCAACACAGGTGACTCTGAAGAAGCCTTGCTGCTCAGATGAGGGATAGAAGCAAATGGTCTCCTTTTATCTGGCAACAATTCAGGTCTATGCCACTAGTCTACCCCAAGTCAGTATGTTTGGTCACTTGCATCACTTTGGGTCTAACTTTAAATTTCACCTCTACTCCTATTAAATTCAACCTTGGAGTCTATTCATTCAACTTTCAAACTAAATCTTGGTGACTAACAGCAACCAATCAATTGATCAACAAGCGTTTATTAAATATTTACCATGTTCTGCATACTCTGTTGAGTTCTGTAGATACAAAGACAAAAGTGAAAGAATCAAAGTCCACAGCATACATTCTAGTGGGTGAGACAATATAGCCTTTTCAAGGGCCCCTTAGGAGGGGGTTCATTTTTTCATAGTTCAGCATAGCATTCCCTTGGGACTTCTTTGAGGCTTTGGTCTCTTGGTTAGGCTTTTACACTCTAAGCAGCCAAAATAGATGCCCTAGACTGCATGGTGAAGCCTTGATTGCTTTGGACAAAGTATTTACGTAAATACTTCAAGTATCCACAATGTTGTCAATGTGGTTACACCATCCACCAATATAGATTACAATTCCTATTCACCTTAATAAACCATTTCATTGTGGCCAAAATTATTTGTCACTTTGTGGTCAATTTTTAAGTGATAATTTTTTTCAAATGTAGCTAGACTGGTCCTTGGAATAGATAAATCTATTGATCGATAGTTCATTGCTGGTACAAAACTTGAAGCTATTTCATTTTGAAGGATGGATGGATGAATGAATGAAAAAAAGCAATTATTAAGCATATACTATGTGTGAAAAACTGTGTTGGATATAGCAAACAAAAACAGAAATAATACTTCAATGAGCTTATATTTAAATAGGAAGACACACACACAAATGGGAAAATATGTCCAAAGTGGTCAATTTCTGGTCATCTCTACACCATAACAAGGCATCACAATAATTTTACATAATAGTCACCTAAAACATTTTTGAATGACCGATTGAATAGACGAATAAGAATCCCTCAGCCACTTACTCAAAACATATTAATCTCATTTAAAATACAATTATAGCAATTTCCATAGCTACTGCAGACTAAAAGCAGCAAACAATGTGTATACGTGTGTAGAAGATGGAATGGCCTACTAAAGGCTAAAGGTCATCAAGAAATGGCAGGTAACAGTATGGAAAGGCAGAAAAACTAAAATTGACACAAAAGAATTTTTAATAAATATACTAATCTGATGTCATTTAGTATTCTTAAACCTTTAACTTCTTTTATTTCTTACTCTATAGACTCACATTTTCCAAAGTATTTTTCATGAACCTAGGTATTTCCCTTAATATTACTGCCTCCTGAATTTTGTTTTTGCTGCTTAGAAATGATAGTCTATAACTTTAATGAAGCTAATAATTATCTCACTTTATTTTCTGATTCCATAGTATTTTCTGAGTAAACTATTGTTCATCAGCAAGTAGGGATAATTCTTTTCTCTTTTTGTCTATCTTTGTGCTTTTAAATATCTTTATCTTATCTTCCTGCCATTGCTAGAAGCAAGGAATATATATGCTTGCTTTACTCCTACATTTATTGGGAAAGGTGTGTGTGTGTTTCTCCATTGCATATAAAGCTAAATATGTTTTAGATAGATATGTTTGCCATATTTAAAGAGCTTCTTCTCTGTCTATACTTTTGAAGGATTTTAGGGGAAAATGAATGTTGTGGTTTTGTCAAAGGTTTTTCTGCATGGTTTTTAAATTTAATTTATTATTTTATTATTTTCTAGTTACATGTAGAGATAGTTTTCAACATTTGTTTCTATAATATTTCTAGTTTCAAATCTTTCTCCCTCCCTTCCCCCTCCCCAACACAGCAAACAATCTGATATAGGTTATATATATACAATCATATTAAACATATTTCTGCATTAGCCATGCTGTGAAAGAAGAATTAGAGCCAAAGGGAAAAAACCTCATAAAAGCAAAACAAAATAAGTAGAAATAGTATGGTGCAATCTGCATCTAGATTCCACAGTTCTTTTTTCTGGATTTAGAGAGCATTTTCCATCATGAGTCCTTTGAAACTATCTTGGACCATTGTGTTGCTGAGAAGAGTCAAGTCTATCACAGTTGGTCAACATACAATGTTGTTGATACTGTGTACAATGTTCTCCTGGTTCTGCTCATCTCACTCAGCATCAATTCATGTAAATCTTTCCAGGTTTCTCTGAAATCCACCTGCTCATCATTTCTTCACATTGATTTTTTCTTAAAACTTTGTGTTCTAAATTTTCTTCCTCCCTCCCTCCTCAACCCTCCCTATGGAATCAAGCAATTCAGTATGAGTTATACATGTGCAGTTATGCCAAGCATCTTCACATTACTCAAGTTGTGAAAGAAAATATAATAACTTTAGAAAGAAGAACTAACAAATAAAATTATACTTCAACCTGTATTCAAATACCATCAGTTCTTCCTCTTTTGATGGTTTGCATTTTGCATATGTCCTTCTGAGAGCTTCCTGCTCATTTCATTCAGTTACTATTGCTAACTGTGTTACCCTCCATCCTATTCCATCCCCTTGATATTTACTCTATTTTCTATCTTCTTTCACACTACCCCTCCTCAAGTGTTTTGCTTTTTACTGCCCCCTCACCAAATCTTCCCTCCCTTCCTTCACCTCTCCCTCCCTTTTTCCCATCCCCTCCCACTTTTCTTCAGGGCAAAATATATTACTATGCCCACTTGAGTGTTTTTGTTATTCCCTCTTTGAGCCAATTCTGATGAAAGTAAGGCTCACTCACTCCCCCACTCCTTCCACATAAGCTTTTTCTTGTTTCTTTTATGCAAGTTACTTTACACCCTTCCACCTCTCCCTTTCCCTTTCTTCCAGTGCATTCCTCTTACCCCTTAACTTTATTTCGAAGATGTCATCATGGATCAGCTAGGTGACACAGTGGACAAAGCACCAGCCCTGAACCCAGGTGGCCCTGATCCCAAATCCACCCCCAGACATAAGCACCTCACCCCGCTACCCTACAAAACAAGGATAAATGCTTTACATATATTATCCCTTCATATTCAATTTACACCCATACCCTCTAAGTATATTCCTTTCAGCTGCCCTAATACTGAGAAGGTTCTTATGAGTTAGAAGTATTATCTTCCCATGTAAGAATGTAAACAGTTTATCCTTTTACTACTCCTCATGATTTCTTTTTCCTGTTTACCTTTTTATGCTTCTCTAGGGTCTTATATTTGAAAGTCAAATTTTCTATTTAGTTCAGGTCTTTTCATCACAAATGCCTGAAAGTCCTTTTTTTCATTGAAATCCCATTTTTCCCCTGAAAGATTATAAACTGTTTTGCTGGGTAAGTGATTTTGGGTTGTAGTCCCAGTTCTTTTGCCCTCTGGAATATCATATTCCATGCCTTCTGGTCCTTTAATTTAGAAGCTGCTAGATCTTATGCTATCCTGACTCTGGCTCCACAGTATTTTAATTCCTTTTTTCTAGCTGCTTACAATATTTTCTTTTTGACCTGGGATCTCTGGAATTTGGCTATAATATTCCTGGAAGTTTTCCTTTTGGGATCTCTTTTAGGAGGTGATAGGTAGATTCTTTCAATTTCTATTTTACCTTTTGCTTTTAGAACATCAGGGAAATTTTCCCTGAAAATTTCTTGGAAGATGGTGTCTAAGCTCTTATTTTGGTCCTGGTTTTCAGGTAGTCCAATGATTTTCAAATTATCTCTCCCGGATCTATCTTCCAGGTCAGCTGTTTTTCCAAGGAGATATTTCATATTGCCCTCTTTTATTATTCAATTGGATTTGCTTTACTGTATATTGGTTTCTTATAAAGTCTCTAGATTCCATTTGTTCAATACTAATTCTTAGGCATTTATTTTCCTCAGAGAGCTTTTGTATCTCCTTTTCCATTAGGCTTTTCAAGTTGTTGAGTTTTTTCTCATGACATTCCTGCATCACTCTCATTTCTCTTTCCATTCTTTCCTCCACCTCTCTAAACCTTCTATCTCTCCTACTTTCTCTTCAAAGTCCCTTTTGAGCACTTCCATGGCCTGAGACCAATTCATGTTTTCCTTGGAAGTTTTGGATGTAGGGACCCTGAGGTTGTTATCCTCTTCTGAGGGTGCACCTTGATCTTCCTTGTTGTTAAAGAAACTTTCTGTAGTTTTCAACCTTCTTTGCTTACTCATCTTGCTGTTTTTTACTTGACTTTTAGCTCCCACTTACAGTGGGACCCTACTTCCAAGCTACAGGGTCCCAAGCATCAGAGGGTCACAGGTGTTTTGGTTTGAGGGAGAGCAGGTTTTTATTTCACCTAGGCTGTTCTCTGCTCCAAAGATAACCTCAAACCAACTTGCTAATTAATCAGCCATCAGAACTTTGTGTGCTGTGATAGGTCTTAGCTTTGATGAGCCAGCACCCCTCCCCAACCTGGGCCTCCCACCACTCAAGATTTCTTCCTGGTTTCCAGCTGGGGTGGGACAGCCAGATTACTCCTAGGTCCCATAAATACCCCTGTATTTCCTTCCCCCTTTGCCCCCTGGACAGCTGTTCAGCCCTCTCATCCAACTGTAAGCTTAATTCCAGAATACGCTGGTGCTGAAGCTGATTTGGAGGCTCAAGGGTAGGTTCTTCTGGCACAGCATGCCTGGGGCCTGTGTCAGCACAATTACAGGGTTGGACTTTGTTCACAGACCAGCACGGCCCCCTTTAATCTGTCTTTGGCTGGAAAATAATCTCTACCTGTCTTTTTGACACAATATATATTTTAAATACTCAACAAAACGATCAATGTCACTCATAATCCTCAATTCTGCTGACTCTGTCTTTAATCTCTGGTATCAAGAGCAATAACATCCAAGAACCTAAAGAGCCCAGCACAAGCTGAAGATCATTTCTCCAATATATCTGCATGCTGTGGATAGAGTACTGGCCCTGGAGTCAGGAGCACCTGAGTTCCAATCTGGCCTCAGACACTTAACACTTACTAGCTGTGTGACCCTGGGCAAGTCACTTAACCCCAATTGCCTCACCAAAAAAAAAGTATATATATATATATATATATATATATATATATATGTGTGTGTGTGTGTGTGTGTGTGTGTGTGTGTGTGTGTGTATCTGCATGCTAACATTCCCTCAGGATTTAAGCCTTGGCCCAGTCTACTTTAGGCCATACAGATTCTAGCACCTTTCATGGTAAGACAGTAAGGAAGACACTTCTAACTTAGTTAAACTATACAAGGGCCAAAGGAGGAATAGATAACTCCAACTCTTGGCTCAAACCAATAAAGTAAATTAAATGTACACTCTCACCATGGCTTGTGTAACAGGTATACAATGGTGGGGCCATTATTTTTGTCTTATGTACATGGAAACAATCTGCGCAAAATCAATAGCCAAAACTTTCACATTAGAATGCCATCCCTATACCATCAAACTTCAAGCCAGACAGTGTGTTCAATACAGGGAATGCAAATATATAAATGGGTTATTTGGTTTATTTATAAACAACAGATTCAGAGCTGCCCCAAAAGCCCAATCCTCTCATTTTAAAGGTAAGGGAAAGCAAACCACTGAGTAATTAAATGACTTGTCTATAGTCATACAAGTGATAAATGTCTGATATAGGAATTGAATCTAGGTCTTTCTGACTCCAAGTACATTCCTGTCCACTGTGCTGTTTCGCCTCTTCAGCCTCTCATTACATTGTAATAGGATTGTTAGGTGCACATGATGGGAACTCAGACCCTGAGAAAGGGGGTAGAGAAAACTGACAACAAACCTCTCAAACTGTTTAGGACTTTAGCTCACATTCATATAACCCATTATAATTTATAAAGCATACTTTTTTTAAATCATAAAAGTATTTTATTATTTTCCAGTTACACGTGGAGATAGTTTTCACCATTTGTTTTTATAAGATTTCTAGTTCCAAATTTTTCTTTTTCCCTCCTTTCCCTTCCCCCTCCCCAAGAGAGAAAGCAATCTGATATAGGATAAATATGTACATTCACATTACACATATTTCTGCATTAGTCAATATTGTGAGAGAAGAATCAGAACAAAAGGGAAAAACCTGAAAAAAAGGAAAAAAAAAACAGAAAAAGTAGAAATAGTATGGTTCAATATGCATCCAGACCCCACAGTTCCTTTTTCTGGATGTGGAGAGCATTTTGCATCATGAGTCCTTTGGAATTATCTTGGATCATTTTATTGCTGAGAAGAGTTCAGTCTATCACAGTTGATCATCACACAATGTTGTTGATAGTTTATATAATGTTCTCCTGGTTCTGTTCATTTCACTCAGCACCAGTTCATGTAAGTCTTTCCAGGTTTTTCTGAAATCCACCTGACAAAGCACATTCTTAAAATTACCCATGAGTAAGGATTACTATCTCCATTTTACAGGCGAGGAGACTGAAGGTCATTGTTTTTTAAGCTCATAAGCTTAAATGGCTTATTCAAGAGATCCTAACCAGTAAATAGCAGGAGGTGGGGAATGAACAGTATGTCTGACTTCCAGGTATAAATCCTTTCTAACCTAACTGCATCCCCAACTTTTCCATATTTAACCAATCTCCCTCCCAAAAATAAAAGCAAGGAAAAAGGCATAAATGATACTGTTATGGGAGAAGGGAAAAGCAAACAAAGCTCAACAGTATCAATGCATTGAATACAATTTATTTAATTCACCTAAGGGAAGGTAACTTGGCAGAGAATGTGTTAGCCTTCTTGACTTTTTAATTATGTCAAATTCACATGTCATCTGCATAAAATTTAATCCCTGAAAAAACATCATCATTTCAATAAAATTTTAAGGCCTGGACTTCTGAGACACTCCCTTTGGCCTATACCTTATTAGAATGGTGTTGCCTTTTGATAAGTTCTATTTGCTGGAAGCTCTAGCATCCTATCATTATGATTCAAGCAAACTTAGCTCCCTGCTCACAAATAATTGATGCTCCCTTTGCACAAAGCATAGTTTTCAACTGATAAGCAGCAGGGTAATTGGCACCTTCACAGGATATTAGGCAGGGGGAAAAAAGATCACACTTAGCAGACAGGAAGCAGACAGAGGAAAGCAACTAAATAAATGTGCTACTGTAAGGGATGCTAAATGCCTCTTGACAAGTTATATACTTTGCATTTCCTGTGGTAAATATGCAATTTTCTATTTATCAGTGCAAGTTTAGGGGGAGAAAAATTGTTACATCATGAGGACTTGCTGAGTGTAGTGCTAACATCTATGTATATGAAGGCATGATACAGGCTTTAAGATGAGCCTTTTGTGGTGCTGCATCATTCTAAAATCTAAATCTGATCGAATTCCTTGTAATATAGAAATACTTAGCACTTGCTGTTTGTATCTTTTCCACACTGGTTGCAACATAATTAATGGTGCCGTCATGTTGAATAAATGGATATGAATTATTACTAAATTAAAATAGAATTCCTATAGAATTATGCATAATGTATTATGTCACCACAAATACAATATTAATAAAGCCTCTAGGTTGACCTGTGTTTAGTTAGTTTTTTTTTTTTCATTTTAAAAATTTCTACCAAAACACACAAAATGAGAACAACCCTTTCATATTTTGGAAACAATTTATTATCTTACCCAGAGTCCTGTGTGATGGGGGTGGGGAGGAGAAGAGGCTCAGAATTCATTGTTAACTTCCTTCTTTAGACTAAATGGGGGTGGGTGGGAACTAGGTGGCATAGTGGATAAAGCACTGGTTCTAGTTTCAGGAGGACCTGAGTTCAAATGCAGCTTCAGACACTTGACACTTACTAGCTGTGTGACCCTAGGCAAGTCACTTAACCCTCATTGCCCTGCCAAAAAAACCAAACAGACAAACAAAAAAGACTAAATGGGGTCCTTCCTATGATCAGAGCTACACAATGAATGAGCAGTGGTTAAACTAGCTTCCAAGATAACTGTGTCCATCCTCCTCCCCATTCCACCTAGACTGACCAAAACTTGTTCTTGCCTCTCTAGAGGGCAAGGAAGGCAAAAGTCAAAGAACCAAGTGGCCTGCCTACAGAGTGGAGAAGCTCCTCTGGGAACCAACTTTCAGAATTGAGGCCCTCCTGCCAAAAGGAATGTGGAGGAAGAAAATTCCTAGCTTCTAGTTTATGGAGTACCCAGGCACCCCCCCCTTCCCCATTATCATTGGACACTGTAAACTCTCCTTAACCCCCCCCCCAAATATCAGCACTCCGAGGTTCCACTGGGATTCTACCTCACATACAGTATTGAGAATCAACTTAGTTAGAAGTAAACATGATCCTTCACAGGCCTGAACAATTATCAGGCATGGATCTGCCTGTGCAAGGAATCGAGATCTCTATCTTTCTCAGGCATCTGCCATCCTTTCTTATGCCATCATCCCTTCTCAGTCTCACCATCTCCACCTTAAATCCAGGGTCTTCTTGCTGTTCCTACTTCCATGATTAACATCTTCAGGCAACTACGAACTTAATGAAGTATCTCTCATTGTTAAAGTTCCCTCTCACTTCTAAGAAGAAGATCTTCTTGTTCACATGTCCCTGGAGCAACAGGAAGAAGGTAAAACACTAGATCAGGTGGAGGAGCGCAGGGCACATAGAAAAACCTTGATGAGTTTTGAGATTCCTAGCCAGGGAGGTGTCTGATTATCTTGGTTGGGGCCTCAACTGGTATACTCTCCCATTTAATTTTCTACTCTTCCCATACCTGGTGCTCTGTCATTGTGTAGATGCATTTTAAAAAATGCTATGAATCAAAAAGTAGTTTGCCTACCAATCCTGCTACTCCACTGACATGGGCAACATCTACTTACTTTATGTGGTACAAAGGCTACCTTGATGCCCAATGCTGGTAGCACTTAATATGTCCTTCTTAATCATTTGAGGAAACAATTAAATGAGTTTCCTCAATCTTATAAAAATATGTGACTTATATGAGCATCAAATTATCGTTCTCCTTTTAGTCACTTTGCTCTACCAGCATATAGATTCTTGGTAAAAATTCTCATGAAATGTGCCTCACATATTTCTAGGTGAAAGTCCATTCTAAGGATAAAGGGAAAACAATTCAAAATTTCAGTCTCAAATCCCTTCCCTCAGTTTTTTTTGCCTGTGGTTAGTTCATGAATTAAATAGATGAGCAAGGTATTATTATAATAACAAAGCCTTGCCTTCCAGACCTGGCTTCATTTTGGAGATTTAGTTGTTATTAAAATGTTCCTTGAAATCTTAAGGGATGACACTGTAGGCAGCTTCATTACTGCAGTGATATTGTAGAAGGTAAAGCCCAGTATTTTATTAGATAAGAATAAAACGTGTCAGTGGAAATCAAGTCTATCACATTATACAACCTGTTTCCAAGACAAGCCTCCCGTCTACCCCGATGATGCTCTTTCTGTATTTGTTTTCCAATTACATCTTGAGTGAACTCAATAGAATACAAGGCATGATGGGGGAAATCTACTTTCACTGCAATTACTGTTTATGTTCTGCTAAGAAATAGGTGAGCATTCCCATTGACTGTTTTTAGACTTAGAACATACTTTTTTGCATATTTGAAAAAAAATTGGAGCATTCTTAAGATGATTTTTGTTTCCCCAGTTGAATTCTTTGGGGGTATTTTTGACTGTTAACCATTTGTACCAAAATTGATAAAAACATATTATCAGTTCACCCCAGAGTCACCAAAAAAAGTGCCAGATGCTTGCAATGAAAAATCACGTTCTCATTTTCATGACATAAATTGTGACTTTTTTTTCTCATCACAATTAGCAATGAGAACAGATGGGGTAAGCTCAGTTTTAAGTAATACAGCTGAGGAAGTCACCCATAGAGGGAGCAATTTTTCTTAATAACACCAATTTGGTTCATTACAATGGAGAATCACCCTCCCTCTCCCCAAGGGCAATGATGGGGACTTTAAAGTGAACCTTTCAGAAAATTTACAGTAATATAATTTACTCTAAATATAGCTTCATAGCAACCTCAGGTTAATATATAAATGGAAATGACAATGAAATATGGAAAGGAAATCAGGTAGAGCTTAAAATGCAAAGGTTATAAATAACAATAAAGTTGAATTTGTCAAACTAAACTATAACAAATTGTTTTTGATATAGGAATAATTTTCATTATGTCAAAAAGTAGTCCAAATAATATCCTTAAGCATTTCAAAGTTCCAATACTTTTTCATAGATATTATGCCGCTTTTATTTAAATACACATAGATAGACCAACATATTGTCATGTTTATATTCTAACAATTCTAAATAATTTCACTTTGCTTTGCAACCTTTTCTTAATGAATTCAAGTATTCAGTGATGTGCTAAAATCCTAATTCTTTAACTTCTCTCAATTTTCAGTGCTTTTGTTTTGGTTTTTGTGGGGTTTTTTCCTTACATCTGGCCTTTCCTTGACTATACAAGTCAGAATCGGCTCAGTTTTGGGATTTAGCAAGATGATTATTGACTTTCAGTTTAAAAAATAATAATAAATTTTAGGAAACTACATCTGTGTAGTAATTTTAGAAATACAAGAAAAAAAATCTATCCCAAGTCATCTTCAGCTTTAATTAGTTGGATATTTCAGATATAAGTATTTAAAAGCTTGAATTATTAATATAAATTATCTCAATTCTTTCTTTTTCTTTGCAAACATAATTTTCCCCTATTGGATTAGTGAAATTCTGTGCTTAGTTAACCAAGTCACTTTTTAGGGATAAAAGGTATTGTCCTTTAGCTCTTTAAATACATGCATACATGCATATATGACATGTATGAATGTGTGTATGTACACACACAGTGCATGTGTATATATGTGTGTGTGTGTTGTGTGTATGTACACGCACCTATGTGTTGCTACAATTATTTGCTTTACCTACCACTTGAGGGTGTCTATTTTCTTTGTTAAGCTGAAAAGAGGTACATTGTTCTCCAGTGAGGTGGAGGAGCA
This sequence comes from Dromiciops gliroides, assembly GCF_019393635.1. Taxonomy (NCBI): domain Eukaryota; kingdom Metazoa; phylum Chordata; class Mammalia; order Microbiotheria; family Microbiotheriidae; genus Dromiciops; species Dromiciops gliroides. Next base: position 165,237,118 of record NC_057862.1, read on the forward strand.
GACAGCTGAAAAATGAGCATTCCAGTCTTGAACAGAAGAAATCTGCATTTTAAAAATGCTTTGAACGAAGTCTGAATTCCCCCAGGACACCAGACTCTCCCTCTTCACTCTGCTTGGTAATATAGTACATCAGTACATGATTTTCCTAGATTAATTACATGGGTATTCAATAATAATGACTCATTATTTTACCAACTCATCCTTATACCCACCAGTCTTTGAATTAAAGAAAATAATCCTGAATGTAATAGACAAATGTACATACCCATGCATAGGCACAAACATGTACCCACAGAGCATCATGCAAGGACTGCCAGAGAAGAATGGCTGGTGGGATATCATTGCCCCTCAGGCCAAAGACAAAGGACTATCAAAATATACCTAAGGCAATATTTAATATTTGTGCTCTGTGAAAAATTTCCCCACCTACCAAACCAATTAGACTTTTCTCCTCATTGCCTTAATGAGTGATTCTCACAGCATGTGCTATAGTGTGCTAGCAGCTTAGGAGTTTAAGTGTGCTGTAAATTTTGAATATTGCATTATTGCAGATGAAATAAAATTGTTGAATAATTTTATTTCATATAAATTGGGGGAGGAAGCTTCAGTTATTTCGTAACATGATTAAATCAGTTAATGTTGTTCATCCACTTAATATTCAGTAGAGATCAACATAAATCTCCCTTTCCTATCCAGCCTGTTATTTAATATTAATTTTACTTGCTAAGCATAGGTAGAGGCAGTTAGGTGATCCAGTAGATAGACTGCCAGGCCTAGAGTCAAGACTACCTGGACTTAGACTCAGCCTCAGGCATGTTTTAGCTGTGGGATCTCAGACAAATCATTTACCCTCTGTCTCAGTTTTCTCAAACGTACAATGGAGACGATAATAGTACCTACGGGCCAGGGTTGCTAGGAGGATCAGATGAGATAATATCTATAAGGCACAGGACTAGAACATGGTGGTAAATTTACTCTTCACATTCTCTCCCTCAAAGGCCTACTCTGCTCTCACACCTCCAACTGTTTATCAGCTTTCTATTGGACACCCAAAGTAGTCTCCAGCCTTGACCTCTCCCAAATGCCTATCAAATAGTTCTTTATGCAGATTAGTTTTGAAATAATTCTCTACTTGGATAGCTTTCAACTTGACATAGTTAAACCTAAAGTCATTATCTTGTCCCTAAAACATTTTCTCCCTGACTTCTCTTCATCGGTGGTTCACTGCTGCTTCCTATCAGCTTGGCCTAAAGTCTTAAAGTTATCTTCTATTTCCCTCTTTCTTCCTACCCATCACTAAAAAAAGTCACTTCAGGCCACACCTCCATCTTGAACCTTTCCCCAACCACTTGAGGTTACAGTGATCTTTGCCTCTCCTGAACCAATAGCAACTGTTTTTTGTACCATTCAGAACCAATACTAGCATCTTTTGCACTCCTGGCAAGTATCAAGAAAAGTCCCGTTGCTACATTTGGGGAAGGGAGGTGGCAGCAAATACCTCAATATATCATGAGATTGTTTCTGGGGAAACCACTGGGGGTGAGAAGTAGATCTGTATGAAACCTGACTAGGTGGATCACCTAGGAAGTTTGATAGCACAGAGGAAGAAGTCTAGATCATCTAGTAGCTTACCATTTTAATTCATTATTCTTGCTAACTAGACACTAAGCTGCTATTTCTACATCCCTAAAGGATGACAAGTGTTTCCAGCAGTCTCTTAAATTTTAGTACCTTCAAGCAAAGCTCCAGTCACATAACTTTAGTTATATCTCTGCTACCACCCATCTACCTTTATCTACTCTATCTCTAATAAAATAAAAAATACTGTCTTGTTAGATAGATAGATGGATAGATGATAGATGATAGATAGATAGACAGACAGACAGACAGACAGACAGATAGATAGCACAAGATAGGAAGAACATTTGCTTTTCAGCCAGAAGACAGGTTTAAATCTCAGCTCTTTCACTTACTATCCATAAGACCCTAGCCACAGAGCTAAACATTAATGTTCTAAACTGTAAGCTGAGGAAAGTAATACTCATACCATCTACCACACAAGGTCTCTGAAAGGATCAAATTAAATAATACAGGTAAACTTACATACTTTTTAAAGTATGTAAAGCACTTTGTAAACTTCAAAATGTTATGTAAATGTCAGTTGCTATCTATTTTTTTGTTTCTCACTTTTCCCATGTCCTATCTCCTCAACTAGATTATAAATTTCTTGTAACCTAAGACTATGTAACACAGAATTTCTTTTGTATCCCTTATGTTTCTACCACAGTGCCACCACTCCAACCTAGCTTTTCAATGCCTCATATATGGATTATTCCAGTGGTCTCTTAACTGGTTTCCCTGCCCTCATCTCATCTCTGTTCAATCCATCCTGAGTTCTGCTGATAGATTAAGCTTCCTAAAACATCACTTTGTATAATAAGTAGGTTCCCCACTTAAAAACAAAATAAAATAAAACCCAAAACAAATAAACGCTCTCAGTAAATCCCTTTTACCTAAAAAATGAAATTCAGACTCAAACTCTTTGTCTTAGCATTCAAGATTCTCCAAAAATCTAGCCCCACCTACTTCTCCAAACTTCTCTCCACTTCTTTTCTACATGAACTTTTTCATCCAAGCCAAGCAGAGTATTTCCTTATTATTCCCTAAACATGCCATGTCTCTTCCTATCTGCTCACTTTGGCTTTGTGTCCATTCTGACTGTAATTATGTCATTATTCTTTCCACATCTCACTTCATCACTTAACTCAATCCTGACATCTCAGCTCTTAGTCTTTTTCAGAATTTCTACAAAAGTTATTGTCTGGATCATTAATTTAGGATATAACTAATGCTACTTTGAATTTTTTTTATATTTTAAGAATGTGTTCTGTCTCCTCAACTAGAATGCAAACCCTTTGAAGACTAAAGTTGTGATTTTTATCTCTTTGTAATACTAGTTCTTAGTATACCATGTCCTGCCCATAGAAGATGCTTTATTTTCATTGTTGTTACTCATCTTTTTTCATTGTTTAATGGAGTTCAGAGAGAAAAGACCCTAGGAAAAGTCAATATCTTCTTCTTATTATTTTTTACTTAATGGTCTACAATCTTTCTTGAAAAGAAACAAGTATAATTGAATAAAAGTATTGGGATATAAGCTCATCTTCTGTAGACTTACCAAAAGCCTTTTGGACAATTCTAGTTACAGAAAAGATGATAGGAATGGGATGTATCTCATATTTTTCCCACTCGGTTTTTTTTTTTTTTGTTTGGCAATTGGGGTTAAGTGACTTGCCCAGGGTCACACAGCTAGTAAGTGTTAAGTGTCTGGATTTGAACTCAGGTCCTCCTGAATCCAGGGCTGTCACTCTATCCACTGCGCCACCTAGCTGCCCCTTCCCACATGTTTTTAATCTCTTCTTCTGGGTCTCCATATTTTAAACACTTTTCATTCCATGTAGTTTGGGGATTATTGGCATTTATTTAAAATTTCTTAATTGTTGATGGTTTGATATGTATTTATAATGATATTTTGGTTCTGGTACAAGTTTACTTAATGAATATTTTGAATTTGTCTGTGTGGAATGGGAATTTTAATGTGTTGTGTTATAAAATATAGTAAGCTTCTGATGTATTATCCTGGCTACCTGATTGTATCCTTCTACTTGTGCAGTAGATGAAAATCTTTGCAATTAGCAGTAATATGTGGCAGTTCCCACCACTTCATTGCATAATTTGCATTAACCAATAAGCCTGAGATTCTTAATGATGACATTTCTATAATTTCTGGTAGCAATGACTTGATCCTAAAACATTACCATAAACTCTATTCCTTAAATGAAATCGGCATTACTCATTTTTTTTAGCCAGTGCTTCTTTGTTTACAAATTATTGTCTGAGTTCAGGTGGATCTCTCCCATGGTTTGCTTTTTTATTCCATTCTTGAATTTTAATCATTTCGTAGGCTCCATCCAAAACTAAAACACTTTCAATTACATTTTACAGATCCTATGGTGTACACTTATTATCAGCCTTTGCTATTGCATGATCAAGTAAGATTTGATCATTCCAAAAGTATTTCTATAAAATTTTAATATGTTTATCATGTACATGTACTCTGAGAAGATCTAGCAACCTTTCTCATCCTCTTTGATAAGGAAGTTTTATTTTTCTATAGCTGCCTAGGTGTGATAAGATCGATAGTTTAATAGTGCATGTATATGGATACCTTCCAGAACTATTGTCCATTCTACTACACTAAAATAATATGTTGACTGGTATGGCATAAATATTATTTGCTCTTAGTGTGTTATATTTACTTGGTCAGACATCAGAGATGTCAAGATCATCCTCTGCATTCTCAATCATCACCAGTCATCCTGACTTTTGTCTTGTCACTTCACTTCGGTCACTCTGAAAGAGAAAGTGGGGCTGATGACTTTGTGCAACTCTGCCTCACTTAAATCTCATTCATGAGCAAGTCAATGCATCACCTCCATGATATAATTGGTTCTCTTCAAGAATGAAGGATGAACAAGATTTGGATAGGTACTGGAGATTTGATTTCTCTAAGGAAAAGAGAAAGGAATAAGCATTTATATAATGCCTAATGTTTACCAGGTACTGTGCTAAGTGCTTTACAAATATTATCTCATTTAATCCTCACAACAACACTTTGAGGTAGGTGCTATTGTTTTCCTCATTTTATGAGGAAAATGAGGCAAACAAATAGAGGTTAAGAGACTTGTCCAGGCTCACATGGCTAGTTAGTGTCTGAGGCCAGATTTGAACTCAAGTTTTTTCCTGACTCCAGGCCTGGAGCACTATCCACTTCATCAACTAGATGCCACTGTTAGTAGAGAAAACTTTCAGTTGAAGAAAATCCCTCTCCTAATGTAGGTCAACTTAGTCTTAGAGTGGTACAAGGAGAAGTGAGTAGTTACATGACTTGTCCGGGCCCACAATGCCAGGATGTATCAGTAATAGGACTTAATCCTGGGTCTTCCTGACCCTGGAGGTATATCCTGCTCTTTATCCAGCATACCATCCTCCTTTCAGAATCAGACTCACAACCTGGGTACTGCCCAACCTGTGCTGCTTTATAAGTATTCCATATTGATGGATTATCCCATTGGAGTCAGACTAATTTTCCTAGAACATGGCTTTCAATCCTGTTGCTCTTCTCTACCTCAAAACAAAACAAAACAAAAACTTTCACAGACTTAACAGGTACCAAAGTAATTTTTTTCTTGCCTACAAGTAGAATTCCAAATTCTTTAACCTGGCATTCAAATCTTCAAATACTTTCTGTAATCTAACCCAGACTTACCTTTCCAGACTCATATCCTAGAACTTCCCAAAAGGGACCTTCCACTCACACCAAACTGGTCTGTTCACTGTACTTCAAGCCTTATTCCTTCTGTGCTTTTGCTTAGGATGTACCATCTGCTTGGAATTCATCTCCTCTGCACCTAGCCAAACACCATCCAGCAAATACACATCCACCTCTAATTCTGCTTTCCCAGTAAAGCTGTCCTTTACTAGATCAGCCAACCTAGATCTCTCCTTCCTCTGAACAGTAAAGTAGCAATGGGGGTTTAGAGGGCAGCTAGGTACACAGTGGATAGAGAACTGACCCTGAAGTCAGGAGGACCTGAGTTAAAATCTCACCTCAGACACTTACTAGCTGTGTGACCCTGGGAAAGTCAATTAATCCAAAATGCCTTAAAACATCCAGGGCCATCTCCAGTCATCTTGATATATTTCTTGCCACTGGACCCAGATGGCTCTGGAGGGAAGAGTGAGGTTGGTGACTTTGCACAGCCCTCCCTCACTTAAATCCAATTCACTGAAAGTCATGGCCTCACCCCAATGTCATGTGATGTCATGATCCTCTTTGAGAGTTAAGGACAAACAACAATGACAACTAAGTAGCAGTGAAAGATTGATCCTAGTAATAAAGGTAGTGACCTAGTTTTAGTGAAGGAACTGAGTGAAAGACAGAAAATGGAAAAGGCAAAGCAAGAAATAATCAAGGCTTTGTGATAATGATTCAAAATTCTGTACATACACATGCCTCTTGCCTTTGATTGGAGGACTAGAGGATGTAATACCAAATACCTCCCAATGCCTTCCTTTATGGAAGGCAGAAACTGGACTTTTGGACTCATTCTGCTCTGCATCTTTGGTACCTACGTGTCTCAGTGGATACAGCATTGAGCCTCGAGTCAGGAAGACCTGAATTCAAATCCATCCTTCGACACTTACTAGCTGTGTTACCCTGAAGAAGTTGCCTAACCTCTATTTGCCTTAGTCCCCTGGAGAAGGTAGTGAAAAACCACTCCACTACCTTTGTCAAGAAAAACCCATGTGGCTAAGAATTGGAAATCAAAGGAATGCACATCAATTGGGGAATGGATAAGCAAGGTGTTGTATATGATTGTGATAGAATATTATTGTGCTGTAAAAAATGACAAGGAGGATGATTTCAGAAAGGACTGGAAAGACTTGTATGAACTGATTTATAGTGAAGTGAGCAGAAACAAGAGAATGATGTGTCCAGTGACAGTACTTGTTTGATGAAGAACTGTGAATGACAAGTATTCTCAGCAATATAATGATCCAAGACAATCCCAAAGGATTAATGATGAAGTGTATTATTCACCTCCAAAGAAAGAACTGAAATTAATTGAACACAGACTGAAGCATATTTTTTATTTTCTTTCTTAATTTTTCCCTTTGAGTTTTCTTATACAAAATGACAGGGTAATGTTTTACATAATTGCACATGTATAGCCTATATCTGATTGCTAACCATCTCAGGGAGGAGAGAGGAAAGGGAAAGAAGGGATAGAATTTGGAAGTCAAAGCTGTAAATAAAAATGTTTATTTTTAAAAAAAGAAAGAAAGAGGAGAAAATTCCATGGATACTATTGGCATGCTATGATGGCCCGAAGAATCAGACACAACTGAATGACACAACCACTCTGCATGTGTCTGGTTTCAACTCCCTAGAACAGGATTCCCTACTTCCAAACCAGGTATTTCTTATTGTTCCCACACACACACTGTGCTTTGTTACTCTACATAAGATTGTAAGCTCCTTGAGGGCAGTGACTATCTTTCTTTTCATTAAATATATCCCCAGTACCTAGTGCAGAGTCTGGCACATAGTAGGCATTTAATGAATGTTTATTAGATTAGATTGGATTTCTGTTCAATTATAAATGTTTTCTTTATTTTTTAATTTAATAGGGAAAATTCTATATACTTCTTATATGGCAAGAATAGATATATTTTCATACTATTTGATATCTATTCCTTTGAAAATACTAATGTCTTAAATACTACCTGTAATCCTTGGATTAAATTCAACTGAGAGATATCCCTCATGTTCTCCATTTCGCCACGCTTCAAGTAAATTGAATTCTGTCCAATTCAATTCGGTTCAAACAACATTTATTAAGCATTTCCATTGTACATGCCACTGTGGGTAGAATGAAACATTGCTTGCCCTCAGTGGGCTTACATTTCATTATAGTAATTATTCAGTACATGTATATGTGAATACAAAGTAGATTCCGTGTACATACAAAGTCATTTCAAGAAAAAGAGAGGGCTAAAAACTGATGGGATGAGAAAGATATCATATAAGACTTGACACCTAAGCTGTGTGCTTTGGAGGAAAATTAGGGATTCCAAGTTGCATTGGTGAAGAGGGAGTGCATTCCAGACATCGGAGAACATCTGTGCTAAGGTCTGGAGGCAAGAAATGGGATGTTACACATGGTAAACAACTAATACATCATTTTAACTAGAATGGGGAGTGTAAAGAGGATAGTAACATGAAATAAAGCTGGAGAGGTTCCTTTCAAATAACAAGACTTTCATTATCCCTTATGGAGGCAATAAGGTGAAACTATGCACAGAGCCTACGATCAGGAAGACCTGAGCCTTATTAGATGTGTGACCCTGGGCAACTTAACCTCTTTCTGCTTCAGTTTCCTCAACTGTAGAATGGGAAAAATAATAACACCTAGTTCCCAGGATTTTTATGAGGATCAAGTGAGATAATAACTCTTGTAAAGTGCTTAGTACAGGTCCTGGCACATGGTAAGCACTTACTAAATGCCTTTTTCCTTCCTTCCTTTGATTTCTGACACAGAATCTCACTTCTTTGAGGAATGAAAGGGTGATATAGTCTTTCCTAGGGCTCTAAATGACCCAGTTTCTCCATGATCTCAGATGTCTGAAACTTCTCATTCAAGAAGGGATTGTCCCAGCTATCACTTCGCCCAGCATAACCAAACACAAACTATTTAACTATAGGACATAAGCCATGTCCAAACCATTGCCTCCTCTTGTTCTACCACTTGCTCCAGAGTGTCAAAGTCAAGTCAAAATCCATCCCCCCTGACCTTGTAGAGGATGAAGGAAATTTTCAGAAGAACCCCATGCTATCAGACTTTGCCAAGGATATAGAGATAAAATCTAATAGCCTAATTTTAGTTAAGTGATTGCTCTCATAAAGTAAAAGAGGACTTGTTCTCATATAGAACATTAACCCTGCGTTGCTCAGACAATTAAGGAAAGTCATAAATTAATCCACAATCATAGTCTTAAAAGGACATTTATCTCAAGCTAGAGAATGAATGAAGGGGAAAATGATACTTAAGGAGATACCATGAGTTTTTGTCTTGCTGGATATATGGAATAAGAGTGAAGAGTTACAGATGATATCAAGGGTATCCAATTAGCTGACAAATCTTGTCATTTCTCCCCTCACAAAATCTCTTCCACATGTCCCTTTCACTCCACTAACACAGCTACCACCCTAATTCAAGGCCCTCATCACCTCTAGCCTGGTCTATAGCCAAGAGCCTGCTAATTGGTCCACCTCAAGTCTCTGCTCTCTCCTATCCTTCCTCTAACAGGTGCTGAAGTGATTTTTACTATCACTCTCTTGTCAAAAAGTTCCAGTGCCGAAGGTAATGAAGAAGGACAAAATAAATATACTGGGCAATATGGAGCAGAAGAATCAAATAGGCATAAAGGACACTGAGTTACATCTAATTTTCAAAGTAGGAATATATGCAATGTTATTTTACAAGGTTTTTTTTCTCTGAATGGAGAGAGGGAGGTGAGAGAATGAAGAATCTAAGGAAGACACCAGTACAGTAGGACATCAAAGACAACTTTGACTACCCATGGAACATTGGGAACTTAACCTCTATCTGCCTCAGTTTCCTCATCTGCAAAATAGATGCAATGGCCTAGATGACTTCCAAGTTCCATTCAAATGCTAAATCTATGATCCTATGATCTTTTGCTTTCACTATTTTGTGCTGGGAAGGAGATTCCTAGGGAACAGTCTCTCTGAGAGTGGGGAGACACTTTGGGCTGAGATGTACAGCAAAAGCTGAGAAAGTTTATATATTTATCTTCTTAACAGGGAGCTGTGAAGTATATAAAAGATGGCCCACTAGCAGTAGTTGGGTCTCAAGTTGAGGTGCTAGTCTTCCTACCTCCTAGTTCTGCTCATAATGCTCACTCTGTAGTGAGCAATGCGGCCCCAAGGAGTTGCTTTCAGCTCCTTGGCCAATGCCAAATTTCTCAACTTCCTACTCCCTGCTACTGTCTTAGGGCAGCTTTAACTCCCAAACATGTCAACAGCATTGAATCTTTTATAGAGTTAGGTGGTGTGGCAGATAGAATGTTGAACTTAGAGTGAGAAATGCCTTAGTTCAGGTGCTGCTCCATACAGTTATTAGCTGTGTGACTGACTGTTGTCAAGTCAATTAGCATCTTCCAGCCTCAGTTTCCTCATGTGTAAAATGGGGAAAATGAGCACCTATTTCATAGGGTAGTTAAAAGAATCAAATTAGGTCATCTATAAAAAGTGCTTTGCAAAACTTAAAACACCATAGAAATGTTAGCTATTATGATGGCAGTGGAAGGTTGAAGATAAAATACATTAAATTATTTTTGAAACTCTAAAGCAATCAAAAAATAAATGTAAATTTTTATTATTATTGCTTTTAGGAATATGCTAGTTATTATTGTTATTAGGGAGTAGTATTAGAGGTAAGGATAAAATGGGAATAGTCAATGTTGAACATACTGTGGAAAGACTGACACAGTGATACCACGTTGGTATAGCTGTGAATTGGTAGAACCCAACCATTCTGGAAAGCAATTTGTAATTATGTAAATAAAGTCACTAAAATATTCATATACTTTGACTAGGGATCCCACTGCTTGGCATATGCCTCAAGAAAGTTAATTGTTAAAAGAAAAAGAAAGTCCTGGTAAATGCCAAAATATTAATAGCAGCTCTTTTTGTGAATATCTAGATCTAATATCTAGAAACTAGAATATCTAGAAACAAGGTGTCTGCCCATCACCTGAGACAAAGTTGAGCAATTTGTGATCTGTGAATGTAATGCAATGTTACTATGCCATAAAAATGATGACTATGAAGAAGTACAATAAGATAAAGTGAAATAAGCAGAAATAGGTATCCTATCCACATATGCATGTGCACAAATAGACACACACACACACACATGTGAGCCCACCATGACTAAAATAATGTAAATGGAAAGAACAATCAAAATGAATGCTGCAAAATTATAATGACCAAGTCTGTCTCCAAAGAGGAGATATGAGAAGATGCCTTCCCTCATTCCTTTGCAAGGGTAAGGATCCATAGTTGTTGAATACAATATATACTGTCAGACATTTTGAATTTATTGGTTAGTTTTGTTGTACATTTTTCTTCCTCATTCTTTATTATAATGAGTGGCTTTCTGGGAGTGGAAAATGATGTTATTATTGTTGTTTTGTCATTTCCTATTTTGTCTCACTCTTTGTGAACCTTTTTTTGCAGTTCTCTTGACAAAGATACTGGAGTGGTTTGCCATTTCCTTCTCCAGTTCATTTTACAGATGGGGAAACTGAGGCACACAGGGTTAAGTGACTTGCCTAGGGTCACACAGCAAGTAAATGTTTGAGGCCAGATTTGAATTTAGGTCCTCCTGATTCTAGGCCTGGCACTTTATCCACTGTGCCACCTACCCGCCCTATTTATATAAGTGATATAAAAATGATATCAATAAAAATGTATTTTTAAGAATTTTAAGTAGATCAGATCCACAGCAGAAATAAATACTAGTCATAAGTTTACAATGATTACTTTTGTACCCTCCCTAGACTATAAGATCATAGATTTAGAGTTGGAAAATACTTTCGAGGTCATCCAATCCAAAACTCTTATTTTACTGATGAGAAGACTGAGGCACAGAGAAGTTAAGCTGACTTACCCAAGTTCATTAGGAAGCAAGTTGCAGAGCTGTAATTTGAATCCAAATCCTCTGACATCAAATCCACACTGGTTCTTTCACTGCACTACACTGACTCTCTGACAAAGTACCTAAGCATAGGCTACCAGGAAAAAAATTCCCAATTTCCTGCTAGGGAACCCAAACAAGCCCTGAGAACCAATACATTGGGATTTTTGTTGTTGTTTGAATAAGGGGTATCTAAATTCAATTTCTTAACTTCCAGTTTCTTTGGAATCACCTTTCCATCTATTCATAATGCCTGGCACATAGTAGGTGTTTAATAAATGTTTATTAATTGATTGATTAAAGGTGGTAACTTAGGCTACTAGGCAGAACTTCGAGGAGGGACAGATCATTTTACTTTCCTTTTAAGAAATTTGGGTTACATAATGGGTCCCCAAGAAAATGACTAATTTGCCTCTGTAAATATTCTGCAATGGTCCTTTGCAATATAGCAGGAGCTCATTAAATGTTTACTGAAGGAATAAACGAGCCCCACGAGCCTTCAGGAATCATTTCCTGGATGGAATCAAGACTATAAAATCCTTCAGAAAAAATCCTAATCCTAATGTTAGAATGAATCTGTGTTGTATGTAATTTTTTTACATAATCCCCATCTTATTGGGGGTATACATCAATGTTCTTTACTGGAAAGGCTATAAATGTCTTTTTCTCCTCATCCCAGACTTGTAAGTTCCTTTGAGTAAGGAATTCCTAGTAGAAAATTTCCTAACATTCATGAAGTAAGTAGCAACTCTGCAATGAATATAATCTTATTGAATTGCCTTAGAAATAGAAAATTTACATGATTTTCCCATGGTCAAATAGCTAGGAAATGTCAGAGATGGGATTTGAAACCCAGGTTTCAGCTACAAGACAGGTCTTTCTTTCTAATGCCTCTATTTTCTAGAGACATTTATCAGGCTATTTCTAATCCTGAGACAAAGACAGACAAATGTTCCTGGTAGACAGTAAATGCTTAATAAATGCTTGTTAATTGGGTGGTTGAAATAAGCAGAACTAGGATATTGCCTGATGTGAAAGAGGCTGTCCTAATCAAAATGGCAAAATAGGTTAAGGCTTTCTTTGTCAATCCCTACTCTCTTGGTCAGTATTTTTTCTTCCTGTATCAGGTCCAATAACTCTCAGGCTACCCTCATTCTCTCCTGTGAAGGGCAAAAAGAATTTAACAAATTCATTCACACTGTGGTGTTGAAGGCTTAGGAGTGTATCCTCTTAGAAAAAAAAAAAGTTGACCTTCTTTTAAGGAGCTAATGAAAGAGGACAATGTTTAACCCAAAGAAATCCATTTCCAATGGTGTGAGAATTGGAGCACCACCAACCTGCTGAGAAAGACATTGCAGGGAAGCTCTGGCCTGAAAAGAAAATATGTGACTTCGGCGTCTGGAAATGACCTTTCTGGGGTTTTGGAGGTCAGATTGGCATCTGGAAGTTATGTCTAATGCCTGTGGGTCTTGTCTATCAGAGTTACCAGCCAATTAGCTTAGAGCTGTGTGTGTGGATGGCCCTGTTTCCTATTTCAGAGGGGGCTTCTGGGAGAAGCAGGGAAGGAGCGCCATCTTTCCATTCAGGAACCAGCTGTTGGTGGGAGGCATGTTTCTCTCTCTTAGATAACTAGATGAAAGAGGCTTTTCCTCTCTTGTTCTCTTCACTAACTTCTGTTTGTTTATTTGTTTTTAATGAGGCAATTGGGGTTAAGTGACTTGCCCAGGGTTACACAGCTAGTAAGTGTTAAGTGTCTGAGGCCAGATTTGAACTCAGGTTCTCCTGACTCCAGGGCCGGTGCTCTATCCACTGGGCCACCTAGCCGCCCCTCTTCACTAACTTCTAAACACTTTAATAAATACTTAAAAGCCTAAACTCTTGTTGAATTGATCAGTAAATCTTAGCTAGTTTTGGGGTCAGGTGAGGTCACCACACATTAGATTTTAAACATCACAGCAAGAATTTTAGGCTTCACAATGGTAAAGTGTTACTTGAGTGGCAGTAATATTTGGGCTATGGAGAGGGAGTTCCTAGAATTTCTTATAGCATACCACATAAGTGACCAACTTCTCTTTCTCTTCTTAAAGCATGCCATGCAATGGCAGAGTGAAAGAATGTAAAATTCAGGATGGAGAATGGTATTTCCAAGACCTGTATGTCATTGTTGGAAGGGATCTCAGGAAACATCTAGTATTTTGTGGTGGGTCTCAGTGTTCTATTATTTTTTTGAATAAGGCATTATATGTGTCCAGTTCCCAATTGTGGATATAATATTCTTAGAGCAAACATACACACACAGAGAGGGAGAGAGGGAGAGAGGGAGAGAGGGAGAAAGAGAGGGAGGGAGGGAGGGAGAGAGAGAGAGAGAGAGAGAGAGAGAGAGAGAGAGAGAGAGAGAGGGAGAGAGAGAGAGAGAGAGAGAGAGAGAGAGAGAGAGAGAGAGAGAGAGAGAGAGAGAGGCTTATCCTTTTGTTAAAACACTTCCCTTAGATACATAAAATTTTGCTTTGAATAAATCATCTCTCAAATCTTGGGTCTCTTACTAAACTAAAAAGAATCAAAGAATGTGGCAGGTAGGGTTTGTATCTTAGGTTGGGAAATGAACCTTAGTAACAAATTCTTAAGACTTCAAGAAAATTTAGGACTGTGGTAAATGCATTCATACTGAATAAGAGCTTCATAAATTAAAGCATTTCATTCTGTTTATTATGGCTTTAGCCAAAAGAAATAATAAATGCAGTAACTGCCTTATTAAAAAAAATAACATATTATTGGCTAAATTATTGGTGGGCAGTGACCCTAATTAACAAGGTAATAAGCTTTCTGGCTTGCTGATGGTGCAGTTTTTCAAAAGTCTCCTGTGCCAGGTAAGACTTTTTGAAGTTAAGGACAAGTACCATTCTTTGAGGAAACAGAACAAACAAAAAATGGAGATGTGACAATTATTCCCAACACAAAAGGTATGTCTTGCCATTATTTTCAGACTTCTGCTTTCTTTTTTACCATTTCAGGCTGAGTCCTACTTATTTTTTTTTTTGTGGGGGGAGTGGCAATGAGGGTTAAGTGACTTGCCCAGGGTCACACAACTAGTAAGTGTCAAATATCTGAGGCCAGATTTGAACACAGGTCCTCCTGAATCCAGGGCCAGTGCTTTATCCACTGTACCACCTAGCTGCCCCCAAGAAGGCCTACTTTCTTTGATGACCATAGGTGATTTATATGTGTATATACATATAATGCATATATTAATTATATATTTGCAACATATATATTACAGACATATACATTACAGACATATATATATATATTACTAAGGGAGGATTAAATGAATGGGTGAAAAAGCATTTATTAAGTACTTCTGTTACCATTCTAAGATGCTGAGAATACAAAAATAAATAAGCAAGGAAGTCCCTGCCCTCAAAGAGCTTAGTCTGATGGAGGAAGATAATAACATAAAGGGGACTTAGAGCAGGGAAAGGTTGGTAGGAAAGGCAAGTATTTGGAAATGGCTAGGAAGGAACATGGTGCTCCGGTACCAGGAAATAGAAGATGAAAGCTCCCCTATTAGACCTCAGGGTCCCAAGAGTGGGGTCTGAGCTTTAGTGAGCATTCAGCACAGTGCCTGTCACCTAGTAGGCACTTAATACATGCGTGCTGACAACTTGACTGGTGGAAGCTTCTTTCTTAGACTGAGCACATGTGCATGGACTCATTTGTATATCAAAATGAAGAAAGCGACATGATTTCTCTCACTTTCCTATTTTTTGATCTGCACATAAAAGAGGAAAATGAAATGTTTTCACATTTATTGGTCATAAGTTAAAAGCATCTATTGATTAACTCCTCTCTGCTGCATGTCATGCTAGATGGTCAATGAGGACACGGTATGTTTATAAGTATAATTGTAGGATCTAAGTTGATCTGGCCTATGGGTTGACCTGAATTTCTCTGTAAGAGCTTCATCCAACTTGCTGTTTAAGTAGCAGTAAGAGGGCAGAGATAATCCCACTTCTGGTTCCAGCTGCCTCTTGTGCCCAGTGCTGCTCATTATCAGCTAAGGTCTAAGTTGGAAAGGGATCAGCTGTCTAGCCAGCATATAAATTAACCCCAGTTGGTGGAAAAAAGATTAATTCTACATTAAAATGTTGATAGCAAGACAGCACGGCATAGAGAGCCAGCCTTGGAATCAGGAAGATTTGAATTCAAGTGTTTCCTCTGACACATATGGGCTATATGACCTTGGGCAAGTCAGAGTGTTCTAGGAGATTCTCTGAGATTATAAATTGCAGTGAAGGTGCTAACTTTCAATGGCACAGCTTCCTATACGAAATATCTCTTATATGATGTTGGCTAATGAGAGTACTCCAACCATGAAAACTTAAGCTCCTCTATAATAATAATAGAAGTAGTAGTAGCTAGCATTTATATAGCACCTACTATGTGCTTGGCACTGTGTGAAACACTTTATAGATATCTCATTTGATCCTCAAAGCAACCCTGGGAGGCAAGTGCTATTGTTATTATTATTACCATTTTACAGATGAGGAAACGGAGGCAAACAGAGGTTAGGTGACTTGTCCAGGACCACACAGATAGTAAGTACTTGAGGCCAGATTTGACCTAGCACCCCAGTCCATTATACAACATAGCTATCTAAAATTTAGTAAAGAGTTAATATGGTCGGGGCAGCTAGGTGGTACAGTGGATAGAGCACCGGCCCTGGAGTCAGGAGTACCTGAGTTCAAATCTGGCCTCAGACACTTAACACTTAACTAGCTGTGTGACCCTGGGCAAGTCACTTAACCCCAATTGCCTCACAAAAAAAATTAATATGGTCAAAAAATTCATTGTGCAGCCAACCTGGGATCAACCAAAGTTCAAGAGCTCTGCAAGTCACCACATCCTAAAAGGCAATAAAACTGTCCTGTAGACAGCCAGAGAGTGAAGGCTTAAAGACTCTGTGTGTGTGTGTGTGTGTGTGTGTGTGTGTGTGTGTGTGTGTGTGTGTGTGTAAGGGAACTAGTCTAACCTACACATAGGGGGATCATAATAGACATGGCTTCTGCCATATCTGTCCTATGGTGATGAGCCCATTTGATTTAGGTTGACCAGTCCTCAGATGACAAACACAATCCACTGAAGTTTCTTCAACTTTCATAACTGCTACAAAGCATTGGGACTTGGGGCATTAGCAGAAATAGAGGTTATAATACTGAGTTCATGAGACTAAGATAGTTAGGCACACCCATGGAGACCTTGTCATTGAGGTCCAACAGGGATGGGATTCCTAGTGCCCACTTTCCTTAAATCATCTCTATGTAGTAGGTAATGCAAATCAACAATCAATCAACAAACACTTAATAATTGCCTACTATGTGCCAGATACTGACTAAATTCTATCTTCTCTATAGAATCCTTTTTATTAATACTGAAATGAAATTTCATTTGCCCATTCCCAGTTTTAGTAGTCTTGAATACCTTTGGCGGATTTTTGGTCTATTGTGTCCAACCGATTGTAATTTTGTGAGTATAGCAAAATGAGTAATTCTCTAGCCTGGGATTCAGGAAGACCTGGGTTCAATATACAAATCCTCAGATTCAGTCAAAAAAATTCTCCAATGACAAACCTAAAAACCCTTTCCCCCATGATTTTGTCTCAAATAGAAAATACTAAAAATAATTCCAATAATGATAATTAGCCACTACAACCAAATGTACACACCAGAGAGTTTTTCTTTTCCTATTAGCCACTGGAAAGTAACACCATGAACTCTGTTGTGCTGATTACTGTCTAGCTTCCTTTGCTCTCTTCCTTACTTCCCTTGGCATTCATTTCAGTTAGCCATTGGCCCTGCCAATTTCTTTAGGAATATTATCAATGAAATGAAAGTTGTTTTTCAGTTCCAACAAAAGGCACCATAACCAGGTCAGGAATTTTACTCAAGGGGAAATTTAGAGAATAATTGTAAAACATGTATTTCTTTAAAGAAGATGGTGGGGCATGGAGAAGAAGCTGGGTATTCCCTGGGTTTGGTGAGTTTAAATCCATGTTGAGCTTGGAAAGGCCCCCTCTTCAACTTCTTCTTCAGATAATCATGCTGAGTCATGAGAACAAGGGCCAGTTTGGTGAAAGGATAACTGCCCATGAGTAAGCTTTGGTCATATCTACAAAGGACAAGTTTCAGCAATCTGACTGAAAGAATATTGGACTTGTAGTCAGAAGATGTGTTCTAATCCCTCCTTTGACATTTATTTGGGGCTTCTCTTTTCTCTTCTGTAAATAACTCAATAGATAACTGGTCAAAGGATAAAAATAGTTTTCAAATGAAGAAATATAAACCATGGACAATCAAGTGAAAAAAAATATTCCAACTCATCAATAGAGAAATGCAAATTAAGCTCCACCTCTAATACTAACCTTACCTGTGAAGCTATGAATTGGCCCAGCCATCTGGAAAGCAATTGGAGCTTTGACACAAAAGTTACTGAATAGAGCATACCCTAAAGGAGAGGTGATGGACTCAAGATGAAGAATGAGGCATAAATTTTTGGACATGACAAATGTGGAAATTTGATTTGCTTAATTATGCATATTTATTGCATGGGTTCTGTTTTTCTTTTCTTTTTCAGTTTGGTAGAAGGGGAAAGAAGGGAGAAGGGTTTTAGAACTGGAGTACTATCCCTTCCCCCCAAAAGGAAAGAGAACAGAAAGTATGTCAGAAATAATTTTTTAAGTATTTTTTTACTTTACAGGAAAAGATAATTTTAACATGCTTTTTTTGAGTTCCAAATTTCCCCTCCCTTCTCCTTCTCCTCTCCCCCTTCCTAAAACAGTAAGCAATTTGATATAGTTTATATATGTGCAAGATGATATACTTTAAAAGAAGAACAAGTTCTACATAGAGATTCTTCCACCATGTATAAGGGAATGCTTATTTTATTTGGTGTTTGTTAAATTTGGAATTAAAATACAATCAAGTGAGGGGTGAACAATTTGGTCTCTAAGATCCTTCCCAACTATAATAATCTCTGAGTCTGTGATATTTAAACTTCATTTGCCTCCACCTCAGCTCAGCCTCAAATTCAGTATGATTCGAAGGAGTTTTCCTCTGTTATCTTGTAAAAGCCACTTCACTGTCTGGGTTCCCAATATCCTCCTCTAAAAAAAAAAAGACATTGGACTAGGCATTCCCTAGGGTCCTTCCTTGTTCCCCCATATTACTATATTACTCTGTGTGTGTGTGTGGGGGGTATGATGGTTAGTTTCAAATTCTTTCAGTCTCTTCTCCAAAAGCATTTCTGTTTCCCATAATTCACTACCCCACTCCACTTACCTCAAACAATCAGGCTTCTTGGATGCCAAATTTAAAGAAATACCTTACATTAGCACCTACTTATCAAGAATAATTAGTTAATATTGAAAACTTCCACTGGGGAGTCAGTTTCCTCCCTGAATCCCTCTTAAGACATTGCAGGGGAAATTGTTTTTAACGAAGTTTACAAAATTTGAGTTTTCCACAAGGTGACCAAACATCCCACATGACTTTACCCAGCAGAGTAACTAAAAAAG
This sequence comes from Dromiciops gliroides, assembly GCF_019393635.1. NCBI lineage: Eukaryota > Metazoa > Chordata > Mammalia > Microbiotheria > Microbiotheriidae > Dromiciops > Dromiciops gliroides. The sequence continues at coordinate 165,256,036 of NC_057862.1, forward strand.
GAACTGACGTTCTCTCTTTTCCATGTCCAGACTCAGCTACTCTGGACCTAATTGAGGCTTAGAGAGCTTGAATATTTAATTGCCTCTGATGTCCTTTGAATGCTGACAACATTTTACTCTTCTCGTAAACGTGTATGGTGGGAGGGAAGAGAAACCTATATTATTTTTAAAGCTGCTGACAGGCAAGTGACCTGATCCCCTGATACTCCATTTTTTGTACCCCATCAGCCTAAGCAAAAAAGTCCTGCCCCACTCAGAAAAAAGTCAAAAAAAGTAACAGCTACTGAGGCTGCAGAATTCATTTCCCATTTCATTTGTGGTAGGGAAAGAAAAATGAAAGCCTTATGAACAAAAAGGCTTGTTTTTGTTTTAATTCAGCAATGGGTATGAAGAGGAGTTTCTGAAGTAGTTACCAGAAAGACACAGTCATTCAGGAGTAATATTCTAAGAAGATTTAACTAGAAGTCTGATTTCATCCATGTAGGAAACTCCCATTGAAGAACTCCCTTGGCACCTGCTTTGCTATTTAGAGTCCTAGTTTATATATATATTTATATTTATTTATATATAATATTTATTTATTTATTTATTTATATATATAATATATATTTATAAACATGTTTTGCAGTTTGTTGCTTGATTTTCACACTAATTTTCAGAAATTTGGTCAGAGTCAAGGATATAACCATACCTCATTTCCAGTGAATGTCAGAAGGCTTCTTGGAGGAGGTGGGATTATTCACCAAATGGAAAAGGCATTTCAGCAGAGGTGACCTTGAGGGGAACAGGAGGAAAAAACAAATAATTCTTTGTCTAAATGGTTCTGGAAGCCTGAGTCCCCTCATTTAGTTCTTTGGAAACCTCATGCACAAAGGTCTCCTCCCCACCTCCCCCATCCTAAAGAAAGCTACTTGTTCTACAACACCTTGGTTGCTCTTGCAATTATCCAAGGCAGTGGTAATAAAATATACATGAATTAAGGTTACCAGTCAGCTTCAGCATTTGGGCCTGAGATCAAACAGGCTGCAGCGGTCTTCATTTTTATCAGTTTTAGGACCTCATTCAAGGAAAGGGACCACTAGTGCTGGCTGTACGCTACATTAATAATACAGCTCAATGCTTTGAATTTTGCTCTCCATTTGATGTGCCTGATACCTTTTTTCACCCACTCCTCTCTGAAATGCAGATCCCAGGGAAGAATACACCGCCTCTCTGTTGACATGTGTGCAGGATTTGGAGAGCTCTGCACATGTGTTGCCCTCCCTCCATAAGCCCCCCTACCACTCCTAGCCCTTGTGATTCAGTCACTTCATATTATAATACTTTGTTGATTATTGATTTTCGGTTAAGGTTGGAGCCCTGTACAACTGTATGAGCATTCATTGCCTTCAATTGGAGGGGATGCCGCTGCCTTCTACTCCATATTGACAGGCATCCTCTTATTTTCAGATTGCTGTCCGTTTGCTGATGAACACGCACTAGGGGGTCGTGACCTTTTCTCTTATCTGGACAGCTCTTGGCTCCACCAACATTTTTTGCTGCAGGGTGTTATTAACAACCGGGAGGTAGAACAAAGAGAGGAAGCAATAGGAGGTACATCAATGTATAAAATTTGCTTTATTAGGACTCCCTCCAGGCCCAAGCAGTGTCTCATTACAAAGGTGTTGCATCCTTTCTTGAAATATCATATGTAATATATACACACACACATATATACACATATATGCAATATATACATATACACACATATGCAATATATACAGATACACATATGCAATATATACAGATACACACATATGCATATACATGCATGAATGCATGCATGCATGCATACATACATACATACACACTCACATCCACTAATGAGAACATAATTTGGGAATTAACGATGGCTCATTTTTCTATCCTGTGAATCATCTGAACTCAGAATTCACTGGGAGCCAATTTGTTGCAAATAGGAAAGAAAGCTATAGTAAGTGGCTATATCACTTTGCAGAAATGAGTCAGACAAGACACATTTATAATTAGATGCTGCATGTTGAAGATTAAAATTTAATGAGCTCATTTCTACTATATTTGAAGGGTGTATAAGTTCAGCTCTGTGGGATTACATGGGGCAAAGGTGTTGGAAGCACAGGCAAATCATTACTTGTTCTGGTTTATAACCCCTTCGTGCCACACAACCCGTGTGGCTGAATTTATTGTGCCCTTCAAAATGCGGGAGGATCCAAATCATTCGATCCAATCCTGCTTTTAGGCTCACATGCTTCTTTCTCTCATTGTGTGAACATCACTGATGGGAGATTTTGGCCCTGGGATTTCCAAGGAGGATCCCAGGGCAACATTTTACCTCTACTTTAGAGCAGGCAAGACTCAACCCTGTAAATCCACAGCAATTCTGAGTGAAAGCTGTGGTTTTCTGTTCCCATTTGGCTCTCTGTAGCATGGCCCCACATCTTGTGTCACATGATATAGAAAGATACTGTGGAAAACATCTACAAGGAAAATTAGAGAAGGAGAGTCAAACCAACAAGCATTTATTAAAGCCTTTGTTTTCCAGACACCAAGAGAAGCCCTGGGGATGAAAAACAGCAAAAGCATGGTTCCTTTGCTCAAGGAACACAAATTCTAATGGAGGAGATAACATGCAAATTTATATGTGTGTGTGTATGTATGTATGTATATCTATACACACATATACATGTATATACATATATGTATATATACATGTATACTCATGTGTTGTGTGTGTATATATATATATATACACACACACACATAGTATAAATAGACTACATGGTATTAATGTCAGACCTGAAAAAAATGACATTATGAGCCTGATGATATAGTGTGAATGTAAAATATAATAATACAATCTATTACAACACTATTTTATTGAAAACTCACAATCACAAGTGACTCTATTTTACCACTTGGAATAACTAACACTTTAGTTATTCCAAATGGTTATATGTATATATGTATATGTACTTGTACAAACACACATATATGTGTATACATTCACATACTTGCATGTATGTATATATATAAAAAGATATATAAAATCACACAGAGAGATATATACATATATATGCCCTCACACATGTATATGTATGTATGTGTGTGTGTGTATATATATATATGTACATACACACACCTGTGAAATATAGACACATATATGTGCATGTACAAAAATAGAGAGGGAAGGCAGAGAGAGGCAGCTTGTAATCACTAGTAAAGTATTAGCCTCACAATCAGGAAAGTCTGGGTTCAAATCCTGTTTTAAGAGCTTAATGGCTATATGTCCCTGGGAAATGACTTGACATCTTGAGCCTTGGTCCCCTCAACTGTAAAACTGGGATAATAATAGCACCTACTTCACAGAGTTGTAAGATCAAAGGGGGTAAGTATGCAAAGTGTTTTACAAACCTTAGGTAACTATTTATAATAGCCTATTTATATATACACATATATGTATATATACACATAATACATATATTACCTATTACTATCATTTTATATATATATATATATGTGTGTGTGTGTGTGTGTGTGTGTGTGTATTTCATACTCTAAAAAAAATATAACTCCATGTTTTCAATGAAGTATTTTCCTTAGTTATTGAAGTGAAAAATGCTATCTGAAAACACTAACTTCTCCTTTATTTTATTTGGCTCTCTTAAGTGAAAGATGTGCAATTGGATTTTTTTCCCACATTTTGTTTAAGATAAAATCCCCTCTGGCCTGAAAACACAAACCATATGTCAAAAATACCTGAAAAGAGAGGTTTAAAATGGAAACACTGATACAACCTTAACTCTAATGGTCCCAACAGGACCTGGCCAATAAAGATAAAGTAATAAAAAAAAAGTGTGTGTTGGGGGGGAGGGGTGGATGACTTGAAATTCCAATAAATAATGCTTTACATTTCAGTAGCACATTTCATCTGAGCATCTCAACTACTGTGAATCATTAAATCTAATATCCCTTCAGTAAGAGATAGTATTCTTAGTCTTGTGCATTTGGAGAAACTGAGGCATAAGGAAGAAGAATTCGTTTTTGGAGATAAGAGAAATAGTGGAAGAAGCTAGAATTCTAGCAAGGCTGATTCTGATGATTTGTCTGCTGTTTAACAGAGGAACCCATCCAGTTGAGGTCAGTCAAACTTTGTCCTATACTTGTTTCTTGCCCACCAGCTCTAAGACCACTCTGTGAAAGGAAATAATAAAATACTTGGGAAAATAAGTTGTGGGAGTACCTAACAATCAGATCACCTCCTTTGTTATCTTATGTTTGATGAAACAATAAACCCTTTGTCACCCAGCATTCTATAAATAGGAATTTTCTATTAAGCAGTATTTCCAGATGAGGTTGGCACATGCAAGGCAAGGCACTTCCATGGAAAATAAGGGTGACATTTCACTTAGCAAAAGAAAATAATTCCCCATTCCACATCTTAGAACTTCAAGACCATGTGGTTAGAGTAGCTGCACATAGATTATATAATGCAGTTTCAAAGAGTGATATAATATCATACTCTAGATCAGGGGTCTTAACCTTTACCCATTTGTCAGTCTGGTGAATTCCATGAACTCTTCAGACTAATGTTTTAAGCACACAAAACAAAATGCATGAAATTCAGTTAGAATTTCATGAAAATAAAGATGTAATTTTTTTCCCTTCCAATTTCACAAACCCCTGTCCACAAATTCTCTGCAGATCCCACATAAAGAACACCCACTCTAGAATTTGCTTTCACTTACCTTGAATGTATCTAAGGTTCCTTGCTCCGGGGAGTCAACCAACGAACCTGCAGCTTATAGCAGCTGCTGAAGAAACAGTGGGCAATTCCTTCTTTCTTTTCTCCCAGAAGGGAACAACACCTTCTGTCTGCACTTGTCTGAGATGGGAGGAATCAGTTCCCCCTCTACTCTTCATGCTATAATGCAAGAAGGCCAGATATTTGAAGCCTTTTTACTTTCATGGTTCCTAAAGCTAAATGTTTTTAGTCTAAGGGTAGCAACAAATGAGTGTGAAAACATGGTCATCATTGAAATGACCATATATGTATCCAAAATGAATCATGTATATTTGGGGAAGGAAGGAAGGGAGAGAAGGGCCAGTGGGACAAAAATGGAGCATTCTTTTTGCAATATTTTGCTTAAAAGTCTTGAATTTATTCTTTGGCTACTCTACTGTGCTATGAAAAAGACTTCATGAAATTATTCAAATAAGACCAAATCTCCATAACCTTGAAAGCAGAGAAATGAGGTGATTACCTGAATAACTACAGTCAAAGAAAGGAATGTCTATCCTCCTTCAAAGTCTAGCTCAGCTGCCAACTTCTTTTTTCTTTCTTTCTTTTTTTCCAGGGCAATGGGAGTTAAGTGACTTGCCCAGGGTCACACAGCTAGTAAGTGTCAAGTGTCTGAGGCCGAATTTGAACTCAGGTCCTCCTGAATCCAGGGCCAGTGCTCTATCCACTGTGCCACCTAGCTGCCCTTAGCTGCCAACTTCTTCATGAGGACTTTCCTCTTTCCACAACTACCAACTTTTTCCTTTGTTAGTATTACTCTTTTTCTTTTAGATTACTTAGATTAATGTAAGGCCCTTGAGTTCAGGGACTTTTTTCTTCTGTATCTCCCACACTTAGCATGGTTTCTTTTACACTTGGAATCATAAAATCATAGGCCATGAGCTAGAAATAATATAATCAAACCTCCTTATTTTACATGACAATGAGGAAACTGAGACCCAAGGAGGTTAAGTGATTTACTGAAGGTCACAGAGGTAGTAAGTGTCAGAGGCAGGATTTGAAACCAGGAACTCTGACTCAGAGCCAATGATATTTCTGTTTTGATGAGAAATGTGATTTCACTTGCATAAGGAACTCCCTGTAAGGAAACTACCTTAACCAACGCAGATGGGTACCTCCTCTGTAACTTTGTCTTAGAGAATCAACTGGGGCACTGAGAGGTTGTGTGTTTCAGTGGGTGGGTGAGTCTTGAATCCAAGTCTTCCTAACTCTGAGACTAGTACTCTATCCACTGTGTCATGCTGCATTTCACATAGTATGTATGCAATGAACATTTGTTCTTTTGTTTGTAGTGAATGAAATTGATGTCAAGGAGGCAACATCAGGATGACTGCCGCCATCTTTGTTTTGCATTAGCTATGAAGATCTGGCTTAGAAAAAAAATGAAATACAATGGGACGTTAAAGCAATCACAGTCTCAGAGAAAAATTACATCCTTTTAATTGTATCTCTCATATACCAAGACATACTAGAATTCTTACTAGGAAAGATGAATGGGTGTCACTGGAGGTTTGTTTACCTCCCCCACCTACCCTACCCCTACCTACTCGTGCAATTTTCTGTTGGTATTTTTTTACCTGCAGCTGAAATCCTCACTATGTAACCCCAAAGCAACCATAGTTCCCGTTGAGTTGTTTCAGTCATGACCCCATTTGGGCTTTTCTTGGCAAAGATATTGGAGTGGTTTGCCATTTTCTTTCCCAGCTCATTTTATAGATAAGGAACTGAAGCAAACATGCCTACTTCTTTCCTCACATGTTATAAACTCACCATTCTGCTTGTCTTTCTTTGTACACTCTCCAGCTGATCAATATCTTTAACTGTGGTACTCAAATAAATCATAATTTCCAGATGAGGAAGAAGAGGGCAAAGTAGAGCAGGACTCCCAGTTTCTAGAAGCTCTGACTCTCTTAATGCAGAACAAGATCAAATTATATTTTTGTTTTGTTTTCATCTTTGAGCTACCACATCACACTTCTGATACATATTAATCTTAAAGTCTACTAAAAAACCCATGTCTTTTCCAGAGAAATTACTGTCTAAACATGCCTCACCTACTTTGTCCTTGTGAAATTGAATTTTTGTACCCAAGTTTAAGATTTTACATTTACCCTACTGAATTTTATCTGACCAGATTCTGTTCAATGTTCCAACCTGTAAAGATCTTTGTAGAATTCTGACTCTATTGTTCAGTATGTTAGCTATCATTCCCAGCTTTGTACCATATAAAAATGCCATCTATGTCTTTATCTAAAGCACTGGGAACATATATTTAACAGCCAAGCACAAAACCAAATACAGATCCTTGAGATACTCCATTGGAGACCTCCTGCCACATAGACATCAAACTATCAATGACTATTCTTTGAGCCAGCCATCTAATCAATTCTGAATTCATTTAACTATGTATCACCTGATCCAGAAGTGACCCTATAGGCAACACTAAGTGGTACCCAAACCAAGTTAAAATTTAATTGGGAAATATTTGACAAAATAAATAAAAATACAATAGAATACAGACAATGTTAATATGTGGTTTTCTAGGTCAACATGGAACCCACATTTAGTAGGTTTAGTGACCCTGTTTCTATTTGAATTTGACACCACTGTTCTAATCCATATAAGTCCATCTTCTACATAAGGATAGTATGAGATCATGCCCACAAAGTCTTATATCTATTGGTCATTCAGGTGAAAACAACAAGCTTGGTGATGCAGTGGATAGAGTGTTGGTCCTGGAGTCTGGAAGAGTTGACTTCAAAACAGTATGACTCTGGGTAAGTCATTTAACTTCTGTCTGCCTCAATTTCTGACAGGTTTGTTGTTAGGTCCAAATGGGATATTAGTAAAGCACTTTGTACAGTATCTAGCATAGTAGGTGCTTAATAAATATGTATTTCCTTCCTCTTTTCTTTCTTACCATTTGGGAACTTGAGGTCAAGCCAGGTTTTCTGTTCAAAATTCACCAGACAAGCCACAGAAGCCCATATTTTCATTGATTAGGTCTTTTCCTATTGTGCACTGATTTGTCCTGAGCTATATAGCATTTTGCTCACTAATTGCAGCTGCTGACTTAACCAGGGCAGTTGCAACTTAATTTGATTTGATTAGTCCAGTGTTCCCCCAGGGGCAGTGGAAGCTCCCAACACAAAGTCGATCACCCCATGCTGGGTAACATCTAGCTAGCTGAGTAACCAGAAGCTCTACTAAGACTTCTGATCACCCCTGCTTCCCATCCTCTAACCTTGAGGTGGCCTCAAGAGCCTGACTTTCAACCTAGATGTATAGTGTTAAAGCCTGAGAAGTTTACTTTGTTCAAAATCTGTGTCATCACCATCTTGGAGTGCAGGATCCCCATGAGTCACCTTCCCCACCCCAATCATCTCTAAAGACAGTATAGGAAGTCCAAAACAAATTCAGTCCCATTCTTTCAAGCAATTTGAAAAATCCCACAAATTCCAGAACCCTTGTTAAATGAGGTAACAGCTTGGAATAGTGGGATGAACATCACCTAATCAGTTGGCTACCCACTCAGGCTATGATAAAATGTCCAAAGTGCAAAGACTAAGGAGAGATAAAATTGTCTGTGATTTGGGGGTAGAACTGAAGTCTTGAAATCCTTGCCTTTTGTGTTCCTTTAGTCATTCATGCATCCTTTCCCCCCCATCCCCACACCTTGAAAACACCATACCTGTCTAGGGCTGTCCTGAAACCATTTCACCTACAGAGAAACCTAGAAGCTTTATCTCTATTCAGAAAATCATAGGCCAGTAAGATGGGGCATGGGGTTCATGCACTCCCAAAAGCACATATATCAAGCTATGGGGACTGAACCACTTAATTTGTAGATGGATATAAACAAAACTAAAAGTGAGAACATAACAGAGAACTAGGCATCATCACTCTGTCACTTTTGTTGTTATATCTCCAAAATGTTGCATGACCAATACTATCTATTTTATAAGTGCATGCACTATGCTAATAGCTGAGAATACAAAGACCAAAAATCAGTCCCTGCTCTCAAGGAGCTCACATTCTAAGTGTGTAAGGGTTGGAGGGGGGAGTAGAGAGCACACAAACAACTATATACAACTGATATATAAAGGTCATCTTAGAGCAAAGGCACCTGGAATGGCTTCTTGCAGAAGGTGGGATTGGGGTGGAGACACAGGGATCAGCGAGGGCAAAAACAGGGAGTCAGGAGATGTTGGTTTTTGTGAGGAACAGTAAGGAGGCAGGTCACTGGACCACAGAGTACATGGAGGGGAGCAAGGTGCAAAGACAGGAAGGAGCTAGGTTGGGAAGTTCTTTAAAAGCCAGAGGATTTTATATTTGTTCCTTAAGATAATGGGAAGCCACTGTTGTTTGCTGAATAGGGAAAGAGGAGTGAAAGAGTCACTGCACTTTAGAAAGTCATTTTTGTAGCTGAATGGTGGATAGACAAAAGTGGGGAGGGACATGCAGCAGGGAGACTAACCAAAAGGCTACTGCAATAGTCCAGGCATGAAGCCAAGAGAATCTGTCTGCACCAGGGTAGTGACAATGGCAGAGGAAAGCAAGGGGATATACAAGAGATGTTAGAAATCAGCAAGCAAAATAGCATAGAGGGCAAAGTAATTTGGTAAGGAGAGGCACTGGCAACCAGGGGAGTGAAGTTTGGTCAGGAAAGCCTTCATGTCAAGGGTGGCACTTTGATTGAGTATTGAAGGAAACTAAAGATTTGAAGAGGCAGGGGCCAGGAGGGATTCTGTTCTACTAAGGGGGACGGTTATTGAAAAGGCATTTGGTGAGAAATGAAGGATCATGTGATAAAATTAGGTAACCTAGTGGATAGAGAACTGAACTTGGGGCCAGAAAGATGTGAGTTTAAATCCTGCCTCAGGTATTTACCAGCTGTGAGACCTTGGGTCAATCACTTAACCTCTTTATGGCTCAGTTTACTCATCTGTAAGTGGGGCTAGATTCTAAAGACCCTTCCAGTTCAAAATTTATGGTCTATGATCCTAGAATCCAAATTAAAAGAAAGTAGGCCAGATATGCTGGACCTCAGAGTTGAGTAAAAGGGGATTAATGTTATAATAAGGCTGGTAAGGTATATTAGGACCAGGCTGTGTGGGGTTGTGAAAGTCAAATGTAGGAATAGACTGTGTAGTTTATCCTAGAGCTAATAAGGAGCTACTAGAGTTTATTGACACAGGGAGTGACGTGGTCAGACCTGTACTTTAGAAAAAAAGACTTTGGCAGCTATATAGACCATGGACTGTAGAAGGGAGAGACTTGAGGCAGGGATCCCAATGAAGAGAATTGTGATGGCCTAGTCAAATGATATCTAGGAATCACAGTGGCTTTTCTTATTACATAGAATTGTTCAACCTCTGGCTTCAATGTTAATATGACTGTCTAAAGACATGAAGCCCTAAATTGTGGAATTTTACAGTGGGGAGAAACATCAGTAGATGCCTAAACAAAAAAGTCCTCCCTACTGCATACCTGTTGGAGTGGTCATCCAGCCTCCATTTAAAGACTTCAAATGTGAAGGAGGCAACATAGTCTACTCTAGGATTCCACTCATTGTTAGAAATTGTTGATTTGTTTGTTTTTCTTGAAATGTGAACTCCAGATCTTCATAACATCTACCCACTGATCTTAGTTCTCCTTTTGTGGGGCCATGTGGAACAAGTCTAAATAAATCCTCCTTCACTAAAAAGTCTGTAAAATACTTGGAGGCAACTTTTGCATCCTCCCTTATTTTTTTTCTTCTCTTGGCTAACCACTCACATTTTCTTTGACTAAACCTCATTGTATATGGACCCAAAGACCTTCACCATTTTTTTAATGTCCTCTTCAGGATGGTCTATTTTAAGATTCAGAACTGTAAGGGATTTGAAAGATTATCTAATCCATCACCACCACCATCACTAGAATTTAAACTCCTTAAAGGAAGGGATTATGTTCTTGCTTTTCTTTGTATAACAGGGTTTAGCATAATGTCCTGCATGTTGATGATGCTGTTGCTATTGCTGCTGCTGCTGATGTTACTGTTGCTGTTGTTGTAGGTGGGACAGTGGATAGAGTTCAGGGCCTGAAATCAGGAAGACTGGTCCGTCTGAGTTCAGATCTGGCCTCAGACATTTACTAGCTCTATGACCCTGGGAAAGGTCCATGGTCTTTTCTATTCCCTTCATCTAGAAATACCCTTACCTCTGAGATTATTTTCCATCTACTCTGCATTTACTATATATGTATGTATGCATGTATATACATATATAGTTTGTGTATGGTTACCTTTATGTTTGTCTCCCCCATCAGAAAGTGAGTTCCATGAAAGCAGAGATTATTTCTGCCTTTTTTTGAACCCTAGCACCTAGAATGGTGTCTGACATATAGTAAAACCCTAATAAATATTTGTTGAGTGACTAAATGATTAACTGTTCTGCCTTCATCATCCCATGTTACTGCAAAGAACTAAGTGTAGTGGATTTTCTGATTTCTTCTTTAAGACCAAACTTAGGTATTATTATAATTACAATTTTTCTAGTTTTTGTTTTGTTTTGTTTTTGTAATTTCTAAGCTCCTTGAAGGCAGGGACTGTCTTTTGTCTCTTTTTTGTATCCCCAGCACTTGGTACAGTGCCTAGCACCTAGAAGGAGTTTAATAAATGTTTATGGATTGATTGAATTATTAAGTTTTCTTTTCGTTTGCGTAGTAAATTTGTATATCCCTTTTCTGGTTCTACTTACTTTCCTTTTTACTAGTACATATGTCTTCCTGTTCTTCTTTGAATTCTTTATAGTTATGAAGTAGAGTAATATTTCTTTAACCATTCCCCATTGAATAATCATCTACTTTGTTTCTAGTTCTTTATTACTACTGAAAACAAAAATATTTTTTAAATCTGCCAAGCTAAAAACACACTGAACTAGCTTTCAGGGTTCAAGTACAGCTCTGCCACCAACTTAGTCATGTGATTTTGCCCAAGTCACTCCACTTTTCAGGACTTGGTTTCTTTAATTGTAAAATAAAGGGGTTTGACTGCCTGACCTCTAAGACCCTTTCAAACCCTATCAATCTATCTATGATATAGAGGGGAAAATATTAAACTAGGAATCAGAAGAACTGATTTGTACTTTTGGCTCTACCACTAACTAGCTGTGTGATCCTGAGCGATCACCTAAACTATCTGAGCTTACAGAGAGAGATGTGTTAAACATGGATACCATCTTCTGCTCAACTGGCTTCACAGGGTCATGATAAGGATGAAAGAAAATAATGTACATGGAAGTAAACTTTTTTAAAGTGTCAAACACTATACAGATGTTAGAAATCCCAATGGTAACTTTGCTATTCTCTGAATGTCTTCATTTGATCTTAATGTTAACAAGGGGATTTGCATTCTTCAAAAAAAAAAATTAAATATTGGCAGGTATACTCCCAGGTATTTTATGCTGTTTAGAGCTATTTTAAATGAGATTATCTCTTATTACCTCTTCTTGCTGGTTTTTCTTTGTGGTATATAGGAATGCTGATGATATATGTAGATTTACTTTCCATCCTGTAACTTCACTAAAATTATTGTTTCAACTACCTTTTTAGTTGTCTTTGGGATTTTCCAAAAGTTTCAGTAAAAAAAAAAAACACTCCAATGTTTCCTAGTGTTCATTATAGTCATGTAATATGGTCATATTGTAGATTAAAAACTGAGCCACATGGAAGCCCCTCTCAGTCACCAGGCTTAGCTTGTTTGACAGACACACTGTCCTGAAGAGAAATATTCCAGTTCTATGAGCTGCTGAGTTAAATGATTTTTTTAAAGTATGTTTCTCTCAGAAAATGGCTAAGAAATTGCTGCTTTTAAATCAAGCGATCAAATACCAGGTTTGAGGCCTGACATTCATGTGACATCTGTAACATTTTGTAGAGGGCTTAACTGAAGCTATTTAAGGTGTTTACAACAGTTTGTTCTACAGAGAAAATATGGAACAATGTAGTACCCACAGTGAGCCTCTCCAAAGCCTGGATTTTGCAGCTGCAAAGTTCTCCCCAAACAATATTCTTGGTAAAGAAGCAAAAATAAATAAATAAATAAACAAACAAACAAACAAACAAACAAATAAATAAATAAATAAATAAATAAATAAAGACAAAACTTAGGCAAAGGGTTAAGAAGGTTCCTACAATGCACAACTGTACTCAGATGAACAGTCTAAGCCATTGTTTCTCATGCATTTGTACAGTGACAAACAAATGGTTTCATTTGAGCACATCAGTAGTTTTATGATGCCCTCTCCTCATCCCTCAAATTGGCTGGATCATGGACTAGTCAGCCAGAAGTAGGTCTTCCTCCATGCTATGGTAACTCAGGCTTCAGAATAAGAGTGTCTTTGGCAGCATCCTCATTGACATCACCCCTGCTTGTGGGAGGCCCCTCTCCTCTGTGGGCTCAGCTCAGCCAGGCACCAGACCTGTCCACACCAAGGCTGCTCCAAAAAAACAAAGAACAAATAAGCCTCCCCCCGGGGCTGCTTCAAAAATGAGCCTTCAAAAGGAGATAAGCTGGCTTCAAGGGAAGGCTGCTCCCGGGGCTGTCTAAATGGGGAGGCTGCAGAGACGATAACCTGCAGCCATGGACCACTGGTCCATTAGTCAGGGGTGGGTCAATCAGGCAGCATGCAGAAGGATGGGAGGGAGGGCAATCCCATTCAAATCAATTTGGTTGTTTTAACAGAGCAGAAACTAATGGCCTGAGTGAAAAGGGGGGTAAATCACTCAATTTGGTGGTGGGAGAGAGAAAACAGTTTGTAAAGAGACAAAAATCTAATGGCAAGTTCATTTCAGTTAAGTTGCCACACAACCCAAGCAAATTAATATTTTGGATTTTTTTGGGGGGGGATTGTTTGTTTAGCTTGGTTTGGGATTTTTGGTGAGATTGATGTGTGTGTGTGTGTGTGTGTGTGTGTGTGTGTGTGTGTGTGTGTGTGTGTGTGGTTGTTTTTTTCTGTTGACATCTAGTAGTCATTGTCTCAAAGGGGAATGTTTTCAGAAAGCTGAGCTGATTAGGATGAATTAAGAGTTCTACCTGATCATGTTGTCCTATAAGTAACTGCATTTCAAGCACAAATTTGGGCATCACCTTCCTTACTTGTAAACTAAGGAGGGTTGGATTAGATCTTTTCTAGCTCTAGAAGTTTGAACCTATGATCTTACATTCTTTAAAACACATACAAGATGGTACTGCAGAATAAGCACCAGATCTGGAGTCAGGGGACCTAGGTCAAACCCTGGCCATGCTCCTAACTCCCTTTGTGACCTTAGACATAACCCCTCTGGGCCTCAGTGCTTCCTCTGAAAAATTAGACTAGACTAGCTTAGATGGTCCCAAAGGTCTATTTTACCTCTAAATCTACAATCCTATGAATTGGTTGTACTTTAGACAAATATCTCAACGTGCCAGATCCTACCAAACCATCTCAAATCACCAGGGCCTTGCCAACAATTTTGCCAATAGACAGTCCAAGCACAGATATGTGCATGCGCACACACACATACACACACACACACACACACACACACACACACACACATGCTCATGCACACAGATTTTCCGACCATGCATAGCCTCCTCTGCCCACCTGACTGAAGAAGAACAATAAAAGTCACACACCAGAATTTAAAATGGCTCCTGAGGTGGTCTGAGCAGAGCAACTGGGGTTGATCCCTAGGTAATAAGAAGCTTGATTTATATTTCTCTACCTTCTCCCCCCCAAACCCTTTTTTTTCACAGGTAGACAAAGAGGACCAGCTAACTTACTTATCTGCTATTCTGGACTTAAGATAAAAATTTCCCAATTCCATCTGCTAAAAAGAAAGGGATAGAGACAGGCCACCTCCTTGGTAAGGGGGGGGCGGGGGGAAGCAGGGTGAGGGCTTTGTGTGTGAATTTGGAAACGGACAGACAGAGTCAGATTATCGATCTGCCCGCAGTTTCCTCCTGCTGTGTTATGTATCAGGGCCTAGAGGGAGCTCTCTCCGTGCGCCAGCAAGCCCGAGATGATGATTGCTCCAAGGAAAACTGAACAGAAATGACAGAATAGAGAGCTTTGGACCAGTTTCCTTACTGTTTTAAGGAAGTGGGCATATCTTCAGGAGAACTATGGTTATAGATGACTCATATAAAAATGCATCTGCTTACCCGGGCAGGGAAATAGTCAAGAATACAGGAGAAGAAAAAAGAAAACAATGAATATGAGGGGAAGGGGAAAAAAGCCCCTCTTCCTCCTACCCACCTCCAGCAAACATTTATTGTTACTTTGCATTTGAATTTGTAGCAACATGCTAGCTAAATGTGTGCACTGTATAGTTAGCATTAATAATCACAAGGTAATCTCTTTCTCTCTCTCTCTCCCTCTTTCTTTCTCCTCCCTCTCTCCCATCCTTGCTTTTTCTCCTCTCCTCTCTCCGCCACTCTCCTCTCTCCTTTCCTCCTTTTCTTTCTCCTTCTCTCTCTCCCTCGTCCTCTTCTCTCTCTTTTCTCACTGTCCTTTCCTCTTTCTCCTTTTCTCTCCCTTACTCTTTCTCCATGTCTCTCCCTTCTTTCTCTCCTCTCTCCCTCACTCTTTTCCTTTCTCTGTCTCTACCTTGCTCTGCCTCTCTGTCTCTCTCTGTCTTTTTCTTTCTCTGAAAATGGCTGGAGAGAACAACTGGCTTTTATTTCTGCTACAACTTGCTCTATAATAAATGACCAGGTCTAAATCCATCCAAGTACAGAGCTTAAAGATACAGCTAATCTCAGTCATATTACCAAGGGTCAGACATGGAAATCCAGTCCATTTTATCTACTAGTCAGAACAAGCAATACTTGGAAGAAGAAAAAAACTCTGCCAAGAGAGGCTGGTGCATCCATTCTATGTCATAATCACGTAGAGTAATATACTTCTCTTTCCAATTCTGTTCCAAAATGTTATCTGAGGCTCTGTCCAGGTTTATGCAAAACATCTCTCTGAATGTTCCAAATGAAAAGGAACTTTGTGGGTTGGTGTGTTTTTTTTCAAGAGACTGCTGACATTTCTTTAAGAAAATATAAATGTAAAAGCCAGAGAAGTATAAAAAATCCGAAATTAAAAAGCATTGACAAATTCATCTATCTAGACTGCCAGATATTTTAAAACAAAAGAAGGGTTGAGAGGAAGAGATGCAAGA
Source organism: Dromiciops gliroides (assembly GCF_019393635.1). Classification (NCBI taxonomy): domain Eukaryota; kingdom Metazoa; phylum Chordata; class Mammalia; order Microbiotheria; family Microbiotheriidae; genus Dromiciops; species Dromiciops gliroides. Next base: position 165,272,048 of record NC_057862.1, read on the forward strand.
GATGCACAGTTGACAGGTGATTGTTATTCTCTCTCTCTCTCTCTCTCTCTCACACACACACACACACACACACACACACACACACACAAACACACACATATATGTGTATGTGAAAAATATTTTCTCTTCCATAGGTCAGCTTTTTGGAGTGTGTATGGAGTTGTGTATGTGGGCAATTCTATAAAAGATTATCTTGCACACAAAGCAAATGGCCCTGCCCCCATTGTGAAGACAGCAATTCCCCTGAGATTAGGGTAGAAGGAATTGCTTATGGTCAGCAGAGGCAAGGAGAACAATAGAGACCAAAATGGACAGCAGCAGCAGCAGCCGCTGCCGCCTACTAGAATGGGTGGGTACTGACCAAATGGCCACTGTAAACTAGATGGTATTGTCAGTATCACCAGGAGTGGTGAGAAGGTCTCAAATTAGCAATTGTTAAAATTAGCAGGTGGTCTAAAGTGATATGAGTCTTCCAAAAGTGTGGCAGTGGGGTATGGGAAAGGTGTCATAATATATTGGAGTTGATCCTTTTTCTTACAAGTTATAATGCCACAGAGCACTTTTTCTACCTACATAAAGAAGAATTACATATTCACTTAAAAATTGGTGATAAAGATGGAAGCCCAAGATACAAACTATAGGCTGAGGAGAAATTGAAAATCATTGCTACTTTAAAATCCTTTTATAGGAGTTGTTTATGATCCTTTACAATAGATTACTGCATGAGGTTGAATTAGTATTTTAATAGATTATATCATATCTGAAAATCTACAAAATGAGAGTTTTTCCATGTTTAAAGGACCCTATGAGTAATTCATTTTGTTCTATGTTCTATATACCTAAAAGATATATTTTAGATGGTGAATAAAATCTTAATAAATGATCACTTTTCTGTCTTGTTTCAATACTGCACCAACCATCCAACTCTCCTTGACTGTGCAAATATACAACTTAGTCCTATTTAAAACACACACACACACACACACACACACACACATACAAACAAACAAACTGGTAAAGGCTTATGTAGATGAAAGCATAATTGTTTGTATCATGGAGCACTCTTAAAGCATGAGAATTATGCCCAGGCTGCTATATTTGATTCTTTCAGGATTTCTTTTAAAATATTCCTTAAGGAATTCAATGGCAAGTGATTTCCTCACAGATGGATGCCCTCCAGGTATCTGATGCACAGATATGGCAGGGATGGATGATCTGTCTGCCTTCCCTTCGCTGCCTCCCAATATTACTCACTCTTCAGGTACATATCTAAGTAGAACTAATTGCAGCGAATGACCTTTATTTCCCCCTTTGATACTTCCAATAGCAGTACCTACTGGTTGTAAATAGAACTGAGAGGTGGGGAGGGTGATAAGAACTGGTTTGACTCAATTCATTTCCTACAGTGAACTTGTGACCAGGTTTTCACAACTCAAAGGAGATGGCAACTGTCTGTTGAGTTTGACCTATGAGAATATCCAATGTGGATAGTTCAAGGCAACCTAATTCATATCTCTTTTTGTAGGGAAATTAATTCTGACCTACCCAAAGGGAGCCTATCTGGGGATGAAGGATACAAGAGAGCTTCAGGACGATAAGTTTGCATGAAAACATGAGTCAGTTTCTGGGATGCATCACAATTCTTTATAGCAAGAACCAAGAGTGAAAATCCTATCTAATGGAAAGAATCTCCCTGTGACTCAGAAACAGTCCAAATTCGATTCTGTCTGTGGTCTTTTGGTTCCTATCACCCAAGAGATATTAGTAAAGTCACAGGCTAGATGTAGATACCATAGAAGCAATTACCAGATGGAATCAGGGTATGGAAACATCCCAATTGGATAATGGTCAGTAAGCAGCCATTTATTAAGTACCACATGCTTAGAAGATTTGGGAGATTTAAGTTTAAGTTTTGTCTTTGGGAACTGAATTATCCAGATAAATGCTTCAACCAATGGAGTCTCCATCACATTGGACTCTTGATTTCAGGTACATTCCATGATGATTGACATCTGGGGCCCTGAACAGACTTCTAGTGTGAACCTAAATCTCAAGTGAATCTTTGACTATTAAAAATGCTAAGTAATAAAACATCTCAGGTTAGTTAGAATTCTGAGGGTGTGGTTATAAAGGAATGAATTTAGACTTCACAGGGTGTTAAGAACATAGACTAGTTGAAAGAACACTCCCATCAGTCTTTCTTCTTCCCATTCCCCTCAGGACTAACACCTGGTCCAGGTTCCATAAATGCTTATCCAACCATATGGGAACATCTGATTACTTTATAGAGATAATGTGAGTGAAGGAACTTTGCAAATCTTAAAGTACCATGTAAAAGTGAGCTATTATGATTATTATTATCATTCTCATTTTTCAAATCACATTTAATGGGCTTGAGATAGTAATGGTCCTGGAACAGGTCACCATCCTACAATCTTATCATTAATATTAATTATACCGTTGCCTCCTCATACACAGACATAGAAACCAATTCCATTTCTGACAAGTTGTGCTGAAAACATGGCCAATGACAGTCACTTGAGTATAATAAAACATAAAATGTGCCCTGACTTTTCCAAACTGCCTCTCTAGTTGGTCTGAATCTATTGAATACCTGACCATTTTACTTCTTCACTCCAGTCACACAAATCAGCCCCAGATAAAATCTACATCATATTTTGACTTCAGTCTCTGGCTCCAACCTTGAATAATCTTAATCATCTCCTGAAAGAAAGTAAAAGCCTTCAGCATTGTAAAGACAATTTGGTTGCTTCTGACACACAAAGACCAGGTTCTTTCCTGAAATCATGAGTAAAGAGATATGATTTTTTGTTATACCTGTTATATTTCCCACTAAATTGTAATATTTAACCCCATTCAAATAAGTACTTAAAATCTAATTTTTCATGGAGCTAAAATTATTTTTAGTGGAAGGATACTTGATGAAATTTTAATTTCCTCCAGGAAATTGGTCTATTTGGTAGCATTGTGATAAATTTTCTTTTTAAAAATTAATACAGGGGCAACTAGGTGGCACAGTGGATAAAGCACCAGCCCTGGATTCAGGAATACCTGGGTTCAAATCCAGCCTCAGACACTTGACACTTACTAGCTGTGTGACCCTGGGCAAGTCACTTAACCCTCATTGCCCCGCAAATAATAATAATAATAATAATAATACATACATACATACATACATATATACATACATACATACATACACATCCAGTATTTCTGATAAAAGCCTCTTTCTAAAATATATAGGGGACTAAATCAAATTTATAAGAATGTAAGTCATTCCCCAATTGAGAAATGGCCAAAGGATAGGAACAGGTAGTTTTCAGATGAAGAAATCAAAGCTTTCTATTGTCACATAAAAAAAATGCTCTAAATCACTATTGATTAGAGAAATGAAAATTAAAACAACTTTGAGGTACCACCTCACACCTATCATATTGGCTAATATGACAAAAAGAAAATTAATAAATGTTGGAGAATCTGTGGAAAAATTGAACACTACTGCATTGTTGGTGGAGTTGTGAACTGATCCAACTGTTTTGGAGAGTAAGTTGGAACTATGCCCAAAGTGATCTAGGCCTGTGCATATCCTTTGACCCAGTAATACCACTATTGGGTCTGTATCCCAAAAAGATCATAAAAAGGGGAAAGGATCCACATGTACAAAAATATTTATAACATCTCTCTTTGTGGTGGCAAAGAATTGGAAATTGAGGGAATGGCTGAACAAGTTGTGGTATATGAATGTAAAGGAATACTATTGTGCTATAAGAAATGATGAGCAGGCAGATTTCAGAAAAACCTGGAAAAATTTTAAGTGAACTGATGCTGAGTGAAGTGAGCAGAACCAGGAAAACATCGTACACAATAACACAACCCTGTGGGATGATCAACTGTGATAGACTTAGCTCTTCTCAGCAATACAATGATCTAAGACAATTCCAAAGGATTCATGATGGAAAATGTTCTTCACATCCAGAAAAAAGAACTGTGGATTCTGAATGCAGATTGAACCATATTGTTTATATTTTGGGTTTTTTTTGTTTTTTGAGGTTTTTCCCTTTTGTTCTGATTCTTCTTTCACAACATGAATAATGCAGAAATATGTTTAATATGATTGTACATATATCAGATTGCTTTCTGAGTTGGTGAGGGGAAAAGAATAAAAATACTTTTATGATTAAAAAAAGAATCTAGCAAAAAAAAAAGAATATATCCATACTTTTTATTTTCTTTTTTTCATCACTGCCATTTTCTGTTACACACACACACACACACACACACACACACACACACACACTTATTGAACTTGCTTTATTGTAACGTAGAGATTTCTCCAAACTGACTGAGCCACACCACATCTGATAGGACATGCAACACTGCACTCAATGTCCCATCTCTCTACCAAGAGCAGGTATGTGCATCTAATTCTCTATTCTCTGTAACCAAGATTGTTCATTGCAAGTAATTTAAGAGCAATTGCCATTTAGCACTGCTTTCACTTATAGCCTTGAAATAATTATGTACTACATATTGTTCTTTTGGTTCTGATTTTTAATGCTATATCACTTTATACAAATCTTCCCTTGTTATTCTGAATTAATAGGATCTGTTGCCAAGCAAAGCTAATGTGGAGCCATTTCACCTGGCTAGAAGAAAATAGTAATAACTTACATTTCTATAGTACTTTGTGATTACAAAAGAATACCTTTGTCTCTGTCTCTGTCTCTGTCTCCATCTCTATCTCTGTCTCTGTCTCTTTTACAGATGGGGAAACAGAGGTCCAGTCAGTCAGTAGTGTACAACTGGGGGATCCCCTACCTCAAAGTTAATTGTTCTTCTCTAAATTAGCCCTTATTCACAGCATGGATACCCATGTAACCCACCTTACCATATCTTTTCAAGTGCATTGATGTTTGTTAGGGTTTATCTTGGATATTTATGCATGCAATATTTATGTATTTGAGCTCCTGGGGTGTAAATATACGTTTATATTTATTTAATCACCAGGCACCACTCCTGGTCACTTAACTGATACTATTCAACCATGAGAATGAGGTACTGACAATCCCATGTTCTCCCTGCTATTTATGTACTCAACGAAAGTACTCTATAATTCTCAGAGAAATGCCTAGCTTGATTCCATTTTATGGGGTGTGGTCCATGTGGATTTTACCCTTCCTTTAACCTTTATCCACTGGGAAAACTCTTCTCTCCTTTGCTGCTGCCTTTTCTATTCAAGCATATTAGCATGACATAATAAAGTTGATTACACCAGCATGACCTAACCGCATACAGTTCTTTACTCATAACCACAAAAGGGAAATATATTCATACATGTGTACACAGAGAGAGACATATATATATATATGTACACACATATACAAACATACATAGATATACACATGTGCAGCTAGATATTGATATACTGATATTTCCCCATCCACACCCATAGGATGGACTAAGTATCTGTGACTTCTTTCATACCCATGCAATTTTACACTAATCTATTGGCAAACCCCACAAAGGAACACAATTCAAGTACTTTGACTCAGACCTCTCCATCAGCTACTCCCCCAGGGCTCCTCCACTCACAGACTCTTGGAGGATCAATGTCCAGTCTGCAGCATTGTTGCTTTATGTTGCTCACCACTCTGTTGTGGGTAGGGACTTCTGATTCTCCTTTCCAAATGATGACTGAAATGGCTGGCTCATCAGCTGGATCATCCTTAATAATCACTAGTGGAGCTGGCAAGGTGGACTGAAGGCAGACCCTGGTGTGGACAAAGACACCTCCTGTACCTACCACTCTTCCCTTTATCCTTGAAAACTTTTGCACCACATATTCTCTCTCATTCCACCTTCCCCTAATCCTCAGTTCTTTTTCTATCCTCCCCTCAAGCAGCTACAGCTTTTGCTGTCCTTGCCTCCTTCTTCCCGAACCCCCTGCTCCTCCTGATTGCCACCCCCAAAATATTCCTGCCCCATCAGGAAGGGGGTTGGAACAAAGAGCGAGGAAGGGTGCTAAATTTGTACATTCTTTGGATTGGCACTATATATTTGTCTTGTCTTAGATGAGAATGAGTGTCAACCTATTAGTCAAAGAATCAGGGTATGGCTCATTACCTGATTAAAGAGGAGTATTTTCTTTAGCTAGATAACCTAAATTGGCAATGTAAATCAGAATAATTGTGGGAAGACACTCCCTGTTGCCTTTTGCTTTTGTTGGTGGTAGTGGTGATGGTAGTTATGGTTCTTGATGGTAATTCTATTTTTCACTATGGACAGATATAGAGAATGCTGGATCAATGTGTTTTTTCCAAAAAAACAAAACAAAACAAAACAGTTATACATAATTTGCAAGACATGATTTCTACACAGAGATATGCCCTATACTTTCTTTTGATGTATTTAATTTTCAGTAGCATAAATGTAGGTTTGTATCATTTAAACAAATAAAAACCAATCAAACTGGTGTTAAATCCTTCCTTGGCCAACTACTTTGTGTATGATCTTGGGGAAAGCATTTAGTCTCCTTGGGCCTCCATTCCCTCGACTGTAAAACAAAGGGGTTTGACATGTGCCCTTTAAGGTCCCTTCCAGCAATAGGAAAGTATCACAATCACCCTATCCTCTCCAATTACCTAGCCACCACTTTTGCTCAAACCTTATCACCTCTAGCCTAGACTATACAGTAAAATTGCTAATCAATTTCCCTATACCAAGTTTTCCCCTTCTCCAATTTATCTTCTATATAGCCACCAAGTTGATATTCCTAAAGCACAGGTGTGGTCAGATCCTATCCTGCTCAAGAAGCATCAATACCTCCCTGTTGCCTCTAGGATAAAATAGTCTTTGTTCACCATGTAAAATTCTTCGCAGTTTGTCTCTAGCCCACCATTTGAGGCACGTTGCATGTTATCTTTATCCATCCTCTGCATTCCAGTAAAACTAGTGTACTTGCTATTCTATACAACATTCCATCTCCCATTTCTGCAGCTTTGCACAGGCTGTGTACATCATGCCTGGAATGTAATTCCTTCTCACCTCTTCCTCTTAGAATCCCTGATTTTCTTCAAGTTTCAGCACAAGTGCCATATAGCCTCATGTAGGAAGTAGCACTTGTTCTGAACCTTGAGAGAAATCAGAGATTCTAAAAGGAAGAGGAGAGAAGGAAGACATAGACATACATACATATATTCATTTTTTTTTAGTGAGGCAATTGGGGTTAAGTGACTTGCCCAGGGTCACACAGCTAGTAAGTGTTAAGTGTCTGAGGCCGGATTTGAACTCAGGTACTCCTGACTCCAGGACCAGTGCTCTATCCACTGTGCCACCTAGCTGCCCCCATACATATATTCATACACACATGCATGTATACATATATGCCTGCATGCACATATATGCATACATATATACATAGCTATACATATACTTACCTGGTTATATGTTGTTTCCCACCAAGAAAAATATAAACTCCCTAGGAAGAGGGACTGTTTCAGGTTTTTTTTCTTTACCTTTATATCCCTAGCACTTAGCACATTGACTGACACAAAACAGGTCTTTAATAAGTGCTTGTTGAAAAAAAAAAAGAATGAACTCTGAGATCCCTTTAAGTTTTGAATTTTATGATCCTAATAATTCTTCCTTAAAGTGGACATTATCTGGTTTTTGGTGTTCAGTTTCAAAATGCACAGATATATGTATTATAGCTAAATGTATATATTAAGGCTAATGTCCAGACCATGAACAAGCCAATGGCAAATCTTGAAACCCTGCTTAATTCTCCTATTTTACCAGACTACCTTGGTTAATTTAAGAAAGATCTCCTGCCTCATTATTGGTATAATGAAATGTAAATGTTAACTGAGCCCTGTTTTGAAATGTACAGCATTATTAAATTCAATGGGTTTGTGGAAATTCTAAGACCTCATTCAGACACTAAAAATAACTCAGAAAACTCTGGCTTAAATGAATTATTTAAGTAGACAAAGATAAACATAAATGCAATCCTAATTTATGAATTTCCTTGCTGGTTTTTTCTTGTTATGGATATTATTAGCTTGCCATGATAACATAAACTAACTGGCTGATTGACTCTCTCTAACTCTGCATCTTTGTCTCTGTGTCTCTGCCTCTCATAAACCAACTCTCTCCCTCCCTTCCCTTTTCTCCTTACTTCCTTTCTCCCTTTTTCTTTCTCTTCCTCTCTCTATATCTATCAATAGATAGATGCACAAAGCTAGGACATGCATGTGGTACAGTTAATATTAATCAACTAACTAATGATCATGAAATCAGTACGATATAACTAGACCTGCCAAATTTTCTTGTACTTACTCTTTTTACATTAAAGCTAATCATTTCATTTTTTCATCATCTTTTTGATGCAACTCAATTCAACAAAAATGCCTAGTATGCCCAGTATGTACAAGACCCTAGTAATACAAAGAGAGTAAATAGCACAGTCCCTCTCTAGAAGCTTACAGACCAACATAGCTTCTACCTTATAGCAGACAATGACTGCACAGTTAAATATGTTACAAAGAAGGACCAAGAAGAAATCCAAACAAAGTGGCCTGATAAAATATGAGGAGAAATCAGCCACTGGAATCAAGGAAGGAATCATGGAGGAAGTGGGAACTTTGCTTAGCCCTGAATGGTATGAGGATTATATCAGAGAACAGCTTATGTAGTTTGGCTGAAAAGTAAAATATATAAAAGGGAACACTATGAAATAAGGCTGGAAAGCTAGCTTAGAGACAGATTATAAAGCACCTTAAATACCAGGCTAAGGAATTTATATTTTATTCCATAGACAATGTAACCACCAAAGTTTCTGAGTGACATAGTCATATGTCACAGAGAAGTCACAGATATCCAGTTTATACCATGGTTATTTTAATATATTTTATTTTGTTCTTTTTGCTTCTATGTTTATGAATAAAGAATTATATGCAGTTAGGTCATACTTGTGTGATCAACTTCACTATGTTACACTGATGTTCTTGAATGTAAATTAGGACAATTAATTAAGCAATGGTTCAGATAAAGAAAGATTATATGGAGAAAAGTCAGTGAGAGAGTGATTATAGCAGTTAAATGTTGAGAAGAGAAACTGAAATGGGTGCTTACAAAGTGAGTGGGAATATTACAGAGGAAAATTCCACAGGTATTGATGTCTAAGGGGATGAGTTAGTAAAATAATCAACAATGATAACCAAGTTTTGAGACTAAACGGATGGTGGAGTCAACCATGAAAATAAGAAAGTAGGAGAAGAAGCATCCTCAGGGATGAGTCCAGTTTCGAAGATATTGAGTCCAATGAAGTTAGTAATGGAACTAGGTGGAGGTACATGTTAGGCAGTTAGAAATGTAGATTAGAGTTCAATGAAAAGAATAGGAATGTGTATATATACATATATATATATATATATACACACACACATATATATATACACATATGTACATATAGACATATGTATGTATATATATATATGGGAAATGTCTTAGTTAATAATTAAAGCTTGTCAGCATTGGTGCAGATGGGATAAAGATAACAGACAGAACAAAATCATTCAAGTTTTATTTTTCTCTTATTTTCTCTGCCAAGGAAAATGGTCTTCATACTAAAACAGACAAATCCAACAACAAAAGGCTGATGGGAAGTTGAACTCCATGAGAGAGGTAAAGAGAGAGTAAGAGAGCACTTACTTGGCCTTGATGAGACCTAGCTAAGCTACATTACAGGGCACCAAAAGAATTGGCCAATTTGATTTCTGAGCCATTATCATTGACTTCTGAAATATCATGGAGAAGGGGAAAATTGCCCAAGTATTTGAAAAGAGAAAAGGCTATCTCAATTTCAAATTAAAACCAAAAAAGAGTGGAATCTACAAAGTACAGCCCAGTGAGTTTGATTTCTATTTCTGGTAAAATTCTTTAAAGTACTAAATTGATGACTGATAAACATAAAGAAAGGGAAGTGACCATGAAAGATCATGTAAAACAGGTTCTGCCAGACTAATTTCATTTTCTTTTTTTATAGAATTTAGCTACGAAACTTGTAAATGAGAGAAATGCCATAGAAAAGGGTTTTTTAACCAGATTTCATTTATTTATTTCCTATTTATTTTCATTTTTATACATTTTATTTATATCCTTTGTTTTATATCACATTCATTTCCCAATGTATGTGTCCCCTCCCCATGCAGGTAGCCATCTCCTATAACAAAGGAAAATGGGAAAAACAGCCATTCAGAACTAGCTGAAAAACCGAAAAATGCATGAATTAAGTCAGATGGTATATGTGGTGCTCCATATCCATAGTCCCCCACCTCTGTGAAGAAGGTAGGGGGTTGGACTCTCGTATCTCTTCTTTTGGAGTTAATTGGCCCAGATATTACTAAAGCATTTGGCAGTCTTTCATGCTGCACTTGTGGAAAATATGGGAAGATGGGGGCTAATCAACACTATGTTCAGGGGTATTCAGACCTGATTGAATTACTAACTCCATAGAACTTTCATTCATAGTCTGATATCAACTTGAAGTCTCTAGGAGAGGGGCTCAGGAATCTATTCTTGGCACTATCTTATTTTACCTTTTTATCAGTGGTTTGGATGAAGACATAGATGGCATGTTATCAGATTTTTCAGTTGGCACAAAGCTGAAAGGAAGAGCCAACACATTGTATTACAGACTCTTAAACAGAGCTATTTTCAGCTAGCTAGAATATTGGACCATGTTTTAAATTGGACTTTTAATAAAGCTAAATATAAAGACTTATTTTGGTTTCAAAATAATGATTTTAGAACTCATCATATTTTTCCTCATCCTTCCTCCAAATGTCCACATTTCTGTTGATAGCATCCCTATCCTTCCTATTACCCAAATTCACAACCATACAGTCACCCTTGACTCTTTTCTCTTCCTTAACCCCCACATTTAATCAGTTGCCACGTCTCATTGATCATACTTCATCAACAGCTGTTACATCTTTCCATTCCTCTCTACTAACACAGCCTCTACCCTAGTTCAGACCCCTTTCACCTCTTGCTTGGACGATTGCAATAGTTTCCTAATTTATCTCCCCAGTACTGAAAAATCTACAGTGGCTCCCTAGTGCCTCTGGGGGAAAAATATAAATCAGGAGCAATGTGTAGGAGTGGTAAAGAGGTATATTTAGACTTGATATAAAGGGGAAAGGGAACTTCCTATCAACTAAAGCTATCCAGAAAATGTGATGGGGTGCCATATAAAGTGCTTGTCTCCCTACTGTATGTCTTTAAGCAAAGGCTAGCTGATGACTCATTGGGTATATTGTCATGATAATTCTTTTTCAGGTACAGGTTAGACTAGATAGCTACTGAAGTTTCTTCTGATTCTATGTTTCTGTGATTCTAAAAATCCTCAGTCTGGCACTTAAAATTATTCATACTTTAAATGAATTAATTAATCAATCAATAAATATCAATTAAGCACCTTGTACGCAACAGACATTGAGGATACAAGTATAAAGAGTGAAATAATCTTTACTGACAAAAGCATTTATTGTTTGTGATATTAGTTCCCACTCACCTTTCCAGTCTTATTTCACATTATTCCCTTTTCTGCTCCATTCAATTTGTCTTGTTAGCTATTCCCCACAAATGACTTTCCATCTTCTTCTTTAGTGCCTTTCACAAGCGTTTTCCCCACCCCAGGGATATCCTCCCTCACCTCCACTTTGTAGACTCCCTAAAAGCATTCTTCTCAAGTTCCACATCCTACAAAAAGTCTTGTCCAGTCTCCCCAGGTATCATCATTCTCTCTTAAAATTGTTTTGTGTCAATTGTATTTATTTACTTACATACATTTTTGTATCCTTGTGATAGAATGTAAGCTGCTTGAGGAGAGAGACCATTCCATTTTTGTCTGTCTCTCCATTGCCTAGTACAGTGCCTTGCACATAGTAGGTACTTAATAAATGGTTTCTGGATGAGATAGAGGAGGCAGCTCAGCTTCTCTGGGCCTCAATTTCTATATCTGTAAAGTGAGAGGATTGGACTAGGTGGCCTCTAAGGTCCCCTCCAGATCTAAATCTATAATTCTATGAACCGAGCATGAAGAAAGTGACCTAGAAGATAACTGGCCACCTATTGATTGGAAGAGGCTAGCCTGTAATTAAAAATGCAATTAAAAATGACCAAGTGGATAATCCACATGTGGATAATTGAGAGTATGTCTGTAGAAGATCTGGGCGTTTCCTAAAGGTCCTATAACACAAAATGTCATAAAAGACCTGTCCCAATACACCAGGAGCCATTAAAATCAATAGGGTTTTGCAAGCCATGCATATGATAGATAGTATGAAATGTAATTAGTATTGGAAATTGCTATAAACAAGACCAAGCTGCTCTTTGCACTGAAAGGACTTCAATGTTTTACAAGGTGGGGAGGGGGGTTCATTTTTTTTTTTTGGAACAACAAAGCAAATGATGTCTGAAGGGCTAAATAATTGGCTGCACACCTCAAGCAGTACAAAACAAAAGGTACTTTCCCATTCCGGGAAATGCAAAAATACATTTGGAATTTCCAAATGAAAATATACACATCTTTTATAGCACTTTCCACAGATTTGTTAAATGAAATGGGAAGGGGGAGGGATGAAGCCCTTGAGTGAAAAATTTGTATTCCAAGTCTGGCCTGATGTGAATAAAATATCTGAGTCAGACATCCCTCAGACCAAGGGCTTATCATGGAAATACCCCCAAAAGCTTTCAACATCAGAGCAGCGCTAAGGGACATCATGATTTAGGTTAGCTGTACCAGATATAGATATATACAGCAATGCACACAAACATACATGCACAGGGTCAAAAATATGCTTGGCTGGAAAAAAATACATACTTTTTCTTTCTTTTTAACCTTATCTGTGCATTCTTGGGTCACCCAGGCATTGTGCTGACTCTGGGTAAAAACAGCCCTTTGATGGAGGATACATGCTGAAAGAGAGAATTCTGAATTATGTTCTCTAAATTATCCCATGCTTGGAGAGCAAGTATTGATTTTAAAAATGACTGAGCCAGACCTCGGCCTGCAGTCCCCCCTCCCCTCGCTGCTCCCCAATGCACAACAAGCAGCACTCGGGTGTTGCAGCCACCGCCAGCGTGAGGCCCCTTGTGTGGGGCTGGCATTGTTTCAAAAAATCAGAAAGTCATCAATCAGCCAAATCGTAATCGGAATAAGTACATGGTAGCCAAAGACACATTTTATCTGGTTACATGCTCCAATTCAGTTAGCTACTCGATGAATTAGAACACGATGGGGCCGATTAACAAGGGCACCCTGGGAACCATGAACTGTTAAGGTGTTTATTTCGCTGCCTCCAATAAAAGAATGAAGCCAAGTTTATCTGCATAGTTAAGTGTTTAGTCTACTTCAGCAATAAATAATCGAGTGCTTCCCGTGCCTGGGCACTTTTATGGAACCAGGCCGAAAACACAAGATTCAGCCCGTAATCATTTCCCATCCTTTGCAAACAATTTGGAGGGAGCTGGCCATGGTGACTGTGGTGCGTGTGTGTTTCCCTGGAACCATTAGTCATTACTTTTGCCATGAAACAGAGAGGCTAAGATCATTAGTAGTCATTCTCAGAGAACATCATTCGGTTTTGTTTAAGCTGCAGTGATGGTGATTATAGATTCAATGACCTCTTCATGAGACAAGGAAGAACTCAGGTCTTCCTGACTCCCAAATAGAACCCTATGTCTCCTTGTGCTATTTAGCTGACTCAACTCAGGACACTCTGAATTTTTAAAAAGTATATAACAAAAAGTTCTTTAAAGTTTGCAAAGCAATTTACAATGATTATATCATTTGATCCTCACAACAACCCTAGAAGGCGGGCGCTATTATCATCACCATTTTAGAGATGAGGAAAATGAGACAGACAGTAAGTAGTAAAGTAACTTGCCCAGGTTCATCTAGCCAGTGAGTGTCTGAGACTAGATTTGAGCTCTAGTCTTCTTGAGTGAAGGCCCAGTACTCTATTGACCATATCGCCAATTGCCATTCCTTTTAAGAAGAACTGCTATCATGCATTCTTATTTGTTCTTATTCTTGAATAAATTGAGTCCAGGAGAACATGTAAGATGTGAGCTTCCACAGAACAAGGGTTATTCTGGTTTTTGTCTCTAGCTCTTACCACAGTGGTAAAAATCAGTGTGAATTGGGGCAGCTAGGTGGCGCAGTGGATAGAGCACCGGCCCTGGATACAGGAGTACCTGAGTTCAAATCTGTCCTCAGACACTTAACACTTACTAGCTGTGTAACGCTGGGCAAGTCACTTAACCCCAATTGCCTCACTAAAAAAAAAAAAAAGAAAAGAAAAGAAAAGAAAAGAAAAAAAAATCAGTGTGAATTGTTTTGAATGTATCATTCTAAGTCATATCTTTTAAAAAATATATATTTTATTGATACATGTTGTTTTGGTGGCAGCTAGGTGGTGCAGTAGATAAAGCACCAGCCCTGGCTAGATTCAGGAGGACCTGAGTTCAAATGTGGCCTCAGACACTTGAGACTTACTAGCTTTGTGAACCTGAGCAAGTCACTTAACCTTCATTGAACCACAAAAAACAAAAACAAAAAAGATACATGTTGTTTATACATCACCTACATTCCTTCCTGCATCCCTTCCTCTTTCCCTTCCAGAAAATCTATAACAGAATTATTTTTTAAGAGGAAGAGGGTAGGGGAAGGAGGAAGGTTAAGTCAGTAAAAACCAAGCAACTTATCCAGACAAATCTGACATTAATATACAATGTTCTATACTCATGGACCCTATTCTCTACAGAGGTAGAAGAGAGATGTTTTCTCAGATATCTTCCCAATTTTCAGTCAAAATTCAGTCAATACAATCATAGATTTGAGAGAGGCAGCTTGGCATAATAGTGGAGTCAGGAAGGCACAGGTTCAAATCCTACTTTGACTAGAAGCAAGTCACTTAACCTTTCTGTGTCCTTGGTTTCCTCACCTATAAAATGAGTGGGTTGAACTAAATGACTTCTGCAAGCCCCTTGAAGTTCTAAATCTGTGATCCTGTTCTTTAGAGCTAGCTTCAGAGGTCATTTGATTCAATTCTCTCAACTTACAAATGAGAAAACAGGCACAGTAACATAAGTGACTTGCCCAGGATCACACAACTAGTAAGAATCTGAGATTGGATCTGAACCCAGACCTTCTTATTTCAAATTAAACACTTTTCAATGTGCCACATGACTGTTTAAATTAGCATTTAAATTTTCAGGCCCGTTCTTTTTTCTGCTAATTGTTAAAACACTAAAATCATTAAAATAAACATTTAGAAAGGACAGTGGTTCAAAGCAAATATAATTGGAAGCATTTTCCTTATTTAGTGACCAAAATAAAATAAAAATTCCCTACCTCTACAAATAGAAAACGGATCTTATGGAACAATCACAGTGCCTAAGACTTTGTGTTATGACTTTACCAACATTCATTTTCTAATTCCATGAAATAATCCTATGAAAAAGTTTGTTTCATGTTAAAATTGGAATTTTACAGACCATGTATAGCACTACCATCAAAAAAGTAGTTAAATTCTCTATCTCACTGATGCCATTACATTAAAATTGTATGTTTTCTTTAAAAAATCATTTTCTGAATTCCTATTTTAATTTTGAGTCTGAAAGAAATGAACTAGAATTCCTTCTATTGAAGCTCTCCTATTTATTTATTTCCTTGGCCTTTCAAAGGGGAAAAGGTTGAGTGATGGCAATGATTTAATTACTATTTCATCCCAGAAGAGGGTAACTTCTCTGGGTCAAGGTTGAAACCGAGTTACTGTATGAGAAGAAACCTAATCTATCTGTAAATCATTCGACTCTATAGGAACTGTTATGTCAGGCTTAGGTCTACACAGAATCAAAGTGAAGTCCAATGTTGACCCTTCTCTAGTGGATTTGGACAGGGTAGATAGATAGCTGCCAATGAGAATCATTCATTACCCCTTGCTTCAGGTAAAAGCAGACTGGGTAGGAATTGAATTTTCTGGGTAGTTAACTGCAGGCTTGTAGAGCTTAGCTCAGAATATTCTGTCTTCAAATTACTTGAAAATAAAACTGAATTTGGAGCCTGTGGATAGAGAGCTGAACCAAGAGTTAGGAAGACCCGTGTTCAAACCTAATTCAGATACTTACTAGCTGTGTGATCAAAAGCAAGTCACTTAACTCTCTGAACCTGTTTTCTTATTTGCCAAATGCAGTTGATAATGCCTGTAATAACTACCTTACCAGATATATATAAGAGTTCAGAGAGAAAATATAAAATTTTTTCTTGGAGCATTATATAAATACAGTTATCCCTTCTACATCAT
Source organism: Dromiciops gliroides (assembly GCF_019393635.1). Lineage (NCBI taxonomy): Eukaryota > Metazoa > Chordata > Mammalia > Microbiotheria > Microbiotheriidae > Dromiciops > Dromiciops gliroides. The sequence goes on from NC_057862.1 coordinate 165,288,442, forward strand.
GGCTTTCCCCATTGTGGTTTCCGTATATCGCATAAACATAAGCAATTAAATGGGGTGGGGGGGCAGCTAGGTGACACAGTGGATAAAGCACTGTCCCTGAATTCAGAAGGACCTGAGTTCAAATCCAGCTTCATACACTTGACACTTACTAGCTATGTGACCCTGAGCAAGTCACTTAAACCTCATTGCCTCAAAAAAAAAAAAGAAAGAAAGTAAAGAAATTAAATGGGAATTTTGGAGGAGTTTTGCAGAAGCCACAGACAACACATGAAGGCCAGCAGATAACACAGAAAAAGTTTAGAAATTCAAACATGCATAAAATATATGCATAGTGTTGTATAATATCAATCCAAATTTTATAAGGTACTAGAAACACTTCATTAAAAAGTTCAGACTTCTCTGGTACAAATGGAAGGCCAAACATCTTACATGGATTTTCCAGATCCCAACTATGTAAAGGGATGACTATGTATTGTTATTATTTTCACATTTTATTGGGATATGTATTTTCTATGGAAGAAGTCCAAAATGTGTTGTTTCTCCCTCTGATGAAATGAGGGCTTCTCTTTCCTTCACATTCCTTCAGGCTCTTCAGGCTTGGGAACATAGGCTCCCCATATTCCCTGTGTTTATCCTTTTGATGAGTCATTGATAACAAAGCATCCTCAGGTCAATGGGCTTAAGTGAAACAGAAACTACATTATTTTTCCTCTCTGCAACATCTGACTTTGTTGACCATGTTCTCTTAAATAATTTCATCTCTCTGGCTTTTCAAGATACTGTTCTCTCTTTGTTCTTCTCCTACCAATTTGGTGAGTCTCTTTGTCAATCTCCTTTGCTGAATGAGCATTCATACCCCACCCCCTAACTGTGAGTGTTCCCCCACAACTCTGTATTGGGTTCTCTTCTTTTTCCATTTTCTTCTCTACCAAGGGTCAAATATCTCTATGCAGATGACTCCTAGATATAAAGTATCCAGCCTTAGTCTTTCTCCTTGAGTTTAATTCTCACATCCTTCTCGTAACCCAATTTTCATAACCTCAAAATTATCCTCAGCTCTTCACTCTCCTTCACTCTACTTACCCAATCAGTTATTATCCTTCATGGTCCTATTATCCTTTATGAATTCTCCATAACATCTTCCCTATTCATTTCCTCACCCACTATATATAATATATGGCTAACACCTTAATCTAGTCCTTTATAAACTTCTTAAATGGGATATCACAACAACCTCATAATTGATTCCTTGCCTCAAGTCTTTCTTTCCTCCAATCCTTCACATGGGCTACCAAAGGAGTATCACTAAAGCACTATTCTGATCATGTCACTTCCCCTACTCATAAAGCTCAATGGCTCCTTATTGCTTCCAGAATAAAATACAAATTCCCATTTGGCATTTAAAAGACCATCACAAGGTGACTACCATCTACCTTTCTAGATGGATTATAAATTATTCCCTTTCATTCAGGGTAGCCAAAGCTGAAGCTGCTCATACATGACAATCATTTCCTGTTTGCACAGGCAGACATGTCTAGAATGGGATCAATCCTCACTTCTACTTTTTTAGAATCACCTAGCTACTGGTAAAGCTCCATTCAAGTGCTACCTCTGATATGGGAACAAGTAGATGGCTCAATAGCCTGGGGGCAAACCACTCCAGTATGTTTGCCAAGAAAACCCTGAATGGGGCAGGGGGGGGGGCAGGGGCAGTTAGAATGGACAAAGCACTGGCCCTGAGTCAGGAGGACCTGAGTTCAAATCCAGACTCAGAGACTTGACACTTACTAGCGTGTGGTGACCCTGGGCAAGCCACTTAACCCTCATTTGCCCCCCCCCCAAAAAAAGAAAAAGAAAAACCCTTGAATGGGGTCATGAAGAGTTGGACATGACTGAAAACAACTGAACAGCAACAATAACACCTTCTACAGGAGACCTTTCTTGATCCTTCCAGCTATTCCTCCCCACCAAAAAATGCTTTGCAATAAATTTGTTTATATTTGACATTTATATAGAGCTATACATGCTGCTTCCCCCAATATAATGTAAATTTCTTGAGCTGAGACCATGTTATATTTTGTCTTTGTCTCCTCCAACAACTAGCACAATGCCTGGCCCAGAGAAGATGTTTGAAAATACTTGCTTATCATTTGATTAATACAGGCCTGGGACTTTATATGGTACAGATTATTTTCAAGTAGGAAAAACATGGTTTAAGGCCATGTTTTTCAAATTTCCAAAGTATCTGACTTGCATACCCCTTGCTTCTAGAGAGTATTGTTCGGCCACCCAAACCTAGTACAGTTCTGTTCCAGGCGCTTTTCTCCCTGGTTTTCAAAATCTGAATTCTCATCCTAGTTTCATACCGCTTCTGTCTGCTATATCCCATCTAAGTTCTTCAGCTGAAGCCCCTGGCAACCTGAAAGGCATTAAGGAGATTTCCTTATGTGGTACAAGGAAAGGGACCCCTACATTTCACTATCTGGGAAGGAACAACAGGAACAAACACTGCTCTTACATGTAGTTAATATGGGACAAAATGCAAGTGCATTTAAATGGTGCCTAAACATAAGGATCAAGTTCAAGCAAATTTCTAAGTAATCTACACTATGGGGAAATAAATTTGGATTTTATAAAAACTAGAACTTCCAAGCAATTAGAACCCTCTGCTACCTTGTGACTTCCCATCACTGGAAATATTTAAGCAGAGGTTGAGTCATGTGTGTAGGATGTTAGAGAGAGAAATTCATATAGAGGAGATACATACATTATAATTCAAAGAAGTCTCATTGGTTTCCCAGTTCCTATCACCCATCCATCCCATAACATGTATACATACATTTTGCATTCCTCTTTTCCATGACTCTATAACACTTTAGTCATTATTCAATTCAATTTAACAAGCATTTATTAGATACTTTCCTGTTTGACATGAAGAATCCATTATGTCACTGGGATAGAATAACAAAAACAAAACAGTTTCCTCCCCTCAAGAAAGCTGCATTCTATTGGAAGTCACTGAATTCTGCTCCTGTTCTGGCTAAACTATCAAGTTAACCAGGTTCTCTAATATACTGGGTACTAGTTTTAGCCTTATTTCTTACCCAGGTAACTCATTTCTTTGTTTCTCTGAGCTCAGACTTCTACCTAGGGACCTGGGTCCTACTTCTGATACATTCTTAACCTAGATCATGGAGTTTATTCATCTCTTCAGACCTGTTTACTTAGCTATCACCAGTGCACGTGGTATAAGTATTTCACTACAACAGAAAGTAACTTGTTCCATTTCAGCTAGTTTGTAGAGAAGTAATATTTGATAATGGGAAAGAGAACCAACTTGGAGTAAGAAGACCTGGGTTCAGGACCCACCTCTGACAGATGTTAACTCTGACAGATTTATTAAACCCTTCAATGGCCCAGGCAACTCTCTAAGACTGTAAATTACACAGCAGTTAAATGTCCACAATAGCAGGGGTATTTTCTTGTCTGCATGTCCTATGAATAAGTGAACTCAAAAGATTTGGTTAATCAATCAATAATTCATTAAATACCTACTATGTTCCAAAAATAAGCACTAAGCATGTGAGTACAAAGAATGAAAACAAAAATCTCTTCATAAGAAGTTTACATTCTAATGGAGATAAAAGCATATATAAATATCTAAAGCATAAATTAAATAAATCCATACATACAAAGTAATTGAATACAAGGTAGTTTTGGAGAGAAGACTGTAGCAGTTAGGAAAGGATGCATACAGAAGATAATGCTTGAGTTGTGCCTTAGAGTAGTGATGACCTTAGGAAAAAGAAGCTATCTTTGGCTACATCAAGGGTAGACTGTTGAAAAAGATTAATATTTTGTGCAAAGTAGCATAGTCATATCATAAACTTTTAGACTTGGAAGTGACCACAGAACTCTTGTAGTCCAACTCCCTCATTTTACAGATGAGGAAACTGACACCCAAAGAAACAAAGTAGTTTGTCTAAGGTCAGATGGTTAGTGTCAGTGCTAGGACTAGATGTCTCCTAAACCAGGGTCCAGTGTGCCTAACAGGATGGCCTCAATTCTCTCCAGATAGTTACAGGTCACCTGTCCTGTGAAATGGAATGGTTTCCTAAGGGGCTCTTCCTCACAGCTTTTACCATTTGGTGTAGGTGGAAAATGTCATCCCCAGGAGTGCCACTTTGGCAGATGAATGAAGGCCCTACTGCTGTGGCAACAGGTCAGGCATTCAGAATATCTGACCTCTCCCCCTGGGTACCTCAGTGTCTCTTATTGGAAAAGAGACACAGCTGGCTTTCACTTTGTCTCATTTCAAGTTCCATGTTAAGGGTTAGTAAACTGCATTCTGGTAGTTGTGAATTATCCTGTGAAGTTCGGGCTGTATAAGAAGCCAAAACAAATAAGTCATATCTAAAAGGTGGCTTACCACCTTTCGCTAGATGTGTAGTTAGTTTTTTAAAATCAGCTTCTTCCATTTGGTTGTAATCAAAAGATACAAAGAGATCAGCAAAGATTTTCTAGCTACCGTGGCTGGCACATAATTATCACTTAAAAGTTGCTTTTCCCATTCATTCATTTCATTCAAATAAATAATTTTCTGACTTAAACAACAGTTGTTATCCTTTTGTTGTTAAACTTTAATGGCAGCAAAATGACCAGAAGAAATGATAGATGCAATTTCTACATTCTCTTGAAACTTAAGAAAGAAGATTTATTAAGTGCCCACTGTGTGTCAGGAGCTGTGTTCAAGGCTAGGTATACAAAAACAACAGTGAAACCATCCCGGGTGTATATAAGCGTCCACTATAAAAGTAAATTTTCCTAATACAAAGGGAGCTTCTCATATTCTGGAATGTTTTCATTGTTGTTTTCTGTCTGTCTGTCTGTCTGTCTATCTATCTATCTATCTAGCATCTACTATCTACTATCTAGCATCTATCTATCCACATTGTATGTATGTATATACACATACTTACATGCATACATGCAAACATACATAGTAGATTTAAGGGGAAACATTAGCATCTGGAGAATAAAGTGCTTATGTTAGAGGCAATTCTATGGGCAGGGAAGGAAACTAGGAATTCTAAGAGGCAGTGAGAAGGGAGTACATTCAAGGTATGAGGGAAAGTAGGTGTAAAAGCATGAAGAGTGATGGAATAACATAGGTGAATGAGAAGGCCACTTTGTGCAGTAGAGTGCAGTAGAGTGTGTGAAGGGAACTAAAGCTTTATAAGCTTAGAAAGGTAGGTCAGATCAAGATGATGAAGTGCTTCAAATGTCAAATAGAAAGGTTTATATTTGATCCTGGAGGTAATAAAGAATGACTAGAGCTTATGAATAAGTGAGTGACATGATCAGACCTGTGCCTTAGGAGTATCACTTTAGTAGCTTCATAGAGGATCTATGGGAGAAGGGAGTGACAACACAGGGAGATCAATTCAACTATGGCAATAATCTAAACAAAAATGGATAAGTGTATGGGCTGGGATGAAAGTTGTACAAAAACAAAAATAAAGAGAATTGTGGGAAGATGATGGATTAAGGCAGGAATTTACCTGGCTCACCCAAATTCTCCTCTAAATAACTTAAAATAATGTCTCAAATGGGGCCGCTAGGTGGCGCAGTGGGTAAAGCACCAGCCCTGGATTCAGGATGACCTGAGTTCAAATTTGACCTCATCAAATCTGACTTCAGACACTTGACACTTACTAGCTGTGTGACCCTGGGCAAGTCACTTAACCCTCATTGCCCTGCAAAATAATAATAATAATTATCATTAATAATAATAATATCTCAAAGTAAATTGTAGAGCAACAGAAAAATTGAAAGTCGTGGTAAAGCTGTTGTCTAGCCTAAGACAATTTGGAAGGATGTTAGAAAAGGCTGACTTCCCAGGGTGAGGGTCAGGCCAGGGAAGAAATTGCTCAGTAAACATATAGCAAGTCCTGAGGCAGCCATGTAGATGGTGTCAGGGTTGTGTAGCTGATCAGGAAAAGATTGGGATAAGGGACCCAGGGCCCAGTGTGTTGACCAGATGAAGTCCCAGGCTGTGGCTATGGGGAAAGGAGGTGGGAGTACATGCTGGTGAGTCCAGTTGCAGAGGACAGAGCCCTGCTGGTTATGATCACTTGTAAGAGAGTGGAGTCCCTGATTTCAGTTCCAGTACAGAGGGGCAAGCTGACACTTACAGGCACAGGGAACAAAAAACAGAACTGAGGGCCATGGTTGCAGCCCAGGAGTGGAGAGGAGTGCCTGAGGGCATCCATAGACTAGACCTGGTTTTAGATTATAGAACATTGGAAGAACCAAAAATTTAAAGACCCCCCCCCAGATAGGGCTAATGATGAATTAAAAGACTTTCAGGTACTTTTGAGGAAAAGACCATAACTGAATAGAAAATTTGACCTACAAAAATCAGAAGAAACATAAGAAGGTAAAAGTATAAGGTATTTAATAAGGTTAAACTGTTTACTTTTTATATGGGAAATTATTATTTGTAACTCTTAAGGATATTATCTTTACCAGGGCAGTTTGAAAGAGTGTACATAGATAAAAGGCTTGGGGTTAAATTGTGATGGGATGATCCTAAAAAATAAAATTGGATAGGGAGAGGTAAAATGGAGCAATTATCTCATACAAAAGAGGCATGAATGGAAGAACTGTTAGAGTTGAGGGAAAACTTTGAATTTGAATGAGATGAATTCACCCATAAAACAAAAATGGATAGAAGAATGGATCAAAAACCAGAACCTGACAATATGTTCTTTACAATGAATGTATTTAAAAAATGAGAGACATACATAGAATAAAAATAAAGGGCTGGAATAGAATTTATTGTACTTCAGCCAATGTAAAAATAAAGCAGGAGTAGCAATCGTTATCTCATAAGATAAGGAGTGAAACAATATCACCAATACTATTCAATATTGTACTAGAAATGCTAGCAATAGCAATAAAAGAAGTTGGAGGGATCAGAATGGGCAATGAAGTAATAAAACTATTTCTTTTACAGATGATATGATGGTATACTTGGAAAATCCTAGAGATTCAACTAAAAAATTAATTAAAGCAATTAATAATCTTAGCAAGGTAGCAGGAGGTAAAATAAACCCACATAAATCATCAGCATTCCTATATCACCAATAAAGCCCTGACATAAGAGACAGTAAAAATTTTTAATTTAAAATAACTGGGGCAGCTGGGTGGCACAGTGGATAAAGCACTGGCCCTGGATTCAGGGGAACCTGAGTTCAAATCCGGCCTCAGACATTTAATGCTTACTAGCTGTATGACTCCGGGCAAGTCACTTAACCCTTATTGACCTGCCCCCCCAATAAATTAAATAAATAAAATACCCATGGAAAATATTAAATATCTGGGAGTATACTTGCTAAGGCAAACCCAGGAACTAAAAGAACATAATTATAAATCACGTTTTTATTTAAATGAGGTTAGATTTAAATATTTGATGAAATATTAATTGTTCATGGATGGGCCATGCCAATATAATAAAAATTACGATTCTACATAAATTAATTAGTGCCATCCCAATCAAATTATGCCCAAAAAAGTATTGGGCTAGAAAAAATAATAACAAGATTAATTTGGAAGAACAAAAGGTCATGAATATCAAAGGAATTAATGAAAAATGTAAAGGAAGGAGATCTAACAGTAGCAGATTTTATTTTTTTAAATTATGAAAGTATTTTACACGTAGAGATAGTTTTCAACATTTGTTTTTATAAGATTTCTAGTTTCAAAATTTTTTCCCTCCTTCCCCTCCCTCACCTCCTCCCCAAGACAGCAGGTATTCTGATATAGGTTATATATGTACAATAACATTAAACATATTTCTGCATTAGTCATGTTATAAGAGAAGAATCAGAGCAAAAAGGAAAAAACTCAAAAAAGAAAAACAACACCAAAAACAAAAGAAATAGTATGGTTCAATCTGCATCCCTATTCCACAGTTCTTTTTTTCTGGCTTTGGAGAGCCTTTTCCATCATGAGTCTTTTGGAATTATCTTGTACCGTTGTATTGCTGAGAAGAATCAAGTCTATCACAGTTGATCAACACATAATGTTGATGATACTGTGTACAATGGTCTCCTGGTTCAGTAGCAGATTTTAAACTGTATTATAAGGCAGTAATTATGAAAATTATCTGGTACTGACTAAGAAATAGAAAGGGAGATCAGTGGAATAGAATAGATATGCAATACAGAGTTGTAAATTATTATAGTAAACTTGTGTTTGATAAATATCAAGGTTTAAGCTTTCAAAATAAGAATTCACATATTTGGTTAAAAAAAATGTGTTGGGAAAACTGGAAAGCAGCCTGGCAGAAAATAGGTATAGTTTCTTACACTTTTTGCCAAGGTAAGGTCAAAATAGATACATGACCTAGACATAAAGAGAGATAGGATGTTAATTAAAAGAACACGGAACATATTACCTGTCAGATTTATGGATAAGAGAACAATTTATAAATAAACGAGAGATAGAGAGCATTTTGAGATGTAAAATGGATAATTCTGATTTGTTGTTGTTCAGTCATTTCAGTCACGTCCAACTCTTCATGACCCCATTTTGGGGTTTTCTTGTCATTTCCTTCTCCAATTCATTTTACAGATAAGGAAACTGCAGCAAATCAGGTTAAGTGACTTGCCCATGGTCACACAGTTAGTAAGGGTTTGAAGTTGGATATGAACTTATGAAGATTAGTCTTCCTGATTTCAAGACTAGTGCTCTATCCACTGTGCCACCCAGCAGCTCCTAATAACAATACTGTTGTTCAGTTATAGCTGACTTTTTGTGACCTCATTTCTAGTTTTCCTGGCAAAGATACTGGAGTGGTTTGCCATTTCCTTCTCCAGCTCATTTTATAGATGAGGAAACTGAGGCAGAGTTAAATGACTTGCTGAAGGTCACACAGCTAGTAAGTGTTAAGTGTCTGAGCCTGGATTTGAACTCAGGTCCTCCTGAATCCAAGGCTGGTGCTCCATCCACTACACCTAACTGCCCCCTCTCCTTTACTTTTAATTAAATTAAAAATATTTTGTACAAATAAAACCAATGTAGCCAGCAATGTAGAAGAAAGCAGAAAATTGGAGGAGGGCATTATACTGTATCCCAAACAAATTTTTCAAAAAGGAAAAGGACCTATCTGTATAAAAATATTTTATAGCTGCTCTTTTTTTTTGGTGGCAAAGAATTGGAAATTGAGGGGATGCCTATCAATTGGGGAACAATTGAACAAGTTATGGTATATGATTGCAATGGAATTACTATTGTGCTATAAAGAAATGAGGAGGATGCTTAAAACCTGGAAAGACTTAAATGAACTGATCCAAAGTGAAATGAGCAGAACTAGAACATTGTACACAGTAACAGGGGTATTATATGATGAGTGACTGTGAAAGACTTAGCTATTCTCAGCAATACAATGATCTAAAACTATTCAGTGGGACTTATGATGAAAAATACTATCCACCTCCAGAAAAAGAACTGATGGATTCTGAATGTAGATTAAAGCAAACTTTTTTTCTTTATTTCTTATTCTTGGGGTTTTTGTCTGTATTTTCTTTTGCAACATGACTAATATAGAAAGGTTTTGCATGACTGCACAAATATAATCCATAACAAACTGCTTGCCTTCTCAAGGTAGAGAGGGAAAGGAGAGAATTTATAACTTAAAATGTATTTAAATGAATGTTAAAAATTTTTATTTGCCATAGTACCATTTGTGTAGGAAGCACTTAAGAGATGCTTATTGAGTGGATCGCTGTCTTCTAATCCCTCTACCACCCAGGCTGCTTTCTTCTTGATATCTTCTGTCTTATCTATGTATTTCCTCAGATATGCTTTCAATCTTGAAAACTTAACATAACTCAGAAATGCCTTGTCTAAATTCAAATGATCCTGTGAGTAGAGGAAAGAGACGATCTTGTGTGTTATTACCAAACACCTTCAGGTATGATGGCCATTGGCATATAGCAAAGGAACATCCTGTAAAAGGAGTTATGGATGCCAAGTGGCAGAGAGAGAAGAGCTTTCAAAGAACAAGGGAAAGGGAGACAAAAATGAGAAACAAAAAATAATTGTCCTCTTTCGCTTTATACCCAGAAGACAGATGCTCTTGGAGAAAGAAAAAGAGAATAGAACTAGTCTTCCACATTCTCTGTGTGCATTGCATATGTACCTTTTTATTAACATACTATTTCTTCCATTAGAATGAAAGATCCGTGAGGGCTGGGACTGTTTTCTTTTCCCCAAGCACTTAGCGCAGTGCATGTAGTAGGCTTTTAAAAATCCTTGTCAAGGGCAGCTAGGTGGCACAGTAGTTAAAGCACAGGCCCTGGATTCAGGAGGACCTGAGTTCAAATGTGGCCTTAGACACTTGACACTTACTAGCTGTGTGACCCTGGGCAATTCACTTAACCCTCATTGCCCCGCCAAAAAAAATCCTATAGATTGATTGATTGATTGATTACAGTGTTTTTAGTTCAACGTGTGGTTGTCAGTTGATGATTTCAGATCAATTCTGATCATTTAGTGCAAGAGAGAAGAGCTACTCTCCACATAGATTGGCTGTCCACACATACCAGATCCATTGGAAATTTGCCAGCATTCTAATTTATGCTGTGTAGACCTGGCCTCTTATTACTATAAAACTGGGAATATAACATGGAAGCCAAATCTTTCTTCTGACCATTTAGCTGCTGTTAATATTTAACTTTACAACAATGACAAGCATTTTTCAACTCATTTAGAAAATGATTTAATTACCCAGACATCCTATTCTATATCTTAATTTTCCTCTTGAATGATGGTAAATAGAAGAAACTGATTTTTAAAGTGATTATATGCCTGAAAACATATTGTTCTACTTTAGAGCTACATGGAGATAAAAAATCAATAACAAGAGGGTCATTTGCAGCATTCAAATCACATAATTTCCAGAGGAACAATACTCTTATTGTATCATATATTCATATGGAAATTTAAAGGCTCATTGTCAGGGGGAAATGGGATGGAACTGTAGAAATAGCACTGGCTCTTGAATCAGACCATCTGGGTTTAAATACCAACTCTCTGTGATTCACTTAACATCCCTGAGCCTGGCCTCAGTTTTGACTTTTGTAAGATAAGGTGATTGGACTATACACCCCTTCTAGCTCTAGATCCTAGAAGCCTATCTCTAGTTGCTGGTCAATAAGCTGTAGAAGATGTCATCATATTAGGGCATTAGTAGTAGGTTTGACCAAGAGGGGTCTAGATAAGCAAAGAATAGAATTCAAGGAGGTCAGCTAAAGAAGGAATGAGGCAGCTAGGTGGCACAGTGGATAGAGCACCGGCCCTGGATTCAGGAGTACCTGAGTTCAAATCCAGCCTCAGACACTTAACACTTACTAGCTGTGTGACCCTGGGCAAGTCACTTAACCCTAATTGCCTCACTAAAAAAAAAACAACAAAACAAAACAAGAAAGAATGAACAGGTAGGTCCACGTTGTTCAAGCATAGAGGCAGACAGGATCCAGAGCATAAAAAATCAGCTAAGACAGAGAACAATGATTCAAGACCGGTGAATCATAAGTTCATAAATACAGAATTGCAAGGGACCTCAGAGTTAATCTATTCCAATTTTCTTCTCTATCAGTGAGGAAAATAAGGCCTGGTGTGTTTATGTAACTTGTCCAAAGTCACATGAGTAGTAGGTAGCAAAGCTGATTCAAATTCAAATCCCTTGACTCCAAGTACAATACTATTTGATCATTGGTGTATTTATGTAAGATTTCATTAGGTAGAGGGGAGTACAGAAAACATTCTTAGACAGATTTGGTGATGGAGCTGGGTGATGGGGCCGTGTGCAGCAGGATGAAAAAAGTCATCTGCAGAGCTGAATGAAGCTATCACCACTGTATTCCACAATGGGTGAACAATTATAGTCTCCATTTAAGAAACCGAGATTATCAAGAGATTGAGCAACTCAGTCTCTTGATAATTGATTAAGTAATGTTTTGCCAAAATGGGAACCAAAATGTTAGCATAGTACAGTGGGAAAATCACTGGTTCTAGAGACTACGTAAGAGTTCAAATTGTACCTCTGACACTGACCACTTGGATGATCTTGAGCAAGTCACTTAACCTCCCTCAGTTTCAGTTTCCTTATTTGTAAAATCAGAGAGTTGTACTAGATACTCCCTCAGGTCACTTCCATGCAAATGATCTATGGGTAATCAATATGGGTACTCTCTTCACTGATGCACATTGCAACCTTCCTATACCTTAACAGATAATTTCATACGTTGTCACATACATACACATACGCACACACTCACATGGAGAAATCACTTCATCTTCAACCATGAGATCATGAGTCTTTCTACTCTAGCTAGGCTGGTCCTTAGATACTATATATAGTTTGTCATTGAGTCTGTAGCTGAGGTATCTCCAGGTCAGTAGGGTCTATCAGAGTATAGGCTCTACTGACCCAGTCTTTGAGAACCCAGGCTCATGTTGCTGGAAGTTTAAAAAATTATCTTATTTGTCACATTGTGGAGGTAAACTAATGAATTGGGCCATTTAGCAGACATGGCTAGAAACTCTAACAGGTAACAGGGCTTTAAAGGAATGGGAAAATTTGGAACATGAAATTCTGAAAGAATCCCAATGAAGAAGAAAAGGGGGGAAAGCAGCTAAAGAAATCAGTTCTCTTATAAAGTCTTCAATATGGACTATTGCAAAAAACATAGGGTTAAGGCACAGTGTTCTAAAGCTATAAAGGTCATTCTGGTCATGCTCCCTCACCTGCCAGATGAGGGAACTTAGGCCCAGAAAAATGAAGAAGCTGGCACTAAGTCATTAAAGAAGGTGATGCTGGAAGTGGACATAGCACCCAAGTGTATGGATTCCCAGTCCTCTGAGGAGTCTGTACTGACAGACTCCTCAATTGACTAAGGCTCATGAAGATGTTAAAGGCAACACAAAGCATTCTTGTAGGTATTCTGGGAATAAGAAACAGATAACAAAGCAGGAATATCATAGCCAGTTGAAGATGGTGGGATGATATCAGCAGAACTCAGCACTTGACAAGGTTCTGAGAACCAATCTAATTAAGTACAGAAAGGTTTATCACCACTTGGCTGGCCAATAGTTGAAGAATTCTCTGACCATGTCGACCCATGAAACAAAGAAAACTAAAAACTGATCCTTAGTCCTGAGCAAACCCTTTCTATTTGGACATTGATGGTAATGGGGAGAGTGTTAGAGTGTACCATGTATCATGTAATTAGGAGGCCACCTATGACCCTGAATTTGAAATCTTTATCCATTAGCCAGAAAACTGACTTATCATTGGAAAAACTAAACCACATCAACAATGATAGTCTCTTGATAAAGGAAAGCAGAAGATAAAAGGAAGTTATAGCTAAATATAGGGATAGCTCCCCTTTCTTTGGAGAGGAAAACAAAGAAGTTGATAGATTTGGTTTCTTTGTGTTCTCAAAGGTTAAAAGGCATGTTATTTAATAAGACACTAGATCATCTCTTCTTACAGTATTCAGGATAAACATAAGCACAAAGTTTATCATAAAGATAAATGTAGCGGGGCAGCTAGGTGGCACAGTGGATAGAGCACTGGAGTCAGGAGGACCTGAGTTCAAATCCAGCTTCAGACACTTGACACTTACTAGCTGTGTGACCCTGGGCAAGTCACTTAACCCCAATTGCCTCCCCCAAAAAAAGAGATAACTGTAGCAATGCACAAACAATTGTATATGATAAACACACAAATTTATATGAAGAGCTTTCAAAGACACTCTAAACCAAGTCATCAAATACTTGATACTTGATAGCAGGTGACTTCAATGTGAAAGTAGGTAATTGGAATGATGGGAGAGAGTAGGTTTAAGTAGGTTTGACAAATGAAAGTGACCAAGGCATTTAGACTGCTCAGAACCTTTATGCTTAAATAGCATGATTTAAGAGACAATATGCTAGATACGAACAATCAATGACTGCTAACTAATATGGGAGTCTTACTAGAATCCACTATCTATATACAGTCAGTCAATTGGCTAGAAAGAGCAAAGTTCAATATCAACATCAAATTAGAAGAACGAAAAAGGGGGAAAATAATTGTAGCAGCTCCAAGATGACCCATTCAAACAGGCCATTGTTGGCCCCCAGACGGAAAAAGATAAAGATATTAACTTCAATTACCACCATTCCCTGCAAAGGTTTAACCAACATAAAACAGTGGCCATAACAAGAACAAAAGTGCCAAGAAACCACATTACCTAGAAAATTCTTGTTCTCTTTTCCAAGTTGAATGACAAGGATGTCAAGAGCAACATCAGTTTAGAATATAAACTGACAGCAATAGGAAAACCACCTGATTTGAAAACCTAAGTTCCCAATGTGCTATAACAGGAAAATTCAATTGTCTCACAAAGATAAAGTTTGTTAACTCTGTGTGTGTGTGTGTGTGTGTGTGTATGTGTGTGTGTCTTAGAAAAACCAAGAGCATACTAAGAAAATCTCTTCTAGAGGTAACAACCTTGAAAGTACTAAACAATCATTTTATATGATATCTCCAGGAGAATGGAAAAGAATAGAAAGAATCACAAATGATATTATGACCCCAAAAAGGTGATTGGAGAATATCAATAATGATATATTCATGTGACTATTTTCTTATCGCCATAAAATTGGGATAAGAATGACCTATGTGGGAATTTATTGTGATTTGGGGACCCTGCCTTTGGGCTGAGATTAAAAAGCCTTAGGTCCTCAGGGTTTTTCTCTGTGTAAGCAGAGCTGCCCCTCCCCCTCTGCTTCAGAGGCTGAGCTGAGAAGCCTCATGAGCCTTGGGGGATGCTGGCTGGGCCAGGGCCCTGGCATAACCAGTGCGAAGGTCCCAGGCGTGCAGCAGGGGGCACAGCCCCTCAAGCCCTGGGTGTGGTGCGCACGGCTCACTCAAGCCCCCAGCCATGGCGTTAGGGCAGCCAGCGAATTAGCTTGGCATGTGCAGGGGTGCAGGGAGCCCAAGGTTTGAGGGGAGAGAAGGTTAATAAATAGAGATGCTAGAGACACTGAGAGGTTGGTGAGAGAAAAAGGACTGGGGGGGTCATCACAACAGTACAGAAAGGGAGTTTGCTAAGGAGAAGGTGGCTACAGTAAAGAAAGGGGTTTCGCAATGGTATGGAGTTGGGGGCTTTTCAGGGGTCACTACGGTGCAGAGAGGGAAGTTAGATGGAAAGGGGGAATGCTAGAAGAAGGTCGGTTGGTACAGAGAGTCAGGAGGACACTAAGAAGGTTCCAGGCGCAGCAAACAGGAAGTGCAAGGGCAGAGGCAGGAGAGATAGTTAAAAGATAAAGTGGAGAGTTTGTTGGCAGAAAAGCTGACGGGTTGTATTTTACTTTTGTTATTCTTGTTTTTACATTTAACTCTAAATTTATTCACCTAAATAAACCCCATATTTACTTTAATTAAAAGAGGCAATTTAATCCTTTTTTCCTTATCAGTCTGAGAGTCAGTGGGGGAAGAAATGGCCCTAACAGACTGGCCAAGAAATTAATAGCAGTCAGATAGCCAGCCAGTCAAAAGCCCACAGATTAGGCCCACCCGCAAGTTAAAATATTTTTACACCTATATGGGTAAAGGTGTACTCAGTGATCACTATTGAATCAGAGTCATACTCAGTGGAAACATAAGAAGGGATGGATAAAGCACCAGCCCCAGATTCAGGACCTCCTGAGTTCAAATCCGGCCTCAAACATTTGACAGACACTTACTAGCTGTGTGACCTTGGGCAAGTCACTTAACCCTCATTGCCCCACAAAAATTTTAAAAAAGAAAAGAAAATATAAGAAGGGAATAGGTGGCATTTAATAAATAAGTTTCTACAGCAAAACACATCTTTATAGTCACATACATAATTGATTAAAAAGTATATAGGGGCAGCTAGGTGGCGCAATGGATAAAGCACCGGCCCTGGATTCAGGAGTACCTGAGTTCAAATCCGGCCTAGGACACTTGACATTTACTAGCTGTGTGACCCTGGGCAAGTCACTTAACCCCCATTGCCCCGCAAAAAAAAAAAGTATATAGAATACAAGATATTAGTGCATTTATTGTTTGTGCATTGCAATAACAGATAGTATTTAACTGTGTGCCAAAAATGTAGCCCTTAATAGTTCTCCAACAAAGAGATTCAGTCTCCTTATACCATACTCTCCCCTCCATGTGTATGATCTAGTAACACTGGCTTTCTTGCTGTTCCTCACACAAGACACTCTGTCATCCCATTCTCTGCATTCCCAGTGGCTGTCCCCCATCCCTGGAACTCTCTCCCATCTCAGCTCTACCTCCTGACTTCTCTGGTTTCTTCTAAGTCTCAGCTTAAATCACACAATCTAAGAGAAGCCTTTCCCAGTATCCATTACTAATGTCTTCCCTCTAAGATTTCTTTAAAGTTATCCTGTACATATATCTTGTTTTTACAAAGTTCTTTGCATGTTTTCTCTCCCATTATATTGTGAGTTCCTTAAGGGCAGGGACTTGTTTTGCCTTTTTTTATTGTCAATTCTTAGCACAGTGCCTGACACATAGTAAGTGCTTAATAAGTGCTTGTTCATTTGACTTATGGAGATATTGAGATCCTATTGGATTCCTTGATAAATGTAAGCACAGAAATAATTCTGCTTAATGCTGATAAACATTAAGTAAAGTATGAAATGGGTAAGCTCAACAAAAGAGGTTAGCCACTATCTTAGAGAAAGACCTTCATAAGTTCCAAAATGAAGAAGGATTCTCTGTAGACAGTGACCTTTTCCATATGATCCTATTTGTGGATTATATGGTGCTAATTGCATAGAGTCTACAACATTACAAGGTTTCTTAGTGAGATCCATGATTATCTAAAACATATCAGCCTAAAAATTCTAAATGAATAAATCATGCAGATGGATGGTCAATTCATTGAATAAGTGCCTCATACCTGGGAAAGGTGCTACTAATGAGCAGTGGGGGTGGGGAGTGGGGGAACCCAATAGGAGAAAGTGCAAAGAATTGTATTTGAGAAACTGCATAGTATTTTCAGTCACTGCAAGCTGATTTCTGGTATGAAACCTCATCTTTTTAAAAATACCATTCAACCAATATTTAATGATTAAATTGAATTGACCTCAATTATTCTCTCAATGATGCTATATGGTTGTGAATCTTAGAATATTCCCCTCTCTAAAGAATAGAAGTTATGAGTGACCTGAAAGTCAATAGCAAAATGCAGGGTGGGTACAATGAGACTACAGCATATTTCTAATGAGCAACAGAGTATAAGAAATAGCATGAATAAAGTCATCAAGGAAATTTTTGCTTGATTTGCAAATGAGATGATCTGATTATATAACAAGAGTAAATGCTGAGGGGGAAGCTAGGTGGCACAATGGATAAAGCACCAGCCCTGGAGTCAGGAGGACCTGAGTTCAAATCTGGCCTCAGACACTTGACACTTACTAGCTGTGTGACCCTGGGCAAGTCACTTAACCCTTGTTGCCCTTCCCCCAAAAGAGTAAATACTGTACTGGTACTGACAAAATGTCAAAAGACCTAGAGGAAGGCCTCTGGAGTTTAGGTGTATCCTCCATAGAGAATCTTTAGGAGAAAGATGAACTAGAATCAGTTCAGCTGAGGAGGCTTGGATGGGTTCTAATCTCCAACAATGGGAAGAATCAGTATCACAGGTCCTAAGAAATATTGAAGTATTTAAGAAGGACATTGAGAAATGAGGGTTGCATATGGAGAAGGAGGATGAGAAAGGGCAGGGGCTAGAAATCATGCCATATGAAGAATGATTAAAGAGACTGAGATTGTTACCCTAGAAAAAAGAAGACTAAGGAGAAACATACCTGATAACTTTCTCGAAATATTTGAAGGGCTATTATATAGAAAAGGAAGCATATTTTTTTCATTTTTTTCTCAAGAGCATAGGCATAGGACATAGGTGGAAATTACAAGAATTTTTATTAGAACACTTCTCTATCAATTAGAGTTGAATGAAATGAGAAGCCACATATGGTGGTGAATTCTCCATTACTGAAGATATTAAAGCAGGGTTAGATTAAATTCCAAAATAGCATTTATTTGTATATCACTTTAAAATTTACAAGGTACTTTACAAACACACACACACACACACACACACACACACACACACACACCCATGAGGTAATTACACAAGAATGACTATCTCCATTTTGCAAAGGAATTTGAAGTAGAGAGAGGGCTAAGTGATGTCCCCTTTGCCATACATGTTAATAGCTATGGGTTGTAGATTTTGAATCCAGGTCTCTCTAACTCCAAGTTCAGGGCCCCTTCCACTATATCATACTACATCTCAGGAAGGATGACTGTCAGAAATGTACAGAAAAGTAGTATTTCATTTGTAAGAGGTTGTACAAAATGACCTAACAGAGAACCTTCCCACTCATAAGGTTCTTTAAATAATTACATGAATAAGTTAATATACTAAACCAATATGGCCCATCGTATCCGAGTAAGGTAAAATCAAATTTATTTGAGCTATGATACATGCTGTGCTGAATAGAAAGAATAATAGAAATGAACTTTTACAACACCTTTTGATTGAAAGCCTATTAGAAGGTGAGCCATGCTATAGCAGAAAGAGCAGGGGCCAATGGGGCCATCAAGCTTGCTGGATCAGGAAAGGCTTCATGGAGTTGGTATCACTGAAACAGTTTTGAAGGAAACAAGGGGTGCTAAGAGTTGGTGATGAGATGGAAGTTGATTCTAAAAAGCATGGGCCAAATGGAGTCAAGAAGTCTGAGCTATAGTGATGGCTCTACAATATAACCTTAAATAGGCATTGATTGTCGTGCTAAACTTCAATTTGCTCATCTCTGAACTGGAAATAATGACATCTCCCCTTCTCTGCTCAAAGGGCTATGGTAAGGATCAAAATGACTAAATGATAATAATAATTGATATTTACATTGCATTATAAAGTTTGCAAAGTGTTTCAAATACATTATCTCATTTGAGCCTCACAAACAGCCCTGCGAGGTAGGTGCTATAATATTATCCTTTTGCAAATGAGGAGACTGAGATTTTAAAAGCCTCTGTGACTTGTTGATACTCACATAGCTCCTAAGTGTCAGAGGTAAGTTTTGAACTCTGGTAAAAAACAAAACCAGGTAAACCCAGGTATTCCTGACTTCATGTCTGACAATCAAATTACAAATCTTATGGAACAACCTATAAAAATGTTGGTGCTATGAATAGTTGAAATAAATCGTGTAAAAAATAACTCCAATCTGAAACAATTAACTTATACGATATATTGTGTATATATGTATGTATATCTATGTGTCTGTGTGCATAGCAAAATCTCAAAAGTCAAAAAGTAAGACTTTGTAGACTTAGGAAATAGGAAAAAACCTTTCACATTATTTTCAACACCATAAAAAGGTCTTTTTTTTGTCCCTTGTCCATTAAGAAAATAACAACATGAGTCATAGTTATACTAAGGTAGAATGATTATTTTCACTTTAGTCACTGTTATTTCCTGGCCCAGGTATCCTGCAGCAGTCACTGTTTGATCCTCTACCAAAGCCTGAAATGGAAATTATCTATTCTTTGCCATTTTGATAAATCATTCGACTCCCTACCTCCCAAGATAGCCAAAGGACAGAAAATTCCCTTCACACAAGCACACTAACACATAATTATAGAAATCTGAAAATAAACAGCCCTATAATTTTTCTTACATATATATTTTCAGCAATGATGCCCTTGGAAAACAATGGGGAAAGGTACAGTTTTGCCCTTGGGCTCACCTCCAGGGAATTCGTCAGACACCTTCACTTTGCTTGAGCAAGATTTTACTTCTTATTTCTCCAACAGAAGGAAAGAGACCATTAGCCCTTATACATCGAGCTTAATTGCCAATTACTGGCAGGTAAACAGCCTAATAATGCAACACTGCTCCAAGCTTTTTACAGTTGCCATTTGCAAAGGTGGAGGCCTATGGAGAAATCTCTGTTTTTATTAGCATAAAGAGGTCTAAAGAGCATTAGAGAGGGCCACAAGGCTTCCTCCATGGTCTCCACTGTTCCCTCCTGATTTATGGACTTGCACACATTCACCTATGACATCACAATTCATTCCTGTGTAAAATACATTATTACTTCTCCACCAAATAATAAGGCCATAAAATAGCAAATGTAATACTGGAAATATTAAGCCAAATGAGGAGAATTCAGGTTGGTTTTGCAAAATTTCACTAAATCCAAGCAACTTAAACTTTAAAACTTATATGGAGAAAGGAAGTATCTGAATATATCAAGTCAAGTTTCAAATATGAATGCCTATTTCCTAAGCTTTACTTTCTCATTTGCAGTAGATAAGGACCGTGAGGAAGAACAGCATAGCAAATCCAAGACACCAAGAAGCTAAAACCTGGAGGAGAGCTTTAAGACCAATGCCTTCATTTTACCAATAAGGAAACTAAGGCCTAGAGAGGTTAAGTGACTTGTCCAAAGACACTTAGGTAATGTGACAGAGCTGGGGTTTAAACCTAGGTCGGCTGACCTCCAAACTCAGTAACTCTTTTCTGCTGAACCTGCTTCGCTATTCCTCATCTATGACCTTGGACAGCTCATTTCTGCTCTGGACCTCAGTTCCTCCTCTGCCAAATGAAAATTATGGATTAAACGACTTCTAAGATTCCTTCCAACTATTACCCCTGTGACTTCAGTTCAAATCTTGGCTTCAATACTTACTAGCTGTGTAATAAGCAATTCACTTTTGTTCTCTGAGGCTCAGTTGCCTCATCTATAAAAATGGGAATAGGAATAATATTACCTTTTTAATCTCATGGAGTTGTTATGAGGAAAGTGTTTTATAATAATTGAGATAGGGGCTGGAACTGTGGATTCGTTGGTTAAAGGGAACTCCCTAGTGAGTAAACTCCCTCTACTAATAGAGGTCAGCAGCTTCTCTACATCCTATAGATCTGGAGTTGCCAAAAACACGGAGTTTAAATGAATTCCCTGAGTCATACAACTAAATGTTCGTCTTCCTCCCTCTGAGTCCTGCTCTCTATACTACTATGTCATTCAGTCTTTATCCCTTTCACTTTCTCACCAGCCATTCCTCCCTTAACCCTTTCCAGGCAGCCTTTGGCACTCACTACTCCACTGAAATTATACTCTTCAATATCACTAATGACTGCCAAATTGATAAATCCAGTGGCTTTTTCTCAGTCATTCTCTATGACCTGTCTGCATCATTTAATAGTTGATTACTTTATCCTTCTTGAAATTGCATCCTCCCTCAATTTCCATTTTGCTCCAAATTTTCCTGGTTCTCTTTTTTATCTCTCTAACTATTTCTCTGTCTCCTTTCTTGTTCCTATTTTTTATCTCCCACCTTCTAAATGTTGATATATTAAGATTCAGTCTTCAGCCTTCTGTTCTCCTTTCTCTACATTCTCTCTACCATATTATCCACAACTTCAACTATATAAATAAGGTTAAATTATTTAAAGCTAGAAAATACCCTGGAGATTCTAGTTCAGACCCCTCATTTAACTCACAAAGGTAACAAAAGTTCTCTGAAAGTGAAGTGACTTGCAACAGAGTCAGGATTCAAGTCCAGGTCCTTTGAACCCTGTGCTCTTTTCTTTTTTTATGAGGCAATTGGGGTTAAGTGACTTGCCCAAGGTCACACAGCTAGTAAGTGTTAAGTGTCTGAGGCTGGATTTGAACTCAGGTCCTCCTGACTCCAGGGCCAGTGCTCTATCCTCTGTGCCACTTAGCTGCCCCACCCTGTGCTCTTTTGACATTTGGGAAGACAGAGCACGAATCCCCTTATTCACCATTACCTCTCATCACATTTCAGACCCCACATCTGTACCTGATCATTAGACATTTCTACTTGGATGTTCCACCATTGCTTCAAACCCACCATTACTAAAGCCAAACTCATTATCCTACTTTCCAAATCAAGTCTGTCTTTTCTTCAACAATTCAATTCAACAGATATCTATCAAGGACTAATGGTGGGGGGGAGAAGGTGGAGGGGAACAATGTTATATACTGGTAGAGTTAAAAAATTTGTTGATACATAAGCTGAGTTAGGACTGGCCCACTACACCTGGCCATCCCCTCCAGCACTGGCTATACTTTCACTCATGTTCCCTCACATGGACAAGTATGCTACTTGCTCCTCATTGTCACATCCAAATTCCTCCTATTATCATTATTCAGCAACTTCTCTTTTGAGAGTTTTATCCCATCCAGATCCAGCCAGTTATTCTCTGCCATTCCCTAAGTCAACTCCCTTTTTTCTCAAGGAGTTAGGTAATTGATTCATAGTCTTTCTCTCCTTCCCATCCCCTGCCCATCTACTGAATGACTTCAATGTATATGCAGATGTTTTCTCAGATCCCTTTACTTTCCAGTTCAACATCTTAACTTCCATAATCTTCACCTTCATTTCACTTTAGCCAAACACAAGAATGAACACATCCCAGATCTTATCATCAACCACAAGTGTTTTATCTTTAGGGCCCATAACTCTGAAATTCCTATGACCATAAGCTACTCTCCTTCCAGTTCTCCCTGTACTTCATCATTTGCAAAATTTGCCCAATCTTATAATATTCATTTATAAACAATTGAAACTAATTCTCTGTCTTCAAAGCAATATATGGGCTTTCAAATCCTCTCTACCTTCCCAAGTCAATTTTCCTTCAATAAAGTCAATTTTCCTTCAATAAAAATTTTATGTCTTCCCAAATTTAAATATGCAAAGTCCTATACCTTTGAGCTATTATCCTCTAACTCCACAACCACTCATGCCTTTTCCAAACCCCAAGCCTGGGTTAATCCTACCACCACTCTTCCCTGGATATGTGTTTTCCCTGGATATGTGTTTTTGTTTGTTTGTTTTTGCAGGGCAATGAGAGTTAAGTGACTTTCCCAGGGTCACACAGCTAGTAAGTGTCAAGTGTCTGAGGCCGGATTTGAACTCAGGTACTTCTGAATCTAGGGCTGGTGCTTTATCCACCGTGCCACCTAGCTGCCCCCTATATGTGTTGTTTTTGCTAATTAGAAGGTAACCTTCTTGAGAGCAAGGATTATCTTGCATTGGTATCCCCAAAAGTTAACACTGTTACTGCTATGTAGTAAATTCTTAATAAATGCTTTTACCATTGTACACAGTAATAGCAACATTGTGTGATGAACAATGGGGATAGAATTGACTCTTTTCAGCAGGGCAACGATCCAAAGCAGTTTCAAAGAACTCATGATAGAAAATGTTCTCAACATTCAGAAAAAAGAACTGTGAATTATGAAGCAGATTGAACCATACTGTTTCTACTTTTGGATTGCTTTTTTTCCTTTTGAGGTTTTTCCCTTGTGCTTTGAATCTTCTTTCACAAGATTACTAATGTAGAAATATGTTTAATGTGATTGTACATATACAACCTATATCAGACTTCTTTCCATCTTGGGGAGAAGAGAGGGAAGGGCGGATAGGAGAAAAAAAATTGGAACTAAAAATCCTGTGAAAATAAATTTTGAAAACTATCTTCATATGTAACTGGAAAATAATAAAATACTTTAAAAAAGAAAATAAATGCTGCTACCTTCATTCATGTGGAAAAAATCCTCCTAATATCATTTCAGTGTTGGTCCCATTCATTCTGTGTCAGTTACAGTTTTCCCAGTAGGACATTGTCTAATACCCATCAATGATATTGTCATAGAATTTTCTATACAAAAGGTACCTAAATAACTTCTATTTTAACATTTTCAGGTATAGATAAAGAAAATGAAGTCAGAGAGATAAAGTCATCTGTCAAGGTGACTTAGATACTTAGTGGGAAAACCAGTACCAGATGACAAGTCTCTTAATACTCTTCTAAAACTATGTCCCTGGAAAGCAGTTTGGAACTATGCCCCAAAGTTACCAAATTGAGTATATTTTAAACCAAACATACACCACTACTAGACCTATATGCCAAGGAAGGCAAAGAAAACAATAATCTTTACATATAAAATTATTTATAGTAGTTCTTGTCATGGTAGACAAAAAAAAACTGGAAAATAAGGGGATGTCCTCCCATTGGGGAATGGCTAAAAGATATTTGGTGTATTAATGTAATGGAATATAATTGTGCCATAAGAAATTATGAAATGGAAAATTTCAGAGGAAATTGAAAAGACCTTGATGAAATAATGAGTGAAGTGAGCAAATCTAGAAGAATAATGGATACAGTGACAACATCATAGAGAAAAACAACTCTAAAGACTTTAGAGCTCTGGTCAACAGAATGATATTGTTGTTGTTGTTTGTCCTTCATTCCCAGAGAGGACCATGACATCAGGGTGAGGTCACAACTTGCACTGAATTGGATTTAAGTGAGGGAAGGCTGTGCAAGGTTAACAACCTCACTCTCTCCTCTAGAGTCATCTGGGTCCAGTGGCAAGATATATGTCAGGATGACTGGAAACAGCCCTGGATGTTTTAAGGCAATTGGGTTAAGTGACTTATCCAGGGTCACACAGCTAATAAGTGTCTGAGGTGAGATTTGAACTCAGGTCCTCAACTCCAGGGCCAGTACTCTATCCACTGCATCACCTAGCTGTCCCTCACTGCTACTTTAGTGTTTAGAGGAATGAGAGATCTAGATTGTCTAGGCTACTAAAGGAGAACTTTACTGGAAAAGAAGAATTAGAATTGGATTGTAATTCCTAGCTTCCCAACACACAATGATAAACTGTTAGTCCAAAGAACTGAAGATGAAACACATCTCTCTCCTCCTAGCAGAAATATGATGAACTTAAAATACAGAAAAAGACATTTTAAGAAATGGCTAATGTGGGGATATGTTTTGCTCAATTATATAGCTATGTATTGAGGAATTTATTTTAAACAAAATAAAATTGTGTTAAAATTATGCAACATAGCCCACTGAAAAGTTAAAATGACAGTGACCATAATCAAGCCACTAACTGTTTTGCAAACCTAAAAGTGATATGACATTTTAAAAAATTAAAATTAACTGGCTGTTTTGATGTTTCATACTTAACACAAGTCAGGTATATCCTGCTTCTGGCTGTTAGACTAGTGAAGTTTGCTGTCTAACCAGGGGAATTCATCTATTGTCTCCTATTGGGCAGAAAAACTTTAACTCTTTCATTCATCCTACAAATAATTAATGAATGCCTTCCCAGCTTCAAAACACGTGTCACATTTGGCAGGTGGTATTCAGAAAATGTAATAAATATCAGAGTTGTAACTAGGATGGGAGCAATGAAAGCTTTCCCCAAGGCACTGAAGTTTAGAGGACATTGATAGACACAGCTACTGCATAAGGTTATAAAGAATTGAATGCAGCATCTAGTAAGCAAAATAGTTAAACTAGGAAATTACCACATAGCATACTTCAGGTATAAAGTCTCATCTAATGCCCGACCCACTCCCCACTCCCCAATGAATTTATCTTCCAAACTTGAGCTGAGGGTTCCTTTAAATACTATTTTCCCAATTGCACATTTTGTGGTGTTTGCCTCCAGTCCCAGAATTGATAGTTATAGCTCTGATTCATAGTTCCCTGCCCTCAAGGAGCTAATGGTCTAGTTAAAGAATCTTGAGGAGAGCCCAAAGGCTAACCTGATAAGAATGGTCAATGAGAAGACAAGAGAACAAGAGACAAGTTACAGAAAGCACTGGGAGGGAAATAATGTTTCACAAGAGAAGAAGGCTAAATTGGTATGAGACATTATGATTTTGTTGGCCCTTTCGTGGAAGGGCAAAGTGGAGCTGGAGCTATAACTGTAACCAGAGTAAGTGCATCAATAGAAATGCTTAACAAATGGATGGGGCAAAGGGCAAAGAGAGATCTGGAGGGACATGAGTAGGGATTGCTATAGTAAGCAGCTCTTATCCATTTGGAATGATGTGTAAGTATGCAAGAAGTACTATTGTATGCATTTATCAGTAATTAATAGAAATGATTTTCAATAAGGGCACATGATGGCTGTGCCGTAACCCATCAAAAGTCGAAGATGAGTCATGCATGCCATTGTATCCATTTGGAAGTATATGGTTATTAGGATAATATTGTGACTTTGAAGTTTAAGAGGGGTTTGGGGCTTACTCACAATCTACAGGTATAATCAGTCACAATTGATTAACTGAGGGTGATTTGGAAGAATAAAGCATCATTAGGCACTAGGCATATGCTAAATGGGCTGCATCAAATAGCAATGGGCCAAACTGAACTGAACCATAAGATTCATAATCATAATCTAAGAGCCCTCACCCAGATAACAAAGATGAGGGAATGGGGCAGCTGCACCTGCACACTGCTGACCCTGTAAGCATTATAAGGCAGGCTACAAGGTTTCTACTCCAAGAGAGGCAGCTCAAGATGATACAATTAAAAGAAATGGGTTCCCATAGGCCATATTAGATACAAAAAAGAGACAAAATGGCAGTGATAGTAAATGCTATAAGATCTTAGGAGACGGGGGAGGGAGAGACAGACAGACAGACAGAGAGACAGAGAGATACAGAGAAGAATATGATAGCCTGAAATGGTTAGGAAAGACTTTCCAGAGAAGGTGCCTTACAAATGGTAAGCTGAATTGAAGTGCAAATGTATGTTACTTGAAGCCTGCTTGTATTTTTATCCTTGTATCCCTAGCACAGTCTCCAGCACACAGTGATCATTTAATAAATAGTTTTTGAATTGAATAAAATTGGCTTCACCTGGGTCTTCAAGGATATGTAAGATTTGTGTAAGTGAAGAACAGGGAAAAGAAAGGACTCTCAATGGTAGAAATAGGAACACAATCCCTGATCCAGAAATGGAGGGACCCTAAAAGGCCAACTAGTCCAACCCCTTCATTTTAGAGATGAGGAAGCTGAGACCCAAGGAGTAATACCCAAGGCACTTGCCCAAAGTTACACAGGTAGTATCACGTCAGAGGTAGCATTTAAACTCAAGTCCTCTGACTCCCGAGCCTCTATTCTTTCCATTGTACCATGTGGAAGCAAGGATGCTTAAGGTAGATTAATTTAGAAGAGTCAAAGGGGGAGCAAGAAGGAAAATGTGTTTGAAATTGGATTGAATTGAGGAACAGTGGGTAACAAAGTTGGACTGAAATAAGATTGTGCACAGCCTTGAATGCCAGGCTAATATTGTACTTTCTCTGTAGCATATGAAGGTTATTGAGCAGGAAAACAATGTTATGATTGGAGAGATTTAGGAAAATTAATCTGGCCACGTGTCAAGAATTGCTTGGAGCAGGGAGAGCCTGGGAGCATAATATTCCAGGCAAGAGGAACTGAACAGAAGTGAGAAAAGCATTTTGGGAAACAGGAGAGGTCACCGAGGGCTGGCAAAGGGCTCAGTTGAAGGCTGCTGCAATAATAGAGGCATCTATTGAGAATGGCTTGGATTGGCAGGGTGGCAGGGAATGAGGAAGGAATAAACAGTTATTAAGCACCTATTATGTATGAGACACTGTCAAGCAACTATATCAATATTATCTCAGGTGATCCTCACAACGACCCTGTAAGATAGGTGCTATTATGATCGCCATTTTATAGTTGAGGAAACTGAGGCAGACAAAGGTTATGTGACTTGCCCAGGGTCATGACTATTAAGTGTCTAAGGCTGGATTTGAACTCAGGTCTTTGGGATTCCAAGCCCAGCATTCTATCCACTGTGGCACCAAGCTGCAATGATAGAAGTTGGGGGTGAGGGATGAGAGAGATCAACGAAACCCACAGAAAATTAAAGCCCTGATGCTAGTTTGTTCCTTTGGAAGACAATCCCATGCCCAAAAGGAAGGGCTCAAGCTAAGGCTTAGAAGAACATCTGTGGGGCAGCTAGGTGGCGCAGTGGATAAAGCACCGGCCCTGGATTCAGGAGGACGAGTTCAAATTCGGCCTCAGACACTTGACACTTACTAGCTGTGTGACCCTGGGCAAGTCACTTAACCCTCATTGCCCCACTTAAAAAAAGAAGAAGAAGAAGAATATCTGCCAAGGATGTAGTGGAAGGAATTCCTTTATTAGGTGAGAGTTTGGATTAAATGACCTCTTAGGTGCCTACCGCTTCTCTGGGCCTCTGAGCATAATTATCCTCCCTTGTCCAAAATCTATCTTGGTGGAATAATAACTAGATAGTTGCCCTTTGAATCACTGGGGCCAGATCTCCTCAGCTCTCTCCATTGGTCCTCCCCAAAGCTGCCCCTTGCCTTAGTCAGGCCCCTTCCTGCCTATGTTTTTTGGAGTCTCCCCACTTTGCCTTGATTGTGTTCCCTTAAATGGGGTTGTAAATCAAGCTGTCCTCTGCTACAATTCTTCCCTGGGCCTCTGATTATAATCTAGCTCTCTGCTATTAGTGCAGGGATGTTTAAAACTCCTATAAAACAACAGCTAATTGCTGATCTGCTTAATTAAAGCGAGCCTTTTGTTGTCACATTTACAAAGATAAATGAAATAATCAGCTCTGGACTAATGAGAGATAATTAGATTATGCAGCCCCACCCCCACCCCCAATAAATAAAGACCAAAACACTGTGGCTTATTTCTACACATCTCAGGGCAGGGCTGCAAGGAGTTTTAAAGGGGCCCTTGTGGGCTTTATTTTTATTTCAACAACAAAGGCATATGTTCCAGAGTTCTCTCCCCTCAATTAATATAATTTGCAACAATCAACAATGGATAATATTATTCCTAGAAATGTCCACATCCTTCCTGATAGGAAAACCTTCAAACTCCATGGAATTAATATTAAGCCCTGTTTGTTCAATTTGAACAAAAGAAAAAGTTAAAGTAAATGTAATCTAACCCTTAACATAATCTACTTTACTGATGCTGACTAAGTGCTAATTAATAACAATGTGTTTCATCTTTTACAGAAAATTAGATTATGTTATTGTATAAATACAGCAATCACTTCTTTATAGAAAGGAAACTGATGCAACCTCCAGCAGATTTTCAAGAAAATAATCATTTTTTATTCTCTACTGGTTCCTGTAGCCTCTGCCTCCTTAAAGGGCCACCTCTCCTTTTCAAAGCACTACCATTTATAAAACTATATTCCAAGGAACTAGTGGTTCTTCCTAAATTTAAACTAATTTATTTAAGGGGGACAGATGTCATAATTTACCTTTGCTTTAAGGAAAACTGATACACAGAGAGATTGAGTCACTTTTCCAAGGTCGCACAGCATATCAGCAAGGAAACTTACAAAGACAATCAAGGTCTCCCAGCTCTTAGACTAGTAAACCATCCACTAGACTATAAAGCTTCTAATTTCATTAGATCTATTGAATGCCTGGGAAGACAATAATGTTAAAAAAATCAAATTATTTTAGAACCATTTTGCAGAATTAGATACTACACTGTAACAAAGACAAAGCAGTAAAAATGCCCAGGGTTTTTTCCATTCCTAACAGCATTCTTTGGAGCTGCTTCATAACTCATTCAAGGGCACTGACCATTTGCAGTCTCGTGGCTCTGGGACAAGGTAAGGCAAAGCAAAGAAACAATCATAACTGTTTAAATTCAGGGCTTCTCCTGGCAGTGGGATGAAGCTAATTTGCTAAGAAATACAACCAACTTCATGTCCAGCCTGTTCTCAAAAGCATTTTCAAGGAGAAATTCTAAAATCAATGTTGATTCAGACAGACAGCCCTTTGTAAGAAAAAGTTATACATCACAGAATCACAGCATTTCAGAGTTGGAAAGGACCCCAGTGGCCATCTAGTCTAATCCATTCCTGAATAAGACACCCCCTCTACGATGTGCCCAACAAGAGGTCATCAGACCTTCATGAGAAAACCACTACAGATGGGAAACTGACTACTTCCCAAGGCAACTCATTCCAATGGAGCTGGCTTGTTTTGGAGCTCCAATTTTTAGAAACTTTTTTTTTAACTTCAAGCTTAAATTTGCCCTTTTTTTTGGGGGGGGGCAAATTCTAACCATTGCTCTTGGTTCTGTCTTTTGTGGCTAGGCAGAACAAGTCTACCACATATTTGCAGTCTCTCCAAATACTTGCGGATGTCTGGCATTTTCTCTCCGAATCTTCTCTGAGTTCAATATCCTGAGTTCCTTTCACCAACCCTTATGTGGCATGAACTTCAGGCTCTCCTCCATTTTAGTGAAATATTGTATCCCAAATTGAACTCAGTACCCTGAATGTGATTTTACCAGGGCAAAGTCCAAGTGGGACTACTATTTTCTGATTATTCCTGGATGCTATACCTCTTAATAAAATCTAAGAGCATATTTGCTTTCAAGTCTGTCATATCACACAATTGACTCAGATCGAGTTTGCATTCTCCTAAGAGTAAATTATTGCATAAGCACACCTTCCTTCTTTTTGTGTTCTGGAGTTTTAACTGAATTGTTAAACTTTAAGTTTAATTTAAATTTAATCTGATCCAGCCCAATGTTCTGGACTGTCAAGATCTTTCTTAACTAGCTATCTCATGCAGGATGTTAGCTTATCCCACTAAGTCTTGCCTCATCTCTAAGTCTGATAAACATGACATCTATGACCTTACTCAAGTCACTGATAAAGATGTTAATTAGCAAAGGGCCAAGCACAGACCCCTGGAAGACTTTTAGAGTGAGACCTTCTTCTATGTTTACATGGAAGCATTAATAACAAAATTGGGGGTCTATCTATTCAATCAATTCTGAACACACCTAACTAATATATTTTGTTGTTCAGTCATTTTTCAGTTGTGTCTGACTCTTCATGATCCTATTTGGTGTTTTCTTGGCAAACATACTGGAGTCATATGCCATTTCATCTCTTCTATCAGCCATTTCTTTCTCCAGCTCATTTTATAATATAATTATTAATTCATATTACTTAGCCCACATCTTTCCAGTCCACAAGAATGGCATGATAAACTTTGTCAAATGCTTTCCTAACATCCAGGCAAAGTAAATCTTTAGCATTCTTTGACCTACCAATTTAGTGACCCTGAAAAAGGAATAAGTTTAGTCTGACGTGGCCTGTTTTTAATGAAACTTGTGGCTCTTCGTGATAACTGCTTCCTTTTCTAGATGTTCATGAAGCATCCCTTTAATAATTCACTCTAGAATTTTGCCAGGAATCAAAAGTCAAGCTCAAATATATATGACATATGTACAAATGAGCCCAGAGGAAAAGCATAATCTTCAGTTGTTGTGTTTTGGGTTTTTTTGTCTTCCAGACAAGTCATCAACTCTATAATCTTGTTGTGTATTATAGTAGAAATAGCAGGAACCTGGAGACAGGAACCTTGGGCTCATATCCTGTCTCTTACTCTAGCTGTGTGACCTTGAGAAAGTTACCTAACTTCTCTACACTTGTTTCTTCTTTTATAAAATTAATATTATAGGGGCAGCTAGATGGCGCAGTGCATAGAGCACCGGCCCTGGAGTCAGGAGTACCTGAGTTCAAATCCGACCTCAGACACTTAACACTTACTAGCTGTGTGACCCTGGGCAAGTCACTTAACCCCAATTGCCTCACTTAAAAAAAATTAATATTATAATACTTGCATTACATACCTCACGTAGCAAGGAAAGTACTTTATAAAGCTTAATGTTGATGTATGCAATAAACACAAATTATTATTGTTAAATCTTTAATGTTACCATAACCTGCTCAAACTGCATACACCAACCCATCCACTTAGTTTATCTTCTTACAACCTATACTCCTAGCCATACAAATGAAGACAGAGATATTAGAAATGTAGCCAAAGAGAGGTTATTTTGTTAAATGCCAGACATAGGCCAGGTGCCTCATTTGTCAATATAAAGAGTACAAGGGAGCATGAGAAGGAAAGAGGAAACCCTGAATATGGGGCCATGTGTGTGCCTCATAATTCCTAGTAATAAATTACAGAGAGATGTGATAGTTTTAGATATTGTATCTGGCAGGGCACACGTATCAGAGCTTTTCTCAGAACAGTTATGAATGCATGCAATTAGGAAAGAGCAGGGTCAAAATTGGGGAAGCAAAATTATTAAGGTTAAGCATGAAGCAGAACTAAAGGAAAGCTTTTGATTATTTGGTGCCAATAGGACTTTTGGGAATCCTAGATATGAACACTTTCCTAAGTCAAGAATTTGTGATAATTCAGCTTTTCTGGATCTGCTTATAAATAAATGCCAACTCATTCAGTTAACCTTGTGCCACTTATGTTTTGGATTGATTCACCCAACTCATAGCATATATCTAGGCTGGTTATGCCAGGTTAAATTCATAACCTCTAGTCTCATTACCTTGCTATTAACTCAAGCTTTGACTGACAACAACTCCCTCAGCTTCCTCTCCCCTCTGACTGGAGGACTGGAGGAGTATCAAAGTCCTCCCATCTCCTTCCCTTATAAGAGGTCAGAAAGGCACTTTCTGACTCACTCTATTCTGCATCTGCTGCTCTTTGTGATTTCAACTCCACAGAACAACATATCCCCTGATATGCCTGCTCCCCACCCCGATGACCAATTTCCTGCCCTTTTTTGTGTGTTATCTCACCTTCCATTAGATTGTAAGCTCCTTGAAGGCAGGGATTGTCATTCTTTTTATTAATTAAACTTAGCACAGTGCCTAGCACATAGTAAGTGCTTAATAAATGTTTATTGAGGGGCAGCTAGATGGCGCAGTGGATAGAGCACTGGTCTTGTAGTCAGGAGTACCTGAGTTCAAATCCAGTCTCAGACACTTAACACTTACTAGCTGTGTGACCCTGGGCAAGTCACTTAACCCCGATTGCCTCACAAAAAAAAAAAAAAAAAAATAAATGTTTATTGAATTGGATTGAATGTTAACGTTGATGAAAGAGAATTGGAAAATGGGTTGAAAAGAAAAATAGAAGAGAACTAAGATAAGCAAACCCGACCAATTGGAAAGACAATTTTGGTAAAATCTCAAAGGTCATCTTGTTTAATCCATAGCTCGGTATAAATGTCATCAATATTATCCCCAAGAAACAGATGCACAGTCTCACAGCTTGAATATTTTTAATGATTTGTGATTTCTATCTTTCTGCAGAGAGGAGGTGGTATATAGGTGTGGGGAGAGACATAGATTTTCATTTATTTGTTTGTTTGTTTATTTATTTATTGAGACATACATTTTTTAGACATGGTCAATGTCTTGATATATTTTGCTTAGTTGTACTTTTTCCTTTTTTACAAGGGAGGGTTCTATAGTGAGGGGAGTGACATTGATATTAAAAAAAATCACTAAAAACATTTTTTAAAAGAAGGATGATTGAGTCAGGGAAAGATAACGTTGATTGAGTTAGGGAAAGATGTGGAGGTATAACCATTTCAGATGGTGAAAGGTTAATAAATAAAGACTAAAAAAGACATCTGGGTAGAAGTCACCCAACCTGGTCAAGCTTTCTCTGACAGAAGGTTGGAGTTATTGTCTGATGCTCCATTGTAGGCACACCAAGAGTGAAAAAAGAATGATTTTGACAACTGGGTAGATTGGAGAAAGGAGAGGCTAGGAACAGAGACTCTAATTAGAAGGATATTGATGTATGCACCTCTCACAGGTGAGAGGTGGTGAGTGATGAATAGGTGAGGGAAAGAAAAAAAGGTAGATGAACAGATATTATGGAGGTAAAATGGGCAGAATTTGACAAGACTTTAAATGAGAGGGGTAAGGGATAAGGAATAGGACAGCTAGAAAGCTCAGTGTACAGAGTACTGGGCCTGAAATCAGGAAGACTCATCTCCCTGAGTTCAAATCAAGGTTAATTCCAGATTAGTGAACCTGTACAACTTAAATGTTGGTGATGGTTTAGAGGAAGGGTGGTTTTAGGAAAAGAGATAATGAGATCTCCTTTGGATATCTTGAGTTTCAGGTGTCTATGTATGGAACATTCAATTGGAGATGTCCAATATACAGTTGGTGAATTAAACAAGATCTTATACAGGTAGTTGAACTTTTTATAATCCTGAACTTTTGAAAGTGTGTAGTCTACCTGTACCCAAGATATTCCAGAGATGAAAGCATTATAAAAATCACAAGATTCAGTCAACAAAATGTCATCAGATAACTGATTGCTAATCTTTTTTTTTTTTTTAGTGAGGCATTTGGGGTTAAGTGACTTGTCTAGGGTCACACAGCTAGTAAATGTTTGACTCCTGACTCCAGGACTGGTGTTCTATCCACTGCACCACCTAGCTGCCCCTAAGGAATACCCTAAACTTTTTTTTTCAGGCCAATGAAGGTTCAGTGACTTGCCCAGGGTCACACAGCTACTAAGTGTCAAGTGTCTGAGGCTGGATTTGAACTCCGGTCCTCCTGAATCCAGGGCCAGTGCTTTATCCACTGTACCACCTAGCTGCCCCCTGATTGTTAATCTTTATTATGTGACTTTGATCAAATACTTTATAATGATAATAGTGCAACAAAGACTTTCTCCTATTAAATAGCGTGACAATAGAAGAATTCAGTCCAAACAGACATTATGCCAGTTTTTGTGATGGTGATACCATGACTCTCCATATAAAAATCCTTATCCATTCCAAGTACAGTGCAAATGCCCTGTGATTTCTAGACAGACTTTTTTCACTGGGATTTTTTCCATTCTCCTAGCTTCTATGTGCCCAATGGTATCATTTTAAAATAACTGTGAATTTAAGAAGATAATCTCTTCCTTCAATACTTAGAACCCTTCAGACCAAGTAAATACTCAATAATCAATCAATAAATAAATAAATAATGAATATTTTGTTAATTATTGGAATTTTACTGTGGAGTCTCCAAATACAATAATTTATGATTTTAAAAAGTATATGGTATTTTTTTTTAATGCCCTAGGAGTTACTGCCTCAGGGCTGTGTGTTTTCTAGGGGGAAAACAAAAGGAATTGGTTTCTGTTCTAATTCTCTTGAGAATGAGACAATGAAATTCCAGACTGAGGCAAATTAGCTAAAATCAGTTAATCAATCAATAAATAAGCATTTATTAAGCATCTTCTTCATGTTGGGCACTGGTCTAGGCAGTGGACATTCAAAGAAATAAAGTGAAATGGTTCTTGAACTCAATGAAGTTACATTCTATCGGAGGAAACAACAGAGAGAAATAAACAGACAGACAGACCAAGACAGAGATAGAGAGAGAGACCCAGAGGCAGACCAACAGAGACAGAGACAAATTCAAAACTAGATAATTTGTGAAAAGACACTAGAAGCTGGGGAATCAAGAAAGGATTTATGTGAGGGGGTGAAAATTCTTGGAAGATGGCGGAGTAGGTCAGAAAACTTCGGGTTCTCTAAATTTCTTCCACAAAAAGAAAAAAAAACAGAATATCACCTCAGAGGGAACACAGAGCAGCAGAAATAAACAGAAGTTGGGGTAAAGTATGCGTCCTCCTAAGACAACTTGAGAAGACCCCAGGGAAGACCCAACCTCCAAGAGTAAAGATTTGGCCTGAGTGAAGTGCAAAGTCTCCAGACCAACTCCACTGAATCAACAAATAACAAGCCCTGGGGGGAGCTCCTCAGTTGGAAGGCAACCTCAGTCTTGGGAACTTTCATTTCAGGGACCTTGTGGGAGTTGGAAATCTGAGTAGGATGACTTTGAAGGCCCTTCCAATGTTGAGGAATGCCAAGCACAGCTTTGCAGACCAGACCTGTCCTGAGCTGTGGCTTCAGAGGAAGGAGCTAGCACACACCTGCTGAGTGTGGTAGCAGTGGGGCAGGGCCCCTGCAGGATGTGGGCACTTGTAGGAGAGCAGAGCCCCTGCTTTCAGTTCCAAGGTAGAAAGGACAGTTGAAGTTTGAAGCCAGGGGAGAGACCACAGGGAGCAAAAGTGTTTGCAGGACAGAGGTGGAGAGGGCCTAGGTTGGGTGCCAGGAGAGAACTCAGGAAATAACAGCAAGCAGAACCTGAGGTCTAGGGCATCATTCCCCACATCTTGGGACTAGAACTTGATTATTATAATAGCTGTTAAAATAAAATAAAACAAAATTAAAATGAGAAAATCAAGAAAATTATGAAAGTCAACCACCTGGAAATAGGGAATCAGAAACTTAAGGAAAAAAATAATTCCTTGAAAACTAAAATGGGAAAGGGGAAACTAATGATATTACAAGACATCAAGAAATAATAAAATAAAACCAAAAGAATCAGAAAAACAACTGAATTGTAGAACAGATTAAGGAGAGACGATATTAGAATAATCAGACAACCTGAAAGTTATGATTTAAAAAAAGAATCTTGATACAATATTTAAGAAATTATCAAGAAAAATTGCTCTGAACTTCTAGAACAAGAAGGTAAAGTAGAAATAGAAAAAATGCACTGATCACTTCCTAAAAGAGATCCCAAGAGGAAAACTTACAGGAATAACATAGCCAAGTTTCAAAGCTTCTGGGTTAAGGAGAAAATATTACAAGCAAGAAAAAAATATTTAAATATCATGGAGCCATAATCAGGTTTACAATCACCTAGCAGCTTCTTCTTTGACAGATCATAGGTGTTAGAACACTATATTTCATAGAGGAAAAGAGCTGGGGTTGCAACCAAGGGTAACTTACTCAGTTAAGTATAATCCTGAATGGAAGAAAAAAAATGGACATTTAATGAGTTGAAAAACTTTCAGGGGGGCAGCTAGGTGGTACAGTGGATAAAGCACCGGCCCTGGATTCAGGAGGACCTGAGTTCAAAGGTGGCCTCAGAGACTTGACACTTACTAGTGTAAGGGCTAAAATTCTAGCTATACTATCTAAAATTTAATGAGTGGTAGCCAATAAATTATAAGCTTTAGCAAGAGTATTTAAGTGTTTAAGTATTTATTAGAGAGCATTAGGATCAGAGAGAAAGGTAAAAATCTAACTATTTCTAAGAGACCCTATCATCTGACCCACCATGGCGAGGTCAGGAACCAAAAAGAGACAGAACCCCTCTGCCAGCATCTGCTTCCTACTTTGTGTCCTCCTCCCAGAAAATTGGAGGCTCCTCAAGTTGATTGTCTGGTAGCCTTGATAGACAGTACCCATGAGCAAACGTCACTTCCTGACGCTAAGGACCTTGACCGCATGGCTTGCCCTCAGAGGCCTTCTCCTCATGGTGGAGCTTTTCTACAGTAAGTCTCCAGCAGGTGGAGTCATTCCAATCATTACACTAGCTGTGTGACCCCGGGCAAGTCACTTAACCCTCATTGCCCCTCCAAAAAAAAAAAAAAAAACCTTTCAGGAATTTGTGACAAAAAGAGCAGAACTTAATGGAAAATGTGACATATAAGATTGACGAGAAATATAAGGTAAACAATAAAGACTAATTACAAGGGACTTGATGAGGCCAAACTGTTTACTTCTTATATGTGAAAATGTTAGCAGTAATCTTATGACTGTCAGCATTATTTGGGTAGTTTGAAAGAAAGGCTTAGACTGAACTGTGTATGATGGGGTAATTTAGAAAAATAAAAATGCATAGGGATAGATAAAAAGGAGTAATTATCTCATACAAATGAGGTGTGAAAGGAAGAACTGATACAGAAGAAGTAGGGGAAGAGGGTCAGTAGTACTAGAACCTCACTCATTGAGAATGGATTAAAGAGGGAAAAATATAAACATTTATAAGGGTAGAAAGATATAAAAGTCTTCCAAATTTAAAAGGAAATAAGAAGGTAAGGGATATATTAAGGGAGGGACTTTTAGAAAGCTGTTTTGATTAAAAATTAGAAGGGTAGGGGATAAGAGAGAAACTCTTAAAAGATAGGTAGATTAAGGTGGAGGGTAATGAGAGAGTATAAGGGAGGGATTGTTAGAGGGGTGGATAGATAAAAGAATAAGAGGGCAAGGTAGTGAATAGAAGTAAATTTGCCAAGTGAAAAGAGATAGGGTAAATAAAGCTAGAAGGATAGTGAGGAAAAATAGAAAGGAGGGGAATACACAGGTAATTATAGCTTAGAATGTGAATGGGATGAATTTACCCATAAAATGGAAATGGGTAGCAAAATGGATTAAAAATCTGAATTCAACAGTATGTTGCTTTCAGAAAACACAATAAAAATGAGAGATAGAAACAGAGATAGAAATAAAAGCCTAGAGTAGAAATTATCATGTACAAAAAGCAGGGATAGTAATCATGATCTCAGACAAAGTTAAAGCTAAAATAGATTTAATTAAATGAGAAAAACAGGAAAATTACACTGGGTCACCGATATTATTCAGTATTATTTTTGACCATTTAAAATAACTAGACGATATAAAATACCTGAGCATGCACATGCCAAAACAGGAACAGGAACTACGTGAACATAAACATAAAACACATTTTAAACAAATAAAGTCAGATTTAAATAATTTTAGTAATATTTGTTGTTCATGGGTACGTAAAACCAATATAATAAAAAGTGGCAAATTTACCTAATCTATTTATTCAATTCCATCCCAATAAAATTACTAAAAATTATTTTACCAAGTTAGAAAAAATAATAACAAAATTCACTTGAAAGAACAAAAGGTCAATAATTTCAAAGAAACTAAGGGAATAAAATGTAAAGGAAGGAGATACAGCAGTACCAGACCTTAAACTATATAAGGCAAGGGCATTGTTGAAGTATAAAATGAATAATTTAGATTTGAAAAATTACTTTATATATTTAAATTAAATTACATATTTTAAATTAATTTTTTGTATAAATAAAACCAATGTAGCCAAGAATAGAAGAAAAGCAGATAATTGGGCTGGAGGGGATTTCATAGACAATCTCTCAGATAGAATATGGTCGTGTTGGAATACTACTGTGATATAAGAAATGATGAGCTGGTTGATTTAGAAAAAATGGAAAGACTTGGACATCTGAAGGAAGATGCTATCCACCTTCAGAGAAAGAAATGACAAATAGAAATGTGCATAGTATAGTCTTATATACATGTATATATGTCTTACATGCACGTGTATATACATGCACACCTATATCTTATGTGTGTATGCATATATGTTTAATTGTAGCCTTCTCTGGGGTGGGGTGGAGGAGGGAGGGAGGGGAAAAATAAAGTAAAAAGTGCACAGCAGAGAACCAAAGAAAATCTAGAAAAAAGCAAAGAAAAACTGTAGCTTTGAAAATAATGTGTAGTATTTATTATATAGGTTTTCTTGAAATGAAAATTCATTGTTTTATAGTGAATCCTCTCATGTTCTGCTATGTAGTAGAAATGTTCCTTTTTTTTCCTTTTTCTTATTTTGTATTTAAGTTACAATGAATGAAAAATGTACTCCAAAAGAAAGAAAGGATTCATGTACAAAGTGGCACTTAAACTGAGTCTTGAAGAATATTAGGGATTTGAAGAGGTAAAGGTGAAGAGGGTGCATATTCTGGGCTTGGGCTTCAGCTAGTTCAAAAAGAACAGAATCAGGAGATGAAGTGTCAGGTATGAGGAATAGTAAGAGTGTCAATGTCACTGAAACAGAATGTGCCAACAGGAATATAAAATGACTGGAAAAGTAGTTTGCAGCTAGGTTTTGAAGGACTTTAAATACCAGAAGACTTTATATGTTATCAGAGAGGTAATAGGGAGCCAACTGAGTTTACTGAAGAGGTGAGTAATATGGTCAGAAATGAACTCTGGGAAAATCACTTTGCCAGCTGTGTTGAGAATAGATTGGAGTGGGGAGAGATTGGAGGTAAGGAGATCAATTAGAAGAGTATTTCATCAGCCTGCACTAGAAATAATGAGGACATGAACTAGGATGGTCAACGTGTGTAAAGAGAAGGGAATAGATGAGAGGGAAAATGGCACCTGATTGGATATGTGGGGTGAGAGAGATTGAGAGGTCACAGATAAGAAACTGGTTCCATTTGGGGAAATTTCTTCCCAAGGCTTTTGAGTAGAATGAACACATTTCCCATTAACTTCTGGTCATTGTGATATTATACGTGACACAAAAACCAAGACACAGTAGAGGTCTCCTGCAAATAATGAAGAACTTCTACACAGTAAGGAATAGCTGACCTCAGGAGAATGAGCTACTAAAATCTAGGACATGTTTTGCAGCCAGCTCAACCTCAGCCTAGTAAAAAACTCATCTTATGGACATGGAAGGAGCAATGCCATGTATGAACTGAATTAAGTTTTAAGCCTATTTCCCCAGATTTTGAGGTGGCATAGGGGAGAGTATACCCCAGACGTACTATGGGAAAATCTCTTAAGTTAAAAAAAAAACCTTTTATAAAAGCCACTTGATATTATGTGGTTAAATAGAACTAGGCTGCTAATCATTTAACCCTAACAAATGAGGTAAGCATAGTAAGTGGCACCTCAAGACAATAATGACAGAGAAGAGACATATCATAAACTCCTCAAGTGTTCTGGAACCTTCAGGGGCAATGGTACCCACCTGATCCTAAGAGAGAGGGGTCAGAGGATGTATACATTACAATTATAATGTAAAATATATAAAGATATAAATAAAAAAATGTTGTAAAGGATTATGTGGAGATTTATTCAGTTTTCAGGTTATGTAAACTATTCATAACTATAATACTATTCATAATAGTTTCTTATTAATAAATTGTTAGTATTTAGTAAATAGTAAATTGTTAATGACTTCATATTAAAGGTGCTACTGTCAGGCAGTGAGGTGGCACAGTGGATAGAGCACTGGCCCTGAATTCATGAGGACCTGAGTTCAAATATGGCCTCAGACACTTGACACTAGCTGTGTGACCCTGGGCAAGTCACTTAACCCTCATTGTCCTGCCCACTCCCCCAAAAAAGTGCTACTGTCCCTTTAAATATTTATCTAATTAACTAATACTTGTATTCTTTCAGAGATTCTTAACCTTTTTCTTTGTTTCACGAACCCATTAGGCAATCTGATGCCATGTACCCATTTTCAGAATAATAATGTTTTAAAATGTATAAAATGGTTTTAATATATAGGATGACAAAAGAAAACCATGGTTAATGAAGATAAAATGTGCTTTTTTCCTCCATCCAAGTTCATGGACCCACTGGGCATCCACAGATACCAGGTTAAGAACCTCTAAGACCCCTCACCAGAAATTAAAGACTTGTGGTATATATTTTGTACTTCCATTGGACAGCTGCCTCTGTAGTCTCTCAATTTGTAATGACCAGTAGCCCCAAACTCAAGTCAAGGTATCAGACACTTAGATTTCTGCAAAGCATTCCTAATTCACATATCTAAACTTTGCTTAACATGCTTATTAAGCTCCTACTATGTGTCAGGTGTTATGTTAGGCCCCAGTGATATAAATACAAATATAACTTGAGCCCCAAAGCCTAATAGTATGAGACTCTCTTCAGTGGTGGAGATCAATGGCCCCAAACCATTGGAGGGACGGAGGATGGCTGGAATCTGGAGAAAAGGGAGGTCTCTAGACTCTCTTCTCAGCAATATAACTAATCTCTTGAGTTGCTTCAGGTTCTTAGGGCTTCGAGCTTTGAGAGGAAGAGGATAGATGATATTAAACCCACTTTAGGTGGCTGATGGGAGAAAAGACTTTGGGAAGAAGCCAACATAAGAGGAGATGGCAGTCTCCAACATGTCTCTAT
This sequence comes from Dromiciops gliroides, assembly GCF_019393635.1. Classification (NCBI taxonomy): domain Eukaryota; kingdom Metazoa; phylum Chordata; class Mammalia; order Microbiotheria; family Microbiotheriidae; genus Dromiciops; species Dromiciops gliroides. The sequence goes on from NC_057862.1 coordinate 165,330,056, forward strand.
CTCCAGCTTGCTTACACTAGAGACTTTGGGGAATTTTCCCCTTGGGTAAAATCTAAGATTCATTTTCTTTTTTGAGCTGAATTGCCTTGCTCCCAAAAGGAGAGTTCCTTCACTCTATATTGTCTGGTATATATTCTCCTATTTATACTTTCTCTGGTTTCTGTTTTGCTATCATTTTGCCACATGTGTTCATTGAGAAACTGGGTTTTGGTGGAAAGGAAGTTAAGTCTTGGATATAAAGAATGGGGCCCTCTTTTCTCCATTAATGGATAGTGATCAAAAGTTTAGCTTGAAACTGAAAATACATTCCCTAGACTAACAAAATTTAAGGGAACAGATAGATCTATTTCTAACCCAATACTCTCCTTTCTGAGGAGAGCGGAGTAACTATTTCCATCCCTGACCTCCTGCTTCTCCTCCTGGTAGAGATTAAAAGTCTCCCTTGGAGAAGAGGGAAGGAGGAGATGCTAGAGATTTCCATTCTGCCCCACTCTGTGGAAACCCAATGACACCCTTATGCCATAAGCAGGAGACAGTCTCCTTACACAAAGAATGGAACAGCCCTTGTTTTCAAGGAGCTAACATCCTATCAAGGGAGACAACATGTACATATATAAATGTATGGAGAATAAATACAAAGTAATTAAGGAAGGAAGCCACAGGTAGTTGGGGGCATCAGGAGGTGATACTTAAAGGTGTTACTTAAAGGAATACAGGAGGGGGCAGCTAGGTGGCACAATAGATAAAGCACTGGCCCTGGATTCAGGAGGACCTGAGTTCAAATCCGTCCTCAGACCCTTGATACTTACTAGCTGTGTGACCCTGGGCAAATCACTTAACCCTCATTGCCCAACCAAAAAAGGTGGGGGGGGGAAGGAATACAGGAATTCTGTGATGCCAAGGTAAGAAGGTAATATATTCCAAGCATGGGGAAGTGGCCAGTTCAATGACTAACTCAGATTAGGAGATGAAGACACTGTGTGTGAAGCATTTAGAAGCAGACAAAGGAAACCTTTTCTAGATCCTTTTTTTTTTAATGGGGAGGAAAAATAAATATCTAGAATCCTAGGAAATTAGGAGGTTGTAAACTGTTTATTCAAACTTTATGTCTAGGAAGAGGTCTCTTTTGAAATTTACCAAATAATAATACTCCTGGAAAGAATCTGGAAAGCATTGCTAGGTATGATGAAGTCCTGGACAAGAAACTGAAGGTCTTTGCAGTATACTTGGTCTTTTCATCACTACTGCCAGTGGAAGTTAAGAGCTTCAGAAAAGAAAGGAAGATTTTGGAAGTTGTTCACTGGTTAAGAAGATGGCATTGAATTTCTGGGCTGCATATTAAGACATAGACTCTTGCCCAGGAATGGCGCTTACCTAAAAAATAGCAAATATATATGTGTGTGTGTGTGTGTGTGTGTGTGTGTGTGTGTGTGTGTATGTCTCTGTCTCTATCTCTCTCTATCTCCATCTCTATTTGTCTGGACATTTTTTAATCTGACCAAGAGTGCTCCAAAACAGGACTATGACAGAAAATTCTAAATGCTGGGGCAAATACAGTTGAGGTGTGTGTTGGGGAAGGGTATAGAACAGGTGGGGAGATTAGGAAGAATCTGAAATATGACCACTGCTGTGTGTTAAATTGAAACATAGGTCAGAGGAATGGGGCGGGGGGGGGGGGCTGAGGAAATGGGAGGAACATTGCTGGTGGTAGGGAAGTGAGGAGAAGCACAGCAGACTCTGAGACGGGTACTGAACTTTCTTGGGAAGGGAGAAGAGTGGTCGGGTAGCTAACTGACTGGTGAGTGGATATGAAAAGGATCTAGACAGGATGAAATCTAGTGCAACGCCAAAAAGGCTACTTAACTAAAGTATCATATAAATATAGGTGTTATAGAGCCATATCTGCACACCATGGTATAAATACTAACACTATGCTACAGTACATTTAAGGTAAATCATGATTGTCTATCATTTAAAGGCCTCTCTCACAACCACTCTGGGAGGGAGATGGTGAGAGTAAATATTATTATCCCCATTTTGTAGATAAGGAAACTGAGACTTCAAGTGAGTTTAAAAGGCTTGCCCATGGCCACACAGCTGGTAAATGTGTTTACTAGAATTTAAACTTAACTCTCCTAATCCCAAGACTGTTTTTGGACATGGACATGAACATGGATTCTTTTTGAGAGAGGAATGAACCATCACTAATTTTTTTTTCTATGAGAAGATGAATTTCCAGGTTCCAAACAACAAATTTACAGATATAACAATGGTAAAATTGGAATTATCTGGACATGGCCTATTTTTCTGTAGGAATAGAGAATCTAGTTTCCTGGCTATCTCCAGAGCCTTCCATGATGCAATACTGTTAACACTAATAACTCCTCAGAGCTGGCATGAGACCCAGAGAGAAGATCGTGTTCTTAATTCTTGAGCACAGTCACCCCCTCCCATTTAATAAAGTATGTGTATACACACACATAAACATATGTACATATGGACACATCACATGTACATTTGTATAGGTATATGTGCATATATAAAGACACACATATTTGCATATGCATGTATACATCCATGTGTATATATGCTTGTGTATGCATACATGTGGCTTTTATAGGTGCATGCTTGCATATATACAGTTTAACTACAAGATTGGTACTATTTTTTTTTTGCAGGGCAATGAGGCTTAAGTGACTTGCCCAGGGTCACACAGCTAGTGTCAAGTGTTTGAGGCTGGATTTGAACTCAGGTCCTCCTGAATCTGAGGCCAGTGCTTTATCCACTGAACCACCTAGATGCCCCAAGATTGGTACTATTATTATTCCCATTTTGTAGATGAGGAAACTACCACTAAAATGTGACTTGCCCATCATCACAAAGCTAGTAAGTTCCTAAGGCAGGCTTCAAACTTTGGCTTTCCTGACGTCAGGTCTAGTGTACCATCCACTATTCTTACCATCTAGTTTCCTCTTTCTCATAGCTCACAAGGCTATGCAACCTCCTATTTTCACTATGGTTCATCTGGGTCACATGTATTTTTTCTATAAAAAGGTTATGTGAGCTAATAATGTCTAGCTCACATCTGAATGTGTAAGCTTGAGCTGAGGGACAACTTGGACAGTGGGACTAGGGAAGATTACCCTGCCCCTCTGAGGTAGCCCCGCTATGGGAGTCTGATAGCATCAGCTTCTTGGGATAACTGGACTATTAGAGTTAGGATTTACTGAAGATTGTTTTATTCCCTCAATTTTAGTAGGACAAGAGCCTCAGGAGAATCCTGTGTCTCTCTGAGTTCCTGGGTTACTTCCTCCATAAATTAACCCTACCAGGATTGTGATTCCCCTAATGGGAACCACAAGTCCTAGAATACTTTTGCATTTATGATCTTCTTTGGAGTCGCAGTTCCAAAGACTATGTCAGACTGATAAGTATCTAGTAACATTAGCCAGGCCAGTGTTACACCACTCCCCTTTATTGAGCTCTTAGTGCTATTTACTTTTGCTCTGATAGAGGCAGCTAGTGGCATAGGGGATAGAACCAGGAATCAGGAAGACCTGAGTTCAAATCTGAACTCAGACACTCACTACCTATGTGACCCTAGGGTAAGTCACTTAACCTCTGTTTGTTTACCTGTTTCCTCAACTGTAAAATGAGAATAAATATAGCATCTACCTCGAAGGGTTGTGACGATCAAATGAGACATATGTAAAAAAAGCAGTAAGCATAGTGCCTTACTCCCTTTTCTTCTTTCCCTTCTGATAAAAGCCCAGATATAGAGGGTTTTTTTTTTTCCTATTTGTATACACTTGTGGATCTTTTGTGATTTTTATCTCTCATTATTTTGCTTTAGGCCTGTGCTCAAAATGAGCTGCTTTGAAATCCTATGTATGTATGTCTCCATGGATTCCCTTTTCTTGAGTTTTATCAACCATGTCTATACTTTACCAATCAGCCCCAAGTGCTTTCGGGTGTGCTTTCTTCAGCTTCTGCTGTTCTCTTTGTGCCCTAAAGCCTTAACGTGACTGGTTTTCATTCATTCATTTGTTTAATCACACATTCATTTGCTCACTTTTGTCTCTTTCACTTCCACTATTGCTTCCTCTGTTTTCTTTCTCAGTTTTCTGATTCCCTTGATCTTTTCTCACCTTTTTTACCATCTGTAATCCTTTAAAAAAATAAAATAAAATTCTCTCCTTCCGTAAATGAACAACTATTTTTTCTATGTCTCTAAAATATCTCCTTCTTTGTACTAATTCATAATAGAACCTAAGATTTGGAAGGGACCATAGAGGTCATTTGGTTCAACCTACTGATCAATTAATTAATATTAGCATCTCCTTGACCAGCTTCTGCTTAAACACTTCCCTATATTGAAAAGTCCATTGCTTTCCTTTACAAGAATCTATCATTTAATTTTTCAATTAACATGCAATTACTTTCTCTTCCATTCACTCCTCCATTTAAATGGAAAAAAACTAAAACAAAACAAAACAACAAAGCCCTTGTAACAAATATGCATAGTGAAACAGGAAAAAAAATGCCACATTTGTCCATGTCCAGAAATGTATATCTCATTCTGCATTTTGAATCCATCACCTCACTGCCAGGAGTTGAGTAAGCTCATTACTTCTTGAGACAATCTGTTTCATTGTTAGAGCTTTGTTAGAGCCATTGAAGGGAAAGCCGTCCTATTACTTCTGCCCTTTGTGGCAACAGAGACTCAGTCTGCTGCTTCCCTATGACAGTCCTGTTGTCTTTTCTCACTTATCTATCCACCTCCCTGGATAATTGGCAAGTATGCCCTCTTTGCCACACAGTATATGAGGTGGCTTTTGTCCTACATTTAGCACTCTTTCTATTCTATATTCCTGGTACACAAAGCAAGAAATAGCCTATATGTATTATTTACACACATATAGGATATGTACATACACATATAGGCTAAACACACATATATACATATATAGCTACAGAGATTCATGTGTCTTTATGTATATTTTATCTGTTATTTTTTTGCTTCCGATGTCAGGAGACAGTACAATAATTTCTTGTTATGCTCCCTATACTCACACGGATGCCCCTACCAACAGTATTTTCACTCTAGGTGAAATAGTCTAGAAAGATGTTTTATTTTGATCTACCTTTGCTATAAATCTACCTCACCTTTGTGGTGTTTAAAATTAAATGTGGGGGCAGCTAGATGGCACAGTGGTAAAGCACCGGCCCTGGATTCAGGAGTACCTGAGTTCAAATCTGGCCTCAGACACTTACTAGCTGTGTGACCCTGGGCAAGTCACTTAACCCCAGTTGCCTCACTAAAAAAAAAAAAAAAAAAAATTAAATGTGGTCGCCTTATTTCTGTCACAAGTTTGGGGAAAATTAGCTAGGGCTCCTAATATAGTGCTACTTAATAAATTAGAGGCTTTAGCACCAGTTTGGGGCATTAAGCATTTATTAAAGCATATTAAATATTAGTAAAGAGAGAACATGGCTCAGAAAGTTAGGAAAGCCTAGCTAGGAAAGAGAAGAGAGAGATAGTGGGGAACCATAGTGGGCTTCATCTGTTCTCCCCAAATTCCAAGGCCAAGAGAGTGATCAGCCAGCGTAAGCTCTCTGAGGGAAGGCAGAGAGGCGGCCCTTACACACTGCTTAAAGCTAATTGGCTAGCATCATTCAAATCTATTGGTTCACTGGATTTGAGGGTGGTTTGGCACAGTGTATGCAGATGTCAGAACCCAGAGAACAGATCCTCTGGTGGGAACTAGGCTTTCAGGTGGTTGTGGTTTTAATCCCCTTTCACAGTCCCAGGTCCCACTTGGCTGACTCTGGGCCAGTCTTAAAAGGTCAGGTAGTTAGGCCCTCGAGTAAGGGGGTCTCTGAGAGTCCCCAAAACCCATTATTTTCTCACATGTTCATGGGACTCTTTCCATACTTTTTATTAATGAGACTATAACATAATCTCTAGGAATCATAAATAGTTACTCTCTAATGCCCTTTCTCTAGATAAAATCCTGATTCCACAGAGTATTGTGATACAGAGGAAGGAGTGCTAGATTTGAGGACAGAGGATTTGCATTTTATTCTGAGACACCCCCCCACACCAAAATGCCCCCCAGTAACCTTGGTACAACTTGCTTTAGTTCTCTTGGCCTCCATTTCATCTTCTTTAAAATGAAGTGGGGGTGGGGGTGGGGGGCAGCTAGGTCACATAGTAGATAAAGCACCAGCCCTGGATTCAGGAGGACCTAAGTTCAAATATGGCCTCAGACACTTGACACTTACTAGCTGTGTGGCCCTGGGCAAGTCACTTAACCCCAACTGTCTCATCAAAAAACAAACAAACAAAACAAAACAAAACAAAAAGTTCATCTAGCAATTTCTTTTTCTATTTAGGTATTTCTTTAAAAATAAATCATAGGGGGCAGCTAGGTGGCCCAGTGGATAGAGCACCGGCCCTGGAGTCAGAAGTACCTGAGTTCAAATATGGCCTCAGACACTTAACACTTACTAGCTGTGTGACCCTGGGCAAGTCACTTAACCCCAATTGCCTCACTAAAAAAAAAATGAATAAAAATAAATCATAAATTGTCCCACTCCTAAGGCTTTTATTATGCACTTTGATCCCTGGCATCTTGCTAACTGCAAAAATGTCTTTTGGCAGTGTTCACTGTAACTTTATAATCAAGCTTTTCTCAATGTAATCCCAGCACGGGTACTTGCAGACTAACCATTCCTTTGCAATGTCCATGATGCTGGGCATTATTGAGAGGCATAAAAGAAATTTAAGACATGGCTCTCATCCTCATAAAAGCATATACTGTAATGGAGGAATTTGGACAAATGAACATGGAAAAGCTAAGAACAAGGAAGCAAAGCATTGGGAAGCTTAGTTAATTGGCTCCAAAGGAACAGAAGAGCAAATTGATGCAATTGAAGCCGTTAATTAGGAAACATGTACCTTTCACTAGGTTTTGAAAAGTCAGGGAAGGAATATAGACTCATAGATTTAGAGACAGAAGGGGCCTTAAAAGTCATCTAATGCAACCACTTCATTTTGCAGATGAGGAAATAGTGAATTGTCCAAGATCACACAGGTAATAAATGGCAGAACTGGGTTGAAAACCCAGATCCTCTGATTCTTAATTGATGGTTTCCTCCTCCCATACCATTGCAGAAAGTATAGGAAAGGAAATTCCGTGAACTTAATTTTTTTAAAAAACTATATTTCAATATGATCTATTTCCTTTGTAATCTTATGAATTTTGTTTCATGCATTTAATAACATTATTCTAAGTAAGGGTCCATAGACTTCATCAAATGGCCATTGAGGTCCATAGCACAAAAGAAAAGGTTAAGAGCAACCATGATAGTCATAAATCTAGAGCAAGAAGAGATCTCAGAAATCATTCATCCAACACTCTTTTCTTTTGCTGAGGAAGAAACTGAGGCCCAAGGTCACACAGGTAGTATCAATGCTCTTTCCACTGTGAACCCCTGTGACAATCAAAGAAGGTATAATCTCAAGCATGAAAGGTAAATTGGAGGAAGTCATTGGAAAGAAGGGCCAAGAAGTTTGTTTCATTGGAGCTAAGCACCCAAGCTATGGTTTCCTCAGTATAAGGAACTTCTAAGTGGGAAACCCCTCTCCCAATACAGATCAGAACCTTCTCTGAAATTTATAGTCATAGGGAATTTCCTAGAGCACTGAGATTTGAAGTAATTTGTCCAGGATCACGTGACCAGAATGTGTCAGAGATGAGATATAACCCTATGTCTTCCTGGCTTTGAAGAGAGCTGTCTAGTCACTAGTGACAATGCCTCTCTGCTGCTGATGAGTATAGAGAAATTAGGAAGAAGTAGCGGTTTAGGGGAGACGAAATTAAGACTTGGATATGTTAAGTTGTAGGTCTCATTGGGACATTCTTGTGGAAGTGGAAAGGGAAAGACAGGACTGGAGAGAGTGTAAAAGGTCAGATTATAGAGATATATTTGAGAAGCATCTACAAACAAGTAGTGGTGGAAGCCATGTGAGTAGATGAATTCCCCTTTGAATTTTATCCTGATGATAAATTATCCTTTGAATGGTTCCATGATCTATCCCCTTTACCCTCACTATCTTTCTTTTCTCCTCATGGGACCACAGAAGAATCAATAGCCATTACACCAGTACCAGGATTAAATCCAAACTCCTCAGCTTAATCTAGAATAGCATTCAAGGCTCTCCATCACCTGGCTATCTAACCTCATTTGTCATTACTCACCTATTCAGCCCTTCTGCTCCAAGTTAAACCCATCTGCTCACTGTCCCCAGCACGTGACTTACTGATTACCACCTCAGTGACTTTGCTTACATCCTTCCTCTCCACCAATCCATGTTCATCACATTCTTCAAGGCTCAAATTCATCTTTCCGTAAGGCCATTCTGATTAATTTTGCCCCATTCTGACTGCTTCTTTACTCTGCCCCCCTTCAGCACTGTTTCCAATTTGTGGTGTATAATTTTGTACTTTTCAATGTTATTTTATAATTGTTCTTAGATAGGCCCATGCGTTATTTTTACCTTTCCAAGAAAACTATAGAATCCCCCAAGGGAGATATCATGTTTAATTTATAGAACTTTTGTGTCAGAGATGCCTGTTACATAAGGGTCGCCCCAAAACATAGATAGGTCAGAATGACAAGACAAAGATGAGATGTAATAGAAAAAGATGAAAAATATTATACTTGGAGTCAAAAATCAACTATGTGAGTATGAAGGAAATAGGGCTGATCAAATCAGATGAAAAGGACCTAGGGATTTTTAAGTACTACAAGGTCAATATGAGTTGATAGTGTGACATGGCAACAGAAAAAGCCAATTCAAATGTTCTCCATATTTATGGAAACATAGTGTTCATAAAAAATGAAACTGGGATCCCACTGTACTCTATCCTGGTTTACCAAAGTCTAGACTATCTTGTTGCATTCTCAGCACCACATTTTAGGTAAGACAATAACCAATTGGAGAATGTCCCAAAAAATGATTAATAGGGTGGTGAAGAATCTCAAAACTATGCATCAAGGAACTGGGAACATTTATCTAGGAGGAGAAAGTTTAATTGTAAGGAAGCTGGCCACCCTATCTTAAAGTATTTGATGAGCTATCATTTGAAAGAGCGATTAGACTTACTGTTCTTAGATAACCAGGAGAAATGGAAGGAAATTACCAAGACAAATTATAATTTTCTGTAGAAACATGGATCAAAGGATCATAGAGCTAGAAGGGAACTCAGGGACCATCTAGTCCAACTCCTTCATTTTAGGGTTAGGGAAATTGAGGCCCAAGGCGGTTAATTGACTTATCCAAAGTCATACAGGTAGTGAGTACTAGTAGAATTAGAATCTAGGTCCTTTGACTCGAGTCTTTCTATTGTACTCCATGTCCTCTCAGTTAGCCTATCAATGAACATTAAGCACCTGCCTAGCACTGTCCTAGGCCCTAGGGATACAAAGATAAAAGTGAAATAGCTCCTGCCCTCTGGAAGTTAAAGGAAAACCCTGCTAACAATGAGAGTTGTTCAAAAGTAGAGTGCCCTTTTCAGGAACTTGGGAGCTCCCCATCATGAGGCCAAGAGGAAGCTAGATGACCAGTCATCAGGGATACTGTCAAGAGGATTCCTACTCAGATAGGGGCTGAATAAGATGACCTTTGATGACCCTTCCAACTCTACTACCCTCTGATCCTACATCATTTTCTCTCCTATTCCCACTCCTGATTCTGAAGCTGTTTATAGCTCTACTTCAGCTGCCTTCTCCCTCTGCAGTTGTTCCAGCCCTGCAGTCTCCTGCTCAGATTATTGAATTTTGGGCCTTGAACCTTCACTAAAGGAAGTGAAATCACATCAAACATATTTCTGCATTAGTCATATTGTAAAAGAAGAGTCAGAGCACAAGTGAAAAACCTCAAAAAAGAAGGGCAAAAGCCAGCCCCAAAGTAGAAACAGTATGGTTCAATCTGCATTCATAAAACACAGTTCTTTTTTCTGGATGTTAAGAACATTTTCTATCATGAAGTTCTTTGAAATTGTTTTGGACCATTGCATTACTAAAAAGAGCCAAGTCTATCACCATTGTTCATCACACAATGTTGCTGTTACTATGTACAATGTTCTCCTGATTCTGTTCCTCTCAGTCAGCATCAGTTCATGTAAGTCCTTTCAAGTTTCTCTGAAATCCTCCTGCTCATCATTACTTTTCACATTGATTTTTTAAAACTTTGTGTTCTAAATTTTCTTCCTCCCTCCCTCTTCACCCCTACCTATGAAATCCAGCAATTCGATATGAGTCATACATCCAAAACATCTTCTCATTAGTCAGGTTGTGAAAGAAAATAGACAGAATACCTTTAGAAAGAGGAGATAACAAATAAAATTATACTTCAGTCTGTATTCGATACCATCAGTTCTTTCTGTGTTGATGGTCTGCATTTTTCATATGTCCTTCTGATATCATCCTGTTCATCATTTCTTTCACAGTTACTATAGCTACCTGTATTACCCTCCATCTTATCCCCTCCCCTTGATATTTACTCTATTTTCTATCTTCCTTTATCCTATCCCTTCTCAAAAGTGTTTTGCTTTTTACTGCCTCCTCCTCCAATCTGCCCTTCCTTCCTTCACCTCCCTCCCCATTTCCTTCCCCTCCCACTTTCCCTCAGGGCACAATATATTACTAAACCCACTTGAGTGTGTATATTATTCTCTTTTTGAGCCAATTCTGATGAGAGTAAGATTTACTCACTCCCCCGCTCCTTCCTCATCTTCCCCTCCACTCCATAAGCTTTTTCTTGTTTCTTTTATGTGAGCTACTTTTCCTCAGTCTACCTCTCCCTTTCCCTTTCTTCCAGCTTATTCCCCTTACCCCTTAACTTTATTTTGAAGATGTCATCATGGGTCAGCTAGGTGACACAGTAGACAAAACATCAGCCCTGGACCCAGGAGGACCCGAACCCATATCCAACCCCAGACATAAGCCACCCCACCCTGCCTTCCCCACAAAAAACAAGGATAAACAAAAAATAAATGCTTTACAGATATCATCCCTTCATATTCAATTCACACCTGTGCCCTCTGTCTAAGTATATTCCTTTCAGCTGCCCTAATGCTGATAAAGATCTTATGAGTTAGAAGTATTATCTTTCCATATAGGAATGTAAACAGTTTAATCTTTAATATCCCTCATGGTTTCTTTTTCCTGTTTACCTTTTTATGCTTCTCTAGGGTCTTATATTTGAAAATCAAGTTTTCTATTCAGTTAAGGTCTTTTCATCACAAATGCCTGAAAGCCCTCTTTTTCATTGAAGTCCTATTTATTCCCCTGAAACATTATACGCAGTTTTGCTGGGTAGATGATTTTTGTCTGGAGTCCCAGTTCCTTTGCCCTCTGGAATACCATACCATGCCATCAGGTTCTTTCATGTAGATGCTGCTAGATCTTGTGTTATCCTTACTGTATCTGCACAGTATTTGAATTCCTTTTTTCTAGCTGCTTGCAATATTTTCTCCTTGACCTGGGATCTCTGGAATTTGGCTATAATATTCCTGGAAATTTTCCTTTTGAACTCTCTTTCAGAAGGTGATCGGTGGATTCTTTCAATTTCTATTTTACTTTCTGCTTTTAGAATATCAGGGCAATTTTCTCTGATAATTTCTTGGAAGATGATATTTAAAATCTTATTTTGTTCATGGTTTTCAGGTAGTCCAATGATTTTAAAATGATCTCTCCTGGATTTATTTTCCAGGTCAGCCATTTTTCCAAGGAGATAGTTCATATTGCCCTCTTTTTTTTATTCAGTTGGATTTGCTTTACTATGTCTTGGCTTCTCATAAAGTCTCTAGTTTCCATTTGTTCAATCCTAATTCTTAGGCAATTATTTTCTTCAGAGAGCTTTTGTATCTCCTTTCCCATTTGGCTTTTCAAACTGTTGGGTTTTTTCTCATGACTTTCCTGCATCACTCTCTTTTTCTCTTTCCATTCTTTCCTCCATCTCTCTAAATCTTCCTTCTATCTCTCCTACTTTCTCTTCAAAGCCCTTTTGAGCACTTCCATGGCCTGAGACTAATTCATATTTTTCTTGGACGATTTGGATGTTGGAGCTTTGACTTTGTTATTTTCTTCTTCTGAGGGTTTATTTTGGTCTACTTAGCCCCGCAAAAAGCTTTCTATAGTCTTCTGCTTTCTTTGCCTACTCACCTCAACCCAGAAGCAGATTTCTGATTGACATCTGATTCTCTATGGTCAGAAGTTTGGCATGCCTGTGCCCCTCTCTCACTGGGCTGCCACCACTCAATTTGGCCCACTGGTTCAGAATCAGGGCACTTTACCCCAACTCTAGCAGAGGCTTCTGCTACTTCACCCCAGCCAACCTCTGAACCCCCTCACCAGTCCATGAGCCAAGGGTCAGAAGAAGCTGCTGCAGCTGAAGACTCCCAGGGGCTGGAGGTGCAGTCTGCTCCTGGCTGGGTCCAGACTGCATGCTGAGCTCCTCTCTCAGCCTGATCAATAGGTGATCTCAGTTGCTATCTTTGGCTGAAAAATACTCTCACTCTTTCATTATGTGAGTTAGGCTGCTCTGGGGGTTTTTTATGGTGTTATTTGGGAGTGAGTGGATGGGTTTATAGGGAGCTTTTGGGGATAACAGCCTCTCCTCCACCATCTTGGCTCTACCCCCCTATTCAGTCATTTTTCAAGCATGTCTGATTCTTCATGACCCAATTTGGGATTTTTTGGCAAAGTGATTCCTCATTTTCTTATCTAGTTCATTTTACAGATGAGGAAACTGAGGGAAGCAGGGTTAAGTGACTTGCTCAGGGTCACCCGACTAGTAAGTGTATGAGTCCAGATTTGAATTTAGGAAGATGGGTACATAACCTAGCCATGCTCCTGGTTCTGCTCCTGACTTTCTAGAATTTTACACCTTGCCCCTACTTGTGTACATCCTCCCCTGCTTGACATCTCTCTTTGATGTGTTGTCTCACCCCATTAAAATGCAAACTCTTTGAGAATAGGAATTTTCTTTTGCTTATAATTGTAGTCCCAGTGTTTAGCACAGTGCTTGACACATAGAAAGTGCTTAATAATGTTTTAGCTTTCTATTTATCAATTGATATATCTTTCTATCTACCTATCTGTATCTATCATAAGCTATTAGCTACCAGATACACTATAACATACCCCCACTATTCTTCCCATAAAAATATGGAGGCAGAGCATATTAGTTCTGTCCATCATCAAGAATCATCACTGGCCACTGACCATAACTATTTGATTTTGCTAATGGGAAAATTCCCCAACAAAGACTTTCTACCCTGAACATTACCCACAAACCCTAAGATCTCCTTAGTTAAACAATATTCCCTGTTAATACAAATAGGATAACTCAGTGCTATGGTTGATAATCAAAGAAAATGACCCTGATCAATACACACGGACACAGAAGAGTGAGATATAGGATGAAACACCAAATGTTTGCAGGGATGGGACCAGCCTGATCCACAAGTCTTATAAGAAGGACATTGCCCAAGGCAGTCTACAAATCTGTCCTCTGCATTAGAAACAACCCAGGGAATTGTAGTGGCAGGAACAGGAGAGGAATGGAGGTGAGAAGTATAGAAAGTGGTATGGAACTATCCAGTGGTGTGCTGGTAAATGTTTAACAAACAGCTTTTGGGGGTCAGGGGAAGGAGGGAAATCCAGCCAAACTTTTAATTTAATCTGCACTATACCATCACTTTAATCTGCATTACCTCCATCACTTGTTAAATTTAGAAGTCAACAGAACAATTAACCAAGCCCTGCTTTATAACATTTTCTGATTTCAGATGTGTAAATGTTCACAATGAAAATTTGATGATTGGTTCTCATAGGTCCAGTTGAGCTGTCTCCAATACATCTTTGATCTGAAGACAATAGCATTTAAGAGAAACTGGATCCATGTGGATGATCTAACCAGATACCTAACAAGCAAAGACAAATTTAGGCTTGATATCAGAAAACAATTTTTTTTTTTTTTTGCGGGGCAATGGGGGTTAAGTGACTTGCCCAGGGTCACACAGCTAGTAAGTGTCAAGTGTCTGAGGCCGGATTTGAACTCAGGTACTCCTGAATCCAGGGCCGGTGCTTTATCCACTGCGCCACCTAGCCGCCCCAACAAATTATTTTTTAAATAGATTTTTATTGATATCTTTTGACTTTACATTGCACATATTTCCTCTTGCATCTCCTTCCTACCCCCATGCCATTCCTTATTATAAGAATTTTAAAAATAAAAATAAAAAGAGGAAGAAGAAAAAAATTAGGAAAAAAGTCTAAGGGGAAGCTAGAAGGCAAAATTGCCTTGCCCAGGGTCACACAACTAGTAAGTGTTCAGTGTCTGAGGCCGGGTTTGAACTCAGGTCCTCCTGAATCCAGGGCCGGTGCTCTATCCACTACACCACCTAGCTGTCCCAACATTTTTTTAAATCTGACATTATATGCAATATTCTTTGTACATGGACATTTGCAAAAAAGTGGGAGAGAAGTGTCTTTTCATAACTATTCTTTGGAATAGTTTGTTCTTTACAGATTTGCATGTTCAATTTTGATTGTTTTATGGCCATTGTTCTATTAATTTATATTATTACAGTTGTTTTCCTGGCTGTACTTAATCTCACTTTGTATCAGTTCATGTAAATCTAGGAAAAACTTCTTTACAATTAGAACTGTCCCCAAAGGGATTGTGCTGCCTCTAGAGAAAATGAATTCTCCTTCCTAGTATGTCTCCAAGCAGAACCTGGATAGTAACTAGTAAATTATGTTATGATAGGGACTCCGTTTATGTATGGATTGGACTAGATAACAAAGGAAATCTCTTCGAATTCTCAAATCTTGTGATTTTGTCAGTGAGGCCCTTACTGAATAAAAGCCCACATCTACACTGGAATTTATCTGGACAGCTGTTATGAAATGATTGGGGACTACCTTTAACCACATTCTCACAGATTTAAATAATAATAATAATAATAATAATAATAATAATAATAATAATAACAGCCAGCATTTATATAGTAGGAAGGCAGCTAGGCGGTTCAGTGGATAGACTGTTGGGCTTGGAATCAGGAAGACCTGAGTTCTAATGTGGCCTCAGATATTTACTAGTTGTGTGACTGTGGACAAGTCACTTAACCTCTATTTGCCTTAATCCATTGTAGAAGGAAACGGCAAACCACTCCAGTATCTTTGCCAAGAAAACCCCATGGACATTATGGTTTACAGGGTCATGAACAGTCAGACATGACTAGGCAACTGAACAACATATAGTGCGGTAAGTTTTGCAAAGCACTTTAGAAATATTTTCTAATTTTATTCTCACAGAAACTCTGTGAGGTAGGTGCTGTTATGATTCTTATTTTACAGATGAAAGAACCTGGAAGGGACTTGAGAGACCATCTAGTGCAACCTGCTGCTTCTACAAATGAAGCCCAGAGAGGTTAGTTAAGTAATTCAAGTCAGTCACATAGGTAATACATAGCAGAAATGAGATTTAAACATATTCTCTGGTGCAAATCGGGTACTCTTTTCCCCAGAATTACACTGTATTTCATAAATTACACTCTCTGTACTCCCTCCAAATACCACTACCACCACTGTAAGAGAACTGCTGGTACTGCCCGAGTTCTGTGTTCAGACAGAGATCAGAACCTTTGCTGTAGCATATCAGTACCATATTTGTTTCTTTCCTCCACTTTACTGAATACAGTTCTTCCAACAAGCCAGATGCAACCTTTTGTCGACTTTTTTGTTGTAGTTAACCTCCCTTCTCCTCCCCACTCCCACCCCACCCATTTCCCCTTGCATTATTTCTTCCATTTGGGGATTCTTATACCATTTCCCCCCTTTCCTTTTCTCTTCCAACTACACATTGAAGACAAGCATTCACCAAGCTTTTATCTATCATCAGAGGTGAAGGCAGAAAGGACTGTTAGGGGAAGAAGATGGTTTCAAAGTGAATCAGACATTTAGGGTCAATTCTCATTGTTCACTAACAAGTAAAAAAATCCAGAGGAGATAGGCAAAATGTAATTTTTTCCTCTGCCCACCAGAGAAGCCAATGACTAGAACTACTGAAGGCTGAGGGCATTTGCCTGACCTGAAGCACCAAACTAAGCCTGGAAATCAGAGGGCTATTACCCTGTTTTCCTTGTATGTGTCACTAAATGACAATAAGAATTGAGACTTTTGCCCCCCACCATTTGTGCCCCTAAATGCTTCCATCACCCACAAATAAATGTTCCCATTAAAGCAGAGATCTGTCCATAGGGGCAGCAATAGGATTACAGTTAGTCAATCTTCTCCTTTCTAGATAGTTTGGAAGTCTTATTGTCCTTGAGCTAACTTGAAGATGAGGTACACCAGTATCAGATGTTAGAAAGATTCTACCTGGTCACCAGCCCCTTTTTAATATTTCTAGAACTGAACTGTAAACATTTTCTAAGGGCAACAAACTTACCAGCAAAATAAATAGACAAATAAATGTGGAGAGAGAGAGAGAGAGAGAGAGAGAGATGATATGAGAAAGATGAATGGATAGATGGAAAGACTGATGGATGAATGAACAATAGAGATAGATGGATAGATGAATGGATATATACATATATAGATGATGGATAGATAGATGATAGATAAATAGAAAGATAGATACAGACATATACATATACACATACATGCATACATACAGGCATACATGAGGAACATGCTCCCCTGCCTTAGCTGCCAAATGGAACTCTGCAGGGGGAGGTCCCTGAAAACCCAAGACTGCCAGAAAATGTAATGGCAAGCAAAAGGGGACTTATTATTGCTGGCTTTTTTCAATCCTGAATCCTGAGGGCTGGTTTTATCTTTTTAACTGGAAAGTTTGGGTCTTGATCCATTAATCCAGAGATAATAAATGTCTGGTGGCAACATGCCAGTTTGAACTCATGAGCGCTGGGCTTATTCATTATTAGGAAGTAGTGCTTCTCTGTGGGGAAATGCTTGTAAACAGGATTAACAGAGGGCAGGAGGGGGAAATCTTTTGTGAAAAGCATGCCCTTTGCTAATCAATAGAAAATGGCTCCTTGCTACCTTTTTCCTTTGAAAAATGTTGTCCAGATTCTGCAAAAGAAAAATTTTAAATATACGTGTGTATATGTATACACACACACACACATATATATATATACATACATACATATGTCTGTGCACATATACATATTTGTCTAGGTTTATTTCAGTGAATTAAGATTATCTCCATAATAACTTGGTAATGCAGGGAGATGTTTAAAACCATTAATAACTACTGAATTGTACTACCTACACAATACATATAACTACTATCCAAGCAGCCCTAAAGCTAAAAAGGCCAACCCAAAGTCACAAGAGTAGGCTTCCAAGTAGACCCTAACCTACCTTTAAAGTTCTAATAGTGAAAGGACCAATATTTGTTCCAGAAGACTGATGATGAAACATACTTCCCTATTCTAGGTAGCAAAGTGGCAAACCATAACTGTGGGATGTTGCATGTACTTCCAAATGTGGTTTCTCTCTTGGCTGGTTTTATTTAACTCTTCTTAGGATGAGAAGATCAGAAATGAAGTGAGAAGGGGCACTGCAGGAAACTGAGGTCCAGTGAAACAAAGTTAAGTGACTTGGTTACAGAAGTAGTAATTTACAGAGATGGGGGTTGAATCTAAACCACCACCACCCCCAACTTCGAATTCATTGCTCTTTCCACTATACCAGGCTTTGTCATAAAGGGCTAGCAAGGGTATCTGTATGTGGTGGGGGGTGGAAATGTTGGAGAACTTTACTGGAAATTGACAATGGCATAAAATCAAAGGCAAAACCAGTATAAAGCCTTTCAAAACTAGAAATAATAAAATTCTGCTAGTTTAAAGTGGCTTTTTACAAACTGTTACTGGAGACCTTTCAGGATCTCTACAGTGTTAAACTTAGAGGGCTGTATGGTACAATGGAAAGAACACTGGCTCTAGAGGCAAAGGACTTGGGCTTGAATGCAACCTCCGATACTTATTACTGTATGATCTTGGGAAATCCACTTAACCTCCCTTGATCTCCCTTATCAAACAAGAAGGTTAGACTAGATGGCCTCTGAGGGGCCTTCTAACCCTGTCTGTGATCCTCACAACTCTCAGAGACATTCAAATACTACATCATGTATTGTAAAAAGAGCAATGGTCTAGGAGCCAGAATTCCCAGGTTCTAGCCTCAGCTGTCCTATCTACTATCTGTGTAACCACTCAGATGCAAAATGAAAAAGTTGGGCTCTATGATATCTAAAGTTCCTCTTTCCAGCAGATGCCCCATCAGCATAGGGGGCTCCCAGTGATACCCTCTACCAATACAGACCATTGCCTTCTCTACAATTTATAGTCTTACAGGGTTTCCTGAGGCACCAAAAGCTTAGGTAACTTGCTCAAAGAGACATGTCAGAATTAGTATGTGTCTGAAACAGAACTTGAACTCAGGTCTTCATGACTCTAAGGCCAGCTCTCTAGCCACTGCTATGCTTCCTCTCTGTAAATGGTTCATTAACTGGATCAGTTCTGGTCAAAAGTAGAAAAGGAAAAACTAGCCCCAACAAAAGCCCCTACCAACTTCTCTTTTTTTTTTCTCTTTCAAGAGGCATTTTACCTTGAGGGGAAAGGTAAAAGATCTTTTTATTGTCCTTCATGTAGTTATTTTTGTAGTTGCCTTGTTCTCATCTTTATCAATGGAGTTCAAATAGAAACGGTTCTCCAACAAGTTACTATACTAGTCTTATTATTCCATATTTCATGTCTTGTAGACTTCTGCACAGGTAGATGAAATAACTGCTTTTTGTTGGTCAATAAAAAACATTAGGATGTAACCTTATCCACTGTAGGCTCACTGAAGCATTTTCAATACAGCTCCAGTAACAAACAGAACAATGGGGATAACATGTACTTCATCCTGTTCTTTTGGGATCTTTATCTCCTGGGCAGGTCTCTACGTCTTGAAAGTTTTTCATTCCATGTAGCTTAGTGATTGGAATGGTGACAGCAGTTTGAAAAAAAAACACACACATTGCCTTTAAGTTTCTATGAACCAATGTTATGCAATTGTGGGCCACAGTTTGGTCTGTGATAATGGGCCTATTTCCAATAGGATGTATTGGTTTCATTCTTCAGGATCATTTGAGGACTATATTCATGGTATGGGGATCTGTCATCTACCAGTCCATGAAAGATAATGGACTTTTGATATGTAATTCTACTCACTAGGTCATATCTGGCTAGGTATTCAATGGTAATGAAATTTTAGTCTAAAATTGTGCAATTAACTGTCACCACTGTTTCTTTCTATAATTTGCATTAATCACTAAGTGTAGACTTTCTAAGAAATGTAATATTTCTGTGGTTTATGGTGGCAGTGATCTGGTCTTAAATTCCCATCATAAATCTCTCCATTTTCCTCAAAGAAATTCACAGGAGTAAGCCACTTGTTCTGCCCTTCTTTGCTAACTTATTGGTGGTTGACTCATTCATGTGGATTTTGCCCAATGGAAGGCCTTCTGTTTCCATGCCTGGAACTCAGTCATTTCACAGACTATCCAGAGAGAAGCCATTTTGGGTTATGGTCAATGAATCTGATCATGTGTACCTGTTATTAGTCTTTTCTATTGCTAGATGCAATGCTATATGGTACTCCAAAAGTATTTCTACAGGGTTTTGACTTATTTCGTATGTATGCTAAGAATGTCTCCCAATCCTTTCCCCTCTTTTTGGCATGGAAATGTTCATTTGTTCTGTAGCTACTTTTCAAATAATGGGTTCTGTTTTGTCATCTTTGTTGGAATTTCTTTTAGGTTAGATTCCCAGCCTATTACAATATATTTCATTATTCTGGAGGAGTATACCAATACAGGTATTGATGGCATAGGTGTTAATTGCTTTAAATGTGATCTTCCTGTTCATTTTTACTGCAAAATGCAAGTAAGCATCTTAGCATATTCAGTCCCACACTTCTGTATCATATCTTTAGGCTCAATTTTCTTTTCTGGAGGAGAATAAGATATTTGTAGGTATGGCCTTCATCTATTGGTTCAATGTAACCTGTGGATTCAAATTCAAAGCTTCATTCTCTGTCTCTCCTTGATATAAATTAAGAACTTTATGTTTATTGAGTCCAAGCGATACTTTGATATCACAGGTGAAAGATCTTATGAGATGAAGGAGCCATTTAATTTGTTTTTCAGTGAAGCCATTTAGCTCAATGACATCTATAAACACAAAATTGTTAATACAATGTTTTGGTATGACTTTTAATATGGAAGCCATAATTAACTTTATCTGGAAGAGACAATGATGAAATTAAGGCTATGCAGAACTATGATGGACTTAAACTGTTTCACTGAAACATTCATCTTATTATGTCTGTGGCAAGTTTTAAATGGAGAACAATTTCCAGGTAAGTATCAACTACTCTAATATTCTTATATTATATATGTGTGTGTTTGTGTACACACAATGGACCCAAGTGTCATAAAAATGTATAGTATGATATATGATATATATAAATATGTATTAGACCCAAGTATTAAGCATATGTACATTTGTTAATATATAGTATTGAATAATCCATAAGTACAGAACTGAGTCTAAGATTTTATGATAATCAACAAAGGCAAAATGTATCAAAACAAATCAGAAATACCTATCATCTACAATATATGCTATAAAACTTTGGAGCAACCTGTTCAAAACTTAGTTGTTCTTTATGCCTCTGGGACTTTTTTAGCACATCCTTTTGCTCCTCAGATAATATATTGTTTTCTTGTATTTATAGATGTTTTTCATGATTCAAATTATGTTTGTTTTGTATAAAGTGCATAAATATATGATTGATCTGTTTCGAGAAGACACGTGTTCTCATCCTTTATTTTCTCTCACCCTTTTGTAACAGATATATGATGCCTTCTACAAAGGAAGATGAGAACAGGATTATGTCTGAGAAAAAGCAAATAAAGTTCCTCTATAGTAATTAATGCACCATAACAAAGTGTTTGAAGCAATAATTATGGATCTTATTGGCCCTGTTGCTTTCCAGTTTTACAAAAGCTAGAGTCTCAGTTACTTGTCTTCACACAGTTATTCTGCCATTCGTTATAATACTGGCATGCAAACCTTGATTTTTTTAAACTTAATCCAACTTGTGCTTTGATTATGTTGAATTTCTTGTGATCATATAAATTAACAAGCCACATCATCCTCTGTCGTTTCTGATTGGCCTTTATTTTTCTTGACTTGTAAAGTTTTTGATTGACATTGAATTGCTTATTTCATTCTCCAGCACTTTAAACTCCTTGACCTTTTAACTTTTGTCTCCATTTATTGATTAATGGAATCTAGAATTTCTGATATCTTTTTGTTTTCTAGATTCATTTCCAAATATTTCTTTTGTGTTGTCATTAATTGAGGAATGTGGTGTTGACGTTTTCCACCGCAGGTACCAGTTAGATATTGATGTGACCTTCTAATGCCTTTCTGCAGATCTCCAATAGCTTTTTCAAGTTGCTTCTGCCATGATTGTATTGGATGTCTGTCTTTAGGGGTATTCCTTGATAACTCCACCTTTCCTCCTATGGCTCTTACCATGGCAACAGCTGCCACATGTATTCCTGTGTGCAGGTCCTGAAATGCGTTTTGCCCTTTCTGTCAGATACTATAGGAGAATGAATCTATTCAGGGTGATTATAACAGATACCAGCCTTTTACAATTATTGTGTTTGGGCATATATAATTGGTCTGTTAGTTGGATTCATGCCATCATACTCAAAGGGGTATTATCAGAATATCAATCTAAATATATGCCTATTCTTTTCAAAATCATTTGAGACCTTGGAGCTTTTTTGGAAATGTGTTTTGATGTTATATATAATTTATAGAGTTTGCCTTAAATGAAGATTTTTTAATAACCTCAAGGCCTTCAAATTTTTTCCTCTTCAGATTTTAGTAGCTTACTAATTTCACCTCTTATTTTGTCTAATTTAGACTATGGGATAAAGTTTTTCATTTTTTATGATTGCTCTGTATTGTTGAGAAATATCTGGTTGTGTGACTTGGAGCTGAATGTACTACTGACAAAAAGTATTATGAAGCCCTTGTCTGAACCTGTTAGAATCTATCTCCAAATTTGTTATGATACAGTTTGATACATAAGGAAATATTTCATGTGATCCATCCATTCTCAACATACTCATGATTTCCCTGTTTTTGTGTTCTGCAAAATCTTCAATGAAACATTTCCTACAGGTATTTTGAGTTTTTCAAGTTTATCTTTACTTCTTCCGGAAACAAAATATAAAGATAGGCCCCTCACTCAACTCTCCTCTTTGTCAAACTGATCATCGTCATGGAAGCCAATGCTCTACCCCCATCCATTTCTTAGATTCACAGGAATACTTTTGTCCTACTGGATAACCCAGTCAGGCATTACCAGAGTGTACTTGGCAGTGTTTTAGGGGTCCTGCCAGGCCTATACAGATACCATAGCAATCACTGGGCATGCAAAATCCCAACTCTATACTTCCCTAACTGGCATTTTCCTACCTTTTCCTTCCCCCATTTATAAAATATCCAACAAATCTGGTTTTGTAGAGGTTACTACTATTATTTTCTTATTGATGTTATTGTTATTATTATCTCATTCATATCATAGCTTTCAATGAAGTTCAGATAGAAACATTCCAGGATGGGTCACTCTCCTGTTGCTGTTATTGCTATTGTTCAGTTGTCTTCAGTCATGTCTTACTCATTGTGACCCCATTTGGGGTTTTCTTGGCAGAAATACTGGAGTGTTTTGATATTTCCTTCTCCAGCTCATTTTGTAGATGAGGAAACTAAGGCAAACAGGGTTAAGTAACTTTCCCAGATTCACATAACTAGTAGATGTCTGAAGCCAGATTTGAACTCCTGACTCTAGCTAGGCCCAGCATTCCATCTACTGTACCATATAGCCACTATTATTATTTTATATTTGATGATTTGAAGACTATCACAGAGAAGGATAAAAAAACTACTTTTTTAATTGAATAAAATTTGGGGACATAATTTTATCCTCTGTAGGTTCACTGAAAATATCTTTGATTCAGCTCAAGTAACAGATAGAAAGACAGGGATTAAATGTATTTCATCCTGTTACCACATGGTTTGGATTTCTTCAACAAAAATCTCTCTATATTTTTTTCATTCCATGTAGTTCAGGGATTTTTTAGTATTTGGTATGGTAATGTTTATTAAAATACTGTTTTTAAAATTTTTATCTATCAATATTATATCTGAGCTATTGTTGGCAGCAGTTTTGTTTGTAATGTTTATTGTTGTTATTATTGTTTTTTCATCATTGTAGAACAATTGTTCTCATCTTATTCAATGGAATTCAGATAAAATCAGTCTTGGGACAAGTCAATGCATTGCAAACATAAAATACCTGGTTTTTATAAAAGTATTGGGATATAACCTCATCTTCCAAAGGTTCATTGAAAGCATCCTCACAATAACTCAAACAGCACAACAGGGATAACATAGATCTCATCTAGTTCCCATTTGATTTTTATTTCTTCTGCTAGTTTAAAAAAATTTTTTTAATATATTTAATTCCACATAGCTTAGAGATTATGAATATTTGATATTATACATCTATTAAAATGTTCTTGAAATTTTTAAATCAATGTTAAATCTGGACAATTATGGGCAACCACTAAGTTGGCGAAAATGGTTTAGTTTTAGTTTATTTGTTTATTTCTCCAGGACATTTTGTAGTATGTATATATATTGCAATGAGCTTCTAATGTATAATTTTATCCACCAGGTCATGTCTAACTGTGGAGCAGCTAGGTGGCATAAAAGATAGATTGCTGGGTCTGAACTCAGGAAGACATAAATTCAAATCCAGTCTCACACACTTACTAGCTATGTGACCTCTGTTTGCTTCAGTTTCCTTAAACATATTATTATTGTTTGTCCTTAATTTTCAAATAGGACAACTGACATCATAGGTGATCCCTTGACTTGGATTTAAATGAGGTAGAGTTGTTCAAAGTCATTAGCCTTACTTTCTCTTCTGGAGTCATCCAAGTCTAGTGGCAAGATATAAGATGGCTGGTGATGGCCCCAGGATGGCATCTTTGATGTATGACCAATCTCCACAGCACCTGCTTCATTGGAACAAAATGTTCTTATTCACCCATTCAGCCAAGGGAAGACTTCTCATGCTTGGGGTAGACACTCCACTAACTCACCAATGGATTTAAGGCCTGTCAGTTGCCCTCACCTTTCTTTAGCCCATCTGCCAAGATGGTTTACCCAGCCACTGCACATGTCTTGGAGACACAGGTGAGAGCTGGATGATGGGTGAACTCCAAAGGTGGATGCACAGCCCTAGAAAGGGCTCAGTAAGCCCTCCCACAAGAGGTACTAGTCGTCCCTAAACACCCCTTATACACTCTCATATGTAAAATGGGGATAAATAATAGTATCTATTCCCTAGGGTTATTGTGAGGATCTAATGAGAAAATAATTGTAAAGTAGTAACATATGTATATATTTTGTATCTATGCATATACTATAAAGCGTAATTATATATCAATGATACATTATACAGTTTCTACCATTTCCTTGCATAATTTGCATTGATTACTAAGTCCAGACTCCTTGAGGATAATACTTCTATAGTTTCTGATGGTAATGGTGTGGTCTTGAACTGGTACAATAATGCCTCCTTCCTCAAACCTTCCTTCTACAATTCTATATTAACTCATGTGACTTCCTTGGCTTTCTTGAAGTACTTTACCTTCTGCAAAAAGCTAGTCCTCTTTAATCTTAGTGCCTTTACTCTAAAACTTACCCTGTTCATATTTTATTTGTATATGGCTATTTCCATGTTGTCTCCCTGATGGGACTGTGAGCTCCCTGAGAGGAAGGCCTATTTGCGCATATACATTTCTTGGTATCCCCAGCACATAGCACAGTGTCTGGCACAATAGGCAGTTAAATGCTAGTTGACTGACCTGACTGACGATATCTCTTTGTCTAACTCTGGGCTGCTGTCTGCAAGGGCTTTTTGAATGCATTCTTAGATCATATTCATTTCATAGGTTCTATCATGAAGTAAACTGCTTTGGTCACATTCAACAAATCCAAAGGTATGTACTCTTTTTCAGCCTTTACTATTGTTTATTAAATTGATGACTGCTTATTCCAAAAAGTATTCTGTATGTTTTTGATCTCTTTATCTGACACTCTGAGAATGTCTATCAATCCTCTTACTCCTTTTGGCGGGGGAGGGGGGGGGATGGTATTAATCTTCCTATGGCTCAGTGAATAGAGTACCAGGCTTGGAATCAGGAAGACTCATCTTCCTGAGTGCAAATCCAGCCCCAGAAACTTACTAGCTATATGACCCTGGGAAAGTCTCTTAATCCTGTTTGCCTCAGTTTCCTCATTTGTAAAATGAGTTGGAGATGAAAATGGCAAACGACTCCAGTATCTTTGCCAAGAAAAGCCCCAAATGGGGTCATGCAGAATCAGGCCTGACTGAAAAATGACGCCAGCAACAATGGTTTCTTTAGGTCACCTTTCTGTTTTATTAATAAATTACCATTGTTATATAGGTTAATTTATAAATCTGTTAAAGCCAATTTTATAGGTCTGAGGGTGTACACTGACTAGTTTTGCATAGGGATTAATTGACCTAAGTATGTTTTTTGCCATCATCATTATTGTTATCACTATCAGTATCATCACTGATATTTATACTTTTTAAAGGGTAAGGGAAGCTTTATGAAATTTTTAGTTTGGAGTGCCCAAATTTCTAGCTCTTGAGCTTCACCAGTCTGAGCCCAATCTACCTCCTACTGCAGGGGTCGTTCCCCTTTGAAGAGCGGTGTGACAAGGTTCTGACCTTTTTCTTTCTGGTGTGCTTAAGGGGAGGAGAAGAGAGACAGGGTAGGAGTCAGTCTATTGTGAAGGGATTGGGGAGAGCAGCTGCCTCTCCCATCAAGGCAGAAGGCAGTGGGCAGGAGAAAAAAGTGGCAACCACCAGTCTATGTGCCATCTTTAGTTCATGAGTCATCATTGTATGGCTTCTTTATTCCTATTTGCAGTATGCTGGATGAGGGGAGGCTGAACAGAAGTGTGTAGGGGGAAAGCAGTTGACATCCAGACTCTCAACAAACTGCTATTTCTCATCACTAATGGAATTAACCAATTGCCCTCTGTCCCCACATGGCAGCTTAAAATGTTATTGACAGAATGGCAGAAAGAGGCAAAAAAAGGGCAAAACAACTGCAAAGGAGTCAGAGACTGTTAACATGGGAAATTGACCTAGGATTTTGGATTTGCAATGTTAGCGTAAAAGATTCCCTTTAAACAAACTGAAATAACATCACAAATGCCACCATTATCCTTGAACCCTGATACTCCAAGCACTCTTTTGATGTTCCCTAAAATATTTCACCAAGCAGGAAGTTACTGTGTTTTAATCTAGATCAAATACACAAATGTTCTTTAGGAACAGGTGTCCTATCTTGCTCTTAATCAAGGCTTCCCTTACAGCAGTTGAATTGTGATAGGTAGCAGGAATCCATTTGGGTTAACAGAATAATCTCCAGGGAACCTTAAAATGATTCTTGAATAATTTTCAAATCTAATCATGTTTACACTTCCAATTACTTGAAGGCCAGATAAAAATTCATTGGTGAACAAGCAGAATCCTGCAGAATTTCACAATTTATCTTGTGAAATTTCATGAGGAGTATCAGGTGAAGAATGAAAGTAGATTTAAAAGGCACTTATTCCAAATTCCTGCTGCTTTGCTGCACCCATAGAGGAAAATATTAGAGAATGAGCCTGGGGGAGATCAATCATTCTGCATGACATCTTTGAACAGATAAACACCTAATAGACAGGCATGGGTTTCATGGGGCCATTATTTGTTTGGGATGAATCACAACAAACTGCCTTAAAGAAAACAAAGGAAGAAGCCGAGAAAACCCAGTATAGTTAGATTTATCATTCCAGTGACCCTTCCCTACCCCAACCACTCCCAGAAGGTGATACTTATAGCTGAGAAGTGAAAGAATGGAATCCTTTGGGCAACCAACCAATAGAGAGAATGCTGGGCCTAGAGCCAGGAAGATCTGAGTTCAAAAGTGACTTTGGATACTAACTTTGTGACCCCGTGTAAGTCACTTACTCTCTGCCTGCCTCAGATTCTTCATCTCTAAAATGGAGATAATAATAGCACCTACTTCCTACAGCTATTATAAGGATAAAATGAGGAAATATTTGTAAAGTGCTTTGCTATCCTTAAAATGCTATATCAATGCTAGCTATTATTGTTTTTGTTGTTGTTATGCCAAAGGCAAAGTAAATAGAATACACCCTCACTTCAGTTTGAGAGGACTAGTAGAATGCCCAAGTCACTACAAGGCTGCTAATAGAGATCACCACCAAGTGAGGTTGCTGCTGAGAAAGGCCACTGCTAGGTGGGAGGAGCTCACGTGGGGTGTAATCACTAGGGGAAGAAGCTACCATCTGTTAGGTTCCTATTTTAGCTAATTTTCTTGAAAACTAACCATTAGGTTCATTTGTTTCTATGCTGTTGATGGATTGAAAGGGCTATCACCACCCCCTCTAAATTTTGATGTCCTGTACATAAACTCCATTCTCCCTGCCCTATATACAACTCTAGGCCCCACAAATCTTCATCTACTTTCCTGGCTTCTCACACAGCCTAGTTCCCACCTTCAGGAAAGCAAACACTGGGAGGTGAAACCAAAATTGAAATTGGACTATTGAATGTTAAACTTTAATCCAGACTGAGACACCATTGCTGCCACTGTATCCATAGGGTACCATCCCAAGTCAGTGGCATATTGTACTGGAAGAATCACCATTAAGAGCCCAAAATAAACAAATTCAGGTAATAGCATTGTCTAAATTTCCATTTAATTTTTAGACTTTTGCTTTCACCTCAAGCTGTATTTTTTTTCTCTGATTCCTTCTAAGCACCTTGGCTCTTTACTCCCCATCTTCTTGTTGTTGTTCATCTGAAGAGGACCAATGACATTACAAGGGTGATGCCTTGACTTGCTCATGGATGGGATTTAATGAGGCAGAACTGCTCAAAGTCAAAAACCTCATTCTCTCCTCCAGTCATTAGAGTCCAGTGGCAAAACAAAGGTCAAGATGACTGGTTATGGCCCAGGATGCAGTGGGTGACCTTGGGATTTCTCAGTTAAGATCTTTTCCAGGGCTTAGTTTGTCTGAGGCCATACCCATTCAATGACTAAGGGCTAGGTAAGAACTGAAACAAAAGATAGCACAATTTACCATTCAAAAGATAATCAGTTTTGGAGGGGAAGACCCTCAGAGTTTCTAGCCAGAACAGAAAACAACTATTTACACTCATTCTAAGCCATCAGAACCTAAACAATGAGCCACAAAGGCTTGGGCTGAGCCTCTTTGTTGGCCATTCAACTCCAACTCATTTGTTCCCACTAATGAATTTTTTAGAAATTTCTCTAGGCTATCACCACACAGTTGACTTCTTCACTGGCTCTGTGTCAGGATTTGTCTGTGGCTTTTCCTATGGACCCAAGTCCTAAATCTCTTTCATGATATTTCTTGAGCCTTCGGTATGCTGAAATTGCATAGATTTTGATCAGGTTCACCAAACAGATAAAACGATATGGATCTTTCAACTGGGAAACAAACATGAGCCCAATGAAATTCACTTATCTAGAAATTTGCAGAAAAGGTCCCTGAATTCTCACACTTTTCATCCAGCTGCCATCTAAAAACCTGTCCCAGCTATATTAAGTTCTCCCTCTATCACCAATTAGATTCCACACACCCAACAAGCATTTCACAGTTTTTTGAGTGGCCAAAGATGGGATGATTTGTGTTGAAGAGTCACTTATGGATTGTCTTCTATCTGAGGGATGCTAGCTAAAAATGGATTCCTCAAGCTGGAAAACAAAAAGGGGGAAAATATAAACAGGGATGGTGGAAGGATAATTATTCACAACTCAAGATCTAGAAACTAGTGAGTCAAATTAAAAAGCAAAGAAGGCCAGAAATGGGAATGCCAAAGCAAGTGTGTAAGGCATTTGGGCCTTAAGCATTCCGATTCTGGCTAGAGATGGAGAGAATCAATGATCTGGATAATTCATGAGGAGCAAGAAGAAAAAAAATCTTGCTTTCACTGGAATTATTCAAAGAATTGAGGAAAATCTTGTGGTCTTTTTCTGGTTTTATATTCAAATGAGTTGCCACCCATTTTTCTTTCCCCTCCCCTTCATTCCTCTTTTTTATTGAGAAGGCTTAAAGAATTTACTATAGCCAAAGGAATATCCTTTCCTAGTCAATTTCTTCCTATTATATTTGTACATCAGGGGAAAAAAATTGGTTTCAAGCAGAGTCCCTTTTCCCTTTGTGTACTGGTAAGCTTTTGCTGGGGAAATAAACTGGGCTGACTGGCCTTTTGATTCTATTGTGTGATTCTATCTCATTCATCAAGCATTGGCACCTGACCTGTTACAAGTGTATAGAAAATGGAACAATTTGATCATTTCAGTGCTGGTTTCCTCCCTTTTTTAAGGCGTTTGACAACTACCTTTTAGATTCACTTGCTTACTTTGGTGGAGTTTTATCAAATTTTAGTAAATAAATGTGATTTATTTATCAAAAAGGTTGGAGGGATAATATTTAGTGAGTATCACGTTAAATTTGTACTGATAAATACAGTTCTACAGGTAAAGTCTGGGGAAAAAATAAGAAAGTGTCTTCCTCTTCATGCTGAATCAAAAAAAATGACCCAGGCCTGATCCCCAACTCTCTGGTCAGACTGTAATCAGGATGGCCACTCTCTCCTAGGCTATAGCTCAGTGTCATTTTCCAGCACATGGGAATATAACTGCTTCCCCTTCCAATCTGTTATGTCTGTAGATTAGAAGAGACACAGACAGATCCCTGGCCAGGAACCTCCTGGCTCCATCCTCATCAGGGCAGATTGATCAGCATTTACTGATTACAGGAAATGGCTGTTAACGGGGTGAATAAATAACACATCTGGATGCAGGGGTCATCAGAAGATTTAGAACCTCTTTCTCCTCTACTCCCAACTCAACCATCACCATCTTTACGTGTTACTAGGACAGGAGTTCATAACCTGGGGTCTGTGAACTTAAAATATATACATACACACACACACACACACACACACACACACACACACAAATGTATATATACACACACACAATGTATGTATGTATATATGTATATATAAATCTATATATGTATGTATGTATATACACACATATATATGCACACATATTAATGATTCATTTCAATATAATGGGTTTCCTTTGTAATTTTGCATATTTTTCTTTTATGCATTTATAAATATTATTCTGAGAAAGGGTGCAAGGGCTTCACCAAACTACCAAAGGTGTCCATAATATAAAAAAGGTTAAGAAGGCCTGAAACAGGGATGTCTTTCATTTTTATGAAGCCCTGTTATTTTACCTTTTCTTTTCACAGCAAATTTAGATCCTTATAGCAGTGTGCAAAATGAAAATATCAAGGCCCTTGTTGAAAGGTTTTATTTTTTTCCCTTTTGCCAAGAAACACATCCTTTATAGAGTTGAGAACTTTTTTATGTCAATATTTTTCGATGGTAGAGAGTCCCAGATGCTTTAAAAATACATGATGAGGTGAAATACGAAACTCGAGTTCAGTCTAAAAGCTTCTTCTTCAGCTTATAAACAGTGAGTGTTATGTGTTTATCATTCTTTTTTACATCCCTTTCTGCTTTTAAGAGGCACCTTCTATTTCAAATTAAGTTTAGATTTTCTCTAAGATTTCTAGAGGGCAGGTCATTTTTATATTTAATCCTCGGTCTCCTTCCAGATTCAACTCAGTTGTCACCTTCTGGAGGGGACCTTTCCTGATCCCCTGCCAAGCTGCCAGTACTCCTCTCCCTATCCCCTATCCCCTTCATTTTCCTACCCCTCAGCTCCATCCCCTTCCCAAAATCAGCTTGTATCTATTGTGTCTATATGTGTATATACGCATATGTGTACATGTTGTTTCCATCAATAGAATGTAAGCTCCTTGAAGGCAGGGACTGCTTCACTTTTGTTTTAGTATAGCCAGTGAGTGACACATAGTAGGCACTTACTACATGCTTGTTAATTGAGTGATTCTCTAAGCATGAGTTAAGCACATGCTACACTATGTGCTGGGCACAGTGCTAGGCTCTGAGTATACAAACATGAAATCAAACACAATCCATGCCCTCAAAGATATATGATTAAGTGTTAAACATAAGTCATAGCTTATGATGATAATATAACTATAATATGATAATGAATATAATACAAATAAATAATATAATTTATATTATAAATTAAAATAAGTACAAAGAGTGGTTAAAAGATGCTGCTAAAGGGCATGGGATGTATCAGTAAGATAAAGTTGAAGAAAGACTGATTTTTAAGGGAAATTCATACTAGTGTAAGATCATGCTGATTTGTTGCCTTTAAGAAAAGGATAAAGACAAGGTATAATTAAGGAAGCAAATTCTTGTTTCTTGAATAGGGTTAGAGGCACAGTTGCATTAGTAGTAGAAAAAGCTGTGTCTGCTGTTGAAAAAATAAATTAGATGTCCTCATTCTCCGCATTTAAATCTATTGTATTATTTTCTTAGCTGAATCATTCTAGAATTTCCTTTCTTGACATCTGAAAAGGTAATTTGTAATAGTATACTTTAAAAGGTTTTGGTGATGGATGGATGGATAGATAGATAGATAGATAGATAGATAGATAGATAGATAGATAGATAGATAGATAGATAGATAGATAGAGATACCTAGAAGCAGCTAGCTGGTTTAGTGGATAGAGCACTAGAACTTGAGTCAGGAAGACCTGAATTCAAATTCAGCCTCAGACAGGCCTGTCTGCCTCACTTTCCTGACCTGTAAATTTGAGATGACAGTAATACCTAATTCCCAGAGTTCCTGTGAGAATTAAATGAAGTAATATTTGTAAGGTGCTTGGCACACAGTAGGTGCTTAATAGATGTTTATTTCCTTCCTCCGTTTTTGCACCAATTTTTCCCCCAATATATACTTTTCCCTCAAGAGATTATACTTCTCTACTTTTTTCACTTTATTTTTCTTGGGGTTCTTTTTGCATTTTTTCTACATGTCTAATATGGAATTATGTTTTGCATGACAACAATGTTTGCTTTCTCAAGGAGTGGGGGCAGGAAAGAGGAAGAGAATTCAGAACTCGAATTTTTGAATGTTAAATGTTTTTAATGTTATTAGAAAATATTTCATGAAATAAAATATCAAAATATTTTTAATTATGCTTCTTTAACAAAAACAAAAACAAAACAACTGAAGTAATGGTTGTGTCTGACAGTATATATGATAATCTTCACCACTTTACTATAGTACATCTGAACATGGAGAACTTAGTCTTTTCTATAATATCCAAAACCAATTAAATGACAGACACCAATAATTTTATATAGTTATCATCTTAATTTTGCATCGTAGTTATTCGTATACTTGGCTTATCTCTCTAATACATTACAAGTTCCATGAAGTCCCAGCATGTTGTGTAACTTCTGCCCCTTTAGACCCAGGTCCTTGCTTTGCATGTGATTAGTGTACAAGAAAGGTTTGTTGAATGACTGAATGAACATACATGTACTCTACAAAGAACACATACAGCAATCGCACCATTTATAGTAACATTTTTGCTCCCTTTTGCCTCTGCCACTTAATATAACATAATAAGTTTTCGTTCAGTTTGTAGAGTGCCCCCTTTTTAGCCTCTAGCTCCTAGATGACACCATCTGTGATTGCCAAGGAAATTAAATTAAATTCGGTTAAAATTCAATCAATGGAAAGATTGTCGCTTCTCTGACTTTACCAGAAACCTTGAGAGCACAAGTACCTAAATGGGCCTCCCTCTCAGAGAAGCAGCACAACCTCCCCTTCAAGCCCAGTCAAAGGCCGGCCACAGAGCAGCTTATTGGGTATTTACATTTTCCAATGCACCTCACATTGTCTTCAGCAGCCATGATGCGGCTTCTCCATGTTTTCTGAGGGAGTTAAGACTGGAAATCTTTTTCTTTAAAAACAAAAGCATCATTTAGGTTTACATTAAAAAATGAAGGGAAGAGCAAGAATTTGCACAGAGGCAGAAAAAAAGGGCTGATTTCCTGGCTCCTCCTGAATAAGAGAAGCAGGCTCTATGTAGTTCAGTGGATTTCATTACTATTTCCCATAACCCTGTTATAATTATCTTCTTAACCAGTTCATAACAGGAAGTGCAAAGACTCACAGTAAGGCGAAATACCAGTAAAAATTTCCCAAGGGAAAGAACTAAGTGGTCAAGGCCAGGAAATATGCTTTACATTATTATGTATGGCTTCATGTTTTTCTCCCCCTCCCTTTCCTTCCCCACTAACCCCTCCACCCCCTTCACACATGCCCCTCATTTGTATAGAAATAATAGTAATGGCTAATATTTATATAGTGCTTCCCATGTGTCAGATGCTGTGCTAATTGTTTTATGATTATTATCTCATTTGATCCTCACAAACAACCTTGGGAGGTAGGTGCTATTCTCATCCCTACTTTACAGTTGAGGAAACTGAGGCAGAAAGAGGTTAAGTAATTCGCCCAGGGTCACACAGCTAGAAAGTATGTGAGGCTGAATTTGAACTCAAGTCTTCCTGACTCCAGGTCCAGTGCTCTATCCACTGCTTCCTATCCAAAAGTGAAAAAGTAATAATTAATGGGTAACTACTCGATGATGCTAAATGACTTGGCTGATCCCAATTGTGCTGCTGTTCTTTCCTTCTTGCCCCAACTCCCTATTCTGCACCCCACCCAACATCAACCTCCTTCACAGAGATGCAGAAGATCACAGATTTCAAAATGGAAATGACCTTAGAGATCAGGTCCAGTCTCCTCATTTTACAGAAAAGACAACTGAGGCCCAGAGAGATCAAGTCTAAGATCATACAAGCAGTAAGTCATCAAGCTAGGGTTCAGGCCAAGATCCTCTGTGAATGAATTGTGCCCCACTGCCTATTTCTTAGACATACTTCTCCACAAAGCACACAAGTTCAGAAACATCAACAATATTTTGTTTTAATATAGCCTGAAAAAATAATAATACCGCTACAGATTCAATCCCTGGAAAAGTTATAATAGGCAAATCATGCTCAAAATATGAACCTAGAGCCAGCTTCTGACTACATCACTCACTTATTCCAATTCCTCTTTGTTTTAGCCTTTGCCTATTTTCTAAGAATGTTTATTCTGAAAGACGTGAGAGATTATGCAACAGTTCCTAGTCATGTTATTAAACCTGATGCCTCTGAGGAGGCTACTTCTTGATAAAGGGTGGTCCTTCTGAGGGCCCATTAACTCCTTCAGACCTGCTTCTTATTGTTGTTCTTATTTGGTCATTTTAGTCACGTCCAACTCTTTATGGCCCCATTTTAGGGTTTTCTTGGCAAAGATACTGGAGTGGTTTGCCATTTCCTTCTCTAGCTCATTTAACACATGAGGAAACTGAGGCAAACAGCATTAAGTGATTTACCCAGCATCTCACAGATAGTGTCTGAGGTCAGATTTAAACTCAGATCATCCTGACTTACAGGCCTGGTGTTCCACCTTGGAGGTGGTAATCACATTAGTAATAATAACAGTATTTATATAGCTAAGTTTTGCAGAATAATTTACATTTTCTCATTTGATCCTCCCAACAATTCTCTGATGTAAATGTCATTATTATCTCCATCATACAGATATGAAAAATAAGGCTAACAAAAGTTGTGATTTGCCCAGCATTACACATCTAGTAAGTATTTGAGGAGGGATCTGAACTCAAGTCTTCTTGACTCCAAGCCAGGGACTTCTATACATGGAGTCCTCTAATTACCTCAATACTACACCTCCTAAATGGCAGCTTTGTTCCCAAAAAAGTTAACAATCTCATATGGTGCTAAAAAAGCAATGTCTTGGGGCAGCTAGGTGGTGCAGTGGATAAAATGCTGGCCCTGGATTCAGGAGGACCTGAGTTCAAATACAGCCTCAGACACTTGACACTTACTAGCTGTGTGACCCTGGGCAAGTCACTTAACCCTCATTGCCCCACAAAACAAACAAGCAAACAAAATAAAAAGCAATGCCTATCAACAACCCTACAAAGCCTCACTGCCGGGGGCTTAATACAAAGCAGGAGCTTTAATCAAGGTTTATTTGAGGAATTAAGGGTTCCTAAGTATTGTGGGGACAGAAAAAGATCATAAAAAGATCAGGGCCAATGACCATCTTTGGGCCACAACTGCATTTAACTTGTTTGAACCAGTCATGGTCAAAATGTAGAGGATTTGAGCTTGAGCTGGTTGTTATGAACTAGGTTTGATTTTTTCAGACTAGCTCTGTAGAGATTGTTTATTTCCTTCCTCACCAGCATGGGCTACATTTTGGAGAGTCACCAATGGATAGGCACCATTTGGTGGGCTGATAAGACTTTCCTCAAGATACCTAACTGGAAAAAAAGAGAAAAGCAAGATCATGCAGCCCACTGTATGATACAATCATAGAATGGTATTAATAAAATGATAATCCACTCTTTTAAAATATTTGTTTTTCATCGTGTTTTTATTTAGAGGGATATTTTAAAATACTTTGTGCCTAGGGAATATAAGCTTAGAACTGGAAGGGGCTTCAAAGGCTAGCCAGATAAACCCCCTTATTTCACAGATGATTAAACTGAGGCCCAATGACATTGTTACTCACCAAAGGACACATAGTAAACATCAGAGGTATGATTTGAACTCAGGTCTTCTGACTTCAGAACCAGTGTTCTTTCTCCTTTATCATACGATCAGCACAATCTCCTCATTTAAACCAGTCCTTTCATCAACTAGGCATCTTTTTTCTCAGCTACCTCTCCTTACCCATAGACACCCACCTTCCAAATGTCTAAGACTCAGTCATTCTCTAGACCTCAGTTGCCTTATTTGCAAAATTAGAGTGCTTAGGAATGGTGTCTCTAAGCTCCTGGACAATGCCATATAGAGATCATCACTGAAGTTCAAGTCCGACCTCTTACTGTGTGATTCTGGAGAGGTCACTTAAGTTTTGTTGGCCTCAGTTTTCTCAACTAGAAAAGGAGAATATTAATAATACCTACCTTCCAGGGTTGAATCAAATGAGATAATATGTGTAAAACACTTAGCAACATCGTAGGCATTTAATAAATTCTTGTTCTTTTCCTTTATTTTTTTCATAGATTTAGATCTAGAAGAGACATTCAAAGCTCTCTAAGCCAAACCCCTTATGTTCTAGATGAGGAGTTGAGACCCAGACAGGTGAAACAAATTGTCCAAAAATCACATAGTAAGAGGTTAAGATAGTCTCTTAAAAAAGTCCACATCTAGAATTCTAGAATTCTATGACCCCATGTGTCTTGAACCTACAAGTATCCATTTATTTCCCCTACATGTTTCACTCTAAGCTTCTAGATCAGCAATCTCTACCCTACACCTAAACTGCGATACCTACCCCTCTTCACTACCTGCATGTCTACTTCCATCCCACTGAGACCTCCCAAGCCTTGTTATATATCACACTGAGATCAGGTGTGAGACTCTCACATCTACTGTTGCAGCAAGAAATTGTCTTGTCCACAAACCTCTACTTCTTTCAGAGATGATTCTTTATTTAAAATTTTTACTCCTATCCCCCCAGGATCTCCAGCCCAGCCATTTTAAAACTAAACTATGTCAAATTTTATGAAGGAGCATCTTAATTGACTTTCAAATTCAGTTACAACAGATAGGATGAATACCAATATGGCAGAACTGACCTTACCAGGCCCGAATGCTCTGAAACCCAGAAAATAGGTCTTCTTGCACAGATGCTGATCCCTAAATTTGTTAGTGCCAGAAAACAGTATCCACTGACCATCTCATTTATTTACACCAACCTTCAGTCAACATACACATGTTATTTCTGTTCATAGTAGCAATAGGCTTTCATTTTAAATGAATACATTACATTGAATACAGATACATTAAACACATTAAACCCAGATGCTACTTGTATGGAGATTTTTTTTCTTTTTGATTTCCTAACAGGCTTTCTGGACAGCTAGGTGGCACAGTAGGTAGAACACTGGGACTTGGAATCAGGAAGACTGATCTTTCTGAGTTCAAATCTAGCTTCAGACACTTAGTAGCTGTGTGATCCTGTGCAAGTCACTTCACCATGTTTACCTCAGTTTCCTCATCTGTAAAATGAGCTGGAGAAGGAAATGGCAAACCACTCCAGTATCTTTGCCAAGAAAAGCCCAAATGGGATCATGAAGAATTTGATATGATTGAAAATGACTAAACAACAACAACAAAATTGTCTTCTTTAATATATTTCAATTGGTGGAAAATGAAAGGAAGAAAGATGTGGAGAAAATTTAAAAATAACATTTTTCAACTTTTGAAATAAATTATTTTACCATCCCCAATTCCTCACAATTAGTACCTTCCCTCTGAGATTACTTCCCATTTACCAGTTAGACTGTAAATTTCTTCTATGTACAGAGTTCTTTGTACAGTATCTCCCCCATCAGACTGTAAGCACCTTGAA
This sequence comes from Dromiciops gliroides, assembly GCF_019393635.1. NCBI lineage: Eukaryota > Metazoa > Chordata > Mammalia > Microbiotheria > Microbiotheriidae > Dromiciops > Dromiciops gliroides. Next base: position 165,367,839 of record NC_057862.1, read on the forward strand.
GGCAGGAACAGAGTTTTTGCCTTTCTATTTATGCTCAGAGCTTAGTAAAGTTAAGTGTTGACTATGTATTTGTTGATTAACTACCTGACAAGTCACTAAGCAAATTGTGCTCCAAAAATTGTGCTCTTTAATGATTCATAATAATTATTCCATAAAGGTTGTAAACAGAGAGATATACCGAATCAAGATGGGCCCATCATGTGGTCAAAGTGAGGAGGATATATACAGAAAACTAAGGAAGGCTCCAAGATGTCAGACGGATCCCTTGTAATGAAATTACTGGAAGACATGAAAAATGTCCCATGGCATAGGAATGCATAGATGGGCTACAGGTCAAATTCTTGGGAGGGGGCAGGGAGGTCTCACATTTAAGAAATCCCCTTCTGACTCCTGGAATCCCTAGCTTCCTTCAACACAGCTGAGGTGCCAATTTCTACATGAAAAGGGCTTTCCTGTTCCCCTCTCTCGCTCCCAGTTATTATTAAGGAAATAATTCTCACATGGTTATGGAAACCCTCCCTAACAACACTGAAAATGCCTCTGTTATACAAGAAAAGTATGAAAAATGGATTTCTCGGGCAGCTAGGTGGCACAGTAGATAGAGCACCGGCCCTGGAGTCAGGAGTACCTAAGTTCAAATCCGGCCTCAGACACTTAACACTTACTAGCTGTGTGACCCTGAGCAAGTCACTTAACCCCAATTGCCTCACTAAAAAAAAAAAAAAAAATTCTCTTTCTATGCAAATTTCTCTTCCCTGTTTTGTTTTGGTTTTTTTTTGGGGGGGGGCTGGGAAATGAGCATTAAGTGACTTGCCCGGGGTCACACAGCTAGTAAGGGTCAAGTGTCTGAGGCCGGGTTTGAACTCAGATCCTCCTGAAACCAGGGCTTGTGCTTTATCCACTGTACCATCTAGCTGCCCCTCTTCCTTTATTTTTTTCTCCACAATTTTTTGTGATCTTCCTCTTGCTTTGCAGTATTTTCTATGTACTTCCTATTTTCTTTCTTATGTCTATACTTGATCCCTCTTCTAGAATGTAAGCCCCTTGGGAACAAGGGCTGGTTCATCCATCTTTATATCCCCAGCACTCAGAAAAACTGCCCTGCATATAGTAGGTGCTTAATAAATATTGGTTGAATTTAATTTATCCCCATTAAAGTGTTGAAACATCAATAATGAACAACCTAACCTGAGAAAATCATGGAAACTGAACCAAGCTTCAAATATACAAGGCATTCTCTCATTACTGAACTTGGAAGGACTCCTGACTTGAACCTCATCACTGCTGAAAAGAATTGGTCATGGTAAAGGTGGAAAGAAAGAAAATGTGTGTCTCAGAAAGGTCAGACCAGTATTGCTTGTCATTTCGTATTGGATTTTTAACCTACAGGCAAAAACTGTGACTGGCCAAGTTTTTTGATACTCATCAATGACTTGCCAGTATTTCAACTGGCACACAGCTGCTAAATAAAAGCCCTGCCGACACCAAATAATGAAGGAGTCCAAGGTCAAGCTGAATGGGATGGAATAAGGTGGTAAGAGTTGAGGAATGGAGATAAAACTTTGTGCCACCATGACACTAAAATTGGAGCAAATCTCAGATTTGAAAAGGTCAGTGTAATGTGCCTACCTGGAGGTCTTTCACAGTTTATGGCCTTCTTTCTTTCTTACAATATCCCAACCAGAAGGACCTATTAAAGAACTTTAGAATTGGAGTCACTGATCTAAGAAATAGAAGGGACTTAAATCAATGTGGTCAACATGCCCACCTATGGGCTGGCAAGGTATAATTATCCCCGTTTTACATAGGGGACAATTGAGGCTGAAAGTAGCTAAATGATGTCAGTGGATACTATATTAGCAATCAGTGATGGGTGGGGCTCATAAAATTCAGAGGCTGCCACTTGCAGGCTACAGAATTGTAACTAGACATTTCTATGCTTAGTGCAAGTATGATAAACCAGATCCTGAGCAAACAGATATGATATCAGGTGAGGGGCAGATGCAGAGTCAAGACTTTTGCATGCCACCATGAGTCTCTTCCTAGAGAGACCATCATGTCACAAGAAAAATAGGTTAAGGTAGAAAAAGTTAATGAATTGAAAGAGTATTTATTATACACTTACATGTGCCAAATGCTGGGCTAAGTTCTGGGGATACAAACAGAGAGACACAGTTGCTGTTCTCAAGGAGCTCACATTCTAATTGAAGGAGACAACAATTACATCTGCTGAAGGGCAGATAGGAAGGTCTCAATGGCTTATGGGTCCATCTGTAGTAGTATAGATGTCAAGGTCTAGGGGTCCTTGGCTTAAATAAGTAAATCAGATGACAGTGTGGAGGGACTGCAGAGCATAGAGTTAGGGCAAATGAAAAGGACTGTAAGAGATAGTGGCAGGAGAGATGACGAGGCCTAGTAACCTTCACATCCATCAGAAGGAATCAAGTTGTTGACTTCTCCCTCATTTGGTCCAGCGGCCAGGGGTAAAGGGGAAGAGTTAAAGAGGAGGTTTTCCTTCATAGTGGCAATGTCTTTCTGCTTACCTGGCCATCCCAGATAGGTTTTTAAAAAGATGGGGACAGGGAGAGGCTCACTACGGTCTGATATCTAAAGTTTCCTATTTTAACTAATTATTCTTGCTGATTTCTCTCTGAACTCCTGATAGATGGCAAGTACCGTTAGCAGCTTCTAAATATGGCATCCTCTAAATTTAGTTTCTTGTTGTTGAATCGTTTTAGTCATGTCCAACTCTCTGTGACCCCCTTTTGGGGTTTTCTTGGCAAAGATCTTTTAGTCGTTTGCCCTTTCCTTCTCCAGCTCATTTCACAGATGAAGAACTGAGGCAAATAGGATTAAGTGACTTGCGCAGGGTCACACAGTTACTAAATGTCTAATGCTAGATTTAAACTCAGGTCCTGTTCACTCCAAGGTCAGCACTCTATCCATTGGGCCACCTCTCTGCCCTAAATGTAGTACACAGAAGCAAAAGCCCCACTGTTCCAGCTTAGAGCTCTGTCAGACTTGGTGTTACTTTGTAACTAGTAACCAGAATTAAATTCCACATAAAAAACATTTATCTGAAAAAATATCTTGATCTAGCTTGTTTCACAGCCAGGATTATAATTGTATTCTGGTTGAAATATAGCAGTCTGACCAGACAAATATGGCACATGAGGAACTGTAAGACATACAGCATTAAGCATTTTGTGGAGGGAAATACAGTAAAAAAAGGAAGCCTTTCCATCACTTGAGACCTCTGTTCTGGCTCATCCTCCTAAAACAAATTTCTTCAAGAATTAAAGAGATGAAACATCAGTGATTTCCCTCCTTCCTCCAAGGTAGGTAGGTTGATCCCATCTACAACTTAGTAGGTAGGTCTTTTCCCCTTGCCTCTTCCCTTATCCATGTCAGCATACTCCCTGACCTCAACTGGGTTCCTGTACCCCTCTTCTTTCAGATTCACTATATAATCTTGATGTTTCATCCCCTTGTGAACTTATCCTTCTTCAGTCACAGAACGAAATGAATTTACAAACAAGACCAGCGTGAATGTCCACCATCATTCAGTCTAAGGATCAATTTCAATCATATCTCTACCCACTAAGTCACTGGCTCACACTTGCAACCCTCTCCACTGTGGGTCAGGTACAACTAACTACACATTTCTATTTCAATTATGGAGCAATATAATATCACATCCCCAGTAACTGCACCAGGTCATCCCACCAGTTTACTGTATTTGAAGAGAAAACAAGAGTGGTTATGGAACCTACATCCTTGAAGATCTTTGGGAATAGAAGTTGACACTCATTTGTCTGGGCTGCCTTGTGTAGAGTCTTGCCTTAGAAGCAAGGTCATGAGCATAATGACCTCTTGTGGTTCCTTCCTTCTAACTGAGTGTATAACCTCACTATGTAGACAATCTATCCCAATAAAGCAGCAGAGCAGGAGACCATGGTTTCTTCAGAACTCAGAGTAATAAAGTGACCAATTGGACTCCCATGTAATTTTTCATTAAACCTGAAATTTGATCAGCCTTACAGGACTTTTGGATATGCTCACCTCAAAAATGTTGATGGTCTCTATATTTTAATTGTCAAAATGATCACTTATTTAGTAGAAGTCTCCTCTCTGAGGCAGAGATGTGTAACCTTTGGGCATGGTCTCAGATTGCTTCCTTTTTGTAGGCAAGTGTATCCTTTATTTCATGGCTGCTATTTTATAACTAGAATGCATTTATCAGGGATAGATAGATAGATAGATAGATAGATAGATAGATAGATAGATAGATAGATAGATAGATAGATAGATAGATAGACAGACAGATATGAAATCATACAACACATACTTCTATATTTGAGTTTTGCCTCTAGAGGTGGGTAGTCTCTTTCTTCATAAGTCATTAGTAGTTCATTTGAATCTTCATGTTATTCAGAATAGCTTAGTCACCCACTGTTAGTCTTTGAACACGATTGCTGTTATTGTGTTCTGTGTTCTCTTGGTTCTGTTTGTTTCACTCTTCATTATTCCATGAAAGTTTCCCCATGTTTTTTCTAAAATCAAGCTGGCACATGATATTAATTTAATTATTGGGATTTTTCATTTCTCTGTTTTATTGGATTATAACAACCACAATAATAATGCCTTATCTTTATGCACCTTTATATATATATATATATATATACCTTTATTTGATCCTTACAACAACCCAGGACAGCTAGGGAGTACAGTAGATAGAGTGCTGGCCCTGAAGTTTGGAGGACCTGAGTTCAAATCTCACCCCAGACAAGTGTCTGTGTGATCCTGGGTAAGTCACTTAACCCCAATTGCCTTAAAGATACAAGGTTATCTTCAGTCATCCTGACATATATCTTGCCATTGGACCCAGATGGCACTGGAGGAGAGAGTGAGGTTGGTGACTTTGCACAGCCCTCCCTCCCTTAAATCCAATTCACTTCAACTCATGACATCATCCTTGGGGAAAAAAAGAACAAGGGCAGCTAGGTGGTGCAGTGGATAAAGCACCAGCCCTGGATTCAGGAGGACCTGAGTTCAAATCCGGCCCCAGACACTTGACACTTACTAACTGTGTGACCCTGGACAAGTCACTTAACCCTCATTGCCTTGCAAAAATTAAAAAAAGAAAGAGAGAGAGAACAAAGGACAACAATAACCCTGTGAGGTGAGTGCCATTATTATCCCCACTCTACAGATGAGGAAAATAAATGAAGCTGAGAGAAGTTAAATGATTTGCTATGGGTCTTACAGCTAGTAATTGTTGGAGGCCATCTGGAACTCAGGTCTTCCTGATTCTAAGTTTAGTTCTCTTTTCACTAACAACCCCACCCCACCCCCCAAAAAAGTGTGTACAGCTTCCATACTAACTTTCCACTGCCTACAGAAAGAAGGGAGTATGTATAGCCCTTTGTCTCTGTGCAGGATCAAATGTGTGTGAGGGACGGTGGTTATAGGAGTGTAATGAAATAAAGCTTTCCACACTGACAGCTCTTAAGCAGAAAACTTCCCCAGCTGGGTTGTCTTTCCCATTGGTTTCAGAATAATCTTTCTCCAATATCTAAGGGTCAAAATGAGAGATTTCTTCTCCTTAGGCTGGTACTCTTAGATGCAGTCTTTTCCCAATCCTCTCTGCTCTGACAGTATTCCTTATCCTGCCTTGTCCATTGCAGACAAATTATATAAACTCATCTTTACTCGAGCTTAGGGGAAATTGGCATTGAAAATGACACAGAGGTAAGATAAATTTCAAGCATAGCTTCATGCTATTCATCCCTCTTTTTTGGTTGTATTTTGGTTTTTGTTTGTTTGGGGGGAAGGGTTGTAGCTGCATATCTATATTATAAAATGCCACTACCCACTGCCTTGAGGTGATTCATTCTCTTCTGCAATTCAACATTAATTAAAATTACCCCTTCCGTTCTCTAAAACCCTTACCTCTGTCTGGGTTGTTGACCTAACTTTATTTCTTATGATCTCTTCCCTCACCTCCACCCCTCATTTTGGATCTGTTGCTCTCAGATTGAGTGTCCTGAATCTGAAAACTTATAGGATGCTTCCTCTGACCTATGGACTAGGAATAGACTACTCTTTTTGGTCCTTGAACTCTGGTTCTTTCCCTAAGCAATCTCTTGGCGCAAGCCCCAAAACTCCTTCAGAGAGAATACCTTAGCTTTTTGCAGAAGGGCACAATATCTGAACTTTGCAATCTCTTATGATGATATTGGGTGGCAGAGGTAGTTCTAGCATGTATCAAGCCATTACCAAATTTCAGTCTATAGAGCATGGATTTGCATGGGGTGAACCTCCTCACCCCCTTGGAGTCTTGGACTCCATGCTTTTAAAGACATACTCCCTATACCCCATGCTATGAAATCCATGCTTTCATAGTTTCATAGATTGAGAACTGGAAAATACTTCAGAGGTCCTCTAATCCAACCTCCTTACTTTATACATGAGGATACTGGAGCCCAGAAAGGATAAAAGAGTCCCAAAGGGACTAGGGTCCTAAAACATGACTGGGATTCAAACCCAGGCCCTCTGGGGCCCAAATCCACCATGCCCAAATCTACACTTTTCCCATTACTTCACAGCTGCCTCTAAAACTCTTCCAATAGGTGTGTTCCATCAACACAGAGTGGAACTGGAGTGTCAGGAGAGGGAGAACAGGACCAAATATATCTGATGATTAAGACATAAAACAAAACCCACCATCACTGTGAAATATTAAAGCTGAAAAGATATGTCTGTCCCCTTGGAGCCCAGAGTTCATGAGCAAAGCGGTACAATTGCCATGAAATAAAGAAAACAGACAGGTTTCCAGTAACACTGATTGTGTCTAGACATAGAAGAACTAAAAGCTGTTATCAGTCAGAACAGGATTTGTCATCAATCTGTGAGGCAGGAGGACCCAGAAGGGGCAGTGCCATGGGTCCCATTGCTATGCTGAACAGCCACAACACCTGACCTGTCCCCAACCCATGGTCAATATGAGTTTTACCATAGCATGCACAGTCTTAGATCGACCCTCATCACCTAGTGAATAGTTTTCCATTGCTTAAGTCAATTTAATACAGTTATAGAAGATAATATTTATTTGGTACTTTAAGAAAACAAATAGTGCTCTCGTGACAACCCTTTTGGAGTGGACAACACAGATAATGTTACCCCCATTTTACAGATAGGGAAATTGAGAACCAAAGAGTTTAAGAGACTTGGCCACCATCACATTGGTAGTGAATGTCAGGATGATGAATGGTAAACAGGTTCCTGAATACCAAGCCCACTATACTACACTGTATCTTAACATGGAATATCAGCTACAAATACAAAAGTTCAAGGTGAATTGGGTGTTTGATCCTTGCGTAACTCTGTGATCTTAGCCAAGTCATTTAGTTACTTTGCCCTCAATCCACCACTGTAAAATGTAGATAATAATTCTTGACTCCTTGCTTCCTCACAGGGATAGCATGAAGTGACATAAATTCATAAGAAATCAATAGTTCTCTAAGATAAGCACTGTTTTAGTATTATTTTATTTGTATTTCTCAGATAAATCTTAATATTGTAACAATACAGTCATTGGCCAAGTGCCTTCTAACTCTCTCTGAAACATAAAGATTTGTTTATATGACAGGTAACCTAATCAATTGATGCCATTTTATAACTTATTCCAAGTTCCTTCAGAGGCTTAACTTGTACATGTAGAATCAATCTATCAGTCTAATCTGAGCTAGCATTCCAACACCATATATTCTTTTAGTCATCACTACTTGACCCACTGTGGAATTCCCCAGTGACTGAACCAATTCTTTTCCTTATTTAAGTCCTCAATGATACACCTTAGTGTCTACAAATGGCCTTGCCTTCTACTTTACTGAAGCAAAGCCATTCAACGTGGGCTCTCTCAAATCCCCTCCTTTTCACCTCAAAATTGTTCTCTACCTTAAAACATTTTCTCTTTCCTTCTTGTCTCAGAGGAAGACATTTCTTTTCTCTTCCCCAATCTCTAACTCTAACTTCCTAAGCTTTGGAAAATTTCTCTTTTAAGTGTTTAGCTTGTTTTCAATTTTTTTCTCCAAATTATACATTCACTCACATGAAATATCTATTAGTGATTAGAAAATATCTGTAGGTAATTAATGTTTCATTAATGTTAATATTTAAATGTGTATTTATTTGCTAGAAAATGCAGTACCTTTGGGATTATATGTTAAATTCTCAGAGATAATTTGGAGACAAGGAGAAACAGGGACTAATAGGTAGTGATAGATATTAAAAATAAAGAGCATCAATCAAACATTTTGTGAGAAAATAATGGTATTTGGCAGATACTCAAAGGCCCCACCTGGAGATTAATATAAACTGATTGAATTAAATGAGAGTGATTGACTTCGCTGATTAGCCTACTTAATGTTAATTAGATTATAACCACACCTCGCCAGCCCTTAAGAAGGTATTGTTCTCAGAAGCTAAGGACTTTGAACTCAATATGAGACCATCTTCAAGTGCAGTGAACCAATGGATTTGGATGAAACTAACCAATCATCTTGAAGCAGTATGTAAGGACCTTCTCTCCTCTGGACCTATAAAAAGCTTCCACACTCAGTTTGCTAGAGCAGTTCCAGTTCATAGTGGAAGCAGGCTCGTGGTGGAAGATTTGAGGAAAAACCAGACCAGGCTGGAACCTAAGCTAGATAGGCCTTTTCTTAGCTTTCTTAACTCCACATGTTCTCTTTTTTTTTTCTAATACCTAGTATGCTTTAATAAATGCTTAATGCCCAAAGACTAGTGTTAAAGCTTCTAATTTAAGGTGACTACACATTTAGATTTTAAACATCACAATTCAAAAAATTACTTAGAGGGGAAGGGAAGTAATAGTCAAAAATAGAGTACTTTGGGGCAGCTAGGTGGCGCAGTGGATAGAGCACCGGCCCTGGAGTCAGGAGTACCTGAGTTCAAATCTGGCCTCAGACACTTAACACTTACTAGCTGTGTGACCCTGGGCAAGTCACTTAACCCCAATTGCCTCACTAAAAAAACAACAAAAAAATAGAGTACTTTGTTACTTCTTGGTTAAACTTTTATATACATAATGTATATGTATATATACATACATATAAATGTATGTATATGTGTATATATTACATATGCATATATAGCTCTTCTTCCTCATTTTTTGTGTCTTAAGTTTTGTAATTGTTGATTAAGCTTTTCTTAAGAAAAAAATTCTCACAAAAAAGGAAAATAATAAATGTTGGAACAGCTATGGAAAAATTGGAACATTAATGCATTGTTGGTGGAGCTGTGAACTGATCCAACCATTCTGGAGAACAGTTTGGAACTATGCCTAAAGGGCTATAAAGCTTTGCATATCCTTTGACCCAGCAATACCACTATTAGGACTTTTTCCCAAAGAGATCATTAAAAAAGGGAAAAGGACCCACATGTACAATTTATAGCTACTCTTTGTGGTGGCAAGGAATTGGAAATTGAGGGGATGCCCATCAATTGGGGAATGGCTGAACAAGTTGTGGTATATGAATGTAATGGAATACTATTGTGCTGTAAGAAATGATGAACAGGCAGATTTCAGAGAAACCTGGAAAGACTTGCATGAACTGATGAGTGAAATAAGCAGAACCAGGAGAACATTGTACACAGTATCACCAACATTATGTGTTGATCAATTTGATAGACTTGATTCTTCTTGGCAATACAATGGTCCATGATAGTTCCAAAGGACTCATGATAGAAAATGCTCTCCAAATCCAGAAAAAAAAACTGTTGAATCTGGATACAGATTGAACCATACTGTTTCTATTATTTTTGTTTTTGTTTTTTGAAATTTTTCCTTTTTGCTCTGATTCTTCTCTCATTACTTGACTAATGCAGAAATATGTTTAATTTGATTGTACATATATAACCTATATCAGATTACTTGCTGTCTTGGGGAGGGATGAGGGAGGGGAGGGAGGGAGAAAAATTTGAAACAAGAAATCTTATAAAAACAAATGTTGAAAACTATCTCTACATGTAACTGGAAAATAATAAAATGTTTATATAGAAAAAAAAGAAAAAAATTCTCTGAGATATGTTTGTCATGACTGTTAACTTAATCTGACTGGAAAATAATTACTAAGCTCTCTTAATAGGCCGTAGAATCTCCCCAAATTTCAGGCATATTATCCAGGAGAAACTAACCAACAAATTTAACCATATTAAAACCAATACTACTAATAATAGCAACTCCTATTAATATAATGATTTTCTCAGATTAACCATGCGAGGTAAATAATGCAAATATGATCTTTATTTTGCTTACTTGTTTATTTGATTGCTGACTTATGCAGGATCACAAAACTAGTTAGAGTCAGAGTCAGAATCCAACCAAATTCTTTTACTGCTTACTTCCATTAGTCATAAATTAGACTGAGATTTGTGATATGAAGAGGTATCGTGAAGCTATAGTTACTGTTGTTAGTGGTGGTGATTTAATCAAAGTTTGACCTCGCTTTAGCAAATTTGCAGATTTTCTGCTGTGCTAATCCTTTATTCTTCTCAGCTTTAGCAGTTTAAAACAGTGAATGACTTTACTGAACAATTTAGATGGATGGCAATCTGGCTTGCTATATATAAAGGTTTAGTTTTATAAAATGTTTTATAAAATGGAAACGACTGAAATTGTAGAGGTCAGTTATCCGTACTTGACAATTCATATTGCTGAATGTTAGTAATACATGAAATTGGTACTAAAGACATGTATTATTGTAATCTTGATTCTTACTTTGAAGTAAATTTTAACCATTTTTTCTACATGTGAAATAAATGATTCCCTGGGTTTTTCGAAAAATATATGGTTAATCTGGGGCAGCTAGGTGGCACAGTGGATAAAGCACCAGCCCTGGAGTCAGGAGGACCTGAGTTCAAATCTGGCCTCAGACACTTGACATTTACTAGCTGTGTGACCTCAGGCAAGTCACTTAACCCCAGTTGCCTCACCAAAAAATTAGATTAAATTAAATTTATATTAATTTAAGTTTCACCCTCTGTGAAATGCAATTAATAATCATTGTACTACCTATCTAGCAGAATTGTTGTAAAGGAATAATTTTTTTAAATTTAAAACACTCTATAATGAGTTACTAGTTACCACTATATTTTCTTTCTTCCTTTTCTTATTGATTTTCAGTTGTTTCAGTCATGTATAACTCTTCTGTGACCCCTTTGGGGGAGGTTTTATTGGCATAGATTAGTGGAGTGGTTTGCCATTTCCTTCTCTGGCTCATTTTATACATCTACACATGTGGAAACTGAGTCAAACAGGGTTAAGTGACTTGCCCAGGGTGACATAGCTAGTAAATATCTGAGGTCGGATTTAAACTCAGGAAAAGAAGTCTTCTTGACTCCAGGTCTGGCCCTCTATCCACTATGCAACTTAGGTGTCCTCTCTTCCTACCTAGATGTTTTGAAATGAAAATCATGAAAAAAGTTTTGCTCTTTTACATGCATAGATTTCAAATGTGTATTTTTTTCCTCTGAAACTTCATTTAATTGTGCAAGCAGAAGCTTATACAAGCATACAATACTTTTTAAACTGTCCTTGCCATGCAGCTAGTTTATAGGTTGGGAGTATAAGAAGTCCCTAATCTTTGTTAATTCCAGACTCACACCTGAAATTTAAGAAAGGATTTCCCAACTAGAAACACAGTATTTCTTTTTCTTCCAAGTTTTATTGATGCTTTTTGGTCTTTTATGCCATAGTCATTTGCTAATCTCAATAGCAGCTAGGTGGCTCACTGGATAGTCTGCCAGGCCTGAAGTCTGGAATACTCATCTTCCTGGCTTCAAATCTGTCTTCAGACACTTATTAGCTGTGTAACTCTGGGCATGTCACTTAACCCCATTTGCCTCAGTTTTCTCATCTATAAAATGAGCTGGACAAGGAAATGGCAGTTCTATTACAGTTTATCTTTGCCAAGAAAATTCCAAATTGGGTCACCATGTCCAGTTGGACATGACTGAAAACAACTGAACAACATTTCCTAATCTACTCCTTCCCCTATTGAACCCTCCCTTGTAACCACCACCACCACCACAACAACAACAACAATAACAGCATTTAAGCAAAAACAAATACAAAACCACCACATCTGTCAATGTTTTCAACATCTATAATCCCCTGTCTCTTTACTAAGAGGAGATAGGTATTTCTCATCATCTGTTTCTTCAAGGCCAAGATTACAATTATTTAAAGATTGGCTGACCTTTAGTATTGTTTTCATTTATATGATTACAATCATACGTTATTCTACTGGTTCTGCTTTCTTTGGTTGTCAACAGTTGATACAAGTCTTCTAATATTTCTTCAAATCTGAATATTTGTTGTTTCTTATGGAACAAAAAGGCTTCATTACATTCATTTATCATAATTTGTTCAGCCATTCTCCAGTTGAGTGGCATCCATTTTTCCACAGGTTGTCATTTTTGGGGGTTTTTGTTTTTGTTTTTGTTTTTTTGCTATTGAAAAAGTACAGTTAATGGTATACATCTATGCATGGGTCATACATACATACATACAACAGAAAGGTCATATATTTTATATAAAAGCCATATATAAAATATATATTGACACATTCCATTGACTTTGGGATAGATGTCCAGCCATGGACCAGATCACTGACTCAGAAAAAATGGACAGTGAGTAATTTCTCTCACATAGCTCCAAATCTAATGCTATTTCAGTTACTAACAAATCACTTCCATTTCACTTTTTTACCCATCCTTTCTCTTTAAAGCAGGCATGTTGCTTCATTTAAAGCAGGCCTTTCTCTGAGCAGGAAGAAACTTCATAAGAAAGGAAGGAAAATTGCATTTAAATTCCAAGTATAGGATAAATTTCCTCTACTTCACAATTCTGCCTAAGGCGAGGCCAACTCTAATCTAAGATCTGATTATTTTAAAGGGAATCTCTTAAACCCTAAGTAGAAAACCAAAAGAAATCAGGAAACAGGAACAAAGTATTCAAAAACTTTGCACCTGAGGCTATGAATCAACTTGTTGACAAGGTTGGCATACAAGGGGGCATTATGATAAAAGAAAATTCGGTTGAATGAATTTGCCAATCTGTCTAGGCTCATATTTAGGACAAGGGACTACAGTCAACAGAATTTTATGTAATTGGCTATTTGGAAATGGTGGATGTTATTTGCTTCTATTTACTGTGGAAAGAGATTGTTACGCCAAGAGCTTAGTAAGCAGGATTGGCCATAACTGAGATGTCCAACACCCAGAAACTGACAGAAGTGGGACACATAATTAAGAGAGGCCAAAGCAACCTGAAATAAGCATATTATGGAAGTCTGGCACCAAGTCTGGTAATATCTCTGTAGAAGGTCACAGCATGATATCATAGGGGTCTACTATAAATTAATAGGCAGAGGTGTAGGTAGATAGGCTGAGTAGTAACAAGTATTCAATCACAGAAACTTGATAGCTTGTATTTCTTCCTTTGAAAACTGTTCATATTCTTTAATATATTTGTTAATATTCTCCTGGAGAAGAGCAGCTATTCTTGAGTATTTGAATCAGTTCCTTATATATTCTTATAATCAGATCTTTCCCAGAGAAACTTGTGTTTTATCCAATGAAGAGAATTGGATAAAATTGTGCTAATTTCCCTTCTAATTTTATTTCTAATTCATTTCATCTGAAGAAAAATCTTTCAGTTTTATCTAATCAAAATTGGCCATTGTTTTTGCTCCCCTGTATTCCTTGTCTAGTCATGAATTCTTCCTATACATATTTGCAAATTTTATTTTCTTCCTTGCTCCTCTAATTAGTTTATGACGTGGCCTTTTATATCTAGAACATATGTTCATTTGGAGCTTATTGTAGTATATGATGTGAAATCTTGGTCTGAACCCAATTTCTGCCAGACTGACTTCCAATTTTGCCAGAAGTTTTATCAAATATTAAGTCCTTATCCCAGTAGTTTTGTTCTTTGGGTTCATTTAACACTGTAATCTACCTAATCTGTTCCACAGACTGACATTGCTATTTTTTTTTAGCCAGTAACAGATAGTTTTAACAATTGGTGAATTGTAGTATAGTTTGTGATATAGTACTACTGGCTCTCCTTCCTTCCCCTTTTTTTCAAAATTTCATTTTAAAATCATTACATTTAATTACTCCAGTTGATTTGTTACTTTTCTATTTCTCTAACATAAATATTTGGTAGTTTGGTATATCATTGAATAAGCAAATTAATTTAGGTAAGTGTCAGTTTTTTACACTGGCACAGCTCAACTATGAGCACTTGATATTTTTCCACTTATTTAGGTTCTGCCTTTATTTCTTTTCTTTTTTTTTTTAAGCAATTGGGGTTGTGACTTTCCCAAGGTCACACAGCTAGTAAGTATTAAGTGTCTGATGCCGGATTTGAACTCAGATCCTCCTGAATCCAGGTCTGGTGCTTTATCCACTGTGGCACCTAGCTGCCCCCTGCCTTTATTTCTTTAAGACGTATGTTGTAGTCATATTCATGCAGCTTCCATATGTGCCTTGGTGGGTAAAATCCAAAATATTAGACATAGTCTACACATTTTGAATGGAATTTCTTTTTCTCTCTGCAGTTTTCGTGGCAGTTTATAGAAAAGTTGATGATGTATGTGAATTTATTTTATATTCTGCTTTGATTAAATCATGTATTGCTTTGATTAATTTTTAGTTAACTCTCTAGGGTTCTTTCTATAGACCATTATATTAGCAGGGGTGGAAAGTGATAATTTTGTATCTTCTTTTCTAATACACAATCTCTCAATTTCATTTTGTCATATTGCTATTTCAAGCTAGCATGGTGTTAAGTAATAGTTGTTATAATGAACATTCTTATTTTACCCCTGATTTTATTGTAAAGGCCTCCAGTGTATCCCCATTATATATGACGCAGATTCTTAATTTTAGATAGATATGCCTAGGTGTGGTGGTGGTGTTTTTTTAACCAGAAATGGGTATTGTACTTTTTTTTTTTTAATTCTGCATCTGTTGATATAAACATAATCTCTTAATATGGCCTATTTTGTTTGTGCTTTTCCAGTATGGTATCAACTAGAGTTCCTACCCAGTCAGATTGTACTATATTTTTGATGTGTTGACATAACCTAGGCTGTCAAAATACACCTAACATCTATTAATCAAATAATAAGCATTTATTAAGTGCCTATTATGTGCCAGGCACTGTTAAATGCTATGCTAAGTACTTAACTATAATTACTCTTCAATTTCCTAATCGTGTTTTGGTCCAATACCGTTTTTTGTGAGGCAATCGGGGTCACACAGCTAGTAAGTATCAAGTGTCTGAGGTCAGATTTGAACTCAGGTCCTCCTGACTCCAGGGCCAGTGCTCTATCCACTGTGCCACCTAGCTACCCCGCAATGCCTTTTTTAAACCTTTGCTGGAGTAGTTGTGAAAGAACTGAGCTAATCTACTTGAACTCACTCAGCCATCCTGAGGACAATACTCTGACCTAATTTTCCTACATATCTATAAAAATGTCTTAGTTTATTTTTATTTTTATCTCTATTGTGAAGGATAACCATTTGATAGTTCAGACAAGACCCTGTGCTAAGATGGATAGGCAGCAAGGCCTAGGGTCAGGAAGACCAGAGTTCAAATCTGGTCTCAGACTTAAAGCTGTGTGACCCTAGGCAAATCTCTTAACCTGTTTGTCTCAGTTTCTTCATCTGTAAAATGAGGATAATAATAGCACCTACCTTCCAGGGTTGTTGTGAGGCTCCAATGAGATAATAATCGTGAAGCTCTTAGTTGAGTGTCTGGCACATAGTAAGTGCTACATAAATGTTAGTTGTTGTTGTTGTTAAGTTTGTATCTCCACATCTCACCCAACCTGAAAGGGTAAGAGGCTATTCAAGGCCTGTTCTCATCACTTACTGGCTCAGGAACCATGATTTCTTTGTTTCCTAACCTGAGAATGTTTGCCCCAACCCAGGCAGCCTGATGGTCCTGGACTTGTAGGGGTTCATCATACCAATGCCAAACTTAACAGGCAGCCTGATGGTCCTGGACTTGTAGGGGTTCATCATACCAATGCCAAACTTAACATAGATATCAAATCAAATTAACTGCCTTGGCCTCCTTGGTAGCTGGACTACAGGCCTACATTGTGATGATAATTATTATGATATGTAAGAACATGCAAAATCACTTATTTACATAATTGATATCATTTGTCCAAGCCCATTTGTTTTACAGATGAATAAACTGAGGGCCAGAAAATGTTTGCATTTTATCATATGGGTATTAGGGAACAACTAAAGACTTTTAGCAGGGAATTGACATGAGCAGACCTAATTCATGCATTAGGAAGCTTTTCATGGTCATATGTGTGTGCATGTAAAAATCTATTGCTATATACATAGCAATCATCTATTAAGCACATTTATTAGGGGTACATACAATGAAAAAGGGAAAACTTATCCCTGCCCTTGAGGACCTTGCACTCTGTTAAAGGCACACCGTATCTATGTAGACAGATAAGTAAATATAAGACAATTTGAGAACAGAAAGAGATCTAACAACCAGGGAAAATCAGAGAAGGTTTCCCTTAGGATTTGGCACTTTAAAATTTTATATAAAAGAGGATTTTAATTCATTTTAAATATTTTTAAAGTTCTTGCCAAAAGAAATTACAAAGAAGTCCAGATTAAAGAGAACAAATATGAAACAAGGAAGCCACTTACGAGACTATTACAGGGGGGCAGCTAGGTGGCACAGTGGATAAAGCACCGGCCCTGGATTCAGGAGGACCTGAGTTCAAATTCGGCCTCAGACACTTGACACTTACTAGCTATGTGACCCTGGACAAGTCACTTAACCCCCATTGCCTTGTTAAAAAAGAGAGAGAGACTATTACAATGATCCAGGTAATAGCTTGTTGTTGTTGTTGTTGCTTGTCCTTCATTCTTGAAGATGACCATGATATTGGGGTGATGCCATAACTTGCAATGAATTGGATTTAAGTGAGGGAGGGATGTGCAAGGTCACCAACCTAACTCTCTCCTCCAGAGCCATCTGGGTCCAGTGGCAAGGTATATATCAAGACGATTGAAGATGGTCTGAATGTTTAAGGCAATTGGAGTTAAGTGACTTGCTCATGGTCACACTGCTAGTAAGTGTCTGAGGTATGAAACAGGATTGACGAATTTGAAGTGGAGACATTCAAGAAAAAATGTCTAGAAGGCATTTAGAGATGTAGGATGGATTGAGGGAAAGAATGAAGCTAAATAGATTGGGAAGTCATCTGCTTGGGGTGATCATTGTTGTCTTGGGAATGGATAAGATCATCAAGAGAAAGGATATATAGAGGAAAATCTGAGAACAAAAATTTGGGGGGACACTTGTATTTAGTGGAGTTAAAACAGGACCAGGAATATTAAATGAGTCCAAAAAGAAGCAAAAATAAAGGTACTTGGAGCCAAAGAAGGAAAGAGGATCTAGTAGAAGGGGGCAAGGAA
Organism: Dromiciops gliroides; assembly: GCF_019393635.1. Lineage (NCBI taxonomy): Eukaryota > Metazoa > Chordata > Mammalia > Microbiotheria > Microbiotheriidae > Dromiciops > Dromiciops gliroides. Next base: position 165,385,389 of record NC_057862.1, read on the forward strand.
ATCAACATGACTAAATGAATAGAGCACTGGATGTGGAATCAGAAAGACCTGAATTCAAATTCAAGGACCTCAGCCTTACTAGCTATGTGACCCTGGGAAAGTCACTTAACTTCTGTCTACTCAGTTTCTCTATCTGTAAAATGGACAAAATAATAGCACATATCTTCCAAGGTTATTATGAGGATAAAAATGAAATAATATTTGTGAAGCATTTAACAAACCTTAAAGCACTATATAAATGCTAGTTATAAATAGATAGATAGATATAGATAGATAAATGCTAGTTATTATTACTATTCAATGTTGTACAAAGGTCAAGGAGGATGAAGAATAAGACAAATCCATTTGATTCAGTGATTAAGGTTATTGGTTATCTTTGAAGAGATGGTTCATTAGCATAAGTTTGCATAGAGCTTGAGAGGAATGGTAATGCTTTCCCCATTGTGAGCTGGCACACCTGTCCCATGCTCTTTTCATGCCTATGCTCATTAGAATGGAAGCATCAGACAGCAGCATTGCAGGTAGTTAAGGAGTGCTGATGGCAAGCATGTAAAGTATCAGATGTTGACTGCATTCTAGAAATGGTGAATGAAAAGAGCACTGATTCTGTAAGCTCCTTCAGGGCAGGAATTATTTGCCTTTTTTTTTCATAATAAAGGTTTTTTCATAATAAAGGTTTGTTGATTGATTGATCAAAGTCAAAAGATCTTCATTAAAATCCTGCTTCTGATGTTTGCTGCTTGTGTGACTGTAAGCAAGTGACTTGGCTTGCTTTGGTCCCAGTTTCTTCTTCTGTAAAACAAGGAGTTGAACTCAATGGTCTCTAAAATCCCTTCTAGACATAGATCTAGGATTCTAGGATCCCTAGCCAAATGCAAATGAATAGCTTGATCTAAAGGCAGTCAAAGGATAAGAATTTTGTTTGTTTGGAGGGAAGGAGATTGGGGTAACCCTAGCCTGACAGCTAGGTGGCAGAATGGATAGCCCACTGGATCTGGCCCCAGGAAGGTGTGAGTTTGAATCAAACTTTAGATACTTACTAGCTAGGAAAATCATTACATTTCCATGTCTCAATTTCCTGACCTGTAAAATGAAGATAATAATATCACCTTCCTCAGAGGGTTGGTGTGAAAATCCAATGAGAAAATATTTGTAATGCACTTAGCAAAGTGCCTGGCACAGACTAGGTATTTAATAAGTGCGTGTGTGTAGGGGGGGGGTGGTGTTCTTTTTTTTCTTTTCTTCCTTCTCTTCCTTCTTTTTTCTTTCCCTTCATTTCTTTTTTCCTTTCTTCCTTTCTTCTTTCCCCTCTTCCTTTCCTTCTTTCCTTCTTTTCTCCCATCCTGCCTTCCTTCCTTCTTTCTTCTCTTCCTTCCTCCTTCCCTTTTTCCTTCATCTCTTTTTCTCTCCCTTCCTCTCTTCCTTCTTTGTAAACAATAGAGCAAGAGTCAGTAGATATGAAGAAACTGAAGTGAGAGAATGATTGCAAGCTCCCAGAGGAGTCAGGAAGCAATAGGATGAAGGGCATGAGTGGAGGGATTAGTCTTGGCAAGGAGGGTTAACTCATACTTTGGGACTATAGAAGTTGCTGTCTGCCTGATAGGAGCTTGCATGTTCAACTAGTGTGGGAAAACCTTTGATTCCTTTACTTGACAGTGCAACCTCAGTAAAGCTTCCATCAGGGAGGCTATAAGGCCTAACAAATCCATCCAGCTGGGAATCTTCTTGAGAGCCAGTGCTGGCCCTGATAGTGCTCCAATTTATATTTATATCTGTACACGCCTCTTCCATCAAAATATGCCACATGCAACTAAAAGATGTTGAATCAAATATTAATGCCTGAGATATCTAGTCATTTTTGTAATGCCTTCAACCTTCTTTACAAAGGTTTTTTAATGCACTCTTGTAATTTTATTTTGGTACACTGCTATCAGCAAATATCAATTTCTCACTGGTATCACAAAGGTTTGTTAACAGAAGGTCTGCCGCTAACTCCCCAGTGGCAGAGTCAGCCTCAGTGTCTCAGACACTCTCAGAAATACCCTTGTCTTTGTAGACACGGCGGCACATGAATACTGGAGAGCAGAAATAGATACATTTTCTAGACTTGTCCCTGTTTGCCCTTGGAGGTGACTTTGTAACATTGCTAACCCCAAATCAGAATGACTGGTGACTATTTACATAGAGAGTAACCTCCCCCAATATTACTGGGGAAAAGAAGTATTCTCTAATGCAAATACTGAGCATTATGAATCAATAATGAATAAGGAGGGGGCAGCTAAGTGGCACAGTGGATAAAGCACCAGCCCTTGATTCAGGAGGACCTGAGTTCAAATCTGGCGTCAGACACTTGACACTTACTAGCTGTGTGACCCAGGGCAAAGTTGCTTAACCCTCATTGCCCCACAAAAATAAAAACAAACAAAAAAATGAATAAGGGAATGAATGAACAAATGAGCAGTTATTAAGCACCTACTCTGTACCTGTTATATCACATACTGGGTAAACAAAGACAAAAGTGAGGCAGTCCTTGCCCTCAAGGAGTTTACATTCTAATAGGAAAATGTCATATATGGAGGGGGGAGGGTTCCATAATGGAACTTTAGTCTGAGGAGTCATTCTTGCTCCTGTTGGGGTAACCTCTGGTAGCTTAAATAGGTGCCACCTGAAGCCAAGAAGACTGGACTACTCACTATTACTGAATAATATCCATCATTTTCCCATCTCCATACTTTTGCTCATAAGATTCCCAAAAATGCCCTTCCCAATTTTTTTTTTGCAGGCAATGGGGGTTAAGCAACTTGCCCAGGGTCACACAGCTAGTAAGTGTCAAGTGTCTGAGTCCAAATTTGAACTCAGATCCTCCTGAATCCAAGGCCGGTGCTTTAACCACTGTGCCATCTAGCTGCCCCCGTCCTTCCCAATTTTGATCTGTTGAAATACTACCCTTTCTTCAAAGCCCACTTCAAATGTAGTGTTCTGATCACTCCAGCTGAAAGAGAGCTCTCCCTCTTCTGAATTTCTATTGTATTTTGGTTCTCTCACTCTTTTTTACATCATGGCCAAACTCCTAGTCACCAAGTCTTTACCAAATACTTCCTATATACCAGGCACTGTGCTAAGGTGGGGACAGAAGAAGAAAGAAAAAACATAAGTTTCTGTTCTTAAGAGGCTTAGTTTAATGAGGAAGACAACGTGTAAAGAATATATACAGGATAAAATGGAAGTGATCACAAAGGGAAGACCCTAGCATTGGGAGGGAGGGGGGAGGATCAAGAAAGTCTTCCTGAGAAAGGTAGGATTTTAGCAGGGACTTGAAGGGAACCATTAGGCAGTGATGAGGAGGGAGAGACTTTGAAGCATAGGCCAAAAATGTGTGGTCAGAAGATGGCCTGTCCTGTGTAAGTAACAATAAGAAGGTCAGTGTCTCTAGCTAGAGTACATGGGGTGCATAGGAAGAGTGGAAAAATAAGGGGGGAGGGGTCAAGTTATGAAGGGTTTTGAATGCTAAAGAGAGAATTTTAGATTTGATTTTAGAAGTGATAAGGAGCCACTGGAGCTGACTGAATAAGGGGATGGCATGGTGTAATGATTGGAATGATGCCACCTTCTGGAGACCTACTGTAGGAAAGCTCCGTCATGAGGAGAAGGCAACTGAGGGCAAGCCATGTGGCTTTTCTTGGGCATCAGGAAGTGGCGTTTGCTTGTGGGAAGAAGAAGGGGCAAGGCTGGCACTCTCGCTCTCATTCCTTTGGATTCTCTTGGAAAGTAGAGCTAAATGCGCTTTCCCTTTGATAGATAGATGAATCTAGGCCTTTCTCTCTTCACCAAATTCTTATTCTCCTTAATAAATGCTTTAAAGTCTAACTCTTGCTAAAGCTTATAATTTATTGTTGACCACTCATTAGATGTTTTAGACTAGCTAGAATTTTAGCCCCTTACAATGGTCAGACCTAATCTTTAGGGAGATCAGTTTGATAGGTGAGTAGAAGATGGACTGGAGAAAGACTTGAGGCAGAAAGGCCAACCAGAATTGTCAGAGCATGAGCTAAGGCGAGACTTCCTCCAAGCTGGTGGCAGTGTTAAAAGAAACCTAGAAAAAAATTACAGCCTTCTCTATTATCTCTACTTTCTCTCTTTTCAACCACTGGCAATCTGACTTCAAACCTCATCATTCAACTGAAATTGCTCATTCCAGAGTTACCCATGATCTCTTTATTACCAAATCCAATAGGTTTTTTTTTTCTCAATCCTATTCCTTCTTGACCTCTCTGGAGTATTTTATATTCTTAGTCATCCTCTCTTCCTGGATGCTCTCTCTTCTCTGGGTTTTTATCACACTCTCTCAGTTCTCCTTCTACCTACCTGACTATACCTTCTCAGATTGTTTCTCAGATTGTCATCTATATCCTATCCCATTATAGTGGCATATCCCTAGGCTCTGTTTTAGGCCCTCTTTTCTTCAATCTTAAAAAAAAAAAGTGGAGATGAACAAAACAAGGCAATTTTATCTACAGTAATACATACTTTATTCATGTCATATTTATTGGTTATTCATTACAATAATTAAACTTGTGAGATCCGTATCATTCTTACCATTCACTATATGATGAAACTAAAGCATCAACAGGTAAGGTATATACCCAAGATTACACAATGAATCACTGATAAAAATTACACTGCAGCTGGTAGAACCATGTAGTAATGTGCAATAGTGGAAAGAGCACTAAATTTTGAGTCAGAAAGCCTAAATTTAAATCCCAGTTCTTATACTTAATAGTTCTATGATCGCGAATAAGTTACATAACCTCTCTGGGTTTCAATTCCCTCACATGCAAGATGAGAACGTTGTATTAGGTGAAATCTAATGTCTTGTCTAGCTCTAAATGCTTTATTCCCAAAATAGTAAGCATTAATGAGTGATCCTCAAATGATATGGCTAAATCAAGAACTCAAAATTCAATTAGACCTATAGTTTTTATACCAGTAGGCTGTGTTCACCTTGTTAGTATCTCAAAGGAAAAACCTCTATGAGAAAGAATCTCTTTTAGATCGACTAAAGGGTCATACTTCAAGACAACATTCTGGGGGCAGCTAGGTGGTGCAGTGGATAGAGCACCGACCCTGGAGTCAGGAGGACCTGAGTTCAAATCTGGCCCTTACTAGCTGTGTGACCCTGGGCAAGTCACATAACCCCAATTGCCTCGCCAAAAAAAAAAACAAACCAAAAAAAAAAAAAAAAAGACAACATTCTGTATTGGAAAGAATCCCAATCTGGGAATCAGTAAGCCTGGGTTTGAGTCCTAACTTTGGTCCCTAACTGGGACCTTTTAACATCTCTTAAGAGTAAGTTTCTTCATCTGTGAAATGGGAAGAATACTATGTAAGCTCCTGGAAGGCAAAAACTATCTTTGCTATTATATTTGTATTCCTGGTGCTTAGCACATTTCTTAGTATAGAAGTAATTAATAAATATTTTTATATTCATTCATCAACACTGCTACTATGTACCCTTAATATTATTATGAGAAAAGTATGTTGGTGAAAAGCCTCATATAAATGTCAATCATTTCTCTGACATCTATATTTTATGTGACTTGATGGAAATTTTATATAAAAGAGGTTAATTTGACCTGCTGTTACATCAGGTCTGAAGATGGGTTTATTCAGAGAGATATCACTAAGCAAAATTGAGAAGCAGGAGAAATCTTTCATAACTTCTCATGTCCCCAGCAATTGTATTTTCTTTTCTTCTCCTTGTCTATTCCCAAAGTAGACTCCCATCCCTTCCAAGATCTATCTGTATTATTTCCAAGAATCACTGCTAAGATAATACCTAACTGCAGATATACTCTAAAAATGACTGCCTTTCATTCGAGGCTCTCTAAAAGCCCCCAAAGTCTTCAGAACATAATGGAATGCAGCTAAATTCTAGGGACAGGAGGGAAGAGACTGCATTTTGGAGTAATATGGCACTCACTAAAAGGATATCATGATACTAGTAGATGATTGTCCTTTGTGACCTGCCTGTGGTACTAGCTCTGGTTGTTGAACTAGAAGGATTCATCTGAGTCTCTCAAGAACTGAATGATGACAGTTGATCATTGTTCAACCAACCAACAGGGTCTCTCTTACAGATAACAATTATTTTATTCCAAAAACTTGAGAAATGTCTCATTGTGAAATCTGAATACTAGTAACATGGGCAATAAGACTCATTTGGTTTGGATTGGTGATTTATCTCATTTCTTTGTATCATTACACTCTAAAAGACAAACAAGGAAAAGTCAAATTGCCGAAAATTTTAATTCACATTAAAAATATAGTTGATCCTCATTATTCATGGATTTGATATTTGGGAATTTGCCTACTTATTGAAAGTTATTTGCAACTCCAAAATAACCATGACACTTTTGTGGTCATTTATGAACATGTGAAGAGTGGCAAAAAAATTCTAGCTACCTGATACATGTGTTCTCAGCTAAGGTTAAACAAGGTGATGTTATGCCAATTCCTGTTTCAGCTTTCATATTATAAACTAGTATCCTTTTCACAGCTTATTTAGTGCCTCATTTCTTGCATTTTTGTATCTTTGGTTGGTGATTTTGCTGTTTAAAATGGCCCCCACTGATAGTGCTGTGCTGAAATACTGTCTAGTGTTCCTATGTGCAAGAAAGCTGTTGTGTGCCTTACGGATAAAATTCTTGTGTTAAATAAGCTTCATTCAGGCATGAATTATAATGCTGTGGGCTATGACTTCAATGTCAATGAATTAACAATATAGTATATACAGAAAAAAAGAAGAGGAAATTCACTGATCTATATATGAGGCCACTTCAGAAAATGCTAAAGTAAATGTTCTTACCAGACACCCACTGGAACCTAACTGTATTTCCCCTAGGCGTAATAGTTCAGTATTGGCTAATTCAAGTGCTCTTGGTGACTTTATAGAACATAATTGAGATAAATTATAAGAACTGACTAATAATAATCTCATACTAAAGAGAGAAACAGCTTTTGAGAATGCAGGAATGATTCTTTATTAGGATTATCTTTGTTGCATAAATTTCCAATGACTCAATTTCTCCATTATTAAGTAGAAGTTGCAATTTAATCTATGACTTTATTGGTATTGTAGATATCTATTTGAAGAAACTCCCTTTACCAATGTGGGTCATCATCTTCCCTGTAGTTTATAGACTTAGAGATTGACCTAGAGCTCTGTGAGGTACATGTCAGAGAAAGGACTTGAACCCAGACCTTCCTGACTGAGGCCAGCTCTTTGACAACAACATCATGCTTCACCATTGATTTTTTGTTGAATCATTTCAGTTGTGTCCAACTCTCCTTGACCCATTTGGGGTTTTCTTGGCAAAGATACTAGAGTTGTTTGCCATTTCCTTCTCTACTCACTGTTAAATGTGAACATAATAATGTTATCATTTAATATTATTATAATTTATAACATAATAATGTTATATTATCAGAGGTATGGTATAGTGGAAAGCATACTGGCTTTGGAGCAAGAGGACCTGGGTTCAGATTCCACTTTTGTCCCTGGCTACCTCTGGGAATTTGGTTGAATTTCTTCATCTCTCTGGTCTTTGATTTACTCATCTGTAAAATGAAGGGTTCAAACAAGATGAACTCTGAGCTCCTTCCCAACTCTAAATCTATTCTCTCTTGGTTCTCCTATCTATCAGAGTATTCCTTCTCATTTTCCTTTTCTTCTGGATCCCCTTCTACGTCATGCCCTCAACTTATAAGTATTCCAAGGGCTCTTTTGTGAGTCCTCTTCTCTTCTCCCTCCATATTACTTCACTTGGTGACTTCATTAGTTCCCATGGATTTAATTATAGTCTCTCTGCTGAGGATTCTCAAATCTACCCATCCTTCCCTAATCTCCCTGCTGACCTCTAGTCACATTGCCAACTGCCTTTCTCACACCTCAAACTGGATATCCAATAGACTCCCAAAACTCAATATGTCCAAAAGGGAATCTATTATATTTCCCCTAAATCATCCCTTCCAAACTCTATTAGTGCTGAGGACAATACCATCCTCCCAGTCCCCCAGAATCACAGCCTAGGTACCATCCTTTACTCTTCAGTATCACTCACTCCCATATCCAATCTGTTGCCGAGCCCTGTTGATATCACCTTTGTAACATTTCTCAAAAACAACTAACTCCTTTTCTCCTCTGATACTGTCACTACCCTGGTGCAGGCCCTCCCTGGTACAGTATTGCTTGGAATCTTGCAATAGCAAGACCTATTTCAGGTCTATCTCCACTCCAATTCATCTTCCATTCAACCAAGAGAGTGCTTTTCTTAAAGCTCAGGCCTGAACACGTTATCCCTGTATTTCATAGACTCCATTGGCTCCTTATCAACCTCCAAGATTAAATACAAAATCCTATTTGGCATTTAAAATCTTTCATAAGCCATTTCTCTCTCCTACCTTTCCAGTCTTCTTATATCTTACCCACCACCACATGTTCTTTGATCCAGTAACACTGGCCTCCTTTCTATTCCATGAACAAGATACTTCTCTTCTCAGCTATAACTGTGTCTCATTGCTGGGATGTTCCCCCTCCTCATTTTTGCCTCTTGGCTTCTCTGACTTCCTTCTAGTCTCAAATAAAATCCTACCTTCTACAGGAAGTATTTCCCAATCTCTCTTAATTCTAGTGCCTTCCCTCTGTTAATTATTTCCTATTTATCCTGTTTATAGCATGTTTGCACATATTTGTTCGCTTATTGTCACTTTCATTAGAATATAAGCTCCTTGAGGACAAGGACTATCTTTTGCTTCTTTTTGCATCCCCGGCATTAATCCCAATGCCTGGATCATAGTAGGTATTTAATACTTACTTATTGACTAACTAGCAATAATTTCTCTTTTAGCTCCAAGTAGATGATTGAGAGAAAATCATGTGAAGCCCAACAAGTACTCAAATCCACTTCTCTGCTCCTACCTCTGCTCAGGCAAGGCACTTAATCTCTCTGGCCTCAGTTTCTTAATTTATAAAATAAAATTTTTGCACGACTGATTCCTTTCAGCTCTAAATTTATCATCCTATGAATTGTATTTTTACCAGTCCTGTGAAAAGGTGAGGTGGGGGAGGGTCATGTGGGGAGTTGGCAGGGGAGGAGTATTTATTGTAACCTTCATGTAAACTCTAGGAGGCTGTCTTTATGTCCTAAGATTTTTTGCCATTGACATAAGAGGACTTGAAAACTAAACTAACTGAATTTGAGCTTGAAGTCTGAACACAAAAGCCAAGCTATTTTTTTTCCTCTTTCTTGATTCTATTTTATTTCAGAGTTCATTAAGCCAGAAACTCTCATCTGGGACAAGGAGGTTATGACCCATCTCACCCAATCCACATTTCCACAGGATAGTTTGGCCTTCCAAGGCCTCCATAAACTTAAAGGCCTAGAGTCATTTTAGTTAGGTTAGGCCTCAAGTTACTATGCTTTATTTGATTCTCCTGCTAGACACAGGTTCTTTATTCTAGCATTCCTTTGTATGTGTCTGTTTGTGTGAGTATGTGTACATTTAGAAATATATATGTATGTATTTATATGTACATATATGTGTATGTATATATATACACATATATGGAGAGAGAGGGAGAGAGAGGGGGAGAAAGAGAGAGAGAGAGAGAGAGAGAGAGAGAGAGAGAGAGAGAGAGAGAGAGATTATTTTAATGTTAGCTTCTTTTTTTCATGTTCCCTTTCCCTGGAATTCCGGCCAACATTAACACTCGAAATGCAAGTTTTGCATTCCTTTTAAAATTTTGTACAAACTCACAAAATAATAAAATATCAACATTTAATTTATGCTTCATGTGAAAAATCAGCTTTTTTATCCATGGTTTTAACCATTGTTAGGAAATAAATTCCCACGCTGATGACATTAATGCACCCTTCCCTTCCTCCCACCAACCCCCCATCAGTGACAGGACTGTACCCAGCACTCTTTATCTGGAGCTGAAATGAAAATGTAGCATTATTTTATCCAAGATTTTAAATGTCTGGAGATATTGATCCAGGCTGCAAGCCTGCTCAGAAGGATGCTCTGCTTGCTTCATTGTGCCTAGATACAATCTAATAAGAGCTCACTGAATAATAAACAATGGTAGCCTACTGATTCTAAAAATTTAGATTGACAAGAATAATCCCCTCCCCAGCAAAGACAGCCTAGCTAGTGCTTCCCATAAACCCATTACTGGCCACTCACCCATAAGCCAATAGACAACGTTGGATTATTGGAACTCTTAGCTTTAAGAGAAATTGCTTTCCTAAATTTGACCTCCCACACTAAATATAAAATATGGACCATCTGTAATGAAGGGATTGCAGCCCCAATAGCTATCATCTCTCCCAGGCAGAGGTTAGAAGGTTGATGCACATTGGTTCCAAAGGGATAGGGATGCCGATGACCTTTTGGCTTGAAAATGGTCACTCGGAGCTGTAATGTGAGAGAGAGGGGTCAGGTATTAGCCACTCAAGAGTCTCTGAAGCTGTGTTCTTGTTAGGCTTTTACAGAAAGGAAACAAAAAACCCACAGAAGCAATATGGGAAAATAGCATCAAATCTCATTTACATACATGTGATACAGAGGAAACGGTGAAACTGGATATACTCCCATTTAGAGGGTACATCTCCACTTCCTTTAAAAAAAAAAGAAAAGAAAAGAAAAAGAAGAAAGAAAGGGACAAACTCGTTATTTGAGATGCCAGACAGGGTATTTGGAGAATGGAGAAATATTCTGTTTCCTTGTGACACCTTCACCAAGGGCTTGACTGGCACCTCATTTTTGCCAATAACTTCCCTGCTGCAGGCTAAATGCATCTTCTCAGTCACATTAATTTAAGGAATGGCACGTTATTTTAAAAATTCTATGTGTCTCAAGGAAATTACCACTGACTATTTTTCGTGTTTGAACTTAATTCCTTGTAAGTGACTTTGAGGGCATGGAAATGCTCAGCGCACACTGAGTTTTGTGATCTGTAGCTTTTAGCAGAGAAAGGTTGTTGTGCAGAGATTCTGTGGAGGTCAGAGTATATTGAGGACAAAAACAAGGCAATGTTAGTGTGAGTGTGGGTTCCAGCCTGCTAGGATGGGTGGCCAAGATGCAGAGTACGGTATATTAATTCCCTATTTTTAAAAAAAAGGTGTATTCAATAAATGTGAGATGATCCCAGTGTTCCTCATATTCAAAAGGGAAATCTAGAAATAGGTGTAAAACCAAAGTGGGGCAAAAAAGAAGGTTAGCATACTGTGTCCAGACTTCATAGTAAACTGCATTTGGGGAATGGGCCCTGATGAATTTCAGGTAAAATACTAGTTTTATGCTATCCTAGCTTCATCTTTGCCTCTCAAAAATAAGCCTCTTTTCTATTCACCAGCCTGTCAGGCTGTTCTCCCAACCCATTTGGCTTAAGCATCCCAGTTTTCAATGCAGAAGTGTTTATGAAAATTAAACTTTGAAGAAAGAAGAAACAATTAATGGGTACTCCAGTTAGTAGCACCTTCATCAGTTTGGTATGAAAAAGAAAAATGACAGGGTAATATTGCCACTAGCAATTCCTAAGTCATGTGACTTTTTTTTTGGCCGGATCAATGCTGGTTGCCAAGCAACACGCCAAGGGGAGGGGGGCATTGTTATGTTTTGATAAATCTCTTTTTTTATATATTATATTATGGATTTCATGTTGATGTTCTGGTTACAATGACTTTAGAGAGCTAAGAACTTATATTATGTTTAGGAAGAATAAAGCTCATTTGGTTAGATGAACTTTTGTGGATAATATACATTATATTTAAAATCCACTTGGTAATTGAGTAGCAAACTTGTTTTAAAAAAAAGATGGTTGAAAAACAACATTGATTGCTGCTATTCAGAACTTATTTATTAATGATATGTGTGTATATATTAACGCATTTATTGCCTATGCATCACAGTTATGTCACTATCAAATATTAATGTTATCAATATTATAATAACAGCATCTATTGATATAATTGAAGCTTGCTTTCCAGCAGGTGTCACTATGAATAATATTTCTGAAATACTAAAATCAATAATAAGAATATTAGAGGGGCATTATAGAATGTCAATAAAATGAAATCTACTTAAATGTTGTATATAAAATAAACTGACTAAATATACCAACTCATAATTTAAAATATATAAAATACAAGACAGAGCATGGATCATACAGCACTCAATGAATAAATACATCACCCCAAATTATAGAATGAGACTGTTAAAGTGAATGAAAAGGGAATTCAGTGAATTTTTTTAATCCAAAGTCAAAGATCCTACTTAGTGAAAGAATTAATAAGCATCTGTTTCTTTTGATGGGACATAAAATAGGTCACGGAAAATACTGTGTATACAAGAGGTGAGCTAAGTGGTTCAAATAAATCCTACACTCATTTACCCTTGACTAAAAATGGCTGTTGCTGTCACTAGTACTCACTCTTCCTTCATCTATACTCTGACTCAGGAGCCATTTTCATTTCTCCTCCATCTAACAGTGTCAGGACGAGGGAGAGCAGCCTTCCAAGTAAATACCAAGGCAGTATGTGAATACTGTTCATGTCTATGTAGAGGCAAATTGTCAAGGCAATTGGGAGCAGTTACGGGGCTGTGCCTGTCCTCTGTTCTGGAGATCAATAGAGAGAGGACTTCAGTCGGCAGCTTTCCACTGCTCCTAACAAAGAAAGAGAGGCTGGCAAGCTTCCTTCTCCAGAAGAAGGAAAAAAAGTGAAAATCCAAAAGGGACCCATATAGATTAATATTACTGTTGAACATTAGGATGTTTGTTTCATTCTTATTTGTTTTCCTTGGTTGCCGTGGCTGGCTGGACACAAAATAATGAAATAGGGAAGGAGTTTGGGTTTTTTGGGGTTTTTTGTTGCTGTTTTGAGGGGATTTATTGTTGTTGTTCTGTTGTTGAAGCTGCTGGTTGTTTGTTTTTTAAGAGAAACAGCATAGCATCATATAGAGGAAGCTAGCCTCAACACAAGAAAATTCACATTCCACCTCTGACGTACAGTAACTGTAAGACCAACTCCCTAAGACTTTAAGTTGCAGAGAAGGTGCTGACCTGCATCATGAGAGGGAGTTTCCTTATCTGGGAGTTTTCTATCCCATTGGATACATGGGTCCTGTCCCTAATCCAAGTAACTTTTTATCTTCATAGGATCCTGGAATTTAGAGCTGAAAATGACCTTAGAGAACATCTAGCCTAATTATATCATTTTGCAAAGAAAGAAATTGAGTCCCATAGAAATGAAGTATCTTAACCTGAGGTTACGAAACTAGTGAGTAGAATTCTTCCTCTCTCTTGCCTAGGTAATAAGGGCTCACATATTGTTCACTGGCTGCCCAGATTCCCCCATGATCTGAGCCTTTCTGCATCCCCTCAAAACTTAACTATCCTCTGCTTCATCATTTTAGGATCTTCGTAGGTAATTGATTAGTTAATCTGATCAAGTATGCTAAAGTGTTCATGTGAATAATGGCTTGATGTTTTATCCTCCAGCAGGTAACACATTTTAACAGGGTCTGCCTTTGAAGCCATGACCAAAAGGAGTAATTGATGATGAGCATTTTAGGCACCATTGCAAGACTTTGGGAGAGACATTTTGCCACCCTTAAGATCTCCAAAAGTGACTTAATCATAATCACACACTTAGGTGTTGGCAGAACAAGAACTAGATATACTGCTTACTTCTCAACTTACCTTGTCTCCCAGTCTTCTAGTGCTTCAACATAGCATATTTTTCTTTCTAAATATTTTGGACAAGGTATTTGATATTTAGAATCATAGAATTTTACATATTAAAAAAGCCTACTGCTACATGAAAACATTCCTAATTAATTTTTTTTGGTGGGGCAATGAGGGTTAAGTGACTTGCCCAGGGTCACACAGCTAGTAAGTGTCAAGTGTCTGAGACCATATTTGAACTCAGGTCCTCCTGAATCCAAGGTCAATGCTCTATCCACTGCTCCATCTAGCTGCCCCAACATTCCCCATTATTAAAAAATGTTAAGATTGCAAAATGATTATTTCACAACATCCATGAAATGCTATTCTATTCTATTTTATAGCCATGTTGCTACCTGAAGAAAAATAAAGAGGTTCTACATAATAGATTGAAATCAGTCAAGCTGAGTTCTAATCTCAGTTCTTCCATATGACCTTGGAGAAGGCATTTAATACTTTTGTCGCATTTTCTTCATCTTTTCCCTACCTATGTCAGTTCTATAAATAATAGAACCCAAGCAAGATTTCAGGACATTCACACTCCAGGTGTACCTTATCTTCAGCCTAATCATACAAAACTCCATAGCTCTCAGATAGATCAATTTGAAGATTATTGTTCACATTCTGAAAAGATTTATTCTACACTTGTATATGCACAACAGAGACAGCAAAATAATTATTTCCTTGACACCCTCCCCCAAAGTCCCCTGAATCCTGCATCATAGATAATGGTCTCAGTACATTTACCTATTGGTTTAGTCCCACCCCAGCCTCAGGGGCCAATCCTGGTCATCAGTAAAAGAGTTATTAAATAGTACTAGACCAGTTTAAAATATTTAGAATTGTCTGGATTTTCTGGTTCTTATCTGAAAAGTTGGTATTATATGGGAACATCCAGAAAGCAACAGCACAAAATAAAGATAGTTCAATGAATAAATGAGAGCTTTTTAAGGGCAATGGAAAAAAGAGACCAACATAAGATGAGGTCACAAAAGACACAATGAAAGGTGCTTGAAGAGATTTATATCCAAATAACTGGGAATTAAAAAAAAAACCTACTATATCTAATTAATAAAATTTTTATTTTGACTAATTTTGCCAGTTAAGAATTATTACATTATATGCTATTATATTCATCTTGACAATTATTAAGAATCAATTGGAGATGGCAGCTAGGTGGCGCAGTAGATAAAGCACTGGCCCTGGACTCAGGAGGAATGAGTTCAAATCCAGCCTCAGACACTTGACACTTACTAGCTGTGTGACCCTGGGCAAGTCACTTAACCCCCATTGCCCCACAAACAACAACAAAAACAAACAAACAAACAAACAAATAATCAAAAAAAACCCAACAAGAATCAATTGGAGCAGGTGCCTAACCAGGAGACTAGGATATACTAGCTACTACTGTTTATGTAGTGATTGAAGTCTGCAAAGCCATGTGAAGGAGGCAAAATAGTATAATGGAAGGAGATAGGATTTGGAATCAGAGAACATGAGTTCAAAACCTAGCTCTGTTGCTTCCCACCAATATCTCATTGATATTACCCTGGGCATCCCTTAAGCTCTCTGTCTCATCATTTGTAAAATGAGAGGACTTGGATTAGATAAACTCAAAGGTCTCTTATGGCTCTAAAAAGGAGAGGAAGGGAAGGGAAGGGAATAAGCATTTATATAGCACCTACTATATGAAAGGCACTATGCTAAAGGCTTTTGCAAATTCCATCTCATTTGATCCTCAAAACAATTCTAGGAGGTAAGTGTTATTATTATCCCCATTTTACAGTTGAGGAAACTGAGGCAAACAGAGTGACTTGCCCAGGTTCACACAGCTAGTAAGTGTCTAAGGCTGGATTTAAACTCAAGTCGATCTGACTCTGG
The DNA here is from genome assembly GCF_019393635.1 of Dromiciops gliroides. Taxonomy (NCBI): domain Eukaryota; kingdom Metazoa; phylum Chordata; class Mammalia; order Microbiotheria; family Microbiotheriidae; genus Dromiciops; species Dromiciops gliroides. The sequence goes on from NC_057862.1 coordinate 165,401,056, forward strand.
ACCCAGCCCTCTTGTAGACACCAGAAACCTTCTAAATCCTATGTCCTTATCAAAGTAACGTAATATACATGTTATAGAAACTCATTTTACAGATAAAGATGCTAAAGCTCAGAGAGGCCAGATAATTTACTCAGGATCATAGAATTAATTGGTATCAATTAGTTCTAGTAAGGATTTGAACCTAAGAGTCCCCTGACTTTACATCCAGTGTTTCTCAGCCCTACTCCCATCATCCTTCACATGTTACATGACTGGTATGTCTCTAAGCTAATCGCTACTACCACATCCTATTCTCCAGAGTTTCCCAAAATTCTAAATCATCTCCTGCTTGCAGTTCCTCACCCCAGCTCAAGGATTTCACTAGCTACACATTCTTCCAACTTCACCACTGCCACCAGTACTACCACCCAAAACCCTATGGCAGCTTCACAGGAATCACAGTATCAGGGATGGGGAATGAAGAGTAGTTTCTCCTCTAAAAAAGGTTGGAGACCCCTGGTGTAGGGCAATGCTCCCTGTTTGAAACTAAATAGATTTTTCTGTTAGAAAGATATCGCAATTTAAAAGTGGTTTCAGTGACATTATAAATCAAAATAGCTCTAGCCCCTGCATTTTACTACTACCTAGACTTTAAAGCACCATCTGCCAAAAAAAGTTTTAGGACAACTCGGATTGATTTGGCCCCAAACATTTGACATTTACTTCATTACTCACTGGACTACATTCGCTTTAAATAAATTCCCCACTGATCTGGACTCTCCCCATGAAAATCTGTACAGTGAACTCCTAGTTTATTATGCCTACTTGAAAAGGGTAATTTAATAAGGCATCAGTACAAATACTTAATTGTGCAATGGCTATTGACAATGCCTTTAAACAGTTGCATATTTGCCAGATTTAGCTAATGGAAGTAGAATTGCCACTTAATGTCTCAGCTTGCACTGGTAGAAAATAAATTGTATCTGACAATCCTTTGGCTTTTAAAGGACATACTTAGATAATATTTACAGTCAAATTGATCTATTGTTGCATTTATGTTTTCTTGTGTTAAAAAGGGGGGGATCAAATGGATTCTATAGGGCAATATTTCTTTATACCTGCTCCATCTGAGATGCTCTCATTGTACATGCCTAATTGAAGTTTGTATCTCATATGATGCCAAAACATGCAATGGAAAGTGGAGATTTCAGCCAAACATCCAGTTATCTGGCCTCTTCGGCCAACATCCAGTTGCCTGCCCCTCTGAAGGATCTGGATCCTTGCCTAAATCTTTTCCTTTTAATTTTAACAAACCTTGATGATTAGTGTCATGCAAATATAACTTTAGTGTATTTAGATCCCTACAGATCTTAAGTACAGTATTGATCACCTAGTACTACTCTCTCATTTAACCAATAAACAAAGTAAGGCTCTATGAAATAGACTTGCCCAAGGTTGTACAGATAGTCACAAAGCTGTAATTTTTTGATGTTGAGTTGTTGAGTTATATCGGTTGTGTCTGACTCTCTGTGATCTCATTTGGGATCTTCTTGGCAAAGATACTGGAGTGGTTTGCCATTTCCTTCTACAGCTCATTTTACAGATGAGGAAAACAAACCTTAAGTGACTTGCCCAAGGTCACATAGCTTATTAGTGTCTGAGGCCAGATTTGAAATCAGGAAGAAGAGTCTTCCTGACTTTAAGCAATGTAATTATGAGTATTAATTGCTATGCTACTGTGCATGTGCATTAAACAACATAATACTCTGGGACAGGGAAGGGGAGACCTTGGCCTTTTTAAGCTAAGTTCTTCTCCAGGTCTCAGTTTGTCTGAGGCTATACCTATCAGCGATTAAGGCTAGGTAAAAATGAGGCAAAGAATGGCCTCTTTTACCTAGTTCAAAAAAATCAATCTGGGAAGGGAAGACTCTCAGGGTTTCTAGCCAAAACTGAAACAATTGCTATTTACACACACTCTGAGCAATCAGAGCCATTGATTTTTCTTTTGGACTAGGTAAAAGAGGCCATTCTTTGCTTCATTTTTACCTAGCTTTAATCACCAAATGGGTATTACCTCAAACAAACTGCAACCTGGGAAAGACCATAGTTTAAAATGCCCAAGTCTCTCAGTGCATCCCAGGGCCATCTCCAGTCATCTTGATATATATCTTGCCACTGGACCCAGATGCCTCTGAAGGAAAGAGTGAGGCTGGTGGCTTTGCACAGCCCTACATCACTTAAATCCAATTTACTGCAAGTCATGATATCATTTTCCTGATGTCATGGTCCTCTTTAAGAACAAAGGACAAGCGACAACAACAATTGGCTGAAGAAACTAAAAACTTAGACTGTTGACACTGCTTCCTAGTTGCCTGAGTACACAAAGACTTGAAGAAGTATTGTTTCACCCTGAAGCTTGACCAGAAGACTCCCAAAGGCAAATCAGAAGTAGGGGAGTTGTAGTCAGTTGAATCAACATGGTGTCCTCAATGTATGTTCTTGTTGAATGTCCTTTGTTTGACAAGATTAAATAAACATCCTTTTGTTAAATGTTAGATGGACTAAAAGTGTCTCATTTCTTTCCACCCTTAAATCTAATCTCCGAGGATACTGGACTAGTCAGCCCTGGCCTGTAATAAAAAGGTTGTTGGAAATGTATTTACCTCACCATTTCCTCAATAGAATGTAAACTCCTTGAGGGCAGGGAAAATTCTTCATTTTGTCTTTGTATTTTCAGTGCTTAGTACAATGCCTTGCATACAGCAGCTGTTCAATAAGTGCTTCTTGAATTGAAACATCATAATTATTGATATGCTTACTGGCTAAATGTCTAATCTTCCTAATAGTTATGTAGGAACTCAATTTAAAAACCATGTATGGAACATCCTCTGTGTATGAGGAGGGTGTCCTAGCAGTATTTTAGAGCCATCTTTTTGACTGACACTTTCCTCTCAGACTTCTCAGTAATACAAAGGAAATGTCATGACCCAATAGACTGAAGGCTTTTATGAAACTATCATTTTCCTCTATCTTCTAATATTCTAATTTCAGCATGGCATTATGGGTAAGGAATACTTCAATTCAAGTCTTGCCTTTGGCACATACTATGTGTCTGTGGGAAAAGTCACTTAAACTCTTAATGCTCCAAGAAACTAAAACCATAAGCTCCAGAGAAGTAAGTCATCAATGTATATTGGGAGTGGGAGTTGCTATACCCAAAGTTCCCTAAATTGATGAAATGCCAGTCCTTGATGAAAAAATTACAAAACAAATTTTCTACAAAAATAATTCTGTGTAACAATATTTTCTCCTGTTCTTATCAGAGATTGATAATAGCTGGCACTTACATAGCATGTTCAAGTTTACAAACCACTTTAACTTATTATGTGCACCTCATAGTAACCCTGTAGGATAGGTATTATAGGTATTACCTTCTCCATTTTACAGATGAAGAAACTGAGGCTCAGATAAGTTAAGAGATTTGCCTATGGTCAGATAGTTTTTAAAGGTCAAACATAAGATTCAAAACTAAATCTCCTTTACTCCAGGTCTGCCTTTCTGTCCACTAAACTATGTCACCTATCAATTCGTAAGGCCACTGATATTACCAAAGTCTGGGTACAAAATTATTGTAGAAATCTTACTGCAGAGGCTGGCAAGAGCAGCAGAAAGGAGGATACACAAGGCGCAGTGGTTTACCATTAAGGAGTGGAAACGAGCCAACTGTTTAGTGAGTCTAAGACAAATCACAGAACATACTGAAGGAGGGATGAGGGAGGATATTTATTATGCTTGGCTCAAGAAATGGTTTTGGAAAGGATGATGACTTTTTTTTTTTAGAGCAGGCAAAAGTAGACTATATCAAACTGATGAAAAATGCATTGTTGAGCTATTATGCCAAAATAACCAGCAACCTCTCAAAAATTGGAGAAAGAGGGGAGGGGAAAAGTCCATGTGATAATCGCAGTGAGAAAAGGTTATTCATATAACTCTCCATTGTGTATAGACAGGGGATCTCCTTACCTCTCATATAGACATATATGCTAAGATTAAGGGAAATGGTGTGTAAATAAAGATGAAAAATAAATACTGATCTGATAGTTTGGGGTGGTTATAGTAAGTGTATATGATATTACATCGACAACCATTTAAGTAGAAGAGTGAGTATTCAGAAATATGAAGAGTAGACCAAAGAAGCTGGAGCAAGAGTCAACAAAGTTCAGTTCAATCTAATAACCATTTATTATATCCACTGAGCCAAGTACTTGAGATTCAAAGATGACATCCTCCATAGAACTTAAAATCTAACCAGGGAGGTAGGAGGAGACAAAATATACAATGACTATAATACAAAATAGGGCATGATAATCACAAAGGAGAGATATAAGATACTTTGAGAAATTTGAGGTAGAAGAAACCACTTCTAGCTGGGAAAATGAGAAAAGGCTTCACGGAAGAGGTGACACCCAAATTGTTGTTTGACAGAAGGAAATTATTTCAAAAGACAGAGATGAGCCAGGTGTGGTAAAATAATGGAATTTGGCAGAAACCCAGGGGTCTTACCTGAATGATCTAGGAGTGTTTGGAAAACCAGCTAGGGATGATTGGCTATGGGCCACACCTGACCTGCCCTGAGTGATGTATGCTGCTGATGTTAGCAGGGGAACCACTCTCCACAGGCAGTTTGAAGAACTTCCCTTTTCGGGGAAGGAGAGTAAATGCTCGCTGAGGGGAGCTCTGTCTTTTCCGGTTGAGGAGCTTCCAGGAGCAGATGAGAGAGAGGTTTTTCCTGGGAGTTTTGTCCTGTGGGCTTTGGCTGCACAGCTGTCTCCTATAGAATCTATGGACCCCAGGTGGTGAGTTAATAAAACAAGCATGGCTCTTTGAATTAGCTGAGCTGGAAGTAAGTTTGGCGATTCTATAGGCTTTTGTTAGAGTTAGGGGGATTATCCATTTTCCTCTTTCCCTATTCCCTTGTCCTTGACTTTATTAATTTCACCTTTGCTGTGTATTTTATTCTCATTAATAAAACATGATTTGTTTGTGGAAAAGAGGCTGTTAAGCTCCTTTCTTATTGACCTGGGAGAAATATCTAAAAGGGCAATTCAGAGGGGAGGAAGTTTTGGACCTAGGTCCCTCATTATTTTCTGAACCCCAATATTACGGCGAGCCACCCAATCAATTAATTCTCCACATATTAAATTTGGCCTCTACACAGGGAAAAAAGATGAAGACCCATTCCAAATCTTTGTTTCCATCCATAGTACTTCTCTAGAAAGCCAATCCTATTTCACCAACAGCCTACTGGGCATTGCAAGCTGATTGTCCCATATGCATCCCAAATTCAAGACATCAAGGGGCAGCTAGGTGGTTCAGTGGATAGAGCACTGGCCCTAGATCCAGGAAGACCTGAGTTCAAATCTGACCTCATACACTTGAAACTTACTAGCTGTGTGACCCTGGGCAAGTCACTTAACCCTCATTGCCCCACAAACCCCCCAAAAAACAAAAACAAAAACAAAATTTGAGACATCCCAAAGTCATTATCTTTTGCCCAAAAAACACTCCATCCTGACCTTTCCTATTTCTGTTGAGGCTACTACCTTCCTTCCAATCACCTTTTTCCTCATGCCCAGCAAAAAACAAAAACAAAACACCTGGGAAATAATCCTTAAGATCTTTGCTAAATAGAAGCTTGTTCAATTCAGATCACTATAAGATTATAATAGTAAGTGTTTAATAAATGCATAATTATTTCTTTATGTGTATTTAGCTGGCCTATGCTGAGATAGTTCTTTACTATGTACACATAATGAGTATCTGAGGCTGGATTTGTACTCAGGTCTTTCTGATTCTAGGTCTAATTCTACACCACTGGTACTGCACCACCAGCTGTCTAGGATTTATATCCAACATTCTACCCATTGCCATATTTCCTCTAAAATTCTTCTTAAATAGCCCTGTGTTCTGTAGGTAGATAATATAGTTGATAGTGTGCTGGTCAGGAAGACCTGAGTTCAAGTCCTACCTCAGATACACACTATTTGACTCTGGGCAAGTCACTTAATCGCTGTTCACCTCAGTTTACTCAACTGTAAAATGGGGATAATAATAGTACCTATGGCACAGGGTTGTTGTGAGGATCAAGTGAGATAATATCTGTACAGTGCTTAGCACAGTACTTGATACATAGTAGGCACTTAATAAATGCTTATTCCTTCCCTTTCCTTCCCCTAAATCAGGGCATCTTAAACTTTTTCTACTCACAACCCCTTTTAACCCAAGAAATTTTTACTCAACCCCAGATATAAGAGATATATAATGTAGGCATTTGTCATTTTTCTTTCTTTTTCACGTTAGCCAATCTGATAGGTGTGAGGTGGTACCTCGGTGTTATTTTAATTTGTATATCTCTATGATTTAGATTTATTAGAGCATTTTTCATATGACTATAAATAACTTTGATTTCTTCTTCTGAAAAATTGCCTATTTATATCCTTTGAACATTTGTCAATAGGGATATGGCTGTTATTTTTATAAATCTGACTCAGTTCCAAATATATTTGAGAAATGCAATCTTTATCAGAGAAACATGTCATAAAAAAATTTCCCCCTTTCCTTCTAATTTTGGCTGCATTTGGTTTTCTTTGTGTAAAAGCATTTTAATTTTGTGTAATAAAAATCATACATGATTACTTCCCATGATCTTCTCTCTCCTTCATTTGGTTATATTCTCTTCCCTTATTGATAGATCTGATAAGTAAAATTTTCCATGTTCCTCTAATTTAGTTATGTAATAACCCTTTATATCTAATTAATGTGACCTATTTTTATCTTATCTTGCTATACAGTGTGAGGTTTTGGTCTATGCTTGGTTTCTGCCAAACTGCTGTCCAGTTTTGCCAGGAATTTTTGACAAATAGGGAGTTCTTGACTCCAAAAACTAGATCTTTAGTTTTATCCAACACTAGATTACTATGATAATTTGCTCCTATGTATTGTTTATCTAAATTATCCCACTGATCTACCACTCTATTTCTTAGCCAGTCTTATATTGTTTTGATGATGACCACTTTGCAATAGAGTTTGAAATCTGATACTACTAGGCTGCCTTCACATTTTTAAAATTACCTTGACATTCTTGACTTTATATTTTTCCAGATGAATTTTGTTATTATTTCATAATTATTATTCATTTTCTAGCTCTATGAAATAATTCTTTGATAGCTTGATTGGTATGTCATTGAATAAGTAAATTAATTTAGGTAGAAATATCATTTTAAAAATACTATCCATGAGCAATTAATATAACTCCAGTTATCGAATTTGTCTTTATTTGTGTGAAAAGCATTTTATAACTATGTCCATATAGTTCCTTGGTTTTTCTTGGCAGGTAGACTCCTATTGTCTTCAGGTATTTTTTTTAATTAATAAAGTATTTTATTTTTTTTTCCGTTACATGTAAAGATAGTTCTCAACCTTTGTTTATACAAGCTTTACAATTTCAGATTTTTCTCCCTCCCTCCCCTCCCTCCCCCCTCCCCTAGACAGCAGGTAATCTGATATAGGTTATTTATATATATATATATATATATATATATATATATATATATATGTGTGTGTATGTATACACACATAATACCATTAATCCTATTTCTGCATTAGTCATGTTATAAGAAAAAAAAAATCAGAGCAATGATGGAAAACCTCAAAATAGAAAAAAAAAAACAACAGCATCAAAAACAAAAGAAATAGTATGGTTCATTTAGCATCTATACTCCGCAGTTCTTTTTTATTTTTTTTTTCTTCCTGGATTTGGAGATCCTCTTCCATCACGAGTTCCCTGGAACTCTTCTGTGCCATTGCATTGGTGAGAAGAATATAGTCCATCACAGTAGATCAACACTCAATGTTGATGTTACTGTGTACAATGTTCTTCTAGTTCTGCTCATCTCACTCATCATCAGCCCACGCAAGACTCTCCAGGTTTCTCTGAACTCCTCCTGCTCATCGTTTCTTATGGCACAATAGTATTCCATTGTATTCATATACCACAACTTGTCCAGCCATTCCCCAATTGATGGGCACCCCCTCAACTTCCAATTCTTTGCCACCACATAAAGAGCAGCTATAAATATTTTTGTACATGTGGGTCCCTTTCCCCCTTCCATGATCTCTTTGAGAAAAAGACCCAAAAGTGGGATTGCTGGGTCAAAGGGTATGCACAGCTTTATCGCCCTTTGGGCATAATTCCAAATTGCTCTCCAGAATGGTTGGATCAGTTCACAGCTCCACTAACAATGGATTAGTGTTCCAATTTTCCCACAGCTTCTCCAACATTTATTATTTTCCGTTTTTGTCATTTTAGCCAATCTGATAGGTGTCAGGTGGTACCTCAGAGTTGTTTTTATTTGCATCTCTCTAATCATTAGAGATTTAGAGCATTTTTTCATATGGGAATAGATAGCTTTGGTTTCTTCATCAGAAAACTGCCTGTTCATATCCTTTGACCATTTCTCAATTGGGGAATGACTTGGGTTCTTATAAATTTGATTTAGTTCCCTATATATTTTAGAGATGAGGTCTTTATCAGAAGTACTGGCCTCAAAAATTGTTTCCCAGCTTTCTGCCTCCCTTCTAATTTTGGATGCATTGCTTCTGTTTGTATGAAATTTTTTTAATTTAATGTAATCAAAATCATCCACTTTGCATTTTATAATATACTCTATCTCTTGTTTGGTCAAAAACTGTTTTCCTTTCCAAAGATCTGATAGGTAGACTATTCCTTTCTCTCCTAATTTACCTATGGTATCACCTCTTATGTCTAAATCGTGTATCCATTTTGACCTTATTTTAGTATACGGTGTAAGATGTTGGTCTATGCCTAATTTCTGCCATACTATCTTCCACTTTTCCCAGCAGTTTTTGTCAAATACTGAGTTCCTATCCCAGAAGCTGGAGTCTTTGGGTTTATCAAACACCACATTACTAGTGTCATTTACTACTGCATTTCCTGAGCCTAGCCTATTCCATTGATCTACCACTCTATTTTTTAGCCAGTACCAGATAGTTTTGATGACTGCCGCTTTATAGTAGAGCTCTAGGTTTGGTACCTCTAACTCACCTTCCTGTGAATTTTTTTTCATTATTTCCCTGTCTTCAGGTATTTTAAATGGAATTTCTCTTTTTATCTCTTCCTAGTGAGTTTTGTTGATAGTATATAGAAATGCTGATGACTTCTGTGCATTTATTTTATATCCTTCAACCTTGCTGAAATTATTGTCTCAATTAATTTTTTAAAATTTTATTCTCTTGGGTTCTCTAAGTATACTACCATATCATCTGCATATAATTGTACTTTCCCCCCTCAATGCCTTTTCTTGTTCTTTCAATTTATTTTTCTTGTCTTATTGCTATACATAACATTTCTAATACAATATTGAGTAATAGTGGTGATGATAGACATCCTTGTTGATCTTACTGGGAAGGTTTCTAATTTATCCCTGTTAAAGATAATGCATGCTCTTGGGTTTAGACAGAAAGTCCTTATCCTTTTAGGAAAAGCTCCATTTATTCTTATGTTTTCTAGTGGTTTTAATAGGAATGACTATTTTAGTCAAAAGCAGTTTATGCATCTATTGAGACAATCATATGATCTTTGTTGTCAATATAGTCAATTATGTTTATACTTTTCCTAATATTAAACAAGTTCTGCATTCCTGGTATAAATCATACCTGGTCATAGTGTATGCTCTTAACCTGGTTTCTTTAAATAAAAGTCTCCTTTTTTCTCAATAATCTTCATTTGCTTATTTCAAAGTATCATTTTATGCAGTATGAAAAAAATTCAAAGCACAAATAATATACATAATGCTTTAGAACTTATATAGAGATAGGAACAGATCTGAAGTGATCAAAGTGTTTATAGTAATAGCTGAGTGCTGCAGGGTGAATGGGATATCCCTAAGGCATATCCATGAATAATGCAAATATTCAGAAATTCTCCATGACTTTTTCTCCATCCTCTTTCTCTAGACATCTCTTTAGCATTGACACTGTTGGGGGGCAGCTAGGTGGTGCAGTGGATAAAGCACTGGCCCTGGATTCAGGAGTACCTGAGATCAAATCCGGCCTCAGACACTAGCTGTGTGACCCTGGGCAAGTCACTTAATCCCCCTGGCCCTGCAAAAAAAAAAAAAAAAAAAAAAAGCATTGACACTGTTGACCAACCATCTAATGAACAATGGGTTTTCATGAAATTGCTGTGTCTTGGTTCCTTACCTCTCTGACCATTCTTTCTTAGATTCCTTTGCTAAATTATCATCTATATCACATCCCCTAACTCTTGGTGTGTCCCAAGGCTCTGTCCTGAGTTTTATCATTGCTACAATGTCTTAGCTTTCACAGGTTTAATTATCATCCCACTTCTAATGATTCCCAACTCCATATATCTAATCCTAATCTGTCTCCTGACCTTCAGTCCCACATTCTGGGCTATCTACTAGATATTTCAAACTGGCTGTCCTGTAGGCATCTCAAAATCAATATGTCCCAAACAGAACTTAATATCTTCCACTTAAAATCCACTTATTTTCCATACTTCCCTATTTTGACTGAGAACACAAAAAATGCATGCAGTAACCCAGCTTCATCCTTGACTCCTTATTCTCACTCAACCTATTCATCTTATAAGTTGTCAAAATTGTCATTTCTACTTCTACAACATCTCTCACATCTTTTCTCCATTTATGGCCACTAGTCTTATTCATGCCCTCATCATCTCTCTCTTGAACTATAGAAATAGCCTATTAACTGGTTTACCTGCTTCAAGTGTTTCCCCCACTCCAACTCATCCTAGAAATCATTGCCAAAAAGATTCTTCTAAAGGACAAGTCTAACCATGTCACTCCTCAACTCAATAAACTATAGAGGTTCCCTATCAGCTCTAGGATCAAAAACAAACTCCTCTGTTTAGCCATTTAACTAGCCTTCTTTCTGGTCTTTATACATTATTCTCCATCTCCCATCTCCACATTTTTTACTTGGAATTCCCCATACTTAGAATGAACTTCCTCCCTGTGTTCACTTCTTAGAAACCCTTGTTTGCTTCAAGACTCAGCTCAAGTGTCACCTCCTTCTACTTGAAGCCTTTCCTGATCTGTCCCCTGTTCATTTATAGCACTTGGGAGACTTAAGAGATGTGCCTCATGGAGAACTTACATTTATTTGAGGAAAAGAGGTTTAAACTAAGAACCCCAAAGTAGCCATATCTGAGCCTTATCAGGACCAGCGGGCTGTGGAAGTGTGAAATCTTAGTGAAAGGAAATATACCCAAAGCAAATATAAACCAAGAAAAAATAAATGGGGTATTTCTATGTAGAAGGAATAGCATATTTTTCTATGGGGGAATTGCAAAAATAAGAGGGACTGATACCTCACTAACACTGGTAAAACTTCATATAGTACTTGCCTATTGCCCAAGTGCTATGAGGTAACCCACTCTCCCAAAAACAGTCCCCTCAAATTCTAAGGTTCTTTGATGACTCAGGAGGCAGATGTCCCAGAACATCTGTTGAGTCTTCCTTGACTGATTCCTTCCCAAGTGTGGGGGCTCTAAAAGATCAGAAAACAGGCACTGGCATTCAGCTGAAGAAAAAGCAAAGCTTCATTTATTGTACTTTCCCTTCATAAAATGATACATTTGGAATGGGCTGTGAGGAAATATTCATCCTGAATATACTGAAGGGCATTTCTTTCAATAATACCACAAAAAAATCAAAAGCATCAAGTGTTTACATAATTGAATTGAACAACTGTTATTAGATCAGTGGGAAAGGTTATCATTTGTGATAGGAGGCCATTCAGATAAGTAGTAAAAACTATTTCAAAATCCCATGGAGCTCACATCTCTAGTCAAACTTCCATTCTGCAACCCAGAAATGCCCACTGGGATGATAACAATTTTCTCTCTTTCCTTCTGTTTTGTGAAAAACTAATAATAAAATTTTTTGAACCTTACAAGAAGGAGTAATGAAAATCTACAGATTGGGGCCCCTGTAAACACAGGAAGCAGGAAAGGTTTATGAGGATTTAAAAAATTCCAAGTGGGGATTGTTACAGGATTACACAGAATGTCAGAGATAGAAAGGCCCTTTCAAGTACTCCAAACCCCTTCATTCTATAGGGGACTGAGACCCAGAAAGTGTTAGTGACTTGCCTAAGGTCATACATATAGCTTAACTCGGAGCCTGGCACACAGAAGGTACTTCAATGTTTATTGAAATGAATTGAATCAGTGACACAATGAAAACTGGAATCGATGGTCCCCTAACTCTGTTCCTCTGCTCTTTTCATTAGAGCATTGGGAAATCACTTCATTTCTCTGAGCCTCGGTCAGTTTATCTAAAAAAATGCAAATAATAATACTTGCGCTCCCTACCATACATGGTTTTTGTGAAGAAACTTATTTTCTTATAAATTCATATGTATTCTTATAAATCATTATAAAATGGAATGGGGGCAGCTAGGTGGCGCAGTGGATAAAGCACCGACCCGGGAGTCAGGAGTACCTGAGTTCAAATCCAGCCTCAGACACTAAACACTTACTAGCTGTGTGACCCTGGGCAAGTCACTTAACCCCAATTGCCTCACTAAAAAAAAAAGAAAAGAAAAGAAAAGAAAAAAATATGGAATGAATGCTGTATTAAGGATCATAGCACCACATATTTCAAACTGGAAGGGATTTTAGAGATCATCTAATCTAGCCCACTCATACTGCAGATAACCTTGGAGTGGTTAAGTAATTTTCCTAAGGTCACAAAGCCAATAAATGGTACAGATGAGATTCAAACCTAAGTCCTCTGACTCCAAATGGAACATTGTTTTCTATATACAGCCTTGAATTGCACCTCTCCTACTTAGTGCCTACCTCACAGAGTTGTTGGATCAAATGAGTTATTTTTTAAAAATAAAAAGGCTCTTAGCACAATTCCTGGTGCACAATAGGCACTACTTAAATACTTACTCCCCCTATTTCTGTGCCCTTGGGAAAGTCACTTAATCTCTTTACCGCAGTTTACTGATTTGGAAAATGAGGAGGTAGGATGACAACCTCCAAGGTTTAGACCTTCCAGTGCTAAATCTATGGTCTTAAATAAAAGTTATAATTATTATTGTTACATCATTAAGATGATGGTTTTTATTTTTATATCATTTCATAAAGAAACCATTTTGAATGGTTGAAAGGCTTTGAATGGGTTTGAGAGGGGTTGAAATGGTTAAAAAGTTTGAAAGGGTTGAAAACCCCATCCCCTGATATTTTAGAAAATTGGAATACCAAATAACTAGGTGATCACATTATAGTAATGGTTCAAGTGGAATAAAAACAACGTAGGAGGAAAGAGTTGTAACCAAAATGGACAGTAGGATGTTTTCTCCCCTCACATTAATACTTGAAAATAGTGATATCAATACTTTAAGGATCCATGATTTCATGGGTACTAGAGATTGCAAGTTCTCTGAAGCCTAGTATATTGCCTTTTTGGTGATCTACAACAGATTGTAACCTCCTTAAGGACAGGAACTATCTTTTGCATCTTTTTGTATCACCATTCCTTAGCATATTGCCAGCACAAAGCAGGTGTTTAATAAATGTTTGCTGATTGATTAATTAATCAAAAATCAATTAATTGCCAGCCTGCCTAATGATTAACCTCTCTGAACTTAAATAGGCTGATCTTGAAACAACAAGCATCACCAGGCCATTACTCAGTTTTTTCCAGTATAGAGGAAAATGCCAAAGTTCGCTTCCCAAGGTCTCCTCATTACCCATAATGAGACATAAGAGGAGGATGGTAAGGATGGTGGCATAAAGAAACTAATTTAAATTAGAAGTAGAATGATGGGGGGGGCAGCTAGGTGGTGCAGTGGATAAAGCACTGGCCCTGGATTCAGGAGTACCTGAGTTCAAATCCGGCCTCAGACACTTGACACTTACTAGCTGTGTGACCCTGGGCAAGTCACTTAACCCTCACTGCCCCGCAAAAAAAAAAAAAATAGCATGAGGGAAGAGAAAAGGGAGAGCTGATGTATTTTCAAAATCATCTAATTAAATCTAACAAATTGATAGAATCATAGAATATGAAAGCTGAAAAGGATCTTAGAGGTCATTCAGGATCATAGTGTCAAAGATGTATGGCTGGAAAAGATCTTGGAAGAAATCTAGGGGGCAGCTAGGCAGTTCAGTGGATAAAGCATTGGCCCTGGATTCAGGAGTAACTGAGTTCGAATCCAGCCTCAGACACTTGAAACTTACTAGCTGTGTGACCCTGGGAAAGTCACTTAACTCCCATTGCCCTGCAAAAAAGAAGAAGAAATTTAATCTAGCCTGCTTAGTTTATAAAAGTAGAAACCAAAACTGAGAGGTTAATTGATTTGCCCAAGGCAAGCATGAGTGTTTGACACAGGATTGAACCTGGGTCTTCTTAACTCCAAGCCCACTGTGCAATCCATTATGACCCACTGCCTCCCCACAGATGAAACCATTATGTCACACTTCCTCCCATTTACCCTCTCCACAGATGAAGAAACCCGAGATGCTTAGAGGTCAATCAATAGAGCCACAGTCACATAAATGGCAGAGTTTTGACTAGAACCCAAGTATTATAGTTAGCTGTGTGTCCATAGGCAAGTCACAAGCTCTCTAGACCTCAGTTTCCTCATCTGCAAAATGAAAAGGTTGAATTAAAATGCCCCCAATGTACCCTTTAGCTCTAGATCCATGAACCTGAATGATAAAAGGTCATCAAACAGTAGATTAATAGTAACTAGAATCAGCAGGATACAGATCAAAACCTATGATCCTATTATGCCCTAATCTAGAAAATGTTGAAGAGGTATCTAATATTAAATGGTAGCCTGATGAAAAGCCAGTCAAGGTTTATGTTTGAATTAAGAGCTATAGGGGGCAGCTAGGTGGCACAGTGGATAGAGCACTGGCCCTGGATTCAGGAGGACCTGAGTTCAAATCCGGCCTCAGGCACTTAACACTTACTAGCTGTGTGACCCTAGGCAAGTCACTTAACCCCAATTGCCTCACCAAAAAAAAAGAGAGAGAGAGAGAGAGAGAGAGAGAGCTATAGGACATGGTTTCCAGGGTCAGCAAATTCCAGCTTACTGCGCAAATTTCACCCCTGTTTTTATATGGCCCACCTCTTGTTTTGGTACTGAGCTAAGAATAGTAGGCAGTAGTTTACCAACCCCTGGGTTATATGAAAGATACCATTATAGAGTGTTTTTTAAAATTTTATTAAAATAAGAGGTGACAACCAACAATTGGCCCATTCAATCATACACAACTCTAGACAACAGATTCTCAATGGCTTGGGATATGACAAGTCAAGTATTAAGAAATGAGAATGTACCACTTATTAACAACTGAGTTAGGATGACATCTTGAGTTGAATGATTCAGGGCTCTCTGAGGCAGAGGGGGTCTAGTGCCCCAGGGGGCTAGATGGAAAAATACAATGCTGTTACATGTCTTTTACAAGGGAACCTTGGATACAGAGGCACCCATGGAATGCCAAAAAAGAGAGACAGAGAGGATAAAAGAAAAGTAAAGAAAAGAAAAAGAAAGAGAAAGGAAGGAAGGAAGAAAGAAACAAACCAAGTTTTCTGATCAGCTAAAGAATTTTATTAGTAGCTCATAGTAATGTTAAGGGCTAAAATTCTAGCTAAATTGTCTAAAATATCTAATGAGTGGTCGCCAATAAATTATAAGCTTTAGCAAGAGTTAGACTTATAAGCATTTATTAAGGAGAATAAGAATTTGGTAAAGAGAGAGAAAGGCCTAGATTCCTATCTATTAAAGGGAGAGCACATTTCTAGCTCCGCTCTCCACCCGAGTCCAGAGGAAAGAGCCCCAGAGTCAGCACCAGTCTCTTCCTTCCTCCTCCCACTAGTCCGCGTCACTTCCTCCCGCCAAAGAAAAGACTCCTGGTCTTGCCCTCAAAGACCTTCGCTTCATGGGCAGAACTCTTCTACAGTAAGTATCCAGCAGGTGGCGTCATTCCAATCGTTACAGTAATATGCTTCTCATTTTGAATTGCACAAAATACAATTAATTGGGAGTAAGGAGCCATGTGCAAATTTTATATGTGTATATATACATATATCTATATGTAAATCTATATCTATATATCCCTTAATTTGGGGGCAGGGAGTGCAGGGATTGAGATATGTTTATTCCTGGACAACAGAAACTTAAGCAACAAAAGAAAAGCTTAAAGTATGAGCTGATTCCTGGGGAAGAGGAATAAAAACAGAAAAATCCAAAATATGAGTAAATGACTATCAAACCTATGTCATAAATATGAGTCAGTATAGGATTTTGACCTTTCAAGAAGATTCACAAGTCAATACCATAACTACTGTCCACCACAGGATGTTACTGGGGGGAAAAAATCAGTTTAACTCTGGGGATCAACATGGTGCCTATTTATTCCACTGCAGAAGCCACAAAACTGAAAGACCATGTTTAATTCAAGACAAAATATATTATTGAATGGCAATTAAATAAGAGCCTATCCTTAATAGAGCCTCTGCAGCACAGTTCCAAGTACCCACAATGATAGGATCACAGAATCCTGGAAGATTTATGCCTAGATAAGGGATTACAAACAGTCAGCAAAAACTTGGACAAAGAAGAAAAGAGAGGGTGGAGATATTTGGAAAAGAGAGGCATGTAAAAGAGAGAAACTTTGTTTGGAAATGACAGTCTTGGTGTGTCTCTGACAGGTTGATATTGGAAATGGAAAAGACAATTCACCTACTATGGTGAGAGGGAGAGAGAAAGGGGGATTGTCAAGTGGTGCTTCCATAGTGTCCCCAAATCTGGGAATTCCAGCTGAGGGTAAGGTGGTAAAGGAATAAGAATTCATTAAGCTCCTACTATGTGCCAGACACTGTGCTAAGCACTTTACAATATTATCTCATTGGATCATTTGATCTCGAGATAATCCTAATGATACTAAGAACCAAGACTAAATGCTTTAGCAGATTCTCTGAGAGATTAGCAGAGCCTCATGTCCACCCCTGAGAGCACGTTAAGAGGAGACATGTGAATGACCAACAAATTTCTCAGATCAGCCTTGTACATGATGAGTTTCCTTATCCCCTTTTAAGCTTTCTTCCAGAAGTTTCTATCCTGTCACCAACTCGAAGGAGTTTATGGCCATTTCTTAATGGCAGTAGATGATTCTGTTTCTTGATTCACCTTTATCACTTAGGGTTATACATCTGGAGTCATAGAAGAGACATCAAAGGTATTTTAGTCCTACACTTCCATTTTATAGATGAGGAAACTGAGGATCAGGGAGGCTAAGTGACTTGCCTAGGGACACAGATAGGTCCCTAGCATAGGTGGGATTTCAAACCAGATCCTCTTACTCTAGAACCAATGTTTTTTCTATCATATTATATTGTCTTCTTAAAACATTATATCTTAATAAGTGCTTTTGTTCTTAGATTGGTGATTCTTACATAGTATGGTAATAGAATAGAGTACTGGAGCACATGTTCTAACAGCCTACCCCATCCTAAGAGGGGAGCACTCACCAACCAACAGCAGGTCCAAACCAAGAGTTGTGTTGCAAAATGGCACTGGCCCAGACCCTCATGTGTTTTTTCCTTTTTATCCTCCTTTGCTAGAGGCATATCACTATACACTGATCAAAGCTAATTAGCTAGTATCATTCAATTCCATTGGTTGACATGACTTGAGGGTGGCCCATATTAAAATGAGTTCTACCATGACCTCATGGCCTAATAGGGGATACCCCCTGATGAGGCAAAGGCACATTCAGATAGGTGTGGTATAATCCCATCAGTTCACTGAACTAGACACAAAGTCTATCTTCATTCCTTGAGTCAGCCCTGAACAGGATTAAACCCTGTAAGAGATTAGAACTTTCTCAAGGACTGAGCTTTCTGAAGTGGGGCATAAGGGGGAGCTAAAAACTGGGTCCCTGGGTCCCCAAGAAATTAGCTATTAATAATTATTTTCTCACAACAGCAACTTTGGGAAATAGGCATATGCTACTTATTATTATTATTACTATTATCACTATTATCATTATCATATATTATTATTATTACTGGATTTTAAAAAATTTAGCCTTGAAAAGGGCATCAATGGCCATGTTGTCCAGTCCATACCTGAAAAATTCCCACTCCATTGCATTACCCTAGTGGGCATCTACCCTATATTTTAAGAACTTCAAGGAGAGGGAATCCACTAACTCTCCAGGCAGCTTATTCCATTTGGGGATAGATTTTACTGTTAAGACAGTTCCCTCACATCAAGCTTACATTTGCTTCATTTCAACTTTCATTCATTGTCCCTACCTCTTGCATGTGATAGCCTTTCAAGTAATCAGACTGCTATTATGTCTTTCCTGAACCTTTTCTTCCCCAGGCTAAATAAATATCTCCAGTCCCTTCCAATGATCCTCACATGGCACAGACAATTCACATGACCATTCACCTTTATGGTTGCCTTCTTTGGGATACTCTCTAGTATATCAATGTCTTCCCTAAAATCTAGTGCTCAGAAATTAACACAATGCTCTATATGTGTTCTGACTGTGGCAGAATACACAACAGAAGTATCATATCCTTAATTCTTGGAAGCTTTTCATCTCTCAATGCAGTCCAGAATCAAATGACTGCTTTTTTGGTTGTTATATTGTCCTTTTGACTCCTGTTGAGTTTGCAGTCCACTAAAACCACCAGTCCTCCTTCAGACAAACTGCTCTCTGACCATACTTTTCCCATCTTTTTGTCAAATATATTTCTTGAACTCAAAACAGAAGTCACTGAAAAAAATCATGAATATACCTATTTTATTAACCTCAGGAAAACAAATTTGCAGAATGCTACTACGGACTGGTTCAGTAATTTTGGACAAATGACTTACCAGGAGGTTGTGAAGCTTCATTATTTGAGCACCATTTTTATTGAAAAAGTGGGAAAAGAACTGTAACAAATAGAAAAGAATAATAAACTTGGCATCAGAAGTCACAGTGTTTACCTATTACAGAGGTAAAATTACTAACCTAATGTCAAATAGGACAGCTAGGTGATGAAGTGGATGGAATGCACAGTAGACATCTTCCTGAGTTCAAATCTGGCCTCAGACACTTATTATCTGGGCAAGTCATTTCACCCTGTTTGCCTCAGTTTCCTCATCTGTAAAATGAACTGGAGGAGGAAATGACAAACTACTCCAGTATCTTTGCCAAGAAAACTCGAAATGTGGGTCATGAAGAGTCAAACAACTGAAAGGACTGAACAGCAATTGTCACACAGCTAATAAATAACAAACCAAGGATTTAATACTAGATTTTCTGACTCTAGATCATGTATTTCTTTCATCACATCATAGCTACCTGTCATGGTTATGTAATACTAGGCTTATAGCCCAAAGGATTTCTAATATCAAATAGCCTTCAATTACATTTTAACTTCTTTAATTGCATGTCCAAAATTCTCCAGATAATTTGCTATTAAGGACAGGTTCTCAAAAGACAGTTTAACTTAGTAAAATTTTCCTACAATTCATGACTTGGAAGCATAAACATCCCCCCTCTGAAGAGTTTTCTATTAGAACCCTGTGAGTTCTTTACTAAGTTTACTTGTGTGTTGTTGGTGATAGTATTTTTGGTGGGGAGAAATACATTGATTTTGGGTTTTTTTAGGGTTTTTTTTGGTGAGGCAATTGGGGCTAAGTGACTTGCCCAGGGTCACACAGCTAGTAAGTGTTAAGTGTCTGAGGCTGGGTTTGAACTCAGGTCCTCCTGACTCCAGGGCCAGTGCTGTATCCACTGCGCCACCTAGCTGCCCCATGTGAGAAGCAGCATGTATAATATAGTGAATAAAAATGCCATCCCTGGGTTCAAATCCCATTTTTGACACTTACTATCTGTGTGACCCTGAGTAAGTCACTTAGAGTCTCTAAGTCTCAAAGTTCCTTATCCATAAAACAGGGATAATAGTTACACCTCAAATGAGATAATGCTTCACAAAGTACCTTGTTGACTTTAGTGTAAAATATAAATGTTAGTTATGATTGTTATTTGAGGGAGCCAGATTTAAAAAGAAAGTTGGGTTCAAGTTTAGCATTATATTCTAGCTTTGCATTTGATGCAACAAAATATGCCCAGATTCCATCTTGGGAACAAATCCAACTTTTTAAAATAAAACGATTCATAGAGTTTAAAAAATAGTTCAAGTCAATCGAGCATATATACATTTACATTTTTAGCTTTTTTCTTAGAAGGTATGCTAGTGCCCAGCAAGAACCAGAGAGATGAACTGGTCAGTGCCTATGGGAACAGAAGATGCTGTCTTCACAGCAGAGCCAGGCCTCCCTGGCACTATGTTCCAGGTAAATGTTCAGTTTGAACTGATATCTTCTGTCAGAAGAGGGAAGTTTTCCAACTGGTCCATTTGCTGACCTGGTGAATTACTTTTATGTAAACAATGGAAACACCATGGAGAGATATTACTCTAGCTTCCTCCTTAAAAACAAAACTTGACCAGGGTTACTAGGCATGCTCAGCTCTGACTGTATGAATCTTTTATTAAAGGATTTTTAAAGGATGGAAAAGGGAAGAGAAGAAGAGAAGGGAAGGTTTTGTGAATGCAATTGGACCTTAATAGGGCTAAGGTAGATGGAGGGGAAGAGAGGGGGATGGGATCAGAGTCCTCCACAAAGGATCACCAACATAAATCAAGCTGACTCTAACTTTTCCTGCTCTTTTCTGATTCAATTCAATTTTCTTTCTCTTGTTGGGCTTTCTGTTTCCTTTCTGTATCCCTACTCTTCTCACCAGCTGAAAATGTCCTTGTGTTTCATCTTAAAGAGACCTGTTCCAGGAACCATCCTGTGAAAGAGTTTAGCCCTAGATGACTGTTCACTGAGTTGGGCAGACCCCAACCTGGGCAGCCAAGGGTTGGCTCTCTCACTCTACTTCCTAACAGGTCCGAATAAAGTGAGCAAAGCTGTTCTGAGGAAAGTAATCCATTGCATTGAGACAAGCTTGCCTCTCACAAACCTGGCCCCAGAACTGAGTGCCAAAAGGGTTTGACTTCATAGGGTAATATGAGGAAAAAGTTACAATAGCTCCTCATTTATGATTTCCCAGATTTGGCGATAACCACTCTTAGATGTTGTCTTCTCCCATAGAATATAAGCTCCCTGGGCACAAGGACTGTTTCATTTTTGTCTTCGCATTTCCAGAGCCTAACACAAATTCCAGACACATAGAAATCACGCTAAATGTTTGTTGTTGATTCAATTCAATAAAGATTCATTACTTACCATGTGCTAGGTACTATGTTAGGAATTGAACCCATCAGAGCCTGAGTGTAAACATTGGCTGTCTGACTTTAAGCAAGTACTGTGCCTTTGAAATTACCTTCCACTTACATTTTAGATAGAGAAATAGCAAAGAAGGCTAGATGGCACAGGGCAGCGAGGAAGTACAGAAGATAGAGCCCTGGGCTTAGAATCAGGAAGACCCATCTTCCTGAGATCAAATCTGATCTTAGACACTTATTAGCTGTGTGACCTTGAACAAGTCACTTAACCCTGTTTAGCTCAGTTACTCATTTCCAAAATGAGCTGGAGAAGGAAATGGCAAACTACTCTAGTATCTTTGCCAAGAAAACCCCAAAATGATGTAGCAGAGTCAGACACAACTAAAATAACTCAACAACGACAAAATGGAAGTAAATATAGATATCAACATGGATGTACATATAGTTTTTGTGTATATATATATAATATATATACAGAGATTGAAATTTAGAAACAGATTATATATATATATATATATATATCTTGTATATACGTTGATTCCTCATCTGTAAATTATGGGGAATGGACTACATCATGTCTAAAATCCCTTCCAATTCTATAACATCACCTAGTTATCTTTGGCATAAAGAAATACTATCTATTATTTATTTCTTGTTATAACATGGAGAGCCATAGTATGAATGTTATTCATATTTACAGACACCAATATCATGTCTACATATTTTACAGGTGATTTACTCAGAGTCACACAGCTAGCAAGTTTCTGAAGCAGGATTTGATGTCAGGCCTTACCAGATTTGTTACTCTTCAGTCATTTTCACACAGGGTTACACAGCTAGTAAGTGTCTGATCCCAGATTCGAAC
The DNA here is from genome assembly GCF_019393635.1 of Dromiciops gliroides. Lineage (NCBI taxonomy): Eukaryota > Metazoa > Chordata > Mammalia > Microbiotheria > Microbiotheriidae > Dromiciops > Dromiciops gliroides. The sequence continues at coordinate 165,423,280 of NC_057862.1, forward strand.
TCAGCTCTCCTGACTCCAGGACTGAGACTCTATGCATTGAACCACCTAGCTGTCTGGCATATAATAATATTTGTTGAATCGAACTGAATGAGAATTCAATTAACTGGAGGAAGAAGCAATTGCAAATGTACTGTAAGGAGCTACACAGGAAAGGTGGTCTGAGACTAAACTTGGCCACAGAGTCTGCAACACGCAGATAACTGAGAGATGGCAATGGGTAGAAGAGTGATTATTATTCCCAAAGCTGCAACATTTCTATTGAAGCTGAAAAGTGCAAAAATCTTCTTTTTAGTATTGGACCTAAACACAATTACATCATGAACATATAAATCTAGAAGGGACTGTAGCAGGTTTTTGTAACAAACTGGAAAAAGTTGATAAATGCCATTATAAGGATCCAAAATTTTTTTCTCAAGAAACAAAATGAGAAAATACACTTTTCTCCCTAACCTCTTTCTAGAAGCAAGGGAATATGGGTAGAGAATATTCTATATGCCTTTAGCTTCACTTGATGTCTTAGCTGGATTTGCTGAACTGATTTGTTTTATTCTTTGTTAACAAGGGATGGATGCCTGAATAGGAAAAGGGGGAAAGATATATTTGGAAATGAAAGTCATGTAAAAATCTAAGCTATAAATATTTTTAAGGAAAGCAAATAATATGAGAGGATTAAGGAAGTTAAAAATTATTTTTTTAGTGCAACAAGGGTCAGGAGACTAGGACAAGGCAGCTTATTATAGAGATTCAAATATATGAGGTGTAAAAATAAATGAGGTACTCCCCCAAATATAACAACTACATCGGTAAAAATCTAATATGATGCCCTGTGCCTATAAAGAGATTATGTGTCTAGGAGCTTTACGGAGCTCCACTCTGCTATTAGGTAAACAGGATAGGATTCCATCATAGAATCACAGCCTTTAGAGCTGGAGGAGCTTTACAGAACATCTAGCTCAGATTCTTTATCTTACAGATGAGAAAACTGAGGCCCAGAAAGATCACACGACTTGCCTGATGGCCCAAAAGCAGGAAGAACTCTGTTCCTTATAATAACTTTATAATATTATTCCACTGCTAATAAAAAGTTTTTGGTCTTATAGATTTGGAACAAGAAAGGATTTCAAGTCTCATCCCTTCATTTTACACATGAGGAAACTGAGACACAGAGAGGTTAAGTGACTTGCATAGAGTCGCATAGCTAGCTAGTGTCTGAGGTGAGACCTGAACCCAGGTTTTCCTAATTCTGAGTCCAGCATCCTATCCACACTACACCATGTTTCCTCTTACATAGAGTACAGAATATTTAGTCTTTATTAAAAGACAAAGACTCGGGGGCAGCTAGGTGGAGCAGTGGATAAAGCACTGGCCCTGAATTCAGGAGTACCTGAGTTCAAATCCAGCCTTGGACACTTGACACTTACTAGCTGTGTGACCCTGGGCAAGTCACTTAACCCTTATTGCCCTGAAAAAAAAGAAAGAAAGAAAAAAGACAAAGACTCGATCATTCTTCCATGTATTGGAATCATGTAAGCAGATTGTTATTTAGTCATAAGTGAAAACAAGGCATATTTTCTCCTTTTATACAATATGTAGTATAGTAAAAAGAAAACTGGATGGAGGGGCCTAGACCCCCTCCTCCCACCAGTTCCTAGCTATATGGCTTTTGGTAAGTCTTTTGAGGTCCTAGGATCTAAGATTTAGAACTAGAAGGGGGGAAGCTAGGTGGCTCAGTGGATATAGCACCAGCCCTGGATTCAGGAGAACCTGAGTTCAAATCCAGCCTCAGATGCTTGACACTTACTAGCTGTGTGACCCTGGGCAAGTTACTTAACCCTCATTGCCTCATTAAAAAAAAGGAAAAAGAAGAACTAGAAGGGATGTAATCTAGTGTCATTTTACAGAAGGCCCAGAGAGATGTCAGATCCCCTATATCAAATAAATCCTAAGAATCAATGTGCTAGGTGGTCCTGTGGATAAAACTCCAGGCCTGGAGACAGAGAGACCTGAGTTCAAAGCAGGGCTCAGAAATTTACTAGCTCTGTGACCCTGGGCAACTCACTTTACCCTGTTTGCCTCAGTTTCTTCATCTGTAAAATAGCAGGATTGGGCTAGAGATGATATCTGTGCTCCCATGACTTTGAATGTCCCATCCAGGTCTAACATTCCATGATTCTACATACCACCCAGATGAGAGCTTGAATCTTAAAAGGAAAAAAAAATTCTGCACCTTAGATCCTGAAGATTATTCATCTTCTTCTCGTTGTTCTAAATAGTATCAGCTCAGTCATCCCTCCATACAAGCCTCAGCAACAGTGTTCACATAGTCAATCTTTGAAATTCCAAAATACTGTAACCACTAGGCCTGCCAATACAGCATGGAACAACTACTTCACAATTCAAGTAGTCAGCTATTGACTGGTGGCAATCTATATCTGCATTAAAATGGTGAGTTTGGGATTAATGTGGAGCTGAGAGCCTGTCGGAGGCTCTCTGCTGCCAGCCTGTCTCTGTAACAGCAGCATGGATTTCACCAACCACAGAGGGCAAAATGAATGTGATCATCCCCAGCGGTCGATAGACCATCGATTTTTTTTTTTTACTCTATGATTCTCACAAATATCGAAGCTCATTTTTTAAGCAAGGAGGCTTATTAATCTACATTCTTCCAAACCAGTGTCCTCCAGAAATGAGGTAGATTCTGAGGGTTATTTAATATGTAGGATGTAAATAGGAAGAGCAAATAGAAAGCCTCTGTCTTCTCCCTACCTCCACAGACACACCAAATACATCAAGACCCATGCACATCAGACACAGACATGCACACGAAGATAAAGCCTCACATAGGTGTGCACACTTGCAGAGATAAACACACACACACACACACACACACACACACAAATGCATGCAATGGCTTGCTCCAAATTGGAATTCAAGGCAGGCAAGGTAGCCTCAAGCTCATAATTGTGCTGTCATGTGTCTGATTGTTTGGTTAGGAGATTAAAGAAGGGACTGTTGGCAGGTCTCATTCTGGTCAGTGGTCTCTGTTTTCTTAGTTTGGTTTCATTTTCACTAACCCCCGAGGTTGTAAACAGAATGCGTACAGCAGCACCTGTGGTTCCTCAGATGAAGCAGTGATCCATAGACATTTCTTCACCCAATGGAAGCTATTAATCTGCAGTAACTGATAGAGCATCAGACATTTTTTTAAAAAGGAAAAAAAAAGAACAAAAACAAAGAACGTTTCCAGCAGAGTTTGATTGGGGTAGCTCAAAGCTCTTTGTGTCAATTCATAGGATCAAAGATTTTGGTGCACATCCAGTACAACCCTCTCATTTTACAGGAGAGAGAGAGAGAGAGAGAGAGAGAGAGAGAGAGAGAGAGAGAGAGAGAGAGAGAGAGAGAGAGATCTTGGGGTCCAAGAGAAGTTAGGTGACTAACCCAACATAATACAATCAGCAAGTCACAGTACTGAAAGCCGGACTCAAGTTCTCTAAGAACCAGTATTCTTTTTTACTGCATTATTTAAAGTTACTGTGATAGATCCATTATGGCCTAAGGGACAGAAGGCAAGTCTCTGAGTCAGGAGGACCTGGGTTCAAGTCCTGTTTGACATTGACTAGCTGTATGACCAAATGCTGGTCACTTAACTTCTCAGTGACCCAACAAATCTCTAAAGAAAGGCAGTGATGCTGTATAGTGAATAGCATACTTGACTTGGAGTCAAGAAGACCTGAGTTCAAATCCTACCTCACGTAGGATTGCCAGCTATTTGATCCTGGAAAAATCACTTTGGTTCTTTTAGCTTCAGTTTTCTCATCTGCAAAATGGGGATGATGATAATAGTGCACACCCTACTTGATTGTTGTATGGCTCAAGTTGGATAATGTATATTATCTGTAAAAATTACAGCTCATAAGGTTGCCAGTTTAGCTTGATAATTATATATGTATTATAGGTGATAATATAATATATAATTGCAAATAAATATAATTATAGCTTATGAAACATGAGGCTTAAAGTGTTATATAGATACTAGCCATCATCATCATTATTAAGTAACAGATGTTATCAATCTACATGTGTGGAGGGAATTTCCACTCCAGGTATTTTCCAGACTGGTAAAATCAAAGATTGGGAACTCCAAAAAAATGCTTAAAAAGAGAATGAATAGAGCTGAGTTTAATGGAATCTATGTGATTTTTTTTACTTTTTAATAATGCTCATATCCATTAAGTTCACCTGAATTATTGGTAGGAAGAACATTGGCTCTGGAGTTAGAGACCCTGGCTCTGCCACTTAATACTCTGTGACTTTGGGCAAGTCACTTAATCTGAAGTTACAAATAAAGTGTTTGCTGTGTACAATGATGGGCTTGGACTACCTGGTCTTTCCAGCCTCTTAAAGTTCTCAATTAAAGTCCTTTGTTTTAAATGATACCCACAGGATTTCAGATGCTTAGAGATCTAGAGGTGGAAGTGACATGTACTGCTGGTTCAACTTTACAGGTGAATTCTAGTTCATTTTACAGATGAGTAACAGGGGCCCAATAGTCAAATAGCAAGGGGCAGAGACAGCATTCAAAGTCAGGTCTTCTGCCTCCTCCCACAATGCTCTTTCCCCTGTGCTAGTTGATTTGATTTCGTCAAGGGCCAACTAGGGGCTCACTTACTACTCCGTTATCTTGGGCATCATTTCCCAATTATTCATTTTTATGCTGTCATTTCCAGTTCAATGGATATTCTCCTTGTCAGAGAAAAAAGAAGCAAAATAAAAACCAACTAGCTTCACCGTCTCTCTGCTGTCAGTTATTAATGTCCCATCCACCCCAACTGACAGCCCTATCTTTTCTTTGCTCCTCTTAGTTTTAAAAATCCTGGTGCTCTCTCCGGCATTCCATAATCAATCAATCAATAAGCTTTTATTAATTGGCTACTTATTGATTGGCTGCTGTGTGCCAAGGACTATTCATAATCACAAGATTTTGTTGGGGAGATGTACAAGACATGGCCCTGGCTTAGGTGACTCCTTGCAATGCCCACCATCAGTCACTGGGGGGGCCCTCTCCTGCCTCTCAGAAGCTATACAACTAGAACAAAGACTGCCCACTACCAAACAGTCACAGAGTTGGCTAAAAAGAAAAATCTCTGGACATACAAAGTATCTCCATCCAATTCAACTTGACAAAGGATTTATTAAGTACTTGCTCTATGCAGGGAGAGAAAAAAGAAATGAACTGAAATGAAACAGCCCCTGCCCTTAAGGAACTTAGATGGAAGAAACAATATGTACATAGAGAAGTAAATACAAAGTCATTTTGAGGTGTAAAGAACAAACATTTGTTTAAGTTCCTACTATGTGTCGAGCACTCTGCTGAGCACCTCACAAATTATTTTTTTCATCTGATACTCACAACAACCGTGGAGGCAGATATGGATATTCATCCCATTTTATAGTAGAGGAAACTAAGGTAAACAGAGGTTAAATGATTTGCCCAGATTCATACAGTTAAATAAGTGTCTGAGGCCATATTTGAACTCAGGTCTTCCCCACTCCAGATACAATTCTCCATTCACTATGGTGTCACCTAGATGCCTCTAGGGAAAGAGAGAATTAACCAATAGGGGATCAGTAAAAGGCCTCATGTGGGTGGCATTTCATACAAGCAACACCAACATGGACCAGTTAATCAGGAATGTAGACTATATGAGGGAAGGTACAGTGATATAAAAATCAGTCTGGAACAATATTTGATCCTAGAGGTGACAGGGAACCTTTGAAGCTTCTTGGGTTTAGAAATGACATGCCTAGACTTAGATTTTTCGTAATATCAATTTGGCATCCAGATAGAAGATGAACTGGAGAAAGCAGATACTGGAGGTCAGAAGACCGGTTAGGAGGCTATCCCAATAGTCCACATGAGAACACTGTGGGCCTAAACTAGGAGATTCCAGAGGAGAAGATGCCAGAGATGCTGTAGTAGAATCAACTTGATGGGAGAATCAGCATTAATTTCACAACTCACTGGCTATAGGAAAAGCAGAGTTAAGAATGACTCTGAGAGGGGCAGCTAGGTGGCATAGTAGATAGAGCACCAGCCCTGGAGTCAGAAAGACCTGAGTTCAAATCTGGCCTCAGACACTTGAAACTTACTAGCTGTGTGACCCTCGGCAAGTCACTTAACCCCAATTGCCTCACCAAAAAAAAAAAAAGAATGACTGAGGTTGCAAGTCTCCTCCCACTACTTTCACAACCAGGTCAGAGCATCTTTATCCTCCTAAAGGAGAAGGATGAGTTCACACTAAATGAAAACATTTATTGAGGAGAAATGCTTTTAGCAAGGGACAACTTGATCTGGGAATCCCCTAAATCAAAATGGATTTGAAGGAAAAAATTTAAAGTGGCCAAGTTGACCAGATACTGGTGAAATTTTACTTTCAGATTGATTGAGAAATCATCAGAGAATGTGAATTCTAGTATCTTTTCTTACATTCTAAGGAATGGGATGGTCAGCTTTTCCTCTCTGCTCCCCCCAAAGTGTTAAGAATTGGAAAGATATTATAAACCCTCATGGGCTTCTGCTAAGTCTTGAATGAATGTTGTTATTCATCCTTCATTCTCTAAGAGGACCAAATGAATTAATTAATTAATTAATTAACTAAAAGCAGTTATTAAGCACTTGCTATGTGCAAGGTACTACACTAAGTGCTAGGAACACAAATAGAAAGGCAAGAGCAAGAATCCAAGTTATTTTTTTCAGAAAGAGTGGAGTTCAGAGTTCTCAGTTGCTTCAGATTTTTCTTTCAGGGTAATGTGTGGGGCAACATGCCTCAAGGGGTTGAGAAGTCCCTATACTGTCTTCTTTCCCTAGAGAAAAATACAGATGCTTTTATTAAAGGTGGCAGAAAGACTGCCTTCCTGTCCTGTGTCTAGGTGAGCCTCTAATGCACCAGCAGGCAGTAATGGTTGATTTTCATATTTCTGCAGCAATTCTTTACAATTATTTCTAGGACCCTGAAACTGGCAGGGAGAAGTTGTGGGTTAATACAGACTAGAATGAAAGATAAAAGCTGCCAATTGTGCCTAGAGATATATAGAATGAACAAATCAATTGGCAAACCAAGTGTGTTCAGTTGCTTTTCAATTATCACATGCTGTTCTCTTTATATGGCACCAAAGACCAGTCAATGTCTTTAGATGATAATCCAGATGGTTGTTATTGTTTATATTCAATTCAAAACTACATCCTGCAATGAAAATAAATCTCATAAATAAGAACAGTGCCAATCCATTTCTCAAACTCTGGGTTTTCATAAACCTTCTTTAGTGATACCCCTCAGTTCAGGATCCTGCGACGTCTGACTTGGGCACAAGGAAAGACTGTAGATTGGTGCCCCACATTTATAACAGATGAGCTCATCTTCTGCTTCACTCTAGAAGACAGACTATGTGAAGCTTCGATGTGAGCTTCCTCAGCTCCCCCAAAGCTTCTCAGTATTGTCAGCTATCTTCTTCTACTTCCTTCTGGTGCCATAAAGAAGGGGGCCCTACTCCTCTCTAGGGCTAAAGTTCTTTATCCCATTGTCTAACACCTCTTCTCTAAACTTACCCCCAGCAATCATTCCTTCTCATTCTCCAGGATCTTCAGTAACTCCTTCACTGGCTCCTTCCCATCCATCTAAAAATACACTTGGATGTCCCCGATCCTTTGGGGGAAAAAGTCCCTTGACCCTTTTACCCTATCTAGTTAGACTGTCATCCTTCTCCCTTTCACAGGTAAACTTCTTGGGGGGGGGGGGGAGAAATGTCAAAACCCAATTTTCCTACTTTTCCACCACTTTTTTTAATCCTTTGCAATCTGAATTGCTCTGACCACTCTAGAAAATTTTTCTCTTGGCTATTTACCAATGACAATGACAGTGGCCAGATCCAAAGATCTGGTCTTTGTCCATTTTGGCTTCTCTATAATACTTGACATTAATGACCACCTTTGCCACCCTTCCCCCCAACTAGGCACTTTCTTCTCCTGTGGCTTTTGAGACAACCATACTTTCCTGGTTCTCTCCATCTATATCTCTTAACTTTTCCATCTTATTCTCTTCACAGACTCCTCAACATCTTCTGGACCTCTTGAGGTCAGTATTCCTCTAGATCCTGTCCATGGACCTTTTCTCTTTCCTTTCCCTACACTGTCATCTCTCCCTATATCATTTAATTCCACAGTTTAAATTACTACCTCTAGGCAAATGACTACCAAATCTGTATCTCTGGTTCTTATTTTTCTTCTACAACCATATAATAAACATTTATTTAGCTCCTACTTTGGAAAGAGCATTGTGCTTGCACTGGGGGGACACATAAAGCCCAGTTAACATGTATTCCCTCGGGGCAGCTAGGTGGTGCAGTGGATAGAGCACCGGCCCTGGAGTCAGGAGTACCTGAGTTCAAATTCGGCCTCAGACACTTAACACTTACTAGCTGTGTGACCCTGGCCGAGTCACTTAACCCCGATTGCCTCACTAAAAAAAAAAAAAAAGAAAAAAGAAAAAAAAAGAACATGTGGTCCCTCCTCCTTGGAAGTTTATTGTTTTAGAATTGTACTTCAGTTATCATCTTTATTTTTATTACTTTGTAGATTACTTCAATTATCATCTTTATGTAGATTACCCCTTTATCTACAAACCTAACCTCGATTCCCTCTGTAGCCCTAGTCCCACATCACCACTCACCTATTGGACATTTCCAACTAAATACCTTGTAGGCATCTCAAACTCTTTATATTTAATACACAGCTTATATTTACTCCAAAACTCACAACTCTTTCTATGTTCCCTTCTGGAACCACTATTCTCCAAGTCACAGAAGTTCAAAACCTCAAAGTCATCCTTGATTCTTTCCTCTCATTTCCCATATCCAATCAATGGACAGCCCTTGTCAGTTCTAATTACATGATATCTCACATCTACCCCCCTTCTCTGTAGCTAAACAGCCACCATCCTAGGTCAAACTCTTAGCAACTCTCACCTGGACTAGTGCCATAGCCTCCTAATTGGACTCCCTTCCTCTAGTTTCTTCCTTCTATAATAGAGCCCACACACAGTTGCCAAATTGTTATTCTGAAAGCATAGGTTAGACAATGTCACTCCTGCATTCAGGAAGCTTCAGTAGCTCCCTACTACTACTAGGTGATGTACAAATTCCTTTGGCACTTCAAGTGTCCTCTTAGGACCAAATAAGACCCTTCCAGAAGGTCTATGGGGTCAAAATTATTTTCATAAAAATATTAAGGTATCATTTGCCTATCAAAATACTCTTCCTTTTTGCAACTATATATCTGTGTGAAGACATTTTTTCTTCATATTCTTCAACCAAAACTTCAACTCTGATTCAATGCAGAAGCAGATATGAGAATCTAGCCATTTCCTATTAAGCCAGGCATTAAAGAGACTTGTAAAAATATGTACAATAATGCTACTTCTCACTATATTTTTGTTTTAGAAAACTATGATTGGGGGCAGCTAGGTTGCCCAGTGAATACAGCACAGGCCCTGGAGTCAGGAGGACCTGAGTTCAAATCCGGCCTCAGACAATTAACACTTATTAGCTGTGTGACCCCAGGCAAGTCACTTAACCCCAATTGCCTCACCAAAAAAACAAAACAGAAAGAAAGAAAGAAAGAAAGAAAGAAAGAAAGAAAGAAAGAAAGAAAGAAAGAAAGAAAGAAAGAAAGAAAGAAAGAAAGAAAGAAAACTATGGTTATTTTTCATTAAAATATCATTTTGTTAACATGTAATATTATTTGTTGTTATTTTAAAAGAATTAATAACTTTTCATTTATTAATTTTCATTTCTAATATAGCATATATTGATGGATATAACCAGGCATATGCTGGAGCTAGCGCTAGTTGCTTGTAAGAGATGCTTGTTAAATTTTCAAAATGAGTGTTTATACCTCAGAAATTGGTAATCACTACAAATCAGCACTTGATTTAATGTTTGGTTGATTATCTAGACTTAAGAAAGTATTAATAATGCAGATTAATTTAAAAGTGTGTGGTAACTTTGTTTTAGAGAGTCTGGTTGTTAAACATTTACTAGCACAGTCCTGTTTTTCTCTACAAACAATACTTGAGCTCAACAAGAGTGTAGTAGAAGGCTCAGAATTATGTATACATATAATATATATGTAAGCATGTGTCTATGTGTGTGTATATGTATATATGTATGTATATATATATATAATCTTATGGTTTGCAATGTGCTTTACATTCATTATGTCATTCTAGATGCACAATACCCCTGGATATAGCTCACATAAATTTTCTTCAATATTTTTTTTTTTAGTGAGGCAATTGGGGTTAAGTGACTTGCCCAGGGTCACACAGCTAGTAAGTGTCAAGTGGCCGAGGTAGGATTTGAACTCAGGTACTCCTGACTCCAGGGCTAGTGCTCTATCCACTGTGCCACCTAGCTGCCCCCTATGCTGATGAGTTTTAAAGGAATCTAAGGATGCTAAACAGAGATGAAGAAGGTGTTCATTCAAGGCTTTAAGGGCATTCTGTCCAAAGGCATAGATAGGAGCAATGGAATTTTGCTTTGGGTTTTTTGTTTTGTTTTGCTTTGAGGAACAGCAAGGTTAATTTGACTGGCCAATAGAATAAATTAAGGAAATGACAGCTATCATTATCATTTTATTACACCATGAAGATGTATTAATCTACTAAAATCTTTAATATGTATATAGAAACATTAATATTGGTTGGTTGGTTGTTGTCCTTTGTTCTTGAAGAGGACCAAAATGACATCACTATGTTAGAGTCAAGTTACAAGTGTGTCTGACTGGAACTGATCAGACTAATATGAGCCCAGAATGATCTGCCACAGGTTGGGCACAAACAGTCCATGTGAATGCTTGGGATGGATTCTCTAAATTTGAGCATCTTAAGTTTCTTTTGAACTAATTCATTCTGCTTTGCTCATAGAGCACAATACCTTCTTTGATGTTGGCATGCCAGGCTGGGTGGTCCTGTGCTAGTATCTCCCACATCAGGCAATCAATTCCAAAGTTCTTCAGAAAGAAACATAATATTGTCTGTATGATAAAATATATGAATTTGGAGTTGGATTAGTTCAAATCCTGTCTCAGACACTAGCTATGTGACTCTGCTCAAGTCATTCAATTTCTGCTAGCCTCAGTTTCCTTACTGGTAAAAATGGAGATAGTAATAGCACCTACCTTGCAGGGTGGTTGTTAGGACCAAATAAAATAATATATGTAAAGTGGTTTGCCATATAAATGGTAACTATTACTAATGTCATTGAGGAGAGTCCTTTACATAAGGACATTAAGTATCTGTTCATAAATTATCAATATTACTACTATTACTAGTATTATATTCTGAGTTTATTGTTTTGGAGTCATTCTCATGCTAAAATTAAATCATGTGCTCTACATATCTGATGCTATGCTAAGAAAAAATAAGTTGATTTGTTGGGAAATTATAGGCACTCTTAAATGTATGAAGCTGGCCTATTTTCACTTTCAGAAACATTTAATTTTATTTAAGGTTAAATAAAAATTTACTTACTGTTATTATCTTGACGTTTCAAGGAAACTTCCTTCCCTCCACATCCACCCCACCAAAGAAAGGTTGTTCACATCTCCCATCTTCAGCCCTTGAACTGCCTTCCCCTGCCTGCAATGCATTCCCTCCTCACCTCTATCTCATATTCTCTCTATTTAAAATACAGCTCAAACCTCATCTTTTGCATGAAGCTTATCCTAATCCCTGTCCCTTCCCCCAAACTCTTAGTGCCCTCCTTAACTACCTTATAACTATGTTGCATAGAGGGCAACCCAAAAGTCTTAGCGTAGCTTTAGGAACTTAAAGCTTTAAATATCCTAAAGCTGCACTAAGACCGTTCAAACGCACTTTGTATTTCGATTTGTGCTGTATGTATTTCTATAGCTACTTACCATCTTTTCCACCAGAATGTAAATTTCTTGTGAGTTGGGATTATTTCATTCTTAGTAATCCATTTCAGCTGATCTATTTCAGGGACCAGCAGAATCACTGTTAAGTAAGAGTAAGGGACCCAGGGCAGCTAGGTGGCACAGTGGATAAAGCATTGGCCCTGGATTCAGGAGGACCTGAGTTCAAATCTAGCCACAGACACTTGACACTTACTAGCTGTGTGACCCTGGGCAAGTCACTTAACCCCCATTGCCCTGCAAAAAAAAGAGTAAGGGTCCCTAATAAAATGTGAAACTTCACGAAAAGGGAATATGGGAAGAACACATATTAATGAGGTGTGAATCACATAAAGAGGTTTGTGAAGTCAAAGAGAAGTCTGGAGAAACGTAAAACATGGATGAATATAAGCTTCCACATAAAAGGTATAAATGTTGGAAACATGCAAGAATTTAAAAAGCCAAATGGTAATAGGTCATTCTGAGCCAAATGGTAATAGGTCATTCTGGAATCACAATTATGAATGACAGAAAAAAGAGTTGGTAATGAAAGGGCAGAGAAATGTCAATTGTCAAAGAAATAGAGAGCATGAACTCTTTTCTTCCAGAAGAAAAAATCTAGAATATGTAACAACATGATTCATACTATAAAATAAACTGACTCCCTTCATTCTGGTCTGCTGGCTATTATCAGACATTCTAGTGCTTGAACAATCCATTCCAGGAAAAGGCAGTCACCAAAAAGAAGCAGTCAGCACAAAGCTCAAACAGTCTGGAGAGGCATAATTCTCTCAGAGAACAGTCACAATACATACATATCTTTATATGCTTTGGCATATCAATCAATAAATAAGGATTTATTAAATGCTGACTATGTGCCAGGCACTAGGTTAAGCATTGGGGGGGGGGGCAAAAACAGTTCCTGCCCTCAGGGAGCTTACATTCTAATGAAAGATACAGCATAAATATAAATAAGTATGTACAAGATCTATATGCAGAGTAGATAGAAAATAACCTTTGAAGGGAAGGAGGTACCAGGAAAAGTCTCTTGTGGAAAAAGAATTTGAGCTCAAGTCTTGAAGTAAGTCAGGGATTCTGAAAGGTGATGGGGAGTATATTATAGGCATATAAGGCAGCCAACAGAAGAAAGGGCATGGTGGATGGAGTATCATGTACAAATAAACACCAAGTAAACCAAGACAGCTCAATCACAGAGTGTGTGGATAGGAGTAAAGTGTAAGAAAACTTAAAAGGTAGGAAAGGGGACAGATTGTTATGAGCTTTTAATTAAGCACCAAAGGACAAATACATAGCAGGGCCAGCTTTGGAATCTAGAACACCTGGGTTCAAGTCTTTCCTCTGATATATACTGGCACAGTGTAATCCTGGGTAACACCTAACATCTCTGTGATTCCAGGAAATTCTATATCACTATAAGATACAGAGTAAGTGAAAACACTGATCAGCCTTGGAAGAATTTGGCTCATCAGGAATTCTCTCTTTTTTATTTTGGTGTGGGGCAACGAGGGTTAAGTGACCCTTGTCCAGGGTCACACAGCTAGTGAGTGTCAAGTGTCTGAGTCTGGATTTGAACTCAGGTCCTCCTGAATCCAGGGCTGGTGCTTTATCCACTGTGCCACCTAGCTGCCCCCAGATTAAAATGTAATGGGGAAATGCTTAACAAAATAAATAAAATCTAATACAAGATAGTTGATGTTAATTTGTGGTTTTCTAAGTCAATATGCTTCCTTTAGGGACCCATTTCTATATGAGCTTGTTGCCCCTGTAAGGGAAACCCAGAGTCACACACTCAGTTCCTCTCCTGGGTACACTTCTGACTCTCCTACCAAACTTTGTCTATATAATAGACGTGAGCTTTTACAAAGTAGAATTGACTTCCTGAGAGATAATCACAAATATGTATTCTTATTCCCCCCACAGGTGAGAAGCAATCTTCCTCCCCACCCTATCACCACCACTACTTCAGTCTCTGGGGAGGGGAGGGTTCATAATTCAGTGTGGTTTACATAGAGCATAGTCCCAGTTCCAAGTCCAAATCCTCTTTGGAGCTGAAGTCCCAGGCATCCTGGCTTCTCAGGGCTTCTATATAGGCCTGGCTGGATGCAGCACCCTATGAGCAGTGCTTGCCCTAGGAGTACTATGGCTAGGTCAATGGGAATCACCTCCCCCACTTGAAAATAAGGACAAACCACACAGAATGAAAACAAACACCCTCAGACGCATTTCTCTGAGTCAGGGGTACAACAGAGGTAAGCATGGGAAGGCAAGTCCTTCCCCTCTCACCAGATGAGTTCATATCACTCATGTTGGGCACCGCAGATGGGAGAAACAGAAGAATACAGTGTGTGTGTGTGTGTGAGAGAGAGAGAGAGAGAGAGAGAGAGAGAGAGAGAGAGAGAGAGAGAGAGAGAGAGAGAGAGAGAGAACGAGAACAAACTGCACAGTGTTGTCAATTTTCTTGATTAAGACAGATCAAGGAAACTATCCCTATCCACATGGTAGGGGGCACATTGGGCTCCATCTTAGCCACACTGGGCATTCATTCTCAAAGACCAGCCATAGTTATATATCTAATGCTGTGGAAATCTCTCCACCTTGGATAATCACTCCAGCTCTGAACTTCTCATATTGGAAGTACTCTCCTCCCCGAAGGTCCTTCCCTCTGATTGGTTGGTTCCTTCTAGAGCCTCATTTTAAGGATGACACCCAAGCCATTCATATTTTCATTTCTCTTCAGGTTGTACTCCTGACTCTCCTCCTGGTTTTTCTCTTCAATGTCCCTGTACCAGGTCTCTTTATTTCCAACCTGCCTTTCCAGGTTCCTTTTATGTGTTATCCTCCTCCATTAGAATGTAAACTCTTTGAGGGGGATGAACTGTCTTTCATTTTGCTTCTATTTGCATCCACAGTTCTTACCACAGTTCCTGACATATAGTAAGCCCTGAATAAATTCTTGGCAATTGATTGACTGACTGACATAGGTAGTGTGTATTAGACAGAACATGAACCCCTAGATTGTCCTGACTCTAAAACCAGATTTGAACTCAGGTCTTCCTGACTCTAAGCCAAGAGCTCCATCCATTGTGCCACCTAGCTGCCCATCCATTGAAGGAGACTAGAGATCAAGTTAAGGAGGAAGCACATTCCAGGCATGGCAGAAAGCCTATGAAAAGGCACGGAGATGGAAGACAGAGTGCTTTATGTGAGAAATATCAGCTGTACGTAAGAGTACAACAAACATTAAATACCTGCCAAGGGCAAAGCATTGTGCTAAGGCACTTAGGAAGGAACAAAATCACATAAGACATAGCCTTAAAGGAGCTTGCAATCTAGTAAAGGAAAATAAAATCTCTTTATACATAACTAATTCATTGTGGTTTTGTCAAGGTGGGTAATCCCTTCACTGACACAAATCTCAGCCCCTCTATATCTTTTTTTTTGTGGGGCAATGAGGGTTAAGTGACTTGCCAGGGGTCACACAGCTAGTAAGTGTCAAGTGTCTGAGGCCGGATTTGAATTCAGGTCCTCCTGAATCCAGAGCCGGTGCTTTATCCACTGCGCCACCTAGCTGCCCCCCCCCATATCTTAATAGATTGTTTTCATGAGCTTCCGTGGCCCCAAATCTCAACCACTCTGATCAAACTTCTAGTTAAGTCTCTCTAAACTGATCTAGGCTAGTACTTGAAAAACAATATACACACTAATACACAGTCATTATTACATATTTGAAGTGTTTCCAACTTGATTAAAATTACTAGAACTTGCCTTTCATTTGCATGGTCTTTAAAAAAAGTCCATGGGTCACTTCCATGCCATGATAAGCATCAGAGGAAATCTTCAGTAGAGGTACCCAGATATATATTTCATTGGATCCATGTGTTATCTCACCAATGTGGGTATTTTTTCTAACAATACATATATCACAATCTGTTCAATATCTTCTTTTCAGTGTAATTCTTATCTATTCCCCCCTACAAATCCTCCAAAGATGATCTCATCTAGTATACTAAAAGTCTTCCATATGTATACATACATATACACACACATGCATCTGTGAATATCAGTGCATCACTTGCATTGTCCATCCATTCTTCTCACAAAGTGACTAGCAGACTCCCTTCTCCATTCATATTTTTCCTGTATATCTTGTTCTCAATTTTTTGTTGGTAATATGCTGCAGCCTACTTGCAACCACCATACATCTCTCTCTATTATACTTTATATCACCCAGAATTTTTTATCTTTTGAAATTATGTTGCTGTATGATTCACAGCCAATGGGAGATTATCCATACTAAACAGATGTATTTTTGTGGCAGAGAGTAACTTGGAATTGTTGAAAAATCATTCACAATTTTCCAAATGTAACCCATCCTCTTCCCTTTCTCCTACTTAGTTCTAAGGTCAACTCATTTTCTACTGGCTATACCCCAAGATACGAGCCCATTCAACTGCATGTGATCAATATTCATTCACTCCTTCAATGAGAATTTTTAAGCATATTCTTATTCCAAGTCATTGAACTAGGTACTAAAAAAATAGAGGCAAAAATTAAACAGTCCCTTCCCTCAAGGGTCATTCATGCTACTAGGACAAACAGCACATACACAAAGAAGTAAATACAAAATATATGAAGTACATGTAAATTCTAAAGATGACTATCCCAACTCCCACTAGCATTGATAAGTCAGTTCCGTAAAGCTTGTCTACTATGTCCTTTCAGAACTCTAGGTTTAGTCCTGAGGGGTCAAGGAGTTTGTTTGTCTAGTGGAGTGATTTTAATCTGGGGTTAGTGAACCTGGCTTTTACATATATGTGTGCATGCATGCATGCATGTATGTATACACATGCATGTATATATTGATAATTTCATTTTAATATAAACATTTCCTTTGGTGATACAATGTATTTAATTTTATGTATTTAAACACTTCATTCTAAGAAGAGATCCATAGACTTAACCAAAAACTTCCAAAAGAGTACATAATATAAAAAGGTCTAATGCTAGAGCTCATAAGCCCACACTGGTGTACTCCTCCTCCCCTAATGCCTGCCAAATTATCAGTTGATATCATTTAGTCAGACAGACTCAATTATCTTTTAGAAACAGGGTAGGGTTAGCATAAAACATCCCTGTAATATATTCCCATACTTCCTTTTTATCTGAAAATCCTTATCTTCAACCAAGGCTCAATTCAGTTGCAATCTTCCCAGTAGTTAATGCTCTTCAAATTACATTTGGGTAAATGTATTCATTTATATATTGCACATCTTTCTCCCCATCACCAGAAGACTGTAAGCTCCTTGGGGGCAAGACTGTGTTATTTTCATCCTGGTATTCTACTGAAGTGTTTGGCACAACTTAAGTACAGGAAGGAACAATAGGTTAAGAAGAAGACACTGTGGTCTGGTGGCAGAAGCATTAGCTCTGGAGTCAAATTGACCTACATTCAAAGCCAGCCTTTGACATATGTTAAATGTGTGACCTCACACAAATCACTTAAACTTTGTGTTCCCCAATTTCCTTGACTGTAAAATGATGTTGAATTAGGTAGCTTTTGAGATTCTTTCCAGTGCTACATCTATTGTCTTATAGTCTGAAGTGCTTAATACTTGTTGAATTTCAATTCCAAAAGCCTGGAACCACATAAACCTCTAAGAAAGTCCAAGAGATGACTATAATCTTTTGGCAAGATGACCTGAAGCCCAAGGCAGGAATTTTGGGGACACAAATGGGAAAGCGCCTCCTTCAACTAGGAGTGGCTATACCCTGAGATCAAAATTAGGGAACAGGTACTAGAAAGAGCTAAGAATCCTACCAAGCCAAGCATGTTCTCATTCCATAATGATACAAGAAATTTTTAAAATATCTTTAAGCAGATGAATTCTAATCAGAAATATAAATATTTCTCACTTTTTCAGACCAGAAAACAACAGCTTAAAAATCTCCTATCACCCTTGGCTAACATGTTTGCCCAGTCCCTGGGCAGTCATTTTGAAACTCTACCACCAGAGCTCACTGCAGAGATGTATACACTTTACAGATTTTTTTGTAACATTTCTCTTTTATTTTGTCCTTTATATTGTCTGGTGCCCTCTTTGCCCATGGCTACTTTAGTTACCTTTATTTGCTACAAGAGCATAGGGGACTATATAACATAGGCTGTTTCTCCATTGCCACTTTCAGTTCACCGAAAACATGATTCCAAATGAGAAAAGATGTTCCAAAAGCCATGAAGATGTGGTCTTGTGTACTGGGGGGGAAAAAAAAAACATTGGACTGGGTTCTAGTCCCATTTATATTGATAACTACCTGTGTGACCTTGAGCAAATCACATACAGTATATAACCCCTTCTCTCTCCATGTTTCTCTCAAGCTCTCCAGTGTTTGGTTTAAAACACTCCCTCCCCCTTTGAAAAACCAAGCCTAAGGGCATAGGTCAGGTGTATGAGTATCCATGAACTTCTTCTTTGATGTGGTATGAAGAGAGGAATAAGAACCCAGAACAAGGAGAATTCAAAATTTGGACATCAGACAATAAAAGAAGGAAGGCTTCCTCCTAGGAGCATACATGGATATGCCCATTACAACAACAACAACAACATCGTCATTTATGCTGTTTTAGCATCCATTCAAAAAGGGTATCTCTGTTCTAGGTTGGGAACCTGTCTTGTTACCCCTACAAATTATTGTCAGTGCCTTAAAACTGGAACCTCTCAGAATTTGCCATTCATTTCAGAAATTAGGAACGTAATGCTGTATGGGAGAAGTCAAACAAGATAATTAATTACTTGCTAGGTTAAATCAAGGATATAAAACAAAAACAAAGTTCAAATTGTTTAAAGAATAGTTCTGATTTCCCTAAGCCCTGAGAATCATAGATCATGATCTCATACCCATATGTGTTCAGCAAACATCATTAAGAAAAAAAATGCCCTATATTAGCTACGATAAGTTCTATTCAGACTTTAGAATCTAGCTTATTGTTTTGGATCCAGCAAAACTTCACCACCCAAAGCCTCAAGTGAAAGATCCTGAGAGCTTTTTCTGTGACCCTGCCTTCTGTTGCTGCAGCCATAGCCTTTCTTTTATGAAGAGGAAAAGCCTATGAAGACACCCTGAAACAGAGTTCCTCTTTGAAAAAAAGAGAAACCTTTTAATTGTTCCCACACTAGCCATACCACAAAGAAGAATGACGCCTTTCCAATCCTGACAAGTGAACATGTCCCCACTGGCTTTGATTGACATTTGACTGGGTCTCTGACCTTGAATGACATTGCTAGGAAATTTTGATTGGCAGGATGCAGCACAGCAGACCACCCCTCCTGCACATAACCACCCTCCTGGAATTAAGCTTTATCTTTGAGGGAAAAAAAGTAAAAAAAAAAAAAACCCACAGAATAAAACCTATCCGTATGATCAGTTCTCTACAGCCTTATTCATCTATCTTAAAATACCAGCTGTACATGCAAGAAAATGTGACTGCAGTTGTTAAACACAAACAAAAAAAGTCGTATTCTTTGATTTGTAATTTTTAGATCATGCTAAAATTTGTCATATCAAGTGATGCAGCATGCCATCCACCAGCCAGACACTAAGATAAAATATGAGACATTCAATCCATCATCTAGATGTTATATCTATGCAACACTAATTATCTGGATTCTTCCTAAATAGTAAGACTTTTCTAAATATCAGTCTAATGAGTTTTCCATGACCATACATAAATGGAAGAAAATGGAAACATGCTTTATTTGAACCAGAGACTATCCTTAGTGGGGTTACATTAACATGAGTCACCAAAAATTTACCATTTAATAAAGATATACTCTTTAGTATTCAAAATTCTTTATAATACAATAAAAATTATAGGAAAAATGAAGGAAATTAATCATCTTTGTGAAGTAAAGGATGTTTGTATGTTACTTTAAGCAATAGTAATAAGCATTTATTAAGCTTCTACTATGTACAAAGAGGTATAAAACATAGTTTCTGCCCTCAAAGAGCTTACAGTTTAACTGCAGATATAGTATTCATACATAAAAGAAACAGAATATTAATACCTCTGTCTGTGATGATTTACAAATGAATGGTAGTTCAAAGATTACTATGAGAATTCAAAAGAGGGAGAGATATTTTCAGGCTAGGAGGTAAGAGAAAGCTTTGTGGAAGAGCTAAGTTGACTTTTGAAGGATGGGTTAGAAAAGTAGATAAGAGTAGGGGGCATTCCAATCAGAAGAAACTGTATGAGGAAAAGCACTCAGGTGAAAATACATAACTTCATGGGAGTGGAGGGCTGTGCTGGACCAGAAAGTTCATGAATCTTATATAAAATTAACAAGATAGATCTGGATCAGATAGTATAGCCATAAAAAGTAAGATCAAAACATTCATATTTTATTCTGTTAGCAAAGGAAGTACTTTAAAGTTTTAAGGTTTTTAGGGAGCAGGGTATTTTGGGGTTTTGGGGTTTTAAATTTATTCTGATTTATAATGCATTTTTAAATTCTGAATTAATTTTCAAGATAACAGAAATTTACCATTTTAAGCCAAAAATATGTTGTTTTTTTAATAATTTTACTTATGTTTTTATTTAGAATTTTCACCTAGTTATATGTAAGAAACACATTTTTTCACTTTGATTTTTTTAAAACTTTGTATGCAACTTTTCTTCCTCCCACCCCTCCCTAAGAAATCAAACAATTCAATATAAGTTATACATGTGCAGTCATACAAAACATTTCCAAATTAGTCAGGTTGTGAAAGAAAACAGAAAAAATATTTTTAGAAAGAGGAACTAACAAAAAATATACACTTGAATCTGTATTCAGATACCTTCAGTTCTATCTCTGTATATAGATTGCATTTTTCATAAGTCCTTCTGATATCATTCTGCTCATCATTTCTTTCACAGTTATTATTACTAACTGTATCACCCTCCTTCCTTTTCCCTCCCCTTGATATTTACTGTTTTCTATCTTCTTTCACCCTATCCCTCCTCAAAAGTGTTTTCCTTTTTTATGGGAGCAGGGTATTTTGTGCAAAATGGTGTTTTAGGAACTTTATGAGCAGGATTGCTTCACAATATAACAAAAAGTTGGAGAAAGAAAAACAAATCTGTAGGAAGGTGACATTAGACTTTGCTAAACCAGCTCATGCCAAAAGCATTTATAGAAAAAACTAGAGGGACAACACATAGACAAAAAAAGATAGAGTTTTACCAGCATTTCAATAGGCATAAATTTTCATCATTGATAACTTGGGGAAAATTCTTACATGTAAGAAACTGTGAGAAATGCCATACAACTGTAATCATGCTTTATATAGTCTGTGAAGAATCAAAATTGTGGATGACCCAAAGGACAAGATAGATAAGTAGATGATTGTATCACTAATGATGACTTACTCATAAGGAGTGTCATAAAAGACATCTTTAAGGAAATACACAAACCAAAGAAGGAGGTGGATAAGTCTTTTAATCAAAGTGAAGAGAACACATGTGCTGTCCAAGTTCTATACTGGTACCTAGGAAATGCTAAAAGTTCTATAAATTCTCTAGTATAATAGGTATGTGGAGGATTTATGGGGGATATTAACAAGAACCATGCAAGATAAGGTGAGCTGAACTTTTATAAGGAGAGCTATACAAATGAAGCCATGAATCTATTTAATCTGGTCAGAATGTACAAAGTGGATTGAGGTGGACACAGTGATGTGCTGGTATATGTTTAACAATCAGCTGGCTGGGAGAGAAATACACACGTGATATACTTTTAAGTTTAACCAACATAGTTAACATTTTTCATCACTTTCTTAAATCCAAATTAAAATAAAAACAAGAAATCAAACTCTCATTTGAAGCATTTTCATATTTTTATGATGTAAATGCTCACAATGAAAATGTAACAATCGGTTTTCACGAGCCTTTATGAGCCAGCTCCAGCACACTCCTAAGTGGGGAGAATAACTGAAGATAAAAAGAACAATAAGAACATTATTACAATAGTGCAGGGATGAAGCAAAAATAATCTGGCCTTGGAAGGTGGCATGGGAATGGAATAAAGGGACAGAGGTGAGAGACCCTACAAAGGAAAAAGTCAATTAGTCTTAGTAACTTAATTGAATATACATATTTATATCTCTATATGTATATGTACATACATATAGAGATATATACATATGTGTATACTATGTAACAACAAATCTGTGATTTCATTGGTATAAGGAATTCCCGATGTGGAAACTCAATGAAAATTGGCACCTCTTCTTCACCTCTTATAGAGTTGTCTGGGGACACTGAGAGATTTAGTGACTTACCTAGAGTCACGCAGCAAGTATGTGTCAGAGACAGAATATGAACCTTTGTTCTCCAGACTCTAAAGCCATCCATTTAACAGCTATGTCATGCTGGTGCTCCTTGCTTGAACATCTATACAGGAACATATGGAATTTTAGAGCTACAAAGACAGTAAGAGGTCAACTATCCCAACAGCTTTATTTTGATGTCATTATTGTCGTTGCTGTTCAGTTGTTTCAGTTATATCTGACTCTTCGTGACCCCATTTGGGGTTTTCTTGGCAAAGATACTGGAGCAGTTTGCCATTTCCTTCAACAACTTATTTTATGGATGAGGAACTTAGGCAAGCAGGGCTAAATGACTTGCCCAGGGTCACACAACTAGTGTCTGTGGCCAAATTTGAATTCAGGAAGATGAGCCTTACTGACTTCAGGTCCATGGTTCTACCTACTGTGCCACCCACCTGCCCCGAGCTTCATTTTACAGATGAGGAAATGGAAGCCCATAAAGGTGAACTGACTCACCCATAGACAGAGAGGGGGTCAGTGCCAGAGGTGGAAGCTACTGTCCAAGTCTTCTGATCCACAGACCAGTGCCCTTGCTATTACATCATGCCTCTTCTTTGAGTTTATGGGGTGAATCTGTGTACATGCATAATGTACATGTAAAAGAAAACTTTTCACCCTCCCATACTCTTCATGGAGCACTCTCAGTAGCCATTCCTCATTCTAGGCAACCAGGAGGGAGCTTCAGGAAGAGGGAGGTTACTTCTAGCCGAGTATGGCTACTCATAGTTTCCACATGGTCACTTCAAACTAGGAATGGTAATTGATCCTGCTGCACAGGGAGAAAGGGGCAGGGTCCCTATAACAAACAGGTAACATCTTTCTATATAACATATAGATCATCTTCATGGGCGACTATATATGCTGGTGTGAAGCAATACAAATGAACCGGTATCAATGTATAAACCAGGAATATATAGTAGTGTTGATGTATACTATATCTACACAGTATCACTGAGACTACATTCATTTCAGGAAGAGGGAACAGCCTGAGCTACATGTTGTTCTCACCTAGAGAGAGGACCTTTGCATGCTGGGTCATTACATGTAGAAATACAAGGCAACAGAGATATGTGGCCAATACACATGATTCATACAATCAATTCCCTGATAGGATATCAACTCCATTAGGGCATGAACTGTATTTTACTATTTCCCTTGTATCCCCAGTACTCAAGGCATATGTTAAGTAGTTTTTTATTCATGTCTAACTCTTCATGACTCCATTCAGAATTTTCTTGGCAAAGATACTGAAGTCATTTGCTATTTCCTTTGCCAGTTTTTTTTTTTTTTGTAGATGAGGAAACTAAGGCAAAAAGAGTTAAGTGGCTTATCCAGGGTCACACAGCTAGTAAGTATCTGAGGCCAGATTTGAATGCAAGAAGATGAGTCTTCCTGACTCCAGGCACAGCACTCTATCCACTGCACCACCTAACTGCCAGGACATATGCTAGATGCTTAATAAATAAACAAACAAACAAATAAATAATAAATGATGTGACTATTATTTATATAGTATATATGTAATCATATGTATATATACTATGTAAATATAAATTATATAGAGAGAGGTATATATAAGCACTCATTTTATGCCAGGCACTGTGCAAAGTGGGTTTTTTTTGTTTGTTTTTTTTGCGGGGCAATGGGGGTTAAGTGACTTGCCCAGGGTCACACAGACTTGCCCAGGGTCACACAGCAAAGTGTTTTACAAATATTATCTCATATGATCTTCACAACAATTTTGGGAGGAAATGCTATTATTATTTTCATTTTACAGCTGAGGAAACTGAGGCAAGCAAAGGCTCACAATTTGCCCAAGGTTATATAGCTAGTGTATGAAGCTGTATTTTAACTCAAGTTCTCCTGCCTCTGGGCCCAACATTCTATCTACTATACCATCTAATTGGATTCGAAGGTATATGAGAATGTTCCCAACTAGAAAATACTCAACTCTGCTTAACTGACAGTTAAAGAATTTTTTAAATCTAGGTCAGGAGTAGTGAAGCAGAATGCTTAAGGAATGAAATCATCAGACTGGAGGATGATAACAATAATTAATAATAATAATAATAACAATAACTGGCATTTAGATAGAATTTTATGATTTGCAAAGTGCTTTATGTCCACTATCTCATGAAATCCCCCTGATAATATCTGATATTTCCATAGCACTTTCTGGTCTGCAAAGCACTGTTAACTACATTTCCTTATTTCTTCATCACATCAACTCATGAGGCAAATATCATAGGTGTTATTATCCTTATTTTACAGGTGAGAATAATTTGAAGTCATGGCACTAACAAGCTTCACAGGCAGGATTCAAACTCGTGCCTCTCCTGACTCCAGGTTTAACGTTCTTTCCAGTAAACCATGCTAGAGCTCTCAATTTAACTTTCTGTGTGTTTAATTTTCTAGAAAAGCAGTTACTATATCACTCTGTAACAGTTCCAAGTAAAATATTCTATTCTTTTAGGAATAATGGGACCGAGAGTTGGATCCAAGATGGTAGAAGACAGGCAGTAAACTCTCAGAACTCATGACATGATCCCTCTGAAAAACCTCCAAATAATGCCATAGGACAATTCCTGGAGCAGCAGAACCCTCAAAAGAACAGGCTGAGATTATTTTCTAGCCAAAGATGGCTTAGAAGGTCAGCAAAAGGGGCCTGCTGTGCCAGGGTGGGAGTAGAGCCCAACCCCATGGTAACTCTGACACAGATCCAGTCCCAGGCAAGCCTTGGCAGAAAAAGAGACACATGGAGCCTCTGAATCAGCGGCAGCACTTCTTCTGGAACTAAGCTCACAGTCTGGTGAGATGACTGAGCTGTTGGCTAGGGGTGGGGGGAGATTACAGGGGTCTCTGCTGGCACTGAGGTGGAACTAGGGTGTTTCACCCCTGCTGGGAACCAGGGTCAGTGGCCCAAGTGGGGAGGGGCACAGGCTCATTGGAGCTAACAACCACAGCACACAAAGTTTTGCTGCCTGGTTAATTAGCAAGTTGGCCTGTGGTTATTTACAGACCAGAGAACAGGCTAGGCAGGTGAAGAACATACCCCTCTATAAATCGTACCACCTTAGACCCCCTGAAGCCTGGGACAGTACATCCTGGAAACAGTGCCCCACTTTAGGAAGGAATTAAAAGCCAAGAAACAGGGGGCCAAAATGAGTGGGCAGAAAAAGATGCAGACCATAGAAAGTTTCTTTAGTGACAAGGAAGATTGAGGTGCACCCTCAGAAGACGATAGCAACATCATGGCTCCTATATCCAAAGTTTCCTAGGAATAAGGAAGCCTTTACCAATGAGTATACTGCTGAAAAAGACCTTAGAGAATATCTCCTCCCTCTGCCTCATTCTCTAAATAAGAAGACTGAGACAAAGAAACATTAAGTGAATTATCTTAAGTTTCACAAGTAATGGAGTCAGAATTTGAACCCCAGATCCTCTGACTTTACATCTGGCACTTTTCCCCACTACACTTCATTTCCCCATTCTATTCCCAGGTCTTCTCCCATTTTCTCTTCTCTAATTTGACTTAGGATCTTCAATACCTGTGGATCTAAAAGGGAAAAATCCTCCTTCCAAAGTGCAAGTCTAAACAAAGAGGGGGTTAGGGGGCAAGAGAAGCCACCAGAAATAAGTAAATGAGATAAGAGCACTTCCAGAAAGATAACCTGCAGCTGTAGACTGCTTGTCACTCAGAAAGAGCTACAAGCCAACCAGATGCTCTGCCAAGGATCCAGGGCAAAAGAAAATCAGTCTAATTGGATTGGCTGCCTTCGTGGGCCAGAAATCAACAAGTTTGAGTGGAAAATGCACTCGATTTGGTCGGCTAGAATCAGTTGGAAAAGAGGATGAAATCAAATGGGTCAATTTTCTTTGACTGTTAAGGTGGCCCATGCTCTCCCAAACTGATTGGATTTTTCTGTCTCTATCTATACATTTGTCATTGTGTAGATACAGCCTGAAACCTTCCCAGGCAAGTGAAAGTCTAACTTGTTTTTAAAAGCCTCCCAGAGAGGGTTACACTGAAGTTACTATTCATTTTGAGTTTTTCTCCCAAAATATAACGTGCTGTTGTTATTCAGTCATTTTCACCATGTCCAACTCTTTGTGATCCCATTTGGGGTATTCTTGGCAAAGATACTGGAATGGTTTGTTATTTCCTTCTCCAGATCATTTTATAGATGAGATACTGAGGCAAACAGGTTGAAGTGACTTGCCCAGGGTCACACAGCTAGTAAGTATCTAAGGCCAGATTTGAACTCAGGTCTTCCTGACTCCAGGTATGGTGCTCTATCCACTGCACCACCTAGCTGTCCATGTTGCCTATGCTATAACATGCTAGCATAATGCAATATAAAGAAAACAATAGTTATTAATATATACATACAAATCACTTCAAGGTTTCCAGGTACTTCCTTGCAAGCTTATAAAGAAGGTAGTGCAAGTATTATTATCTCTATTTTACAGATGAGAAATATGAGGTTCTAAGAAATTAGCTGACTTCATAATCATGTAGTTGGCAAGATGAGGCCAAAATTGAACCCAATTCTCCTTCCTCCAGATTTAGTCCTCTATCTATTTTGACAATGAAACCTGGACCTGCTGCTAGCTAGCTAATTTTACTTTGGCCAAGTCATTAGATTTCTTTGGGCCTCAGTTTCCTGAACTATAAAATGAAGAGACAATATTTTATTCTCTCTAAGGTACCATCCAAGTAAGGAATTGTATAATTTTAATGCCAGTCATTCTAACTAACCACTGTTCTGGTGATACATTTGACCAGTTATTTCTGTAGCTGTAGACACACATTGTCAAGGCCTACATAAATGGCTTTATTATTAATATCTTCACTAGGTTTTCCCAGTTTGCTGTCCTGCCTTCTTATATCTCCTTGCAGCTTCTAAATTAACCATTTTTCAGTTGATAAATTTTTGTCACTTTAAACAAAATGATTGATTAGATCAACCAGTCAGTAATCCAGTTTAGCTGCACAACAACATAAAGAAACTGACCAAAAGATTCAGTACCTTTGGTAAGTTGGGAAACATTAGGAAAGTCATACAACGGGCTTGTTTACTTGTGAGTTACTGCCAATCACAGAGCTAGTTATGTTTACTGCAACACTTTGGCTCTATATCATTACTTTCAGGGGAGACGTTTTTGTTTACTTATTGGTTTTTTATTGCATGGACATGACCAATGTCTTTTCTTTTTTCACCTTGTGGTTCTTATTATATTTTCAGTCATATCCAAATTCTTCATGACCCCACTTTGGGTTTTCTTGTCAAAGATACTGGAGTGGCTTGCTGTTTCCTTTTCCAGCTCATTTTATAGATGAAGAAACTGAGGCAAACAGGATTAAATGGCTTGCCCAGGGTTACACGACTAGGAAGTGTCTGAGGACAAATTTGAACTCACAAAGAGGAGTCATCCTGAATCCAGTTCTGGCACTCCATCCACTGTGGCACCTAGCTGCCCATTTTTTCATATACAGAATAGGGTTTTTTCTATGACAGAAATTGCATAAGATACCAAGGGCTCGTGGGCTTCCATGGACAAATACAAAAACATTAAAACATTCAAATGTCTCATTACCTTCATTTTACTTCTCCAGAAAGTAAAGACCCTTTGTGGGAATGCTGAATCAATATTGTGTATCAATGTCACAACTATACCATCCAAGCCCCAAATCTCATGAAAGGTTTGATACCTGCCCAACCAGGAAATGACTTTAGTCCTCCAACCACTGCAGAGCAGTCCTCCTGATGACAATCTTTGTCTTCTCCCAGAATCCCTCATGATGGGAAATCTTTTCTCTCCTCCAGTCAGCTGACACCTGAATACTGAATTCAAGAACTCTCAACCCATGCAGAATGACTGCCAAGTCCGGGAAGGGTGATTTCTCAGGATTACTAATCCCATTGACCTATACTCAGAAAGGGGAAAAAAGCAGAATAAGGTATCTCAAGAGAAGTAATGATGTAAGAAGAGCTGCTGAGATACACAAAACCTCATGGGATGGAAAATCCATGAAAGGAATAAGTGATAAAAATCCACCCCTCAAATGTCTGTACACAAATGGTCCATGTTTAGATAACAAGTAAGAGGTCCTAGCATTTCTAATGTCAGGAAGTAAATTGTCCCTCCCAGGTATCCCTGAAATATAGTGGAATGAGAACTGTAACTAGGTGTGGCTCTTGGAGGGACATAATATTTAAAAGAAAAAGGAGAGGTAAAAAGGAAGAAAGCATCCTACACTGAGAAAGTACATTCATGTGAGGAAATCTAACAACAAGATGGTAAAATTATAGTGGAGATCACCTGGATAAAGATCCATGGAAGGAGAAACAGACAAGTTAATTTTACATTGGAGAATAACAAAGGCCAGCTGAACAGAAAGAGAAAATGCACCTGGAATTTGGGAAACAAATCATAAGTCTGGCACAGAGGAATGGTATAATAGTAAGGAGTTCAATTACCCAGACATCTGCAAGAGCACTTGCCCCCCCCTCTCCCTCCCTCTCTCCTCTCTCCTCTCCCACTTTCCCTCTTTTCTCCTCTCTTTCTCTTCTCTATATTTATATCTCTTTCTTTATCTCTATCTCTGTTTCTCCTTCTCCCCCCAAAAAACTCCAGAGCAGCTAACTTCTTTTTTTTCTTTAAAATGTTTTAATGTACTTAGTATTCTACTTTCCCCTAATTACACATAAAAACCATTTTTAGCATTTGTTTTCATCTTTGAGTTCTCAATTCTCTCCCTTCCTCCCTCCACACCACCCTCATTGAGAAGGCAAGCAATTCAATATAGGTAATACATGCGTAGCCATGCAAAACATTTCCATACATCATGTGATGCAAGAAAACATAGACCAAAACAAATGAAACCTCAGGAAAAATAAAGTAAAAAAAATTACGTTCCAATCTGTATTCAGACACCATAATTTCTTTTTCTGTGGATAGGTGCAGCTAAATTCTTCTTGACTTGCCTTAACGATAATTTCAGAAAGTGGAGAAAATAAAAGCAAGGGGGAATTCTAGATATAATTTTTACTACCATGTAAGGACTGGTTTTTGCAGTAAGAATGCTGGAAAGTTTAAGAGGAGGTGACAAATCTCTCCTAAAGTTTTCCTAAAGGGAAAGAAAGACAGCTAGATACAGCCTATTATGCACCCCAGATTTTAGCAGAACTGGTTTGAAAGGATTCAAATGAAGAATAGGTAGGACCTCATCTTTTTTGTCCTTCTTTGACAGTTAAATTAGTAGATTGGTAAAATATTATACATATAGTTATAGATATGTATTAGCAAAGTCGATGTGTATGTAAAACATGTAGCTATATTAGCAAAGTATTTGACAAAGTATCTCATACTTATGGGGAAATGGAAAGATATGGACTAGATTATTATAATTAGATGGAATCCAAATAGTGAATGGCTAGATTCAAAGAATAGTCATTAATGGTTCCATTTCAACACAGAAGTTTACCAGTGCAATGTCCCAAGAATCTTCTCTGGGTCCTTCCTGTTTAACATTTTCACCAATTCAACACCAATTTTGGAGTTTACAGTACAATCCCACTCATATTAGCATGTTGGGTCCTCAGAGAAGGGCTAGCTCTATCTTCCCTCAACCTGCAAGGTTCTGAAGGTAGCCCTAAGAGAATAGCATATCTTTTCTACTATTACTCATGAGTTCCAATCCCATATGTTCCTCCAATAAAAATGATCAGCTAATACATCCTTAATATAATATAACCAATTAATATGAATTAACTTTTACAAAGGTATATTTGCTGAAAAGATATAGCAAAAACAACTTCCCAAGTACAATGGGAAGACATTTTCACTCCCACTTGATCACTCTGTGCCTAGGGAAAGTAGAGTCAAACTTAAAGTAATTGCTATAAAATTTCCCCACATACAGAGAGAGAGAGAGAGAGAGAGAGAGAGAGTTCACTTCTGTGTATGGCATGTTGCTTCCTTGCTTGCAGGACATGCTATCTAAGCTGCTTGAACTGCTTGGCACTGCTGGGCCAAGCTGGTCATTCCTCAAGGCTAGCTCTTTACCAGATTTAGTGACTGTTGCTACCTGCTCTGGTTGCTGAGGGGCCTTTGATGGCTCTTCAAACCTCTTCAAAGCTCACAAGGTCATAACTTGGTCCATTCTGGTTCTAAAACTCAAACATCTAATATCAAGAAAGAATAAACACATCAGAGGCAGAAGAAACAAAATTGTCATGTATTCATGGACACGTGATAATCAAGTGGGTAAATAAGGCAACCACTTCAGGTTGATGTTACATCTGTTGCCATTACTCTTTCCCACAAATGAAAGTCCATAGTATATTTTCTTCTTATTCAAGAGAGACAGAGATAAAGAGAGAAGGAAGGGAGGGATTTCTTCAATTGAAACCTTTTTGTGTACACATTCATTTTTGCATATGCCATTTTGTATATACATATCTCTCAGCAGCCAAATAAAAGGCTTTTCATCATATTGCCCCTTTGGGTTAAGAAGGCATTGCATGAAAGAAGATCTAGGTAAGGAGACAAAGAAGGAGCACTCAGATAGGAGGAAAACCAGGAGAGAGCAGTGTCATAAAAACCCAGGGAAAAGAGTATCAACGAGAAGAGAATGATCGACATTGTCAAGGACTTCAGAGAGATAAAGAAGGATTGAGGGCAGAAAAGGCCATTTGATTTAAGATATCATTGGAGGGGCAGCTAGGTGGCGCAATGGATAAAGCACTGGCCTTGGATTCAGGAGGACCTGAGTTCAAATCCAGACTCAGACACTTGATACTTGCTAGCTGTGTGACCCTGGGCAAGTCACTTAACCCTCATTACCCCGCCAAAAAAAAAAAAAAAAAAAAAGACATCATTGGTAACTTTAGAGAGAGCCCTTTTAGGTTAACAATGAGGTCAGGAGCCAGATTGCAAAGAGTTAAGAAGTGAGGAAGCTGAGAAGGAGCAGAGGCACCTATTTTAGATAACCTCAAAGTTGTTGGTGGTGATGGTTCTTTGTCCTTGAAGAGAAACATGACATGGGGGTCATGTCATGATTTGAAGTGAATTGGATTTAAGTGAGGGAGGACTGTGCAAAGTCACCAACCTCACTCTCTCCTCCAGAGCCATCTGGGTCCAGTGGCCAGATAGATATTAGGAAGACTAGAGATGGCCCTGGACGTTTAAGGCAACTGGGGTTAAGTGACTTGCCCAGGGTTCCACAGCTAGTAAGTGTCAAGTGTCTGAGGCCGGATTTGAACTCAGGTCCTCCTGAATCTAGGGCTGGTGTTTTATCCACTGCACCACCTAGCTGCCCCAAGATTTTTTCAGGATGAGGAAGACATTAGCATGTCTGTAAACAATAGGGAAGCAGTCATTAGACAGGGGTGATTGAAGATAAGCGAGAGGATGGGCATGATAGAGGTAGCAATCTCCTGGGGAAGATGGGCTGAAACAGAATCACTTGTACATTTAGAGAAAGAATCCAAGGTTCTAATGAAAGAGGATGAAGATGAGTGCCAAGGAGTGGACAACATAATGAGGAGACTGCCAGGAAGTGGTGTGGAAGCCTAGGTCCTAACAAGATAAGGCAAAACTTCACCTAAATCTAAGAAAATGAAAGTTAATAGAAATACATATAGTCTTATTCTTGAATTCGAAAAAGCAACTTCACAAGTATGAGAAGAGGGAAGCAAGGCTAGATAGAAATTTATCTGAAAATGTTGTGGGCATTTTTGGGGACTACAAATCAATCCAAGTAAATGGGTTATGGCGGTCCAAAAAGCTAATGCAATCTTGAACTGCATTAAGAGAGGAATAGCTAGATCTGAGGATCTGGTGAATAGAGACATTCTTGGTGACACTCATATGTATTTCATTTAGTCAAACGTGCAGTTTGCTTAAATTTCATAGGATTACAGAACCTTAAGATTAGATTCATCCCTTGAAGTCATCCAGCCTACCCCCTTGCCCCAAAATATAAATCTTCTCTGCAAGACCCTTAACTAATTGTTGCCTAGATTCCAGTTAAGCAATTTCAGGAAATCTCCATTTTGTCTTCCATGGTGCCATCTAGCTAATCCAATCTGTGTAAATAAGCTAACAGCAAAGATTTGAAGTCTAATTCAATGTAGCATAAGCACATTTAAGCTTTGTACTCTTAAGAGGGGAAAAAAAGAGTTCCTGCTTTGGTTGTCTAATCCATTAGTGACGCCAATGACTGGGGATTTTAGGTTATGGCAAGCCAAAAAAGGTAGATACTTTGGGATACATGGGACATTGCAGAACCTCATGACTATAGTCAATATCATTCATATGCTGTAGGCAGCAGCCTATTCTATGTATGGATAGGGCCAGGCATTTAAAAATATACATTATAACTCATTTACATGCAATTTTAATTACGTTGATTAGTAAACAAATGTTGCTATTAACACACAGTCCAAAGCAGGAAGGGTTTCCAGCGAACTGGCCTGAAATCATCTTTCCCTTATGCTGAATTCTACTGCATTTATATCAGCATGGTTCCTGATTTTTAGAACATAATACTCCCAGTGTGACATAACCCAAACAGGGCCAACCTTCCCCATTTGAATGTTAGTAAAACATCATTGTATATTAAACAATCCTGATTTGAAAGACTATGTTGATATTAATTTTAAAAAATAAAAAGGAAAAGGCTGGATGTCTAGAAATAAAGATACAAAATCAATAGAGAGGTTGGTCTTTCAAGAGTTTCCCCCATGCAGTAAAACAGCAGAATATGCTAGCTGGTTGTCTGCAGTGCTTGGAGTGACTACAGCTGACCAACAAGGTAAATCAAATCTGCTGCCAATACATTCTTTTGCTGTCCAGATAAAAACGGCAGACTAAGCTGGTGAACTTTCACCCTTCACCCAAGCTCTCTAAGCCAAAGTACAGATTAAAAAAAATCAATAACCCCAATCGATGGGAAAATATTTTTAGTCTCTAACTGAACGATATGTTTTGACAAGGCCAAAGAGGCGCACAAA
The DNA here is from genome assembly GCF_019393635.1 of Dromiciops gliroides. Classification (NCBI taxonomy): domain Eukaryota; kingdom Metazoa; phylum Chordata; class Mammalia; order Microbiotheria; family Microbiotheriidae; genus Dromiciops; species Dromiciops gliroides. The sequence continues at coordinate 165,456,655 of NC_057862.1, forward strand.
AGAATGACAAAAGATAAAAGACAGAAAATTGGGATTTTTGCTTTATTGGTTAAGGTGGCATCACCAATCACTTTTTCCCTACCCCCACCTAGGTTTCCCCACTGACACTGGTCTAAATTATCTACTAGTAAAGAAATGAAGTGGAAGAGATGAATTTATAAAAATGTATGATTCACCATCAAGCCCCTTATATAAAGCCTATTAGGGCCACCTCTGGAAGTTGCCATTTCCAGGAGAGCAATCCAAAGAAATGACTACATACAATTTGAAATGGTGGGAAAATGTTTTTTGCTTTGTTTTTCCAAAAAACTAGTGGGGATGGGGGTGGGGAAAGCAACATTACAGGAGAGGTGGGGCAGTCAGGAGAGGATAGAAAGGAAATTTAGTGCAACAAACATCTCCACCACTACCCCAAGACACCTCACAGTGATTAATTCAAAATACTGAACATTCAAAGATCTCTTTAAAATCCTATTCCACCTACCCACCTCATTCCCTCCACATTGCCCAAAAGTTTGACGCAGCATAGTTTTTTCTTCCCATAACCTTATGTCCTTATGGTTCTTTTCATAAGTGAACAAATTAAACAAGGAATATCAATAGAAATATTATCTTCTGACATCCTCAGCAGTGATTTGCTTTTCTATATAAACCTTAGCCTACCACATTTGCAAAAATTATGTTTTAAAAATATATTTTGGGGGGCGGCTAGATAACACAGTGGATAAAGCACCAGCCCTGGATTTTGGAGTACCTGAGTTCAAATCTGGCCTCAGACACTTGACACTTACTAGCTGTGTGACCCTGGGCAAGTCACTTGACCCCCATTGCCCCACCAAAACAGACAAATAAATGAATAAATAAATAAATAAGTGAGTAAATAAATAAATAAAGTAAATAAAAAAATAAAATAAAAATATATTTTGGGGGCAGCTAGGTGGCGCAGTGGATAAAGTACTGGCCCTGGATTCAGGAGGATCTGAGTTCAAATCTGACCTCAGGCACTTGACACTCACTAGCTGGGTGACCTTGGGCAAGTCACTTAACCCCCATTGCCCCACAAAAAAGAAAAAAGAAAAGGAAAAAAAAGCAAAAATATATTTTGAATGAAGTTTACTACAGTTGTGTGTGTGTGGCCCCAAACAATAGTATCTATATAACAACACAGAAAAAAAAATCATCCAGAACTTATGTAACTGCTTCCCCCCACCAAGAAAATCATGAAACTACAGGATGCTTTCACCAATTGATCAACACTTTTCAATTGTTTTGTGGAAGTAATATTCTGCCTTGAACACAATCAGCAAATGGATTTATTTGTGGAAAGCAACATCAATTCAAATCTTGTGGACTAATCATGAGAATAGTAACAACCATTTTATTCATCAATACATTTTTAAACTTTTTCCCAGGATAAAAATGACTCACTTGTTCCAAATCTTTTTAGGTGAGCCTAATGATCATTTCTTTGCTAAATTCTAAACATTAAACTTCATTATTTTTCTCCTTATTGATCTTTGTTCTGTATTCATTGTTGATATCCTTTTTTATAATACCATCTTCCCAAGCACATGTAATTCCAGGGCTCCCAGACAATTCAGTAAAATTAGTCAGTTAAGTAGAAAAATTAGTCAATATATTCATTTGGTACTATGTACATTGGTAATCAAACCAATTAATCATTAACTCATGGATGTAAAGATTTCAATTTCCAATTGTTTGCTTTGGTGCTATGGAGACAGGCTGCTGCAGCAAAAAGGATATTGTACTTGGGGGGCAGCTAGGTGGCATAGTAGATAGAGGACTGGCCCTGGATTCAGGAGAACCTGAGTTCAAATCCGGTCTCAGACACTTAACAAGTGCTAGCTGTGTGACCCTAGGCAAGTCACTTAACCCCAATTGCCTCACACACACACACACAAAAAAAAGAATATTGGACTTGGAGTCATAGGATCTGAGTTTGAATCCTCATTTTGCCACTTACTCCCAGTATGGCTTTGGGTGGGACATTTAAACCTTCTTGGACTGTTTTCTTATATGTAAACTGGAAAGGCTAAACTAGATAACCTCTAATGCCCCTTCTACCTGTATACCGATGATACTATTATGTTGTATTTGACTCCCATAGAATGAGATATAAAGATTTGAACAGTCCAATTCACTGTGATTCCTTTAACAAAAATAAACTTTTTGTGGGGCAATGAGGATTAAATGACTTGCCTAGGGTAAGTGTCAAGTGTCTGAGGTCAGATTTGAACTCAGGTCCTCCTGAATCCAGGGCTGGTGCTTTATCCACTGCGCCACCTAGCTGCCCCCAAAAATGAACATTTCTATAACACTTTACAATTTCTTAAATACTTTCCTCATAACAGTGAGGTAGTCATTATAAGGATTCTTGTCCTCATTTTATAGATTTTTAAATAGAAGCCAAAAAAAATTGAGGAATACAGATATCAAGGGCTAGCTAAAAAATAATAAGAGAAAGACCTTTTATTTAAAAGGACTTTTTAAAAAAAGTATCACCAATAGTATGGAAAATTCTTTTGAGTTTTTTCTAACTTTGGTGCCATAAGACAAGGTAAGATTAGTCAAATCCTAGCCTGGCTCCTAGATACCTTAGATAAATAAACATGGGTGAGTCACTTAAACTCTCTAACCTTCAGTTTCCTCAACCATAAAATGGGGGTGGGGAGAGGTCGGATTAGAATACTTCAAAGATCTCTCCCATAATTCTATGTATCCTTTAACTTTTCTATTTTTCAGTGTGATTATCCAGGCCTATTTTAGTCTTGTCTTGACTGGGACATTAGGAGCCTATAAACACAGGAAAGCTGCTCTATAAATTTACATGAAGCAATTTCAATATCAACAATATTTTTTGGCTCAAAACCCCCACACAGGGTTTCCCTTGGGAACATCAAAATTTCATTTTTGCCCCTATCTAAAGCTTCAACTGGTAAAATCAGAATCTAGTTCATACCAAGATCTCTACAACAAAATTAAAAGGGCCTCAGTTTCCATGCAAAAATTCAGACTAACGAAACAACAAATATAAAGCAGGTCTTTCTCAAATTCCTAGTAGGATATTTCATTCTAACACTGGCCCTTCATTCTTTAAAGTATTCTCAGTGAGCACAAGCTCTGTTAGGTTCACCTATACTGCAAAATGACCCTCAGCCTTTGTATCTCCCATTAGGCCAGAAATAGTGATAGGGTGGTGGAAAAGGGAAAAGAAGATGCTAAGAATCATAGTTTTAAGAGTGTGTAAAAAAAACAAACAATTTTTTATATTCTAAATGTGAGATCCTTGGCCAATGGTCAACAAGTATACATGGCACTGGGAGAAGTGAACAATATCAATCTTGACATTCTTTCTATAAATAAAATCAGACCAAAAGTAAGTTGAAATTAAGTAGGGAGAGGGCTCAGGTTCTACTTAGAGATGAGTTGGAGGAATTGGTTTTTATGAAATGTCCAAAGATATCAAGAAACATAATTTCAGGGGATATTTAGTTTTCGTTATCTCATTGAATATAAGTATTTGAAAAAAAGGAAGAAAAAATCAACATGAAAATCATGACAGCTTAAGAGCCAACATCTGGTGGAGAGAAAGGTAGATTAGTTCTATGATAACTCAGCAAAATATTCCAATTTAACATGACATATATATACATTTGATAGTGATTTCAGTACAATAGTATAATAGTGGACATAAATATGATGATAAATGCAGAAAAACCTATTGTTTAGAAATAAGGAAAGAGACCAAAGACTTGTAGATGACAGAGAAGTAACATCTCAAAAATATAATTATTTTTAACAAATGGAAATCAACTCATTATTGATATGAGAGTCATTCATGAATCAACTATTTGGGTACGCATACTGGCTTGCTAGAACAAAGTCAAAATTATGACAAAGGAAGATGGAAGACTAAAAATATATGCATATATGTTATAAGGATTACATTATATATTACATATGTGCATTCCATATATTATATATGTATATATACACACATACAGGGCAGCAAGGTGGCACATTGTATAGAGTCCTGGGCCTGGAGTCAGGATGGCCTGAATTCAAATCCTGTTTCTGACACTAGCTGCATGACCCTGAGTAAGTAACTTACCCTGTTTGCCTCAGTTTCCACATCTATAAAATGACCTAAAGAAGGAAACAATAAACCATTCTGGTATCTTTGCCAAGAAAACCCCACGTGGGGTCACAAAGAGTCTGACACAATTGAAATGAAATGACTGAACAACAAATATATACACATACACATACACATACATATACAATGTATATAGATTTAAATATAGACATAGCTATCTTGGATAAGCACTGCAAACACCTAATGAGCTAAGCCTAGAAGTGAACTGAAGAGAAAAGTAGTCTGGAATGCCTTTGGGAAATTGTAGTTCTTTTAGTAACCCCAACCCTCTCCCCAAAACAAAAGCCATATTAATGGCTTCTGGTAATTTTATATGAATATAAGTTATGGAATACTATTGTATGTGAATAGTTTAAATTTTAAATCATCCAAGGAGCAAAAGAAAGGTTCATGGTGGGTGAGAGCAGGCTACCACACATTATAAACAAGGAATTATAAAGTTGAAATAGAGTAAAAGGTATCATCAAAGAAATGTATGATCAAAAAGGGTGAATTCATCACATAACAAGGAATAAAGCTTGTGTATTCCATTGGTATCCTCAGAATGTCAGGAGATCTGAAGGAAGGCTTTGGAGGGGATGTCTATATAAATGAAATGCAGATCCATTTCAATACTTTGGGCACGGAATAGACTTCATTCAACCTAATAGAAAACACAAAGGGCTTTTATTCAAGCCCACACATAAATAGTCAAATCAACTCTCCTTTCCTCATAAGTGAACCTCATCATAGCTATTATCAATGCTACTAGATAAATAATGCTACTGTCGTAGAATAAAAGGGGGTGGTACCTAACGTGGTATGTGCAATGCCCTTTTCTCTCTCCAAGCTGACTCACCTAAACATAAGTTATATATACTCATGCTAACAGGTGCAGGAAAATTTCCTAGAGTTGGGGGAGTGGAGAGAAGATACATTGGTGGCCATATTGCAACAACTTACTCTTGGGATTGTATACTCTTGTGGAGAAAATGCATATCTCCATTCACAATTGTACTTCCTGAGCCCCTTGGTAGTCATCTCTATAATCATTCAGTATTTTTGCCTTTGAAGAGGCATGCTTTCACTCTAATCCTTTCAAAACTCTCTGTGTTTCATCCCAAGAACTTTTATCTAAGAGTTACTTTTTCTTTCAGATTCTTTCAGAACTATTTGTGTGTCTCACACAAAATGTCCTTTCTTTGTACCCTTTCAATAAATATAATGCCCACATAAGAAAAGGGAAAGACCTTATTCTACTCTGGGCTTGAGCCTCCTCTAAAAAGGAAGAGCACTTAGGGTTTGCTAAAAAGTCAGAAAACCTACCTTTAGAAAGCAAATCTCCTTCATAGGGACATATACAATGATACAGCCTTCTAAAAGATTAGGAATTCACCTTGCAATAAAATTTCCTTTTGCTCACCAACTATTTGGTTCAGCCTCTGGCTCTGACCCATACACTAGTTCCTCGGATACCAAAAATGACCAAATGAATATAAGAGATCAGGGAAGGTAAATCCCTTAGTCCCCAAGGTATAGACTACTGCAATATTAAATTTATCCTTGGAAATGTCTTAAAGTTTATGTCTTAGCTCCCAATGAGGACTCCTTAAGGACCTATGAAGTAGTGGTCACTCTGGGTCCTCCTTTTGGTTCCCCAAACTGGAAGGAGAATCTACTGAAATGTTTCCAATCTCTTCATTCTTTTCATTCCCACTTCTGCCCATTCTTCTGTTCTTATTTTAATGACCTCCTAGCTGGTCTGTTTGATTATAAACTCTCTCTTCTCTCTAATCCAACCTATCCAAATCTATGGAATTAATCTGTCTAAAATAGCACTTTTATCATCTCACTTCCCATTATTATCTACCAGATCAAATCCCAACTCACTATCCTGTATCTGATCACAATGGAAAAGACATTGGATTTAGAGTCAGAGGACCTTGATTCAAATCCCATTCCTGCCACTTGCTGTCTCAGTGACCTTGGACAAGTAACAACCTCTCTGAGCCTCTGTTTCTTCATTTATAAAAATAATGGGGTTTGGGGGCAGCTAGGTGACACAGTGGATAAAGCACCAGTCCTGGATTCAGGAGGACTTGGGTTCAAATCCGGCCTCAGACACTTGATACTAGCTTGTGACCCTTGTCAAGTCACTTAGCCCTTATTGCTCCACAAAAAGAGGGGTTTTAGTAGATGTCCCCTTCCAGCTGTAAATCTATGATGCAAACCTTTCTTTCCTACCTTATATCTACTACTACTACTTCTACTATAGCCAAACCATTCTCTATATATACTCACTCCTCCTGATATGTCTTTGTTCATGCTATTCTCCTTGCCCAGAATGCCCTCCTTGCTCCTCTATTTATCCAAATCCTTCATGACTCTGTCCAAACCTTGCCTCCTTCATTGAGCCTTTCCTAAAGAACCCCGCCCACACTGATCTTTTCTCTGTCATCTGAGCTCCATATTAGTATGCCTCAACTATTAGGCATTAAATTATTCTGTGATTTATATTATTGATTTATATACTTCTTGTGTGTGTGTTTTTGCTGCAAACTGGCTGTAAACATTTTGAGTGAAAAGTTGATACTCTGAGACTAGAATTGTATTGCAATATCCTATGAGATTATGACTGGACCCCAAAATGCCATTAGACCAATACAGAAAGTAAAAATTCTACCTCTCAGATAGTGTTATGTCTTCATGGTAAATTGGATTGAATTTTTCAGTCCTAGTCTTATTAAATCATAGGTATATAGAAACTTCCATAATGGAACTGATTCTTCTCTTCTGTTGTCCCTAGCATATAAAGGACAAGAGTGATAAAGAACATTCTGGGTATCTCTAAGGTGCACTAAGCAAGGGTAAGAGTATAATTGGGATTTAGGTAGGTAGAGAAGTAGTAGATTGATGAATAGATATATAGATATATATGTGATATATAGAGATAAAGATAGATATATGATATTATAAAGACATGATAATAGGGATATAGATGATGATGATGATAGACGATAGATGATAGATGATAGATAGACAGTTCATGTAAGTACTTACTATGTAGCAGGTTCTGTACTGAGCACTAGGCTTAGGAAAATGAGAAAGACAGTTCATACCCTCAAGAACCTTACGTTTGAACAGGAATAACATCTAAAGGAACTGAAAAGCGAGAGGCAAGGTATAGAATGGCAAGAGAAAGAGAAGTCCAGAGTTGTGAATGGAAAGAACATTAGAGATCATCAATTACAGGGATTCTTTATGTGATGTCCATAGATTTTTTTACATATTTTAATAACTGTATTTTAATATAATTGGTTTCCTTTGTAATCTTAAGCATTTAAAACATTATTCTGAGAAGAGATTCAAAGGCTCCAGACTGTCAGACTGTTAAAAAGTTTAAAGCCTCATGATCTATTACAACCCCTTCATTTTCAAAATGAAAAAAACTGCTGCCAGAACAACCAAGTGACTTGCCCCAAGTCCCACAAGTAGTAAGAAGCCGAGCTTTTATTCAAAACTAAGTCCTCATGATGAGCAGGATGGTTTCAGAAAAATCTGGGAAGATTTATATGAACTCACTCAAAACAAAACGAGCAGAACCAGAACATTGTATACAGTAAAAACAATATTGTATTATAATCAACTGCCAATGACTTATCTCTTATAAGCAATACAATGATCCAAGATAATTCTGAAGGACTTATGATGAAAAATGCTATACATCTCCAGAGTAAGAACTGATAGAGTCTGAATACATATCAAAGCATACCTTTTTTTTCTATTTTTTCATTCTTTTGATTCTACTTGACTGATTTCTGGTGTCTCATGGATTCCTTATCTTCCGACTGTCCAATTTTAATTTTAAGGCATTGTTTTCTTCAATGAGATTATGCACCTTTTTTTTCCATTTGGCCAAATGAATTTTTTAAGGCATTGTTTTCTTCAGTGAGATTATGCACCTTTTTTTCCATTTGGCCAGATGAATTTTTTAAAGAATTGTTTTCTGCAGTCAATCTTTGTGCTTCCTTTTCCAAGCTGCTGATTCTTTTTTCATAATTTTCTTGTGTTGCTTTCATTTCTCTCAATTGATTTTTAAAATCCTTTTTGAGCTCTTCCAGGAAGGCTTTTTGTTCTTGAGACCAATTCACCTTCCCTCATGAGGCTTCTTCACATGTAGGCAATTTGAGGGTATTGTTCTCATCTGAGTTTGTGTTTGCCTCTTCCCTGTTGATACAGAAGCTCTCAATGGAGAGGGCTCTTTCTTCTTACTCATTATTGCAGCTTATTTATTTATTTTTTAAGTTGAGGTCTGCTCTGAGGGCACCAGGGTCCCTATTTTGAGCTTCTTGTGCTGGGGTATAGGTGCTGTGTCACTGGCTTTTTACACTCAGGCCTTTATTGTGTGTGCAGTTCCCCCGCCCTGCACTTCCAGGGGAACAATATTTATAACTATGGTTCTATCCAACATTACCATTTTGGAAAGACAGCTCCTCCATGAGGAAAGGCCTATGTTCATTTTTTTTTTAGTGAGGCAATTGGGGTTAAGTGACTTGCCCAGGGTCACAGAGCTAGTAAATGGCAAGTGTCTGAGGCCGGATTTGAACTCAGGTCCTCCTGACTCCAGGGCCAGTGCTCTATCCACTGCTCCACCTAGCTGCCCCTAGGCCTATGTTCATTTTAAGACCTATTTAAACTTTTTGCCATCAAACATCATGAATGATAACACATTGTCCACCCCTCCCCCCTCTTTAGGTCTCTGTGGCAAGGAGAATATTGGCTAGAATTGGGTTACACACTTCATTCCTCCAGGGTAGAATGTGGCTAGAACTCTCTTCCTTCATGTGAAAGAGGAAAGGGGGAAGCAAAGCATTTTTTATCCATTTTCTGACCTTGTCTATAAACATAAGTTGCAGCAAGAAGTGGGGTATTGAACCATCAAGACTTCAGTATGTTTTTCTACAAGACCACTGTTAGACCATGATTTGGGGAAACCCTTATCAATATTACACAGTGGGGCAGCTAGGTGGTGCAGTGGATAAAGCACCGGCCCTGGATTCAGGAGGACCTGAGTTCAAATCTGGCCTCAGACACTTGACACTTACTAGCTGTGTGACCCTGGGCAAGTCACTTAACCCTCATTGCACTGCAAAAAAAAATGTATATTTTATATATATACATATATGTATGTATGTGTGTGTGTGTGTGTGTGCGTGTGTGTGTGTATAAAACACAGTGGACTTGGTTGTTGTTAAATCATTTTTCAGTCATGTTGAACCTTCCATGACCCCATCTGGGGTTTTCTTGGCAGATATACTCGAGTGGTTTGCCTTTTCCTTCTCCAGTAGTGGACTTTGCCACCACCACCCCTGCAAATCTGTGCCTCTATGTATATACAAGGACCTTAGCTAAGTGAAGGTAAACAATGTTATTCAAAATCAGTAGTATAGTGATATGGGATATAGTATAGGGAAGGGAGTTCTGGACATGGATTAGGATAGAAATGAGTTTTAATTTTGTCTATTTTTTAAGACAACCTTTTTCCCTTTGACCTGTCATTTAATTTTTCCAAATACAATTACCTGGCACAGGTACTTAATACTAGCTGTTGCTTGATTCAGTCTTAGTTTATTCATTTATAAAATATAGTATTTACCACACCGTGGTGTTATATATAAGAAATGAATTGATTATTTGAGTAAAATACCTGGCAAACCTTAAAACACTCTTCAGGTGTCAATAGTATGATGGCTACGTGTAATGCCCAAACCAAACTCCCTCTTTAATTTAACCATGTTGTCAAAGCCCAGAACACCTGGTTGAATTGTGCTCATCAGGGACAGCTAATCCATTTCGACTGCCTGGGCTGCTGATTCCTATCTCTGATTGGCCAGTGACTAGAGGGGGTCTTGCCTAACTGAACCTTTCAGCTACCCGGGGGCTATCAATAATGGAGTAAAGTTGAAGCTCCTATCACTCAAAACCCACCCTTTGGTGCCTCATGAGGAGCAGAGCTGAATGCCATGGAGTTCCTGCTGCTTTCAGGTGGACAATAAGTGGAAATAGTTGACAGGAAGATGCAGCCGATCAGTTAACTATACCTACTGTTCCACTAAAGCAGCAGGGATGCTTGTTGCTTGCCTCTCTCCTTTCCATCAGTTGGGGTTGGGGAGGGAGTCCTGTCAATCAAGCAGAAAGCAGAGCCTCTTCCTTCAGGTGGAAGTTAGTTCTGCAGTCTGAGAGACAGTGGGGTATAGCTGGGGCACTGGATCTGGGGTCCTACTATGGATCAGAGACTTAGGGCTAGAAAGGGCCTTAGAGATTAATGATAGTCTAGAGGATTGGAATAGTATCAACCTTGACATCTCTTTCACAAACAAAATCAGAAGACCAATGGAAATGGAAGTTAAATGGAAAGATGACTCACAGGTTGTCCTTGCAGAGAAGTTGGTGAGTGAATTGGATCCAAACTTCTTGTTTTCAAAATGAGGAACTGAAATCCAGAGAGGATCCTTATTTGACCGAGGTCACCAAACAAACAAATAACAGAACTGGGACTTGAACCTATGTCTTCTAACTCCAAATGCATCACTCCTTCCACTATACCCTGCCACCCCCGCCCCAAAGGCAATGACAAAGGACCTCAGTCTGAATCCCATTTCTCTCTCAAACGCATATGACCTTGGGCAAGTCATATCACTTCTTTGGGACTCAATTTCTTTATCTATAATGCTATTGTTTAGACTATGTCAATATTGATGTCTTCTTCCAACTTCTGCTCCTATCATACTATGACTAGAAGCTCAGCCACTGGTTCAGCAGGATTGTTCCTTCAGTACAGGCATGCAAAGTTAGGTTTGAGGGCAGTGTTAAGTCCCCCAGTGGACATTTCTTTGTTCATATTTAGATCAAAGGCCCTAAGACTTGTGGAACTAGAAGAAGGCTTGGAGTTCATCAACCCCCACATTTTAAAAATTAGGAAACTGTAGATCAGAGAGAAGTGACTTGCTAAAGGTCACACAACTCGTAAGTGATGAAGCTGAATCTAAACCCAATTTTCTTGACTCCCATTCTTGTGCTCTTTCCATATGCTGCCTAAGCAAACATAGAGGACAGATGCTTAATGTGTAAAGACATGGTCTGACTGCAGATGAGAGAGGCAGAGACAGAGACAGAGAGACAGAGAGAGAGACAGAGAGACAGAGACAGAGAAAGACACAGAGAGACAGAGACAGAAAGAGAGACAGAGAGCAGAATTAAACAATGGAGCAAAAAAAAAGCTTTACTTAAAATATTGAGCTCATATGATCAATTATGCACTTTACTTTTGAGTACAGGCATGATTTTTTGGTTTTATTTTATTTTTGCTGTGTATGCCTACTTCACAAGTATGAAGTGGTCAGGTATAGGTTGGACTAGATAGCCACCAATGGCCTTCCAGCTGTGTAACTCTGGGGTCCCAAGAGCTAATTAACATACACTGGATTTCCCTGTTCAATTTAAGCCATTTCTGAAAATTGGGAATTCTGTCTTCATCAAAAAACAGTTCTCAGAGTTGAAAAGGCTAATGACACAAGCCTCATGGGATCTTAAGTCCATATAGAAAAGCAAGTCTCTAATAGGTTCCTTTTGGCACTCGGAAAAATATATTACTGTATTAAAATATGAAATACTTGGGTCATTAGGGTTGTTACATGAACATTCAATTGCCTAGAATACATTTTCTGATTTCCTGCTGGTACATATGGGAAAGGGAAAAAAAGAATGTGTACTATTTAGTGAGAGTGCCCATAAGGAATATAAATGATAATGACATATAATGGAGTATATTGATGTCCACACAATCTTAGAATCTTTGAGTTGGAAGGGATATTAGAGGTCACTAGTACAACCTTCCACCCAATGCAGAAATTCCCTCTTCAGCATCGCTGATGGATGGTCACCCAGTCTCTGTTTGAACACTATGCAGACATCTGGAACCCAATTATTATAAGAATTTAGATATATCGAACCACATCCTTCAAGAGACTGCATCAGTTCCTCCTAAAATCCTTATGTAACATGGGTAAGGCAGGTGTTAGTCCCCAAAATGAGCTTTATAAAAGCAACTATACACTTCTCTCTAATCTACAGTTTCCTAATTTCTAAAATTGGGGGCTCAGACAAGCTTTATAAAAGAACTGTAGAAAGTAACAAAGCAGCAACAACAACAACAAAAATACCTTTTTAAAAAAATTGCCTGAATATTTCAGATGAGTGTTCTTTCTGGTCTGAATTATCCTGGTAATATTAAAGGGTGGGGTTTTTTTGGCCTGTGGAGACACAGCACCAGGATGAGACACAATCACACACATAGATCGTAAACACTTCCATGATTCCAAGAGATAAAGTGTCTTACCTGTGAAGATCACATAATAAACATAATTAAAATTCAGGGGCTCCATATGATTTCAGTTTAATGAACAGTACTCGGTGTTGTATCTGATCTAACGGGGTAGAGGTCAAAAGTTAACTATAAGGATAGAAACTAAATCTGTAAGTTCCTTAATACTCGAAACTCCCAGATGAAAAAATTCCCCCTACTCATGTAGCTTGGCACCATCTCCACAAGTGTTAGCCTTAGAAAGTTGCCTGAGGCACAAAGAGGTTCAGTGACTTATCCAGGATCAGACAGGCAGTATATGTCATTGTCAGGACTTGATTCCAGGCTTTCTGGTTTTCATGTCCAGTCTCATAGAGTAATGATATTAGAGATCAAAGGTTAAGGATATGACAGCAATCCCATATAAAATTAGCATAAAGTGACCAATGATAAAGTGTTAAATTCTTTTTTTTTTTCCACAAGCAACACAAAAGCCCTAGGAAGATGGAAGGAGAGAGGAGCCCCTTGGGCATATTTTCCTCCAATAATTATTAATATTTCCTTCTAAAGTCTGATCAGTGAACAACAATGGAGTTCTGGAGGATGGGGACACTATGAAACCAAATTACTTGCAGAGGCCTCGGGTCTATGTGGAAAAAATGTGGCCATTCTCCATGCCAAGGCCAGCCCTTCTACTTTTAGCACTGATTTTATCACTTCCCATCTCATCTGGAAGGTTGATCCATTGATCATTTTCTCTACTTTGTCTTCAACCTCTCTCTATTAAGAGGATATTTTGCCATTGCCTAATAATGTACTGAGGTCTCCGACATCTTAACAATCCTTCTCTGGATCACCCCCCTCAAACTATCGTCCTATACCTCACGCCCCTTTAACTGCCAACCTCCTAGAAAAATTCATCTACATTACCTGTCCCCATTTCTTCACCACCTGATCACTTCACAACTCCGTAGAGTTTGACTTCGAATCCCATCATTCAAATGAAACGATTTTCTCAAAAAGTATTAGTGATATATTTACTAAATGTGATGGCTTTTCTTGTCTTTATTTTTATTGATCTCCCTGAAGCTTTTGACATTGTTGACCACACCCTTGTTGGACACACTCTTATTCTTTGACTTCCGTGACACTGTTACCTCCTGGCTCTCCTCCTGCTTATCTCACCACTCTTTCTCAATATCCATTGCTGTATCATCTTCTATTTCCCACCCCCTCTGTGTGTGTATCTGCAAAGGCCCTATCCTAGACCCTCTTCTCTCCTTGTCTGGAATCTCTCCCTCGATGATCTCAGCAGCTCTCATGGACTCAATTTTCATCTCTATGCAGATGATTTCCAAAACTCTATTTTCCATCCTTCATTCTTTTCTAGAATCCTGTATCCTATCACCTGCTAAACATCAGGATCTCAAACTCAACATGTGATAAGTGGGGGCAATTCTTATGGAGAATGATCCTGACATCCCTACCACCTACAAGAACCACCTTCAAACAATTAACTGCCACCAACAAGAAGTAAGCTCAAGAGCCCCAGTAATCACATCACCACCTCCCCTCAACTGCCAACCCTGGTTCTAGACTGATCCCCCTCCCAGTCATCATCCAGGGGAGCAAAGTTTGTTGATAAGGATCCCCAAATCTCTATCACCAATAGCCACAACTACTGACTAATTGTAACTCACATAAAGGACAAGCCACCCCGGTTAAAGTAGCAAAGCATTCTGAGGTAGAGACAAGAGGTGATATATGTCAACTAGGTCTTACCACAATAATAACCTCCCTCAGATCCCTGTAGAAACAGCCTTGGACTCAGAGTCCTGACAATATCATTCCACTTCCCACAAAACGAGCGCGCGCGCGCACACACACACACACACACACACACACACACACACACACACACACACACACACAGAGTTGGTCCTTCTTCTAGTTTAGCTCCTGCAGCCACCCTGGTGTAAAATAACCCTATGGAAATGTTACCTGGCAACCACCTCAGCAGGTGGTGCTGCCCCTGCCCACTCAGCAGACACAGCTACTGAAGACCTAGAAAAGAGGTTCTTGCCACCAAATTCCTTGACATTAAGTAGTTTTGTCAATGGAAGTGACATTAAAGAATATGTCCTACCCTATGACCTGCCACTCTACCCTAAGGTCCCCTGGGCCTTTTCATCTTACTTCCAGATGAAAGCTCATAAACGTTTTGTCTTCCTCTATTAAAATGTGAGCTGCTTGAGAGAAAGAAGGGCCTCACTCTTCTATTTGTATCCCCATCACTTAGTGCCATGCTTTGAACTTAGCAAGCACTTAGTAGGTGCTTTTTTATTCATTCAACATGTCTAAAATAGAAACTCTCACCTTCCCTTTCCACCCCTAAACCTTCCCTCTTCCAAACTTTGCTGTTTCTAGCTAATTCTATTGAAAAGAACACCATCCTTACAGTCAATTAGGTTCATAGCCTATAAGTCACTCTTACCTCCTCCCTCTCTGTCACCTTTCATAGCCAGTCAGTTACCAGGTCCTGTCAATTCTGCCTTCACAACACCTCTCACACCCATTGCTTTATCTATACTCACAACACCAAAACCATAGTTCAAGCCCTCATCACTTCTCTTGGAAACAATTGCAAGGGTACAAGTTGTATTGCCTGTCTCAGGTCTCTCCTTTCTCTAATTCATTTTCTACCCAGCAACAGTATGGGAAACGGTCTTGCTAAGGCATAGGTCTGAATATGGCACTCCCCGGCTAAAAGAAAAAAAACCTCTTCAGTCACTCTCTGTTGATTGTAGGATAACAAACAAACTCCTAAGTCTAACTTTTAAGACATTGTATAATTTAGCTTACACACTTATTTTTTTAAATGATTCCCTTTAACACATTTAACACAACCAAATTGGCATCCCTCGTCTTAGCATTTCTTCCTTCCCTTTGTGCATTTATACAAGCCATCCCCAATATCTAAAATACAGACCCCCTTTATCTCTGCATTTCAGATTCCTTATTTCCTTTCATGGCTCCACATCACCCACTTTGTTCATGAAACTTTCCTTAACCCCAATAACCATTGGTGCTTTCTCCTTTCTCTCTCTTTTCCTGGTATTTACTTATCCATGTACATATTGAACACACTTCAGCCACCCCGTTGCTTCAGTGGGATGTTAGCACCTTTTCAGAGCAGAAATTGCCTCATTTTGTCTTTGTATACCCAGTTCCTATCACAATCATATATACACAGTAAGCCCTTGAGTTGTTTGTGAGTTTAATTAAGGTAATTTCTCCACCTTAATAGCACCAAATATGTCTTAAAACTGCTGATACTGCGATGGCAATGTGACAGCTGATTCTGGAGAAGCAGACCCTTGCCTACCTCTCCTATCTTTCTGATATCAATGTATAGATTATGGTGGAGACGGGGAAATACCCTCTGCTTTCCATGAGATTTTCAGGTCATGCCACATTACCCACCACAATATAAGGGATGAAGTTCTATCCAGAGTGTTCTCCAACCTGGACTCACAAAGATTGAGTCACTGGTCCTGAACTAAAGGGCAACCATTATTTTTATCTATGTAGCACTACCTCTGTGAACTGCCTCCTCAGCTCACATGAGTAAGTTGGGTCTTCTAGAAGACAGCAACCACATCCAGATTCAAAAGATACCCTCTGTGTCCTCACTCCTAAAATCATAGCTCACATGTTTCCAATAGTATGTTTACTTTTAAGAGTCAGCCAGTAGGGGCAGCTAGGTGGAGCAGTGGATAAAGTGCTGGCCCTGGATTCAGAAGGACCTGAGTTCAAATCCAGCCTCAGACACTTGACACTTACTAGCTGTGTGACCCTGGGCAAGTCACTTAACCCCAATTGCCTCGCCAAAAAAAAAGTCAGCCAGTAGACACAATTCACACAAATGAAAGTCATTTACTAGGATGGCATGGTAAGAACAGTAGCTATAAAATATCCCCCCTGCCCAGTAAATCTGAGACACCTTCTCCTACAAGTTGGCAGTGGGAAGAGTGAGCTCAAATTTACAAGTACATAAATGTTTTTTCATTCAAAGTTCAGCATCATATTGCCTTTTTTACAGGGCAATGAGGGTTAAGTGACTTGCCCAGGGTCATACAGCTAGTATGTGTCAAGTGTCTGAGGCTAGATTTGAACTCAAGTCCTCCTGAATCCAGGGCCGGTGTTTTATCCATTGCACCACCTAGCTTCCCCATCATATTGCCTTTTGATGTACTTGTCTATTTCTTAGCAAATGTTAGGTAATATTGATTATTACTATTCTGTGTATATTTTTATATTTAAGCATGTGTATTTTAATAGGTTAAAATCTGGTAACAAGCCCTGGTTCTTACTGCTTTATTTTCATCCTATCCTTTGATATTCTTGACTTGCTTTAATGAACATTTTATCAAATTCCATAATATATCCTTTTGGTAATTTTATTTGTATAGCAAAGAATCTGTGGGTGCTTTGGGAATCCTTTTTGTAAAAACTATGTCAGCTTGGTCTGCACAAATATCATTTATCTCTCTAATCATTTGTTCTTTTTTCTGGAAAACTTGTTTTGTAGATATATCTATAACATAAGTTCTGCATGAGTTCTGTAGGCTAATTATCAAATATGATAAATTTTAAGTAGAGTTTCTCTTTCCCTGGGTTTTATTAATCATACACAATTGTTCATTATTTTTTAAAATTTATTTTCCATTCTACTACTTTATTAATAGTATTATCTTCATTGATATTTATTCATTGTTTGAGGTTCTTTAAGAAATCAAATCATCTTCAAATGGAAATAAATAATTTTGGAACAAAAAAAAACCTTAAAAAGTGGCACAGTGGATAGAGCACCGGCCCTGGAGTCAGGAGGACCTGAGTTCAAATCCGACCTCAGACATTTGACGCTTACTAGCTGTGTGACCTTAGACAACCAAAAAAATATTTTTTTTAAAGTACACTGGTAGTGAGACACACATAAGAAAACAAATGTGTCCTTGACAATGCATAACTTCAGCACTCCAGAACTCTAGTGTCTTTTTCTTTCTTGTGGTATCCTTACTCTACTCCCCCTAGATTCTGCAGGCCTGGTAGGTTACTCATTCTGCAGTTCTCCACAGCTAACTCTTGACTACCAAAGATAGTTTTCTCTCAACTGCACAATTGGTATTCTTCTCTGCTGCCAAAAGTCACAGTTCTTGAAGGTGCTTCCTGCCCCACACTATCTCTCTCTGTTCCCAGCTAGATGTCTTCTACTGAGTTTGTGTCAAGGGAAGAAAGAAATCCCTTCCCTTATGCTATACCCTAGTAAAGGCACAAGAGCAATTATCAGTCCAGTCCACCAATCACTTTCTGAAACAACTCAACTGATTCCAGGGCTCTTTAAAGACCAGCCAATGAGACCTTGCCTTTCCAATTCCATCAGAGGAAGTCTTCAGACCTTGTAAATGGATAATAGGGCACTTCCCTTAACATATTGATACTTCATTACCTCTGTTATCAGCCCCTATCTTTCTGTGGTTAAATTAATTATGCTAGAAGGTCAAGGTGTGGAGAAACCAACCTTCCCCCTCCTACATGCTCACAGACACAGATACATTTCATCCACTAGCACCAGTTTCATACAGGGTTGCAGTGTTATCTGATTCTCCCAGGCAGTTATCCCAAAAGTCATATCCCAAAAGTTACCTGGGATTCTCAAGACTACCTAAGAGTAAAAATGGAGAACCAGGTGTCTTGGCAGTTCTACATTAAGAGGTATGAATATGCAATGATGCATTCAGGATTGGTAGGAGGTAGGGACATGGAAAAGGTTCAGTTCTGATAGAGATCCTCTCAACATGAAACCCTTAGGTTTCCCTATTCCCTTGGGCTCTTAACTGTGCAAAATATCCAGAAAACCATAATACAAGTATGTCCTTTCCATGGATCAGGTCTGTTCTGTGGTCAGTTTTAAGTGATCTTTCCTCTCTCTCCTTCAATCAGTAAGCATTTGGTAAGCATCTGCTATGTGCCAGGCACTATACTCAGTAATGGGCATACAAAAAGAGGCAAAAGACAGTCCCTGCCCTCAAAGAGCTTATCCTTGTTAGTAATGCAAGATCCAGACCTCTCCTCTAGGTCAGTTCATTAGTTTCTGGGCACAGCATTATCAGCAATATTGTGGTGAGCATACTTAGTAAACTGCAATTACTATGACCATGATTAGCCCCTGGATACCTATCTTATATAGACATAGTCTCCCAACCATTAATTTTTGTAGTGAATAACTCAAGTCTTACTTGGGATTGTTTCTGTTCATTTACATGACCTTTGAAATGCAGAACTTCCATCATGTGTCTCCATATTTTAGAGGCAAGGTGGTGCAGTGAATACTGAACTGACCTCAGCATCAGGAAGACCTGGGTTCTCTAACACATAGTCACCTCTTAGTGGCCCCAGGTAATTCTCTAACACTGTAAGATGCAGAGAAGATGCTTACCTATACTGACAAAGGAAATTCCTTTTCTTCAAGTGTTCTATACCAATGAAATCAAAATAGTCAATCTATATCTCTATCTATATTCTACATTGAGAAACATAGATGACTGCCTGAAATTTAAACCTCAAACACAAAAACGGATAATATAAATTAAATGAATGAGAAGGAAATAAATGAGAAAAAACACTTCATTATTCGGTCAAGACAAGGTTGTGATGGACAGGTGGAAACAAATATGAAAAACACTGGAAATTTGTCCAGCATCCTAACCTTGGTTTTTGTCTGGATGCTCAGTATCCTCCAAACACAGCTATGGCCAGAGGACTAAATGTGAGATTTATTGTCTGGAATTCAGAGCCAGGGTGAGGCCTAATCTTGGCCACAGGAGGTTAAGAACCAGTCTGCCTTTTAAGATGAAAATAAGCAGGGGGTCACCACATAAGAGACATGCACATCTTCCCAATGTGGCCGGAACCATGAGGGAGTCTGAAGTCAAACTGCCCTACTTTCTGTCCTAGAACCCCTCGAAGCCAAAACCACCGGTTGCCTCCACTGTGTAGCAAATGAAGAGTAGTCAGCCTCAGTTTGAAATGACCCAATACAGAGGCACTCAGGAGCGTAAGGCCAACCCCTGCACAGCTAGCCCTGACTGACTTCGAGGCCTTTAAAAAAAGAGAGCGAGTGAGAGAGAAAGAAAGAAAACTTCACAGCTCAGATAATCATCTTATCTGTCCGCTCAGTGGCATCCTTTGCATCCTTGTGTTAAGCTGGACATTGAAAGGGTTAACAAGCTGCACTGTGCTGGGAAGAGCACTGGCCGTATTATGTTAAACCCCTTTTATATAAAAGGAAAAATCCAACTGTTGTGCAGAAAATCCCTACCCTTTCCAATCGATTCTTCCTACCATAGGGCATCTCGTCAGTTTTGATTCAACCTCCTGAAGCTTTTACTTCAATGAAGTGGCACAGCAGGCACAGGGGGAGCCAGCTGCCAGGCTCCGGATGGCAAGTCACCGGTGGAGCAGAAGAGGAGAGCACAGACAGGGAGGGATGTCACGGTGGGTAGCACTGGGACTATTTTAAGTCATGCCCTGGCCCTTTATCATAAACTCAGGGTTCAAAGGGCTGCTGGGCTGTTGGTCACTGATCTCATCTCAAGGTGATAGTCCCCTCTGGCCTTTCGGCAGACAGCGATCCTACTGTCCATCCATCTTCTACCAGCCTGACACTAGATTCTCTACCCATTCAACAGCCAGCGAACATTCCCGATTGATTTATTGATTTCTGTCTGCCTGTGGAAGGAGCTCAGAACAGACTCTATGTGCTCTTGCAGCCTCCTGCATAGAGTTTTTTCCCTCCTTTTTATCCAAGCCATGTTAGCAGTCTGTAGAGGAACAGGAATTAGAGCATGCGGGAGCCCAATTTACTGGTGGTGAATGTGCCAAGCTCCAGATGGAAGATCAGCTTTGCTCACACACCCTTTCTCCTCTCCCGTCTCTTTCATTCTACTCCTAAGCTATCAACAATAACCTTCATCACTCCTTTCTTTGTTCTGTTTACTCCAACTTCTTCTCCATAACCGTTCCTTGCCATGTTCCCTTAGTCCCATGCCAAACAAATGGGCAGAAAGCTTAGGTGAGCAGAGGGTCTTTGTTTTCTCAACCACCTCTTCCTTTGTAACTTCCCATTGTGAAGAATATCCTCATTTCCCCAGACAGGTTCCTTTTGTCTTTTGCTTTGAGCTAAGCCAGCCTCAATTGCTTTAGGTAACTGAAAAATCTATTTTGGAATAAGTCTGGATCAACTCCTTTTTGCATTCCAAAGGAAAAACCTTCGAGCTCTCATCTCCACCAGCAGCCTAAGAAGGCACATTGGAAAGTAATGAAATCAGGTGAAAGGTGGGACAGCCCCAAGCTCAGTACTTCTTTAATCACAACACCAAGGTCACATGAAGTGCATGTTGGGACAAATCCCTTCCTTTGAGAGATAAGCAGAAGATGTAAATTTTTGACAGCTACCATTCATCCACAGGGTATAAGATGCACCCTCACAGACCACTGCAATGGCAACTACCAAGCATTATTATAAGCAGAATTATAGATGGCTGTGTTTAGTGACAATTACCTTCAAATCACCGAGAATGAGATCTTTACAAATCACACTTCCATGTCCCACTGGCTTCCCTGCTTTCTGAGTTCTCCATGCACCATACACATCTGTCTCCCTAATTAAATTGAAGAAGAAGAAAAAAAAAGAGTGTCTCCAGCACACAGTGAGCAAAATTCAGCATTTGTACAGGCACTATCTGCAGTACATTAGCATTCCCAAACATATTTCTCACAAGTTCTCCTCTTTCACTTCACGTAAAACAAATAAGGCAACCTCACAGGAACAAATGCTCTCAAAAATAAATAGGCCCACTATGGAAAAGCTATCTGATTTTTTAGTCATAAACTCCAGGGTTCATTCTATATAGAATCCAAAAATATTTTTAAATGGCTACACGGATCCCTTGGCCTGATACAGGTAGCTTTGACATTCTAGGCTGCCTGAATTCCTAAAGCAAATTTCTTCTTCATTGTTCAAATCCCATCTCTGACACTTACCAGCTGTATGAACCTGGGAAAATCTCTTAAACTCTCTGTGCTCCAGTTTCCTCAAATACAAAATGGGGATAATAGTAGGTCCTACCCCACAGGGATGTCATGACAATCAAATTATTTACCACATATAAAGTGCTTTGCAAAACTTAAGGCACTACACAAATACTAGCTATTATTTTTATTATTACATAGTTGTATCATTTCCCTATGAGACTTGGTCAACTGATAAGAAAATAAAAGCTCATAGGATTGTAGGTTTAGAACTAGAAGAGATCTTAGAATTCAACTCCCTTGTTTTGTAGATGAGATGTAAGGCTGAAAGGGCTTATGACATGCCTCTTACAGGTTGGAAATATCTTAGAATTTGAACTCAGATCTTCCTGGGTCTAAGCCAGAGTTCCATCCACTTTACTCTTTAGCCACCTAGGTGCTATCCCTAGTCTGTGTGATAATAGTACTACTTGGGTTTTTTAAAGTCACATGCTTTTGTCAAATCTTTGAAAGATTTAAAAATATTCGATGTAAGTTAGGCATTTCAACATTTGACACTATGTATCTTCATTGGAAAATCTGCCCAGAAATGGGAGATGGGGAGTAGTGTGCTTGGTTTGGTAAATTAATTTTGAAAGTTGTATTTCTTTCTCTTAGGAGATGGGAGAAGAGCCAGAAATGTATATGTAGCTGACATCTAACCAGTTCTATGCAAAAAAAAAAAAAAAAACGGGCTTGAAACTGAGGCATTCCTGGCTCTATCACTAATTAACTAGTTGTATATCTTTGGGCAAGTCATCATTGGCCCCCCAGTCAATGTCGTGCCAACATCCTGTACTCCACTATGCGAATCTGACTGCCTCTGCAATTCCTGCCCCAGTTCCCAGGGTTTCTGATTTTGTCACCATATTTAGGTAAATCCAGACCTGCTGTAATGGCTCACCAGTCATCTTCATATTATTTGTACTATGTGTCTCCCTCTCTTAGGAACAGTAAACAAATCAGCACTACCATTCTTGGAAATCGCTTTGTGACTTAACTCACCATCCCTGTGACTTCCCTGACCAAAATACTATCCTGGACCACCATTCACCTACATGTTTTGGTTTGTCTTATTAGAATGCGAACTTCTTAAGGGAAGGGACTCCTTCATTTTTTGTATTTGTAGCTGAGTGCTTAGTACAATGTTTGGCACTTAGTAAATAACAACTTAATATATTTTTTCATTCATTCATTCCCACATTCAGTACAGAATTACCTGAAACAAGAGTATGGAATGAATCCTTTTGCAAGCTTTATGATGCTGTGATACATATTTCCCTTTATCATAATGACTTAGTAAATTAGTAAAAGCAGAACTGCATGCCATTATCCTGAAGATTTATACCTGCTCCTCAAAACAGGTTATCAAAAGAGAAAGCACAGCATGACCTATGTTCTTAAAATGAAACAAAAGTTAAATTCTCTCTCTGTGTGTGTGTGTTTCTTTTTCCATCTCTCTTTCTCTCTGTCTCTCTCACTTTGTCTCTGTCTCTCTCACTTTGTCTCTGTCTCTCTGAACCTGTCTCTGTCTCTTTGTCTCTCAGTGGATTTGGTGATTCTTTTTTCCTATTAAAAAGTAGGAAAGAGGGGCAGCTAGATGGCACAGTGGATAAAACACCAACCCTGGATTCAGGAGGACCTGAGACTTGACACTTAACACTTAACTTGACCCTTACTAGCTGTGTAATTCTGGGCAAGTCACTTAACCCTCATTGCCCCACCAAAAAAAAAGTAGGGAAGAGTCTGGGCTATATTAAAGGCATGGCCTATGTTATATCCCAAGAGCAGTTAAGACAGTGCTCTTCATAACTTGGGAGTCTTGATGGTGTGGTCAACAGAATAATAATAATAACAACAACACGAACCACAACAGCAACATTTATATAGCGCATACTATGTGCCAGGTACCACACTAAGTGTTTTAGAATTATTATCTCATTTAACCTTAACAACCATTTTACTCACCACGCCCTAAACCAGGTATTTTCCCATCTCCGTGCCTCAGCTTTTACTATTCCCCTGACCTGAAATGCCTTCCAACTTTCCTTATTTCTATTTGAATCATACTCATGTTTTAAGACCCTACTGTCAATTGCTACATCCTGCATTAAACCCATAATCCCCCCAGTTTGAAGTGATCTCCTCTCTTCCTATTATAAAGCTTTTTGTCAGCATCTCTCATTAAACATGAATATAGTGCCTTATATTGTTATTTAAATGTTCATGTGTGAATGTTTTAACTCCCCAGCTAGATTAAAAACTCTTAAGAATCATTCTTATACATTGCATTCCCTAGCAGAGTGCTAAGCACTTAAAAGGAATTCAGTAAATATTTGTTGAAGGAAGGAAACCCTCATGCAGGGCTTTACATTTACATTTACAGGGGTAAATGCAGAAATTACATGTGTCCTATTTTAATGATGAACAATGAACAAACAATAAAAGAGAAAGGAGAAATAGAGAAAATAAAGAAAAGGCAAATGGGAAAAATTATAAGGAAAAAGAAAAAAGAGAAAATTCAGAGACAGATAAAGGAAATAACAGAAAATATAATCTTTAAAGTCTCCAAGAAAAATAGATAAGTCATGCTCAGATTCCTGGAATGTTGAATCAGATTAAAGGATTCCAAATCTCAGAATGGTCATGGTCTGGAGGATAGTTGAGTGAAAGCCAGCCTGATAATCTACATCTTGCTTCAGAATCTCAAAGAAAGGAAGAACACATGAGGTCTAGGGAAGGAGTCAGATCAGGAAGACAGGTGGAATCTATTGACAAGAGACCAATTGGACCAAATACTTCATTTTAACCAATTGTTTTTGATGTTATAGCGTCATAACCATTGATTCCTAGCACCCGTTGCCACTATGTTGCCCATCTGGACATCACTCGTTCCATAAATGTTATCAGTTCTTATTGTCTTTTCAGAACATAGTATAACTGGTCTAATGAAAAAAATTCTGAAATTTTGATTTACAAGATAAAAAATTCAGTAGTCAGAAGTCAAGTCCACAAGGCCACGGAGACTTACAGGCCTCTCCTCTAGTTCGGGCTTTTATCACCTTTTACTTGAACTATTGCAAGGACCTCCTAAGTGGTCTCACTGCATCCAGTTTTTCCTCCTACTCCAATCCATCCTTCAGCCAGTTGACAAGTTGATATTGCTAAAACATAAATATGACCAGTTCAACCACCAGATCAAAATTTTTTCAATGGCTCCCTATTGTCTTTAGTTTAAAATACAAAAATCCTTCACATTTTTCCTCCCATCCCTTCAGTTGTATTTTATGTGCTCAAGACAGAATACAAATGGATTATAACCTCCTCATTCCTAGAAGCTACTTCTATGCTAATATGGCTTAATAGCAAGGAGCAGTGTAATATTCTAGTTTCATACATTTAAAGGTAGGATATTCCTCAAAAGTCTTCTTGTCTAACCTCCTTATTTTATTTTAAAGATGAGGGAAAGGGGGTCAAAGAGGTGTGGGATGTGCTAGATAGCTACTGAGCTCCCTTCCACATCTGAAATTCTATAATTCTGTGAAGGCTTGAGCTCACCCTTGATTTAAGAGAGGGAGGGGAGGGAGAGAGAGAGCAGGAGAGAAAGAGAGGAGAGACAGAGAGAGACAGAAAGAGAGAGACAGAGAGAAGTTTTGTTCCCCTAAAAATTACAAATGCCTGAGGTATAATAAAACACAATTTCTCAGAGATGCCCATATGTGGAGGAATTAATGTTAGCATTGTGTCACTAGGTTCAGACAAACGAAGAAAAAAACCAGACAATCCATAGACTTGGATAGTGTCTATGTGCAATCACTGACATGAGTTTCTTGGAGGGTTTTAAGCCATGTTAGCAACTAATTAATTGCCCCACTATTCACCAAGACAAACAATTCACTTGGCCATGTTAACAGAATCTTCTGAACAGGAACACTTCCAGACCTTGGTCTTGCATATAGTAGGTGCTTAGTAATTTTTTTTCAATTGAATTGAATTTCCAGTCATGACCTAGTCCTTTCCTACTGGGCCAATCAATCATAGTACTTTGAAAGTATGGGGACCCCTGCAGTAGAACTTCATTAGTTCAGTATTACTGTTTTATTTTAAATCGTGCAGAAGAAAAGGCTGTTGTTATTTTTTTAATATGACAACATGAGAATAGTTTACTCAAAGTCAATTTTTCTTAGCATTTCTTTATCATTTGTTATTTCTTTTTTACTTATTATTTTTTAATTCAGTTCAGGTCAAAAAGCATTTATTATACACTAGGTTAAGTACCAGGAATACAAAGACAAAAATGAACTTGAAACTGCCTTTAAAGGCCTTATGTTCTCTTGGGGAGAAACAGTTTTTATATACAAGTAAGTAATTAGAAAATAAATATGAAGTAATTTTGGGTTGGGGGAAGCACTAACAAGTGGTAGAATTAGAAAAGATATTTTGTAGAACATGGCACTGAGCTCTGAAGGGAGCTTAAAGGGTTCACAAGAGGCATTAATGAAAAGAGAAAAAATCTTCAGCCTGAGAGATCAGTTATCCAATGACAAGAGGTGAGAGATGGAATGCCATCTTCTTGGGAACATCAGTGAGGCCAGTTAGGCTAGAATATAATATGCATGCATGAGGGGAAGAAATGTGTGATCAAAGCAAAGAGATCATAAAAAGGGGAAAACAACTACATCTACAAAAATATTTATAGCAGCTCCTTTTGTGGTGGCAAAGAGCTGGAAATTGAGGGGATTCCCATCAATTGGGGAATGGCTAAACAAGTTGTGGTATATGAATGTAATGGAATACTATTATGCTATAAGAAATGATGAGCAGGCAGATTTCTGAAAAACCTAGAAAGACTTACATGAACTGATGCTGAGTGAAGTGAGCAGAACTAGGAGAGCATTGTTCATAAAAAAACAGCAATGTTGTATGATGATCAACTATGATAAACTTAGCTCTTTTCAGCAATACAATGCTATCCATATCCGGAGAAAGAACTGTGGAGTCTGAATGCAGATCAAAGCATGCTATTTTCACTTTGGGGTTTTCTTCCTTTTTTTCTAATTCTTCTTTCAAAACATGACAAATGTGGAAATATGTTTAATATGATTGCACATTTATAGCCTATCAAATTGCTTGCCATCTTGGGGAAGGGGGAAAGGAAGAAGGGAGGAAGAAAAATTTGGAACTCAAAATCATAAAAAATGAATGTTGAAAACTATCTTTACACTTAATTGGAAAAAATAAAATACTATTTACCAAAAAATGTTGTCAAACTAGAAAAATTCCACAATTAGATTGTAAGGTGTTTCAAAAACCTTATAGAGGCTTTTGTGTTTGATTCTAGAATCAATAAAGAGCTACTGAAACTTCTGGAGCACTGAAGTGACATGATCAGATGTGTGCTTTAGATTTTTGGGCTGAGCCAATATAAGAATTGATAAGAAAACCAAAGTTAATTTGCTTACTTTATGCCATACCAATCAAACTACAATAAAACTGTGCTAGTGATCTAGAAAAATAATTTTCAAAATTCATCTGGAGCGGGGCAGCTAGATGGTACATTGGATAAAGCACTGGCCCTGGATTCAGGAGGACCTGAATTCAAATCCAGCCTTAAAAACTTGACACTTACTGTGTAACCCTGGGCAAGTCACTTAACCCTCATTGCCCCACAAAACTTAATAAATATAATTTTTTTAATTAAAATTCATCTGGAGGAACAAAAGATCAAGAAGGAAAATCATCTTTTAAAAAGTAGAAAAGTAGAGTGTCTACCAGCACTAGATCTCAAGCTGACTATAAAGCATGATCATCAAAACTATTTGGTACTTGTTTAAAAACTGGAAAGACTGATCAGTGGGACAGATTAGATTTACAAAATTTAGAACCAAAAAACTTGGTAGCATAATGACCAATAAACCCCAAGACCCTAACTTCTTGAGCAAGAACTCATTGTTTAACAATAACTTCTAGGGAAAAAATGGAAATCAGTATGCTAGAAATTGGATATAGACCAACACTTCAAATCATATACCAAAATAAGTGCAAATGGGATACATGACAGATAAAGGTGGTCACATTAAAAACAAATTAGAGGATTAATGAAGGAAATATCTGTCATAGCTATGAATGAAGAAGAGCTTATAACCCAAAAGAGGGATATGGAGGGTCATAGCAGATAAAAGGACAATTTGATTACAAATTTAAAAGGTTTTACACAAACAAAATCAGGATGGTAAAAATTTAAACATAAACAGTTAACTGAGAAAAAAATTTGCATCAAGTCTCTCTGATACAGGTATGATATCCACAATATGAAAAGAACTAATTTAAATAGAAAAGAATAATAGTAATTTCTTGAGAGAAATGGTCAATGTATATGAACAGATAGTACTAAAAAGAAAAAATTCCAAACAACCAACAGCCATATGAGGGAAGAAATGTTTCAAATCACCAATAATTAGTGAAATACAAATTAAAATGATTCTGGAAGAGAGAGTGAGGCTGATGACTTTCTGCAACTCTGCTTCTCTTAAATCCAATTCATGTGCAAGTTGAGAAATCAACCTTTATGTCACTGGTCCTCACGAATGAAGGACAAACAACAACAAATAATTGTTTAATAACTGACTCTGGGGGTGGGGAGGAAATACATGACAAATTTTATACTATTAATATTTTATCCATCACTTTCTTAAGTCTAAATAATCAATGAAACAATAAAACATGACCTGATTGGTAGCATTTGCCAATTTGCAAGGTATGAATGCTCACACTGAACACTTAACAACCAGCACTCATGAACCAGGTTCAAGCTGGCTCCAAAACACTCCTGCCAGAGATAGTGAATACAAGGTACAGAAGAAGTCATACATTTTGGACACAGCTAATGTGGGAATTTGTTTTGTTTAACTATGCATAAGTGGTACAAGAGTTATGTTTTGTTGTTGTTTCATTTGGATGGGAATAAGTTAAAAGGGAAAAGGTGTAAAAAATTAATTGTTATTTGAGGTTTTTATGCCTTGGCGCGCACTGGCCTGGGGCTCCGCAAACTGCATGGTGCTCCACCCACTGGTTGTAGCCGTAGCCAGGGCTCTGGCACCTCATGTCATCACCACTCCCCGACGCCTACGTGGGCCTGGCAAAATTATGATTGGAAGCCTAGTGAGGGCAGTCATGTGACTGTCAGAGTGGCCATCCCATTGGCTGGGGTTGTGTGGGGTGTTTCTAGGTTTGGGGGAGGAGAATCGGGCATTCTAAGTGGAAGCTGGAGAGTGACAGGCATTCTGCTGCATATTTTCAGCTGATTCCTGGGCAGTGGTATTTTTTCAGGTATTATAATTTCCCTTTCCCCATTTTATTTCCTTTCCCTTGATCCTACTGATCCTATTTGTGTTTTTTTTTTTAAGTTCGTTCTTGTTAAAATAAATCTTGTTCTGTTTTGAGGGAGGCTGCCAGTCTCCTTCTTTGCCCCAATATTGCGGCAAGCCGCTTAGCTAGCACTCCCCAATTAAAAATTGGTCCCCACAAAGGAAATGGCAATGGGCTTAAAAATATTTTTTTGTGGGGCCATGAAGCTTAAGTGACTTGCCCAGGGTTACACAGCTAGTAAGTGTCAAGCGTCTGAGATCGGATTTGAACTCAGGTCCTTCTGAATCCAGGGCTGGTGCTTTATCCACTGTACCACCTAGCAGGACCCTAATAATATTTTTAAAAGAAAAATTGCAAAAGAGGGTCATTGAAGCATTTTTTTTTTAGTGAGGCAATTGGGGTTAAGTGACTTGCCCAGAGTCACACAGCTAGTAAGTGTTAAGTGTCTGAGGCCGAATTTGAACTCAGGTACTCCTGACTCCAGGACTGGTGCTCTATCCACTGCACCACCTAGCTGCCCCTCATTGAAGCATTTTAAATGCATAGAAGAAAACAGAAACAAAGTCAGTAGGAAACACAAACAAGTGAAACAGCTTTGAAAATAATATGTTGAATTGATTATATACTTAAATTATCCAAAATAGGGATTTGCAGCTTCATGTATAATCTTCTTTTTCTATTCTACATTGTATATAGGAATGCTTGTCCTATTTTGTGTTTGTTAAGTACCAAAAAAATTTAGAGAAAAAAAGAGCATCAATTTTGTCATCTATGTAAAACATGAATTAAAAATGGAAAAGGCCAAATTCCAGGACACCAATAAGGAAGCTCCTACAAAACTTTTGGCGAGGAGTGATGAATACCTGAATTAGGGTGTAATCAGAGAAAAGAGAATGAATGCTTACATAGTGGTAGAATCAATAAGACTTGGAAATTCCATTACAGGATTGGGGAGGGAAGCTAAGTCAATCAATGAATCAGCAATCATTTATTAAGTCCTACTATATGCCAGGTACTATGCTAAGCACTAGGTATACAGAGAAAGATGAAAACAGTTCCTGATGTCAAGCAATTCACCATCTAATGGTAATGTGAGAAATGAGTAGAGGAATGAGACCACACTGCAGATGGAATCATCCTCCATGAATTATAAACATGATGAGAAGCAGCATGGCATAGTAGAGAACCAGCCCAATGGGTTAGAAAGGCCTGAGTCAAAGTTTTGCCCCTGCAACATCCTGGCTATATGACCCTGGGCAAGTCACACTTCCTCAATGATTCTAAACTCTAAGATGATAAACCACAAAAGAAGTGTCCACCTACATTTGCAGAGTAAGCTTCTCACTGTGAACTCTCTATATTGATGAAATAGACTTGGTTTTTATAAACTACCTCTCAGGAAATTAGGTCGTAATGACTGTAAGTCCAGCCTTCTATCCACTATACTTTGGTGTTTGTCTTGTTTCCTGGACAGAAGCTTGGTGTCTTTGGGAGCCAGGCAAGTAGTTCTGAATTGTCAGTAGGAATCTACAACCACTGGAGGATGCCATATAAAATCCCTTCCCCCTGGGACACAGAGGACATTCAGCTAATTCCATTGCCCTTCCATGTGCAACACAGCACTCTCAGAATACAGCTCCTTCTTTGCAAAGAGAATTAATATTTATATAATATCTACTATGTGGCAAGTACTGTGTGAAGTGCTTTATAATTTAATTGCTGGACCTATGAGATTGACTAATATGACAAAAAATGAAAATAATAAATGTTGGAGAAGCTGTGGAAAAACTGGAACACTAATGCATTGTTGGTGGAGCTGTGAACTGATCCAACCATTCTGGAGAGCAATTTGGAATTATGCCCAAAGGGCATCCCCTTGAACGCAGCAATACCATTATTGGGTCTTTTTCCCAAAGAGATCATAAAAAAGGGAAAAGGACCCACACGTACAAAAATATTTATAGTTGCTCTTTTTGTGGTGGCAAGGAATTGGAAATTGAGGGGTTGCCCATCAACTGGAGAATGGCTGAACAAGTTGTGGTATATGAATGTAATGGAATTCTATTGTGCTGTAAGAAACGATGAGCAGGAGGAATTCAGAGAAATCTGATAGGACTTGCATGAACTGATGATGAGTGAGATGAGCAGAACCAGGAGAACATTGTACATAGTATCATCAATATTATGTGTTGATCAACTGTGATAGACTTGAGTCTTCTCAGCAATACAACAGTACAAGATAGTTCCAAAGGACTCATGATGGAAAAGGTTCTCCAAATCCAGAGAAAAAAAAAAGAACTGTGGAATATGAATATAGATTGAACCATACTATTTCTTTTGGTTTTGGTGCTGTTGTTTTTCTTTTTTGAGGTTTTTCCATTTTGCTCTTATTCTTCTCTTATAACATGACTAATGCAGAAATATGTTTAATGTATTGTACATATATAACCTATATCAGATTACTTGCTGTCTTGGGGAGAGGGGGAAGGAGGGGAGGGAGGGAGAAAATTTTGAAACTAGAAATCTTATAAAAACAAATGTTGAAAACTATCTCTACATGTAACTGGAAAATAATAAAAAAAATACTTTTATAATTTAAATAATTAATTAATTTAATTTAATATTAAATTAAATTAATTATAAAATACTTTTATAATTAAAAAAATAATTTAATTGTCAGGGCAGCTAGGAGGTGCAGTGGATAGAACACCAGCCCTGGATTCAGGAGGACCTGAGTTCAAATCCAACCTCAGACACTTGACACTTAGCTGTGTGACCCTGGGCAAGTCACTTAAACCTCATTGCCCTGCAAAAAATAAAATAATAATCATTTAATTGTCTTATTTGATACTCATTACAACTCCGGGAGGTAGGTTGCAAGATATT
The DNA here is from genome assembly GCF_019393635.1 of Dromiciops gliroides. Classification (NCBI taxonomy): domain Eukaryota; kingdom Metazoa; phylum Chordata; class Mammalia; order Microbiotheria; family Microbiotheriidae; genus Dromiciops; species Dromiciops gliroides. Next base: position 165,488,559 of record NC_057862.1, read on the forward strand.
ATTCAGCAAAAAGAATTTCATAATTTGTAATAAGAATACAGTCAACTTGCCCAAAATCTGTTTATTCAATGTATTAAGGAGACCTGTGCTTATGTCTAAGAAAGGTGATCATTTAGCTTCATGGTTTGTGTTGCAAAGGAAATGAGACCAAAGTGTCATGTTGTCTATCTCTGTGATGTATATATAAATTTAGACATAAAATATTTTAAAGTCTTAATACCAAAATGATAAAATAGTCATACAAGGACATCTTAAAATGGATAGTATCTGGAAATTTCTTGCTGATAAGAATGTGCTTCTGATTTTTATATGGGTTTTTGAAGTCTGTTATAGGAAAACAATAAATATCTCTAGTTTCAATAGGGATAGTTTGGCATGTGGTAATAACATTCAGTGCTTAGATAAGTTGAATTCAATGCAAAGTCTTGCCTTTCTCTCTTTTTTCTTTCTTTTTTCTTTTCTTTCCTTCCTTCCTTTCTCCTTCTCCTCTCTCTATCCCTATCCCCCATTTCTCTGTCCCCTCCTTCCTGCCATTGGCTGATGCCACTTGCCAGAGAGTGAAGGTGGCTGTGAGCTCTGAAAATTGGATCACAGGGACAGCTTTTTGCTGGCCCCGGTCATGCTGACGGCAAGACTGATCAATCAATACCCTGTGTGACACTCTCAGAATTCATTGGAAATGATGCCCTTTTCAAATGACACCCACATTTTATTGAGGGCAGCTCTGGCAAGAAAAATAAACCACCAATATATTGGGAGGATTGTATTAGATACATTTGTTTACAAATAAACTTTATGAGTTAGGACCTTTTAATCTTTATTTCTCCATCCTGGCCCCTTTGAACTAGGAAGAGAAAGGATCTTTTAACAGTTCTAAATCTAACATTTCTCTGAGCTCCTAAACCTCAAATTTATTGTGGCACATGGCCTCTTTGTGTTAAAGGCAATGAGTCTTTTAAAATTCCAAATCAACTGTGGGTTTCCAACATGCAAAAAGTATTGAATCATATTCTTCCAAATATAATGGCTCATGAGTAGCAGGTTACTGCTTTCAATACTTTGCTAAAGCTGACTTAACCTTTGTCCCATTTAAGGCCATAATAATCTCTCTCTCTCTCTCTCTCTCTCTCTCTCTCTCTCTCTCTCTCTCTCTCTCTCTCTCTCTCTCTCTCACTTAAACTTTGTGTACCTCAGTCTCCTCACCTCTAAATGGCAATTAATAATGCCACGTACCTCCAATCATTGTTGTGAGAATAAAGTAAGATATAGGTAAAGTGCTTTGTAAACCTTAAAGCATTATATAACTGCTAGTTTCATATATATACATACATACACACATACATATCTATATTTGTGTATATATATAAATCTGTGTATATACCTAGAGAAAGGTCTACATACTTCTTTCTATTGTAGAGATGTACATATACATATGTGTATATATATATATATAGTTTTATATACTGTATATAGACACCTATGCATATATATAGACATCTACATATATGGAGGCATAGATGTCTATATCCATACATTTGGAGTTGTGGGTGTGCACACCAGACCAAAGGCTTAGTAGTTGTGTTTAATGAAGTTCAGAGTTAATTGCCATATCTGCTCCCTTGTCCTCCAGGCCAACAAGACCTGGCAGTGTTACAGAGGTAGAGCACACAGCTCTGGGGAGAAGAGAATGCCTGGAGTCACTCCATAACAGCCCATCTAGCCAATCAGACAGTGACATTGACCAGCCCTGAAGAAAGCACATCTAGTTTCCATTTGGGGAACCCGGGGTCAATCACTTTGAAGACAATTGCAGGGAGTCAAAAAAGAGAAGAGAAAGAAATTGGACCTGCAGGGTTAGGGGAGTAAAAGAGTGGAGGCAGTGGAAAACAAGAACAAGATGTTTCCAAATCCAGTCTGAACATAAACTCAGGAAGGCACAATTTAGAGCCATTTTAAAGTTCCCAAATCCGTGCTCTCTGGAAATGGCTATGAATTTCTTCTCACTTCATTGTGTTCCTCAGAAGGGTAGACTTTATAATGCTTCTCTTCTCCTGCAACCATCTACCCGAAAATGCATTTTGATCACTTAGTACTGAAAAGGTAGAGAAGAGGTGACCTCTGAATTGCCTTTTCTCTTGATGACAATTCTGTAAGCAAAAAGGGCAAGTCTATAGTCCTTGACAGTCAGTGCTCTAGTTAGGGTTCAGAGAGCAATCACTGAGCCTGCTTCCATCCAGTTCAAGTGAATTAACCAAAAAACAGGTCAATTCTTGGTGGCAGGGAGAGGTAGGAGTTGGCTCTTGTAACAGCCATGCAATCAATAGGATGGCCACGTGGTTTATTCCATTCAGTCATCAAGACAGCCAAGAAAATGTAACTGACCATTTGTCAATCCAGTTAATTTTTCAGTCATCTTAATGACCAAACCAAGTAACCTTAAAGGGCCAGATCCTCAAATATGATACAGTGATATTAACTTCTTGACTTTGAGTTAATTGGGTTGAATGAACCAGAGAATCTGAAAATAAAATGAAAGATATTCACTCTCAAAAAAAATGTAAGAATGGCTAAGGCCCATTATAGTATATAATGGAATGACAATAACCAAGACAGAAGTCTGAGAACACAGGTTGTACACACTAACTCCGTTATTTTTCACCACTAGTCAGCCCAGGTTTTGCCTCACTGATCCCCTTTTTCAGGCTTCAAGTTGCTACCTCTTCTCTTTGCTTACATAGAGTCCCCAAATCCCCAGGCACCTGTGGAAAGATCCCAGAGTTTTCTTCATTCCATCCCTTCTCTTGCAAGCGTATTTCTTAGATAATTGGAGAGGATTGATTTACTAGAAATCTTTGAAAGGGAACATCCAATAAAGTCAGGGCATAATAGCAGAATGAAAAAGTTAGAGTCCATAGTTTACAAAAGTCCTTCTCATTTAATAGTGGTCTCCTAGCTGCAGAATATTTGCCTGTTCTCCTTAGCCCCTCCTAACATTAATTTCTCCGGTTTCATTTGGGCTATAATATTGTTTTTTGTTTTGTTTTGTTTTGTTTTTTGTGGGGCAATGGGGGTTAAGTGACTTGCCCAGGGTCACACAGCTAGTAAGTGTCAAGTGTCTGAGGCCAGATTTGAACTCAGGTCCTCCTGAATCCAGGGCCAGTGGGCTATAATATTAACTCATTCCTAATTATATGGCCCTGAAATTTGTCAGCCAGGGCTAACTGTTCTCCCTACTTCCCCTGGCTCCTCTTTCCAATCTTGCCTTTTAAAGAGGTATCAAATTGATATATTCCTAAGACACAGATCACCCCTTTTTGCTCCCAAACTCTGAGACTACTTGGTTGCCTTTAGGATAGAATGGGAACCCTTCAGTTCGACATTTATATCCCTTCCACAGTCTGGCTTCCAGCTACCTTAGCAACCTTATTTCATTTTGGTCCCCTTTCTGCTCTTTATCCCAGCCAAATCAGCCTATTAACTTTTCCTTTCATTTGATATTCTACCTCCTGCATCCGGGTGTTCACTGAAGCTCTCTTTATGCCAGTAATGCAAGGCCTCCTACTCTTTACTTCCTTCAAGGTTTTGCTCCACTTCCAGGTCTGATGTGAGTATTTCTATATCCCTAGTTCTTCATTTTCTTTCCCTCCTCAAATTTCCATGCATATACTTCTCTGAGTCCCTTTTGTTCCTCCAGGTCTTCACCACCCCTGTCTTGCCCCTAGGAGAACATAAGCTCTTTTCATGGCAGGGAAGGTTTGATTGTTGCCTTTCCCTTCTCAGCCCTGAGGACAATGTTATGCACATAAAAGGCACTTAATGTTTGTTGAATTTGTTGAATCTATATTTTTACCACCGTGCTCCCAGACATTAAGCAGTATCATTCCATCATGAGGATGATAGGAAAAATAAACTCATTTTTCACAGTGTTGTAATATTTAAAATGTTATACACAGAGAAATAAAAGAATAACCATAGCATCAGCTTAAAAATGGCCCTTCTTTTCTAGGCAACTGTGTCATCTCATTGTCCACATTGAGAAGAATTGTTAGTTAGAAAATGCTATGGAAAAATTTAATTCCTAATCTTTCAAATCTAAACTATCTTCATACATTTTCCCTTGGCTGGAATAATCTGGCAACTTTAACATGAGGAAAAATGTCACAGAAATACAGCATCAAGAGTGGGGCTTTTATTTAATTCAAATTTGTTAAGAGCCAATTGGGAGCAAGAAATGATGCTAGGTGGAAGGGAACCAGATAAAAATAACACATTTCTGGGCCTTATGGAACTTAAAATTTAATTGTTATATAACATATAGATAAAAATATATAATACCAGGGATAATATAATAGAAGCAAAAAAATAGATCCAGACAAAGCAGTTTAGGTCAATTGGAGGTGGGAGAATTCACTTTCAGCTTGGGGACTCCAGAAAGGATTCATGGAGGAGCTGGCTTTTGACATTAGAGAAAGATTTCATCAGGCAGAGATGAGGAGGGAGTGCAATACAAGCATGAAGAATAGCCTTATTGAATGCATAGAGGCAAGAGGATGAAGAAGAGTATCAGGGAATAGCTTAGCTGTCTAGTTTAACTTTAATGTAGAGTGCATGATGGGAAGTAGTTAGAAATAAGGTCAACAAGGTAGATTAGACCTATTTTTGGAGGGCCTTAAAAATGTTTCACATAGTAGATAGAAAACTAGCCCCAGAGAATGAAGGCCTTGGTTCTTCTCTTGCCTCTGACACATACTGACTTTGTGACCACATATCCTCTGGAGCATAAAGGGCTTTGATATATGAGTTCCCTACACTAGTGAAACCAAAGGGTTAGTACATCTCCCTCTTTCTACCCCTTAAAAGGTAGACAAAAATGTATATGGTATCCTCTGGATGATATTGAAAGTTTTCGAGCATGGGATCAATTAGCCTGATCAGTTCTGTGCATTAGGAAGACAGTTTGGGGAACTGTATGAAGCATGGTTTGGAAAAGGAGGAAGCTGGAAGAAATCTTTTAGGAGGTTACTGCAATTGTTCAACCAAAAATGAATAAGGGTGTGAACAAGAATGGTAACTGTCCCAGTGTCAAGAAGGAGAAAGGTATGAGACATAAGTTGAAGATACAATTGACAGGACTTGGCAACAGATTGGGTGAGACGAATGAAGGCAAAGGAAATGTTAGAGGTCACTCTGAGGTTTTGAAATTGGATCAGAGGACAGGGAAGACACTAATATAAATTAAAAAGTTGAAGACATGCTTAGGGGGTGGACGATAAATTCAGCTTTGTATATATTGAGTTTGAGATGCCCATGGGATATCCAGGTGGAGATGTCCAGCAGGCAAGGGAAGGTATGGAACTAAAACTCAAGCAAAAAACTCAGCTTGGACCCATAGACTTGGGAATTAGCCACACACAGGTAATAATTTTTTTCCACACAGGTAATAATTGAAGGTTTATGACTAGATTAGGTTACAAAAAAAAAGGAGCCAAAAAATAGAATACAGAAGGACATAAAAGTGCTTCTTTACTGATTTCCAAAATCCCTTTATAATATAATATAATTTAATAATATAATATAATAGCTATATGACAGTAAACATCCTCTTGAATCAAGCAAATGATTATTCAAATTGTCACAGTTCATGAGTTGCCATTGGCCAGCAACTGGGTTAAGGCTATTATCTGCTGCAGCTATTTAGTTAAAGGGAATAGAGAAGAGAAAGAGAAGTTTATCTGGTCATACTTTTTCCCATGTTTGTTGTTAACGTTATGCATCATTGTTGTTTGAATTGGTTGTAATTTAGACCTTTTTCTGATATGTTGCAGTTACATACCATCATTGTGAGAATACTGCTATTAAAGAGATAAGGTTTTTAGGCAGCAAGAAGTTTAAAATCATGGAAAGCACCATATAATTTCCCAGATGTAACACAGCTGGATCTTCTTCTCCCATTCAGTTCTAGATCTAATGGTTATTTGTAATGCCTAGCCAGTACATATCTATATCTCTGCATCCTATCTGTGTATATTTGTGTAGGTGATAGATAGACAGACAGACAGATAGATAGATAATAGATATGTATCTATCAATGGACTAATTCAGTGGGCTGTCTATCCTGTTGCTTATCTGCTCAGTATACATTCTATATCTCCTTTGTTTTTCCAGTATCAGTAGCTAGAAAATCTTTTTCACATTGCTATTCATTTCATGAAAGAAACATTGTAGTGTTTTGGGACTACAGTGTAATTAATACCAAATAGAATATAAGCTCTTTGAGGGTAGGAAGTGTCACTTTTATATTGTATTGTCACTTGGCACAGTGTCTAGAATATTGTTGTTGTTTGTCCTTTATTTTCTGAAGAGGACCAATGACATGATGGGATAATGTCTTGACTCATGTATGAATTGGGTTTAAGTGAGGCAAAGTTAAATAGAGCCTCATTCTTTCCTCCAGTCATCAAAGTACAATGGCAAGACAAAAGTCAGGTCAGGATGACTCATAATGGCCTGGGATGCAGTGGATGACCCTGGTGTCTTTGACGTCTTACCAAGCTCTAAGTTTTCCCCACTGCCTCCCTCGGCTGCCTTCATGGTATTGGAAACTATTTCCATCTTCCCATTCCACTGGGGAAAGTCTTCACCTACTTGGGATAGACACACCCATAACTCACTGAGGATTTTGAGACCTGTCAGTTACCCTCAACCTGGTTTATCCCATCTGCTGAGATGGTTTACCAGGGTGTGACTGCTGCACATCTTACAGCTTCTTGGAACCACAGGTGAGAGTACAGTCTTGGGGAAGATTTACTCTGATACCATTGTTAGAATTGGTCATCAAATAACTGTTTCCTCCCCCATGTAAGGCTGTTCTTCTCTCCGTTTGATAGATATGCTTCTAAAAAGCTGATTTGTTGGGGCAGCTAGGTGGCACAGTGGATAAAGCATTGGCCTTGGATTCAGGAGGACCTGAGTTCAAATCCAGCCTCAGACACTTGACACTTAATAACTGTGTGACCCTGGGTAAGTCACTTAACCCTCATTGCCCTGCAAAAAAAAAAAAGCTGATTTGTAAATCAAATATTTATAAATTTAATCATTTTATATGGGGATGGGATAGAAATATAAAATTCTGTTTAAATAATCATAAATTGAATAATTTAAGTGAATCACTCTCTAATTTTATCTACTTTATGAACTCACTTTGTTTTATACAAGGCTTGTGCATACCAGGAGTATATGGGGTGTTCAAGGAGGATTGGCATCTCTGGTGTCAGGGTTTGCCAAGCCTTTTTCAGGGCTGCTCATTCACCTTTGGTTTCTACCTGGCACTCAACTCTGACCTGTGGTCTGAAATATAATACGCACTCAAAATGCTTCTTGGCTTATCTATGAATGTGACTTGTGAACAGGAACATTTGGAGAACCTTTATCAAAATGAATCCTCTTTCCTATTTGAAATCAATATATGTCACTGAAAAATACTTATATGAACATTTCTCTCTAACTCCCCATTATATACAAAATTGTTTTTTAAGCAATCTATAAACGGATGCTAATTAAGTACTTACTAGGTGCCAAACATTGTACTAAGTGCTAAGGATACAAAGAAAAAACAAAAATTTCCCCTGCCTTTGATGAGTTTACATTCTTTTGGGGGAGATAACATATGCATAAATTACCATATACAAGATAAATACTAAGTAGATGGAAAGAAGCTTTATAGGTTAAGGCATTAGAAGGCAAGCGATAACTCTTGAAATGAGTCTTCAAGGAAGCCAGGATACTATAAAGCAGAGAAGTAGAATCTAACTTATTGTAACTTCATTTTTAAAAAAAAATCACTGTTTAACAAGGGCAGGAGTCTGACAGAGGGCAGTTGCATCCAAGCTGAGTCAGATGCATTTTGAACAGTTTGTGCACACAGTTTGGGTGGTACTGCCTGTGGAGGAGCCAAGTTTACTAGCTTGTTATTACTGGGAAATCTGACTGAGTGAGGGAAAGGCAATGGGGATGTGAGATATTAGATCTGAAAATCAGACAGCTAAATAAGACCTCACAACTGGCACTGACTGTAGCATAATACCAAGAGAAGATGACTAGGCTAAACAAGATAGGCAAAAGGGAAAACTGGAATTGAAAGTAACCTGTGTCAAAGTCACACTAAAATCTTATGGAAGCTGTGAATGAAGGTTTCTCCTGAGAAGTTACTAAGCAACAAGTTCAAATAGTTCATGGCTACTTTCAAGTCTGCGCACTAATGACAACTCTGGATTCTAAAAGTTAGAAACAAGCTGTGGTCCATCTCAGTTTTAGATCTAATCTGAGTGGAAGACATCCCTCATGTTTACCCCTTCATCTCAATTTGTCTGAGAGGCAACATCTTATAGCACAAAGACCCTGCAGTCAAAAAACTTGGCTTCAAATGTCAATCTCAAGTTAACTTCATGGAGAATGGGAGTACTTAGAGGGTAGCTTGAGTTTGAGTTTTGACTGAAGGTCATGGTGAAAGAGAAAAAATGGATTTAGGGGAGTGAGAGAGGAGAAATGGAAGATTAAGAGGTAATGATTAAAGAAAAAAATTGGAGTGCAGTATCATGGAGGTAACAAGGTATGGGAATGGTGAATGAGATTTTAGGTGTGACCATTCTTATTGTGATGTTGATGGATGAAAGGATAGCCAAAGATTCATTGTCTTCCACAAGTATCCAGGATTCTGTGGTTTCTAGAACAATCTTAGTGATTGAATGGGTTTTTCAGAGGGTACAGTGAGGAAGATAAGAATCAGGAAGGTATAAGACTGAGGTAAGTGGGTTGTAAGGGTAGAAATAGTGACAAGGCAAAGCAAAGGAGTTTTCACTTTGGCAGACAAAAATTATGAATCACAAGGATTAGGAGCAGGAGGGGTGAGAGATTGTCATTCAAAGGATGGGAAAGGCACCAGTTGACTACAGCTCCCACCCTTGAGTGATGGCTTCCTCATATAATGTTAATATCTTGAAATCAGTCCCAAGGAGAAATCAAAGATTCTTTTCTAAGGAGACATGAAAATGTACTAATTGACCATGATTATATTTTTATCTTCCTATTCACAGATGTTTTGGTTTCTTGTTCAGGTAGGGGTTGGGAAGGGATGGAAATAGATACAAGGGCAAAAGGATAATCAATCAACAAACAATTATTAAGCACTTACTATTTGCCAAGCATAGTGCTAGGCACCAAAAATAGACATGAAACAATCATTGTCCTTAAGGATCCTACCATCTGAGCAGGGGATACCATATGCATATGCATATGTACATGGATAGTCATCATCTTTAAAATATATTTTTTAAAAGATACGAAATGGTTTTCTGGAGGAAGGATTAGTATCTAGAGGGTCAGGCTTCATATAGAATATGGTGCCTGAGCTGAATCTTTTTTTGTTTGTTTTTTGCTTTTTGGTGAGACAACTGGGGTTAAGTGACTTGCCCAGGGTCACACAGCTAGTAAGTGTTAAGCATCTGAGGCTGGATTTGAACTCAGGTCCTCCTGGCTCCAGGGCTGGTGCTCTATCCACTGTGCTACCAGCTGCCCCTACCTGAGCTAAATCTTAAAGGAAACTAGTGATTCTAAGAGGAAAAGGTAAGGAGAGAGCATAGGTAAGGCAGCTTAGGTAGAGTCAGGAAGTCTTGAGGTCAAATCTAGTGTGAGACTCTTATTACCTGTGTGACCCTGGACAAGTCACTTAACCTCTCTCTGCCTTAATATCCTCATTTGTAAAATGGAGATAATAATAGTACTTACCGGGGCAGCTAGGTGGCACAGTGGGTAGAGCACTGGCCCTGGAGTCAGGAGTACCTGAGTTCAAATCCGGCCTCAGACACTTAACACTAACTAGCTATGTGACCCTGGGCAAGTCACTTAACCCCAAATGCTTCACTAAAAAAAGAAAAAATAATAATAGTACTTACCTCCCAAGCTTATTGTGAGGATCAAATAAGATAACATTTCTAAAGTGCTCTGCAAACCTTAAAGTACTATATAGATGCTATTATTGTTACTTTTATTTCATTCATGAGCAACAGACAGTGTAGAGGCACAGATACAAAGGGGGTACCAAGTGTGAGGAAGAGAAAGAAGGCCAGTATGTCAGTGTGGACAGGAAGGAATAATGTATAATAAGGCTGGAAAGGTATGATAATACCAGGGTGCAAAGACAATTAAATTCCAAACATTTATATTTGACCTCCAAATTAACAAAGGGCCTCTAGAGTTTACTGAGTAAGGAAGTGGCATGGATAGAACTGCATTTTAGAATAATCACTTTGGCTGTTTTTCAGAAGATGGATTAGAGTAGGGAGAGACCTGAGGCAGGGACACCCTTTGGGAAGGCTGTTGCAATATTCCAGGTGAAAGGTAAAGAGGGCCTGAACCAGGATGAGGATTTCATGAGTAGAGTGGAAGAGACTTATCTTAGAGATGTCATGGGGGTAGAGGCAATAAAATTGGCAACTGAGGGCATATATGGGATAAGGGAATTAGGAGTTGAAAATGACACCAAGGTTGTGAGCTTGGTCAACTAGAAGTATGGTACTACACTAGCCCAAAACAGGGACTTGTTGAAGAATGGTGAGTTTAGGGGTAAAGATTAGGGAGTTCTGCTTTAAACATGTTAAGTTTAAGATACTCACAAGACATCAAGTATGAAATTGCAGTAGACAGTTCATGATATATGACTAGAGCTCAGAGAGAGACCTGATTGGGATAAAGAGATCTGAGAATTATAGTCATAGAGGTGACAATTGAATACATAGGAGTTGATGAAATGGCTAAGAGAGTGGAATAGAGAGATCAGGGTACAAGATGGATCCATTGGGTAAATCCACAGCTTGGGAGCAGGATATGGATCATAGACCAGGAAAGAAATTATCAGAGGCATCAAAGGACCAGGAACAGAGTTACCAAAACCCAGAGAAAAGAGAATATCCAAGAGGAGAGTGGGGTCAACAGTTTAAAATGCTGTAGAAGGGACAAAAAAGAATGAGGTCACACACAAAAACCAACCAATCTTAGGTACCTAAGATTTAAAATGCCAAATATAATCCAAATACCCATTTTTTAAAACAAATTGGGGGGGGGCAGCTAGGTGGCACAGTGAATAAAGCACCGGCCCTGGATTCAGGAGGACATGAGTTCAAATGTGGCCTCAGACACTTGAAGCTTACTAGCTGTGTGACCCTGGGCAAGTCATTTAACCCTCACTGCCCTACAAAAACAAAACAAAAAACAAAAAAATAAAAATAAAACAAATGGGACCACTTTGAATAGAAAGAAGGGGATTTTTCTGAGATGCTTCTGCCTTCTTTTAGTGACTAATAATGAATATAACTTGGTATGTGTAGAAGAAAGTACCATCAATTTGTTCAAGCACCAATCCAAGAACCAGAAAAGGAATTACACTGTTATACGAAGTACTAAGGCCAATATTTTCCCAATGGCAACTTATGAAAAGAACAAGCTTAAAAAGCTCCTTAATCCATATCTTAACTTGCTCTTGTTCTCACTATTAGCCCCATAAGCAAACAGTTGAATGCTGCTGGAGGCAGCTAGGTAGACTGGATCTGGAATCAAAGGACATAGTTTCAAATATTGCCTCTGACACCACCTGTGTGTCCTTTGATAAACCATATAACACCCTTATATCTCAGTATTCTTATCTGTGAAATGAAGGAATTGAGCTAGATGGCCTCTGAGGTTCTTTTCAGCTCTAGATCTAAGACCTTCTTATCAAGTAGCTTTCTAGTTCAGCACTCAGGTACCAGACAGAATCCTAGAACTCTAGGATTTTTGAGGAGGAAGAAGGACTATTATTGGAGCCAGTAGATTTCACTAGACCAGGGCTTCTTAAACTTTTTCAACTCATAATCCCTTTTTGCCCAAGAAATTGTTATGCGACTCCAGGTATATAGTTACATAAAATAGATATACAAATCCAACATTTATTGCCAAATTTTTGTGACCTCCCCCCCCCATTCAGTTGCACAACCCCAGGGGTCATGACCTAGTTTAAGAAGCTTTGCGTTAAACTGCCTCATTCTGTCCCTTCTGACCTTCCTAATTATTTACAGAGCAAGAACCTTAGATGACCCTCTGAAGCATGAGATGGACACCAATGGAATTCCTGGGATTTTCCTGATATGGATGTTTATCTCTGTGTCTCTTTCCTAGTATACTTTCAAAGAAACTGTGTGTCTGTGTTTCCTGTCCCTTTGTTTCAAGATCAGCTTTTGGTTCTTCTTGGGTTGTTGTTGTTGTTGTTGCTGTTGCTGTTGTTGTTGTTGTTTTGGTTCTTCTGTCCCTGAGTAGCAAGAAATTGATGTTCATCTAAGGAACTTTCAGAAGCAACTTCAGATGAATTTCTGAAATTTCTGAGACTATGCTATACCACCCAAAGAGTGTTTTGAAAAACCAAATGCAATATAACTCCTATTCATTTTTTTTTAAGTTTTGATTCTGAGTCAGTCACAGAATCTGGGACATGAATGTCTCAATTTCTCAGATATTCCTGTTTGTATATGTATTGGAACAGGATGTTGTGGTGCCAACTCTACTCATTTTCACCAGCAGTCCCCTTTAGTACTACTAAGATATAATGAGGTAAGACCCAAAGCCACTTTCCTTTCCAAGAGCATGGTCATTAGAGCAGTATCATCTGTCACCTTTGGGTGGTAATTAGAAGAGGAAAGTCAATAACAATAGTACATAACACTACTTTACCAAGATTTAAACAAGTTGTAATATTGTTGAACATCTATTGATAAGTCCAAATGTGCCACAGGCTATTGAACACAAGGAGTACTTTGATGTGATGTTTTCCATTATTAATTTGATGGGGTAGGATTTGCAGAAGCCAGAACATTCATTTTCATTTTGTTGCACAGGTCTTGTCCCCACATAAACCTCAAATCAAACTGTCAAACTTAAGTTTTTTATTTTTGCTTTTGTTTGGGTGTTTGATAATTTGAAGAAAAATATAGTACCCACACCAGGGGTGAAAGACCTCAGACCCTTGGTAGCAGGTGTTTGCCTAGGGAGAGGTAGTAGGTGGCTTATGAGAAAAAAACAATCATTTTTCACTTTATGGAGCCATTTCAAAGCAGAGAAAAACCTTCTGTAGGCTGTCTCCTCTCTAGAAAAGTAAAAGGAAAGAGGAATCTCTGTCATCTATTACCCTAGTATACAGATATCCTGAGTTATGAAAAAGAAATCTCTTTGATCTCTACATGGGCCACTGGAACTAAAGGTCTTACCATGTTTTCACTTTAAGGAGCCTACATATCATCTAAGAATGATGACATTCAGAAATATTTTCTCTAGACAAGAACTTTATTCATCTTTTCTACAAGAAAAGAAAACATGGAGGAAACTATTCTAGGTGCCTTTCATGTAATAGAGTGAGCACTGGTAGTAAGACCTGGGTTCACATCTCACCCCTGCCACTCACAAATTGTACTTTTAAAGTCACTGTATTTGAACCTCAGTTTCCTCATCTGAAAAAGCTCAACCACTACTTTAAAATCTCTTTCTAGATCTCTCAGCCCCCAAAAATTCCTAAGTAACTAAATTATTTCATGCTCTCCTGTAGGGAGCTTGCTTTTTGCATGATATTTAGTACAGAATCTATGGCATCTTTCATGTGGAAAAAATCAAACATTTTCCTAAACTCTGCTTCAAAGTATTGGAAGTTTCCTAGTGATGGGTTGTCCTCCATCGAGGACACTTTCAAGTTTGCCAATCACTTGGGCTACCTGGGCTTGTTCTACAGGAAATGCATAGGCTCTGTCCTAAGAACCAAGTGGCACTGTCCAAGAAAAACCATGACCTGCTCCAACTTTCCCTGGACAATAGGAAAGAATGTGAACAGTAGCTCCTGTGGAGTTGTTAAAATTGGGAAAGCAATCAATGTCCCCTGTTTCAGGTGATCTTATTATCCCAATGACTTGAACTTGGAGCTCTCAGAGTTCATAGGATGACAAGAGAAGATTTAGATGGAGAAAAGTTCTGGGATATCACCTAGTCCAACCCCATCATTTTATAGATAAGTGTCTTGTACAAAGTCACACAGAGAGTCGTTAGCAGAATTTGGGATCAGAATCCAAGTTCTTTGACTGCAAACCCAGTGATTTTTCCACTGTACCAAATTTCCTCCCCTCTGAATCCATTCAAAATGACAGGAAGAAGAAGGAGCCACTTAACATGAATGGTAATTCTGGTGTTACTGATATGCTACTATTATTCATGCCTCATTCCCCCAAGCAATCTCTTCCCAAAATAGAACTTGATGAATCCCAAAGACCCATGATTCAAAGATATCATGCAAAACAGAATCTAATAATGATAATAGTAATAATAATATCTAGCATTTCTATACTGCTTTAAGGTTTGTGAAGTGATTTATATAGAGTCATTTTATCCTGAAAACAATCTTGTGAGGTAAGTGTTAATATTACCCCCATTTTATGGATGAAGAAACTGAGGTATAAAGCACTTATGTGACTTGCCCAGAGGCACATAGCTATTAAGTTTCTGAGATGGAATTTGAACTCAGACTTTCCTGACTCCAAATCCTGTGTTCTATCCACTGTGTTATCTACCTTCCTATATCTATAGTTTTTTCATCAGTTTTCTTTGCTGGTATATATGGCTGCATATGGGGATAGGGATATTAGAACCCAGATCGTCTCCTTCACTCTTCATATCCAATCAGTTGCCAAGTCTTGTCCATTCCACCTCTACTGAATCTCTTAAACATCTCCCCTTCTCTCTACTTACATGGTCACCCCAGAGTTTAGGCCCTCATCACCTTTTTCCTAGATGGACAATTGCAGTCCTGATTGGTATCTCCTTGCTTCCTCTCCAATTCTTCCTCCACAAAAATGACAATTGATATTCCTACAGCATAGGTCTGACAACAATACTCTCTGGCTAAAGAAGTTCAAGTGGCTCCCTCTTGCCTCTATATTCAATTCAGGCTCCACTTTTTGGCATGTAAAATGTCTCCCAATCTGTTGCTGGCCTGCCTCTTCAGGCTAAGTGCACACACACTGTCTCACCCACTCAAGGTTCCAAAAAACTGGTCTTGCTGTTCCCTGTACATAGCATTCCATCTTCTGTGTTTATGGCTTTGAGCAGGCTCTCTCTTCCCAATGCCTGGAAGATATACACTACCTATCTCTGCCTCATACAATCCCTGGCTTCTTTTTAGGTTCTATTCAATTGCCACCTCCAACAGGAGAACCATTCCGATTCACTCACACACACACACACACACACACACACACACACACCCCTTCTAGTATTCAACCCTTCCCCCCACCAAAAAAAATTATTTTGCATTTACTTTGTGTATATTTTGTATTTATTTATCTGCTTAACTTTGGTTTCTTCCTCATCTCCCTTGGCAACATGGATTGTGATCTCCTTGAGGACAGGGACTGTTTTTTTAATTGTAAGTACTTAATATAATTTCTGGCACACAGTGTGATGGTTAGCAAATATTTATTGAATTAATGAATGAATTGAATCAATGAATGAATGTCAAGAAGGAGTGCCAATTTTCAAGAGATAACTTAAGTTTTAGATGTGATAAGTTTCAGGTAACAATGAGACAACCAAATTAGATTTCAAACAAAGACTACTCATTATAATTATCTCTTTTTCCAAAATATCATAATTATTTGTGTGTATCTTTTCCTCCTATTAGATTAATAATAACAGAGACATATGGAAGGCTTTAATTAAAATTTACAAAGCGTTTCACATACACTTTCCTGTTTGATTCCATAGTAATCTTAGGGGATAGGAGCTACATATATTATTATCCCCATTTTACCCATGAGGAAACTGAGACTCATAGAAGTTGAGATACTTACTCATATTCATTGTAAGAAATAATTTCTGTCTCCTGACTCCTATTCCATCATTCTTCCTATAACACTCCTTAGTTTTTAGAGCAGTGTCAGTATTGAATAAGTCTTTGATTCACCAGTGTCTCATCATGCAACATGCCATTGCCTGACAAAGTGGAGAAGGTAATGAATTTGGTGTTAGGAGACCTGGGTTCAAAAACTGCTTTGGTATGAATTAATGAGACCTGGAATCAGGAAGACCTGAGTTCAAATCTGACCTCAGACATTTACTACCTATTATACTGGGCAAGTCACTTAACCCTGTTTGCCTCAGTTTCCTCATCTGTTAAATGAGTTGGAGAAGGAAATGGCAAACCATTCTAGTATCTTTGCCAAGAAAAAAAAACCCATAGACAGTATTGGTGTGCTATGGTTCCTCAGGTCACAAAGAGTTGGATACCACTGAACTGAACGGCAACATAAATTAGTTGTGTGATCCTGAGCAATTCACTTAGGCTTTTAGCACCTTAACTTTCTCAACTGTAAAATGGAAGGTTTGTACACAATGACTTCTCATTCCCTTCCAGCTCTAAATTTATGATCATATGATCACAGTGATTTATATGGCGTGGATACAAAATAAGTGTTTATTAATAAATGTTTATTAAATACTTAAGTGTTATTTGAATTAAATATTAATTTAAAAATTAAATTGAACAGGAGAATAACCACAAAAGTGTGGTGCCACTGGAGCCAAGAGTATATCTAAAAAAGGGTAAAATTCTATACAATGAAATTCTATACAAGGACCAAAAAGCCTATTGGGTCAGTGACCAGGAGGTTAATGGCAAACTCAAGAGGGCAGTTCTAGCAGAAGGTTGGGAGCTGAAACCTCGTGTACCCATATAGCATTAGAAGGTTGGCCAGAATCAGAACCTTAGCCCACTAGAATGCAAAGATCATTCAAGCATTCCTCAGCCTGAATGAATGAAGTGTTTATTAAGTGCTCATTGTGTGTATATCAATGAGAGAAAAGAACGACCATCCCTTCTCTTAAGAAGCTGGCATTCTAGGGGGCAGCTAGGTGGCTCAGTAGATAGAGCACCGGCCCTGTATTCAGGAGTACCTGAGTTCAAATCTGACCTCAGACACTTAACACTTACTAGCTGTGTGACCCTGGGCAAGTCACTTAACCCCAATTGCCTCACCAAAAAAAAAAGAAGAAGAAGAAGCTGGCATTCTAATGGAGGAGACAACATATATGGAATGTTTTTGCTGCAAGTTGGATGGAAAGGCCCCATGGTGCTTAGAGTAAAGGAACAATGCAGGTTGTAATGGTTCTTCTTTAATCTCATTTCTGCTGATGAAGTCATATCCATTTCTGATATTATACCATTTGTCAGTGCCAAGGACTCTGGCAACAAGACCTTTCTTTTGAAGTATCCAATAGATATGGCTACATGACCTACAAGAGCAGTTGCCAGGCCTTATCTCCATAAGGGTTACTTCCCAGGATGATGTCTGTGACCACTGGCCTGGAAGCTTTTCTATGCCAAATGCATAGTATCACAGAGCATTTGAGTTAGACAGGACCTCAGAGACCATCTGGTTCAACCCATTCCTGGACAAGAATCCCCTATGCAACATACCTACCTACAGAGTGATCGTTCAACCTTTGCATAAATATTCACAGGAACTGGGAGCTCTATTAGCATTTGCTAGAGAGTTTTTCCTTAAATCAATCCAAAATTTATTTCTTTGCCATTTCCATACATTCTAGCCACTAGGGCCCAGCAGTCCAATTCATCTTCAATATGTAAGCACTCTAAATATTTGAAGAGAGCAGGCAAGTTCCCCTATACCAAATATTCCCTTCTGAGAATTCTCTTTTCCTTCAAATGATTCTCATATAGCACAATTCCAAGGCTCTTCACCATCCTGATCACTTTCCTCTGAATAGTCTCCAATTTAAAAATGTCATTCCTAAAATGTGGTGCCCAGAATACATTATTCTAAATGTGGTTGGTCTAGAGAAAGCTGAGACCTTCCTAATCCTGGATTCTATGCCTCTAAAAATGTAACCTAATGTCACCCAAACTTTTTTGACCATTGAAAAAAGCATGGTGTAGCAGATAAAGTTTTAGGTTTGGGGAAGCTAGGTGGCGCAGTGGATAGAGCACCGGCCCTGGAGTCAGGAGTACCTGAGTTCAAATCCAGCCTCAGACACTTGACACTTACTAGCTGTGTGACCCTGGGCAAGTCACTTAACCCCAATTGCCGCACTAAAAAAAAAAAAAAAAGTTTTAGGTTTAAAGTCAGGAAGCCCTGAGTACAAATTCAATCTCTATTAGTATTAGCTATATGACCCTAGGCAAGTAATTCAACCTCTATGTGCCTCAAGAACTTACCTATTATCACAGAAATGTTGTGAGGGTTGTGATTTGCACTAGTGGATGGAGATCCCAAACCAGTAGTCATTCTGTGCTGATAAAATCGGAGTTCCTTCTCATATTCATGTATGAATTGTTGATTCATTTTCTAGTTTTCAGAACTAACAACGTCCCCCCCAGATCTTTTTCAGACAAATCATTGTTTATTCTGTATTAGGGTTCCTATGGTATTTAAAGGCTCTAGTCTTTCCCTAGGAGAGTTAGAGTTCTTTCTAGTAGTGAAACCTTTCCTAATAGGGGTCAGCAATATCCCATCTTCCTTTGAGACTGGAAGGTTGAATGACTAAAAATGCTGGTAAGTTTTGGTGTATAAAAGAAAGCATCTCCTAGATAGATTCTCAGTGAAATAGGACCTTAAGCCCTATATTGTCTATGTAAGGGTAGGAGTACAGCTGAGTTTGTAGACAAGGAAAAAGATTTATAAGAGGTACAGTGGGAAAATAAGATATAAAGGCATAGAAGCCAAGACAGGAGAGTTTCATGAAGCAGGAGCAGTCCACAGTGCCAAATGCTTCAGAGAGAGTGAGACCTGACCAAAAACCACTGGATTTGGCAATAAGGAGGCTATTGATCTCTGAGTATTTAATTTAAAATAAGATAGATACCCTCCCACTAAAGCCCTACTCTGAGATCTCCTCATAACATGCAAGTGAGCCTCAGTTCTGAAAGGCTTAGCCAGTGGAATGCAAACTCTGGCCAGTGCTACCAAGAAAGGCTTCAGATACAGGCCTGATAACAGACAGTATAGCTATTAACCAAGAATTGTCCAACCTAGACTCAGAAGTTCATCACCAGTTGTCTGTAGGATCCTACAGCTAAAAATTCACAAAGGCCCTTTATTAAGTCAGATAAGAGTTGTAAATTGCATGTGAAAAAAACTCAGATCATTGAATTAATGCAAGATGAAGTGAGTAAACAAGGCTATGGGTAGCAACTGGAGTTTGAAATAAATGGCTATTCAAGGTTCTTTTCAGAGCAAAAGGGGGAAGAAGGTAATAATCTGTTCTTTTTTTAATGAGCCTTATCTGAAGAATGGGAATAATAATACCAATATTCAAAGGAACTGTTGAGGGGCAGCTAGGTGGCACAGTGGATAGAGCACCAGCCCTGGAGTCAAGAGGACCTGAGTTCAAATCCAGCCTCAGACACTTGACACTTATTAGCTGTGTGCCCCTGGGCAAGTCACTTAACCCCAATTGCCTCACCAAAAAAAAAGGAACTGTTGTAAGGAACTAATGAAATATCATATGAAATTTCTTTGAGAAATATAACATTCATCTGCCATGAAGAACAAATAAAATATCATATAAAATTGCTTTGAAAACTATAAAAGCATGACACAAGTACAACACAGCTTCATGAAGTATACTATAATACATAATAATTCTTATTATGGTTGTTATATAACAGAAAAGAGCACTCCTGTTGTTTTTGTCATTCATTTTTCTTTTCTTTTCTTTTTTTGTGGGGTAATGGGGGTTAAGTGACTTGCCCAGGGTCATACAGCTAGTAAGTGTCAAGTGTCTGAAGCCGGACTTGAACTCAGGTCCTCCTGAATCCAGGGCCGGTGTTTTATCCACTGTGCCACCTAGCTGCCCCTGTCCTTCGTTTTTGTTTTTGTTTTTGTTTTAGGCAATGGGGGTTAAGTGCCTGTCCTTCATTTTTGAAGAGGACCAATGACATTGTGGGATGATGTCTTGACTTGCTCATGAATTAGATTTAAGTGAGGCAAAGTTGCATAGTCATCAGCCTCACTCTCTCTTCCAGAGTCACTGAAGTCCAGGGGAAGGACAAAAATCAGGATGACTGGTGATAGCCCAGGATGAGAGAAATGACCTTGGCATCCTTGATGTCTGACCAAGCTCTAAGCATTCCACAATGCCTGCTTTAGCCACCTTCATGGCCATTGAAACAAATTGTTCTCATCTGCCCATTCCATGAAGAGAAGCCTTAATATGCTTGGGGTAGACATCTGCATAACTCATTAATGGGTTTGATGTCTATCAGTTATCCTCAGTCTGCTTTAGCACATCTTCCAAAATGGTTTTATCAGGGTGTGGCCATTGTGTGTGCTACAGATTCTTAAAGTCGCAGGTGAGAGGTGGGTTGACCAGTTGGACACCAAAGATAAATGAGCATCCCTGAAAAGACTTAGCAAGCCCTCACACCAGAGGTGCTAGTCCTCCCTCAATATCCCATACAACCCATTCCATTTAAAAGTATAGTATAATAGAACCATATAGCTGGAAGGGACCTTAGTCATTATCCAATCTAATTCCACCATTTGTCATATGAGAAAACTGAGGCCTCATAAATTTTAATTATTTGCTAGCAAGAAGAACCAATATTAGAAAACCTCTGCATCTAAATTAAAGGAATAATCTATTCTTAGCACTGTTTTGAACATCTGTTTAGCCTACCACAAATTAAAATAAAATAAATCCCTAACATTTATAATCATGTAAAAATCACCAATCTGAAAAAATATATTTGATAACTTAAGAGATAACATTCAAAGGCAAATGGATAGGAATTATCAAACTTATACCATTGAATCATTATAACCAAGAATACTGTTTCATTTCACTTATCAGGAGAAAGGGTGTATTACATACAGTAATCATTAATGTGTGAAACATTCCCCTAACTTGTTCAAATAAAGGTATTTGCCTCCATTTTCTTCCCATATTGAAAGACTACTGTAAGTCCAATTTAGGACACTGCAAAACACTAGCAGCGCTTGCCTAAATCCTATAGATGTTCACTCATGATGGAATCAATAGATGGAATATGGAATTCATCTCACAGATGAATGGCACCTAATGGACCTAGATTCTAATACTAAGGCAGGAATCTAAACTGAAAAGCTAAAAAAAAATTTTAAACAAGTTTCACTTTGGAACAAACATATTTGAATGAAGAAACTGTGCAATTAACAATGCCCTCAATATTTCTGAGGAATATTAATAAAACATGAACAGGAATTGTGCAGATTAAATATTGAGGCTCTGAATGTTAGCAGTCCCCACAAATAATATGAGTGAGTTCTTCACGCAGATCAGTTACTTCCTTATTAAAAGTGGAGAATAAAACCTATAATTGCTTTCATGAAATGAAAAAAGAAAAATGAAAGGGCATAAATTAAAGCAGCATCTTTTTTTTTCACATTAGCCAGAATAAGACTCTTTTAAAGCATTATACCAAATATCAGGCTATTTGAAAACAGATAAATTGTCGGATTTTTCTCCCCAGATCATAGATTTAGACCTGGAAGGTACCTCAGAAGTCATCTAATCTAAAACCCTCTTTTTATATGTGAGAAAAAAAGTATAGATGGGAGAAAGCATGAAGGACTCCATCATCAAGTAAGATTGGAGAAGTACCAAGGGCAATAGAGTGCCAATAATGGGAGGAGATTGCTAGAAAAAGAGGAATGAGGGGTATGGAATTAATGATTATTAGAGAAATACAGCTTTCCTCTTTGCTAGAGACTCACATAGCATAGTATTGTAGTCTTCAGAATTCATAGAACCCTAAGGGGGAGAGTGGTTTACTGTAGGATGAGGAGTCTGAAAGAAGTAAGTATTAATGAATGGGGTCTAACTACTAATTTTATTGGAGGATGCAAGCATAAGACTTATAAAGTATAATATCACAACCATATTCACTGAACATCCCACCATCAATTCAAAGTTGTCATGTGCAAAATGTAATTACCTTCAGAGGCAGCTAGGTGGCGCAGTGGATAAAGCACCAGCCCTGGATTCAGGAGCACCTGAGTTCAAATCAGGCCTCAGACACTTGATACTTACTAGCTGTGTGACCCTGGGCAAGTCACTTAACCCTCATTGCCCCACAAAAAAAAAAATGTAATTACCTTCCCTCCGAGCCCTTCTCTCAACTTCACTGTTCCTGCCAATGGCACTCTCATTATCAAAATCAACAAGGCTTGATCAATTTTGACTCCTTCTTCTCACTTATCCTTTATATCATATCTGAAACCAAAGGCTGTCAACTGTTTCTTCATGGTGTCTGTTGCACCTATTCTTCTCTATCTCCATGTTCACTATACTAGTCCAGGTCATCACCTCACACTCAGATTTATATAAAAGCATGATAATTGGTCTCCTCACCTTCAGTCTATCCACCCCTACCAGTCATTATTACATATCACATTTCCACAAGATTAATCTTCCCATAACACTAGTTTGATCACATCATTGGCCTACTCAAAAACCCCTGGTGAGTTTCCCCCATTGTCCACAGGAAAAAAGTCAACATTTCTCTTCTATTATGACTTGGGTTGCTACCATAGTTGCTTTAACTTTTAGCAAACAGTACACAGATTGTTCTGTTTGGAACCTAGCAGCATGAGAAATCTTGGTCCATTGAATGATACTGGAGTTGGAATCGGTGCTCTAGGTTCAAATTCTGTCTCTGAAAGTTCCTAGCAACATGACCATGGGCAGATCACTTAACATCCTCAATTACTCTCAAGTAAATCTTCAGATGACAGGTCTTAAGCTCCAAAGAATCTATGGAGAGATTTCATGGGGGGGGGGGCGGTGTTTAATCTTGGAAATAATTACATCTTTTTTTATTAACTTCTAATTGAAGTATAGCATTTCCTTCTATTATAGACATAGGCAATGAACTAAAGTAGCATTAGGCTACACCAAATTGCCAAAGGTGTCTGTGACACAAATAGTTTTAAAACCCCTGATATAAAGTGATATAATCTGTTCCAGTAGATTTTGGTAGAATTGAACATTATCATATTGGCCAACAAATCAACTCTCTGCAATATTTATAGTTCTTGCCTTGTGAAAATGCTGCATTTGGGGGATCAAGGGAGAGAGTGATGCTGGATGGGCTTCAAGGGACAGGAGGTCTAATTGGATGGCAGAGAAGTGACAAAAGACACAAGAAATAAACACCATAGCATGCCCATCCATGCCACCTGATCATACATGCTTCTTTCTGACTGAAGAGATAACCCCCCTCACAAATGAAATATGTTTCTTCTCCCCCTACTTCTCTAGAAGAGCAGTAGATCCTACGGAGAAGAAAAATGGGTGTTTGGGGAAGAGTTCCTTACCTTTGATATGAAACATATATAAAAATTCATCTACCATATCTCAAGCTATTTCTTTCTACTCCTAGTATTGAATAGGACAGAAAATGTGGTATTTTAAGTCTTTCTTCTTATCTAGGTCAATATGCCCATTTTACACATGGAGAACCAAAGCCCTGGAGATGAGAAGTAATTCACAAGAATAATTTATGCCCTGAGCATCAGTGGTGATACTGTGAATAGAGTCACTATCTCCTCATAATCCAGTGCTCTATCTGTGTGACCATGTAAAGAAACATGGTGGCCACTCTGAATAACATATCTGAAGGAGACTAACTGCTTCTTTTCCCATTGCTTTCATCAAAATATTTTTAAAGAGTTCTGAGCACTTCAGAGTTAAAAATGGGACATTTATCCTGGATTCTTAAGTGGATTTTTGAAAGAAAAAAGCTGTATGTTCCCTCCTCTATTGTGTGCTCCCTGTGGAAACCTTCTGTGAAAGGGTTTTATTGTTTAAGGTGGTTTTTTAGCCATAGCTCCAACCCTAAGTGTATCTGCATTAAGAAGCAGTCTGTTCCTTTCCTCTACTAGAACCTTGCCCTTTTGTTATTAGTACATTCCCCAGCCCCTTACATTTATAAGGGCAGAAAGGAAGTCAAAATAGATGAAAGGAAAAGGATGCATTTTCTCCTAACCAGCTCACTTAAGAGCCTCTTATTGGGTTCTGGGCATCAAACATTGTCGTCTTTTCCATTCAGGAATACATTTTTGAGGGCAAGGCTATGTCTATAAAAGAGACAAAGATGAATGTTACCTTTCCTACTGCTCCTTCCAGAACATTTCCCAAAGAATACCTTTGTCCATAAGCCACCAGGCTGTCTGGTGCCACCTGACTATGCCGATTGCAGAGTTCATTTGATGGGCTCTCTGATACTGTTTTATTGGTTCAAAATTCCCTGGAAGAAGTGGTGTCACTATATAGTATCCTGTCTTTTAGGTCTGAAGCTCCTCTATCAAAACCAAGCAAGCCCTAAAGATATCACTGATCAGCATATAGAAAGGTTTGGATAAGATACATCTTTATGGTTTTGGGAGGAAGGAGAGATGGGGCCAAGAAGGCAATAGTGGCAATAACTGACAAGAAACCAGTACTTCATCGTGCTTTACCTGTGGAATCACATATAATTAAACAGAAGTTTGTTCTTCTAGTAACCAGTAAAAACTGCTAGTTCCCATAGCAACCACATGCATGGCATCCCCCTTTTCTTTCCCTGCATCTTGGTGACACAACATGCATAGCAAGGCCAGCTGTGATCATGTCAGCTAGGTACTCACTGCAGCTCTGAGAATGGGAAAAAGACCATAGCTGCCCTGAACAGTGAGAGATGAAGCTATGTAACCTTCGATGGAAATAGTAATGATAGTGCTGTGGTCAAGGAAGCTGGGCATTGAAAATTGATAAATATTCCATAACCTTAGCTGTTAGACCTTGAACATGCCTGAATATGTGTCTTCCAACAGAATACATTTTTCATCCTGTCCCACTGCTTGGATCCTAGATAAATAAGGCATTTGTAATTTTCCAGTAATATTATTTTTGCTCTTTTCACAAGAAATATTTTTGGTCAAATATTTAGTTTAAAAAATGAGCCACTAAATAAATAAATAAGTGTAAAAAATCATTTTCTGGCATCAGTTTGATAGTAAGTTGGAGGAAAGTATCAATATATCCAAGATGCATTTTGATAGCACACATTATTAGGAATATATTTGCAGTCATCTTAATTGAAATATTTACTCTGTAGATTATAAATGGAATTTCCTATGTTCAACGTAAAACTATAGAAAAAATAAATTTCTCAAGTGACTTTTTCTTTTAGTGTGCATGTGTAGAATTTGGTATAGAGAAGATATGGGGGCAGTTAGGTGGCACAGTGGGTAAAGTACTGGCCCTGGATTCAGGAGCACCCGAGTTCAAATCCAGCCTCAGACACTTAACACTTCCTAGCTGTGTGACCCTGGGCAAGTCACTTAACCCTCATTGCCCTGCAAAAAAAAAAAAAAAGAAAAAGAAAATGAAAAGTGAGAAGATATGGGTTTATACTAGGGTGATTTTAGGCTAGCCCTACTTAAGCGTGGGATGGTAGATAAGAGAGCTGGGCTTGAAATCAGGAAGGCCTGGTTTCAAATATTCCCTTTCATACTTGCTAGCTATGTGACTAAAAGGCTAGTGGCTATGTGGCAGGGGTCAAACCAGTGCATATCTCTGAGTTGCAGTTTCTTCATCAGTAAAATGAGGAGGTTGAAGTTGAAGCAAAATGGATTTGGAACCAGAGGACCTGAGTCTAATTCCCTGGTCTTCTTGTTATCCTTGTGATATCAGGAGAGTCACTGAACCTATCTAGGTCTCAATTCTTCATCTGCAAAATGAGCGGTTTGGATTAAATGGTCTCTTGAGTTTCTGTCAGTTCTAAGTCTGTGAGTTTATAAGCCTATAAAACTTCTTCCAGATCCAAATTCTATGAACGTAGGAGCTAAAGCTATTAGCATCTTCATAAAAATGATGGGGGAGGAAGCACACAATTCATGGTATGTGGCAGTGTGTAAAAGAAAACTAATTAAGTCAGTTATCCAGAAAGTTCAAACCAAAAGAGTCAGCTGCCTAGATATTGATGTAAAAAAACAGTTGCGGGGCAGTTAGGTGGCACAGTAGATAGAGCACCGGCCCTGGAGTCAGGAGGACCTGAGTTCAAATCCAGCCTCAGATACTTAACACTTACTAGCTGTGTGACCCTGGGCAAGTCACTTAACCCCAATTGCCTCACTAAAAAACAAACAAACAAACAAACAAAAAACCAGTTGCATCCTCAATTAATCAAGTGTAACATTTTCCCTCTGGGCTATTTTCCCAACTTGAATTCCTATTCATAAATTGGATTCCCAGAGAATGGCTGCAACCACTAAAGATAGCCCATATGTCTGCATTCCTAAAACAAGCCCCAATTGTATACTTTCCCTTAACAATCAGCCAGTAGACACAATTAGAAGTAAGTAAAGGTGCTGAAGACAGTAGTTATAAACATTCCCTCTACACAGGAAGAGAATCAAACTTAGAATGTGATAAAAGTGAAATACACCCATAGGATGGCAAAGATAACTGCCAGCTCCTGGTATTCAGAGCTTGGAAGTTCTCTCTTCTTGCAGTTCCTTCATTCACACTGCTGATCTTAAATACTGTGTCTCTGCTGAGCAGATTACCCATCTCAGTGCCCAGGGTCTGATCCTCCCCATAGCTGGCTCTCATCTCTGCTGCCAGGAGTCCTATTCCTATCAGCCTGGAGTGGTAAAGTAGTTTCCTTTCAAACTACATGGCTGGCTACATGAGGGATGGAAGAGAGGGTAAAGGATGGGGTGGGAAAGTAGAGGGAAAAAAAGGTATTTCCTCCTCTCTCCCTGTCCTTTTTCTAAGCTTCTCCCAAATTCTCAAAAGTTCCAGACATCAAGCTGTGTTGCTGTTGCTGTTAATGACAATGACGATGACGACAATGATGACTGCTCCAGCCATCTGATTCTGGCTTCATTTGAATAACTTTGACTACTAGGGCTTTCGTTCAAGCCTGCATAGGTGCCTTCACTGATGGGCATTACTTGGCTGATGGAACACAGAAGCCCTCCCTTTCTCTGATTTCCTTGTTGGGCTATAGTCCTCTCTCCCCATTCACTTCTCCCATCTCTTGAGTGTCATGATACTCTGTTCCCTGCTGAGCAGAATTTACAAATAAGTCATAATTTTCAGGGTAAAAACCCATTATCCACAGGTATCCACAGGTATCCACAGGTATCCACAGGATGCAAAGATTAGAACTCAATGACCCCCATGCTTTGTCAAGGATGGGCTACAGGGGAATGGTATTAGTTAATGTGATGTCCCCAAAATTTCATGTAACCATGCACCATATTGTCTCTTTGTATCTAACCCCACTCAGCTGCCCTGTTTACAGGTAACCAAATATATCCAAAGGGAAAGCCTGAAAGTAAGGAAGCTAGAAACTTGTGTATGAGGAAATACAAGGTAGGAGATATTGGGTAGTAGTGATATTGGGCAGCAGGCAGAAAGTAGAAGGGAAAGATGTGGAGTTGGGTAGGTGGCAGAGGAGAAAAGAAAGATGAAGTTCACAGTTAGGAACATTTCAGGATAGAGACTAGGTCAGTCAAGTGGTTTGAGCAATGAGAACTGTCAGCACAAATGTGTGAAAGGATTGACTGACTTAATGAGCACTAACGAACTAATTTGGCAAATTTTATTTTAAAAATCCTTTGATATAGCTAACCAGTGGTTTGGGGTTTGGGTATGTTTGTTTGTTTTTTACAACACAGATCAAACGATAGATATTCAGTCTGTAAAATATGCTGTGGGGGAAGCCTGATACACTATGATTTGAAAGATTTTTGTAGTATTTAGAGATCACAGAATGTTTGAGTTAAGAAGAACCTTAGATCATCTAGTCTAATCAATTCTCTCATTTTATAAATGAGCAAAATGAGGCCCAGAGAAATCATTGGCTTCCTCAAGGTCACAGAGCAAGTAAAGGACTAGAATTAGTCTAGTCTTTTGATTCCTAGGTGATTGCTATTTTTGGTGCTTATATATTCAGACACAGACTTCTTTCATCTGACTACCTTCTTATTCTGTTTGAAGGAAAATTAACTCCTCTAAAAACAAACAAACCAAAACCAAAAAACAAAAACAACTCAAATCACCAAAGATTATATATTGAGAGACAGTGGCATAGTAAATAGAGAGCTAGTTAGCCTCAGGGCCAGAAAAACCTAGATTCAAATCCCACCCCTGACACATAGTGGGTCTGTGACCTATGAACATAATCAAACCTTTGAGCACCCCCAGATAACTCTCTTAGACTCCAAATTGAGAGAGGGTGCCAATTTGCATTAATGGAGGAAGATCCTCAGTTGAAGCCCCCTGTATTACTGAAACTGAAGGCTTTGTCAATCAATAATAATAATAACTGACATTTATATAACACTTGAAAGTGTGTTCAGTCCATTATATACATTATATTATTTAAGCCACATGACAACTCTTTAAGATACAAACTACAAATGTATTCCCATTTTAGTTTATATTTTATATATATACATATATAGATTGTATACATGTGTGTATATATAATAAATATTATATATACACATATATTTATGTGTGTTTATACAAACTATGTAGATGTATGTCTATATTGTATATACAAATAATAGATATGTTTATATTATCTTATATGTATACATATTCTATTTCTGGATATATATCTGTATTATATATAACATAGATGTTTATCTATTTTTATATATACATAGGTTATGTATTTATATAGACATGTGTAGATATACATATGTTGGTGTGTATATGTGTATATATCATTTATGCATATGTAGTTTTAGATATACACAGATTGTGTGTATATATAAATATATAATGTATGAATATGTATATGTAATATATAAAATATAAAAACCTAATACATAATATGTAAATGTGTATATGATATACTATATATACAAACACATATACACATTAACAAATTGTTCATCTACATATGTACACATATATCTATAAATCAGCTAAAATGAGAATATATTCATAGTATGTCAAGAATAGATTTTGGTCCGAAAGTTACAGTCTGGGATTCAGTGTATTCCTAGCCTAAAAACCCATTTGCCCATTTGTTCTAAATTGGAACCAAGTGACCATCATCAACAAATATTTGTTGAGTATCTTTGTATAGGATATTTTGCTAGTTGTTTAACAACCATGTAGATCTTTTACAATGTTTTATGAGTTAACAATTACCATGTAGAATTAGCTACAGCCCAAAGATTTGGACACAATGTGTCAACACAATGTGTCAACACAATTATGAAGAAAATAAACAACTGGAAAATTTGGTCGTCATAACAAGTGCCAAAGAATCCAACTGATCATCTCATCACAACAGATTCTTGCATGGGGCTGTAGACCAAGCCATCATAGCCATAGAATTGCTATCCTTACAATATTTTTAGCACTATGCCAATGCTATTGCTCTAATAATCTTTTCCTTATGTTCTATCACTTTCTGGTGCATAATACACGGGAACATTTCAACCCCACATTAATAACAGATGCTAGTTAATATTTCATTGAGGTTTAATCTTGTTATCCCTTTAAAATAGCAGCAATTATAGTATTTGGTATTTATGTTGCATGGTCTAGGCCCACAAATTATAACCATCTTCAATTTCTATCTGCTTTCAGTTTTCTCCCAGTTAAGAAGGACTAGTACCATATAATGTGTACATGTGCACACTTGAACACACACATGTCATGTCTCTAGAACATAACTGAGTCAGCCCCAGTACATCCAATCCAAGGTTCGGTTTGGTTTTTCCATCGTTGCAATTGATCGTTCAGCAATCAACTGGATTGATCATGTGGCAATCGCCTCAGGTCATTAAGACCTCTGAGCTACTCAGATCAACCTCACTGACCAGTTATTTTGGCCATATAGACAGCAGAGTAGTCTTTTATGTCAGATGCTAATTTTTGTGACTCAGAACTAATTGTATTGCTTTAACCCACAATGCTTTTTTTTTTTCTTCAGGGCAATCACATCCCATATATCAGGAGCTAATTACCAAGTTCATTTAAGGCATCACTTTTCAAAATGAGCATACAGGATATGCAATCAAAACTCAGAATGTATATGCTATTTCCAGAGTCTTTCCTTTTAAATAATGCAATTGGAAAGAAACACCACCAAGACAACAAGGATTTTTGGCTCCTACACACAGCAATTCTCACAAGGCTCCGTTTTCCAATTCATAATTCCAAGGCCTGTGCTGCAGATATGCCTAGTTAACCATGTCCTCATGTCCTGCAGGGAGGTGGGTGCAGCTGGACAGAAGCAGTCTGCTGGTTCAGGTTGATTGTATGACCTGTCCTGAAGAGACTCCAGGGACCAGCAGTGTTCTGCAAATTAAAGTCGGCCTGGCCTGAAGGTCAGCAGCCATCTCCCAGCAGTCACTCTGACTGTCCCAGCCCACTGCCTTTGAGAAATTGGTACACTGTGAAACATATTTGCTCTGATGTGAAGTGAAAGGGATTTTTTTACCTAATTATATCCATTTGGCTCAGAACAGATATTGCAGTTCTCTTTTATGAAAACAAAAGAATAGAAAAAGAACTTTCTCTTGGTGTATTTATTTTAGATTATAGTAGCACTGTCTGAAAAGTCAAATTACCATTAGCTATAATTATGCAGGATAATGAAGTCAAGTCTCCTACCTATCCAACAGAGCCCAAGATTATAGAGACCAAAGGGAGCTCCTATCGGATGATGTTGTCATGCTGTCAACCACAATTCTGCTCCCCTTTGGGGGTGGGGAAGGGAAGGGGGGATTGACTCCAATATTCCACCTACCTTGTGGAAAGGAGGTGATAGATTAAGAATACTCCTCTTTTCCTACCAGGTTCCAGTGGTGTGAGAATGTGCATACTGTCAATATCTTCATCTAGGAGTCAGTTAGTCAATCAATTAAGAATCATTTTTTAAGGACCTACTATGTGCTAGGCACTATGCTAAGGATACCAAAAAAAATAGGGGAGGGAGAGAAGTAGCCTTTGCTCTCCAGGAGCTCACAGTCTAATGGAGACCTCCAAACCTATTAATAATACTTTTTCAGTGTAGTATCAAGAAGCAAAATGTCAGAGACAGCCTTGGCATGGAGGCCAACAGCTAAAGAAAATAAAACAAGCTATACTCTTCATGGAGTTAGAAATATAAATGGAGCTCAGAGGAAAGTGAGAAAGGGAAATGAGAATAGTTATCAAGGAGATGGCATAGTGAATAGGTGCTGTTTTTGGAGTCCGAAAAACCTATGTGATTTCAGACCCCACCTCAGATACTGCCTAGCAGAGTGACCCTGGGCAAGTCACTTAACTTCTATCTGCCTTCTCTTTCTCATCTGTAAAATGATGTGAATGGGTTTAATTGTTTCTAAGCCTCCTTTCATTTCTAAATCTATATCTTATAAATCCATCTTTTGTGTTATTTTATGGGATCATAGTTTAGAGCTAGAAGGGACCAAAGAGATAAACTAATAAGTCTGAGATAGATTAAGTTATTCACCTCAGGTAACACAGATGAGTGGTCAAACCAAGAATTGAACCCAGATCTTTTGATTCCAGACTTAGTGTTCTTTCTACTATATAACTGTTGTTCCTTCTGAAGGGTCTGGAGGAGGAATTAGCTGATCTGGGTACACTTGCAGAGGAATTTGTTGGAAAATAGGTTATGTCAGACAATTATATGGACAGACCCATAATAACTCCTATCTCCTGGACCTACTTTTGCTATTGCTATTGCTGTTGCTGCAGCTGCTGCTGCTGTTTGTCCTTTGTTCTTATAAAGGACCAATGACATCAGGAAGGTATGTATTGACATACAAGTGACTCGGATTTAAGTGAGGCAGGGCTATGAAAAGTCACCAGACTCACTCTCTCCTCAAGAGCCATCTGGTTCCAGTGACGTCATAGGTCAAGAGAGATGGCCCCAGATCTACTGCCTGCTAACTGTGAATACCAAGCAACAAATAATCCCCCAGGACAAATGCATTCTCCATAATCTTTCTCCATAGTTCTTTGTCCATGTAATTGTTGTTTGCTTGTGTGATAGCTTCCCCACTGTTTTCATAGCATTCAGTTGTTTGCAAAGAAGATCCAACTTCTTCATAAACACCTGAGTGCTGCAGCATTTCACCAAAGGTTACCACACCCTGGGTAGCAGCCTGTGCTGGGCTCCTCAAGGCAACTATGTGGTACAGTAGATAGAGAACCAGGCCTTGAACTCAAGAAGACCTGAGTTCAAATTCAGTCTAAGACACTTTGCTTAGCAAAATATTTGACTCAGTTTCCTTAATGTCAATGTATCTCTTGAGTAAAGCCAAAAAAGCAGTAATCAAAGGAAAATAATGAATAAAGGAATGTTGACTAGAAACATGTAATGGTGTATGGAAAAGATTACTGGGTTTGAAGTGAGGAGCCCTGGGTTCAACTCCCAGTTTTGACATTTACTAGTTGGGAACTATGAAGCATTTCACTTCTCCAAGACACAGTTTTTCCATCTCTAAAATGGGAATAATAATTCTTGCACTACTTAACTCACACAATTTGAGGGAGGAAAACACTTAGTAAATGTGAGTGCTGTAGAAATATATGTTACTGGAGCAGGTAGGTGGTACAATGGACAGAGCACCAGCCCTGGAGTCAGGAGGACCTGAATTCAAATGAGGCCTCAGATGCACACTTACTAGCTGTGTGACCCTGGGAAAGTCACTTAACCCCATTTGCCTTGCCAAAAACAAAAACAAATATATGTTATTGTGAGAAATGGGTAGTTGTCTCCTCTTAATGTGGATATAACATTCAGTCATACTTCCCTGACCTGTTTGTAGGACAAAGGTTTCAGATCCCCTCCTCCCCCTCAGGTTAGCAAGGTCACATGGTTCAAGGAGCCCTGGTCTCAATAAGATCTGCTCCAGAGTTGCACCCATATAAGGAAGTATAAGGCCCACTCCTGAGTTATGCCCATACAAGAAAGAGGGGTGGGAATACTGCATTCCAATTAGCTAGTTTTTGCGCTTAGATTGTAACCCCACCAGTGATGAAAAAGGGGAGGGTCCATTTGCGTTAGGGACTAGGGTATAAAACAGGGCCTGCAAGTCCCCTTCCTGGGCACCCACTAGCTGCACACTAGGGTGCCTCCTTCTCATGAGAAGAAAATAAAGCCTTTGTCACTTCACTGCTGAGTTCCTGAGAATTATTGAGAAGAGGATGGATTTTTCCCTCACAATTGGAGGTCCCACTGAGATGTAAGGAGCTGGGGGGACCCTCCCTCCGTGTTCCAGCACTCCCAGCCCCAGCGCTCTTTGCCAGCAATGGTCGGAGCCCGGAGAGGGGCCACCCCCCCCCCACTACTGAGTCCGAGGAACTCAGCAGAGACATCGCATGCTCACCAAGGGGGTAAGAATTTATCAAAACAGGCTCTGCCATGGGGAGGAAGGAAAAGGCAGTACTCTGGTTTGTTAGGCTCATGGTGGGGAGTCACTTGCTATACGTCTTTTGCAGGGGTATTGGGTGAATTTATGAATGAAAGCTTACCCTCCCAGGATTGTGAGGATAGAGCAAAATGTTATTGGGGTTTAGTATAATGTGTTGTTGGGGGGGAAGCCAGGAGAGAGGTCCCTGAATTTCATCTCAGAAGAGAGCATGGTGCGGAGGCATGGCTCGGTCTGGTGGAGTCATCATCTGACTGAAGGGTTACCTTGTTGGGGGAGGGCCATCCCCCACTGGTAGTGGCTGAAGGAATTTGGGTGAGGGGCAGCTCCAGATCCCTCAGGTCATCTCTCTCTCCCCTTCACACCACAAAGACAGCAGCCACACCTAATCTTGTCTTCCCTGGGGGTGAGGAGACTGGAGTGAAGAGTGGTGGTCCTGGAGTTACTCAGTATCTCTTTGGGAGCATCTGTCCTTTGATTTGTTTCCTGGGGAGGGGGTTCTTTTTAATTTGCCCCAGGGAACTTCTCAGGTAAACTAGGCCCATTAGAAAAACAAAAGGGTTTGCTTGGGGAAGGTGGGGGAGGTCCATGGGTCCTTCAAGAGTCTGGGATTAACAAAGATCAGTTAGCCCCAGGGAGTTCATTTGCTTGGGAAAGGGGAGTGTGAATTCAGTGCTTTTTCTTAGAAAAGAAAAAATTAAAAAAAAAAAAGTTTGAGAATTCTACTTTAAAATCCTGAGAAAACTGATTCCATGTTTTAATTGGTAAACTGTTGACAGATGGAAATTATGGTAATATTTAGCAATTGTTGCATGCTATTGTAAATTGATTTTATGATTTTGCTAAGGGTTAAATACTGTTTGAGTTTATTGATTAACTGAAAGTTTTCACTACACATTTGTATAAGAAATCATACCTATATAGCCCTCCTCCTCATTGATTCAGATAGAAGTTTTCTATTCATAGAGATTTTCATTCTTTTACATTAATTGCTTTTATTCTGAGTTATCAGATCTGAGCAAACAAGGTGCCAACTATCCACGGGGAGAGAGGACTCATTTCCCCTGCACTGTATTCCATGAGGCTTGGCAACTTCTGTTCTTTTATGGTAATCCCCATGATCATCCCAGGTGGCATGATAAACACAATGTTGAATTTGGCCATGGCATCTGGTACCAATGGTATTAGATTCTTTATGAAACAAAGATGAAAATTATATTCTTAATTGTATTATATTAAATTAGAAGGGTATTAGGAGTATAACTTTATGGACTCCTTTGCAGGTGGCTTGGGGAAGTTTTTAACATCTCAAGTTTGTTTCAAGAGAAGTAGAGTAGGGTAACTTATAGAATGTTTTGTTATGTTAAATAATTTGTTAGATAAAGCTTTGAACACTATGGGGCATTCTTGGCATCTCTCACTGGAATAGCTTTTCACTCCTGATGCAGGATCAGGGGTTCCTGGATTCTCTTTCTTGGTTTTGGGTGTGCCAAGGTACCAGACAGTTAGAGACCGTAGGTACCAGGTGTGCCAAGGTGCCAGGCAGTTAAAGTCTGTAGGTGCCAGGCGTGCCAACCAGGGTGCCAGGCAGTTAAAGTCCATAGGTACCAGGTGTGCCAAGGTGCCAGGCAGTTAAAGTCCATAGGTGCCAGGTATGCCAACCAGGTGCCAGGTGGTTAGAGTCTGTATGTGCCAGGCGTGCCAACCAGGAAGCCAAGTAGTGTGCCAAGCGATTGGAGTCCGTAAGCACCGGGTGTGCCAAGCAATGTGCCAGGAGATGCCAAGCAGTGTGCCAGATGGGGGTGGTCCCCAAGAATTCAAAGGGTTCATTAAAGATGAGGAATGCCATCTCTAGTGATACAGAAAAAGAAGAAAGTACACCTCCCCCAAATTCCCAAAGACAGCACTTTGGGAGACAAATTAGAAATCGGGGATAAACTTGAGAAGTATAGAGGAAAATGCAAGAAGAAAATGATACAATATTGTTGCCTAATATGGGCTGGGGTTCCCCTCAAGGGAGGTTCAGTCCTTTGGCCTAAATTTGAGTCTAATGAAAATCGGGTATGCCAAGCCTTAAATGTATATGTGATCCTTACTTGGGAAGGGAAACAGAGTTCCCAATAATAGAAATGAAAAGCATATTTCTAAGATTTCTAGCCTCTCTGCCTCTGTTTCTTTACTCTGACAGAAGGGACTTCTGGCCCAGATGACTCCTCTTGAGTTTCCAGCTCACCAATTTAAGCCTGGAGACTGGGTATTGATAAGAGCCTGGAAGAGCAACAAGTTGGAACCTGATTGGGAAGAGCCATTCCTGGTGTTACTTTTCACTGACATTG
Organism: Dromiciops gliroides; assembly: GCF_019393635.1. Lineage (NCBI taxonomy): Eukaryota > Metazoa > Chordata > Mammalia > Microbiotheria > Microbiotheriidae > Dromiciops > Dromiciops gliroides. The sequence goes on from NC_057862.1 coordinate 165,524,416, forward strand.
CACTGGGGACTGAGGAGCAAAACTGGACTCACTACTCTCAAGTAAAAGGGGCACCTTTTCCAGAAGAAATCCCCCTATCCTTTTAAGACTCCAAAAATAACCTCTCCAAGTCCAGAATAGAAATTAGGAAACCCTGAAACTCCTGAAGTTAAGGATGTGAGACAGACAGTAGAGACAGAGACTGAGTTTGGAGATTCAGATGCTTGGATGGAATGGGTCAGCACTTTGGGAAGACCAGCTGCCCATACTCTAAGTCCACATTTTAGCCTGGAGAGGTTCTGGTGTCTCCTTCAATTATACCAGAACGGGTTGGCAAAGGGTGAGAATTGCAGGGATTTGGAAGCATTCTTCCCTGTAATAAAAAGGACAGCAGAAAAGATCATACCCAGTTTTGTTGGAGTCTCAGGAAACCATCATGCTTGTCTCTCCAGATGGGTGAGAAGTTTTCTGGTCTTGGGTAATATGAGTTGTGTCCAAACATGGGAAGTAACCGAGAACAACTTGGTAGATTTTTCATCCCTGATCCTCCCCCAAGCTGACCTATGGTGGTATTGTGGTGGAAGATCAACCTTACCCCAAACTGGGCTGGGACTTGTGGGTTGGTGCAGCTGGCCATCCCCTTTACCATGGCATCTGAGCATTTCTCCAAATCTGAGTCTGAATCAAGAAAGAAACACAGCCCAGAGGGGCAAAAAAGGGTCATCTGATGCTCCAATCTGCCTAGATAGCATAGGATTCACAGATTTAGACCAAAAGGCAGAGGAGATATTCAATAAATGGAATGAGAGGAGCCAAATAGTCAAAAATAAAGAGGAGGGATTGTGAGAAATGGGTAGTTGTCTCCTCTCAATGTGGATATAACAGTCAGTCATACTTCCCTGACCTGTTTGTAAGACAAAGGTCTCAGATCCCCTCCTCCCCCTCAGGTTAGCAAGGTCACATGGTTCAAGGAGCCCTGGTCTCAATAAGATCTGCTCCAGAGTTGCACCCATATAAGGAAGTATAAGGCCCACTCCTGAGTTATGCCCATACAAGAAAGAGGGGTGGGAATACTGCATTCCGATTAGCTAGTTTTTGCGCTTAGATTGTAACCCCACCAGTGATGAAAAAGGGGAGGGTCCATTTGCGTTAGGGACTAGGGTATAAAACAGGGCCTGCAAGTCCCCTTCCTGGGCACCCACTAGCTGCACACTAGGGTGCCTCCTTCTCATGAAAAGAAAATAAAGCCTTTGTCACTTCACTGCTGAGTTCCTGAGAATTATTGAGAAGAGGATGGATTTTTCCCTCACAGTTATTATTTAAGTATATATGAGTACCTACTGTAATATATGACATGGAACCCATCTGGAAAATGAGTGATGCTATTTATTATCTGTTTATTATCTATTTACCTCAAGTAGTGAGGTGGAGGGAAGTGAGAAAGAGGGAAGAAAAAGAAAACACAAGAAAAGCTCTGAAATCACCAGATAAAGGAAGCTTTACAAATGAAAACAAAAAAAGAAATGGAAAGAATGAAAAAAATACACCAAGACTAAAGAGTAGATAATCAAAATGACCAATCACTGTCATTCTCTAAGAAGGGATAAGAAAATGTATATCCCTCTTTTCTTTTCAGAGGTGGGGGATTATGGGTACAACATTGCAAATACCGTCTTTCTTGATTGGTGTTCATTAGTTTTGCTGAATTGCTTTTTCCCCAGCCCCTTTCTCTTTTTTATTATTATTAAAAATGGCTCTCTGATAATTATATTTGGAAATTAAGTTGATATAAAAACAAAAAAAATAATAAAATAAAAATGAAAAGGATGTGCAGTTTAAGGACAAAGGGATATGAAGCTTATTTGGCACTTTTAAAAAAATCATTGTCATCTACTGTACTGGCTTTTAATAAAAGGAACTATATGCTTTTTAAAAAAAAAATCTTTTACCTCTATTTTCTAGGGGCTATAGCTTAACTGCTTATTTGTTTCCAAGCCCATGCTGTCAGTTATAAGGTTAAAATTCAGACTGGACCCATACGTGAAGGTTACATGAAAAAAAAAAAGTAGCCTTTGACCTTTGGCAACTATTTTGTCTGCAAAGCACGAGTTTCATTTCATCTAATGGTTAAAACAAACAAATGCTGAGAATGGGGTCTTCCATTTCAGAGTGGCCACACAATCCCATCAGATTGGGTTCAGCCAATTCCCTATATCCTATGAAGAACCCCTTCAGGGCACCATTCCTAGAGAGCTTCCTTTCTCATTAGTCTCTGCATGGAGAATGCCTTGCTCTTGGACCGTCTCTGACAAACCCCTGAGAATGGATTAGGCTCGCTTCATTGTGGTTTCATGAATTTGGCCAAAAGGAACAATCAGCCTTGATTGGGATTGGGGGGGGAGGCGGGGGAAGAGAACTAGGGGGAGGAAACAGCATATGTTCAGTTAGAAAAATCTGCAAGAAATGTTGGAGGAGTTATAGGTCAAGACTAGGACTCTGATAACTCACTGGTGTATCTTGAGCTAATCTGGCCTTTGTCTCTTAAATAACACTAGCATAAGAGGTCATAGAATCATAGATTTGGAGCTTTAAGAGACCTTCTAATGCAACCCCCACATTTACAAATGAGATGCTGAAGCCTAAAGAAGTTCTATGAGTTACCCAAAGTCATGTAAGTATTAGGACTAGGATCTGAACCTATTCTTTTTACCATACTACACTGCCCTTTATGTTGTAGGGGGGAAAAATTGTATCCCACTGATGCAAGGGTTCTTAACCTAGGGTCTGTGAACTGCTCTTTTTGGTTTTGTTTTTAATAATTGATAAAATATTCTGGAAAAGGCTAGGTGCTCTACAGCAGAGGTGTTGAACACAACCTAACGGTGACCCACAAAACTCCAGAGTGTTACCTAAAACAGATAAAAATGTAATTGGGAAATATTTAACAAAATAAATTAAAATACAATTAAATATAGAGCATATTATATTTTAAACATAAGTCAACATGTGACCAACAGGGATCCTTATGTGTAGTTTAATGGCCTCTTTCTATTTGAGTTTGAAACCACTTCTATACAGTGATACAGTGTCAGCCTCTGCACAGAGGTTAAGAAGTATGAGAACTGAAAAAAGCTTACTGGATTTAGTCATTTAGAATATACTGGTAACTTTAGAGAAAGGATTTTTAACCTGGGAAACAAACTTTTCCAAAAATATTTTGATAACTGTATTTTGACATAATTGATTTCTTTCCAAAACCCATGTATTTTACTTTCTGCATTTAAAAGCATTATTTTGAGAAGGGGTCCTTAGGCCTTCAACAGACTGCCCAATGGGTTCCAGATTACAAAAAAATATTCAGAGGATTTGCACCAGTGAAACCATTCACAACCTAATCCACAATTTCAAATAATACTTTCTTTCAAACAAACAAAAAGTAGAAGGGTGAATATTTTCCCCATTGGTCTTTTCATCAATGGCAGAAAAAAGAAAAAAAAACTTTCCCCCCCAGGCTCTGTGTAGCTCAAGATATTTGATAATAGGATCCAAAGCCTTTTGCCCTCAAATCACTGATTTGAATCCACCTCAGGTCACTTTTGACAGAATTTTATTACCTCTTGGTGACTTTCTTGTGGCCTAAGCAGAATAAGTTGACAGTCTATGTCCTGTTCCAAGTGGACAGTTGTCTGTCTGTGTTACCTCATTGGCCATCTCAAAAGAGAAGCCAAGGAGTTAATGGATATGGAACCTGTGCTACCTGATCACCATAAAAGGTGATGCCCTTCAGGTCAGAGTGTAGGCACATGGACTCAACAAATATGGTGAGGGAGATAAGGGGAAGAAGGTCTGTGCTGTAGTTCATCCTCATCCATTTGTAGGGTATCAATCAATCTCATTTCTTACAGACATTTGTAAGGAGGATGAAAATGAAAAACAACGATTGGATTTGCATCAGAAACTTGTTTCCATTTTCCCCAATGTTGAAATAGGGAAGAATAATCCCGCTTTTAGCTCTTCATCATAAGACCCCCAATAGTAGTAGGCCTCCACCAGTCGCGGACAACCATGGATCAGCGCCTTGAAGAGCCACAGGCCACAGTGTGGCTGTGCAGTCTGATACGGGAGCCACAGCTCCTGAGTGACTTATAACCGGTAACTGCCGCATCCCGTGTTCTATCTACCCCATGAGGAGTAGCTGGAGTGTCCTCTCCAGGGTGCTGGCCTAGGCAGATCAATATGGAAAACAAGCTGTTGCCCATGCAGCAGGTTTTCCCTCTCTGCGACATTGGTGGACCCAAAGGAGAGGCAGAGCCAATACAGTTTGGCACCAGTGCCGCCGCAGGAGTTGCCAGAGGGATGTGATGTCCAACATCCAACTGCCTAAGGGACTCTGACTCCTGATTTTTCCTCGGGGTTAACTCCCAAAGCCTTTCCCATATATGCCTTTGCAAGGCAGTGGAGGTTTAAAATCAGGGTTTCCTTCCCCTAAGTGGGTTGCCTGCCAAGGCTAACGAGCCCCACCTGCCCGAAGCGACTGGTTTTAAGGCGCCAGTGACTCGCCTTCGCCCTTTCTCCTGTTAGTTGAAACAGTTCCGCCACGAGAAGGCCAGGAGTTGGGCCTCGGTTGTCAGAGGCTATTTGAGACGCACGCCATTGGAGCATTTTATAGAGAGTGGGAGCTTATCCCCACTCCCACCCCGGCATGACAAACCTTTGGAACCAAGACCCCCAATACAACAGCAACAACAATAAAACAGGAAGTTTCACCAGCACAGTAAAGACATGAACATTAGGGATACAAAAGACTTAAGGATTTATGATCTGAGCCTTTTGGCTTTTGCTGTAGGGGAGAAAAAAGAAAATAATACCTCAAGTCTAGGCATTAGTTTAGTTGCTTAGTGGAATTTCTATCAAAGACATCACCTAAGTCCAGACTTCAAATGGATATCACAGTAGTACTACTACAGGTAGGTTATGTGACCCTAATCAACTCACTTAACCTCTCAGTACCCGCAACATGGTTCTTTAAGAGCATAAACTGAAAAATAACTGCTATTCCACATTTCCACATTCCAAGAAGTCCCTACAGCCAATGAAATCACAGCTCTCAATAACCACAAAAATCCTCATTAACTTGTATATAATAGGCACTTAATAAATGGCTTGGTGAATTATTATTGGATTGGACCTCTGTTCAATTTCAATTTCACTCAAAAAGTATTTACTGAGTACTCATTTTCTGCCTAGCATTCTGTATAAGAAGTCCTCACCCTTGCAGAGCTTACAATATGGAAAGATAACAGTGGTACACATAGGACAATTAGCAAAAGATAAATATAGTAATGGCGATTTCATCCTTGTGGATGTTATGAAATCTCCCATAGTAGGACGTTCTCTCTCATTTGAAAACTCATTTTTAAACTCTTGAATCATTTCTTCTGTAGCCTATCTATGACTTCGTAAATAAATCCCAGGGAGTTATCTGAGATACATAGAAGTTAAGTAACTTGTCCACTCAGATTGGTCACTCACAGCTTATCACTTCAGAAGAAGCTCATTCTAGCTCCCTTTTCTGGCTTGATATATTGTTGCTATGAGTGCCCCAAACTCACTTTCTCCATTCTTCTGATTGAGAGACAGTCGTATGGAATGGAATGGAGTAAAGTAGCCAGTAGAGAACAACAGCTGGCTGCATTATGATTTTGAATGGAGATAATTACAAATGACAATTAAAGAAAAGCAAACCCAAAATCCACTCGAATTCTAGATAATGTTTCAACCAAGTCTGGTTAGAAGTTTTATGAAGCCTGGGCAGCTAGGTGGCACAGTGGATAGAGCACCGGCCCTGGAGTCAGGAGGATCTGAGTTTAAACCTGGCCTCAGATTCTTGGCACTTACTAGCTGTGTGACCCTGGGCAAGTCACTTAACCCCAGTTGCCTCACACACACACACACAAACAAACAAAACAAACAAAAAAAACTTTGGGGGCAAGTAGGTGGCACAGTGGATAAAGCACTGGCCTTGGAATCAGGAGGACCTGAGTTCAAATCTGGCCTCAGACACTTGACATGTACTAGCCGTGTGATCCTGGGCAAGTCACTTAACCCTCATTGCCCCACAAAAACCAAAACAAAAGAAAAATAATTTTTTTAAAAAAAGAAGTTTTATGAAGCCCACCTGATCCATTCTACATCAACAACCTTGGTGGTAATCATTACCCCTGAACCTCAATACTCTCTGGTTTAATAATTGGAGAATTAACAGGAAGGTGGGCAATCTCTAACTTAGGAACAGGTCATGCTCCCATCCCAAAGTCTGTATTATTACTGTTGCCTGGAACGTAAAGTGCATGTTCCCACAGAAATTATGTTATAAACAGTGATTACTCTCCAAGACAAGAGTCTAAAAGCCTACTCCCAGACTATGTACTCAAACTGAGCTTTCCAATGTTCTTTCTATGAGAAAACATTCCCAAGTTGCAATCCTGAATGAAGAGTACATTTCTCAACTTCATGAATGAATGAGTAAAAGAACCAATGGGGGCAGCTGGGTGGCGCAGTGGATAAAGCACTGGCCCTGGATTCAGGAGGACCTGAGTTCAAATCTGGCCTCAGACACTTGCCATTTACTACCTGTGTGACCCTGGGTAAATCACTTAACTCTCATTGCCCCTCCCCACCCTAACCCCCCATCCAAAAGAACAAATGAATAAATAAATGAAATGTATCTATTCATTAATTTAAAGTATTTATTAAGCACTTATGTGCCAAGCTCTCTGCTAAGCCCTAGGGTTTTAAATTTTAAAAAGCAAAGATAGTCCAGAACCTCATGGAGCTTCAATCTCAATAAGCTAAAACAATATATAGGTCTGGAGTGGACATGGAAAGATATTTAGATTTGGAATATTATGTGCATAGTGAGTAGAGTCATAGGGTAGTGCATTGACACATATACTTTCCAGGAGAAATGACAGAGCTGATATGTTTATGGTTCCACAACTAAAGTGGATGGAGCAAAGGAGGTATGGGTTGTAACATAGTGGCTGATAAGGAAGTATGGGTACTTAAGTAGCTGAGGCAACTACCAAAGAAGTAGGGAGAGAGGGAATGGGGAGTAGTCAGGTGGGGAAAGTTAGGACATCATAGAGTTAAATCTTTCAAGCTTTGTTTTCTGGACCTGGGGCTATGAAAAGAAAACTGGAAAGTATAGTCCCCTTCATCCACCACCATTTCCAGAGCCTCATAGGAAGCTATGATTCTGCCCCCCTTGTCCTGACCTACCAAACTTCCACCGAGTAGCTTCGTAAGGCAGTGGGAGATCTCCTGGATCTGCCAAGAGCAATTCCCATGGCTAGTCCTGAGGAGTTAGAAAGGAACTGGGATAGAACAGAGGATTCTGATGACACTGGCAAGGACTCCAGAAAAAAGCAGCTCATAGGATGTGACTACTTTATTTCTGGATTATCCATAAGTAAAACATTCATAAATACTTGCCCATTTGGGTATTTAAATGTAAATTCCTTGGTACATATTGTGTCTATAGATTCATATATCTTACAAAGTCCTTCACTCATATCCTTCTCCAATACGTCATCATGGCATAAAGCATAAGTTCTGGTAGATCCTACCAAAATGGAAATTATTCAAATACTGCCATAGACAGACTTTATCTATTTTCTTAGAACCACCCTAAGTTTAAAGGGATTCTTCACTAAGGTGACTACAGAGTATAATTTTTTAAACCTTTTTTTTTTTTTAACCAGAACACCTCTGGAGGGCCATTTGTTATGTTATTTATAGGCTGACATCCACATCAGAGGAAGGAATGTCCCCACTGACAAAATTACATGTCCTCGAATTATTGGAAGACCTATGAAATCATATAAAGTAATAATTTAAATGCATGCCAGATTTGCAAGGACACCAGGAGAAGGTCTGGAAGCATGCTACTAAATATTCAGTGGCTCCCTGCTATCTATAGGATAAAATTCAAGTGTTATATCATGTCATTTAAGGCCTGGCCTAGACCTACTTTTCTATATTTACTTAACACTGCTCCTCTTCATATAGTATAGTGGTTCTCAATAGTTTTTGTTCTACAAATTCCTTTCAATAACAACAACAAAGTATTGTGAATTCCTTGGATAATTTAATATGCTGCTTATAATATTATTTAGATTTATTCATTAAATACAACTTTTGCCCAAAATAATTTTGCCCCCCAAAACTCCAAATTAATATTTAACTTGTAACATTTAAAAATATAAAATTGTATACTACCTTTAATTATAAAAACTCTAAGGTTATAAAACCCTACACATAAAAATTATGAATATTTTATATAATATACTCTGAAAGAATTAGAATAAGTAATCCAACAAGATGTTACTATTATCTGTAAGACTTTATGCTGAATATCTTTATTTTGTAAATTTCTCAAATATAAATAACATTTTTAATGAAATAAGTAACAACTGGGAAGATGATGAATATAATAATCATATATAAATAATCTTGATGTTTGGGTTTTTTTTATTTGAACGAAGGTTTGCAATTTGCCTAAACACCAGATGAACAGTTTGAAATCTGGCTCCTCACCAAGTTTACTTCTGTATTTTGTTTTAAAATAAGAATAAAGTAAAAATACTTGCTAATGCAACTATATGGTAGAAAATGGTAAAATTTTGCAAGCTCTCTTAGTTACAGATAGAAATTTACTTATATTTTAGCCACCTAATCAGTGAAAATGAATAGTGAGTTATGATATAAAATACTTCTCTACTGACTAATGACAACTGTATTAAATGATGAATGTGGTTAATTTGAAATTGCTCATCTTTATGTTTATATATAATGTGTATATGCAAACTAACCATTGCAAGAAAATAACTTTCTTCTCTTCTACCACTGGCACAATAGCTACATTCTCACAGAAACTCTACTGGATGACTGACCAATAGTGCCAACCAGTTCATTTGAAAATACATCAGATAGAAGAATGGTAACACAAATGGAAGATAAGCTTAAATCAGAAAACAGCTTTACTACTACGATGAGAAACAACATAAGACATTTGTGATCGTCTATGATGGTTTCAAGATAGCTTGTGGTATACATGCCCAGGGATCAAGGCTGTTAAAAAAAACAAAACCTGATTTTTAAACTACAAGAATCCAAACATTTGTAATACTTTGATCATGTGATTACACAGCTGCTGTGGCTTCATTACAGGGCAATAGAGGGGAATAAGGAAGCTACTCTGACCCAATATACAAAATGCAAATGAAGGTATAAACATGCATCTGAACATCCCTTGGGAAACAGTTTGAGCTCAAATCCTGAACTGTCCTGGCAGTTTGGAAACAATTTGATGACAGGTTAACAAACTGCAAGAATATGTTGCACTTGGTCAGAAATGGTCAGAGTTTAATATAATTACAGCACAAATATCAAAATCATTGTATACATGATCATGACAGTTTTGAATTGCTGCACAAACAAACTTATGATACTTTAAAAATGCACAGGCTTAATGTCACAGAGGAAAAATATTTTTGTAACATAATTGGGCAATTTTTACTGCTTAAGACTCCATTAAAGAATTTTTTTGGCATGAAACTCTTAGGCCATCATTGTGAACCTCTGAGGGGTTTGTGAACCACTAAATGTGAACCAATGATATACTGTATTGTAGCCAGGCTAGACTTCTCATCATTCTCCAAATACAATATCCGTTTTACTACTTTCATACCTTTACACATTTCCACTTGGCAAAATCCTACCCATCCTTCAAAGTCCAGCTTAGATGCTGCCTTCTTTATAATATGTTTTCTGATTCTCCCAGCCACAAGCTCTCTCTCTCTCCCTCCTTTAGACTCCATGGTATTTTGCTTCCATCTCTAAAGCATTTATTACACTTTGCCTTGTATTATATTTACTTGTGGAAATGTCTTTAGCCTCTTACCAGATTGTCAGTTCCTAGAGGTCAGGGACTGTAACTTGTTCATCCTTGTAACCTCCACAATACTAACTATTGAATGTAATAGGCACTCAGGAAATGTTTGTTGAATTGAATGGAGCTGAATCTGAAAAAAGTTAGTAGACAGAGGCAGAAAAAAATAGGAATGCATTTCTGTGAGCTTAACCACTTTCATACACACTATTCTATTCACTGTTTTTATAGCCTGGAATCATAGGATGACCTCCTGACCCCAAGATGGTGGAGGAGGGGGCAGGGAAGAAGGATATAATCAGCATTTTCTAGAGTTTCACAAAAGCCTTCCCCTGAAATGGAGATGCCAATAAGATTCACAATAAGCTCTCAAAAAATGCATCCATTAGAATTCATACCTCTGATTTTTAAAATCTCTTCTTTTTCTCCAGTACCCTTCTCATCTGACACATACCTTCCTTCATAGTGACAGAGGACAACTAGGTTGCACTTGTCCAGGCTGGGAAGATTCCATGCCACCACCCTTCTTCTCTCACAGGGAAAGAAAGCACAGCAGTGTACCCATTTCTCTTTCTCCAAGACGTATTTGCCACAAAGGCTGACTGAGATCTCAGAGGCTGCCTCTCACTTGTTTGTTTGCCCCTGCTTTTCTGCCAACGACCAGTACAACTACTTGTCTTAGTATCTATAACAATTCTTCCCATTGTCGCACAAGCTGAAGCTGTGGGAAAAGAAAAGACCGTGTATTTGACTACATTTCTAGAAGGCCACAAACCCTGCCAAATTTGGCAAGCTCATATTTGAAGCATTCTTTTTTGCCAAAAATGCTTTTGAAGAGGTGAAAATAGAAAAACCTTTTTTTTTTCTTCAGCTTCTTTCTAATAGTGTCCTGGGCTAAGCCCGAGCAGCCATCATCATTCCAATCCCCATTACACAGCTCAGTCACCAGCCTCCAGTCGTACACATATTTTAGAAGCGGCAGCTTTTATCCATTTGACCTTTCCCATCTGCCTCTAACCATTACTATGCCTCCTCTCACCTTTAGTGAGGAGGGAAACAGAAACGTGGTTTTTTGTTTGTTTAGTTAGTTGGCTTTTATCAAACCTTAGCCACGAAAGAATTCAGACAACAAAGACGTTCTCTATACCCTTCATCTGGACAACTAGATATGGCAAGAAAATGTATATTTATCATGGTAAGGTGGGGGGGGAAGCAAAGCTCAAATTTAACCAAAAGAACCCCCAAAAAAAGGGGGGCTGAGAGGGGAGAACATCACTTCCAAGGCTAGTTCTCCACAGCAGGTTATCATGATTCACAGGGAAAGCAAAGGGAAAAGGATTTCTGGAAGTGGATATTAAAATGAAGGTGGCACAAAGGTGGTGGTTAATTCTCTGAATGAGACAAACACAAATGATGTCTCGATATAGAATAAGGTGTAAAAGAGGAAGTCAGATGCATTAGAAATGAAAGTGCATAATGTATTATCATCAGCTATGCAGCTTTGATGGGTGAAGGCTTTTATACAGACACTCTATTGATAGGTATTTCAACCCGCAGTAAAAAACCATTCTTGACACTCATCTATAGGGAAAAATATCCATGTACTCTTTGCTGTAGGGCCAATTAGTCTGTGAAAGCAGTTGGAGGGGGGGTGCAGAATATAAATGCAGGATGCATCCGCACTTGATTACTCTAATGAAATGTCCATTGATTCCTATAGATTAATGTGAGAAGAACAGCAGCTGCAGAGTGGCTAACACCTCTAGGTCAGCAGCTGTGTGTGTGTGTGTATGTGCACGCATGTGTGTAGGGCTGAAAAGAATGAGTGAGACAGAGAAATAGGGAGGAGAGAGGGAGAATTGAGTGTGTTATGTGTGTAATTGTTGAAGTGGGAACATTGCAAAAAAATCCAGGAAAGGAAGAATTAGATGTGTTTTAGAAGAGGTCAGCAATGGCTTTTATGTGTGTCAGTAGACAATGGCATGCCATTTGAGGTCACTTCCAGGGACTGCAGGCAGTGTTCTATTTCCCATCTCCCTTCTAGCTCTCCTCGCTCATATTTGACTTTGCTGGAAGGCAGAGAGAGAGAGCTCACAGGTCATCTGTTTTTGTTTGATTCATTTAGTTCAGCATTTAAGGATAAAGTCTCATTTCTAAACACACTAATGGTTCTCTCCAGGTCTGATTGGTTGGTGAGCACCATTTCCTTCTTCAAATCTTGCCAATCACTTGCAAGCACCTTGGCCAATGCTATCTTCTATATTGATGTGTCAAACAAACTTGCACATGTACAAATTGTTTTTAAAGTTAAATCCGTATTGTGCATCAACCCAACTCTGGGATGAATTTAATTTCTGAATCTCCCAAGTCAAAAAGTTCAAAAAGAATCCTCCGTTCATTGAAAAGTAACTAGCTTTCCTGGCAAGGTACAAAACCTAGACTGTATTTGTAGGTATGGGTTATCAGCTATGAAATTAAGAGGGAAGGGGGTTGACTCTGGAATTTTTCTTAAAAAATAAAACAATGACAGCAATGAATATTCAGGAAAATAATTTGCAAGCACTTTTCAATTTTCTCACATATTTTATCTTCTTTATTCCATTAGACCTACAACTAATAGGTGTGATATACAGAAAAGATAGCTACGTTTAGGGTCAGAGAACCAGGATTAAAAATCTAGTTCTGTCATTTGCTACCTGCATTACCTTAGGCAAGTCTTTTAACCTCTATGAGGTCTCAGTTTCTTCACCTGTAGAAAGGAGGAGTTTAGGTAAATTTTAGATTCCTTTCCAATTCTAAGTCTCTGTTCCTAGGATCCATTTAAAGAAAAAGAAGTTCAGAAAAGCTAGAAGACAAAAATTGATCCTGTTTTCATTCAATTGACATATTCCAAGTGACTCCATAATGAGAAATTTTAAAGAGTCCTCAGGATTTCAGCAGAAGCTTCTGAAGAAGAGAGAAAGATGAGAAGGCTGGTGAGAAGGCACAAGCTTACTGAATCCTTTTCTAGTCAGAGAGGAAAACCTTCATCTGACATAAACATTCCTTCACCAAGAAGGAGGAACTTGGCATATAATTGATGTGAAATCCATCCAAAGCCCAATGAGAGAGAAAATGGCAGTCTCAGTAAACAAAGCTGTTTCCCTCTGGCTTTCTCGGAGGACCTTAATGGCTAATCAGAATGTGCTGATTACTATTAGTTCTATTTCTGTGATCTTCTGTGTGTTAAAGAGCATCAAGAAAGGGTACTTTTGTTGGGGAATTAAGCAGATAAATGGCATGGAGAGGATGCATTCATAACTCAACTAGTTGAGTATTTAGCATAGAAAGAGAAGCTAACATCTTTCACTACAAAATGTATCTGTTCAATTAATTGCTGGCAACAGGGCTTAAATGTGGTAGGAGAGATCCCTAAACTTTAAGAGTCTTAAAGATCCTTTGACAGGTGTCATATTGTCAATGTGTTTAATTTCACAGTTATTGTTTCTTATTGCTTCAGACTTGTAATAGTATTATCTAGTATAGGAAACTTCTGTTATGGAAGGTGGGGGCAGCAAGGTGACACAGTAGATAAAGTGCTGGGCCTGAAGTCAAGAAGACTCATTTTCCTGAGTCCAAATCCAGCCTCGGACACTTACTGGCTGTGTGACCATGGGTAGGTCACTTAACCCTGCTTGCCTCAGTTTCCTCATCTGTAAAAAGACCTGGAGAAGTAAATGGCAAAGTACTCCAGTATCTTTGCCAAGAAAACCCTAAATGGGGTCATAAAGAGTCAGACAGAACTAAACAGTAACAGACATATGGAAACTTCCTCCACTGATGCAAATGAACAAACCCTTCTGCAATTTATGGTCCCACAGTGTTAACTGAGAAGTTATGAGACTTAGCATGGATCATAGATAGAGAACTGGAAGGAAGCTGAGAAGCCATCTAGTCCAATTCCCTCGTTATAATCAGGAGGAAACTGAGACCCCAGGGCATTACACAACTTGTTCAGTTACCTGAGGAAATATGAGAGGTATGATCTTACCCCCCATTTTCCAGCTCCGAAGCCTGTTCTCTTGCCATTGCACACGGGTTTCTATTCACATACCTAGTATGTAGCAGAAGTGCAATTTGAGCCCAGGTGTTCCTGACTCCAGCACGAGCCCTCTGCTGATGATGTTGTCATACAGCCTTTCAATGTTTAAGTGGTCTGCCGGCTTTTTTCAAGCACAGGCTGAATACTCCCTCTTGCTCTCTGCCTTAGACACTGAGAAGATAAGCTTTCTCTTTCTCCAAGTTTCCTTCACCTGTTGGCACTAAGTCTGTCTTTTAAGTAGCACAGGTCTACAGCTCTTTTTTTCTTTATTGAGAAGCTGCAGAACTCTAACTGGTGGTTCAATAAATTGTATTACATCCCCCTCGTACTGAATGCCCAACGTGCTTTGGCTTTCCATGTGTAATTGCAAGTTGTTATTAGCCCTGAGCTGCGTCTGTTACTGTGCCACACTATTGCTGAGCGGTCAATTTTTCCCCCTACCATTTCCTTTGCTCACACCATGCTGACCACGTTGGCCAGAGGCGGCCCAGGGTTTATAGTGCAGCATTGATTTTTCTTTTCTCTCAATACTGACAGAATCATAGATCCAAGGCAAATGAAGAAATGCATTCTGGGGGTGATGAAATGTCTTTCATTCAGGCTGGATTGAATCAAAGCCCATCACAGAAATGTTGGGTTTTAAAATGTTCCAGAAGCTCATGTCTCAAATTGTGAAAAAATGCATTTTATGTTTTCTTAGTTTTCCTTTGGATTAGTAAATCACAGAGGATGCAGATGTTCTGGCTATGGGCCTAACTTAGAAGAGAAAACATGAAGCAGCTATTACCAAATTCATTAATTAGTGTCCTGTTTGTAGCTCTATTTTGAAGGACAGCCTTTTTATTAGCTTAAGTAAGACCCCGTGCCTTCTGAAGAAGTGTTATTTTATAAAAAATATTGACTGAGGATCAGCCTCAACCAAAAAAAAAAACTAGAATATGCAATTCATTCAGACCTGTGAAACTCAAGCACATTACCTATGACTGACAGGCAGCAATGATGATGATAAACTAAACATAGAAATAATTTTAGTTGACAATAGAAATTCAAATATAACTTTAATAAATTCATTTGGTTCCTTGCTCCTTGATATTAAACAAAGTTTGATCTTTTCAGTATACACGAATGTGCATCACTGAAGCATCTTAGTGTAGTTGGGAGGGGGAGGGAATATTGGATCTAGGGTCAGGAGACCAATTCTAGGCCCCAGCTCTGTCCCTATTTAACTACAATGTTGAACTTATGTTAATGGACGACTCCTCTGGCCTCAATTTCCTCATCTGGAAAATGGGGAATAATGCACTTGTACTACCCTCATGAGGTTACTGTAAGGATAAGGTGAGATCATATAAAGTGTAAATAGCTACAAGGCAACATTTAAATAAAAGAATAATGTACTATAACACTGGCCTCGGAGTTAGGATCAAGGTTCAGGTCATATTTCTGACACATATTGGCTATGTAACCCTGAGCAAGGTCATTTAACGTATCAGTAGACCCTCCCTCCTGACCTCTCCATCCCCAGGTAACTATCTAAGCCTCTACATAACAGAATATTTAAAAGGTGTAGACAGTCACAGGGGTGTACCAAATGTGCATGCCCAGGAACAACCTATCTCAAAAAAAATAGTGTATTCTTTCTCATTTCTTGTTTATATTTCTTAACCAAAGCTTAATTAATTTTTAAATATTGATTGAACTTTTTTTCAATTAATTAGCACTTATTTGCTCTCCCTCCCATCTATGCCCCCATGAAAGAAGGGAAGAGAATGAGTTTGGGGGCTTGGGGGTTTTGGTTGGTTTTGGTTTGGGGTTTGGGTTTGGTTTTTTTGATTGGTTGGTTGGTTGGTTGTGTAACGATTAGAGTGAGGACACCTGCTGGAGAGGTACTGTAGGAAAGCCCCGCCATGAGGAGAAGGCGTCTAAGGGCAAGCCATGCGGCTTTTCCTTGGCATCAGGAAGTGACCATTGCTCGTGGGTACTATCAAAGCTACCAGCCAATTAGCTTGGAGGGGTGTGTGTGTGTGTGTGTGTGTGTGTGTGTGTATGGGATGTTCCCAGTTTCACAAGAGGCTTCTGGGAGGAAGGAGGAAGCATTGGGGTCCTTTTTTTTCCCTGACCTTGCCATGGCAGGTCAGATGATGGGGTCTCTTAGAAATAGTTAGATTTTTACCTTTCTCTCTGATCATTAGCTCTTAATGCTCTTTAATAAATACTTAAACACTTAAATATTCTTGCTAAAGCTTATAATTTATTAGCAACCACTCATTAGATATTTTAGACAGTATAGCTAGGATTTTAGCCCCTTATAGTTGGTTGGCTTTTTTTTGTTAAGATGTTGATCATTTTTTAAATAATATTTTCCCCCAATTAGATGTTAAAACAAATATTAACCTTTTTTAAAGTTATTGAGTTCCAAATTCTATCCCTCCCTCCTTCTCCTCAACCTTCCCTGAGACAATAAGCCATCCAATATAGATTATACATGTGCAATCATGTAAAACATTTCCATATCATTCATTTGATATAAGAATACTCAAACATGAACAAAAGAAGAAGTGATAGTGTTAGTCTGTATTCATACTCCACATAAAATACATAAGATTACAAATGAAACTGATAATACTAAAGTACAATGATCAAAATATTAAAAAAAAACAAGACCCCAGACCCCAAGTTCCAAATCTCCAATAGACAAAAAAAATCCTCATAATCATCATGTAAAATCAAGCTGTGTATAATTCACAATCATTCACAATATTGAGCAACCTGCTAAACAGTTCAGAGCTCTTGTAGCACAAATCAACACAGATGAAAAACTCCATGGATTCCAAACCATCTTCCATGGGAAATGTGAATTCAGGAAACAGATGGAACTAGAAGAACAGAATTTCCTCCCATTCTTCATATCCTCAGTGTTTAACACAATGCCTGACACATAGTCATTCCTTAAATAAATGCTTTTCGAGTGATTGACCTCTTTTGGTTTTTTGTTTTTGTTTTTTTGTTTTTGCAGGCAACGGGGGTTAAGTGACTTGCCCAGGGTCACATAGCTAGTAAGTGTTAAGTGTCTGAGGCCGAATTTGAACTCAGGTACTCCTGAATCCAGGGCCGGTGCTTTAACCACTGCACCATCTAGCTGCCCCTGAGTGATTGACTTCTAATATCTCTCTTGCAAAGTGTATTGACAGCTTGGATGGTTTTTAATGGTCTTTATAATTTTGTGCTATCTGGTTAAGGTTATTGGCCCTTTTGAAGACACATATGTCTATCTGCAAATGGACCAGACTCTACAAATGGGCAGTAATACGTATACAAATTAATCCCTACACTGAAAGGAAGGTGATTATTGAACATTCTAGTACTTCATTGCCTTTAGTTTTGTTTTGTTGCTATTCTTAGTCGTTTTATTTTTATTTTTTCCTATGGGGAAGGGGTGAGCAATAAAGATTGGAAGAGACCCTTGAAAACACCAAGGCACAGATGAGACTAGAACAACTATACAAATGATATGAGAGTGAATGCAATCATCAGTCCTTTTTGTCTATAAGATCTCACCTTCCATAAAGGATTGCTTATTTGAATGTATTTGGCGGGGGGAGAGGGGGAGGAAATGAGGGTTAAGTGACTTGTCCAGGGTCACACAGCTATATCAAGTGTCTGAGGCTGGTTTTGAACTCAGGTCCTCCTGAATCCAAGACAGGTGTTTTATCCAACGCACCACCTAGCTGCCCCAAGATTGCTAATTTGAAAACTGGATCCTGCGTACTTCTACAGACTTCTTGGGAAATGCATAAGGCACTGGAAAGGCTTTCAGAAAAGAGGGCCATTGCTGAATTAAATGAGTCACTGTAACCCTTCTAGATTCCCCAAAGAGCTATCCAGAATTGAAGTGTACACCAAAGTGCATCCTAATTAGATTTGCAGAAACTGAAATTTTTTCACTAGAGAAAGAGTAAAAAGGATTGATCAAAGGAATTCCCTGATCAACTTGATGAACTTGCAGAGAGATATGCCTTTCTATTCAACTTTGATTACAATTGACTGTGAAGGGTGTGGACATACCAATTTGACCTATTCAGACACAATAGAAATCAGCTGGGGTGGATTACATGGCTCAGACTATCCTGAGGATCTTTGTGGGGCTGCAGTGGAAGAGATAGGAGGGGAAGACCTCTCCAAGTTGATAATGGCTGTCTTGAGAAAGAAGCACATGGAGATTATATGGGCCCTCAAAAACATGGCCTGAGAGTTCCTGGACAGTGATTATCTGGTCCTGTATTTGAAGAAATAGTAGGATAACCTCTCATCCAAAGAGGTGACAGATGTGAACAGGAAAACCACATGGTCTAAGTAGCAGGATTCTCTGAACTCCTGATTTCTGGAGGTATGTCACTATTTCCTTAACCCCAACTTTCTGGATAGAGAAGTGAGGGTTTCCTGTACATGTAATCACAGAATCCAGCTTCTAGCCAAAGAAGGGGAGGAGGTTCCTGGCTAATAGAAATTTGGGGTTTGTATTGTTAGCACCACCATGTCTGAGATTTCCCTGTCTGGACTTCTAGAGAGATTCCTGGGCAGTTCTCTGCTCTTGGGAAGAAAAGAATCTCAAATGTGGCCCTAAAGTGATGATACGAAGGAGGAAAAAATATATACACTTTCCCTTCTATGATCATGGTGCAGGTTGGATGGGAGGAAGGTGGCCTGTCTTACAATTCGAGTGGGTTTCCCTTCAAAAGAAACTCTAAGCCTTTAGGGTAGTAATATAAGGTTGGATGTCTGGATGGTTCTCTGGGCTGAAAGCAGAACAGTATGGTGGTTCCTTATCCAGCAATCCCCAGTTGTTCTTATTCCCCCTTCTCAGAGAAGTCTAACTCCTCATGATTGTATCATCAGGTTGGATTCTGTGGGAGGAAATTAGAGAGAGAAAAGAATACTACCAATGGATTATAGCCTACCATGAGACCTGTATATTGTTTGTTTTGGTTTCATTTGGTTTTGCTTTTTCTGCGTGTCCCTAATAGCTATTATTACTTTGAATACTTATTAAGGAACTGCATGAGTAGCCTTTTACCCATAACTGTAGATACTTGGGGCAGGGACTATATTTTAGCAAAAGTAAGAGATTTTTCAGAGGCATTTCTGTGTAGGAGTAACATAAGTCAAAGAGAGAGTCACCTTCCTCCCAAGATTGAACCTGAGAAGTGTAAGTCTGGAACTTGAAGGACTGGGCCACAGGTTATATGTATGTAAGAATTTGAATGATACATAGTTTTTACAGTTTGCAAAGAATTTGCTCCTATTTCTGCCACATTAGAGAAAGCAATCTAGCAGTCAATAAAAGAATGGTACTCATACAAAATCCAAATACCAATTTTGCATTTATTTAAATTGTCATTTCTGGGCATTCATCTAATAGAAATAATAATAATACGTATTTATATGGCACTTAAAGGTTTACAAATTACCTTACAAATATCTCATTCTATCATCACAATGATCCTGGGAGCCACCTGCTATTATTATCCCATTTTAAGATGAGGAAACTGAGACAGAGGTTAAGTAACTTTCCCAGGGTCATAGAGCTAGTAAAGGTCTGAAGCTAAATTTGAACTTGGGTCTTTTGATTCCAGATCAGGACTCTATTCATTGGGTCACCTAGCTGCCCTACTGTAAGCACTTTAAAACAGAAAATGTCTTGCTCGTTTCTTCCCTCGGTATTGTGGAACCTGCATTCCCTGAGCACACAAAGAAGAGTCTTTTCCACTTACCTCCCACATTCTATGCCTTGTCTAGGTGACATGCTTTGACAGCATTGGGGAGTGACAAGAAAGGAAGCAGAGTGGCAGGCCATATGTTACTTTGGAACTATCATTTGACAAGTACTAAGGAGACTTGGGTCTGTATCCCAGCTCAGACTTTTTTTTTTAACTAGGTGCACTACTGTGGGAAAGTGACTTAACCTTTTTGAAACCTAATTTCTTCATCTACAAAATGAGGATGACATTACATGAACTCCCTACCTATGAGTATTGTTGTAAGAAATACTGTATGGAATGTTCATGGAGGACTAGCATCTCTGGTGTGAGGGTTTGCTGAGTCCTTTTCAGGGCTGCTCATCCATCTTTGGTGTTCACCTGTCACCCAACTCTCATCTGTGGCTCCAAGAAGATGTAGCATACACAGTAGCCACACCCTACTAAAAACCATCTGAGCAGATGGGTTAAACCAGTTAATGGACAGAGGCCTCCAACCCATCGATGAATTAGGGAGATCTCTACCCCCAAGCATGTGAAAACTTCCCTGGGCAGAATAGGTTGGTGAGAACAATTTATTCCAACCACCATGAAGACAGCTGAAGCAGTCACTGTAGAGTGATTAGAGTTTGGTCAGATATCAAAGACATCAATGTCATTCACAGCATGCTGGGGTATTGCTAATCATCTTGACTTTTGTCTTGCCACTGGACTTCATTCTTTCTGGAAGAGAGTGAAGCTTTGTACAACTCTGCCTCACTTAAATCCAATTCACACAGGAGTCAAGACATCACCCCATGATGTCATTGGTCCTCTTTGAAAATAAAGAACCAACAAGAACAAGGAAGAATAAGTATTTTGCAAATCCTTAAGTGCTTCTTGAATTTAATCAGTGTTTAAGAAAAAATTACAGTAAATTCATAGGGGACAAGTTTAACCTCCCAGGAGAATACAATGGGCATCTTTTTTTAAGTAGAAGCAAAGTATAGTAGACATACACAGAATGCCACTATATGCCCTTCTGCAGGAAACCTTCCCTTTTCCTTCATCCCAAAAAGCTGCTGCCTCTCTTCTGAGATTACTTTCCTTAAACTTTTTTTTTTAACTTAAACTTTTTTATCTTATAGGTTGTTGTTGTTTAGTCAATTAGTCATGTCTGATTCTTCATGACCTCATTTGGGGTTTTGTTGGGTAAAGTTGCTGAAGTGGTTTGCACTTTCCTTCTCCAACTCATTTTACATGTGAGGAAATTAAGGCTAACAGGACCAAATTACTTTCCCAGGCTCACACAGCTATTAAGGGTCTAAGACTGGATTTGAATTCAGGTCCTTCTGACTTCAGGGCTGACACTCTATCCACTGCATCACATAGCTGCCCTATCTTGTAGGTGGCTATTTAGTTATATGTTGTCTCCCCCATTAGAATGGGACTTCTTTGAGGGCAGGGACAGTGCCTCTGCTTTTCTTTGTATCCTTATATAGTGCTACACACAATAATCACTTAATACATGTTTGTTGACTGACTGCTAGAGATCCAGACTTTCTCCCTAGCCTTCTATAACAAAAAACTGTAGTTTTCCTCTGACGGTTTTCACAAGTGCATTGTCTAATCCATAGGTCAGAGTAGCAGGTTTGTGGTTTATTTCTTCATGTGGTTTGTTTATAGGATTATAAACTACCCAAGCAGACACCTGGGACTTTGACTGGTAGCCTGATGAGGTAGCTGAGGGCAGAGGGGAACTGCTTTGATTACTGCCTACCAAGCTTAGGCAGTGTGAAGATCAAGGTTGTCACATAAGAGTGCATCTTCAGCCTGGAGAGGAGGGGAAGGACTGGTGTGAGCTTGGGGTGAGGGAGGGACAAAGCCAAAGTCAGCCTAAGAGCAGATAAAATTTTCCCTGAAAATTTACCCAGCCTACTCCCAGGAGGAAGTCAGACACTACATGTTTATCATTCACCTTAATTCAAATCAATTCTGATTTACAGGAATATCAACTGTTTGAAGAGATAGGTGACTTCTTCAATATATTCTTCCTTATCTTCCTCTCTGTGTGAAATTAGTGAATTTAGGGGGAACTTGCACTTTCAGTAAAAAATAAAGTCATTTGGAGGCACCATGTATATCTATGAGGGGAAGAGATAGAAGAAAAATAAGATCATTGACTGAATTTTTCAATTTTCTCCAAATTATGCTGCAGTCATGAATTCTCTCTGAATTCTAAACTGTAACTTCCCATCTAAAGGAAGAATTATGGAAATCAACCCAATGCAATAGGAGGAGGAGAAGTAAGAAGTGTGTGGCTCTAAAACACTTCGTCAAGGTCATGTCTATCCTAACCCTTCTAAAATTGAACCATTAAAAGTGGAAAACATTAAGGTTCTTTTTGTTGTTGTTGTTATGGTTCAATCGTTTTAGTCATGTCTGACTCTTCATGACCCCATTTGCAGTTTTCTTAGCAAAGCTAATAAAGTGGTTTTTCATTTCCTTCTCTAGCTCATTTTACAGATGAGGAAACAGAGGCAAAGAGGGTTAAGCGACTTGCCCAGAGTCACACAGCTAGTAAGTTTCTGAGGCCAGATTTGAACTCAGGAAGATGTCTTCCTGACTCCAAGTTTAGCTCTTTATCTGCTGTGTCATCTAGCTAGCTAGTAAATATTTACTTGGAACTTAATGTACTCTTGCTGGATCTACGGTGAAATGAATGGGAACTTTCAGTGACTTGTCAGGGGAAGAAATTGCAACTTCCTGGGTCTTGCCCTGGCTCCACCATTTATTATCCATAGGCTTTGGGAAAATCATTTCCTCTATAACTTATTCTTCTCATCTATAAAATCAGAGGATTGTAACTATGCAGTCTCCAAGGTCCCCTCCAGCTTCAACACTGTCAATTCAAAATTTCAAAAATAAAAATTAAGTGCCTACCCCGTGCATGGCACTGTGCTACAGAGCAAAGAGTCCCTGCCCTAAAGAAACCTACATTTTTATATATGATTCTATAGTTCTATATCCAAAGGAAACAAGAGTAGCAAAAAAAAAAACTAGAGGAAAAAGTGGGTTCCCACCCATTAGGCAATGGCTGAATAAATTGTACTACAAGAATGTCATGAAGTACCATTGTGCCATTTAAAGAATGAATATGAGGAATTTGGAGAAACATGGGGAGACTTATAGGAACTTGAGAAGAATGAACTAATCAGAACCAGGAGAACACAATACCTGCAATAAACAATACTAGAGCTCAACAAAATCTTTATTAATTACAATCACCGATCTGGGTCCTAGAGAAGAGATGATAAAACACCCTTCCTTCCTCTTCAGGCCATCTCTCCATTATTCCACCTGTACTCTGGCCATCTTCCTCCTCCCTTCTCTTTAGCCTTGGACTTCAGTCCCTGGAATTCTGGACTCTCATTGGTAAGCTTATCTCTTCGTTTGGGATGTAGTCTCCACATCCTACCACAGCCCACTCCTCCCTAACCCCCTTCCTTCTGGGTCCCCATTATGTGTTGTCTTCCCCCATTGGAATTTAAGGACCTTGACAGTAGGGACTGTCTTGCTTGCTTTTAACCTCAATACTTTGCACAATGCCCAACACAGAAAGCACTTCAGAAATGCTTCACCTAGCTAACTAACTATCCCCTTAGAGAGGTAGGTGCAGAATGCCACACAAAATGTCAGGCATATTTGCTTAGTTGTTTTTGCTTTGTTGTTTTTCCTGTTATGAGGAAAAGTTCATCGGAGATACAGGAAATCAAATTTTTGAAGAAAGACCTATGATATCAAAACAAAAGAAATCAACAAAACTTTTTAATTTTTTTTTGGTGAGGCAATTGGGGTTAAGTGACTTACCCAAGGTCACACAGCTAGTAAGTGTCAAGTGTCTAAGGCCGGATTTGAACTCAGGTCCTCCTGACTCCAGGGCTGGTGCTCTATTCACTGTACCACCTACCTGCCCCTCAACAAATTTTTAAAGCAAACCATAAGTGTACTTTCTAACCATTTACAGGTCACCAA
This sequence comes from Dromiciops gliroides, assembly GCF_019393635.1. Taxonomy (NCBI): domain Eukaryota; kingdom Metazoa; phylum Chordata; class Mammalia; order Microbiotheria; family Microbiotheriidae; genus Dromiciops; species Dromiciops gliroides. Next base: position 165,548,198 of record NC_057862.1, read on the forward strand.
AAGCTCTGGTTAGGCCTGGGTATGATCTGTTAGGTCTGGGTAGAGTTAGCCCAGGATTTCCTCTGAAATAAATCTCTTCGGAAGGATCAAACATTCAACACCATGTATAAAATAGTGCATAATGACTTTTGAAAGATTAATATAAACTATCAAATTTAAGTGTTTATTACATAAATTAGTAATTCCTTTTTTAAAAAATCTTCATGAGGAAACATTAAATGTTTTGAGTAGGAATTAACTGTCTTTGAGAGAATTTCAGATCAATACACATAATCACATTTCTCCCTTTCAAAACCAAGAGGAAATGCTTTCCTACAAACACAACAATTAATGTGTGCTTGAATTAAAATAAAATCAACCTTGTATCTTTGAGGGATTCTGTCCCAACAATCCATTAGTTTGAAAAAACACCACCAGTGAAATAATCAGTTTCCAGAAACACAGATTGAAATAAGATTCCATTCGATGACTTCCAGTAGGAACACAGGTCATCTCCATTTTTGCATGTATTATCCATGCCTCTGCCCTTTAAATATCAAATTCTAAGAGAGAATAAAGCTTTTTTAAGAGTAAATTGTAAATCAACATCCATTCATAGAAAAGATATCGCAAACACTTAGACATCCTGGTTATTCAGGTGTTCTGTCTAAATTGAGACTTTTAGGCACTAATAATAATTAACTACTTTCTTAGCAACGAAAAAGTCTTAAATGCCTATTTACTTAATGGTCCCCTAGGGTGTCTTTGTTTTGAATGGGATAAAAAAATCTTAGCTGCAAAATAAGCAGGTGATTCTAATCAATAAAGCCAGAGGACTATATTGATTACAAGAACTCCATTCTTTAGTCATTAACCCTGTGAATTCTTTACTAAAGCTGCAGAGGAGTATTTTTGCCCATTATAACATATGAGAGCTCTCATGCAGCAATTGGAATCTCCTTTCATTACTAGATCCTGTTTTAATGGCTTCCACTTAATCTAGACATGGGATCCCATTCCAGTGAATCCATTCTCTGTGCTATCCATATGCAAGGATGACCCCACTGCCCATATCTCAGCAGGGTGCTGCACATTTGGAACGTTGACTTGGTATGTGTGTGCATGTGTACATATGTGTATTTTCAACAATGGTGATGTATCTTATGACAAAGCATTCATCCAGTTTAGGATTCCTTCTCCAGAACTTGGGAATGAACTCCCCATTTTTGTTTTTGTCAATACTTGTATATGTCAAAAAGAGTTTCTTTGATAAGAAACAGCATTATTCATCAGCAAGAAACAACAGCTTAAGCAACAAGAGTTGTAGGTTGTTTTAAAAAAATTAAGTTTTAAATGAGAGATCTTTCTGCTGTCTCAAGTCCAATGTCTTTGTATTTTATTTTTTGACAAATATACTTTGAGTATGATAATAAGAATCTGATACCTTTGCTTCCTCTTAAAAACATAAAAATAACAACCAAAAAGGAAAACCTTATATATTAAATGAACTCATTGCTATAGTAGAATAAGCAACAAAAGCTTAACAAAACAATTTCATCAAGTATAAGCCCCTTGAGGGCAGGAACTCTTTTCATTCTCTCTTTCAAACTGTACCTACCACCAAACCTTGCATGTAGTTGATTCTTCAAAGAATACTTGTTCAATTGAATTTAATTAACTTTCAACTGGCATACTAGTACATCTTGCCCCTAACCAGAAAAGGGCGTGGAGAGATAAGGAGGAAAAGTCAAGACTAAAATTGACCAGGGTCACATATGTACATAACGAGGTAGAGAGAAAATGTATAAGGATGTTCTGTCTAGACAATACTTGTTCTCTTACATAAAATACATACTAATATCCTAGAAGTCCACAAAATGTCACAATAGCCAGTTAAAAACTTTAAATTTCATCACCAAAAGGGTTCTTTTGGTTAAATGGCACTTCATCTCTGGTTCAAATGGTTTTTTTTTAACAAAACTGATAGATTGTTGTAGCTTCCACCAAAGCAAAAGGAAGCTAGCTTTCTTCACAATGAATGAATGAGTTTCCTACTCTTCCAGCCTATTTCTGGAGGTATATAGAAAATGGGCAAGCAGTCAAAGACTAAGATTTTATTTATGATGCTAACTATTGCAATGAAAAGTAAAAGATGATTAAACACTGCTGTTCTCAAATGCAAAAGTAAGATGTTTTGGCATCCAGTCGCCCTTACCATCCAGATAACTGGGAAAAAAATTCTCATTTTTCATCATGATGTTTTGGTATCCATGTATACATATCCTCACAATAACCTACTTTGGGGTTCTGAACATCTAAGATGAGCAAGCTAATTTTGTCTCCCTGCACCTGAATTTGTCCATTGGAAAAAATAGGAATACCATGTTTCTATTCTCCACAGATAGACCTGTGACTGACTTTTAATGTTAATCTCAGACTAAAATTTTCCATCAGTATTTCACATGTTTTGTCATAGATTACATTGAAATTATAATCTGTCACTTTATGAACTAAGGTTCCACCCACTATAATAAATAAATCTCCATTTTTGTTAAGCGTTGGCCTCAACCTGGTTCAGTCTCAGATAACCATGATACTTGGCAACCCAATATTATTATACCCCAGTGACCATAGTACACAATGACACAACAGAAGTTATTGCTATTTGGTAGGAGTTGGATGAACAAGATTATTAACCAAAGACCCCAGCCAGAGACTGGCAAACAATTTTTTTTAAAAGGGGGAGGAGGTAGTACAGTCCAATCCATTGTTTACATTTACCAGCATATCCCTGATGAAATTTCTCTAAGGTCAATGGATTGGACTGTACTTTGATATAGAGCACAAGACACACTTTTAAGTTTAATCTGCATTTTTAATATTTTCCATTGCTTTCTTAAGTCTAGATAATCAACAAAACAATAAATCAAGACCTGGTTTGTAGTGCTTGTCAATTTCCAAAGTTCAAATGCTCACTTTGAGAATTTAACAATTGGTTAACAGTTTGAGCTGGCTCCAGCACACCCTGCATTCCATGTACTGGCAAGAGCTCCAGCTCTGGAACCAAAGGATCTGACTTTAAGGCTGGACACTCCTACTTAGTATACATGTGATATTGGCAGATTAGTTAACCTTCCTGGAACTCAGTTTCCTCATCTATAAAATGAGAAAATTGTACTATGTGTTCTTAATGACTAACTCGATACTACTTTTTGATTTTGACTTCTGCTAATACATCTAAAGAATTAAGTCTATTGTGTCTTTTTCCTTCTGCCATTTGGTATATTTGAGATCATCTCAGTTGTTATGACAAGTTATGTCCACATTATTGGTTGGAAGACATTTAAAATTGCCTGGACGTCCTAAGAATCTGTGTGGTGTTTGTCCCTTATGGAGTCTTGGGTTACTTTGGGGAGACCTATGGTCATTGTCCACATTTGATAGAGTCACTCTATTCCAGACACTTTACCATGGACCAGGTTTAACCTTTTTCATTTGGGCAATTTTCTCTTCAAATCATTATGACAGCATTTATCTGCCCCATAGCCCTGAAGTAATTTTCCACTAACTTCAAAAAACAAAAAGCAGATAAGTGCTCCAAGAATGCTTTCAAAGGGAAAAAACCCCAAATACCATTTAAGGGAGATTCAAAGGAAGAATAACATGAAACATTGGGACCAAGTTTCAGATGGGAAAAACCCTACTTCCAAGACCCTAGACCCTGCAAATGATGGACTTGGCTACCATGTTATTAGAAAAGATGGAGTCAGCTAAGTGAAGAAGTTGACAGCATAGTCCAAAGAAGTGGCACTACTGATTCCTCAGCAATTCAACCAATTTGCGTTTGTGAATATGGTTACCCATGCAATCTTTTTCTTCTTCAAGCTTATTCATCTGTCTTCTGTCATATAGCCAGAAATAACTGCTTGGAACGAGAGTCAACTATTGATTTAAGAATGGTGACATCATATAGCTCAAAACAAACAAACTATATATATATATATATATATATATATATATATATATATATATATATATATATATATATATATATATCACTAAGCAAAGTCAACTTCCCCAGTCAAACTGGCTCACTAAGAAAGTCAGGTAGTCTTCAAAACACTTCCTTTCAGAGGACCTGGGTGATTTTCTTTACTAAGTAATATTGGTGCCTTTGGATTCATCAAGCCCATTTATCCAGACAATAGAAATATCAGCTTTAGGGAAGGGAAAAGAACTTTTTCAGAAGTAATTAATATCTTTGTTCTTATATAACCTTTATTTCCCAAAATATCACTCTGGAAGAGACATCCCTTATAATAGAGAATAAAAAGAGGAGAAAAGCAGTTGAACAAAACTAGCCAATGTATTAACCCAGGCCCAACAGTATATGAACTATCCCATAGCTATAGCTTCCTACCTTTGCAAAGAAAAAAGAGGAGTAAATTCTCTTAGATCTTTTTTTTTGGGGGGGGGGACAAATTTAGTCTCATACATTTTATAGCCTTCAGTTTTGATTTGTTGTTGTTCTCTTTAAATTGCTGTATTCATTGTATATCTTGTCTCCTTATTCTCCTTACTTTACTTTGCATCAATTAATGTCTTCCTAAGCTTCTCTGTACATTCTTCCTACTCATTGGTTCTTAAAATACAGCAATACTCTATCATATAACTATATTACCATTTGTTTAGTCATTCTCCAATTGATTGGATATCTACTTTGTTTCTACTTAAAACTATTTCTAGGGGGGCAGCTAGATGGCACAGTGGTTAAAACACCAGCCCTGGATTCAGAAGTACCTGAGTTCAAATCCGGCCTCAGATACTTGACACTTACTAGCTGTGTGACCGTGGGCAAGTCACTTAACCCCCATTGCCTAAAAACAAAACAAAACAAAAAAAATATTTCTAAAACCCTCTGTTGTTAACAAGAGTAACATTGCTGAACATGGAGAATGCATTTTCTAAGAAATGAAAGCTTTCACTCAGTTATAGAATGCAATGGTCTGGGGTCTAGAATACCTCTAGACCTGGGTCTATGACCTTGAATAAGTCACTTAAGCCATTATAGCCTCTATTTTCCTTATTTGTGAATTGCAGGGACTGAACTAGATGATCTTTAATATGCATTCTAAATGTTAAGCTTCATAGTGTTCTATTATCATTAATGATATGTGATTTAAATTAATAGAATTATAGAACATGAAAAGGAATTTAGAAATCACCTAATCCAATGAATCACTTCACCTTTACAAAAGGAGGAAAGTGAGAAGCAGCAATTGAGGGATGTGCCACAAATGCACTGCTTTTTATTAATGCAGCTAGGACTGGAATCTAGAACAGTATATTTGTGTGCCCAACCACACATTTGAAAATTCCACTTCTGTGTATTACTGTCCACTGGAAGCTTTGGGCCCTTACTCCAATGGATAAGACTTGATACTCTTAAAACTTTAAGGGATGAATACTTTCATTATAATGAGTACTCCATGCATTGATTGAAATTCATCCATGCTTTCTTATCTTATATAATTATCATCCATGTCTTCCCATACATCTGCCATAAAAGATCTAACCAATGTATGAAAGTCTTCCTTTAGTTACTAAATATTTTGTGGATACCCATGCAACACATGAGATCTCTTGGATTCCTCATTTTGGCTACATTATTGGTCAGCTTCCATTTCCAGGAGAGAGGGACGGAGGAACAAAGGGATATAGATAACATCTATATCTTTGATTATATCTTTTATTTTGCTTCTCATATGCCAGTCATTGGTGGTTTTTTATTACATCTACCTTGTTTCTTTCCATTGACCTTTTGGTTACCTTTGGTCTTGATTTTTCTGGAATTATGGTGCTCTACAATTTATAGTCCTAGATCAACACCTAGGGAATACTGTTATTGAAAAGATGGGCTTTGGAAGTTGAAAGCAGTCTGGTCCTTGAAAATACCATACTATTTCCCAAATACACTCTAACGTATTCTTTTCCTCCTATTCAATGTCAGGCCCACATCACTGTCTCTCTATGGTACCTGTTCAAGATCCATATCTATACATACTTCTATGTTTATGTCTATATCCATATCCATATCCATGTCTAGTTTGCCTCAAAGGCATGAACTCTTTCATTTTTGTCTCTGTCTGCCCAGGTTTGCACAGAATAGAAGTTAATGAATGTTTATTGAATTTGATCAAGCCTCATTTGCTCTCTTTAGGCCTTAGTTTCTTCACTTGCAAAATAAGGATTTGTACTGGATGATCTCTAAGGAGACCTTCCAGCTCTAAATTTCATGATTCAATGATTCTTATGTGTATCCAAGACTGTCTTCTGTAAAAGCCCCAGTTTCCTGGTGGGTTGATAGTAGATTGTATTCTTCTGGGCCTCAAAAGGAATATTAGGGACAAATAAACATTGAAATAATGTAATTTCACAAATATGAGTGCTATATTAATACTTTATAATGACAAAAAGCATGGGTTTTATTTCATGGGGTTAGAGAGATAAAATGGATAATGTAAATTCAATACTGCTGGCAAAGATGGTATATTGGAAAATTAGAGTTTATGACATTGTTATCACTAACACACAGCTTCCAGGAAGGTAGGGGACAAGCACTGAAACTTTGCTTATAAAAAGTAGGCAAGAATCCAATCACTATTATTGCTCACAATTTCATATTTGGAGAGAACCAACTGCACTCTGTACCAAATGTAGGGCATACTCCCAACCAGTGGCTTTACAAATTGAAAATTAATAAAAATTTAAGGACAAGAGGGTAAAGGAATCATGGGGGAAATGCCAGGAGAAAAAGGTCTGATTATCAGGCTTAGTCATCTTTCTTGCGATTTCAGTCATCTACCCATTGAATCCAAACAAGTCCCAAAATTTCATAAAACACCAAGCCAAACAAAGATGCTACAACCAGGCCACAAATGCCCTGGGAAGTTATCCCAAGGAAGATTCTAGTCTAAGGCAGGTATTAAAGAGAGAGTGAAAGAGCCACACAAGCATTGGGCAAGTACATTAAATAAATAAGTCAAGAAAGAAATAGCACACTGAGATTATGTGACAATGGGGAAAGATGAGTGCATTTTCTGGTGGGCCAAACAAGGGGAATTGCATGTTTGGGTAAAAGCCATCTCTTCCCAATAGTTAGAGAAGGATCCCCAGAGGATTTTAGAGAAGAGCCAGATCTGTACATCTACACTGTACAGGATGTAAGGTGGTGAGGACATACAAATAGACATTTGATATGCACTTCTTAATCATGGTGATGATGGTTCTAAGAGCTTAAGCTTTTACCTCTAGGTTAACTTCATGAATCATTTCCACCAGGCCAAGTTCAACAGTAGAATAGTTAGGTTATGTAGGCTCTCCAAGTGGCAGAGAAGTAATATAAACCAAGACAAATGAAAGACCAGAGAACTCAAAGGCCAGTTCTGGAAATTTAAACCCTCTTCCTAAAAGCAATAGCAAACAGAGAAAGACAATGCCTATAATAATTAAAAGAAAAATAAATTCCTTTCTAAAAGTGTGACAGAGAAACTCAATTCAGCAAGCATTTATGAAGCACCTACTATGTAAGAGGCCTAGGTGACCCTGGACAAGTCATTTAACCTGTCAGTGCCCCAGGGAACTCTTTAGGTCTCTTGGTTGCAGTTGACAAGTCTTAGGACTTCCACACTTGGTTCCCCCTGTACTGATGAAATCAAAGATCAAGATCAAACAATAGAAGCACAAGGCACAGGCTAAGCAGCTGGGGATAGATAGAAAGACAAAAACAAAATGGTCTCTGCCCTTGAGAAGTTTAGATCCTAAAAGCAAGAAGAAGGGAGGGGGAGAGAAAGGAGGAAAGGAAGTAAAGAAAGAGGGAGGGAAGAAAGGAGGAAGAAAAAGAATTTGGGAAGGAGGGGAAGAAGGAAGGGAGGGAGAAAGGAGGAAAGGAAGTAAGGAAAGAGGGAGGGAAGAAAGGAGGAAGAAAAAGACTTTGGGAAGGAGGGGAAGAAGGGAGGGAGGGAGGAAAGGAGGGAAGGAAGGAAAGAAAAGAACAAGGAAGCGGGTATTAGTGTTTACAACACACAATCCCATGTTTCTTACCTGTGAATAAGGCAGTCTTGAAAGCCTTTTCTTTGTATTGCTTATAAAGTATCCCTACCATCTGCTGTTTTATTGATCAGTGCTTGTATATTTGTCTGTGTGTTTATGTACTTAGCATTTTGGGGGGTAAAAAAAGACAACAGGTCTTAGTGATATGACTGATCTAATTATAGAAGCCCACAGAAAAGCATGAAAGGGTTAGAAAGAGCACTCAAAGGAGAAAGATTCCAGAATAACTTTGAAGATGAACTTGAAGGGCACAGTTAATACACCTCAATGGACCATCGCAAGAGGAAGAAAAAGATAGCATTACTTAATAGGGGTGATAAATATGCATCTGAGTCTTAAATGGACTCGTCTCAAAGAGCCCTGTTGTAAACAATATTTACAATACTTAATTACATTTAACTTTTAAGTAGCTTTAAGAAATGTTGAGGAAGACAAGGACCCACCTGAAACTCCATTAACAAAAAAACTTTTAACAAGAGGTTGGCAGCAGCCTCTGACCACACATTTGTCTTTTTATCTATTTCCATGTGCACAGGAAGCAACTCTGCCAAAGGGTCATCTTCAAATATGAAGAAAAGTAATGTATATCTGTGTGTGTGTATGTGTGTGAACTACTACCCAATTTCTGTTCTTAAAATGTCACTAGATAGTCAGGTATTTAAGGTAGCTAGATGATGCAGTGGATAGAGCCTTGGACTTGAAGTTAGGAAGTCCTGAGTTCAAATCTGTCCTCTGATACTAGCTGTGTGACCCTGAGCAAAACATTTAATTTTGTCAGCCTCAGTTTCCTAATCTAAAAAACAGGAATGTAAAGATGACTATTGTAGAAATTACTCTGTGAAAACCTGATTATGCCCTTTTCATGTTTTCATCAAGGATACCCTTAAATATATGTATGTCATTCTCACAAAGGTATTATAGAGCTAAACAAGCAGGCACAGGAATATGTAGCCCCTAATGTCTTCTTGGTTACCCTATCTGGTGATATCAGCACTCAGGATTTTTTTATCATTTTTATCATTCTTTTAAAATCTTCCTCTCTGAAATATCTTAAAAATCAATCTCCACATGTCTGTAAAATTGCATGATCAACCATATATATTTCTTGTATATGCCCAGGTTCAGGGCTAGACATTCCTCTTGTTTTTTAGTGCTTATTATTGATATCTTGTATTTCTACAGCCAACATATCCCCTTCCATTTCCCCAAACAGTGAGCCATCCTTTTTTTTAACAAAGAATAAAAAATTAAAGAGGGAAAAATAGCAGTTCAGCAAACCTAGACATCATATCATCTAACTCTAACAGTACATACAAATGTTCCTTTCCCATAACCCCTCTCAGCAAAGAAGGGAAGGAAGTACATAGCTCTTCTTCCTAACCAAGCTTTATCAAGATAATTATACATGATTCATTTTAGATGTTGTTATTGTTGCTGTTCTTTACACTCACAATGGGTATTACACTTACACTGTGGGTGTTATTTTCCTGCTTCCATCACTTTCAGCAATTTGTATAAGTCCTTCATGTTTCTCTGTGTTCTTTGTATTTGTACTTTCTTTCAGTGGATATAACATTCATGTACCACAGTTTGTTTAGTCATTCCCCAGTCAATGGGTATCTATTGAGCTTTTAGGTTTTTTTCTTCCCATATTAAATAGGGAGTTATTATGGATATTTTGGTATATATGAGAGCTTCTGTTCTTTTACCCCTATGGGGTATATTCTTAACAATGGGGTATCTAGATCAAAGAGCATAGGAGTTTTAGTCATTTTCCTAGCATAATTGCAAACTATTTTCCACAATGGTTGGGCCAATTCACAGTTCTACCACTGTCGTAGAGCTATGTTGACTTTGTCTTAAGCCCTATTTAATTGTGGAATACACGGTGGCAGATTCTGTAGACTGGTGATAAAAACAGACCTGGATAGAAATTCATAATGGAAAGAAAATTTGAATGATCTGACTTAAAGACTGTTGTTTGGATCCAATAAAATAATGTATGTGCAAGTATATTTATAACCATAAACTTATAGAAATATAAGCAATTGCCATTGTTTTATTAAATAGTTTTTAAGCCATTTCATAACCAAAAATATTCAGCACCTGTAACAACTGCTTATCAACATGTGGGGGATCTTTGATTTCAATCTAAACTCAGCTCAAGCTGAGACTGGGAAATCCAGGAGGAGAGAAGGTTTTGATGGAGTGAAGGTCTTCTCCCATTTGTGGTTTTGCCAGCTACTAATAGTAAAGAGACAGAGTGACTTCTTCTCTTTGAAAACAGGCATGTCAGCTTTTTCATATGTTTTACTACTCCCCCAAGCCATTTTAGTAGCGTCAACTCCCCTCCATCAATGACCCAGCTCGGTGTTCAGTGAGGTAAATGAAACTGTCAAGAATGGCATTTGCTACTTGACATTTTCTACCTGAATGGGGAAAAAATTGTACAAAAACATTCACAATAAAAGAAGGAATTTAAAACATCCATCTTTTGTACCTGTTGTGCCCAGTATGTATGGAATAAGCCTATTCTGACACTCTATTTTATTTTGGGGGAACCACAACTTCAAATTAGCTAGGCAGTAAACTCATTCTGATGAATAATATGCTCCATTTTCATAACAGCCTTAATTTTCATAAAGGACATCTTCATCATCTCTTGTTCCTCCATAATAATATTAATTCACACTTATTCAAGTGTTTAGAGCATGCCAAAGTGCTTCGTAGAGAAGGACTATGGTAAAGATTAACCTACATATTAAATATTCCCCATATCATTCATATCCTACTTTGAAAGGTATGGTTTCATTTCAATAGATTTGTCCCCTTATTTATATTTGGCTTAGGCTATTAAAAATATCTTACTAACCTTTGACACAGAGATTATGCTGCTAGGCATTTACCCTAAGGAGACCAAAGATTGAAAGAAAGTCCCATATATTTCTCAGAATATTTATGGCAGCATTTTTGTAGCAGCCAAGGACTGGAAACAAAGTAAATGTTCATCACTTAGAAAATGGCTAAACAAATTGTGGTACATGAACACAATGGAATATTACTATTCTATAAGAAATGATAAATATGAAGAATATAGTGGAGCATGGAAAGACATATGAATTGATGCAAAGGGAAATTGGCAGAGCCATAAAAAATACACAGTGGAAATGGAAAATAAAAAAGAAATCAAAACCAAATGCTGTTCTAGGTCCTGTTCTTGATTTCTGGACTTCAAAAAAGCATGTTTCTATTGCTCTCATCCTGAAACTTCCTTCAATGTCTTAAGCCTCCTTGACCTGGAACATCCAACCATCCCTGTGGTCTTCTCAACCTGGCATATTTCTCTATAAAACCTAATCAATTCTCCCATGGGCAAGTTCCTCCTGGGGCCTCCAAATTGTGGATGGACCCAAGCTGACCTTCATTTGCCTCTCAGTTCTGTTCCTGGCTTTTATATTTCCCTGTTGTCTTCATCTCCCCTACTCAACTTTTTTAGCTCCCCTTTCTCTGTTGTCATCCCCCATTAGAATGTAAGTTCCCTGAGAGCAGAAACTTATCTTTTAAAAAATTATATTGGGGGGGGGCAGCTAGGTGGTACAGTGGATAAAGTATCAGCCCTGGATTCAGGAGGACCTAAGTTCAAATCCAGCCTCAGACACTTGACACTTACTAGCTGTGTGACCTTGGGCAAGTCACTTAACCCTCATTGCCCTGCAAATGAAGACAAAAAAGAAGAGGAGGAAGAGGAGGAAGGGGAAGAAGAGGAGGAGGAAGGAATATGGAAGAAGGAGATTGATTATATTTGCATCCCCAGCACTTAGCATAGTGCCTTACACAAGGTAAGCACTTAATATTTGTTTCCCTCCTTTCTTCCTCCTAATGATAATGATCAGACTTGGCCCCAAAGAAGAGATTTATGTATCTCCCTTCCTTTGTTGAAGAGGTGAGGAACAATGGGTATAGAACACATCATATGTCACCAAAATCAGTTGATGGATTACTTAGTTTTGCTGAACTGACCTTTTGTCTCTTCTTTCCTGGATAGGAAATGGGAAGGAATATTGGGAAATTGGTGATGAAAGGATACAAATATTTTTAAATAAAACTATCTTCCATTCCTGAGTCCATGTGCCCTGATAACAAAGGGAGACCCAGAACTTTACTAAGTGGAGCAGGTTCTTCATGGCACAGTTCATCTCTATTTCAGATAAGAGAGATAACCATAGTTTCTTTATATCCATTACGGACTACCCTTTATGACTGGGTTTGTCTGACTTCAAGATCAACCTAAAAACCCTGAAGATTCCCTGCTCTGAGTTCATGCTGTAGAATATCAGTCACTTCAAGCTACAGGTTTGAAAAGGGTTTTCTTCATTCAGCTTTTCTGCACAAATGACCCTTTGACATTTACACAGCCAATGGAAAGGCAGTTTATTTGAGAGAAGAAATAGGAACAGAAAAGGCAAGTATCCACTTATCTCCAGACAATTCCTCTAATTTGACCTCCCTTTTTTAATTCCAATAGGCTCTTAAGTAACTGCAATGCAGTGAGGTGCTTCTGAAGTTCCACAGAAACCACCATTCAACTTTCCAGAGATAAACTGGGAATTTCCCTCATAGCCTGTGGCATGCCCAGAATTTTTCTACATTAGTAAAGAAGAAATTGTAGCAGCAACTGCCTTCTTCATCCTTCCCTACACTGATACCATACAATAGTACCTGGCTTCTGGTGTCAGAAGCCACCCTCCTCTTCCATCTTTATCTAGAGTTAAGAAAAGACTCAATAGAGATATATCAGGGGGCAGCTAGATGGCACAGTGGATAAAGCACTAGCCCTGGATTCAGGAGAACCTGAGTTCAAATCTGGTCTCAGACACTTGACACTTACTAGCTGTGTGACCCTGGGCAAATCACTTGACCCTCATTGCCCCTCCAAAAAGAAAAAGAAAAAAAGAAAGAAAAAAAATTTTTTAATAAAAAAAAATAAAGATACATCAGATATTTGGCAACCAATGAGGTTAGTGGAGAACTCTTTCATCACTGTCACCTTCCCAAGTGATAAGACTCCCAATCTCTGCAATTTCTATAACTCTAGATAGACATGACTAGTGGAATACTGAGTACATTCTCCCAATGGAATACACGCACATAAGACACACCTCCTTTTTTTCATCTAAGCCAAGTGAACCCTCAGCAAATTCAAAAAATTCACACAAAAGTTTTAAGACCCAGGAAGCATAATATCACCAAAGACTGTCAAGAGATCTTGAGCTAAATGCCCTGTAGACATCTTAAACTTAAAATGTCCAAAACTAAAATCACCTTTCTTCCAAAAACCTCTACTTTTCCTAATTTCTTTATTACTGCCCACAGCATTATAATCCTTCCAGTCATTCAGGTTCGTGACCTAGATTCATCCTTGACTCCTCACTTTCTCTCATCACCCTCCATATCCAATATTTTTCCAAGTCCTGTAAATGCTACCTTTACAATATTTCTTGTGGGGGCAGCTAGGTGGCACAGTGGATAGAGCACCGACCCTGGATTCAGGAGGACCTGAGTTCAAATCCAGCCTCAGACACTTAACACTTACCAGCTGTGTGACCCTGGGTAAGTCACTTAACCCCAATTGCCTCACCAAAAAAAAAAAAACAAAAAAAACCAATATTTCTTGTGTATGCTCCCTTTTCACCTCTGACCTTTTTATCACTGCTATGTTCTTGCAATAGCCTGCTAGTTGGTCCCTCTGCCTCTATTCTGTCTCCATTCCAGTCCATCCTCCACTCAGCTGTGAAAATAATCTTCCTAAAGCACAGATCTGATCATGTCACCTCCCTGATTCAGTAAACTCCAGTCTTCCCCTTTGTTTTTAGGATCAACTACAAAGTCCTCTGGATTTTAAAGTCTTCATCACCTGACCTCTATCTACCTTTAGAGTCTCTCTTACACTTACTCATCTCTACAAACTTTGGGTCCAGTGACACAGGCTTCCTTGCTGTTTCTCACACAAGACATTCCTCCCAACTCATACCTAGAATGATCTTCCTCATCTCCACCTTTTAGCTTTCCTGCTTTCTTCCAGGTCTCATCTAAAATCCCCTCCTCTTCAATAAGCCTTTTCCAGGCTTTTTTTTTTTTTTGGTAAGGCAGTAGGGTTAAATGACTTGCCTAGGGTCACTCAGCTACTAAGTGTCAAGCATCTGAGGCTGATTTGAACTCAGGTCCTCCTAAGTGTAGGGCTGGTGTTCTATCCACTGCTCCACCTGGTAAACCTTAGCTCCTTTTCTCTGAAATTACATCCAAATTATTCTGTATACATATTGTTTCTAAATAGATGTTTGCATATTGTCTCCTTCCTTAAATTGTGAACTCCTTGAGAGAAAAGACATTTTTTGTTTTTCTTTGTATCCCTAGTGCTTAGGATATAGTATTTAACAAATGCTTGCTGACTTGTCTTCTCACACTGATAAGATTGGTATTCTGCCCTCCAACAATGCCAGTGACATTCCATCCATGCCTGTCCATCCCATGTGGCTCATCCATGTTCTCTCAAAAGTTCATCAAAGGGGAGAGGTCTAACCAAATTTAAATTGTAACCACAATACAGAAGCTGACAAGGTACATAAACCATTTCAGCAAGCAAGCACTCGATCTCTTTGCCAACAGTTATGGCAGGTGAAGTTTAGCTCATTTGCAAAAAATTACAGACAAGAGTGATTACAATTCTCAAAGGCAGAAATTCAGGTTATAAATATCTATATGAAAAAATAATTCAAATAACTAATAACAAGATAAAACCAAATTATAACAACACTGAGGTTCTCAGTTATAAGATTGGCTAAGGTAACCAAAAAAAGGAAAACTAAAAATGTTAGAAGACACACATGAATGACACACAGGCCATTTTGGAAAGCAATTTCAAAAAATCACTTAGCTATACATAGCTTTTGTACTGTCTTCATTTTTGGTTTTGGTGAGCTTATTGTTAAACATTCACCAGAACACCATGCATATAAAATGAAACATTCCAATATAGAAATCAATTTTTTCCAAATGTTAGGAATATTATAGAACACACCTATTGTTGATAGACATACAACTCTAATATAATCATATCAAGGCCAAAAAGTATGTGTCAAAAGTCCATTTCTCATCAATGGTAGTTTCTATCATTCCCTAACCTCCAATCCTTTGGCTGGACTTATCCTCTGACAGGAAGCAGAATGGCACCCTCAACAGAAATAGAAAGTTTGGAAAGATTACATTTAGGAAAGAATATAATGAGTTCCACTTTGGATTTTTGAGATGTGCTTATGTAAAAAAAAAAAAAAAAAACAACTTAATTTCTTATCCACAGATGCATTTCAGCAGAGGACAGTCTTAGAATGTCAACAGTATTCTCTAAGTTCTAAAGTCAAAGTAATTCCATTTGATCTTCAAACTCACATTCACTCTCATTGCTTTCACCATAATCTTGCTACTGTCCATGTTACTACAACAGGGACCACTAGCATATCTCATTTGGCCTCACCTTTTTTTTTTCTTGACACTACAATGGCACACACTTATCATGCCTACGGAAACAACATGCCTCTGGCAATGCTCAGCTCTTCCTTGTAAGCCCCACTTAGAGTAATAAAATGCTTGGCAATGAAAAAGAAACTGAGGCAAGGGGTTATGTGCAGAGAGATTAACAAATCAACAGAAGGAAGCTCATACTATTTCTATAATCATTACTAATTTTATTCTTTTGTTAAATTACTTTTTCTAAAAGAAAATTCTGCCTTTCAAACATATCAGCAGCAAGCAAATAAAAAAAAATGAGAATGAGAGAGCTTCCAGCATAGGTCTTTAAGCATCTCTGCCTACTCCATCGTTGTCACATACCTCAAGTAATTATTACAGACTGCCTGAAAGGAAAATGGCTTTCTGAAACCATTTTTCTCCACCTACCCATCTGCTGTCAGAAAGACCATTAAGATGGAAGATATGTCTACAAAGTTACCCAGGAAAAAAAATACACTGCTACCCCTAAAAGATGCTAATGTTTCTATGTAAGAAGAGCCAAAGGTAAGCTAGCTGGCCCTAATAGTGTCCTTCTTGTTGTGTATAACCTTGGGGGAGGGGGTGAATTTCCTTCACATGAACCAGGGACTTTGTTGGTATGAGCCATTTCTGGTGAGAACACCACCTACAAATTCAGATAAGCAACTTAGGATCTTAAAGAATTGTCTGGGACACCAACGTGCCCAGGGTTGAGCAGCCAGGATATCTCAAAGGGAGAACTTGAACTCTGGTACTCCTGACTTGTAACCACTATGCCACATTGCCTTGCAAACCAAGAAAATACAAACCAGAAATGTACAGAAAGAGCAGGGCCTGATACCTAAATGAAGAGCAAACTTCACTTTCAAGAAACAGCTTCATGTTATAGAAAAAGAAGAAGGGGTTTTTACACAACAAAAAATAATGCATACAAAATCAAAAGGAATGAAATAGATGGGGGATCCATACTATAAATATACCTAATAAAAAACCCAGACATCAAAAATCTTGAAATTGACACAAATTTATGAGTGCATTACATTCCTCAGTGAACCAAAGGATATGAACAGGCAATTCTCAAATGGAAAGAGACATAAGTCAATAACTACCTGAAAATTGTTCAAATGCTTTAAAATTAGAAATACACATTAAAACAAGTCAAAGGTACCACTTTATACACATTAAATTGAAAATATTGCCAAAAACAATAAAAATTCAATGTTTGCAATATGGTACAGAAACAAAGCCATCAGACTGCTGATGTAGCAGTCTGAATTAATGTAATCTTTCTAGAAAGTGATACGACAATACATAAGTTACATAACTCTTGCTACCTTTTACTCAGTGTTCCCATTATCAGGATCATCCCCTAACAATTTTACTTAAAGGAAAAAAGTATAATTTTCTGTGCAAGTATTCATAGGAGTCTTATTCATAATTGGGGGAACTAACATGGTATAAGAACATAATATAATTCTATTGTACCATGAGAAATGGCAAGCATGGGGGCTGCTAGGTGGTGCGGTGGATAGAGCACTGGCCCTGGAGTCAGGAGGACCTGAGTTCAAATTTGGCCTCAGACATTTGACACTTACTAGATGGGTGACTCTGGGCAAGTCACTTAACCCCAATTGCCTTGCCAAAAAAAAATGGCAAGCATGGAGAATACAAAGAAATATAGGAAGACATATGAAGTCATTCCAAATAAAGAAAAAGAATAGAATCAACTAATCAATCATCATGTATTTACTAAGCATCTTGTTTGTCCTTCAATTTCTAATAGGCTAATGACATCACAATGTTGGGGTCAGGTTACATTGTGTCCTGCTATGGCTGATCAATCCAATATGAGTTCAGAAAGCTCTAACATGGGTCAGGCAAAAGTAAACCATTAGAACATTTGGATAGAGATGTCTTAGATTTGTGCAGCTCATGTTTCATTTGTGTTTCTTTGGTTCTCCTTTGCTCAAGGAATACAGCCTCTTCTTTGATGCAGGCATGCCATGTTAGGTAGTCCTGTGCCAGACTCTCCCATGCCTCATAATGGATACTGAAGTTCTTCAGAGATCCCTGGAGAGTGCCCTTATCCTGCTTCTTCTGACCACCATATGAGCACTTGCCTTGTGTGAGTTCACTGTAAAATAGTCTTTTAGGTATGCATGCATTTGGCAGTTGAGCTGTGGAATCAGGATCTCTGCAATAGAGTTTGAATGCTTAGTTCATTTCAAGAAATAACTTCAGTGCTTGCTAGGTAATCTTCAGAATCTTCCTAAGACAATTCAAGTGGAAGTGGTTCAGTTTTCTGACATAGCACTAGCAGACTGTCCAGATTTCACAGGCATACAACAATGAGGTCAGCACAGTGACTCTGTAGAGCTTCAACCAGTCACTATGCTAGGTGCTACTGATACAAGGACAAAAATAAAATAGTCCCTGCCTTCAAAAGCTTACATTCTATCCGGAGAGACAAAAATGTGTTTCATAAATAAATATATACAAAACAAATGCAAAGTCAATTTGGAAGGCACTATTCAGTGGAGGAATGAAAAAAACTTCATGTAGGAGGTATCACTTGGGCAGTTTTGAAGGAAACAAGGCATCCTAGTGGAAATGAAGTGGAAGTAAATTCCAGGGGATGGAGATAGCCAGTATAAAAGAGATGGAAGAAAGTGTCATAAGCAAGAATCCACAAAAAGGTCTCATTGGCTAGTCCATACAGTGAAAGAAAGGAAGTAATGTATAAGTTTGGAAAGGTGGGTTGGAGCCATGTTCTGAAGGATCAGTTAAACTGAAGAATTTATATTTGATCCCTAACAGTGGGAAACCACTGGAGTTTATTGAGTAGGAAAGTGGCATGGTCGAACCTGCATTTTAGAGGAATTATTTTGACAGCTGAGTACAGATTGAAGAAGAATGAGACCTGAGTCAAAGACACTAATTATGAGTCTACTGCAGTAGTCCAGGTAAGAGATGATAAGATCTGGATGGTGGTCTTGTGAGGGAGATAAGGGAGAGATGTAAAAAATTTTAGAAATAGAAACAAGATTTGGTAAATGATTGGAATATACAGAGGGAAAGGGAGGAACCAAAGATAACAGTAAGATTGTATATTCTGGGTGACTTGAAAATTGGAGGTGGCATCAACAGAAATAGGGAATTTTGAAAGTGAAATGATCTTGGGAAGAAAGACAATGAATTCAGTTCTGGATGTGTTGAATTTAAGATGCTGATGAGACATCCAGTTTGAAATATCTGGTAGATTATTAAACATTCAAGACTGAAGCTCAGGGGAGTGCTGAATATTCTGATTTGGGAATTATCTTCATAGAGATATTAGCTGAAATCATGGAAACTGATGGATGAGGTCACTAAGTTAGGAAATGTAGAGAGTCATATAGAAGAGGGCACAAGAAAGAATGTTGGGGTGTATCCTCAGTTAGAGAGCACAGGAGGCAAAATAAACAAGCAAAGGAGAAGAAGGAGCAATCAAATGAGTAGAACCAAAAGAAAGTGACATGAAATTATGGAAGATGCTGTCCCCATCCAGAGAAAGAACTGTGGAATTTAAATGAGGATTGAAGCATACTGTTCTCACTTTTTGTGGTTTTTGGTTTTCTTTCTTGTGGTTTTTCCTTTTTGTTCTGATTGTTCTTTCACAGCATGACTAATATGGGAATATGTTTAACATGATTGCACACGTATAACCTACATCAGATTTCTTGCCATCTTGGTGAGGGAGGAAGGAAGATAGGAAGGAAGGGAGGGAAAGAGAAAAATGTGGAACTCAAAATTTTATTAAAAATGAATGTGAGGGCAGCTAGGTGGCGCAGTGGATAGAGCACTGGCCCTGGAGTCAGGAGGACCTGAGTTCAAATCCGGCCTCAGACACTTAACACTTACTAGCTGTGTGACCCTGGGCAAGTCACTTAACCCCAATTGCCTCACTAAAAAAAAAAATGTGGAGGGGGCAGCTAGGTGACACAGTGGATAGAGCACTGGCCCTGGAGTCAGGAGGACCTAAGTTCAAATCTGGCCTCAGACACTTGACACTTACTAGCTATGTGACCCTGGGAAAGTCACTTAACCCTCATTGCCCCATGCAATAAATAAATAGATAAATAAATAAATAAATGAAAATGAATGTGGAGGGGCAGCTAGATGGTTCAGTAGATAAAGCACCGGCCCTGGATTCAGGAGGACCTGAGTTCAAATCTGGCCTCGGACACTTGACATTTACTAGCTGTCGGACCCTAGGCAAGTGACTTAACCCCCATTGCCCTGCAAAAAAAAATGTGGAAAACCTTCTTTACAGGTAATTGGAAAAAATAATAATAATAAATAGAATACTATTGACAAAAAAAATTAAGTGACATGAAAACTTAGAAAGGAGATGATCTCTAGGAGAAGGGGATGGTCAACAGTGTCAATTGGTGCCCAAAAAAAGTCAAGAAGGGAAAGAATTAAGAAAAGGCCACCATATTTGACAATTAAGAGATCATTGCTAACTCTCAAGAGAATAGTTTTAGTTGAACAAGGTGATCTGAAGTCAGATTGCCAAGTGTTAAGTGAAAAGCGTAGAGTCAGCAATGGGTGAAGGTAATTTTTTCTAGGATTCTAGCTCTAAACGGAAGAGGGGATATAAGATGATTGCTTAAAAGAATAGTAAGACCTATTGGTTTTTATTATGTGAATAATTTTAATAATAAGAGCAGAAATAAAATCCAGTCAGTCATGAATCAATAAAATCAATTAAGCATCAACTTTGTTCCAGGCACTATGCTAGGCTGTGAGGATACCCCACCACCACCAACAACAAAAAAAAAGACCTTACCTTCAGAAAGCTTATATTCTAACAGGGAACACATTGTGAACAATACTAGATAAACTAGGATGGGAAGTCAGGGTTGTCACCTGTAACTGAGGGGATCAGAAAAGACTTCATAAAGAGGATAATTTTTGAGCTGAGTTTTTTTGTTGCTGTTGTTGTTTTTTGTTTTTTTGTTTTTTAGTGAGGCAATTGGGGTTAAGTGACTTGCCCAGGGTCACACAACTAGTAAGTGTTAAGTGTCTGAGGCCGGATTTGAACTCAGGTACTCCTGACTCCAGGGCCGGTGCTTTATCCACTGCGCCACCTAGCTGACCCTTGAGCTGAGTTTTAAAGGAAAAAAACTCCAAGAAACAAATGTAAATAGGGGTTACCTTCAGATATGGGAAGGGGAACAGACAGGGGTTTTTTAAGCATAAAGACAGGAAGTAGAACATCTTGTTCAAGGAACAGCAAGTTCGGTTTGTCTAGACTGTAGAATGCATAGAGAGGAGCAATTCATAATGAGGTTGGAAAAGGTAGCACTGGGCCACATCGTAAAGGGCTATAAATGCCAAACAGAGTTTATATTTGCTCCTTTATTTAATAGGAAGCTGCTGGAGTTTATTGAGTAGGAGGATGACACAGTCAGACAAGCACTTTAGGAAAATCACTTTGGTAACTGTATAAAGGTTGAACTTGAGTGGGGAGCAAATCTGAGACAGGGAGATCAATTAGGAAGCTATTGAAATAATTCAGGTGAGTAGTGATGGTTTGAACCAGGATGGTGGTTATGTAGATGGAGAAAAGGACAAAGACGTGAGTGATATTGTGGGGATAAACTAAATTTGAAAACCAATTGGCTACATGGCATGAAGGAGAATGAGTAACCAAAGAAAATGGTGAGGTTGCAAATCTGGGTGCTGGAAAGGATGGTGGTACCTCCAACAGAAACAGTAAAGTTTAGAAGAGGGATGGGTTGGGGGGCAGCTAGGTGGCACAGTGGATAACGCACTGGCCCTGGATTCAGGAGGACCTGAGTTCAAATCTGGTATCAGACACTTGACACTAGCTGTGTGACCCTGGGCAAGTCACTTAACCCTCATTGCCCAGTCCAAAAAGAAGAAGAAGAAGGAGAAGAAGGAGAAGAAGGAGAAGAAGGAGAAGAAGGAGAAGGAGAAGGAGAAGAAGGAGGAGAAGGAGAAGGAGAAGGAGAAGGAGAAGGAGAAGGAGAAGGAGAAGGAGAAGGAGAAGGAGAAGGAGAAGGAGAAGGAGAAGGAGAAGGAGAAGGAGAAGGAGAAGGAGAAGGAAAAGAGGAGGAGGAGAAGGAGAAGGAGAAGAGGAGGAGGAGGAGGAGGAGGAGGAGGAGGAGGGATGGGTTTAGGCTGAAAGAGGACAAGCTCTGTTTGGGGACATGTTGGGTTTGTGGGATATCCAGTTCGGAACATGCAAGAAGTTGTTAGTAATGTGAGACTGAAGCTTGGGAGAGACACTAAGGCTGGATAGAGAGAGAGAGAGATGCAGAAATAAAGGTTTAAAAAAAAAACAGAAAGATGAGAAGAACACCATGAAACAGCATGCTTTTGTGATTTTTGCCAATTTAACAACTTTAAAAGACTGTAAAGAATGGCTTTATGTATCATTTTATTGTGTTCCCTTGAATTTTTTGTTCTTACTAAGTTTAGAATTTTACAAATAATTTTAAAGGGGCCAGAGAAGCATAATAAATAATGTATTAGACTTGGAGTCAAGATTATATGGGTTCAAATCATGCTCTTGCCATTTACTAGTTATGTGACCATGGACAAGTCTATTCACCTCTCCAAACTTCATCTTCTTCATCTGCAAGAACAGCAAAGCTGTTGTGAGGTCCAAATAAGAAAACTTATGCAAAGAACTTTGCAAAGTTCAAAGCATTAGATAAATGTTGATTGCTACAAACAAAAGCTGTTTCAAGTCACATTTAGCCCATATTGTCCTGGACACCTACTGTAGCCTATATAAAACTAGCAATAATAGAAAGTCATCTGGGGTCTCCATTAAAAGTTACAGAGAAAGCAATGGTGCAGATTTATAATGACTCCTTTTGCTTACTGAATCTTTGAGAAAGAAAAGAACATTAGGAAGGCATCATGGCATTGGATTAGAGATGGCATCAGGGAGGAGAAGATGATATCTGTCCCACCAAAAGCAAGTATCTATATGCCTTATTTCCAGGAACCTGGAAAAACGAAAAGCAACTAGCATAACTCTGATATTCACTTGCAGGATCTTGAGATTTCTCAGGTTAGACACTCTAAAACCAGCACCTACTTATTCCTTAACTACACACACACACACAAACATACACCTTGTGACTGTTTATAAGTATCTTTAATAGACATCCTTTAAAATAAGAACACATAGTGATGAAATACTATTGTGCTTTAAGAAGTGACAAGCAGGGTGTATCAGAAGAACCTGGGAAGACATGTGACTTATACAAAGTAAAATCAACAGAACGAGGAGAACATTGTACATGGTACCAAAGAGCAACTGTAAAAGACTTGGCTACTCTGATGAAGACAATGATCCAGGATAATTACAAAGGACCTATGATGAAAAATGTTATCCACCTCCAGAGAACTGATAAACTCTGAATGCAGATCGAAGTATAATTTTTTCTTTATTTTTCTTGGGGTTTTTGTCTGCATTTTCTTTTGCAACATGGCTAATATGGAAATATGTTTTACATGACTTCACATGTATAATCAATATCAAATTTCTTTCTCAAGAAGTGGGGAAGAACAGAAAGGGGGAAGAGGATTTAGAACTCAAAATATTTTTAAATGAAAGTTTAAAATTTGCATGTAATTGGGAAATATTTAATGAAGTGAATAAAAATATATTGAAAGTTTTTTAAATAACATCATATATTTAAAGCAAAAAGAGAACTTAGCCTAACTCCCTCCTTTTACATGTGAGGAAACTGACCTGTTGGGAAATTGACTTGCCTAAGCTCACATTGACAGAAAGTGGTAGAGCTAAGATTCAAACCCAGGTCTTGTTATACCAAAAGCAGGGCTTGTCTTGCTGCATTAAGCTGCAGAATCATATAATTAGAAGCCAGCAACAGAGAAAGTGGCCAGAGCCATATCTTCTTCTTTGATGACAAAACTGAAATCAGGACTAGTCCTAATAGATATTGTCAAACTTTTTAAGTCTCTGTGATCATCAGATTTAAAACTAGAACAGACTTTAAAGTATATCTAATCCATCCACCCACCCCATACTTCATTTTACATAGGAGAGAACTGAGGTTCAGAGTCAAGTGATTTGCTGAAAGTTACACAGAGGTATTAACAGATCAAAGACTCAGCCCCACATGCTCTGATCCTACATCTAGTGTTCCTTCCAGTATTCTAGACTAACAGCAGTTTATCTTTATCACTGTCTCCCTTCCCCATCAGTACCTTAGGTAGCATCCTTCTTTCCCTAGTAGGCAGTACCTTGTGATCTCTTTCCCCAAATGCATTTCAAATCCCCCTCTCTGGAAAGGATGTTGACAACTTCATTCAAACTAAGATGTAAATGACTGATAATTCTGGTTTCCTTCCATAGGTAATTCGCATTTCAATAGGAAGTACCACGTTAAGCCAAAACAGTGATTTCAAGTGGTAGGAATTCAGGCATAAGAGATAGGAGTGGGGCAGCTAGGTGGAGCAGTGGATAGAGCACAGGCCCTGGATTTAGGAGGACCCGAGTTCAAATCCGACATCAGACAATTAACACTTACTAGCTGTGTGACCCTGGGCAAGTCACTTAACCCCAATTGCCTCACCAAAAAAAGAGAAAGAAAGAAAAAAGAAAGGAGATAGAAGTGAGAAATATTTGGGAAGCTGTAGAAAAATATGTTTGGTATCTCCTTGGATCATACTACCTATTGTACCAAGTACATAAGGCAATCTCTAGTTCAAATAAATAAAAATATATAGACCAGGTAGAGTCTACTGTGAACAATGCTAACTAACTTTAACAATGATAACTAACTTTTCCATGGCACCCTGAAAGAAGAGACAATATACTTCAATCAAGTGAAAGTTTTTATAATCAGGCGATATCTGGGTTCAAATCCCACCTTTGACACCAGTCGTGTGGGCATGGTCAAGTGACTTAATTTCTCCTTGCTACAGGTTCATCAGTAAAACAGAGATAAAAATACCTTTAGTACAGAGCTCAAAGAATTGTGTGAGTATTGAATGGGATTTTTGTAAAGTGCTTCATAAACCTTATGTACTGTGTAAATGCCTAATAATAATAACAATAATTTGGAAATAATATTTTAGGATTTCCACATTAATGACATGTTAACAAGGACAAACCAAAACCAGTTGTAGGTAGTTTATAGCAAAGTATTTTAGAAACTAAGCTACCTGCAACAGCCTTTGTGATTTCCTGAAATCATTGTATTTCTCCATTTTCATTCCATAAAAAAAATGTTTAACTAGAATCAAACAAGTGCTTTTTTGAGTACCCACCATGTAGTTAGGTACCATTAGGGATACAGAGGTATAATCCATCAGTATGCATTTATCAAGTGCCTACTATATGCCAGACACCATGTTAAGGAGAGGAGATATAAAGAGAGAAGACAAACAGTTCCCACCCTAAAGGACTTTATATTTTAATGGGGAGAACATCTATAGCTACATACAGAACCCATAAAAGGCAAAAATATAAGGTAACCTGGAAGGGGAAAAACTTCCTGGTAGCTAAGGAGAGAGGGCTAATGCAAATGGTGCTTAGGCTGAATCTTGCATGAAACCAGGGATTACTAGAGACAAAGTGAAGAGGGTGAACATTCTGGGCATGGAAAACAGCCTGTAGAAAGGCACAAAGTCAGGTATTAGCATGTCACATATGAGGAACAGTAAGAAATAGAGTTTGTGAAGGGGAGTGACTTCTAATACAACTGGAAAGTAGGATGGGGCCTAGTATCCAAGAGCTCAAATACTAAATAGAGGAGTTTATATTTGCTCCTATGGGCAATAGGGAGCCATTGAAGATGACTGAGTCATAGGGCTAAACGAACAAACTCATACTTCAAGAAAATCATAATGACGGTTCTATAGAGAACAGATTGAAGCATGAAAGGATAGGCAATTAGGAAACCACTCAGGTGAGACATTATGAGGGCCTGAACTAAGGTGGTCACAATTTGAACAGAGAGAGGGGAACTTCTGGAAGAAATGTACATGTCATCATCCTAGCCCTCAAGATACTCATAGTCTAATTAAAGAAATCAGATTTATATGTATGAAACAACAGCAAGAAGTACAAGACTACATAAATGTAGCAGCATACAGAAAAGCACTTCCCTCCTCATTTAGATTAGCCCCTCCCTTCTTATTTACTAAGAGACGTGTGTGTGTGTGTGTGTTTGTGTATGTGTGTGTATGTATGAAGGGACCCAAGATGAAGGGAATTAGACCTCAAGGAAATGAAATAAATACCCCTCTCCCAAGTAGCACAAGAACTTGGAAAAAGGCCTCCCTATCCATGTATTCTACAGGTAACCACATGCACCAAGGAGATACTAAAATGGCAAAAGACACAGAAAGTAAGAAACTATAGAGGAAACTTGAGCTGGTGATCACAATTTGGATAATCAGAAAAGAAAGTTGAGTTTTCTAGAACATGTTAAAATGAGGCGAATGCTTGACAGAAAATCTGGTTTCTGTTTTGTTTCATGCCTCCATTTTCTCCATAATCTGAGCTACCTAAAACCTACTACATTCTGGTCAGTTGGAGAGCCCCCATCCAATCCTGGAATACTTAAGAAACCATATAGAAACTAATAGACTGAAATATCCTCTATTTATTACTGACCAGAGAAGAAAAGCTAATTGGAATCTCTAACTCCTCACTGGTCATTGGTTAGGCAATCGCTTGCTGACCCACATTTGTATATGGGGAAAGCATTTACTTCAAAACTAGAATGAGGGTGTGGAGCTGTTTCACTGGGAAAGCCAGGGTGAAGCTAAGACAATGATATACAAAGGTTAGCTATTTCAGCAGTTGTGACATCTAGACATCGGGACCCTGAGAGTGAGCTCCTGGGCAAAGTAGCCATCCTTACTTGGTACGTAAAGTATTTTGGACACTTTCAAGTTCTATGTTAAATGCCAATATTGCCGCATTATTAATTCTTCCATGAGAACCCACAAGACACTGTTTTGCTCACTTTGCTGTGATAACTATATGGTTTAAACATACATGGAGAAAAGAAATTGGACAAAATGGAAGAAACGATTAGGAATTATTCCTTAGGGTAGACATAGCCCAAGGGTGCTTGGGTTTATTTGCCTCTGAAGGAATGGATGTCAATAAGAGCTCACCCAAACCTGAGCTGAAGCAGGGCCTAAAAAAAAAAACCAGCCACAAATAAATGGGTATTTTATGTTCCTGCCATGAAACACCTGCATAAAAGAGAAAAGAAAAAAATCTATTTTACACCTCAAATCTAAAGATTTTACATTCCTTTCAAGTTTTTATATTAGGACCTGTACGCGGTGGTTTATATGGGCAGCACACAGTTTATAGCTCTCTGATAGAATAAATGCAGAAGAAAAAAGTGGACAGGTCCACATTACCCCCTCCTCACATTTTTGTGAAATTATTTTTTTTCTAAGTCTCACAAAACCCTCAAACTGTGCGTGATTTACTAAGAAGCTATTGGAGGCCAGGCCTATTGTAAATGTTACAGCCATGGCAAGACTGGGCGGGTAGTTTTCCTTGATCACTCCACCTTCTATTGCACTACACACACACACACACACACACACACACACAGACACACACACACACACACACACACATCAGTCCCAATCAAGGCCCCACTGGCCATTCCCAATCAAAGTACTATCCTTCTATTAGAAACTTTGAACTGTCAAGTTTACACTTTTTCCTGTCTTCTTGTTATCTATTATGCCGAGAGTCAGCTAACTGCTTACTTCCTAAGGGCCAAATTCAGCCTACTCCTATTTTTTGTATAGCCATGAGCTATGAATGATTTTCACATTTTTAAATACAATGAAACATCTTAAAATGTAAAAACTATTCTTAGTTCATGGGCTATACAAAAACAGGCAATGGGCTGAAGGCTGTTAAGTTGCTGACCCTAATATTAAATAGTAAGACTTCCCACCAGCTCCAGACCGTGTTTCCAAATTCTCACCTAAGAGCAATATTTTGTTAATATCTGCCAGACCCCTAATCTGGCTTTAAAAATCAATCTACTGGGGCAGCTAGGTGGCACAGTAGATAAAGCACTGGCCCTGGATTCAGGAGGATCTGAGTTCAAATCCAGCCTCAGACACTGGACACTTACTAGCCGTGTGACCCTGAGCAAGTCACTTAACCCCAATTGCCTCACCAAAAAAAAAAATCAATCTACTAGATTCCAGTATCCTTCCAAAAACATGAACTCTTATTCTGATGAGGCTCACTCATCACTGCTTCACAGATGATTATAGTTTTTTCCCCAAAACCTAGAAACATCTTCAAGCCTTATAAAGAGCTTGCCTGAAGTCATTTAAGAAGCAGCAAAATGAGCATCTGTAGCTGATGAATATTCAGCCTCTCAGGTCAATGAATCTTTTTATTTCCCAGACAGTTAGACTATTGTTTCTTAAAGTAACAATGAGTTTCTAACCTGAGTTTTTTGAGAGAGAGAATAAAAAGGTAGAAGCCATCACTGATCTTTGGCATCCAGAGCTTCCCCACCACCATGCAAAATAAGCAATTTTTCATTATTGATAAAATGTAATGTCATAATGTCATGGCCTTTCAGGTCATCATCTTTGGAAGTCGGCAATGACATTATCACGTTTTATCATGATGACAAATGACCATAATGTTTGCATGCAATTTTCGTTGAATTCTGCAGAATTCTAAATGGACCCCATCATCCGATGGATCTCCATAACCATTGCTTTCCAATTCAGGGAGCCTGCTCAGTAGATTCCCTCTATGCTAAGAGCAAAATCTACATAAATCAGAGCTTATGTCAAAGGCATGAGGAATTTTTTTCCCCATTTGACTAAATGACTAATTTAGTAAGAGGAACAGCGCAGGAATATATTTATTCTGTTGAATTTTGGCATACAAATGGATTAAATAAATCTAATTGCTATTCATAATGAACTCTCACTAACCCCTTTTTCTACTGCGTGTCTCCAGTTCTTTGATATGTCTAATGGTTTATGATTACCCCATTCTACCTGCTTCGTGGTAGGAAAGCAGTGTGAGACAGGGATGCATTCAGGGAAATGAGGTACAATTTCTGCCTCTGACATTTATTACTTGCTGGATATTGAGCAAGTCATTTAACCTCTCTGTGCCTCAGTTTCCTTATCTATAACGTGAAGGGACTTGATAATAAATTCCTTTCAGCTCTAAATCTGTGATCCTAATCTTTGAACACAAATTGATTTAAATGGTAAATTGTTATTCATCCTTCATTTTCAAAGAGGACCAATGACATCCTGATGTTGAGGTCAGAGTACAGTGTGTTCGACTGTGAGTGATCAGTCTACTCCACCACAGGTCAAGCACAAGGAGTCTGTTAGTACATTTGGAATGGAGATGTCTCTGGATTTGTGCAATTGATATTTCCTTCGTGCTACTGTGATTCTGCTTTGCTCATGGAGTACAACAACTTCTTTGATGCAGGCATGCTATGGTGGGCAGTCTTGTGCTAGCATCTCCCATGTCTCACAGTCAATACTTAAGTTCTTTAGAGAGATTTTAGAGTGTCCTTGTACTACTCCTTCTGCCCACCCTGTGAGCTGTTGCCTTTTTCAAGGCAACCATGGAGGAGAGTGTGTAATGGTATCAAGATAACAATAGCATAGGCTATTCACTCAGGTATGCTGAAAACACCAGCACATACTAGTGTGTTTTAATATACTTTAAGATAGGAGATGGATCAATGACTCAAATGACTCCATAAAATAGTCTTTTAGATAAGCATGTGTTTGGCATTTGGACTTCATTGTGCTCTCTACCATAGAGTTTGAACACTTGGTAATTCAGCTCAATAGAGGACCTCAGTGTCCAGTCTCTTAAATTATATTTATGTTGTTTTTTGTCCTTCATTCTCAAAGAGGACCATGACATTGGGGAGATGATGTCATGACTTGCAATGAACTGGGTTTAAGTGAGGAAGGGCTGTACAAAGTTGCTAGCCTCACTCTTTCCTCCAGAGCCATCTGAGTCCAAATAGCAAGATATACATCAGGATGACTGAAGATGGCCACAGATGTTTGAGACAATTTCGGTTAAGTGACTTGCCCAGGATCATGCAGCTAGTAAGTATCAAATAGCTGAGGTGAGATTTGAAGTCAGGTCCTCCTGACTCCAGGGCCAGTGCTGTATCCACTGTACTACCTAGCTGCCCCTAAGTATATCCATAGTGTTTGCTTAAAGGTGCCCACACCAAAAAAGGTACTGAATTTTTCTAAATTGAGACCCCAAATAACCATTCCTCAAAAATCATTTCCAAGCTTATAATGTTCACCAATGAGAGTCAGCATGACAAAGTGAATAGAGAAACTGTCTTGAAGTCAGGATAAGTATGTCTAGCCTTTGACCCATAATGACTGGGTGTTTCAGGGAAAGTCATTTGGCTTCCTGGCATCCCCAGGTAATTTTCTAAGGCAAGGGTTCTTAACCTGGGATTTATAAACTTTGGGTTTTTTTAATATTCTGATAACTGAATTTCAATATAATTGCTTTCTTTTGTAATCCTATACATTTTCTTCTATTTGTTTTAAAAACATTGTTCTAAGAAGAGAGCCATAGGCTTCCCCAGACTGCCAAAGAGTTGTATGACATGAAAAAGGTTCAGAATCCCTGCTCTAAGACTCTAAATCACAGAATGGTTACTATTCTCCTTTGGTGAAGGGAATTTCCTTACTCTACACTCCCTACACCAATGAAATCACAGGACTGGACACAAAATAAATGGCAATAGCAGAATCTGGCAATTAAAGTAAACTTTTAAAAATTCTCTGCCACTAGTCAAACTCGTGATTTAAAAACATTTAATATAACTCTTTTCACTATGCTAAAGAACCCTTAAATCAGCACAAAGAAGACCCCCATATTTAGAGGCCCAAGAGACTCCACATGACATTCAGATACAGAGTCCCTGAAATCTTGGAAATATTCAACTCATTTTGATGGCCATTAGTTCCAGACTTTCATAGCAGTCACATTTTCACTAGGTTAATAGCCTCCACGTATCTATGCGATTACTCACTGAACATCCTTTCCCCTTAGTCAGTTGATTTCACCATTGTCATTGGAAACTTAGCCAAATTGGGTAGTTTCATCACATTTACAGAACAGCTGCCCTATAGATGACACCATCAAACCATGGAGGAGAGTATGTAATGGTGTCAAGATAACAATAGCATAGGCTATTCACTCAGGTATGCTGAAAACACCAGCACATACTAGTATGTTTTAATATATTTTAAGATAGGAGATGGATCAATGACTCAAAATGGATCCAATAATATCCTTCAAGGGGACCAGGAAATTTCTAAGTTATTAGGCAACTGAGCCAGACTTTTACAACTAGGTAAAAGAAATACTTCTAAAGGAGACTTCTGGGAAGCCAGGAGTCTAATGGCCTATTCTGCCAAATAAATGTAAATAAACTTTGGAATGATGTATTCATTCAATAAGCAGGTATTAGGTACATATACTGTGTGAAAAGCAAAAAGTGAAAACACTAAAAACTAATCAGCCTCACCCTCAAAAAGCTTACATTTTAATAGAACAGAGAAGAGGAGAGGGTAATAAATGTACACATCAGAGTAAATAAAAATTTATTCAAAGTAATTTCCTAGAGGAATGGACTAGCAGTTGGGGGGAACAAACACTGACTTCATGTAGGAGAACTTGTGATGAGCTTTGGAAGAAGCTAGGGATTCCACAAGGGAGAGAGGGTTGGCGAGTGCATTGCTGACCTAAGGGGCAGACTGTAAAAAGCTAGGTGGTGTGGTGGATAAAGCACTGGTCCTGGGTTCAGGAGGACCTGAGTTCAAATTTGACCTCTGACACTTGACACTAACTAGCTGTATCACCATGGGCAAGTCATGTAACCCTCATTGCCATGGAAAGAAAGAGAGAGACAGACAGAGAGACAGAGAGAAAGAGAGAGAAAAAAGATATATCAATGAGAGGTGAAATACCTAGACTAGAAGAAAACAATACACAGGTGCATTTGACTTAAACTACATAAAGTATATAAGGAAAAGAAATACTGGATGAGCCTGGAAAGGTAGGCTAACACTATATCATGAAGGGTTTTAAAAGCCAAACAATCCAATTCAATAAGCACGTATTAAGTACCTTCCATTTGATGTGCACTGTACTAAAGCCTGGAAACACAAAGGAAAAATAAAACAGTATCTGCCCTCAAGGAGCTTTCATTCTACTGAAAGAGGGGAACATGTATACAAATAAGTGAAAATGAATATATAAACTGTAAATACAAGTATGAAATATTGCAAAATAAATACATAGTAATTTGGGGGAAACACAGAAAGTACACCAGCCACTAACAGAGTTCAAAAAAGACCAAGTTTCAAAGAAATCTAGGGATTCCAAGAGGCAAAGGTGAGAGAAGAGGTCACTGCAAGTGTGGAGGACAGCCCAAAGCTAGTTTGGCTAGAGCATAGAATGCATGAGGTAGAAAGCAGTGTGAAATCAATCCTGAAAGGTAGTTTGGAGCCAGATTGGAAATAGCTTTGAGTGCTGAAAAGGGTAGTTTGTTCTTTATACTACGGGTAGAAAGGAGCCCCTGAAGCTTTTTCAGGAGAGGGATATGACCAGACCTGTGCTTTAGGTATAACAATTTGGCAGTTCTATAAAGAATGTATAGGAGGTGGGAAGACTAGATGCAAGAAGATCAAGTAGTTCTCCCACCACTGCAAAGAAATGAGGGAAGAGTATGTGATACTAATTAACACATTTGCTAGGAAGAAATAATGCATAGCAAACATAGATGTCCTAAATGACTGGAATCCGAGGCCCAGAGATGTGAAATGACTTCCATAGGGTCACACAGATAGCCAGAGACTAAGCCAGGATTCAAGGGTAGGTTTTCTAATTCCACATCCAGTGCTATTTCCACTATATACACTACCTCTTTCTCAAAGTCAAAATTAAATAAAATGTCCATCAGCTACCTAGCGAATGGAACACTACGCAAGAATTCCCCACCTATGAAAGAGATCCGCTTGGCTATCAGATCTAACAAGGGTCATGTGGGTGTGTGACAAGTCACTCTCCAAAATGGAATTTCTTTCAACATCCACACAATAACAGTCAATAATAAAAAGTGACATTTCAAGATTTTTAAAGTATTTTATATACATTATTTCACTTGATACTCAGATCCTTTTAGCAACACTTTAAGATAAATAATAAAAACACTACTATCTTTTTTTATGGATAAGGAATCTAAGGTTTAGAGAGGTCAGTGATTTGTCCCCAATCCAACAGCTAGTAAATGTCTGATCAACAAATCATTCAGTAAACACTGAATGTACACTAAATATATACCAGTACTTTATTAAGTATCTACCATATGCCAAGCACTATGCTAAGCACTGGTACCTAAGGAAAAATTCAAACCCAGGTCTCCTGTCTTACACATCAAATGATCTTTTAACAAAATAAGGAGAAGGATCAAATTAGCATTGGAGAAGAGCAGGGGGCCAAGTTGGTAGGGGAAGTGTGTGGAGAAGTCAAATGGAGAATCGGAGATACCAAATAAGCAGTGTGGGCCCAGGAATAAAGGTTTGGAGTTAGCAAAGAATTAGAAAATAATTATAATAATAAAACTTAATAATATATTCTGTTACCATAGCACCTTGTGGTTGCAAAATACTTTCGTATATATTATCTCATTTGATCCTCATAATCTTTTGAGGTAGGTACAGCAGATATTATCTCCAACATACTTACATTACTGCCACCTCTACTCTACAATTTTACCGTTGGTTTAAACTTCTAGTTTATCAAATTAAAATTCATCATTTTCCCTATTTGACAAGAAGTACAAGGGAAAACTGGAAAATAGTCTGGCAGAAATTAGACTTAGAATCATATTTTATACCATATTCCATGATAAATTCAAAATAGATACGTGACTTCCTATGGGCCACTTCACTTGGTGAATTCTTCCTAGAACCTACATGTTAGGAAAGGGGCCAAACCATTAATCCTTAACTCTATGGACTTAGTCACTATACCTCTACATGGGTACCTTCTCTTCCATCTTCTTCAGCTCCACATTTATGTGTTATCTTCCCCAGTAGAATGTAAAGTACTGTATTTCTTTTTGCTTGCATTGGTATCCCCAGAACTTAGTACAGTGTCTTTTATAAAATAAGGACTTAATAAATGCTTATTGACTGACTAACTTGTTGACCTTAATTTTAAAGATCATACTAATTCTCTCTCTATTACTCCATACTGCCTTATAAGGAAAAGGAACAGAATCTTTAGGTGACAGTTTTAATATCTGATCTGAATTGAGCTGGCTTCATTTCCACTTCAAAAGTTGTTAGGAACTCTGTAATTAAACTAGTAGTAATCCCCTATGCTGAAATTGCTTTCTAATTAGACTAATTAGAACAGGAATGCAGCATAGGCAGCAAAGGATAGAGACAGATGATATGGAGGGCAAATATAGGCAGAATTGGAAAGTAGGTGAAGTTGAACTTTGGTGCAGTTCACTTTACCCAGTTAGTGACCCTGCTTGGTCAGAGGTTGTCTAGGGACTATGACTTTGGAGTTCCACCTGTACTATCCTCTCCTAGATACTAACCCATGCTTTTCTTTTTCCCCTCCTTGCCCTTATCCTTAACAAGGAAACCCCTATACATGCACAAGTAATGTCATTTCATCCCATCTTCCCCAACAGATTTCCCCCTCTGTCATTACCACTATCACTTATCCTCAATCTTTCCCTGTCTACTGACTGCTCCCCTAATGCCTGCAAAAATCCCCATGACTCTCGTCCTCAAAAAAAAAAAAAAACCTTTCACTATTTTAATCCATCCCCTCTAGCTATCTTCTCATACCTCCTCTCCCTTTTGAGGCTAAATTCTTTGAGAAGGTTATCTATAATCAATGTTTCCACTTCCTTTCCTCTCACTCTCTTCTAAACTCTCTACAATCTGGGTCCCAACCTCATCATTCAACCAAAACCTCTTTCCTAAGATATAATTGCTCTCTCAAATTGCCAAATCTAATGGACCTTTAAAAATCCTCATTCTTCTTGACCTCCCCATAGACCTTGACACTGTCAATCATCCTTTTCTCCTCAGTACCCTTTTCTCTTCTGGTTTCAGTGATATTATACTATCCTGGTTCTCCTTATACCTATCTTATTGCTCCTTCTCAGGCTCCTTTATTGGATCTTCCTCTAGATTACACCTACTAACCATGGGTGTCTCCCTAGTCCTCTGTCCTGGACTTTCTTCTCCCTCTACACCATTTAACTTAGAGATCTCATTAGCTCCCATGAATTTAATTGCCATCTCTATGCTGATGATTCTCAGATCTATTTATTTAGTCCTAATCTCTCTTCTAATCTCCAGACTCACATGTTCCATTTCTTGTTAGAAACCTTAAACTGGATGTCCCATAATCATTTTAAGCTTAACATATCTCAAACTGAACTCATTATCTTTCTCTTCAAACCCTCCTTACTTTCTGAATTTCCCTATTACTAGAGAGGGCACCACCACCTTCCATATTCACCCAGGTTTGCAACCTAAGTCTCAACTTTGATTCTTTATTCTCCCTCTCCATATCCAATCTGTTGCCAAGTCCTGTCTTTTCCACTTTCATAACAACTCCTACATACACTCTCTTTCCTCTGATCCCAATGGCATGGTCTCTATCACCTTACACCTGGAATATTGCAGTAGCTTTCAAGGAGTCGTTCAGCCTACCTTAAAGTCTCTCCCTGCTCCCATCCATCTTCTACTCAGCTATCAAATTGATCTTCCTAACATGCAGATCTTTCCATGTCATCCTCTTATTCAATAGATTAGCCTATTGGTAATGAGCTTCTCTGCATTTAGCTAGATCCTTCCTTGGATAGTAGACTCAGAATTACTTCCATAATCAAATATAAAATCTTATTTCTTGTTCAAAGGCCTTCATAACCTGGTCTCTCCATGTACTCTGAGGTTCCTGTGATACTGCCTCCAGCTGTTTCTCATGCATGATATTCCATCTACAGACTTTGGGTATTTTCACTAGCTGACCCCCATGCCTATAATACACTCCCTCCTCATCTCTGCCTCCTAACTTCCCTGACTTCCTTCAAGTCTCAGATAAAATAATTGAGTGTCAAGTATGTTAACTTGTGTTTAAAGATTTTTGTCAAGTTTTCAGAGCATTTCTTTGCTCTTCAGATGTTGATGCTTGAGTTACAATTATCTTCATGGTGTTCATTTTGCTTATACTGATGGTAAGCACTACAAGGCAAGATGGCCAAGTTTCCAATGAAATTGTTTCTTGTCTCCTTTGGGCACTAATGAAGCCAATCCTTCAACCTCCATTTTTTTCTCCAAGGAAATCCAGTGAGCCATTATTCCATTTAGCTGCAATTTCCTTTTGTATTCTTGTTTCATTTATTTTTAAAATATCACTATTACCATGATTCAGTTTTTACTAAAGTATATTGGTTCAATGGGCAGTGGGCAAAGAGCTCATCTTCAGAATATTTATAGTCTAGTATATATTACAGTTTATAGATTATGTAAAAACATTATTTCTATCATCCTCTGTCCCTCTTTTCACTACTTCACTATTGTCACTATAGAAATGAAAAGAAGACATTCAAGATTGAGGACCATTTTTTCATTTTTAAATTTATTTTAAATTTATTTCAGGGTTTGTTATGATCAAAGAATTTATCACCTAATGACTAATCTATTGGTGATGAGCTTCTCTGTACTTAGTGAGATTCTACCTCAGAAAGTAGATTCAGTCTTTCACTGGCACAACACTCAGAGTATTTCTAGGATAGCAAAATCTACCAAGGCTCTTCCTTGGCTAGCACATCCTTTGGAAACCAGGTATCACCTCCATGTTATAATGAGGCATTGAATTAATGAGGCATTGAGTTGAAGTAGGAATTTGTGAACATATTAATTACAATGACCTCTTTTTCTATATATATAGAAAGAGTTCTTATTGTGCAGCTAAGGAACTGAGAGGGTTAATAGAAGCTAAGCTGGGAAGTAGGGATCCTCAGGTTTCATGGGTGCATGTAAAGGGAAGCAAATTGTTCAGAAGGAAGCAATGATGAGGCAATTGCTATCACCTGTGTTGAGATCAAAGCAATGGTGCTGAGAAATGCAGATCAAGTATTATTAGGGAGTTGGTTAGAGCTGGAGGGGAAGCAGTGGTATACTGACCCGACAAAGACAATGGGGTAGATGAGAGAAAGTATCTGAAGTGTTAGCAGGAGAGAATCCAAGACCACAGCAAGCAGATGGAGTATTGATTTAATAAGACCAGAGGCAGCAGGCAGGACAGCAGGACCAGTGCACAGGCAATAGTGTGCAATCAAAGCGGGCTGAGGTAAAAAGGGTAGGCAGGTAGCAAATCAGAAGCAAACTGTAGACTAACAGAAATCTGAAGAGGTGAAAGTTGGCCTAGAGTATTCCCAGAAGCCCCACCCACTCTGTCTCTAAAAGGGCTGCTCCATTATCATCCCCTAAAAGCTGATTTATTGTATTTCGTTAACATTTCTCTTAGGATCTCAAATAAGGTTTTGTTTGTTTACATTTGAGATAGATGTGATAGAAAGACAGAGATCCAGACTTAACACTTCTTGGAAACTGCTTCCAAATTTCTTAACTGTAAAATGTAGTAGGGGCAGCTAGGTGGAACAGTGGATAGAGCACTGGCCCTGGATTCAGGAGGACCTGAGTTCAAATCCTGCCTCAGAACCTTGACACTTAATAGCTGTGTGACCCTGGGCAAGTCACTTAACCCCAATTGCCTCACTAAAAAATGTAGTGGCCTTTTCTCAGTATTTATTCTCTTTGACCTCTCTGGAAGCAATGATTATCCTCTTGCTTCATACTCTCTTTTCTTGGCTTCCATGATAGTTATCTCCTGGTTCTCAACCTCCCTTTCCCACCATTCTTAGCTCTCCATTGCTGTATCATTATTTATCTCCCATACTAGAGACATTAGTGTATCTCATAGTTTTTTCCTGGGCCCTATTCTCTTCTTTCTCCACCCTTTCTCCCTTGGTCATCTTACCAGTGACCAAGGGTTCAATTACCATCTCTACATATATGATTTCCAAATTTATATGTTCAGTCTTAATAGGCCTCTGGAACTCCAATCTCATATCTTCAACTGACTACTCCCTGGATGTCCTGTTTGTATGTGAAGCTCAGCATGTCCAAAATGTAATTTATCATCTTCCCTTTAAGCCTTCTCTTCTACCAAACTCCCCCATTTCTGTCGAGAATACTATCATCCTCCCAATCACTCAGGTTTATAACCTTGGCTTTCTCTCTCCCTTACCCAGCTATATACAATCATTTGCCAAGTTCTGTCAATTCTATCTCCATGCCATCCCTCACACGCATCCCTTTCTCTCTACTCACATGCCCACCTTCTTAATTTAGGCCTTTATCTCTTGTCTAGAATATTGCAATACCATCCTAATTGGTCTCCCTGCCTATAGTATTTCCCCTGTCTAATCTATCTTCCATACAACTGCCAAAGCACTCTTTCTAAGGCACAGGTTATACATGTCACTTCTCTTCAAAAAAGAATCTGTTTTTCTTTCATATATAGGATACAATACAAACTCCATATGTCTAGTATGTAAGGCTAGTTATATAATGGTACTAACCTACCTTTCCAGTTTTATTTCACATTACTCCCCTTCACATATTCTCTGCTATAGCCCAAGTGGACCACTCACTGTTTCCCAAAATTAGTGTCCTATTTTCTGATCTACAAGTTTGCACAATCCACTACCCTATGCTTTTAATACATTCTTTCCTCATCTCCACCTCTCAGAGTCCTTAAGTTCCTTTAAGATTCAACTAAGCTGAGGTGCCACCTCCTCCATGAAGTCCTCACCAATTCCCTCCATTGTTAATTTCTTTCTCTTCAGGGCAGCTAGGTGGTACAGTAGATAAAGTCCCAGCCCTGGATTCAGGAGGACCTGAGCTCAAATCCAGCCTCAGACACTTGACACTTACTAGCTGTGTGACCCTCATTGTCCTGCAAAAAATTTTTTTTTAATTTCTTTCTCTTCTTAAATTATCTTACATTATTTGCCTATGTGTATGTTGTATTCCCTCAATAGAAAGTAAGCTCCTCAAAAGAAACTATCCTTTCCCACCTTTGTATCCCCTACAACTATCACAGTATAAGCTAATAAGTGCTTGATAAATGTTCTTGTGTCAAACTAATAAGGACTCTGCTGCATACTATTTGCATGATCTTAGACAAATCATTTCACCTCTCAGGACATTAATTTCCTCAGCTGTTAAACCAGGTGATTGCCCTACCAGTCTAGATAAAGAAGCAGCATATCATAATAGAATACTGGACTTTCACTCAAGGAGACCTGGGTTCAATTCCTGCCTCAGACACTTATTAGTTGTGTAACCCTAAACAAATAAATTAACATCTCTGAGCCTCATATTTGTTCATCTACAAACTAGGACAAATAAAGGCAGATATATCACAGTGTTGTTGTGAGCATAGAATGTGATAATCTATGTAAATTGTTTTGCAGATAAACCTTAAGGTATTATTTATGTGAACTATTTGTTATTCACTTTAAACTGCTTTCTAGCTCTAGATTTTTACAATTCTGTGTTTTTATCCTATTCTTCTCTTCTTTTAATCTAAATCTCAGTAAATATTTCATAATTTGGTGTCAATTTAATCTCTTTATTCCGGCCTGCTCAAGTCTACTCCCAAACCACCATGAATTCATAGATCCAGACATCACAAATTCTGTTTCATGAAACAAAAGGTAGAGGGAAGAAAACCTATAACTCAATTTTTTTATGACTCACTTCTTTCCAGGATAAGTATAATATAGTGGAATAAGTTACAATCCACTAAGAAATAATTTTTTTCATATTCAAGAAGAGAGAGGATCAGGTATTTCTCAGAAATGTTATGAGCCACCATATTTCTAACCATTCTCCCTAAGTCTAGCTATTCCACATAGGTACCTTTCTAAAAGATGTTCATACCAATGATGAAATTGGCAATAGGCTGGGGTCTCTGACATGTTTTGTTATAAAGGCCAGGCTCTGCCCATTGCATCAAAAAAATTGTCAGAAAGTGTAACTACTTGGTGCAACTTAGAATATCCACATTTATCTACCAAGCAGGAACCCAGCTCCATTTCAGCACCAAGGACAGTGATAGAAAGTAGTAAGCAACCCTACATAAATATGTTGAAACTAATTGTTTCCCTTCACCTTTCCATGCACATAACTCAGTATAGCAATGGTTAAAGGTCCATGAAAAGAGAATCAGGTCTGGATGATACAGCCTAGAAAGAATTAGAACCAAGTGACCTACCTCAGCTATCCTTTCCCATCGCTCTTTTTCAAAGAACACAATAGCTTGAGCACAGTCCAAGGGTTATCATTAAAAGTAGGCCAGTCTCCAAGTATGTCGATTCTGGTGGCACTGACAAGTGGGGGGTTGGAGGAGGGGGTCCCTCGGCACAAAATAGATGCTGCGACCAAACAAATGAGGAGGAAAATTGTGTTGGGTTTGGACCAGTCTTCTGAATGCCCTGAAAACATAGACGACTATCTTTTGGCATTTCCTAAAAGGCCTCTTGAGCTTTCATTGGCAAGCACAGATACAGAGGGTACTTTTAGCTGTTTAAGCCTTCCTCTTCTAACAGGGGTCAAAGGGCTGTAAAGATCTTCTCAAAAGGATATAGAAGGAATCATTAAAAGGGAGGAGAAGGAAAGTGACAGAAGGTCAGCCTTTTTTTTTCCTAATGGGTGCGTCCCAGAGGGGACCAGGCACAGTTGTTGTGCATCGTACACTCAGGCACCTGACTTCCAGAAAGCCGGCAGCTATTTGATTAACACTTCCACCAGCATCAGACACAGGAGAAGCCCAAAGGAGAGGTGGGCAGAGAGTGCTGGGGAAGAGAAACAAAACAGAAATGTGATTGCCATGCATCGATTTAATTGATCAAATTAACTTAAGACAGAGATCGCGTTTCGATAAGATGGAGCTGAACAAATGCTTGAAAATCTGTGGAATGCTCTCCCATTTCTTGGGTCTGGCCTGGTGTTTACTTCCTTTAAAGATAAGTTGACTATCAGTCCACTGACTATGGTATATTATTTAGCTTTGCATAAGTACTGGATTAGGCCTCAGATTTACCTTTGTAAGTGGTACAGCCCCACAAAATTGTGAAGGTTTTCACTGATTTTAGACAGCAAGCAATAAACTGCATTTGCACCCGCACACCTACCACCTAACACCCCATCTGGTAACATTTCCACGTCTCAAGGAAAGAAATCAATAGCAATAATCTGTGAGGGACTCATAGGGTGTATATTTTTTATCACACTGCCATTTGAAAAAAAAATTTTCTCCCTCTCTACTTACAGCAATAGCATGTCCTTTTTTGTAGGCTCACAAGGATATCCTGCAGCTATTATTGGGAATTGGGGTAGGGGAGAGAGAGATGTATCCCTTAAAAAAGGGGAGAAAATAATATATTCTAAACATGAATTCTTAATACCATTACAGTACTGAGTATATTTCAACAATTCAAACCCTAGTCAGCAGACACACTAATAAATCTATCCCCAGCATCACATTCCAAATTACATTTTTGTCTGTTTCCAAAACAAGGGTTCCTAATATTCATTTTTAAAAATTTAACTTCTCTGAGGGACAAGCCTTCCAGTTTTCAACTGGCTTGGCCACAGAGAAGACACCGTGCCTGAATTTGAAATTGCAAACTCTGTCACTGCTGATTTTCTGTGTGAGAAGGAAATATGATGCTTTGTTACTGGTCTTATTTATTGCAGACCTTGTCTGGAATCTAGTATTGAAGCTGTGCTTGATGAGTTGCTACCTTGAACTTTTCCACTGATCAATGCTGGTTTCTGTGACCGCATGAAAGAATAGCTTTCCCGAGAAGACGCTATCACATGGGAGACCAGCTACACAGCAAGGGAAGGTTGGGGGGGGGCAGAGGGGAGGAGAAAGAGGCTAGGCTCTTGTATGCCTAAGCTTTGAGACAAGTTCCCCAGCCCCC
Source organism: Dromiciops gliroides (assembly GCF_019393635.1). NCBI lineage: Eukaryota > Metazoa > Chordata > Mammalia > Microbiotheria > Microbiotheriidae > Dromiciops > Dromiciops gliroides. Next base: position 165,590,008 of record NC_057862.1, read on the forward strand.
AAAAGAAATAGCAAATGGTGAGTGACCATTTGAAAACTGGGATGTTACAGGAGCAGAAGGTGAGGTCAAGATCAGAAATCCTTTCTGTAAGGCGATCAGACAAAACAGAATATAAATGTGCAGTGAGAAGGAAGGATGATATGAAGCAAGAGGACAGGAATCATATTTCTTCACAGCAGGGTGACACATAAAAAGTTGCTTTTATTTTTCTGTGCAAATAAACTTTACTTTAGGAATTGTAGCAGCTGGTTGGTCTCCCATAAAATAGGTTTTTATCTGTTACAGTGACAACCTGAGGCAGGGAGGGGTTAGAGGCAGTGTAATTGCCATCTTTTCTATTATTTTTGTCAATATTTTTGTTATTTGGTGGAGGGGATTGGAAGAGAGGGCTAGACAAATGCTATTAAGAATGAGGGCCAAGAGAAAGGGCTTAATCCAATTCCTTGGCAGTTCATGTGGAAAGCATGTATCAATAGAGATGGGCCAGGACTGAATACTCAAGTACTTCTGGGTAGGAAAGGCAGAGTAGTATAGTGGATAGAGCACTGGACTTGGAGTCCAGAAGACCTGGCTTTGACTTCTGCCTCAGATACTTATTAGCTGTGTGACCCTGAGCTAGTTATCTAACCTCTCTGGGCCTCAGTTTCCTCATTCGTAAAATGAGGGTGTTGGACTCAGTGACCTCAAAGGTCCCTTCCAACTCTCAGTCTATGATCTTTTCATCTTGTAGCCCATGTAAAATTTCCAGTCTTTCCGAAAGATTAAACATAGATTGAATAATAATAATAGAAGTACCAGCTAAGATTGACCATATTCAGGGTCTACCTAGATTGGATGATAATAGAAGTACCAGCTATGAAAAGTGAAATTCAGAGAATGATACAATTAGTTCTTCTTATTCATTGTGGATACCTTTCTGAGGGCCAGCCCAAACAACAAAATAATGAGCAACAGAGCCTTCTTTCACAAGAGCTTTCATTATTACCAGAAAAAGTACAAATTGTGAGATCCAGTAAAAGTCTAAGTCCAGGGGCAGCTGGGTGGTGTGGTGGATAGAGCACTGGCCCTAGATTCAGGAGGACCTGAGTTCAAATCTGGCCTCAGATACTTGATACTTACTAGCTGTGTGACCCTGGGCAAGTCACTTAAGCCCAAATGCCTCACCAAGAAAAAAAAGTCTAAGTCCATCTTTCTGGATTTCTTAGTGAAATTTATTATTTTTCAATATTTCAAGGATCCCATGTTTCATTGTTGTTAGTACTCCTGCACAGACATAGATCACAACCTGTCCATGACTCACAGATTATTTTTGAGAGCTCTCACAGCCAAAAAATTTATCATCCTTCAGACAATCTGTTGATGAGCCTCTTCAAACTTGGCAAGAATGATCCTCCAAATAAAATATATGTGTTTCATCACTTGGCAACTTTTCTGTCTTGGTACAACCCACCAGATCCTGCACTCTCCTGGCATAGCCTTCAAGAATTTAGTATCACCTGAATGCCATGACAAGGCATCAAAAGATGATTTGGGTCCAGGTCAATCTGTCATTAGTGTGGTTATAATAATGATGATAATGGTAATAATAATAATGACAAACCTTCAAAGAACTCAATTTCAGAGTCTCTGGGACCCATCTTGCTTGTCCTGCCCTAGGATAAGGAGCCTCCTCCTTCAGTGAGCCAAACTGTAACCCAGCCCTAGCTCTTTTTATATTAGTAAAGAATTGGAAACAAAATATATGTCTATAAATTGGGGAATGGTTAAAAAATTGTATATGAATATAATTGAATAATTTTGAACCTTAAAAATATGTATATATTTCTATCTTCCCTCCTCCCACAGCAGCCAAATACTTTCTATTTTCTTTGTATATATTTTATATTTCTATGTCTTTATATGTCTATGTATGTTTATATATCTGTGTTTCCTCCTAGTAAAAAATGTAAACTCCTTGAGGGCAGGAGCTTTTTTCCCCTTTATATCCTCAGGACTTAGCATATAGCAAGCATTTAATAAATGCTTGTTGAATGAATAAATGGATGATTGGATGAAAAACACTAATTTGATTATGATTTCTGTCCATCTCCTATTTAGTCGTCCTCTAGCTTCACTTCCATTTGTTTCTGGCCATATTTAGTATTCCCAACCTCTGGAAGCAAAGGGATATCCAGATAGAATAGGGACAATATAAGGGGAAATGGTGGTATGCAGGAAAGAGGACCAGAGAAATCAATCACTAGATAGTGCTGGAAAGAAATGGGTTACTTTTGTTGCCTATATTTACTTTGTTACTTAGGTTACTCTCCCTGTTCCCTCTCAAATTCAGGATGTCAGTGTTTTTCCCTTGTTTGTCCTTTATCACACAGATTCTTTTTTAAATATTTTTTTCCAATTACATGTAAAAATTTTCACCATTTGTTTTTTGAAATTTTCAGTTCCAAATTCTCTTCTTCCTTCTCTCCCATCCCCCCTCATTGAAAAGGCAAGCAATATGATATAGGTTATACATATATCAAAGATTCTTAACCTTTTGTGTCTGTGTATGTTTGTATGTGAGAGACAGAAAGAGAGAGAGAGAAATAACTGTGGCAGTCTGGTGAAGCCTGTGGATCTCTTCTCTGAATAATGTTTTTAAATGCATAAAATACATAGGATTACAAAGGAAACCAATTGTATTGAAATACAAGTAAACATTTTTTAAATGTCACAGACCCCAGATTGAGAACCCCGTACTATCATATCAAAAAATCAATCAGGGGTTAATCATTTCCATATTAGTGGGAATTCATTTCTAAATCTACCTACTTAATACTTAAGAGCTACAATTTCAAATCTTGGACCAGAATTTCTCCTATCTTGAAAGGCAGAATCCAAGGAACAACTAAACATAGAGACATACAGAATTCCAGGTGCTAAAAAATCCAGATCATACTTTTAACAAGCATGAATGTGGGGTTAACATGTATGATGCATTATTGAGGGGGCAAAGGAGGTATGACTGGTATGAATTATAGATATAGGAAGATGAGAAGATATTTTTAAATGGAATAGCAGTATAAGGTCACAGTATCTACCAGGTTAGTACTGTTGTGGATTTCTTGTTTGTTTATTTGATTACAACACTATTCAATGTGTTCAGTCTTTATCATTTGTTGCTCATGTATTGAAAGTTCCTACCTGATACTTGAATATCTCATAGAATCATAGAACTAAAATGGGAAGGAACCTCTGAAGCCATCAAAGCCAATCCCTCATTGTACAGATGAGATTAAAGTGACTTGCCCAAAGTTACATGGCTAGTTAAATATCTGAGACAGGATTTGAATCTAGGTCCTCTGTGTTTTCTCCACTGTACCAGACTGCCTCACTGTATCTGTGATTTCCTCAATGATCTTATTCCTTCTTATTGTATAGACTGCCCCTCATCCATTCTATTTCATCTTGTATAACTCTGTCCATATCTTCTCGTAAATACTCCACAAGAGGTCCACCAAACGCACTGGGGTTCTTCCTTTAGATATCTCACTAATAGGAAGATGCCAGTAGAATATGTACAAGGTGTCCCAAAGGTCTTAGTGCCATTTTAAGCCATTAAAGCTTTAAAGCCTATTTAAAGCCTATATATTACACTCTGTATATTGGTTCTACAGTACCTAACTCTTGCCCCATAATAGTCCACCTTCCTTTCTGGTCATACATCTCTCTGATCTTTAACATCTCTTCTCTTGTGCAATGGAAAAATGGTAAAATCTTCAATAGTAAAATCTTGCAGCCTTCTCACACTCACCATGTTCCTTACCACTGCCGTTTGGGTGACTCAACTTTAATTCTTCAGACACTTTGGTATTCAATGACTTGCAGCCATACCTTATCACCCGAAGAATACTCAAAATTTGTTAGAGAGAATGATGATAATAACTCCTCTAGGCAATATTAAATTTATAACTAATGTTGATTGCATATAGCCTCTACATTATATGAGCTTGGATCTGAGCCACAGAAATATAAAGTTCTAGGTTCCTCTAAAGGTCATCTAGTCCATCCCTCTGCCGCCAGGATAGGCTTCTCTTAAAACAGACAGATCCAAATAAATGGATACTCATTTTGCCTGGGTTTTAGCACCCATTTGGCTTTTTAAATACATTTTAGTTAAATGTACTGCCCTACACATATCAAGGAAATTCGTAGTAATGATTGTCAAGAAGAGTAATTGCTATTTGCATAAATTACAGCCTTTTTTAGTTCAATGAAATCATTATGCTACTCTGGTTGTGTCCGTGTGCTGGTTTTCAAGATTCCTGAAGCAATTACATATTGCTACAGGTTATAGTATGTACAGCAAAGGAGTATTTTCATTGGTTCTCATTGAGGAAACAGGCAGTTGTGACATAGAGAAGAACTGCTTTTTAAGCCAGAAAGACCTGGGTTCTAATTCTTCCTGTAACCTATACTGTATGCAAGATGCTGAGTAAGTTACTTAACTTCTATGTTTTACAGAGAAAGTGATGACCAGTATTGGTAGAGGGAGTTCCCTTGCCAAGGAGCCAATGAAAGTCCAGTTCTAGCCATCAAGGAACAGAAACACCACACCAAAGTTATTCAAGTCTAACTATAGGATTATATAAGACCATGAGAGCACTAGTGATACATACCTGTTTAAAGAATAGCAGAATAAATGTACCATTCACCTCTGTCCACCATCCAGCGGGTCCCTAGGGGCAAAGCAGCATACATGGTAGTGCCAGAAAAACCAGCCCAATCTAGAAAGACAGGACTGTCATTCTAGGTAGCATCACTATGTAACAGAAGTTACAAGTTGTATTGCTTTATACTCAGTGGAGCAAAAGGAGTTAGAGACATTTTCAGGAAGGAACTCTTTTTTGGGGGGGGAAGGGCAATGAGGTTTAAGTGACTTGCCCAAGGTCACACAGCTAGTGTCAAGTGTTTAAGACTGGATTTAAACTCAGGTCTTCCTGAATCCAGGGACAGTTCTTTATCCACTGCACCACCTAACTGTCCCCTAGAGACATTTTCAAATGCATCCACCCCAGAGGACCAGTTCTCAGGTACTTTTTGAATAAACTAATCATGAGCCATCTTGGTAAGGATGCACACAAAGGTTGGTAGAATTGCTTTGGTGTTAGAGGCTATAGTTAGTTTAGTGAGACTTTTTATTAGTCATTCTAATTCCTCCTGGTGAAAGGGTTCCAGTTCAGTCAGATTGCAACAACCTAGCGTGACACTTTGCACATGGTGGTCTCTGAGCAAATACCTCCTGAATAAATAAATAATGATGTCCCATGATATGCTCTACCTCCTCCCCCACCCCACCCCGCCAATGACTTGATCCTGGGTTAGGCTTTGAGAATGACTCTTACTAGGCATTCTGGTATAGGAATTCATAAGGGATACTGTGGGGAACTCAACTAAGAGAACTTCTTCCAGCACAGTGCCTGGCACATGGTAGGGATTTAATAAATGCTTGTTGGATTGACTTGTCTTGAAGAATATGGGTGCTAAATCTGTATGCTTCCAGGCTGGAAGACCTCTAAGATCCAAGTTAATTCAAAGCAACAAATATTTATTAAGAATCTACTTTGTTCAAGGAACTGTGCTAGCCACTAGGTCTAGAAAGATTAGACAAGACCCAATGCCTGCCCTCCATCTCTCACTGCTATTGTCTGCCACCTTCTATAGTACAAGCTAATCAAAACAACTAAATGTGGATATGGTGTCTTGGTTCTCGCATGTTCAGCCTCTAAAGTGTCTTCCCTACTCTTCTTTAGATATAGCAGTCTGCCATTTCTTATAAGTTTCCCAAATTACAAGGAATTTGGCTTTAAAGCCCTGGTAGTCCTACAGAAAAGGACTTCTCAACTCCATGAGAAGAAGCACCCAATCCAGGATACCACATCCAATCTCACAATTCTTCAAGAGTATAGGCTACCAGGGGGCAGCTAGGTGGCGCAGTGGATAAATCACCAGCTCTGGATTCAGGAGGACCTGAGTTCAAATCCAGCCTCAAACATTTGACACTTACTAGCTGTGTGACCCTGGGCAAGTCACTTAACCCTCATTGCCCCACCAAAAACAAACAAACAAAAAGAGTATAGGCTAACCCAGATGGATCCAGAGACTCAGAAAGATTAAATTAGTTTCCCAGGGTCATATAATTTCTATTTGTTGAAACTAAGACTCCAACCCAAATCTTCAGACTCCAATATCAATCTCCTAACTGCAGTTCCTGTTATATTTGGAATGTAGATGATGCTCAAGTAGCAGCTATTGGAGTTTCCCTAGTCACAAGGTCTTCCTACTACATCAGAAGCACTGAGATTCCAAAAGCTGTTCACCTAGCCCACTGATTATTTCCATTAGGCCCTCTAGGGTCACTAGCATTAGAGGACAGGAGTGGGATATAGAGGGAATAGAAATTGACTTTATGGTATATAAAGGATTACTTTCAGGATCCTGTAATGTCTAACTACCAGGACCCCTTGATCCAAGAGAATATGGGAGGGGGCAGGTAGGTGGCACAGTGGATAAAGCACCAGCCCTGGATTCAGGAAGACCTAAGTTCAAATCTGGCCTCAGACACTTGACACTTACTAGCTGTGTGACCCTGGGCAAGTCACTTAACTCTCCTTGCCCTGCCCAAAAGAAAAAAAAAAAGAATATGGGAGGACTCAAAAGCTATCATCCAAGATATAACTATTGCATACCTTGCAACACAGACTTATCATTACCCACTCGTTTAGCATATACTATGCCTAAGACAGTAAGCAGTTTACAAGCAGAGTCAGGGATTTGCTGGCAAATGTTTAACACCTGGCTCTCTGAAAATACACACACACACACACAAGTTTAATCTGCTTTATTAAAAATCTTCTCTATTATTTTATTAATTCTAAGCAATCAAAAAAATAATAAATCAAGCCCTGATTTGTAGTGTTTGCTAATGTCCAAAGTAAAAATTCTCATGCTGAAAATTTAACAATCAAGAAGCAGTAGGAGCTGGCTCCAACACACCAGGACTTCCCCAGTATTATCTATAGCACAGGAGAACACAAGCACTGACATACAGAAAAAAGTAACCAGACGCTACAGAATTGCATTTCTTTACCATAACAAAGTTCCACTTGGTTCTCTTGCTGTTCCTTATTCTGACACAACCAATTCTACTGCCATAGTATTAGGGACAGTTTAGAAATAAGCAGCCCCAGAATCTGGTTTCTTCTCGTTTTTGCATGCTATCACTTCAGAATGGGAAAGAGTTCAATGCTTTCATTGGTACTATTGGCAGAAGCTATTATTTACCATAACTGCCTTGCCTCTTTGATTGTTGATTGAGTTAATCAATAATCATTTACTATGTTTCACATATTAAGTGCTAAGAATACAAAAAGAAAGAAAGAAAAACATTTCCTGCTCCCAACAAGTTTACATTCTAATAAGGAGGCGGCAGCTAGATGGCATAGTGGATAGAGCACCGGCCCCGGAGTCAGGAGTACCTGAGTTCAAATCTGGCCTCAGACACTTAACACTTACTAGTTGTGTGACCCTGGGCAAGTCACTTAACCCCAATTGCCTCACTAAAAAAAAAAAAAGAAGGGCACCTTGAACATTCTAATAAGGAAGATACCATGTAAATAACTAGTTACATTCAAGATACATACAGCATAGATAGAAAGTAATTTTAGAGGAGGCAGTAAGATGGGTGGGGTGGGGGCAATAGAGAGCTGGGCTTGGAGTCAGGAAGACCTCACTTCAAATGTAGCCTCAGACAATTAATAGCTATGTGACCTTGGGCAAGTTGCTTAACCTCTGTTTGCCTTAATCCACTGGAAAAGAAATGGCAAAACACTCCAGTATCTTCGCCAAGAAAACCCCATAGACAGCATTGGTGTGCTAAGGTCAGTGGAGTCTCAAAGAGTCAGAAACAACTTAAAGATTGAACAGCAACAACTTTAGAGAAAAGGGTTCTTGTACCTGGGGAAGAGGACCGGGCTTCTTGCAGAAGGTGGCATTTGAACTAAGTCTTGAAGAAAGACAGTGATTCTTTTTTTTTTTTTTTTTTTTTTTTTTTTAGGGTTAACTCTGAGGCATTAGGGTGTGTCTTTTCTTTTTTTTTTTTTTTGAGATATTTTATTTTTTCCGTTACATGTAAAGATAGTTCTCAACTTTTGTTTATACATGCTTTACAATTTCAGATTTTTCTCCCTCCCTCCCTCCCCTCCCTCCCCCCTCCCCTAGACAGCAGGTAATCTGATATAGGTTATATCTATATATATCTATACATATACATATAGATATATATATACACACACATATATATACACATAATAACATTAATCCTATTTCTGCATTAATCCTGTTACAAGAGAAAGAATCAGAGCAGTGATGCAAAACCTCAAAATAGAAAAAAAAAACAACAGCACCCAAAACATAAGAAATAATATGGTTCAATCAGCATCTATACTCCACAGTTCAAGACAGTGATTCTTAGAGGCCTCCCATACCTGGGAGATAAGCAATGTAAAGGCACAGAAATGGGAGGAGTGTCATGTTGGAGGAACAGCAAGTAAGCCAGAGTGCAAGGAGGGGAATAAAGCAAAGGAAGACTGAAAAGGTAAGAAGGGCCCAGGTTGTGAAGAACTGGAAATGCCAAAGGACTTTATATCTGATCCTGGAGGTAACACTGCCAAGTGTTATACTGAGCTCAAGAAGGTTGAAGTCCGAGGGAAGCTAGGTGGTGAAGTGGATAAAGCACCAGCCCTGGATTCAGGAGGACCTGAGTTCAAATATGGCCTCAGACACTTGATACTAGCTGTGTGACCCTAGGCAAGTCACTTAACCCTCAATGCCCCACAAAAAAAAAGAAGGTTGAAGTCCTGGAAAAGCTGATTATCATTAGAAACCAAAATTTTAATAGCAACCCTAGAAAGAGCAATTTCAATGGAATGGTTGGGGCATGGTCAAATAACAAAAGTCCGAGAAGTGGGTAGAAAGAAATTAAAGACAGTGAAAGTAAACTCCTTCTAGAAAACTGGCAGTGATGGGGTCAAAACCAGTTACCTGGGGCAGCTAGGTGGTGCAGTGGATAGAGCAGAGGCCCTGGAGTCAGGAGGACCTGAGTTCAAATTTGACCTCAGACACTTGACGCTTACTAGCTGTGTGACCCTGGGCAAGTCATTTAACCCTCATTGCCTCACACACAAAAAAGAGAGAGAGCTATTTTTTATTTGTGCAAAGTGTTCAGATAACTAAGAGATGATAACAAGAGGGTTATCTTCCTTCCTTCTGTTAGTTATTCTTCTCTCCCTAATGAGAATCTCAGAAAACTACAGTGTATAGTAAAAAGGTATACCTGATGGTAGCAAACTGCTTAAAGATGGATGGATGGATGGATAGATGGATGGATGAATGAATGAATGAATGGACAGATGGATGGATGGATGGATGACAAAGAACATATTAAGCTCATTTTTGCCAGGCACTGTGCTAAGCAATAGCGATACAAATAATCAAGAAAGCAAAACTGAATGTGACCTCAGGGAGTTTACATGTTAATAGGGAACAATTATCTAGAAGGGAATACACACGTAGTGGTATGGCTTGGAAATGTCAGTCAAGTGACAAAGAGGCCTGGTCTGAGAAAGACAAAGCAAAAACCCATTGTCAGAGCCTAGGGTGATTCCAGGAACAGAAGCTAATGTTTTGGTGAGAGTGGCATGAGGAGGATAAAAAGGATGCTGAGAGTACAAGGCAGCATGGTTTGGAAATAACCAGAAGCCTACCAGAAAAGTCTATAAGATCTACTAGTAGATCCCAGTTAACTTGAGAGACAATATGACATAGTAGAAAAAGTACTAGACCTGAAATCAAGAGATATACATTGAAATCTTGTCTCAAATACACATTAAGTGAATCTGTGGTGTCACCAACAGAAGTACTGCCTTTCATGGTATAGATCACAACTCATCCTGCATGATTCTTTACCCTAAACCTAAAGAATTTTTTTTAATTTTAATTCTTTTATTATTCATTTTAGTTAATTGCCTAGATGTATTATAAAACAAAGGCTGAATTGGCATGTAAACAGATCAAAGTTGTGAGAACCAGATAAACAAAAAAGAAGGGATATTTCCATTAAACTAAAATAAAACGATCACCTTGCATATCCCATAAATCCTCCCAGGGGGTCTATCTAAATTCTAGGGGGTCTTCTTCTGGAACTCCTGACATTGGATAGATACCAACTGGTCAGTAGCTCAGTTATCCCTTGTTTTCTAATATAAATATATGTGTGTGTGTAAAAATGAATGAATAAATAGATATATAGATAAGTGAATGGTTTCCTTTTCAGCCATACATCTCTCCAATGATACCCCTTCTCTTTCACAATGCTTTATGGACAATGTGTTATAGCCTACTTATGTCCACCATGTGTTTTGTTCGGTTTGGTTTGGTTTGGTGAGGCAATTGGGGTTAAGTGACTTGCCCAGGGTCACACAGCTAGTAAGTGTTAAGTGTCAGGCCAAATTTGAACTCAGGTCCTCCTGAATCCAGGGCTGGTGCTTTATCCACTGTGCCACCTAGCTGCCCCAAGAAACTTACATTCTAATGGGAAAGATATGCAAAAAGTTACGTTCACATAAGATGTATGAAAGGCAGAACCAGCACAAAGGTGGAGGCCAGGTTGGAGAGGAGGGGCATCAGGGAAGGCCTCTTGCAGAAATATTTGAGCTGTCATTCAACACTTTCATTTTACAGATTGGGAAAATTGATGTCAAAGAGTCTAGGTAACTTGTCCAGGGCCTCACAGAGGTAGTAAGTAGAAGGGCTGACTTGAACCCAGATCTTCTGATTCTAAAGCCACCTCTATTTTCCATTGTATCATGCTGCCTCTTGAATCAGGGAAGGAAGAAGCAGGTACAAGATATGAAAACAAAATGATACCATTCAACAAGATTGAAGGAATTTCCTTTTTATTGGGGTCTGTACTCCAAGCAAACAGCTTTCATTTCTTCCCCAATGAATCACTTCTGCATTTAACTGAATGCCAGAGCTATTCATTTCCTTGTGTGCTCTTCTACCATCAACATTAATTAACTTAGAACAGTTTTGGTTTTTCAAGTACTCTAATTTAATTGTATAATTGCAAATGTCTTAAAACCAGTAACACTTTTGTTAAACCACATTATGAGCCGTCTAGAGCATAATTATGTCCAGGAGTTGAATGAAATGGCATCTACTTCTGAGAGTCTAATTTAAACTCAATGTTCCAAGTGTAAATTTCATCTTGTAGGGAGATTGTAACTTGACAAAGTTTCACATTTTGGCACAAATTAGGCCAATTTGTGGCTAATTAATAGGGTCAATCTTAAAATCTTCTGGGTGTTTATGTAAATATCTCATTAACTTCATGATGCTCTTAAATTTGACTTTGTGGGAACTAGAAAAAACGGAGACATCATCTAAGCCATTCCTTTGCTGTTGGTTGGAGTACATCTAGGTCAGATGCACAGAAAAAGATGCAGCCTATATTAAAAGTGTCCAGAGGGGCAGCTAGGTGGCGCAGTGGATAGAGCACCGGCCCTGGAGTCAGGAGGACCTGAATTCAAATCTGGCCTTAGACATGTAACTCTTACTAGCTGTGTGACCCTGGGCAAGTCACTTAACCCCAATTGCCTCACTTTAAAAAAAAGTCTCCAGAGATGGTGATTTCCATGAACATTTCTTTGGCTAAAAGGTATTTTCAATTTTTAAAATGATCTTTCAGAATTTAACATTTTAATATTATTATTCTTTCAACTACACATTTTCACTTTTCAAACCAAAACTTCCTTCAAAGCACTAAATTCCTTAATCAATACTATTTTGTTTAACTGACACTCCCAAGCCAAAGTTTCTATGGACCAATTTCAGTCTTCAGGAGTTCTCAGTAATCACTTTGGTTCATGCTCCCAACAGAATTTCCCTTGGGAATATCAGAATTTGATTTGTGTATAGATCTCTACAAAGATCTATATTTGATTTAATCTTACAGAAAATACAAAGGACTCGCACCTAAATCTATAACCAGTCAAAATAACTCTCCTTTCTTCTCCAGTAGCCCTCTATCTTCCAAGATTCTATATAGTCCTCCATATCACACAAACCTGTTTGAAGTCCCCTGAATAGGGAAAGCACTCAATGTATTTTAATCTCCCATAAACACACAAGGAAAAGAAATGGAGGTTAAAAGGGCAGACTTTTTTTATTTTTACCCCTGGACCTGATCAGTCTACATAACTCACAATACTAGTGAATGGAAAGATCCAAGTTTGCTTAACCACAAGTCTTATCAGTTAATAAGTATTTAGTAAGTAATACAGGATGGGCAAAAAGTTGTGATGTTTTAATAACTTTTGGAAAATTATTTTTTCTTTATTTTTCAACATTTATGAAATTTGATTTTCCACACATAATATAAATTCATTTTCTATATATGCTGTGTATGCTATAAATTAAAAACAAAAAATAAAGGAGTTATTAAATATTGAAACCCCTCTGTGACTTTTGGCACACCCTGTACTTTGTGTCTGGCATAGTGCTAAGTGATGAGGTTACAGAGAGAGAGGCAAAAAACAGTCCTTGCCTTCAAGGAGCTCACATTCTAAAGGAAACATCAGCCAAAAGGAGAAAGTGAAATACCAAAGGCTGCAGAGTGGTCGAGAAGGATAAGAACTGAAAGAAGACCATTAGATTTGATAATTAAGAGATCGCTTCAGGGAAGCTAAGTGACACATTAGATAGAGCACCAGCCCTGGAGTCAGGAGGACCTGAGTTCAAATTTGGCCTCAGACACTTAGTAGATATGTGACCCTGGGCAAATCACAACACGAATTACAGAGAGGGGTGTGGAGAGAGAGGAGAGAGGGAGGAGAGGAGAGAGAGAGAGAGAGAGAGAGAGAGAGAGGAGAGAGAGAGAGAGAGAGAGAGAGAGAGAGAGGAGGGAAAGAGAGAGAGGAGAGAGGGAGGGGGAGAGGAGAGAGGGAGAGGAGGGAGAAAGAGATCATTGGTAACTTTGTATAATGAGGTCAGAAGAGGGTGAAAGGAGAGAAAGTAGAGGTACCTAGAGTAGATATCTTTCATTGGAACTTTAGCTGAAATTGGAAGGAGAGATGTAGAATGATAACTAAAAGCAATGGTAGGATGATGCTCATGTTTTTAAAAGATGGGGGAGACATGGGCATGTTTAAAGGCAGCAGTGGAGGAGCCCGCAGATAGAGAGAGATTGAAGCTAAGATGGTAGTGAGGGCAATGTGCTAGAGAAGAGGAGAGGGCAGGAAACTGATGGGGTATATAAAGGGGTTTGCTATGACAAAGACAAGGGTTATGTCTTCATGTAAGACCAGAATGAAAGAGAGATAACTGGGGAAGATATCTGAGTGAGGTGAGGTGAAAAGGCAGGGGGAAGAGGAAGCTCTCAGATAAAGATCACATTTTTTCAGGGAAGTAGAAACAAGAGAGTTTTCCCTTGCCCCAACTTGGCTCTAGCTCTTGCTGGTTCCCAACTTTTCCATTTGGTCTAGATATGAAGCATTATACAGGATGGCCACAGTATCTGGAGACTTGAACCCAGAATTCCTTACCTATCCAAGAATCCCCCCCACTTTTTTCCAACAAAGCTGCCAGCTCATGTTCCTGTTTCTTAGACCAGGAGCTTCTGAAAATGGCTTCATCTGCTGATCCAGAAGTCTCTATCCTCTCTCTCAGCCCTGGTTTTCCCATCTGTTAAATGAGGTGGAGAGTATATAAGGACTTCTCTGTGGTTCCAGAGAAGAGCTGCTGTAGAACTCCCTCACAGGGTGCCTTTATCTAAGTCATCAAGTATGTGTTTATTAAAATAATGTTTTCTCTGAACCTTTGAGCCAGGACAGTAACATGCATTTTGACAGATCCAGTCACTTAACCTCCCCTAAGCTTTAAAACAAAGGTGTTGGATTAACTGGCTTCTGAAGAACCTCCCCACTCTAAATCTATGGTCCTATGATCCTTCTGGAAACAGTATCTTTACCCAAAATAACAATTCTTGGAATTTTGTTTCTTGTAGAATCTAGAACTGGAAGGTACTTTGGAGATCACCTCATCCATCCTCCTCATTTTCTAGATGAAGAAACTGAGGCTCAGAAAAGTGTTGTGATTTGCCCAAGGCCATACAGGTAGTCTACAGTTATAAGAATTGCAGAAAACTGGAGAATAGTGAGAGAGATTTTTAAATGGATGAGACTTTTGTGTCCCAAAAATAGCATCATGGAATGACTTCCCTATGCCTAGGGTCACCACTAAGAGACAGTGTTGTGTAGTAGAAGGAACACTGGACTTTAATTTCCAAGACCTGAGGTCAAGACCTATATGACTTTGGGCAAATTCCTTAATATCTCAAAGTCTCAATTTTCTCAACCAAAAAAGGGAGACAATAATACTTGCCCAGCCAATCACAAAAGAGTCCCATAAGGAAGAAAAAAAGATAATGTATGTAAAGTACTTGTAAAGGCTACATAAATGTTAGCTATTACAAGACTATCTTCTGCACAGGTGATTAGTGGCTCATCCTGCCTGACTACCTTTTTTGATCTCAGTACTGCAATTTGCTTAATCTTGACCAGTAGAGACCTTTTCTTGCTCAAAAAAGTATACGTTAGTATTAATTTAGAAATATTTTCACTTAATTGCCCATAATATAGCACTGAGGTATATTTTTTATTATTTGTTACAGTTATAAAAAAAAGTTTTATGTTCCCTGTTCTTAGTTAATGTTTCCTTAGGAGATATTCGAAAGCCATTAACAGTTTTTAAATTGCTAAATCTTGCAAATGGATATTACTGCCTTTCAGTCCAGTTTTTTTTTTCCTTAATCAAAATGTGTGACTTGGGGCAAGTCACTTACTCTCTTGCGGGCTCAGTTTCCCCATTTCCCCTTAAAATAAAGGAATTGGGCTAGATTACCTGTGAGATCACTTTCAGTTCTGAATCTACCATCCTATAAGCTAGTAAATGGGTGATTAATCAAACAAGTTCACTTATGCCATAGGATGGAAACAAAAGCAGATCATCAAAATATCCTCCAAATTTAAACTGAAACACACTAACAGTGCATTCTGTCTGAGTACATCATCTTGACATTACTAATGGATCTATCAAGCACATATACAGCTGCTGAACTGATCATATGCATGGTTCTGCCTCGCTTCTCTTGGGCATTTCCACTGTGGAACATTCTTTACACTGTCAATATTCAGTTTGTTAGATTCTTGACTGTACCCCTCTTTCCTATGAGGAGGCACAATATCAAGTTAAGGCAAAACGTCAAAACCTTCACCTAGCTAGGGTCAAGAATAGAATTACCTGTAACTAATCTGTGCATGATGATGTGTGTACTTTCTTTCATTGAGTATATCTCCCAGAAGGCTTGGGGGCAAACAGGATATTAGTATTGAAAGTGACTTCCCATGGACCTTTAAGAGATGGAAGGATGTTACTAAATGCCAAGATTTTCAAGGTGAAGACTGGAGACGTTTAAAGAGAGAAAGGAGAAATGGAGGGGGAGGAGAGTAAGAATTAGCAAGAAAGAAGGAGAGGGGAGGGAAAGGGAGGGAATAGAAACAAATGGAAGGAGGAGGGGAATGGTGCCACTGGCATCTTTTCCCAAGAGCTTAGAGAGAGCAGTGAATAGACCCTCCCACACCTTCCAAGTCAAGGAGAAATGGAGCTGGATCTCATTGTGAGCAACAGCAGTTTCTACAGGTTGAATGAATTTTTTTTCCAAACAGCCAATGAGAGAACAGTACAAAAAGCCAAAGAGTGTAGGGTCAATGTTTATACCACTATATGAGCCTGGGTAAGATTCTAGCCCACGTTTACTGCTATGATTAGAGCAGTTAGATGGCGCAGTATATAGAGCACTGGCCCTGAAGTTGGGAGGACCTGAATTCAAATCTCACTTTAGACACTAGCTGTGTCACCCCTGGGCAAGTCACTTAACCTCAATTGCCTTAAAAACATCTGGGGCTATCTCCAGTCATCCTATTGTATATCTTGCCACTGGACCCAGATAGCTCTGGAGGAGAGAGTGAGGTTAGTGATATTGCACAGCCCTCCCTCACTTAAATCCAACTCATTGTAAATCAGGACATCACCCTGATGTCATGGTCCTCTTCAGGAATAAAGGACAAACAACAACTGATATGGTTGACTGACAACACATCTCTCTTTACCCACTGGGAGTCAATAGTTTTGCATTTAGCACATTAACTTTCTATTTCTTTCACTCCTCAAGAAAAGCCAGCAAGAGGTTCAATCCAGAGCAGGACCACTCTGGTCCAAGCCCTCATCACTTTTATTCTCCACAATTTTTCAAAAGATCATCAAAAGCTATTTTGTATTCACATCTACCAGTGGTTTCAGCATCCTGCAACAGCTCATCTGAGCCTGATGACTTAAATTCTTTGAGGGCAGTTAAATGCTTGTTCTCTAACCATCTCCTCACTTATCTTGGGCTATAACTTCCCATAAGCAACTTTTGTTCTGTCTGTCCTTCCCAGTATAAAGATTTCCTCCTTGTTGATGAAAAAAAGAATTACATTCTCCTAATTTCTCTCTATCATCCATTAGCATTATCTCATCCACTGCAACCCTATCCTTTCTTCAATACAACATAACTAAATAATCTTGTTTGTTTTCTTTATCACCCTTCATCAGCCCAGTTCATTCTGAGTCTTATTGCTCATAACATTCCTCTTAAAGACTCTGCTACTCTTTGCAGTAGCAAAGAACTGGAAACAAAATGGGTTCACATTGATTGAAGAATGGTGTGTGTGTGTGTGTGTGTGTGTGTGTGTGTGTGTGTGGCAAAGCACTTTGCACATTTGCATGTTTTCTCATTTGACCTTCACAACAACCCTGTGAGAAAGGTGCTATCCCCATTTTACAGTTGAGGGAACTGAGGCAGAGAGTAACTAAATGAATTTCCCGGGGTCATGAAGATAGTAAGTGGCTAAAATAGAATTCATTCATGTCTATGTGTGTATGTATATATGGTATATAACTATAAAAGAATATTATTTTCAGTAAAAAGTGGAAAATATTACTAATCTTAAAATGGAAAGATTTGTAGAACAATTGCAGAACAAAATAAGCACAATCTTCAGTACAATATAGATAATAATTACAAAAATGTAAGTGAAGAGATGGCTAAAAGGAAGTCAAATGTTAAGTAATTGAAGAACCAGTGAAGAACCAAGAAAACAAATGAAAATTATGTCCCTTTCTTGGTAGACTAAAACTGAATAGTTTACACATTGTCAGTTGTCATCATAGTATCCAATATTTTTGCTTAATTGTTTTCTTTGCCATGAAAAAAGGGAGGGTCAACTGGAGGTCACTAAAATGACTATGATGTAAAGACAAAAAGTAGCAATGAACATTTTTAAAAGAATGTGTAAATATTTCTGCATCGGTCATGTTGTGAAAGAAGAATCAGAACACAAGGGAAAAACCACAAAAAAGAAAAAAATAGCCAAAAAGTAGAAACATTATGTCTCAACCTGCATTCAGAATCCACAGTTATTTTTTCTGGATGTTGAGAACATTTTCTATCATGAGTTCTTTGAAACTGTTTTGGATCATTGAACTGCTGAGAAGAACCAAGTCTATCACAATTGATCATCACATGATGTTGCTGTTACTGTTACTGTGTACAATGTTCTCCTGGTTCTGCTCATCTCACTCAGCATCAGTTCATGTAAGTCCTTCCAGGTTTCTCTGAAATCCCCTTGCCCATCATTTCTTATAGCACAATAGTATTCCATTACATTGATATACCACAATTTGTAAAGCCATTCCCCAGTTGATGGACATTCCCTCGATTTCCAATTCTTTGCCACCACAAAGAGAGCTGCTATAAATATTTTATACATGTGGATCCCTTTCCCTCTTCTATGATCTCTTTGGGATACAAACCTAGTAGTGGCATTGCTAGGTCAATTGAATAGTCCCATAGCCCTTCGGGCATAGTTCCAAATTGTTCTCCAGAATGGTTGAAGCAGTTCACAGCTCCACCAACAAATAGTGTTCCAATTTTTCCAAATCTTGTCCAACATTTATTATTTTCCTTTTTGTCATATTAGCTAATCTAATAGGTGTTAGGTGGTGCCTCAGAGTTATTTTAATTTGCATTTCTCTAATCAGTAGTGATTTAGATAATTTTTTTCATATGGCAATAGATAGGTTTTATTTCTTCATCTGAAAACTGCCTGTTCATATCCTTTGACAGTTTCCATCATTTTTACTTCAGCAATCCATCCCTCCTTGTTTACTCAAAATCAGGCCCAAAATAGGTCTCATCACTTTATCTTTTAAATAATAAATTATCATAAAGTTAAAAATCTATCATCCAGGGCAGCTAGATGGCGCAGTGGATAGAGCACCGGCCCTGGATTTAGGAGTACCTGAGTTCAAATCCAGCCTCAGACACTTAACACTTACTAGCTATGTGACCCTGGGCAAGTCACTTAACCCCAATTGCCCCGAAAAAAAAAAAAGAATCTATCATCCATTCTAATTTTATCACAAAGGCTTCCAAGAAGATTTCCTGATACTGAAGTCCATCACCATCATTACATTATGTCTCCATATCAATTCCATAATCTTTTCCCTAAATTTATTATCCATCTCTTCCTTCTGACAGTGTAGTCTCTAGTATACTCCCACCACAGTATCGCTTCTCTTCTCCCTCCATTGATCCTTTCCTGAATGCTTTCCACAGTGCTTATTCCCTTCAACTTGCAGATTCTGACAATAGTAGATGTAGCTATAGTCTATAATATATCACCATGCTTTTTAATTTGTTCTGTTGTTCTTCAATAAACCATATCCCTGTATCATCATATTCTAGGTATGAGTTACAACCACCAAATCTCAGCAATAACTTTAAGTTCAAATTCTCTTTCTTATTTCAAGGTCTCTGGTTCACACTATTTGTTACTGATATGGGCAGTTGTGTTTAGATCTGAGGTCATGGTCTTATTATAAACCCACTTATCAAATATTGTTTCCTAAGAATTACTCAAACACTTTTTGATCTTTCTTTTATGTCATGGCCTGTTTCTCTTATGTCATGCCTGTCACACTCTACAAATATATCATCTTGAGTGAAGGAAAATTGACAAATCCATATATTCAGTTTTCTCCCTCCCCATCATTAACACTTTAAAGGACAGGTTCACATGATTCTATGGAAGTCCAGCTCTCATTAGCTCTCATTAAAACTGTATCCAAAAAAAATCATAAATTCAAACTCCTTTCTCAGATAACAATCTTCTTAACCAAGTGTTGCCTTCCCAAATCTGCCTTTATAAATCCCCTCCATCCAATTGGTAGAACTGATGAAACCATCACTTGTGCCCCTAAAGCAGGAGTGTGCTAGAGCCTGCTCATACCCACTCCATAATAGCCAATTGTTCAATTTTCAATGTATTTGTAACTCAGAAATGAGCAAACATTATAAATAAAGGCTAGCTTATTGTCTTATTGATTCTCTAGATTTTCCATTGGTGAATAAAATGTTATTAATGCAACTTAAACTTATTATGTCAGAAGGACTTTTTTTTTCAGGAGAGGCAGTTGTTAAACACTTCCTAGCACACTACTGCCCCAAGGTCTTCAATCTCTTGCTCATGAATGAAAATCTTTCTAGCTTCCTTCTGACTCTCTCATTAGTCCCCACATAATTCACCAGAAATTGAAAGTGTCCATCATATTTGGGAAGCCTTGGGAGCTGCCTTCTCATTTCCAAGAATAGACAAGAAATCTCCCTACTGTGCATATGTGGTCATATATGAGGTCACAACTTCAGTACCCCTTCAACAGAAAGGCACTAATCACCATGACTCATCTCTTCCTTCTTTGACCAATACTGGATGCCTTCCCTCATGGAAACACCTAGAGATCTTCATCACTTCTCCTTGGAGCATGAGAAGCTACTTCTTCCTCAGAGGGTTCATCTCTATCCTCTTATAGGAAGAACCTCATATCTATTACCAAGCTCTAACATGTCTGTGGTCCTTCTTCCCTTCTTTCTCTGTGCTATATTCTTCCATTTTTCAACTCTTAACACATTCTCTCTAGATTCCTGTTGTTCTTTCTCTTTTAAATGCTTCTATTCTTTCAAGAAACAGTTCAGGGGCATCTAGGTGGCACAGTGCATAGAGCACCGGCCCTGGAGTCAGGAGTACCTGAGTTCAAATCCAGCCTCACACACTTAACACTTACTAGCTGTGTGACCCTGGGCAAGTCACTTAACCCCAATTGCCTCACTAAAAAAAAAAAGAAAAAGAAACACTTCATTCTTCCATGCTGAAGCATAATAATATGTCAAAATATGTTGTCATAAAGAAGGAACTGTTAGCCAATTGAAGGACTGCGTAGGGGGGAGGCAATTATATTAACTAGGAGAGTAAAGCGTTCCTTTCAAACCCTCTACATTTCTCTATTTAAGACACCTACTCCACAAGGAGAATACAATTTCTCATTGCTTAAAGAGTGGAGGAAAGGTTTTTTATTTCAATTTCCATCACAATTATAATGCATAACATTTTCATAAGCAAAACCCCTGTTTACTGTCAAGTTAACTGAGAAAATCACAGCAGTATCCAAGCTTGTTTAAACTGTCATCTGGATAAATCTATGTTAGCTCTAGTAATCCCTAATTTACTAATTCAAACAAATAGTCATGTCAATGAGGGATTTATTCTAGCAGCTGAGGTACCATTTGCCAGAGCCAATAAACATGAAAACATACATTATACATCTTGTCATTATGGTAAATTCAAGTGAGAGGAGCAAGATTCTTAGTGAGGTGCGAAACTTACTCAAGTATCATTTACTTGCTCCTTTGAATGGAGAAATATGAACAAAAATTGTTCACTGCCTTCTTAAGACATAGAAACAATTCCAGATGTAGGAAATTTTATTTAGAATAAAGATCCTAGAATTCTTCTATGTATTGTTGTATACTATAGTGATCTACCTTGCTGCATTATCAGAAGGGATTTTTTTACTGAAAACTCTCTAAACCAATGAAATCAGAGAATCTGAAATCAGAGGTCTGGACCAAATACATATACATATATACACACATACACATGTGTGTATGTATATATATACAGGTGCATATATTTACACACAGAGATATATATACCTATATGTGTATACATGTATATATTTTATACATCAACATACATGCATATATACAATATACACGTGCAAACATGCACATGTGTGCATATGAAATTCTAGACTTCATGATAGCAGGGACTAAATATCCAAATTTTTTCTTTCACAGTCTATTACACAATAGTCATTTTGAATATTTATAATATTAAAACTTGAAAGGTCTACAATTTTTTGAGGCTAGGTCTCCCTGTCTTGCTCTGGCTGGAAGTGCAGTGACCAGTTATGGGCCCAATCCCACTACTGATGATTCCTGGGAGCTCACCATATTGACACCTGACAGTGCAGATGCAAGATTAGCTTTAGCCCTGCTGCAGCTCCGAACTCCTGAACTCAGGTGACCCACCAGCCTCAGCCTCCCCTACTAAGAGGGAACAGAGGCATGGTCCACCATGGCTAGCTACATATTTTCTACAAGAGTATTTATTAAGGACATGTAGGCGATAGGACTATACCAAACAGTTACAAAACAAAAGAGATGGTTTATGCTTCATGGAAGATTACAATCTCAATGAAAATAACATAGTTTTGGAGATAGAAAGTACCTCTGAAATCCCGGAGTTGAACCTCCCTTCTTCCTTCATGTCCCACCCTATCACCACCACCATTTCACAGATGAGAAAAGTAGAGTGAATGGTGCATGAGACAATATTTAAAGGAAAAACCCAACAATTAGATGGATATCTGAAACATGACAGGAAAGGGCGATGGTTCAACACTCTTATTTTCCAAGATCTACACAGGGATGGAGATTCCATAATATCCTTCAATAGCCCTCACAAGCCTTATAGCCCCCAAGTTCTTCCTTAAGTCTAACCAGACTCTCAAAATGCAGCTTAAATCCACCTCCTTTTGTTTGCCGGTCCTCTGAGGCAGAGCAGATAAGAAGCCAGAGAAAAAGCCATCTGGGCCTGGGGCTTTAGCAGAATTCACAACAAAAGGCCTTCATTCAATTCCCAGGACTCTTTTGGTCTAGTCAGCACAGAATTATCTTAAATTTGCCACAATGATCCCAAATCCCTTACGTTAGCCCAATACATTATGATACCTTGAAGGAAATGCATAGACTTAAGAGAGGAAAAATAGGTTGGGAATCAAATGGAATAGCAGTTACCTTCCATCATAAAACCACTTTAATGTTTTTTAACTATCACATTTTTTAATTCTCTAAGATATTTTCTTCTAGTGACCAATCTCTGCTTTTTTTTCTGTTTTCTGTTTGTGGATGAAGCAGTTGTGAGAGAGCTATGCCAAGAGGAATATGATGTATCTTAGATATTCATGTGCATTGTTTAGTATGCTATCCAAAGAATAGGCTACTTAACTGTATTGCTGATCTTCCCCATCCCCTGTCCAAGCTGAGAGAGGAAATATCACAGATGCAATAGAGGCCACAAGAGAAGGACAAGAGAATCCAGGGAGTTCAATTGAAAAAAAAACCAGTGGAGTTTCTGCAGTTAAATCAAATAGGTGAGAGAAAGGAACCAAGGTTGTGATCTTTGGAAAGACAAATGATTATTCAAAGTGTAGAAAAGGGTTGTGGGTTCAATTCAACAGCAAACACTTATTAAATCCAATCCAGCTGTATCCTGGGGCTACTAAGAAATAGGTATATAGGATCATGGAACTATAGCAGAAGGGACCTCCAAGGCCATCTGGTCCATGTACTGAAGCCCAGAAAAAGTTAAGTGCCTTGGCCAAGGTCACACAGGTAGTAAGCATCAAACAGACCCCGCTTTCAAGGAGTTTAGAAAAAGGGAAAGACATATACACACATTACATAGAAAAGATCCAGGCAAAGTGGGATGAGTAATTTGAAGAGGGATAGATAATACTCAACTATGAACAACAGGGAAGGCTTCATGGAGAAGTTAGTCCCTGAGCTCTGGATCTAAAAGTCAGGGAAGCACTTTAACAGATGGAGGTAAGAGATTGCATAATCCAGGCAAGGAAGAAAGTGTGAGAAAGACATGAAAAGAAAAAAAAGAAAGATGATGCCCAAATGGCAGTATTTTTGAAGAAAAACAAAAGTGTCCAACGGAATTTGGAGGAAGTCCCCACTGTTGAAGGCATCATAGACACAGTGAATGAGTATTTTTTTTTGAGTCAATTGGGGTTAAGAGACTTGCCCAGGGTCACAAAGCTAGTAAATGTCTGAGGTCAGAATGAATAGTCTTAAAAGCAAATATAGAAACAGTCTGAGACAAGGACACAAAAGATTAGATATGGATAGAAAACATGGGAAACAAAAGAATGAAAAGTGTAGGAATCGGAAAATCAAGGATTCATTATAAAAGTGACAGACTATACTGAGGATGCTTATTTCTTTAAGTTTTGTTCAATCATAGGCAAACTAAATCTTAGTATATGTTTCTTTTTTAAATTATGTTGCTTAATATTACTATGATTAGCTGGTTTGAGGGCTTTTTTACATTAAAAAGAAATTGGGGGGGGTGCAGTTAGGTGGCGCAGCGGATAAAGCACTGGCCCTGGATTCAGGAGGACCTGAGTTCAAATCTGACCTCAGACACTTGACATTTATTAGCTGTGTGACCCTGGGCAAGTCACTTAACTCTCATTGCCCTGCAAAAAATTTTTAATTTAAATTTAAAAATTAAAAAGAAATTGGGTGGTAAAACAAGCCAATCACCACCTCAGATAACCATGTGATGGTATAAGCATGTGATGAATCATTTGACCACAAAGAAGGTACTACCACTCACCAAGACCACTAGGTGTGGATCAGATGCCAATACAGTTATGTGAATCCAGAACTAATCGAATGAGTTAAACCAGAGAATTATCATTTTTAAATTAATGTGAACTTGAAATGAGATCTCTGTGGCAATGTCCCAGGGATCTGTCTTGAGCTCTCTGTTCCTTAACATTTTTATCAATAACTTGGAGAAAGATGCCATGTTTCTCAAATTTTCAAATATTAAAAAGCTGGAAGGGGTACCTAATACATTGGATGACAGAGTATAGATTCAACAGTCTAGAACAAACTCGTTCCCTACCCCTCTTGTAGATTAAAAAAAAATACAACATAGATAATGTTAATTATTTTCATTTAATTCTAAGTCAATATGTGGCCCATACTTTCTTGGGTCTGGTACTACTGGTCTGGAGTACTGAGACAAATCTAAGAAAATAGCATTTAATTGCAACAATTATAAAGTCTTGCACTTAGGTTCACAAAGTCAATTATACAAGTGCTGGATAGAGAGGTGTTGCTAGACAACAATTCAGAAAAAAGATTTAGGGATTTTGTGCACTGCAAATTCAATATTAGTCAGCACTGTGATATGTTAGACAAAATAAGTAAGTGTAACCTTTGACTGCATTAAAAGAAACAGTGTTTGTAATGAAGGAGTTGGTCATTTCACTCTGCTCTGGTCAGATCTCATTGTATGTTGTATTGTGTTCAATTCTGGATGCTAATTCTTGGAAAGACATTGATACATTAAGCATGTCCAAGATGGAATGGGAAATGTAATAAGTAAAGTAATGAGAGGAGTAAGAATCAAGAAGTCAAGGAATAGTGATGAAGGTGCCAGATTATACTCAAAATTTGTTTCTTTTTGTCCAGGATGGCAAAGGGCTGGAAACTTCATCATAAAGAATGGAATTTTTTAGCTTTGAGAAGAGAATAACATAACTTTCTTGAAGTATCTGATAGGCCGTCATGTCAAAATGAAATTAGAATTGTTTTGTTTGGCCCCAGAGAATAAAACTAGGAGCTATGAAAGTATACAAATTACAAAAAGGCAGACTTTGCCCCTAAAGAGAAAAGTTCTTAACAATTACAATTGTCCAAAAGTAGAATAGGCTGCTTTGGGAAATAGCAGGTTTTCACTTAATAGAGATCTATAAGTAAAAGCTGACTAACCACCTGGGAATGTTATAGAGCAGATATTTGGTCAGATGTGATAAGGTTCAGTCCAAATCTTAGATTCTGTGATTCTTTGATGCTGTGACCTGGTGGCAGTATACAATAACTCTCAATATTGTATATATGAAGGACTGATGGGGAAAATAAACAGCCCCTCGAGTTCATAACTTATAAACCTAAACATAGGAAGTGGCCGTAGATAAGTCATATCTCCCATTTCTCTATTACCTTTGTTTAGACCACCTAGAAGAGTGAAAGAGCCAATGGGAAGCAAATTTTGTATTTCCCATCTCTAGTTTGGTATCCCTAAAATTATACTGCCCTAGAAGGTCAACAATTAAAGTTTCCACATACACAGAAATTTCATGATGGGACTTTTTGTGGTAACCACAAACTAGAAACAAAATGGGTACCCAGCAAATAGGGAATAGTTAAATGAATAGGTATGTCACAGTATCAGAGATCCAGAGTTAGAAGGAAATTCAAAGGTCAACCAGTCCAACCTCTTCATCTTACAGATGAGGAAACTGAGATCCGAATAGTTTAAGTGATGTGTCAAGCATCAAAGGCAGGATTTGACCCCAGTTTCTCTGCTTCCAGAGTCAGCACTCTTCCTATATGAGCAAAATGGAGTAGTACTACACAACAAGAAATAATGAATATGGATAATTTAAGAGTAACATGGAAAGACTTGTATGAACTAATCTGGAATAAAGTAAGCAGAGACAGGGTAAAAATTTGCACAACTACAATAACATAAATGAAATGAGCAATAAAAACAAATTGAATGCTTCTTGATTATAACATCCTAACTTGGAGAAAGACAGAAAATGAAATTCTAGAAAATGAATAGAATTTTAGATAAGCTAGATATGATAGATATATGGAAATAATTGAATGGAAATAGAAAGGAATATACCTTATAATACGCATATCTCCTTCCTTTCATTGGAAATGTGTAGGACTGTGGGGGTGGAATATTGTATATACTATTTACTGATACTTGTTCATTGTGGCTCACTTGGGGGAAGGAACGTATTCAGAAATCTTTATGATGTGAAAACAAAAGCTATCAACATTAAAACTTTTTTTGAAATGAAAATAATGATTTAAAAAACCAAAAACACACTGTACCAAGAAGCTTCATACAATATTTATGCGTTTGAACAACAGGTCCATGAAATTCCTTGCAGCTTTAAAGGGCAGCAGGATGTGGTAGATGAAACACTGCACCTAACATCAGAAGACCTGGGTTCCAATCCCAGCTTTTCCATTTACTATCTTGTCATTTACTATCTTGACCCTTGTCAAGTCAGCCAAGCTTTTTGAGCTTCAGTTCCCTCATCTGTTAGAATAGAATAATAAAATTTGTTCTCTCTACCACACTTAGTAGTTGTGAGTCAAGAACTGGGGAAACCTTTAAGCATGATATAGATGTAAATTATTGTTTGTCTAGAGAAGCTCTCCCACCAAATGTGGTCCTTTTGGAGTTGGGAGGGGAACCTGAGAAACTATCTAATTCATGCTGCAGCCACGTGTGTCCTGTAGCCCTCTCCAGTGGGCCAGAACAAGGTTAAAATGTAATTGGAGGGGGGGGTCAGCTAGGTGGCACAGTGGATAAAGCACCGGCCCTGGATTCAGGAGGACCTGAGTTCAAATTCGGCCTCAAACACTTGACACTTACTAGCCATGTGACCTTGGGCAAGTCACTTAACCCTCATAGCCCTACCAAAAGAAAATGTAATTGGGAAACATTTAACAGAATAAATAAAAATACAATCAAACATAGATAACATGACATTTTTAATCGAGTCAATATGCAGCCACTGGGATCCTTGTGTACCAATTAGTGGCCGCCATTTCTATTTGAGTTAGACTATAAGTCTAATCCACCCACTGATCTATATAGAAATTTACTCTCCAACAGCCCTGGGATGTGGCCATCCATCCTCTACTTAGACCAATCCAGGTATCTAAGAAAAGAGAAGTAAAGGGTAAGAGTTGGGGAAAAGACTGAGTTGGGAGGGTTGGATGCCCAGTAATAAGTTCTAGTTAGGGGCAGCTAGGTGGTGCAGTGGATAGAGCACTGGCCCTGGAGTAAGGAGGACCCTAGTTCAAATTCAGCCTCAGACACTTGACATTTACTCCTGTGTGACCCTGGGCAAGTCACTTAACCCCAATTGCCTCACCAAAAAATAAATAATTAAATAATTTAAAAAAAAACAAATATCCTATACTTGCTGAGTATGAAACAGGACAGGCTCATATTTATTTATCTACATATGCCCAAACATACAGCCAGTTATTCAATATAATTCAAGTACTCATAACTCTCATTATTTATTCAAATTTGTAAGTATGGGGACCCCAACATAAGTGTGCTTGGTTTTCTTTTGTCAATAAATGAAAAGTGCAAATTAAATTATGGCAGAATTCCCTCCCATGTAATCCTTTTCCTTCTCCCCTTATGCATACAAGCAGCTAAGACATAGCACAAGATGATATATCCCCATGGAATTTGGTGCGATATTTTGTCCTTCTGATTGAAATGTGTGTTATCTGGTCCCCATAGTTTAATTTAGAACAATTAGGGCTCAGGGTACATAAGCTAGCAAAGCACATTACAAACAATGGCTGCAGAAAAAACGGCAAATCAATCCACACTAAATCACCTTGAAAATCCCTGCAAATGCAACAAAGCAATGGAGAGTGTTGAGCCTTTCATGAAATCAGCCCTCCATCTTCACAGCAATAAGGAATCACTATTGTTCAGTTATATAATGATTTTGTCAAAGTGGCAAAATCCTCCCACACAGGAAATAAAACCTTACTGCATTGCAAGTGGGGTGGAGGGAAAAAGGAATTTCAGTAAATAATATAATCATTTTGCCCAAAAATTGGAAGATGAAGAACAAAGAGGGCTATATTTTTCCATCTCAGAAAGCAATCTGGTTTACCAGTTTAAACTTACAGAGAATCTGCTTTCATTATTAATTATCTTACTTATAAAATTATGACTAAAGAGTTAGAAAAGACCTTTGAGGTCACATAGCCTAACCACATTATTTTACAGATGGGGAAACAAAGAAACAAAGCAGTCAGATGACTTACCCAAGGCCTAATGTGTACTAAGTGACAGAGCCAGTAGTACAAACAAAGCAGCTAAGTAGTGCCGTGGATTGAGTTCTAGACCTGGAGTCAGGAAGACGAGTTCAAATAATGAATTTACTAGTTGTGTGATACCATGTGAAAAAATGCTCCAAATCACTAATAGAGAATTGAAAATTAAATCAACTCTGAGGTTCTATCTCAAGCCCATCATATTGACATAATTGACCCAAAAAGAGAAAATTGTAAATTTGGAGAAGTTGTAAAAAAAAAAAAAAGACACATTAATGCAGTATTCATGAAGCCGTAATTGGTCCAGACACTCTGGAAAGCGATTAGAATATATGGGCAAAAAGTTACCAACCTGTGCATACCCTTTAACCCAGGGTTACAAGATACTACTAGGTTTATATCCAAAAAAGATCAAAGAAAAAGGAAATATGCCTATATGTACAAAAATCTGCAGCTCTTTTATGGGCAGCAAAGAATTGGAAACTAAGGGAGTCTCCATCAATTGGAGAATGTCCTAGGTCCTCATCTCTCTATACATTCTCTTTCTCAGTGTTATCCACTCTAATGGACTCAACTATGATCTCTATACAGATGACTGATAGCTCTATATATTTAGCCCCAGTCTCTCTCTGGAACTTGTTCCTACATTACCACATGACTATTAGGAAACAGCAGATGAATGTACCATAGGCACCTCAAACTAAACATGTTCAAAGTAGATCTCATTATGTTTCCCTTCAAACTCTGTCCTCTTCCTAACTACTTTTTCTGTTAAAGTCACCATCATCCTTCAGTCTCAATTTGCAACCTAATTATCCTCCACACTTCCTTTTTCTTCTCCCTTCATATGGAATCATCTACCAAGTCTTGTTGGTTCTACCTTCACAACATCTGTTCTATTTAGTCCCACCTCTCCACTCACATAGACACCATCTTTCAACCACCTTCAACACTTCTCCCTCGGAATACTGAATTAGCTTCTTAACTGATCTCTGTCTCCATTTTCTCCCTCCTCCAAAGAAATGCCAAATGAAATAGCTTAGCAAAGCCATTTACTGACAATGATGCTCCTCTGCTCAAGAAAGGGAAGGGAGAAGCAAATAAGCATTTATGTAGTACCTATTATTTGCCAGCCACTGTGCTAAGGGCTTTACAAATATTATCTCATTTCATCCTCACAACAACCCAAGAAGGGAGGCCATTATTATCACTTTACAGTTGAGGAAACTGATGCAAAAAGAGGTTAAGTAACTTGCCCAGGGTCACACGGTCAGTAAGTATCTGAGGTCAAATTTGAACTCGACTCTTCTGGACTCCAAACCCAGAGCTTCATTCAATGTTCCACCAGCTGCTTCAGTGACTCATAAGTTCTAGTGACTTCCTCTTGCCTCTGAGATGAAATACAGACTCTTGTGTTTGACTTCTAAAGCCCTTTATAATATAGTACCTGCCTGACTTTGCAGGCTTTTTGCACCTTCATGCACTCTACATTCCAGCCAAGACAGACTGCTAGCTATTCCTTGTATGTGACATTTGAATAGGCTACCCCTATTCCTGGATTGGACACCTTCCTTACTTCTGCCTCATAGAATCCCTAACTTTCTTCAAGGCTCAGTTTAGATGCCACATCCTACAGGAAGGCTATCTATACCCTGCTCCCCACCACCATTGAAGCCTTTCACCCAGAAAATTCATTTGAATATGTTTTGTATTTCTTTATCTTTGTATATGCTATTTTTCCCAAATAAAATAAAAGCTGCTTAAAGGCAGGAACTATTTCATTTTTGTCTTTGTATCCTCAGTACAAAGTATGCTGTCTGGTACATAGTAGGTGCTTAATAAATGCTGTTTAATTGCAATAAAGGATTAAGTGACTTATCCCTGATGTGGCCCCAGGTGTCTGACTCCAAGGCCAGCTCTCTAACCATTATACCACAAGGCCTCTCACTCTTCTTTTATGCCTCTTAATACCTGATAAGGAGCAGGTGTTTAATAAACAGCTGTTAAATGGAAGGCAGGGTGGTTCAGGGGAAGGATGACACACTGGGGGTCAGGAGAGGCTATTGAGTTGAGGGAATTAATGCACTAAGATGTTAAATAACTCAGCCAATATCACACAATGGAGCAATCTCAGAGCAAGGCTTGGTATTTTTATTCACAGTCTGGTATTTCTATTCCATTGCTGACTGAATTTTACTAAGGTGACAGCAGAGAATCCTGAAAAATCAGTTGTCTCATATACTCCAGATAGGTAAAGGGAGGCAGAAGAATGTGAGCCAAAAGGATCCTGGTTTTAGACCAAGTTCTACCACTCACTAGCCAGATGACCGTAGACCATTCACAACCAATGAGCCTCAGTTTCTTTATCTGCAAAATGAGGTGTTTGGATTAGGTCAACACTAAGACCCCTTCTAAAGTCCCTGGAAACAAGAAAGAAGGTAACTCATTGCATATAATGCTATAAGTATTGATTTTGAGTGATTCCTCCTACAATGGAAATTAAACTATGGTTGCCTAGCTGAGTGACCCTTCCCTTGAACTTTGTAGGTATATTCCCTGCTAGAAGAGAATCCTGAAGGTACAGTTAGGAGGACCATCTGGGCCCACATTCCTTGAAATCCCCAGGGAATCTAACTACTTCCCCTTCAACTTCCCCCTACTATTCCCAACCTTCCTTTCTTCAACTTCCCCCCTCCATTTACCAGATATGGGAGAATGTGTCTGGAAGAGGAAAATGACTTATCAATTATTCAAATAAAGGGCTTTGATTTTTAGAGACGCAGAAAGACGGGAGATCAAAAGAAATTCCTTCTAAACATCAAATAGTCCCAACTAAATTGGGTCTTCCTCATTTCTTCATTTCACTAGATAGGTATCACTAATTCTGATTTTCCATTCCCTTTTAAAACAGCCACACACCTTCCTGCACCCCAAGCCAAACTGATTTCTCTCAACTCAGTACATAGATAAACTGCCTAGTTTTTAAAAAACACTATGTAAATGTAAGTCATTTATCATTAGTGTTAATCTCTGATGTCATAACACAGAATCTGACTAGTAATCTAGCCCAGAGAAAACCAGTAGGGATTATACTAAGAAAAACTGGCACTGTGCTGTTTGCATGTTCTCATACTGATTTCTGAAACTCCCTCCCATCTCCCCAAGCCTACAGTTGGGCTAATATTCTTTGAAGTGTTCATTAATGGAGATAAATTGCACTGTGGGGTGCAGGTCTCACCTATTCTTTCATAGCAGGACTGAAACTTCAATCACCAAATTTGAAGACTTGTTATAAATTAACACAAGAGGTATCTGAAGTGAGTCTTCCACTTCTTGGAATGGATGATAATGCTGATCAAAGAAGCTGATTTTTTCAATAAATGTATATCCCTTTTTCTTCTTCATTTTAGTCTGTCAAATCTATGTATCTCACACACACACACACACACACACACACACACACACACACACACACACACACACACACTTAAATGGGGGCATTTCTAGACTCTGAGGAAAAATGTAACCTGCTTTGAAGTAGGGTTGTTTTCTCCAATGGGAAAAGACCTATTTGTACAAAAATATTTATAGCAGCTCTTTTTGTGGTAACTAAGAATTGGAAATCAAAGGAATGCCCATCAAGTGAGGAATGGTGTAACAAACTGTGGTATATGATAGTGATGGAATACTATTGTGCTATAAGAAATGACAAGCAGGATGATTTCAGAAAGGCCTGGAAAGACATGTATGAACTGATGTATAGTGAAGAGAGCAGAACCAGTAGAATGTTGTATATCATTTGATGAAGAATTCTGAATGACTTAACTGTTCTCAACAATACAATGAGCCACGACAATACCAAAGGACTATTGATGAAACATACGATCCAGCTCCAAAGAAAGAACTGATATTGATGGAACAGACTGAAGCATGCTATTTTTCACTTTCATTTTTTTCCTTTCAATCAAGTTCGCTTGTACAAAATGACAAATATGGTGATGTTTTACATAGTCATACATGTATAACCCATATCCAATTGTTTGCCTCCAAAGGGAAGGGAAAGGGAGGGAAGGAGAGAGGGATAAAAATTGCAACCTAGAACTATGAATTTTAAAAAGTTTATTATTTAAAAATTTTTTTAAGTTTTCTCCAATCATTTTAGCACCTGATCATTTGGTGTTCCAGGTGGCCTTCTGCCAAGTTATTCTCTCCCTTTGCAATTGAGAGAAGATAAGAGATTATATGCTTTGGGGCAAGCATAGGAAAGTACCTCCCAGTTATTTTGATGGGTTGGTGTTTATAATAGTTAACATTGTTGAGCAAGGAAGCTAACACACTGAGATAAATAAAACAACCAATATCACACAGTCATCTCAGAATGGGTCTTGGAATTCACACCCTAATATTCCTATTCTAGATCTAAGTCAGTCAATAACCATTTATTAAGTGCCTCCAATGTGCCAGGCACTGTGTTAAACACTGAAGATACAAAAAGAGGCAAAAGAGAATCCCTACCCTCAAGGAGCTCCCAATCTAATGGAGGAGACAACAAGCAAACATTTGCCTATAGAGTTCCCTTTATGATTCATCTTCACAATAAACACCCCCAGTTTCTTCTAGTGATTCTGATATGGCATGGTTTTAATAAGGCCCTTCACTGTCCTGGTTGCATTCCTTAGGATGATCTCAGATAATCAATTTCCTTCATAAAATGACTTCCCAGAACTGAACACAACACTCCAGGCACGGTCTCACCAAGGTATAGGAGATTAGAGTGAATACCTCCTGATTCCTGGAATCTATGCCTCCTAATGAAACCCACAATCACATTACTTTCTGAGGCAGCCCCAAGTCATATTGTTGATTCACGATAAGTTTGTGGTCCACTAACATCCCCAGATCTTTTTCAAACACACGGCGTTCTAACAATGGTCATTCTATCTTGTAACTGTAAAGCCAGTTGCTTGATGTTTTAGATAGTGATCTTTTAGATACTGACCCAGTCTTCCAATATGTTAGTACCTATCCCAGTTTTGTGGCATGTACAAAATTGGTAAGTATAAAAATGCCAAATGACCCAATGCTATTGGCAACCAGGTGTCACAGTAAATAGAGTGCCAGGCCTAAGACAGAACCTTAGGAGATAGCCACACTTAGAAGGCCAGAGTATGAGGATGAGAAGAAGTCAGACAAGCCAGAGGAGAGCCAGGAGAGAGTGATGTTATGGGATCCAAAAGAGGCATATCCAAGAGGAACAAGTGGATGATAATCCCAAAGGCCATGTCCCTCTAGAGTACAATTTTTGGTAGATCTTACCAACCTGTGAAGGTTTTCTATATAGACCCAAAAGCAAACTGTGTATCTGTCTCCGAAGGATCAGCCAAGATGAACATAGAGAAGATCCTCACAAGAAGTTTGGTCATCATATGGCAAATTATTTTGGCCACACAACTCAGAGACTGTCCCACTAAGACATGGAAGGGGTTTATTGTACATAAGTGGAGGGACTGCCCTTATTGGTAAAATTATAGATCTTCTAAAGTATCAAAATTAGGAAAGAGGGCACTAGACTCCAGTCTCTACTTGTGGACTTGAGAGTGGATTTTCAGGGACATCCTCAACTTCTAACTCCAAACCAAGACTCAAGATAATGATTTCTGTGGTTACTATGTTAATAGTTTCCATTCATTTGGCCTTCACACTTGCTATATAAACCAAAAAAAGTTGTGGCTATTGTTGATCATTCCTTCAGGTTGACAATCTTGAAGTCATCCTTGACCCTTCTTTCTCCCTCTCTTCCCATATCCAATCAGTTGAAAAAAATCTCATCAATTCTGACTAGATATCTTTTATTTGTTTATTTTTTGATCCTTGTTCTTCCTATCTCACTAGGATCTGAGGTGCAGCAGCTACTCATGGGCCTGATCCCACTATTGAACAGCATGGAAGCTTTAACCTGCTCTCTTTCCAACCTGGGCTGGTTTGCCCCTCCTTTGACATTGGTGCCAAACTTTGTGTGGACAACCCAACTTGCTTTAGTATCACTGCAGCTCTGAATTCCTAAATTCAAACAATCCACCAGCCCCAGCCTTCCCAGTAGTAAGGATTATGGGTGTGAGCTACCACAAGGCTGGTCCTCCTCCATTTCTTGCATCTATCCCCTTCTTTCTACTCACAAACCACCACCTTTATTCCTAATTGGTCTCCCTGTTTCTTATCTAATCAATCCTATGAACAATTACCAAATATTCCTAAAAGATGAACCTAACCCTCATTTAAGAAATTACATTGGATCCCTACTGCCACCAGAATTGTTCTTTATTACTTTTTTTTAAGTGAGGCAATTAGGGTTAAGTGACTTGCCCAGGGTCACACAGCTAGTAAGTGTTAAGTGTCTGAGGCCAGATTTGAACTCAGGGACTCCTGACTCCAGGGCCGGTGCTCTATCCACTGCGCCATCTAGCTGTCCCTATTACTTTTTAAAGTAATCATTATTATGGCTAATAATAACTAACAATCACACAACACTTTTAAGGTTTACAAAGTACTTTATAGATATGTAACGATTGGAATGATGCCACCTGCTGGAGTTACTGTAGGAAAGCTCCACCATGAGGAGAAGGCGTCTGAGGGCAAGCCATGCGGTCAGGTCCTTGGCATCAGGAAGTGACGTTTACTAGTGGGTACTGTCAATTAAGGCTACCAGACAATTAGCTTGGAGATGTGTGTGCATGTGAATGGGATATGGTGAGTTTCACAGGAGGCTTGTGGGATGAAGGAGGTGTGGCTCGGGCTCTTTCGTCTGGACTCTCTTAGAGAGTGGAGCTAAAATGTGCTCTCCCTTTGATAGATAGATGAATCTAGGCCTCTTTCTCTCTTCACCAAATTCTTATTCTCCTTAATAAATGATTAAAAGTCTAAACTCTTGCTAAAGCTTCTAATTTATTGGTGACCACTCATTAGATATTTTAGACAGACTAGCTAGAATTTTGGCCCCTCACAGATATTATTTCATTTGAACATCACAACAACCCTCTGAGAAAGGCACTTTTATTGTTGTGGTGGTGGTTGTGGTTCAGTATTGTCCAACTCTATGTGACCCCATGGAGTTTTGTCCATGGGGTTTTCTTGGCAAAGATACTGGAGTGGTTTACCATTTGCTTCTCCAGTGTGTATCCATTTTACAGATGAGGAACTGAGGCAAATAAGAGTTAACTTGTCTGGGGTCACACAGCTGATAAGTGTCTGAAGCCAATTTGAATTCAGATCTTCCTGACTCCAGACCCCATACTCTATCTACTGAACCACTTATTTGCTCCAGGCACTATTATCCTCATTTTCTAAATGAGGCAACAAAAGCCCAGAGATGCTAAAGGATTTACCCAGAGTCACATAGCTAGTAAATGTCTGAATGAGGATTCAAATTCTGATCTTCCTGACTTTGAGTTCAGTGCCCAAGCCACTATTCCATCTACATAGAAATTCTTCAGCCTGGCATTTAAAGTCCTTCATGATTTGACTCGAGCCCACTTTGGCAGGGATTTCTCATTACTTTTCTCATGATTCCCACTTTCTGTGCTTCAGCCAAACTTGACCACTCAATGTTCCCAAACTTGAGATCCCATTTCTCTCCTTTCCTCTTCCTAACTTCCCTATTGCAGTGGAAGGCATGACCATCACCCCAGTCACCCAGATTCACAACCTAGGTATTGTGTTCA
Source organism: Dromiciops gliroides (assembly GCF_019393635.1). Taxonomy (NCBI): domain Eukaryota; kingdom Metazoa; phylum Chordata; class Mammalia; order Microbiotheria; family Microbiotheriidae; genus Dromiciops; species Dromiciops gliroides. Next base: position 165,626,017 of record NC_057862.1, read on the forward strand.
ACCCCTCATTCTCTCTTTATCCCCCATATCCAATCAGTTCTCAGGTGCTCTTGATCCTACCTTCAAAGCATCTCTGCTACTATTACCACAACCACCTTGGTACAAGCCTTCATCACCTCATACCTGGTCAGTCTCCCTACCTCAAGCCTCTCCTCACTCCACTCCATCCTTCACTCTGCTATCAAACTGATCCTCCTAACATGCAGGTCCGACCACATCACCACCACCACCACCACCCCACTCCCTATCACTTCTAGGATCAAACATAAAATTCTCTTTGGAGTTTTGAAAGCTTTCCATAATCTGGACCCTTTCTACCTTACCAGTTGACATATATCTTATTGTTTCACATACTCTAACCTACTTGAGTTTTTCAACTTCCTAATTGTCCACATTTTCATTGGCTGCATCCTGTGCCTGAAATTCTCTCCCTCCTCATCTCTGCCTCCTGGCTTCTTTCAAATCCTAGTTAAAATCCTACTTTTTGCGAAAAGCTTTTTTTCCCAGGGCAGCTAGGTGGCGCAGTGGATAAAGCACTGGCCCTGGATTCAGGAGGACCTGAGTTCAAATCTGGCCTCAGACACTTGACACTAGTTTATCACTTAATCCTTAATCACTTGATCCTCATTGCCCCACCAAAAAAAAAAAAAAAAAGCTTTTTTCCCAACCTACCTAATTAATGCCAATGTCTTCCTGGTCTTGATTATCTCTAATTTATCCTGAATATGTATTGTACTTAGTTTTTCACGAGTTGTCTCCCTAATTACACTGTGAGCTCTTTGAGAGCTAGGAATGCAGGGACTTGGGAAGGGGGGGATGGAAGAGCTTGGCCTCTACATCCCCATTACTTAGAGTGCCTGGCGCATCATAGGTACTTAACAAAAGCATGACTTAACTATCCTCCCTCCCTGGAATGTACTCTTTCCTCCCAATAATTTCTTAGAATTCTTTTTTTGTGTGTGTGTGAGGCAATTGGGGTTAAGTGACTTGCCCAGGGTCACACAGCTAGTATGTGTCAATTGTCTGAGGCCAGATTTGAACTCAGGTACTCCTAACTCCAGGGCCAGTACTCTATCCACTGCACCACCTAGCTACCCCAATTTCTTAGAATTCTTAACTTCCTTCAAGACTTACCTAAGATTCTCTGAACAGCCTTTCCTGAACCCTCTAGATGTTGATGCTTTTGGCTTCCTCTTGCATTTACTTATCTGATTACATCCTGTATCCCCTACCTGAATGTTAGTTCTCTGAGGGCAAAGATAATTTTTTGACTTTATTTCCCCAGCATCTATCTCAATGTCTTGTAAACATAAATGCTAAATAAATTCTGGTGCAATTAAAGTAAGTCAAGTAAAGTGAATGTAAGAGGGTTAGGATCTTTAAGTCAAAAAAATACATGGTTGATAACTACAGTAAGTCATGTTGCCTTTCTCTATGCTTACAGTTGTCCAGAAGGCTTTCCTAGCTATTAAAATTAAGCCTGAAAGGAAAATGATGAGGCAAGGAGGGAAATCAGAGGGAAAAAAAGAAAATACAATTATGAGATTTGAAAATTCCACACCAGTGGCCTGTCAAATTCTTGATTTATGAAAAGTTTTAATGAAGTGTAAACAAAACCAAGCCCAGGTGGTATGATTCAATCAGGCCTTTTAATGCTGGACTTCTCACTGTCAAGAATCAGCAAGACAAGTGAAGAGAATACTAATTTCACATGGGACTTATAATAAAGCAGAAACTTCAGATTGAATTATGTAGTAATTATGAACTGCCTGGTGTTTGTTTCGAAGACCAGGGCACTTGCCAGTGGGCATAATCCATAGCATAAGAAGGCCCTGTTGAAAAACCTGATGTTTCTGCCAAGCCGCCTCTTCCAACATTTCTTTCAACAAGGAGTGGCACGCGTTAAACCATTGTGTTCTGAATTTAAATCAAACATCAGATAATTTTTTTGCCACACAGTGGAATGCATGAGTGTGAGTCCCCCAATGTCACATCATTCAAATTAAACTGACCCTGAGCCCATAACCTTAAAACGACTCACAATGGCAGCAAAATAATTATCACATTTCAAATGGTTTGTTAGCTTTTACAATGGGATAGGTGTTTTATTAACAGAAGTCTTTAATTGCCTGTGTGGTGCAGTGGATTTGAAGTTAGAGGATTTAGGATTGAATCCTAGCTCTGCTCCTTAGTACTGTGGGTTCTCAAGTGAGCCTGTGGACCTTGGTTTCCTCATCTTAAGAATAAAGGAATTGAGGGGGCAGCTAGATGGTGCAGTGGATAGAGTACCAGCCCTGGATTCAGAAGGACCTGAGTTCAAATCTGACCTCAGACACTTGACACTTACTAGCTGTGTGACCCTGGGCAAGTCACTTAACCCTCATTGCCCTACCAAAAAAAAAAAAAAGAAGAAGAAAGGAATTGGACAAGGTGGTTTCTAGTCATCCCTGCCCCGTCTAGGGTCCATGATCTGTTAAGGGCTAAAATTCTAGCTAGTCTGTCTAAAATATCTAATGAGTGGTCGCCAATAAATTATAAGCTTTAGCAAGAGATAGACTTTTAAGCATTTATTAAGGAGAATCAGAATTTGGTAAAGAGAGAGAGAAAGGCCTACATTCATCTATCTATTAAAGGGAGAGCACATTTCTAGCTCCCCTCTCCGCCAGAGTCCCCAGGAAAAAGCCCCAGTCAGAGCGCCAGGCTCCCCCCTTCTTCCTCCCACCAGCAAACGTCACTTCCTGACACCAAAGAAAAGACTCCTGGTCTTGCCCTCAAAGACCTTCACTTCATGGTGGATCTTTTATACAGTAAGTCTCCAGCAGGTGGCGTCATTCCAGTCATTACAGATCCTAGGAACTATGTCAGGTTCTCCTTAAATGGTCCTAGTTGGCCTAGCTGCCAATCTCTCCTCTTCCAGTTCTCCCTACCTTTCCGGCCACTACCAACCCTTCCCACCTCTACCCTACCACCAACACCACCTCTTTTGTCAGAATAGAGTTCATGGATTTTAGGATTTAGAGCAGAAATGGAGCTTAAAGAACACATCTAGTCCAACTCTCTCATTTTACAAATGAAGCCCAGAGAGACAGAATAATTTACCCAAAGTCATACTGGCAGTAGTTTCCCTTAAAACATTGCTTTCAGTATTCATTCCCCTGTGGGTAAGAATAGACAATGGCTATGGACTTTTAGATCAAATTTAAATCAAATTTGGCTTTCACCCAAGGCCTATTTCTACCATAAAGCTCTCCCAGACTCACAATAACCTTTCCTTTACTTTTGAGTACCCTGGCCCTTTTCTACATGCTCTGTATGACACTGGCTCAGTGATTCTCAGGTGCTTCTTTAGAATTGTGCATTAGCTATTTCATGTATGTACAATGACATATATTTAGTGGTACCATATGAAAAAAAAACAGGCGTTTTTGAAGAAAAAAGATGTTTGGAACCATAAACTACATGGTGATTAGCTATGTGATCCTTGAGTCACTTAACTTAAATTCTTACATTAAATTCTTAACCTCTTTGAGGGAGCCTCTGTTTTTCCTTCCAAAAAAGAGAAATTAATCATATTTACACTACTAGTCACCTCATAGGATTGTTGTAAGGAAAGCTACAAGGACATCTCAAACTCAACGTGCCCCAAACAGAAATCATGATATTTTCCCCAAAACTTGCTACTCTTCTAAACTTCCCATTTTCTGTTGAAGGCATGACCATTCTTCCAATTTGCCAGGCTCACAATCTCAGCATTATCCTCATCTCTTCACTCCCCATCATCTCCATTTCCAATCAGTTACCAAATCTTGCCACGTCTACCTCCTTTTGCATTTAATCTCTTCTCTCTACTCATACAGCCAACACATAAGCCCTTATTACCTCTCATCTAGACTATTGCAATTGATCTACCTACCTCAAGTCTCTCTCCACTGCAGTCCATCCCCTATATAGTTGCCATAGTAATTTCCCTTAAGCACAGATCTGATATGTCACTCCCCTACCCAATAAACTTCAAAGACTCCCAATTGCCTCTAGCATCAATGATAATCTTCTCTGCTTTTCTTTTAAGGCATCTATTTGCCAAGCACTGGGAACACAAAAAACAAAAAGAAAGTCCAGGCTGTCCAGGAGTTTATATCTAATTGGGAAAGGAGGAGACCCAGGAGTATGATGTTCTATCAAGTTAAAACCAAGCAGAACCCCCCCCCCAAAAAAAAAAAGCAGAGCCACTAATAGAAAATGGAGAATTAACTGAAAAATTCTGAGATCTCTACAAATGGAGACTTTGGGAGGAATGTGTTGCTCCACCCTCCAATCTGAGGAAAAAGGTGAGAGTTGTGAAGGTGTTGAATCTCAAAAATTGGATCAATCTGCATGGAGTTGAGATTTCAGGTGATCAGCTTATCCTGAGTAAACCTTGAGATTCTGTGGAGTTGCAACCAAGCACAGTTGCTCATGGAAAATGGAGAAAAGAAGAAAAATAAGTAAGAGCTGCAAAGATTATTATAACAAAGTGTTTTTGCCATTGAGATCAGCAGAGCCCCCATATATGGACTCTAACATTATCGTTCCAAATGTGATTAAAGACAAAAGTGAGGATTAAAGACAAAGTCAGGAAAAGTTGCTGGATTAGACCAAGTATATGTTAAGGAGATCTGTGCTATATATAGGTCATGCAATCATGAGGATATTGAAAGATTGAGTCACATAGTATCTTTTTCATACCAAAAGCATGAAAAGTCTTGGACCTTACTTAATGTTGGAAAAGGGCTACTATGAGAACATTGGCAACTACTGACCTTTATATCTACTTTCCCAGCTGTACCAAACCTTTATGAAATCAGTCCAAACACAAATCAATGACCTCCTTGATGTGGGAATTAGTAAGGAACAGTCAGGTTTTTTGCCAAGGATATTCCTCAACACACTACATTTTTGCCATGACACAACTTGACTGAAAAATATACGGAGTACATTATTCTACTGTAATTATATTTTGTCAATTATAAAATGCATTTTGGCACAGTAGACAGAGTGTTGGGCCTGGAGTCAGGAAGATGTGAATTAAAATCCAACTTCAGACATTTGCTAGCTTTGTGACCTTGAGTAAGTCACTAACCTCTGTTTGTCTCAGCTTCCTCAACTGTAAAGATAAAAAATAGCAACTATCTCACAGTATTGTTGTAAGGATCAAATGAGATATTTGTAAAGTGCTTAGCACAGTACCTGATACACTATATGGTGCTACATAAATGCTAGCAGCAGCAGCAGCAGCAGTGGCAATGGTGGTAGTGGTAGTATCATCACCGTCATCGTTATCGTTATTAGTATATCAAAATGCCAGCTTGGACTCTCTTTCAACATGCATTCTATCATACTCTTTCATTCTATCATTCAGCATGTTTCTATCATTTGTAACATCAGAATTATTCAAGATTCCTTGAAAGATATACAACAGAAATAATTTTGATGACCCCAATTAAAACATGTGTGAAATATGTGTTCACAAAAGGGGTTTGCCACTATCATCTAAGTTATCCTGCTGAGAGCTCAAGTTAAAAAGATTCCTTTGTAGCAGTAAAGTCTTTTGAATATTCCTCTTTGCATGTAACATTGTGATGTTTCTGTCAAGCCCCAGAACATTTGAGCGCCTTCTAGAAAATATTCATGAGCAAGACTTTCACCTTATCATCTACATAGGCAAAGCAAAGTGAATGCAAAATATTTATTGTCCAGATTATGACATGCAGTTAGGTGGACAACTTATAAAATTTATCCATTAGTATATAAATAGATAGATTTAGATGACATAGATTTAGATGCAAATACAAACATCTTGGACAGATACTAAAAATGGTTAAGTTGATCTCAACATTACAAAGGAGGAGAGTAGACTAGATTTCCTTTGTAAAAATTCAAAGCTCCTTTAATGATCCCATACTTCTCCTTGAAAAAAGACCCATCTTTTTAATATTAATCTTCTACTGATGTTACATGGCTGAAAATCATGGAACAATGAAGAACTAAATATTCATATCCTACCAATACTAATTGGAGAGGCACATGGTAGGAATAAACAGGCTACAAACATTACAAATAAAGAAATGAAGAACCAGAGGAAATGGTTCATCAGAGAAACATCTGATAAAAAAAGAGCTGATCATGTGACAAGAGAGAGGGTTAACCAGTGGATGGGTCATCTGCTACATAGTGTCCTCGAGATTTAAGAATAAAGTAAAAATAACCCCCCAGCCTGTTGGATGGACTATTTGTGATGAACATAAGCAAGTACTGCACAGGATAGGCAAACATGGATGGGCTCTGCATCTTTAAAGGATACATCCACACCAGTGACATCACAGATCCATTTGAAAAACACAGGATGGACAGGCATGGGTGGGTTGTGATCTGCATCTTTGAAGAATGCATCCAGGGAAGCTAGGTGTCAAAGTGGATAAAGCACCAACCCTGGTTTCAAGAGGACCTGAATTCTGGTCCGGCCTCAGACACTTGACACATACTAGCTATGTGACCCTGGGTAAGTCACTTAACCCTCATTGCCCCGCAAAAATAAAGAATGCATCCACATCAATGTATAAAGTATGTGTATGTGTGATCCATAGAAATTATTGTCTACATGGGTCATCTTAAATATAGGTTACAGGATGTGAATAAAAATCTCTGAAATCTCACCCATACTTCTCCAAGAAAAACTTTTATTCCAGCTTAGAAGGGAGCAAGAGATAGGTGGACCACTCTGTTCTCCTCTGGGAAAGGTGTACTAGTCTAGAATTGTATCTATATAATACCACCTCCCTAAATATTATTGGTCATGGGAAAATTATTTCTTCCTTAGGTTCAAGATGCTTTCCTGACTATAATCCCTTAAAGAGGAAGGGCTACAATTTATATCTGAACACAAAAGACCATCAGAAATAGAGAATAATCAATAAACCCCTTTATCCAAACAGACAGAAGACAGAAATAGGAACAATTATACAGATTAGAATATGCAATACCCAGAGTGAATAAGCTCTTGCACTGAAAGCAAGCTCAGTTCAACTGAGAGTCCCTTTTCTCATCCAAGAGAAAATTTACTTAAGCCTCTAGAGAGGCAAGCTGGAAATCAGAAATGTTTTGAGATGCTAGCTCTTCTACATGTCTGTTGTCCTACAGTCTGTTCTCTTTCTCTACAAACTTCTTTCTTACAGGAGAGGGTCTAGAGTCACATGTGTCCTTTCTCAAAGCGGAAAGTAAGAATATCTTCCCCCTCCAAAGTTCTTGCACCAACTCTGCTTCTTACACAGGCACATCCTTATCCTTATCCTCTCCACCAAATGAGGAAAGTCTTATGCAAAATTATCCATAATTTAACTCCAGGTTACAAATGATATTATGAATCAACTCGAGTATTTAAAAGTGCCAAACTTTACTAGTAAAGGAAATTTCCTTACCTTGCAGTTGCTTATACCAGTGAAATCACAGGTCTAGTGTCTGATCTCATAGATCTTCACATTTGGAACTTCACAGGGAGAAAACCATGGAAAACTAGATTTTTCACATTTTTATGCAGAAATTTTAGTCACAGAGGCATAGCCAGAGAAGCTCAAGTAATCACCAGTTTTATGATTTTTACAGAGGGTAAAGGTGCACCAATGGCCTGACGCCCATGATCTTTTTAAAAGAAACATGCTGGGGCAGCTAGGTGGTGCAGTGGATAGAGCACCGGCCCTGGAGTCAGGAGGACCTGAATTCAAATCCGGCCTCAGACACTTAACACTTACTAGCTGTGTGACCCTGGGCAAGTCACTTAACCCCAAGTGCCTCACTAAAAACAACAAAAAGAAAAGAAACATGCTTCCTCATATGGGATCAAAAAGATTGTGTCCTATAAGCAACAATGGGCTAGTCTCAAAAGGGTCCTGGATTTAGTTCAGGGAAGCATCATAAAGTGCAGATGTTTATCGGGGAATTTCCAAGTGTGTTTGAGCTTCTTTGATAACTGGTTATCAGACAGAAGACAGGGCTTTTAGGACTAGATCCTGTTGATTAGCTGTTCCCTGTGAGTTGTCTTTCTTGTGATTCTATCTGAAGTTACCCAGAAGAGTATATATAAAAAAACAAGATAAAAGAAAACCCTAAGTCAGTCTTTCCAAACTTTAAACCTGTCATAGCATCCTGAGCTCTAACCACAACTGCACAGGACATTAGGGAGCTTCTGTGTAGTGTCCTACACACCATCTGATTCGATATGATTCAATTATTTCAAAGCACCTGCTATGTACAAGACACTGAGATGCTAGCTCCTCTGTATGTCTGTGGCCGGCTGCAGTATGTACAGTGTTACCTATGTGTGGAGCTGTTCTCTGGAAGGTGTTTGTTCTCTCCCAGCCTCTTCACCCTGGGAATAGCCTAGGTTCATTTCAACTAGGAAGGATTCTTCCTAATTGTCCCAGGAGAAGTGAGAGTGCTTTGTCTGCTCCTGGACAAGTAAGAAATACTCATTCTATCTTTCTGGGTGGCGGAAAAAAGAAAATCACTGAGTGACCATGTCTGAACCCAGCTTTGGTGACTGGGATCCTCTTTCAGATCGAGCATGGCAGGAATCCCTCAAGATCTTTTGTGATGACAGACTCCAAAGGCTTGGTAACAAAGGAGAAGAATCTAAAAGAGAGTAGGACTCAGAATTCCTCCTCCCCCACCTAGCCTTGATAGCCAAAGGAGAAATGATCCTGAGCCTGGTATCACATCACTAAGTCTATGATGCAGAGGGAGCTGTGAACATACATTATCTGGGTGACTTTGGGCAAGTCACTCCATCTCCCTGAGCCCCTCAGTTTCTCGATCTCTTGATCTACAAAGTGAGGGTGCTGAACTTCTTGGGTCTTTTGTAGCTCTAAGGTATGGCCCCAGGGGCATTCCCTCTATAATGGACAGAAAGAGTGCCCGGCTCACCCAGCCTGAAGAGTAACGCCTGATATTGCCTGCTGGGAACCTGTGAACAACAGAAGGCAATGCCTGATAACACTCAATGAGAGTTTTGAAGATGTGCAAGAGGAATCAAGACGGGGAATTATATTTGACATCACCAGCTGGTTGCTAAAAGAACTTCAGGAAGATAAACCTCCTGAGAACCCTGCCTGGTTATGACAGTAACTGACACTCTTAGAGAAATGATTGTACATAAGAGAACCTCTTTATGTGCCAGGAGCTCTTATAGATTTAACTTTATCATCTTCAGGCTTTCAAAAAAACAAAAACAAAACCTTTGGTTGTGAATTTTGTGAACTGTGTGCTTCACAAGGAAGTTGCCATCAGCACATCCTAACAATGGACTGTCAGGTTTTGATCTTCCCACATTTTGGGGGTAGGGACCACAAACCAGAATGATGAGAAATCCCCCAGGGCAATGCGGCGTGGTGGAGAGAGCAGTGGATTTTGAGTCGGTCAGGAAGAATTTCGTTTGAATACCACCAGAGACTAGCTGTGTTACCCCAGGCAAACTCTTTAGGACTTAGTTTCTTCATCTGTAAAATGTAGGAGTTGGACTTCATTACCTCTAAAGTTCCTTCCAGATCTAAATCTATCATGCTAAGCACCTGCACCCTTCTTGTTTTAGAAGCTTCTGACATAAAGTTTTCATGTTGTCATTCACTTCTTTCAGTTGGGTCTGACTTCATTCCCCCTTTGGGGGTTTTCTTGGCAAAAATACTGGAGTGATTTGCCATTTCCTTCTCCAGTTCTTATTACAGATGAGGTCATTGAGGCAAAAAGGGTTGAGTGTCTTGCCCAGGGTCACACACAGCTAGTAAGTGTTTAAGGCTGGATGTGAACTCAGAAAGACTCATTATCCTGATTCCAAGCCTCTATTGACTGTGCCACCTAGCTGCCTAGGTTTCATATACAACACAAATGTCTCAAACCATCCATACACCAAGTTAGGGTGGGAACTGAGAAATAAAGGCTATTGAGGTTTAAAAGAAAAAAGAGTATGAATTAACCCTAGTGGGCACAGCCCAATGGTCACAAGACCAAAAGCAGGTGAAAGGGGTTATGGAAATGGTCTAATATCTCTGTCTTCTGTGTATCTTTCCATTATCATCAACATATGAAGGTAATGGGGGAGGGCAGCTAGGTGGTGCAGTGGATAAAGCACTGGCCCTGAATTTGGGAGGACTTGAGTTCAAATTCAGCCTCAAACACTTGACACTTACTAGCTATGTGACCATGGACAAGTCACTTAACCCCCATTGCCCCACAGCAAAAGAAAAGAAAAGAAAAGAAAAGAAAAGAAAAGAAAAGAAAAGAAAAGAAAAGAAAAGAAAAGAAAAGAAAAGAAAAGAAAAGAAAAGAAAAGAAAAAAAGAAAAAAAAAACCAAGGTAATTGGGTAGGAAATAGATCTCACCATGTCTTCTGATTCATTCCACAGAGAGGAAATAAAAGTTTAGTCTTCATGCATTCCCTAAATACTAGTTACCTAACGCATGAAGCCTAAAAACACAAGATGCCTAAAACCTGTTATTAGCATCTTTTCTTTTTCCTTTATTGGTTGAGAAACATTTTGGTTCATGATCGCTCCTAACAAGTAGCAGGCCAATGTACACCTTTGAATAAGTCCCTAAAGGCTTTATACAAAGTAGGAAGCTGGTTTCCCCATTCCTCAAATGTCTCAGGGCTTGGCAGTGGGGAGGGCATTCTCCCATCCATTCTCTCATCTGCTTCCTCTCCACATCAATTCTGACGATTTCCCAAATTAAATATCTACTTCCTAGTAGCTCCACATGGATGGTTCACCATTAAAAGGGGAGCTCCTTGTGGGCAAGGACTGTCTTACTTTTCTATTTGTATCCAGCAAGCACTTAATAAATATTTTATTCATTCATTCACTGCCTGGTTAAGGCAGAGAATAAGGTCTGAAATAGAAGTTGGTAGGAATGAAAGGAAAGGATGAGGTGAGGCAGGGCAAAGAAATGGAGTGAGTTGTCATGGAAAGATTTTCTCCTGGATACCCTGCTCTGCCCAGCTGTGCCATGGTTTCAGAAAGGAAGAAAAAAGACAAATTCTGGGGACTGGTATGTGGCATCGTGGATAAAGCACCAGCCCTGGATTCAGGAGGACCTGAGTTCAAACCCAGCCTGAGACACTTGTCATTTACTAGCTGGGTGACCTTCAGCAAGTCACTTAACCCTCATTGCCCCGCCCACAAAAAAAAAAGAACCCTTTGGAAGCCACCAATTGAAAAAAATGCTCATTTAAAAAAAAAAAAAAGACAAATTCTGACTCCTCTTTAAAAGGGATTAGCTAATCATTCTATTCCCCCTCTTTCATTATAAAATGAAGATATTTATTTTCTTTGGGTTATTATGAATCCTTTACATATACTTAATCCTTTCTATCTTCTTTTTGGCCTAATAGGTTTTTTAATGTGATTATCATTTCTCCCTCTTAAATTTGAAGGGAAAAAAGGAACATATGACTACAAACATATATTTCAGGTAAATATATGATTTCCATAAACCAGGTGTTCTTAACATGGCATCCATGAAATTGTTTTTTTTATTGTTTTATAAAAAAACATTTTATAAATGTCTTTATAATTATATTTCAATATCATTGGTTTCCTTTGTAATCTTTATATTTTATTGTATGCACCTAAAAACATCATTCTGAGAAGAGGGACATAGACTTTGCCAGAATGCCAGAGGGGTCTATAACACACACCAAAAAATAAAGGTTATGAACCCCTTTCTTAAATGAAAGATTCATATAAAGCTTTGCTACAATTTTAAAATATACTTACAGACACCTGCCTGGATATTTTAAAATAATTATGGGTCTTAATTCTTTGTATTAGGATTTTTTTTTAATCCTGATGCATTTCATCTGACCAGTAAAAAAAAAATGTGCATGGCCAATAAATGCACCCAAGAGGGGGGAAAATGTAAGTTAAAAAAAATAAATGAAAATCCTGTTTGTGTCCATAGGTGAATTGCTGCTGAGAAGCCATTGCTATTTGACTTTGTACAAAAAGGGTCACTGAACAGAAGGTCAGGCAGCTGTGGCCATTTCCATTTCAAAGATGCTATCAAAAGGCCAAGAGGCAGTTCATCCAGCAGCCCTTTAGCAAACAAGATTTTCTCCTCTCTCATTTATGATATTTTTATGCTGAAATAGTATGGAAAAAAGATTCCCAATTCATTTCCCTCAGAACAAAAGTGTTCTTAGCAGGGCTCGGGAAGGATATGGGTTGAAGAAATTGGAGATGCTGTGAGTAATGAGGAGCGGTTTGGTGTCCACTTATCAATGGCTTGGCAGTGGGGCAATCAATCACTGCAGGGACTCTCCACTTCCGCCTGAGACAATTGGAAAAGGTAGCTCAGTGATTACGAATTATGGCTTGTCACATCGGTAAGGACAGAACTCAGCTTTATAAACCCTTCACTTATTAATCAAGAGACAGGTGCAAAAAAAGTCCAAGGTCCTTTTGAATACTGGAGTGCTCAAAGTTAGGGGGTTGATGATGCCATTGGTAGCCCCCAAGGCTGCTATGACTCACTGAGCTTCTGGCCTACCCAGAAATTACAGACCCCTAAAAAAAACTATTGGCCATCACTGATTTATTCAGATGGATGGTTAGTCAGTGGGTGATTGTATGGAACAAATATGGAGAGGGAAACAACCATTAGATATTGCCATGGTATCAAGCAAGTGCCTTCAAGGACATCAATGTCTCCTTGCAAAACACAAATGAGTAGCCAAAAGCCACTAGAAATGATGAACAGCAAAATATTTTCTAAAGTCCAATGGCCCCTTATTACTTCTAGGATCAAATATAAAATCCTCTTTCTTTGAAAGCTCTCCATAACCCAGGCCATTGCTACTTTTTCAGTCTCCTTACACCTGACTCCCCTCCACATGCTGTGTGATCCAGTGACATCCTTGCTGGCCCTTTCCTGTTCCTTGAAGTAAACACTCCATCTTCTGACTCTGGGCATTTTCACAGGCTGTCCTCCATGCCTGGAATTCTCTCACTCCTCTTTCCAGTTTCTTTGACTTCCTTCAAGTCTCAGCTAAAATGTCACCTTCTGCAAGAAGCTTTTCTCTATCCTCCTTGACCTTTGTGCCTTCCCTCTAAAATTATCTTCTATTTATCCTGCATATATTTCTTGTGCATAGTTATTTATATGCTGTCTCCCCCCATAATCCATGAGTGCCTTGTGAGCAGGGACTCCGTTTGCCTTCCTGTATATCCCTAGCACCTGACACATAGTTGGTACTTAATAAATGCTTGTTGACTGATTGACTGACTGACTTAGAGGCCTAACTGCTCTTTTTGGGAAACTTCTGTATTTTGTCATGACAATTTCAGTTTTTATTCTAGTTATACTGATTTTGTTCACACAAAAGCTTTTCAACTTCACTTAATCAAAGTTACCTATCTTAATTTTTATGACCACTGCTATCCCTTTTTTGCTAAGAATTAATTCTTCCTTAGCCATACCAGTATGCATACTGATCTGTTTCTCTCCCAATTTTTTAATCAACCCCTTCATGTTACAGATAAAAAACCTTAGGCCCAGAGAAGGGACAAGGTTTTATACAAGGTTACCCAGGTAGTAAGTGGCAAAGTCAGAATCTGAATCCAGATCCTTTTTTTCCTAATCTAGTCTTCCTTCCCTATAGCTATAAAATCACAGGTCAGGACCTCCAAAAAATGGCAAAAGGAAATTCTATTCATCTCTTTATATCTTTTTAAAAATTTCTTTCTTTGACAAATAGAAAAAATGTCATTCTATTTATTTGTTTGTTTTAAACAAATCAAAACCCTAAAGCTGGTGTTCTGGCTGCCACTTCTAAAAAACAATACCCTGGCATGTGTCAAAATTCCCACTAAATGAGAACTCCTCTCATCAGGATTTTCTTTCTGTTCTCAGGCAATTAATCCTGTGACCTTGACTATGATGGAATTTTTTCCTTCAGGAAAAGGGAAGCACAAGTGTTGGTGCCCTAATAGCAAGGCACCTTCTGAAGTAATAAATGACTCAAAGGATGAATTTGGCAGCTGGAGATGCTACTTCCACACTTCTCCCCTGAGATGTCACAAACAACTGTGATCATTATAGAGGAGTTTGGGAGGAAAAGAAGAAGAGGCATAGAAAAGAGGGAGAAGCAAGAAGAAAGAAAAAAATTTCATTTAGTTCTAGGCAATAGAGTCTATAATAAAATTTGATCGACTCTTTTTTAATAATACACATTGCTGAGTACATGGCATCCTGCATTGAAGTCTGTAATAAAATTGTGCTGCCTCTTTTTAATAATGTGCATTGTTTCATGCATTGGCCTTCTCCATGCCTTTACTCTATACAAAAAATCCTTGTTATGACCCTTTAACTCCTTTCTTTTTTTCTCAAAACCTTAAGTTTAGTTATTTCCATTTGACTGCTGTCAAGCTTCTAGAGCTGACTTTATTTAGAAGAATCCAAATTCCTCATGCAATAAAGTTGTCACTACATTTAATGAACTTATTTGGCAAGCAGCCTTTCCTCCACCCTCTCCTTAAGAAAGGACCCAGTGACAGATCAGTCTATTGTGTGCTGTCCCTGAAAAACCAAACGAATACCCTATTCACATCCTGAGGATAGTGTTTGCTACACCAAATGAATGAATTTCATTCCCTCTATGCATACAATCCATGAGCAGAGTGAACCATTCAGGGCCACACATAAAGAAAGAGGATGGGGTAGTGGCTTTGGAATTGGAAGACCTGGATTCAGGATCCTGGCTCTGTTGCTTACTACCTACCTAGTGACCTTAAGCAAATCACTTATGTAGGCCACAGTGACTCATTTGTAAAAATGAAGGAGTTGGACCAGAAGACCTCTAAGATGCCTTCCAGTTCTAAACTCTTTCCCAAAGTGCTGTGCACACAACAGTAAATATTATAAAATTTCCCATTCGTGTTGAATAAAGTGTGTGTTTTTGTGATGCTAATGCAATTCTGCTAAGGAAAAAGAACTTTCTACCTCCCAGGCACTTGGCCTTCTGGTGTGATTCAAGTGCTACCAAAGGTCCCACCAGCCTGTCATGGCATTAAAATTTCTGCTGTTATAGTTCCTAAATTGGGGGAAGGGGGGCGCTAAGGTATTGTGCCTCCAGAAGGTTTCTATTAAATAGCACTTTAAGGTGAAGCACTTTGCAAACCTTTTGTGAATTTGATCCTCACAACAACACTGGGAAGTGGGTACTTTTATTTTATCTATAAGGTAACTGAAGCAAAGAGTGGTGATACAACTTACATGGGGTCAAAAAGCTAGTAAATGTCTGAGGTCAAATTTGAACTTGGGTCTTCTCAACTCTAGGTCCAGTGCTTCATCCACTGGGCCACCTGCCTGCCTCTAAAGTAGAAAATATGTTTGAATCACTTGGAATGTTGAATTCCAGTGAAGTTTGAGATTTGCAGACCCTTACACACAGTAGGCATGTAATCAATGTCTATTGGATTAAATTCAAGGATTTGCTGCTAGGGCCCAGGCAGAAGTAGGAGAGGTCAGTAATGGGGTCAGGGAAGGTCTCATTTGATGATTCGAGTCTTTTCAGCTTCCAGAGAGAAGAGAAACATGACCAGGGGATGATATGTGTTTAGAGCTGGAAAGTACTTAATGGGTCTTCTAGTCTAACCTCCAACCTAGCTGCTTGGTTTGACCCCGCCATGATCATGCCCCTGAACTGGGCACCCTCTGCCCCACCTCCTTTTCTGCTTCCTTTTATTTGTTGTCTTCCCTCATTAAGTCACAAGTTCTTTGAGGGCACGTACTATCTTTCTTTTCTTATCCCCCTCCCTTTCCAGGGCTTAGCACAGTGCCTGGCAGTAGTAGGTTCTCTACAGATATTTATTGTATTTCATTGTATGGCATTGTAGCAAGGCAGGCGATCAAAGGAGTCCAAGCCATTTAGCAAGGACGCCCTGTGATGAATTAGAGCACTGATTCTGGAGTCAAAGGGACCTGAGTTCTAATTCCATTTCTTCCACTTAACAGCTGTGTGACTTGGGAGAATCACCTAGCCTCTCTGGGTCTCAGTGTCCTCATCTGTAAAATGAAAGGGGTTGGACTGGAAGAAGACCCATTAGGTCCCTTCTAGTTCTAAAATTTCTACACTTAAGAATAGCTTCATTTGCTACGAGGTCTTTGTGACCATCAGACAGTAGATCTAAAATGAGCAGGAACCTCAGAAGCCATCTAGTCAGACTCCCCTCATTTTATATATTTTCCTGAGATTAAGGAAAAAGTGAAATGACTTGCCTGGTAAGTGACAGAGGTAGGATTTGAATCCACATCTTTTGACTCTAAAGTCACTGAGTGGTCTTTGCACTGTGCCATCTCATCGCTCATGATAATGTTCCTGTGGGCAAAGCCATGTTTTGAAGTGCTTCCCCTTCTATCCCCTTCTTAAAGGGGCTTAACAGGCAGGACTTGGATGTGGAAGGGACAATATTACTTAGACTTAATGCCTTTTCAGGATTCATTTTGCCAGATTCTCCAACTATCACCAGGCAAAGAAAAAATCATTGAGAGAATGGGGACATAACAGGGCTGCAACTAGCATAGGATTACCAGGACTTAGCTCCTGGAAACCAACATGGGGAGAACATGGTGGAGGAGAAATGGGAGGATAGAATGCATTTATACCTAATAGGGTTCTGATATAGGGGTGGAGGGGTGAGCCATACTTTCCCCCTGCCAACCACCATAGCAGAGGGTGATGTGAGATTAAAGGGGCCCGAGGTATAAAGAACATCTGTGGGAAAGAAGCATGTATCCCCTGGAAATCAGCATGCTAGAGCTGAAGTACCACACACATATACTTACTAGGCCATCAATCCCTGAGGTCACCATTATATCCCATTATCTCCCTACTGCCCCAATAGGGTGACTACAACTGAGCCAGGCAATCAGGTGAGGACCAGCACTACAAGGAATTCCTGGGATGGTGACACATGCTGGCCTCAGAGCATCCTGGGATTTCTGTCCCCTAGCACCCCTAACATAACCATACCCAGCTCAACAAAATCTATCCAAGCTACTAGAGTTCCCAGTTGCAACTCTGGGATATGGAACAAAGAAATTTTGATCCAAGGGAGAGTTAGAAAAGATCCAAAGTATAGCTAGGCCTACCTGAGGAGGAAGAGAAGACTCTGGCTAGTAGGCCTATACATTCTGGGAACACATGGGTGTACTCAATAATTCTGGATTGGGGGTAGATAAAGAAAGGAGGCCTTGACATGGAAAGAGAGAATGCTGAAACCAAGGAAAGATGCCAGAAAAAGAAAAGGGGAATTAATCAAAACCAAACTATTTCTTAACAATTTGCCATAGTCCAGAGAGACCTTACCTATGCCTTCCTACCACAGCCATAAGTTTAGAGGAGTTTAAGTCCCAACCTATTCTTCAAGGGGAAAAAAATTACGCTATACTAATTTTAGAACGTATTCTGGTATTTCTTGACTTGCCTTTTTTCTATGTATATATTTATGATATTATATGTACTTATATAATTTATGTGATTACATATGTATATATTTTGTGATATTTGTTTCTCCCATGATTAAATGTTTTATTGTTTGGATACTGTTCCTTGTCTGGATCTGCAAATATCTAAACAATTGAATACCTAGGCCTAAATTAGCTTTGGAAGTTAATAACTTTTAAATTAGAGGGGCAAGCAAGGTAAATTACCATCAACATTCAGATCATTTTAGATCCAGCATTAGAAGGGACCTTGAAAGCCACCATATGGTGAGCCCTCCACCTCAGGGCCCACAAGGATTATAAATTAATGCAGGGGGGCGGCTAGGTGGCCCAGTGGATAAAGCACCTGCCCTGGATTCAGGAGTTCCTGAGTTCAAATCCGGCCTCAGACACTTGACACTTACTAGCTGTGTGACCTTGGGCAAGTCACTTAACCCCCACTGCCCCACAAAAAAAAAAAATTAATGCAGACACGTCATCAGTTTTAGCCCTGCTCCAGCTCAGAGCTCCCAAGCTCAGCCTCTGCCTCCAGGTAGCAGGGGTTTACAAGTACTCACTACCACACCTGATCCAAGAGAATTTCCAAGTAACTTGCCCAGGGTCACATAGATCCTAACTGTCTCAGGCATGATTTGAATCCAGATCTTTCTGATTCCAATTCCATCGTCCTATCTACTCTACTGCACTGCCTTCCATAATCCTAGTGCGAGTCTAAGAGGGTCCAGGGACTACATATGCAAGTTCAGTTCTACCCTCATGACTCCCACAAACCACTCTAGGAGCGAGGGTGTAAGTCCTTGCTTTCCTCTCCAAAGTTGGTCTTTGGCCACTTTACACACAACCCTATGTATACCATCAAATTTAAGAAGGCCTCATGTCTCATGGCTGCTAGGCCAAGACAGCTAATAAAAGACACATGTAGGGGGCAGCTAGGTGGCACAGTGAATAGAGCACCGGCCCTGGATTCAGGAGGACCTGAGTTCAAATTCGGCCTTAAACACTTAACACTTACTAACTGTGTGACACTGGGCAAGTCACTTAACCCCAATTGCCTGACCAAAAGATTAAAAAAAATTTTTAATTAAAAAAAAAGACATGTGGGAAGATGCTTGGCACGACAAGTCACTCTCATTATGGTATCATCACATGAAATAGCATCAGTGACATCAGGAGTTTCACAAAGTGACTCTGTGTTCCTTGCACAATTTCCCTGTGGACTCCACATTTAATGTGATCCCAGGGATGAGGAGTAAGCTAGCCAGTCAAAAATGGATATTCACAAGCTGAAAGCACTTTATGATTACCAAGGGACAAAAAATGAATTAAAATCACACCCTGCTAAGTGCCACAGAAGTATTTTCAAATTAGCATCATCACTGCTCTTTCCTGGCTCCCCAGTCTGTGGTTTGTGCAAAATGACACATCCCTTATGGGAAAGCAAAAGGCTCCACTCCTCTAGAGGACAGACAGCTGAATACACTTTATCTTCCAAGCCCTCAGTGACAAAAACATGAGCCGCTTTATCAAAGGGATGACGAGTGTTGGCTTTTTGCTTCTGTTTTAATGAAATACATGCCTTTTCTGAGGGTGATTTCTGTGACCCATAAACTCCCAGTGTCCATGCAGGCACTGCATTGGGAAAGGTAGACCTGAGTCTTCCCTATGGGATTGATTTCCATCTGCAGAAGTCATTGCAGTATTTTCTCTTCCCGTGATTTATTTGTCTAAGCTACAAGGCAAGGAAACTGGCTTATAGAAATGGACAATGGTGGGACAAGGCCAAAGTATGATTATTTAGAGACCTCTGTCCACCTTAGAGCAGGGATCCACAGCCTCTCTGTGAAGCTAGAAGCAGCTTATCATAAATAAAAAGAGCAACATACCTGGAGTCAGAAGAGCTAAGTTCAAATCATGCTTTTGACAGGTATTAGCTTTGTGACAAAGGAGACCACTGACTTCGCCTCTCTGTTAGTTTCTCTGACTGTAAAAATGGGGATTAAAAATAATGATATTCGCCAATAATAGCAAATGTTTATAAAACACTTTAAGGTTTGCAAAACACTTTATATACATTTTCTACTTGCATTGCCTACCTCACAGGTTGGTGGTGAGGAAAGCACTTTGTAAGCTATAAAATGTTAAATAAACTCAAGCTTTTATTTCATTTACCAAAAGCCTTAAATTCAAAGCTTTAACACAGAAGTATCACTTTCATCTCTTCACACAGGATTTGGGAACTCCAAGTTGAGAAAGCACCCATACCAGACATGGTCATTTCAAACCCAGACCAGCCCCTGACTCCCTGGACCACCTCTCCACCTCTGCTCCCAGAAGCCTTCCCAAGCTGGCAAACCCTTCCCTGCTATGAATTCTTATTCCAATGAGTTAATTCCTCCTCAGACCTCCATTTTAGGAAGTAGCAATGCCAGCCATGCACCCCTCAAACCAGACACCCCATGACTTCCCAGACTATTGCTCCACCTTACCTCTGATTGTACCCTCCCTTTCCCTTCTTTTCAGCTCTCCTGTGTATGTTATCTTTCCCCACTAAGCTATAAGCTATTTCATGACAGGGATTGCCCTTCTTCTGGTTTGTATTTGTATTCCCAGTGCTTGGCACAGTGCCTGGTACATAGTATATGATTAATAAGTGTTTTATCTATCCAAGAAGGACATTGATAATCTAGAAAGTATATGGGGGCAGGGAGGGCATCCATGATGGTGAAATGCCTTGAGTTGGTACCATGTAAGAAGCAGTTGAAGAAAGTGGAGAAGAGAATGCTTGGGGGGTGGGAAAGAGAAGTATGAAAGTTGTCTTCAAGTATTTAATTAGCTGTCAGGTGCAGAAAGGATTGGACTAGTTCTGTTTGACCCCAGAGTGCAGAACCTGGAGACATGAGAAAACACTGTAAATTTAAATTTGATGTTTGGGAAATCTATCCAACAATTAGAGCTTTTCAGAAGTGAAATGGGATATCTCAAGACATGGTAGGATTTTCTGTCCTGGAGGTCCTCAAGCAGAGGCCAAGTAGTCACCTATTGGCTATATTATAGTAAGGATTCCTTTCAGTGTATGATTGGACCAAAATAGTGTTGGGAAAGTTGAAGTCCCTTCCAACAATTACATTCTGTGATGCCGCGAGGTACCTGAGAGATTGTGAAAGAGTGAAAATAAAGTCCCTAAGTGAAGACAAGAGAGAGGGTCTTCCCCTCAGTGAAATATCTGGGAGAACTTGTTCTCCTAGGACACCAAGGAAGCAAAGAAGTAATTGGGGTTCTTACGGGAGTTCATGGCCATGAGGAAAGAGAGGCAAGGCAGAAGCAGCACAGAGACCACAGCAACCAGGAGCAATTAGTTGAGCCTGAATCAGTCAGCAATATCTCCTCCTCCCCCTCCAATAAGAATCCTCTCAGAGCTCAGAAATGGGGGTTGGAAGAATGGAGTATACAACAGATGCAACCAGCTTGAAATCTTTGGAAGCTGTCGTTTGGTCTCTGTCTCTCAGCTATATCCCCCAGTCCTACTGTATAAGCATTAAGTCACAGAATCACAGAAACTCAGAGTTGGAAAGGTTCTCAGAAGCCATTTAGGTCAAATTGGATCTGAACAAAATTCCCCTCTACAATATCTCCAGCAAATGGTCTTCCAGCCTTCGATTGAATATGTCTAGTCAACCTTTCACCTTCTAAAGGAACCCATCCCACTTTTGGACAGCTCCTGTGATTGGCTTATTTGTCCTTCACATTGAGCTAAAATCTGCATCTCTTGTAGTTTCTGCTTATTGTTCAAAGTTCTGCCTATGGGGGACAAACAGGTCAAAACTAATCCCTCTTCTACCTGACAGTCTTTCACATAACTGAGGATTGATGACACAGTTTCCTTGAGTCTTCTCTTCTCCAAGTTAAAGATCTCTCATGCAACATAAACCTCAATCCTTTCACCACCTTTATCACCCTCAAAGAATGGAACACAATGTCAAACACCAAAAGGATTTTATTCAGCCGATATCTCATTTGAACTTCACAACCATACCCATGAGGTATTATTAAAATTGTTATCCCTATTTTAGGGCTAAGAGAACTGAGGCTTGGGGGCAGCTAGGTGATGCAGTGGATAAAGGGCCAGCCCTGGATTCAGGAGGACCTGAGTTCAAATCCTGTCTCAGACACTTGATACTTACTAGCTGTGTGACCCTGGGCAAGCCACTTAACCGTCATTGCCCTGCAAAACAAAACAAAACAAAACAAAACAAAACGAAAAACTGAGGCTTGCAGAGATTAAGAGATTTGCCCATGGTTAATTAGCTAACAAATGACAGAGACAAGTCTTCAGATTTACCCAAATCCAAGCCCAGCACTCTAAGCACCCCCAGCATTATGCCTCATGTATATGTATATAAAAGGTAAACATGTGATGAGGATGTTAATTCCCCCCCCAAAAAAAAAAAACCTCTGTGTGTCTATGTGTGTGAGTACACACATACATATGTTTAGGTGACTTCCCACCCCAATCCAAATTAATGTAATGACAGGGTGTTAAATGTAAGATTAGGGGGGCAGCTAGGTGGTGCAGTGGATAAAGCACCAGCCCTGGATTCAGGAGGACCTGAGTTCAAATCCAGCCTCAGACACTTGACACTTGCTAGCTGTGTGACCCTGGGAAAGTCACTTGGCCCCCATTGCCCCACAAAAAAAAATGTAAGATTAGTCAAACAGGATTTTTTAAAAAACGAGTTGGTGTGGGCCTTCAAAACACAACAATCAGTTAAGGATCATAGGGTCATAGAATCTGGGAGCTGGAAGTGACCTTAGACATCCCCATGAGCAACCCCTAAAATTAAGGGGGAGATGGGAGAGGAGTAGAATAGTATTTTTTAAAAGTAAGATTCAGGGAGGCAGCTAGGTGGCACAGTGGATAAAGCACTGGCCCTGGATTCAGGAGGACCTGAGTTCAAATCTGGCCTCAGACACTTGACACTTACTAGCTGTGTGACCCTGGGCAAGTCACTTAACCCTCACTGCCCTGCCAAAAAAAGTAAGATTCAGAGGTGGAGCATCAAGCAATAATAACCCATATTTACACAGTGCTCTAAGATTTATAATTTCAACTCTAAAAAAAGACTCTTGCTTTATTCCTGCTGCCATAATAGCTTTCTATGTTCACAAAAGGGACAAAACCTTGCCCAAGCAACAAACTCCCTGAAAGTTTGAATGGATCAAAGAGAAGCTAATGGCTCCATGAGGCAACAAGAAATGAAATAATAATCCTAAGCTGCTTCCTGAAACAAACAAAAAACATCTTTTTGTCATCAATATTTTTCTGATCCATGTTTTCCAGGCATGAATCAGGTATAAGCATTAACCTAACTGTTGGTACTCCAAGTATAAGGTGCTTGTCCAATAACCAACAAGAGGACCTGCCACTGGAGGTACATACTTTTATTAATATTGGCATTCTCGGTATAAATAAAACTAGAGAAAAGACAGAAGGCATTATAGTGAAATCAAAGGAGGATTCAAAGGTTCTAGTGATAGAGGCAAATAGAGTAGTTGGCTATTGGTTTTATTATGCATCCAAAGGCAAAAAGAAATATCATTTCATCTACATTTGGCCATCTCATAAAGCAGTGTTCATGAAAATCATTTGCAGCTTTTTCACAGACCTCTTCCTGTCAAAGATGAAGAAGGTTCTATGAAGAACTTGATAAGATTTTGCAAGTTAAATCACATATTTTGATTCTCCTTGGCTTCAGTGAAAAGTTTGGGCTAATAATAGCTAATGTTTATATGGTGCTTAATCTGTACTAGGCACTGTGCTAAGTGCTTTACAATTATTATCTCATGGGGGCAGCTAGGTGGTGCAGTGGATAAAGCATGGGTTTTGGATTCAGGAGGACCTGAGTTCAAATCCAGTGTCAGACACTGACATTTACTAGCTGTGTGACCCTGAACAAGTCACTTAACCCTCATTGCCCTGCCCCCAAAAAAACATTATTATCTCATTTGAAACAGCTAGGTGGTACAGTGGATAGAGTACTGGCCCTGGAGTTAGGAGCACCTGCATTCAAATCTGGCCTCAGATATTTTGTAGCTGTTGATCCTGGGCAAGTCACTTAATCCTGATTGCCTACATACACACACACACACACACACACACACACACACAATTATTATCTCATTTAATCCTTGAAACAACCCTGGGAGGTATGGGCTATTATCATAGGAAACTAAAGCAGAGGTTGTGACTTACCTAAGGTCACACAGATATTGAGTATTGGCAAAGGTGTATAGAATATGTGCGAGAACATGATTCAGATGTAAGAAATTAGAGATAAAAAGACTCGTAGACTAAAAAGAAGTCTCATGTATAAATCATAAATACATTCTTTTTTTAAAAAAATAAGAAGGTACTAGACATAGCAAGTACCAAATACTCCCCAAAAAATGTTTCAGTAGACAGGAATTAATTCATTACTGATATAGAAGTCATTCCTAAAATATTTGTCTGCATAAATAAGATCTTGAACTTATTAAAATAAAGATCAAAATTACAAGACATACAAAGCTAGAATAAAAAATAAAACTGAGAAAAAGACATGCTGTTCAATTTAAACAACTCCAGAATCCCCTATTTTGATGACTTATTGGCACCCCAAAATGAGAAGTGATTGCAGGAAAGATGATAGACACTAAAGATTGTGAGCAGTATTTCCTCATAAAACAATAAGAAATAGTAGAAGTAAAAAAAAGTAATAGTAGAGGTGAGAAACAATTTAAAGAAAGTTTGGCAAGAGACCCAACTAAGCAAAGTCATCCTGAGGGCACTTAAGGATGAAGCTGGAAGTAGAACAACAAACAGACAAAAGATGGAAAAGATCTACAGGGATTTTTATAACAAACTCTTTTCCCCATCAAGGACCATGAAGCCATCACATTTGGACATGAACATCAAAGTCCCAGATGTGCTTAGAGAGGAAATGGAAATGGCACTGAAGAGAACAAAGATGGGAACAGCAGCTAGACTGGACAAAATATACACAGAAGAGATTTGTGCTGGAGGCAACACAATTTTAAGATTGTTAAGGTATCGATCCTCAACATATCTGAAGAAGGAGAAGATTCCAAGGTTGTGGAAAAATTCTGACATTTTTAAAGGCAACAGAAGAAACATCAACAACTTTTCAAGCTCATATGCCTGCTTTTTTATCTATATAAAATTTTGTGAGAATAATCTATGCATGTATTGAGAGTACCTTTGATGAGAATATGAGGAACAAGAAGGAAAGTAACTATAGTATAACATATCTTTATCATCATACAATAGAATGAAAACAATGAATAATAAAAGTGCCCACTACAACAATAACAATAGCTTTTATATAGCACTTTAAGACTTGCAAAGCATTTTACAAATATATTCTCATTTTTTCCTCACACAAATTTTGAAGCTAGATGCTATAATTATTTCCATTTTACAGAGAATAAAACTGGGAAATGCAGAGGTAAAGTTATTTGCCCAGGGTCACACAGCTAGTAAATGTCTGTGACAGGATTTTAACTCAGTTCTTCACTCTATCCACTGTGCCACCTAGCTGACTTGAAAAAAATTTATTCATCAGCATAAAATGCCACATGAAAAGTTTCCCTCCAACACAGTGTCTCCCAATCAAGATGGCACTTGCATGAGAAGTTAAACCACCAGGCTGCCTAAGGAGGAGTAAAACTGACCCAGGTAGAAAACTGAGCGGGTCAAAGCTTCCATGACAATCAGTAATAACAGCTAACATTTATATAGCACTTTAGGTTTGCAAAATTCTTTACAAATATTATCTCTTTTTTTCCTCATAAAGACCCTGGGAGGGGTTTTTACAAAATACTTAAATGTCTTGTCCAGGGTCATACAGCCAAGAAGTAAGTTGAGGCAAGTTATGAACCCAGTTCTTCCTGACCCTAGGTTCAGCACTCTAACCAGTGGAACATTTAGCTGTTAATCAGTGGTGGAATCAAGACATGAGGGGATGCTGTCACTTAAAGTGAGAGAGAGAGAGAGAGAGAGAGAGTCCCAAAAAGCCACCTTGCCTATTCTACTATATCTTCTGGGCCTATATCAGATCAGACTATGATTTATATCCCATCCAGCCATCTACCCATCCACCCATCAACCCAGGTCACCTTACCAAGTTCCCCACCACCGTCTGTACATCTCCACTCTATCCCTCACCCCATTTTTCACCTTTTGCTCTGGGCATATTGCTTTTAGAAAGAGTATTAATTGACTGTCCTATGAATCAACTCACCATCTCTGTGACTCATAAAAACAAAAGTCCCTTCCCTAGTCACTACTCCTTATCTGTGTTACCTTCCCCTATTTGAATGTAAACCTCTTGTGGATGGAGATTGTCTCATTTTTAGTATTTTTATCCCCAGAGTTTAGCACAGTGTAAGTGTTAATAAATAGTAAGTGCTTAATAAATGATTATTCATTCATGGTGGATATGAGTGGGTTTTAGCACATCAAAAACCAGAAATTTTGAAAAGGTATAAAGAATTTCCTAAAGATATGTATAAATGAGAAAGATGAGCTGCTTATGTGGCAAAAGCAAGAGATTATTATATGGATACTCCTATACTCCAATAGTATGCTTGCAATGTTAGGAGAATTCAAGGAAGCAACCTGTACATGGGATCTAATAATAAATCAAAAAATGTTTGATGGCAAAAGTGAGTCAGTCATATAGAGAAAATGAATGATAATACGTAAAGAGCCCAAGAGTTGTACCTAACACCCATGAAGTGTTGAAAGACATACAGGAAAAGACATACACATTGGGTAGATCTTCCTTATGGTAGGACATGAACAAGAATCAGAAAATAAAAAACAACCTACAGTAGTAGTAGTAGTAGTAGTAGTAGTAGTAGTAATACTAGTAGTAGTAGTCATAGTTGTAGTCATAGTCATAGTACTAAAAGGAGGAAGAAGAAGAAGAAGAAGAAGAAGAAGAAGAAGAAGAAGAAACTAATATTTATGTAGCATTTTAAGGTCTACAAAGCCCTATATATATGTTATATCATTTGGTTCTCATAACAACCCTATGAAGTAGGTGCTATTATCAGCCACCTCCCCACTTTTTTTATAAAATAAGAAACTGAAGTAGAGGTTAAGTGGCTTGCCCAGAGTCACACAGCTAATATCTGAAGCAAGATTCAAACTCAGGTCTTGCTGACTCTGAAACCCAGGCTCTATGTACTGTGCCACCTAGCTGCCTCTTAAAGTAAGCACCCACATAGATAACGCTATGGATCTTTTGACATATTGAAACAGAGATGAGGAAAGTGAATCTCAGAGAGTTTAAGTAACTTATGGTCACACAGCTAGTAAATGATAGAAGAATTCCAACTCCAATCATTCCTACTCCAATTCTAGGGTTCTTTCCAGTATACCTCCCCATAGCATACATGGGTGGAAAATGAAACACATACCATAGAGAATAATCACAGTAGTCAGCACATCCCTGCCAATCAGACAAGAAAGCCAATTAGGCAATATTCATGAGAGCTGGGATAAAAGTCTAAGAATCAGATCACCTCAGTTTTCTTGGCCATCTCTGGGGAATAAGAAAATTTTAGATTAATTCTGATTGATCATGGTGTGTTTCCATGATTCCTTTGGTTCCAACCCAAAAATATTAGTCCTTCTGTCATAAGACAGTTGTACTGAATCAAGGCCAATCAACCTTTCAGTCATCAGTGCTTAATAATAGTTCATATTATTATAGTTCACAACATAGGACTTTAAGAGATGCATACACTGTCTCATTTTATGCTCATAACTATATGAGGTAGATGCTATTAGTTCCATTTTACAGATAACGAAACTGAGGCCCAGAAAGGTTAAGTGGCTTGCATGGGGTCACACAAATATAAATGTAGCCCTGTCATTTGCTACCTATGTGACCTTGGGCAATTCATTCAACCATTCTGGACCTTAGTTTTCTCATCCTTTAAGTGAGAAGCTAAACTAGATAGCCTTTAAGGTCCCTCAGAGATCTAAATCATGATCCTGTGTTCCTAAATATGCCTTACCAAGTCATAAATAGGTTGTGGCCTGGTTTGTGGAAACAGTTCCCACGTTAGTAGTTCCCTACATGGGAGAAATAACATATTCATGTAAATTGGAAATTATTGTGTCATTCTATATTCAACTAATCATCCCATGTGAAGGATACAACATATCCCAATCAAGAGGATCCCTTTTAAAGAAGATGTAGAATTTTCTTCAGGAATCTTCTCTGCTTAATGCAAGCCTAGCATTGAGAAAAATTGGTCTACCTCACAATCCTGGTCCCCATAGAAACTGATCCAGATATGGCACTCATAGCCTGAAAAGAGATCAACTTCAGGTATTGGCAGCACCCAATTATATGCAGCCTATTACATTCCCAGCACCAGAGACCCTTTTAAAGGTCACTTTAGTTCCAATATTCAACTGATAATTAGGTCTCCTTTAGGGTGGACCAGGCCACGGACCAGATTTAGACCAGACATCTAGAAACCAACCCATGACCACCCAGAGATAGCCGCAGAGTGGCCAGGTCTCCTGGAGGTTTTCTTTTTTCCAAACAAGAATAACAAACAACAAAGCAAACTTCTTATAGAGAAGGCTGAGTTGACATTGAATGAAAGAACTAGGGGCATACACACAGTTTAATTCTTTTCAATGTCATACTAAAGTTCAAACACTCAGTGTTGGAAAACAATTTCCTATGTTTAACCTAAATCCCACACACTGCCCTTAAACCTATTTCCTCTTTATCTGACCTCACCTTGATCTGGAGAAAGTGAACAAGCAACCACCATCCCCCTATGTGACAATCTTCCATATATTTGGAAGCAAGAGGTTATTGGAGATGATAGAGGGTGGTGGGGAGAAGAGGATGTGAGTATTTATCACTTCATAAAATCATAGAAGGGACCTTAAGAGGTCAGCTAGTCCATCCCCTTTCCTACAGGAAGGATCACATATAAACCACCTCAGACAGGTCCTATTTTTCAAGTCATTCAAGTAGATTACCCAACCTCCTTACATAAGTCATTCCAGTATTTTACAGCCTCGGTGTCAGGAAGTCCTTCCCCAGTGCTGAGATAGATGGAGTGCTTTTGTTGTACTTTAAGCAAATTTTGCAATCACTTTGTAATTCCTAATGTTGCAATTTAGGCACAACTCTCACCTGCTTTGCATCTCAGTATCAAACTACCCTTTCCTGAGAGTAGCAGTCCCCTAGAGTTCCATACATACATTTCTATTCTTCTCATGCTATACCAAAGCCTGATACAAATTTGGTTGTTTACTCCTAAATCACTAGTTAAACAGCTGCCAATGCAAGTCAGAAGGAGGGAAAAAGAAAGATTTGGTCATTTCCCCAAGACCCTGCTCCATGCCCACCACATTTGGCAGCTCCATCTTCTTGCCAGCATCCTTGTCATGGAATCCAAATAATTTTCAATTCATCCTTCCTCCTCTCCTTTTATTCCTATCCTCACAGTCTGCTCATCTCTAGAGATGCAAAGGCATGCAAAAAAGAAAATAGAAAAATTTGAGGGAATATTTTTTCCTCCTCTGGACCTTTTATAAGGTGTCTTTAATGTGATTTTCCCCCTTTTTTCCCCTTAATAGTATTTTTTCTAGTTACATGTAAGGATAGTTTTTAACATTCGTTTTTATAAGATTTTGAGTTCCAAATTTTTCTCCCTTCCTCCCTCCCTTCTCTCCCCATGCCCCAAGACAGCAAGCAATCTGATATAGGTTATATATGTACAATTCATGTGATATTTTTGAATAAGCAAAACATTACAGGACTTTTTCAAATTGATAAATATGATCTTTAAGACAGTGTCCAAATATTATCTCCTACACAGCAGAAACATATTTTATGGAAAACAATCTACAGGATCAGATTCCATATGCTGAGGATGGGGGGGGGAAATATTAAGTAATTCTTAAAAGGGAAAACAAAATGGAGAAAAACATTCATTTCTTAGAAAAGTAAGAATTCAGGACTTTCTTTGCTTGTGCATCTGTACTTAATTAATTTTTCATCTAGAAGTCCTTCTGACTAAACCACAAAATATGAGGAATGAAGGGGATACTGACAATACCTCCTTTTCTGAAAATGAGAGCTTCCTCTAATTGCCTGACAATGTAGATGTGGAGACCAAAAAAAACACCAATCTTAACCCAAAAACCTCCATTGTCCCTTGTAATGTTGACAGTTCCTTTCACCTTTAAAAGACCTAGATGTGATTCTTAATAGTTCAAAAATGCATAGCTCCATTAGTAACAAAAATTAAAAACACTTAAAAACAAATTAGAAGGAAGTTGTAGCTAAATTGAAGGATAGCTCACAGGTTCTCCTTGGAGAAGCAAATAAAGGATTTTGAAGTTGGTTTTATTATTCATGCAAAGGCACTAAATATCTTTTCATGGGACATTTGTTAATTTCATACTGTAGTGCTCATGATGTATATTTACAAAAAAGAGCACAATGAAAATGATTATAGTTAGTAAATATGTGTATTTCTTGTTTGAAGAAAATATGCTATATTTTAAAATTAAATATATCAAAAATGATCATTTTATAAGCAAAGTGAATTATGCATGCCACACTTTTTATCTTACTAAATTGACAAATTACTTTAGGTCAATAAAGAACATTTTAAAAATTAGTACGGTAAGCATTATCTATGCAGCTAGATGGCACAATGAACAGAGTACTGGGGCTGGAGTCAGGAAGACCTGAGTTCAAATTTGACCTCAGACACTTTCTAGTTGTGTGACCCTGAAAAGTCACTTAACCCTATTTGCCACAGTTTCCTCCTCTTTAAAATGAGCTAGAGAGGGAAATGGCAAACCACACCAGTATCTTTGTCAAGAAAACCCCAAGGGGCATCTAGGTAGTGCAGTGGATAGAGCACTGGCCCTGGAGTCAAGAGGACCTGAGTTCAAATCCAGCCTCAGACACTTAACACTTACTAGCTGTGTGACCCTGAGAAAGTCACTTAACCCCAATTGCCTCACCAAAAAAAAAAAACCCCCAAACCCAAATGGGGTCACAAAGAGTCAAAAATAACTGAACAACAATAATGTTTCTATATTTGACCTGTATTACAGTGTTCTAGTAATGACTTATAATGATGAAGTAGTGGAAAGGGACAGGGACAGGGTCAGGGAGAGGGAGAGGAAGCATTTAGTAAGCCCTTTCTATGAGCAAGGCACAGTTTTAAGAACTGGGAATACAAATAGAAGCAAAAAGAAAGATAATCCCTGCCCTCAAGGAATTTACATTCTAAAGGGGGATGATAACACATAAAAAGGAACTGAAAAATGGGAGTAGGAGGGGAGAGTACACATGTAGGGCCAAGGTAAGGAAATCTGGGAGTCAGAAATGGAGCTGAAAAAGAAATGAGCTTGGGTGACTTGGGCATTTCCTCAAATGGAGGTTCTAAGAAATAATTCATCAACTGGAGGAGACTTCTTCTAGGGTAAGAAATTGGCTTTATGAACATTAGGTTAAGGAGGTAGGCAAGTGCAGAGGCAATAGAGGAGGTAGAAATGACTTTAGATATGACATAGTGATGGACTTTATGTATGTTATCAGACAACCAGTCTAAGTAAATTCTGAAAGGTTTATCACTAGAGGGTCAACCACCAGGTAATGATTTTTTTGCCACAGAAATAGCCCAAAAATTAATTAAACCAACCACTAAGACATGGAGGAGTTGTAATCTATATTGGTAGAAGGATCACATCAGTGAAATCATAGATCTTTGAAGTGTTGAAGTATTCCCATTTTTAGGCTTTTTTTCATTCCCCTTTGCTCCAGGCTTTCTGAATATTTTGAATCATAGCCATCTCCTATCCGAATTAATGTTATCTCCTCCTAGGTTGTCTAGCTCAAAGAGTGTCCCCTATGACTTACAATTCTCAATGGAACCAAAGTTACCATTTTGAGCATTCTACTCCTAATCTTGAATGCTCAACAGTGGTTATCCATGAAACTCAATATATTGTGTTTCAACATGAGCTTTGCAACCCTTACCCAGGCTTCCCAAACTATTTCATTTCTCTTCCTATACCCCAGATTATTTCCATTTCCATTCAGTTTAAGCACATTCACTCAAGGTCTCCTTGTCCATTTTAGATTCATGAGTCTTAAAGATGAAGAAACCTCAGAGAGCACCTAAGTGGTACCCTCTTATCTAATTGGTGAGGAAACTAAAGCTTAGAAAGGTCAAATGACTCGCCCATGGTCACACAACTAAGAAGTAAGCAATACCATTCCCCCATCTGGCCTCCAAAGCAGAACCT
Organism: Dromiciops gliroides; assembly: GCF_019393635.1. Lineage (NCBI taxonomy): Eukaryota > Metazoa > Chordata > Mammalia > Microbiotheria > Microbiotheriidae > Dromiciops > Dromiciops gliroides. Next base: position 165,657,911 of record NC_057862.1, read on the forward strand.
CACAACTAGAATGCCTATTTCAAATCCAACTAAATCAAATTCAACAAATATTTATTAACCCCCTACTATTACTAAATCTGTCTCAATTGTAAGCTCCCTGGATAGCAGAAATTGTGTACCTAGCACACTACCAAGTGTAGATGGGCACCCAGTAATGGTAGGCAAGTTAGAAAGCCAGAAAGGACACACCAGGAGAGTTGCAAAGCAAATAGGGGCAAACAAGAACATGATACAGGTTGCTGTGGGTCTAGAAACTAAAAGAATTAACTAGAAAAAGACCGGACCAGAGCCTAAAGCTAGACAGATCAAATAGCAAGTGGTAAATGCTATCCAAGAAATAGGGGATTTGGAAAGGAATTAAAAAGAAACCTTAGAAATATCTAATCCAACTTTCTCTTTTTACAAAATAAAAAAAATTAAATTCAGAAAGGTTCAATGAATTGTTCAAAATCACACAATTAAGTTGTGGGAGAATAAAGACTAGAAACTTCCAAAAAGTAATAGGGAACAATAAAGGAATATCTTTTGTCTCAAAATATTGAAGACTCAAATCTGTAGATCATTAAGAAAAATATTAATCACAAAATGGCCACAATGAAATCAAAAGAAATATAGAAAGAAGATAGCTTTAAGAAAAAAATAACATGAAGTTTTCAACTGACTACCCAAATGACCACATGAAAGCATTAAAAAAAAGACCATTTAGTCAAACTGGTCAAATTCAACAAATAATACCTATCTGTGTAAATGTGTGTATAAATATAGATTCTTAGCCATCAGGTCTAAGAGATCACTTGGTTCCATTAATTGGCACTGTTAGTAAGGTTTAGGATTCCAAATTCAGTTAACTTCACAACTCGTATATAATTCTTCTGCACTTGTCTTCCAAGTTCTCATATGAATATTTGCTACTATGACCAAAATCTGGACTCCCAACGACTCTACCTGGGCCCACTCCCTAGATACCTACAGAGCACATTTGTAATCCCTGAGATTGGTGGGTGATTTCAAGTTCAGGAGTTCTGAGTTTCAAGAGAGCTAAAATCGAGCAGGTATTTACACTTTATCTCTGATACCAATATGGTGAGCCACCCTGAGAGGAAGGCTGACTAAGAAGAGAACCAACTCAGATTGGAAAAACAAAAGTTAAAATTTTCATTCTGATCAGTTTGGGGATGAGGTTCTGTGAAGTCACTGGACTTTCAGTTTGATGGAGAGGGAGAGACATATATACACATATATACATATAGAGAGAAAGACAGGGAAAGAAGCCAGACAGAGACAGATGCAGAGGAGAGAAATAGAGAGACAGAGACAGAGATAATACAATTTGATTTAGTAAGCATACTCATACAAGAATAGGAGACATATATCTATTTTCTGCTTCATTGCCATTCCATTACCCTAATTTGGCCTGATTTGGGAAAATGAAGCCAAATTGTACTGTACATATACATATATACATAGCCCAAATCCAAGCAACTAATTCAGTTCAGACCACTGACCAATCCTGTAAAGCCCATAGATGTTATGGGTTATGTGGTTTTAGACTGAGGCAGACAAAAAGAGATAATGCCTCTTACAATACACCAATCTAAGGCCAGAATATACAACAATCATGAGGAGGTTAGATAAAGCTAAACACAAGGATTTGTAGAACTTTTTTAGAGTCAGGGGCTTATGGATATTCAACCCAAATTCTAGCTTGCCATAGATCTATGATCCATCCCTCTCTGTATGATGTCTTGTCTACCAAGTCTGCATCAGAGAAGAAGCAACCAAAGACAATGAAATCAATAGCTGATTCATTTTTAAAAAACATTTCATTTGCCTGAATCAGCTGAATTTCCCCATTTCTTTACAAACATTTGGCACTGGGTATGCAAAGCCAGGGAATAATTTCATGTTCCCATATACTTTCTAATTATAACCTCGCCATATAAATTGGTGTTACTATTAATGTTTTACAAACGAGGAAGCTAAGGGTCTTCTAAGCCCAGGGGCTAGAGGAACACCCCAGTACTGTATGCCTTCAAAGGACAACCTTAGGGACCTTTATTCACACTGAAGAAAGACTCAGAGCCTTGTCTTCTGATTCTGGAATCACTGCTTGCTTCACTATACCACACTGCTTTTCAAATTATGCCCCCAAGAACTAACCCATCCAAGCTCCTAGTCAAGCAATTATTCTCAAGTCAGAAGACACTAGATATCCTTTCCTTTTGCATCCAGCGTACCATGGGTCATTATGCACTGAAATCCTAACTCTCACAGATTAAACTGAGAATGTCAAATCTATATCGCTTAGAACACTAGGAAAATGCATCTTTAGAATTCCAAGTCACTGACAGAGTGACTACAAAAGAATAGCCAAATACCAAATATCATTCCTTATGAATAAAGGATGCTGGGCATCCTTTGCAATAAGGCGCTAGCTCCTACTGTAGCATACCTCAGCTGCTAACTAACTGTGTGATGCTGGGCAACTTACATAATCACTCCATGGCTCAGTTTTCTCATCTGTAAAATGAGAGAGGTGAACTCAATGACCTCTAAAGTCCATTCTAGCTCTAAATCTATGATCCACTGATTGCACTAAGGAAACTTAGAGTTTGGGCACTGCCTGAGGGGTAGGAAGGGACAGGTCTCCAAAAGGCCATGTCTACAAAGGCTTGATCTCCAACACATTTACTTCTAATCACATGATCTCCTTCCTGCCTAGGCTAGCTTCTGGACCAGGGAAACCAAGGCCTTTCAGGGCTTCCCAGTCATTCAGGGAGGGTGGTCAGAAGACAATTCAGTATAGACTTTTTCAGAGCTCCTTGAAATATGTGAAGGCCCACTTGGAATCAGAACCTTCCGACCCCACCCCCACCCCACCCTATGACAGCACCACACTGGAATAAATACTCAAAAATCTACTCTAGGACTAGCTATTCTCCCCCGCTCCCCCTACCAAAAAAAGTATAACATATACATGTGGCATGCTCCAAACATGCTGTACACCAAGAAATTGAGTGCTGGCCTATTCCAAAGATAACTAACTCCCTGATTTCCTCCTGGTATTTTAGCCTATTCCCATTACCCTCCGCCAAACTCTTTAATCATGTCTAAACCTCCCATTTTTTTACTTCAAGACTTCACAGGCCAGCCAGTAGGGAAGGGAGATAGCCATTACTGGGTGTCTTCTACCTTGCTTCACAGGACATAATCTCTAGGTAATGATTCCCTTTGCCAGCAGCCCAGACCCAGAAATAGTGTGGCATGTTGGCAGATCTCCAGAGGCTAATAGGAATGGCTGCTTTGTGTCTTACGACCCATTTTAACTGATCTAATTTAGAATTTACCTGACCAAGAGCACCATAAAATGTACTCCTAAGGCTTAGATTGTTAATTATCACAGGATGCTGGGCCAAATACAAGAGGGAGGGCCCATTTCCAGAAATAACCTGTCCCTCAGACTCAAATAAGAAACAAATGTGGTAAGGGGCTAAGGCGAGAGGTAGAAAGATTTGCCCGCAGGAATTAAAGGACGTATAATTAGTTGTGCATTGGCCAGTGTCATCTTTCTTCCCAGTGCTGGTGGAAAACATTTGAGAAATGGAGAGTAGACTCAGGATTTTTTGTGTTTCTTGCAAAGGTCCATCATAATCCTTTGGTGTGAAAGAGGGAGAGCCTGGAGCAAGATGACATGCTCAGAGCGAGGAGATTCTCTGCTGAGAGAGTGCCTGAATAAGATGACCCCCAAATATAATACTATTTACTGACAGCCGCTTCCCCACAGCAATTATAGAGCTGCTTGAGAGCATCCTAATTAGTACGGCTGTCAGCACACCCATTATAATCCCCAGTTGTGTAGGATAAGTGTTTATCTCAGCCACTTCAAGTCACATCAGGCTGAAACTTAGCCTGCAAGTTGCTCATCTCAATTTATTCTCTCCCTCTTCCCCGCACTGATTCCAACATTTGCCATTCAGGGGTAGAAGAAAAATGGAAGGTTCAACATATCACATGATTTTGCTTGAGTTTAGATCCAAATCCAGTCACCGACACTCAAAGGGAAAAGCAGGACTATTTCACCTCAGGCAACCCATTATTTTAAATAAATGTTCTCTCCAAACACTTTTCTTCCAAGCAGATTCAGAGTTACATTTGCAAATTAGCTAGTAAGCATTGCATTCCCTGTTTTGGGGAGCTGCTGAGTGCTTGCTTATGGGAACTGAACCTTGACAACTATGCAATAAGCTTGAAAAAAGCTAAGCATGTGCTTCTCATTTTTGCAGAATTGAATTGTACAGGGGTCTCTGGGCATTGTCTCTTCTGAAGATTATGTCCTATGTATTCAACCTATGTGTGCTCCTTATTAGGGGGCTTTAATTCAGGAGGCCATTTTGGAGTCAGGGCCATAGAATTTGATTGGTAAATCTCATATGGAGCCATAAACCTTTCCATTTCATTATTTGCTTTGGGAGTAGAATGGTCTCATTAAAGATAAGAGTACATGTGAATTCTAAATGGTTAAGATCAGGGGCTCCTGGAAGCCAACTCAAATCTATGCTTGAGAGCCAATCCTTAAATTTCCACTGTGAGTATTTATACCTTGGAAATCAGCAAATGCTATAAATCAGGGCTTGATTTGTTGTTTTGCTGATCCATTAGACTTAAGAAAGTGATTCATGTTAATAATACAAATTAAGCTTAAAAATATGTCTGGTGTCACTTGATGTCATAGACCCTTTTGCAATCCATTGAAACGTATGGACCCTTTCTCTAAATAATGTTTTTAAATGCATAAATTAACATACACAAGATTGGAAAGGAAATTGATTATATTGAAATATGGTTGTTGAAATGTTAAAAAAAAAAAAAAACGGTTCATGGACCCCAGGTTAAGAATCCCTGGTCAAGAATCTTCCCTCAGGGGGCAGCTAGGTGGCACAGTGGATAAAGAACGAACCCTGGACTCAGGAGGACCTGAGTTCAAATCCGGCCTCAGACACTTGACACTTACTAGCTGTATGACCCTGGGCAAGTCACTTAACCCCAACTGCCTCAAAAAAAATAACCTTCCTTCAAGAAGTGTGAACCTATTGGACATCCTTTAAACTGGCCCTCCAGACAAACAAAACCCCAAACCTGACCTATACAAAATGGGTATCTGCTGGGGCCCCTCAAATTCCAGGCACTTTTCAGTCTGATATATGTCCCACACAATACAACATGAGGGTTCTCTACCATATCAAGCATCTGTCTTAGCCCCTTATTATCATTAACAAGCAATATTAATTGCTGTACAGTAAATTGACTTCTTTGTCACTAGACAGACAGCCAACATTTGTTGATCATCTTTATTATAAAGCACTGTATTAGAAGCTTTGGGAGTAGATTTTTTAAAAACTATATGATTACTACCATTGCCTTGAGACCACCAAAGGCCTTGGCATTGTCAAATGGTCCAAAATCTAATATAGGTATGGTTTTTATTCATGGAAATTATATGAAATCTATTACCAATCAGTTCGCCAGCACATCCTTAAGGACTTTGGCCCCCTTTCCATCTGATCTGCCGCTGAAATCTTTTATACCTATTATCTCCCTGAAAGAATGTGAGGTCCTTGAAAGCAATCAATCAACATTTATTAAGTGCCTACTATGTGCCAGGAACTGTGCTAAGCAGGTGCTGTCCTTTTCAATTTGTATCCAAAAAACTTAACAAAGCACTTTGCACATTGCTAGAGCTTAATAATTGCTTCTTCACTCGCTTACTTATGATAAAATCATTGCCCTGACTTCCAGACTGCAATATGACAGAAAATCAAGTTCTGGCTTCTGCCATTTAGGTAATAATTAGAAGTGATAATTCTTACATTAATGTTATTTACAGCACCTCATAGTCTCATATTTGACCCAGGCTATATCATTTAGAATTTGCATATATTGGACTATTTCTTTCTAGAATCAGAAATATGGAATTATGCAAATGACTGCCACATTTGTCATAGTAAAAATGTGACCATGATAGAAATAACTCCTTGTAGGAAAGACCATTTATTTCAGTTCAATTATTGAGCAGGTGTAAGAGTATGGCATAGTCAATAGAACTGGGCCTGTAGTTTGGAAGACCTGGATTCAGGTATTGCCTCTGATACATAGTTACTATGAAACCCTAGTAAGTCATTTAAACTCTCAGTCTCTCAAAGGAATCCTCTAAAACAAAACTGTTTTCTTGCTGGTAGTTCCCTATCCCAATGAAATCACAGTTCCAAGTAAACTCTCCCCTTCCCCACTGACACACACACCAAAGCACCTACCTGCCTTCTGCAAGACACCAGATATATAATGACAAAAATATTCCCTATCTTCAAAAAACATATAGTCTAAAATGGGGACTAAGTACGTATATAAATAAATGTGAAATGAGATAGAATTGTGATGGGGGAAAAGGAGAGATGGAGACATGTTCTAGAAAAGTGGACTGAAAAAAGTCAAGAAGGGATCTTGAAGATCATTTGCTAACTTGCGTAAGTCACTGCCTCTCTAGGCCTCAGTTTCTTCATCTGAAAAGTGGGGGATTTGGTTAGATAATCTTTGAGGGACATTCCAGTTCTAAATCTGTGATTTTGCAATCTAGTTTTACCCCCTCATTTGATAAATGAGGAAACTGAGTTGCAGTGCCTACAACCCAAGTGTGCTTAAGAAATGTGCAACTGTAATATTGAAAAGTTATAATAACTAGAGTACTACATAAGAGTCTAGGGAGTGGGGAGGAAAATAGCTAACCTTTATATAGCACCTTATAGATATTATTTCATTTATTCTTACAACTCTATGGGGAAAGTGCTATTAGTGCTATTAGAATCTTTATCCTCCAGTTGGGGAAACTGAAGTTGAGACTGGTTAAGTGATGCACCCAGGGTAACAACCAATAAATGACTGAATCAGAATTCAAACCCAGGTTTTTCTACCTCCTGGTGCCAAGAAAAAATGATGTTAGGTGGGTGATGTTGCAGGGTGTAATATAAAGAATAAGAAATTATGTCAAGAGAGACCTAAGTTCAAACCCTGCTTTCCTGAGACTAGTCATAGAAAAAGTCACTTTGCTGTTCTGAGCCTTGATTTCTTCATCTGTAAAAAGTTAATAATAATACTTGCAGAACCTAACTGAAAGGGAAATGCTCATCTGTATAGAGGTTAAGTAACTTGCCCAGGGTCACACAGTTGGTAAATATCTGGAACTGAACTTGAACTCAGGTCCAATACTCTAATTGTTTTCTATCTACCTACTAGGAGATGCTCCCCCAGATCTAGCAAATGAACTTGATCTTCCTGTGCTAAAGTTTCATATCCATCAACTTAGGACAGCAGGAAGAATGCAGAATTTGGAATCAGGGTGAGGGGAGAGGCAGGGTTAAAATGCCAGCCCAGCCACTTGCTACTTGTATGACTCTGACAAATCACCAAATCTCTCTGGGGCTGTTTCCTCATCAGTAAACTGAGAGATCTGGGCTACATAGCTGACATTCATATAGTGCTTAGTATATGCTAAGTGCTTTGCAACCATTATCTCATTTGATCCTCACAACAGCCCTGGGAGGTAGGTCCTTTTCTTATGCCCATTTTACAGATGAGGAAACTGAGGCAAACAGTGTCTAAGTGACTTGCCCAGGATCACATCACTAGTAAGTATCTGAGGCTGAATTTCAACTCAGGTCTTCTTGACTCCAGGCCTGCCACACTCTCCCCTAAGAAACCTAGCTTCCCTCCTTTAGATCTCTCCCAGCTTAAAATCTATGATCCTATGAGCTAACTGAAGCTCTGGGCCTCAGTTTCCACCTCTGACACATACGGGCTGCGTGACTCTGCTTATGTCACTTAACCTTTTAATGCCCCAGTCAACTCTCTAAAACCATAAGTTGCAGAGCAAGAGCTGAGAGTTTCCTCACTAGGATTCCCAAATGCCAAATAATTCACAAGTGTGGTACAAAAAAAAAGTGCAAGTCAGGGAAGATAAGACTAAGACCTAACTGCTGGAGGTAATCTTATATAGCAAAAAGAGCATTGACTCTGGAATCTGAAGACCTTTCCTCCCTGGGTCCTCAGTTTCCTCATCTGTAAAATGAGAGCATTGGACCAAGTGTCCTCTCATATTTCTTCTGGCTCCTGATCTATGAATCTATAAATCTTATAGTCCCTTCAAGCTCCAAATATAATCCCTTGAAGCTTCAAATCTATGTTCCAATGAAGTAAGAACAACCTTAAACCCAACCTTTAATCCCCATATCCAGTTCGGATAAAAGTCCCTGACCCAAGTGTCAGAGACTTTTTACCCCCACGGGAATGGTCTAGCAAGAATCAAAACCACTGGCACCTTTCTGTTTTGGGAAGAGCATTGAGGCCCTTGTTGATCAGGTTCCATGATCAGAGTCAAAGAGAAACAGCAGCCCAGGGAATGCAACAGCCATTGTCAGTGAGGAAGACACTTGAGAAACCCCAAGAGTTAAATCGCTTTGTTTACTAGGTCTGGTGGTAGAGCAATCTATATCCCAATCACTGAAGTCATTTGAGGGCTGCCTGTTGCTGACAAATGTAGATGGACAGATATGTAAAGATGATGCGTCATGAACTGCAGCTGATGAATTTCCTGCAGAAGCTGCTGTGTTCACATCAAAGATGTCAAGGGGTGACAGAACTACATCACACAAAGTCTGGCAGTTTAATTTGGTGTCGGCGATTAGTGTTGACTCTCGGAGCTATTGCCATTCAGTGTTTCTACTCGCAAGGTGACACAGCCGCACAGATTGCTAAATTTCTTTGTTGAAGAAAGAGCTGGCTTCTCTTGTTTGCCAAATAGAGAAATTCCAGAAGGTCAGGGGCAGGGGGAAGGAATAAAGACATGAGTCCTTTGAAACTTTCCTTGCGTTATTTCAGTTAAGTGTCTGATGGCTTCATTACACAGAAAACAAATGGCTGGGGTAGGGAAGGTGGGTTTTTACCTCCACAAGGATTTTAAAAGACTTGATTGATGTGAAAGGTTCAGGTTGGCCATATTAGAAGCTACTAAGTGCACTGGGGAACGGTAGTGGCCTCACGGAAGTGCTCTCCCTGCCCTGGTCCTCGGCAAAACCACCACTTTCACTCAGGAAGGAGGATTTCACAAGCTGTCCTGTACTCACCCGGCTGTGTTGGCACAGACAGCAAGCCCAATTCTCTCCTCTTCCTCTCTCTTCTGCTCCACTCCCCCCCCCTCCCCTGGTGAAGTAGGCTATGAGAAGGGCATACAAGGGCGCTTAGAGCTTCCTAGATTACTTTTTCTTAGGGGGTGGGGGGAGAATAATTATGTTTTAATGCCACATTTGTTCTTATTTGACTCAGGGTGAAGTATCTCTTATAGCTAATTCTCCAGGCTCAGGATAAAGTTCTGATAATTTCTTAGCCTCCACCTCCTTTCTTCCCCAGGGCAAGAGAAAGTGGTACATTACAAGAGATTCTCACCCAACCCAAAAGGATTGGCTTTTCCTGAGGCCTTCGTGTTTTTCTCACTCCTGCTCTTACTTAAGGAAGTGCAGTGGTATTGAAGGTAGGGGTGCCCTCATAGACTCAGAGCCGGAAGGGACTTTAAAGGCCATCTAATTTTTACAAAAAATGGAGACGGGGGCAGCTAGGTGGTGCAGTGGATTCAGGAGGACCTGAGTTCAAATCCGACTTCAGACACTTGACACTTACTAGCTGCGTGACCCTGGGCAAGTCACTTAACCCTCATTGCCCTGCCCCCCCCAAAAAAAAATATGGAAACCAAAGGCCCGAGATGAAATGACGCCCAAGATCACACAGGTACTAATTGGTAGAGCTGGGATTCAAACCCAACTCCTCTAACTCCAAATCCAGCACGATTCCCACTGCATCAAACTGCCTCCTATTGTGGGGTGGGGAGGGACAAGAATTTACTAAGCAACAACTGGGCACCAGGAACTGTGCTAAACACTTTACACATATTATCTCGTTTGATCCTCATAGTAATCCCATAAAATAGAGATTCATAAAAGCCTGTGTTACATAATAGAGTGAGCACAGTCTAGATGATGAGGGCCATGTTCTAGCTCTGATTCCTCTAACTAACAAGCCTGTGTGACTTTGGGGAGGTCATTTTACCCCTGGGTCTCAGTTTCCTCATCTGTAAAACGAAGGGTTTGAATTAGATAACAAATAAAATCTTAGAATCCTGGCACTGAAATGAGCTTCAGAGACGTTCTCTTTTCCTGCCTGTGACATATGGTGGCATAGCTAGATTTGAAGTCAGAGGATCTGAATTCAGATCTTAACTGTTATTACCTCTTACTTATATTTAAGAGAAAATTAAGAACTGTATCATGTGGACTTTATTGAAACTCTTTGGTGCAAATAAATAGATTTTTAAATTTTAAAAAAGAAACTCTTTGGTGCAAGGCATTGCAAGAAAGCACTTGAGGGGCAGCTAGGTGGCGCAGTGGATAGAGCGCCAGCCCTGGATTCAGGAGGACCTGAGTTCAAATCCGGCCTCAGACACTTAACACTTACTAGCTGTGTGACCCTGGGCAAGTCACTTAACCCCCATTGCCTCACTTAAAAAAAAAAAAAAGCACTTGAAAGGAAAATTCTTGAGGCTTCCCAGGTCCCCATAGAACTTTCCAGATTTAAATATCTGGTCAAATATGCCAGGTGACTTACTGGGGATGGCAAATATGTAACTAAGCATAGAGTCTAATGAGAGTTATCAGAAAAGTCCCTGATCTGCTGGAATGGGGCATCTCCCATGGAGCTGGGTGTGCATGCTCTGACTCTATGAGAAGAGACAAGGGTTCTGGTTAAGCATCAAAAGACTTGTGCTTTGGATGATGCAGAATCCCATTATCAGTCCCCATGGTCCTCATCTCAAAGTGGATGAAATTATCTCTAAGGTCCTTCCCAACTCTAAAGTTATTAAGCTATGATCTCTTTAGTGTCCCCATAAGGTAGATCCCTTCTGACTCTACTGGACCAGCATATATCCTACACAAGGAGGGCAAAGCTGAGCCAATTAAACATTAAGTAAACACTAGTGAAGGCAAGTTTTCTATCTTAATGTTCTTGGGATACAAATCCTGAAACTTCATCGTTCCTGCTTTCCTCATGTAAAACATTCTAATGGAAGGGTTCCAACAACCAACTCATAAAGGTTCCTTGGCTTCTTTTCCATTTTGATTTTTCTCTTTTCTGCATGTGTCATTTAAAAGTTATAAGGCCTGATAAAACATATGAGGGTATTCTGAATCAGATATATTTTATGTTAGAACAGGAGAGTTTGAAACAATGTTTTCACTTTTTTCAGATGGACAAAGAATCTGCTAAGAAAGTCAATGATATTGAGAATCTTCAGGTAAGGAAAGCTTTTTATCAGCTCACTTGTCATCCCTCTCCAGGCTGTTTGCTTTAGCAAAGCTCCAAACCAAATGAAAGTGCCAATGAGGGAGGACACAATGATCATAAAGTACTTCAAGGTTTGCAAAGTTCTTTAAATTCACAATGGCTGAGTGCTAGACTAGAAATTAAGAAGATCTGGGTTCAAATCCTACCCCAGACAATTACTACCCAAGGCAAGTTCCTTAACTTACTGTTTCATTCTTAGTTTTCTTATTTTGTAAAGTGAAGATAGAAATAGTACCTATCTCAGCCTACCTGGAGTTCTTGCGAGAATAAAATGAGATAATGTATATAAAGTGCTTTATAAACCACAAGGCACTACATAAGCTATTATTATATCATTTGATACAACCCTCCCCCCATAAATACTAACAGGTATTATTATTATTTCCATTTAACAGATGAGGAAACTGAGATTCAGAGTTGCTATATGACTTGTCCTATGGTCTTATAGGTACTATCAGAAATAGGATTTGAACTCAGTTTTCTCCTGACTCCAAGTATTTCATTCTTCATAACACAACATGTATACATGTACATCTGTCATCTGACATCACCTTTTCAGATAAGCTGCAGAGGAACCTTATAGATGACTATGTCCAACTATCTCATTTTAGAAATGAGAAAATTAAGGTCCAGAAAGATTATCATTAACAATAGTAAAAAATAATTGCTAACATTTATACAGTGCTTTAGGGTTTAAAAAGAAATTTTACATATATTTATCTCATTTTATCCTTACAACAACCTTGTGAAGTAGATGCTATTATAATTCCCATTTTACAGATAAGGGAGAGGCACAGAAAGGTAAAGTAACTTGCCCACGGTCACACAGCTGGTAAGTGTATGATGTAGGATTCAAACAGTTCTTCTCAATTCTAAGCCAAGCACTCTATCCACTATGACACTTAGCTGCTTCATGTGCCCAGTTTCACAGAATTTATCAGCAGAAGATCTAGATCTTTAACCCAATTCTCCTACCTCCCAATCCTTGTTTTTCTACTATACTGTATTACCTGCCCTCAAGGATATGTGAGAAAATAATTATTAATAATGGATTTCTTGGGGTGACCCAGAGATCAGTTTCTCAGTCATTTCTTGCCCCTCCCACCTCCAGAAAGTCCAGTTCTCCTTGATCTGGAACAAACCCAAGGAAACAAAAGAAATGGAGATGGATTCTTTTGTCTAGATGGGTGAAGGACGGACTGATGGGATCTAGATAATGAACTTTGCCTTCAGCAACTTGAGTAAGAGTCTTTTGCATACTTTTCCCTGACGGTCATCCACAGAGTTTATTTTAATGTGAACCACCTTCAAGTCATGTCAACCAATGGAATTGAGTGATACTAGACAATTAGCTTTGGAAGGATAAAAGGCCTTAGAAGAGGCTCTCTGGCTTCTAGGTCTTCTGGGTCTTTGGTGCTAACTGGCATGCTGAAGCTCTCTCCCAGCTTTCTCTATCCCATGGCCTGAGACCATGAGAAGTTAGGGAATCCTTTACTGGTATAATATTAATAAAATAATATGCTTACCCCCAACTGATATCTATAGCAATATTAATTATTTTTTAAACACAGATACAATTACCCTTTAGAAAGTATTTCTGAAATACTTATTTCTGAAAACTGTTCATAAGGTTATTTCCCTCCTCCTTCCCTCCATAATCTATTGCATAAACTTTTGGGGAAGTGTGTGAAATGTGAAAAAATCCCCACAGCAAGAGCTATTAGCCCTGGTGATAAGGTCGAAGGGAGCAAATCATGACCTGGGAATTTCTGACAATGCCTTAGCTGGGCTTTTCTGTAACCCTGAGTGAAAAAGCTTCACAGCCTGTGTACCCAATGTTATTTTGTTTGTTTGCTTGCTTGCTAGCTTGTGAAGAGGGATTGAAGAAGCCCTCTACTTAGCAAGCAGATTGTAAACTCCCTGAGGGCAAGATCTGATTGTCTTTGGAGTCCAGGAATTTAGAACACTGCTTTGTAAGTGCTCAAAACTAAGCATGATTTGTGATTTCACTAGCATAGAGGTAATTTTGCCAACATTTCAGTATTTCAGCATCCCTCCACAACTGCAGCTTGCAGTTGGTTTGTAACATAGTAGATAGGTCCAAGGAGGTTGCTTGAGCAATACACAAGTAAAATGATTTGTTTAGAGAGAGATTTGAACCTAAACCAGCCTGAGCTCAGCACTCTACCCCCTATGCCACATTTTTGACTCATACATAACAGACACTTAATAAAGGTTTGTTAAATTGAACTGAATTAAATTTTTAAAAATTTTTTAAATCAAACTGAATTGCACTACCCTCCCCCCATTAATGTTGTGACTGAGGGGAGAAATGATGCTGTGCTTTCTACTTGTTTGACAATGTTAGATAATTTCTTTTCTCTTTACATTAAATCATAAATATTTCCCAAAAATCTATCTGCAGACTTTTTGAGATGTCCTACACATAGTTTATACGCATTGTTAAATTACAAAAGAAAAAGCCCAAATTCACTGCATGAATAATACCCAATTATTGTGATCATATTAAATTAGATAGTGTCAATCTCATCAATAATTTACTGATGCTATCGATTCTCACCGCTGTCCCCCCCCCACCCCCGTGACATAGTATGGCTTTCTTTCTCACATACGTACTCCTGCACTTAGTATTAACCATTGATTGGTCATGGACATGGCTCTTGTTTGCTGCATATTTATACACAAACTGAGAAAGACTGATTCTGAATCCCAAATACAAACATAGCCCTAATCTTCAATCACTTTGGGTACAGCGGGTGGTGGCTGGCTCTTGGCCAACATCCTCTTCTCCCATTAATTCTCTCAGGAGATTTGAGCAAGCTCCTTCTGGTTCAGCTTTCACAAAGAAAAGCTATGTCCTTGTAGGAACAGTGTGAAATAAGGTTGGTCTTTTATGTCTTTGGCATGACAGACACACTTTGGATTACTGTAAGACCTTGCTATGGGGATCTTCAAAGATTTCACCATCTTATGAAATAGATGAGGAAGAGAAGGGAGCTACCCATTAGCCCAATCTTTAAATCATGTCATTAAACCTTCATCCAGATGGCAACAGTTATGGCATTAAAGTATAGTGAATAGAAAGCCACCCTCAAAATTAGGAAAACCAGAGTTTGAGTCCCATCTCTGACATATGCTGGCTATGCAATTCACTTAACCTGTTAGTTCTCTAGGGAGCTCTCTAAGACTCTAAATTGCAGAGAATGTACATTGGTAGAGGGAGTTTTCTCACCTAGGAGCTCTCTATCTGAATGATAGTACATATCTAGTCCTTTCCCAATACCATCTGACCTACCAAATTGAATTCAATCCACTGCATTTTTACCAATACTCAGTCCTAGCCATTCTCTCAATTTGGCTGCTCTCTGTACCTCTAAGCTGTTGTCATAGCAAGAGGACTCTAGAGCATATTTCAAACAGATGATCTATTTAAGGAAGCTAGCAGACCAGACCTCCTTGAAATTTATGGAGGAAGAACGGAGAAAAGTGAGTATTATTCATGATACTAAGGTCAATCATTCCCCACATAAAGCAGCAGAGTAGTATAGTGGAAAGAATACCGGATTTAGATAAAGAGGTCCTCAGTTCAAATCTTTCTTTTGTCACTTACTACCTGGATGACCTTGGGCAAATCATTTAACCCCTCTTGACCTCAGTTTACTCATCTATAAATGAAGAAGCTGGCCAAGATGACCTCAGAAGTCCTACTAACTCTAAGTATATCATCTTGTAATTCTATATAGGAATTTGAGGCCTCTCACCCACGGAAGGAAGAAAATTCAAATTTGTCTTTGCCCTTCACTAGTTGCAACAAACAAATCTCCAAACCCCCTCTCCCTAAACACACACACACACACACACACACACACACACACACACACACACACACACCCTCCAATGCTGCAGTACAGCAGCATTTCACTGATATGGGTATTTTATATAAATGCTGGGGGGGAGGGGCGATTATTGCTTTAAAGAGCTCAGTGGAAACCTGAGTCTTCCAATCTAGGGGGTGAAAACAGAGTTTTTAACACCATCACATTGTTCAATCTGAGTGGTTGTATCTGCTTGAAATAAAGATCATAAATTTGATTAAAAAGACCAATAGACTGTCCTTTCATTAGCTAATAAAATATTCCTCCCTTCAGAGATTTTACAATTTAATTGGGAAACTAAAATGGATGATGTCTGATTTTAAATTAGTGAGACTGGTTTTCATGAGTGGATTATGGGATGTCTCCTGTTTGCTGAATGAATTATTTTTAAATAATTCACCATTTATGGTGGAGGGTGAGGATGCAAGGTCAAAGATAACTCAGATGTACAAATACCTGATCACTTCCTAATAATTAAGGCTATTCAAAAGTGGAATGGGTTGACTTTGTAATAGAGTCTAAGAAGGTCATTAGAACCATGAAAAGAAGTTCCCGGAGCAGTCTAGACCATTCAAATACCTGGATTTTAAACTAAGCACTGAATCTCTTCAGATTTTGTTAGACCCATGTAAAATACTAGTCGTCTCCCTGCCATGAGTATGGGATTGGGGGTAGGGCAGTACAGTTGATGGAAAGCAGAGAAAAGAAAATATTTGGAAGAGTATCTGTGGGGACTTAGATAAAAAGTCAAAATAGGCAAAAATTATCAAGCAAAGAGAGTCAAAGTGAAATTATGTACCCATGAATTTCAGTGGGTAAAACAACTCATTTTTGTGATTGCTACTCTCAGTACCCTACAATAGAAATAGTAAAATTGGATGGCAAGAATTTCCCTGGGGATAAAGATTTGAAGTTCAGGACCAGGAGAAGGTACTAGCTAGTGAAACATTAAAACAGCAAGCCACATAGTCAGGACTCGGTAAGGAAAGCAGATGAAACTAGAGTGGGAAAGATTGCCTGAGAGAACAGGTGTGGATCAGAGGACTAAAGGATAAAAAAATTGGTTTACTGTGTATGAGAATAAAAAAGGTAGGGTTTGTAGTCAGAGTATATAGTTGAAGTAAGATGAATGAGGTGGTCATTTAGGAATTATTTAATAATGCTATCAAAGGAATCTTTTTTTAATCTTTTTTTTTATTTGTTACAGGACAATGAGGGTTAAGTGACTTGCCCAGGGTCACACAGCTAGTAAGTGTCAACTCTCTGAGGCTGAATTTGAACTCAGGTCCTCCTGAATCCAGGGCCAGTGCTTTATCCATTTTGCCACCTAGCTGCCCTTATCAAAGGAATCTTAAACAGAAACAATGAAGTTCCATAGGATAAGGAAAGAAGATGGGATGAAGAGAAAGAGCTTGAGCTAGGTACCAAAACTATTCTAAGACTGGGGGAATGACTCTAGTGATAAGTACCAAATATTATCCTTGCATTCAAAGAACTTATAACTTTGTTTGGAAAACAAGATATACACATGCAATCTTTAGAGAATAAGACTGAATATAATAAAATGTTTATTATGTGATATAGAATAAGGACTAAAAAAAGTTAAAGGATAGCTCAAGTCATTCTGAGAGAAGGAGAAGAGGCAGAGTATTCCAAGCTTGGGGGTAGCTAGGGCAGAGGCATGGAAATGAGAGACAGAGGACAGTTGAATATAATGAAGTAGGCGAGTATGCCTAGATCATAAAGTGTATGGAAGGGAGAAAAATGAAATACAGGAAACTTTCTTACTTCTCTCTAATCACATCAATTTTCTTATAGAATGTACCACACAACCCGCCCCCCTTTTTTCACAGAACTCATTCCTGCCCCAGTAATTGCTTTGTTCTGCTGGTGCTGTTCAACTTACAGTTAATGCTTCCCCACTTCCTAACAGCTTATCCACCTCTCCTATTCCAGGCCCATTTGAATTCCAATTTCCTTCATGAATGCCTGACTCGGCTGAAATGCCACCTTCTACGGGATGCTTTTCTCTGTCCTCCAGTTACTAGAGCCTTCTCCTCTCAGGTGACCTTCTCTGTGCTATGGATGTATCCTCTATGTACTATTTTGTCTCTTCCATTGGAATGTAAACTCCTTGAGGGTTGCTTTTACCTTTTGTTTTATTCCTACTGCATAGTACAGTGTATGCAAATAGTGAGTATTTACTAAATGCTTATTTTTTTATTAATTGATAAATATATTGAATCAATTCTAGGGGGTATTTATATGAGATACAGTGTAAAAAAAGGCATGGTGGATTTTTGAGTAATAGAGCTTCTGTTTGCAGATGGAGTATGCAGTATGGAAAGTTGGAGACCAAAAGATCAACTAAGTGACTTTAGCAGTAATCCAGGTGCAGACAATAAGAGAGGAAGCAATTGGAATAGAGAGAAAAAGACAGAGCTGAGGGATCTTTTAAAAGGGAGAGGGACAGGATTTTGTGATAGAGGAGCCAAAAGGATACCATGTACTAAACTGAGGAACCAGGGGCTCTGGATACTGAGGCAGGATGGGTATGGAGAATGAGATAAGGGATCAAGTTAGAATCAATGCCAGTCAGGGTTAAGTAAGCAAGATTAAATACAATAATTGAGTATGAGACAAGGGGTAAAATTAGGCAGACCAATTGAGGAAGGATTGAAAGTAAAAGGTTACGGAGAGGGGGAGAAAAAAGTGAGCAAGTCAGACTAGACAGAACAAGCAGAGTGATCAAAAAGAGAACCCAACAAAGCAATCACAGGACCATGGATAGCTCCCTGTGGACACACACAGCAATATTGGTTGCTGAATTTCTAAAGGTCTCTTAGCTGGACTGCCCAGGGATGCCCTGATTGGCCCCACTGCTCAGGTTGAACCCCTAAAACCTATAGATGTCTTACTGGATTCTGTTAAGCTCTAACCCTCTTGGGGTAGTCTGATGATCAACATCTACCCGAGGTATCATTGTCTAAAGGCAGAGCCCAACCTATTTTGAAGTCCATGTACAGGGAGCCCTGTAGGAAGAGGGGTGTAAAGGGGAGGTGGGGGAGAATCACTGGTGTCAACTTCTGTGTCAATGCATCCTCTTCATCATTTTTTCACCCTGAAAGGCCTAACAAGCCCAGAGGCAGGCACAAAAAAACAATACAAGGAAACTGGAACAACAAAGGTGTCACTGATCATTTGCACAAGGAAAGAAGATGGGAGGTTTGAAAGTGTTGTATTTTAAATATGGACAGAACATCTAAGTGGAATATTCTGTAAATCACTTTGAAATACAAGATTTTAGTATGTTGAGAAGTCATGGTTTAAAGCTATAGATCACAGGAGTTAGAGGTGGGAAGTGGGGTGAGAAAACGTGTTCCCAGAAAGGACAAATGGCCCACCTAATTTCACAAAGATAGAAGAGCTAGGTTATGTGCCCTGCTCCTCTGATTCTAAAATCAAGGCTCTTTCCAGTATACCACAGATTTATATTGTGCCAGTTTAAGTGTGAGTAATTTTTTTAATTGTTTCTAGAGTACAAAAAATTGAAATAATCACACAGAACTCCATACTTGTATAAATATCAGCCACCTGGAATTGTAAAGGGGAGGAAGAGAGATGGACAGATAGACAGAGACAGAAACATAGAGGAAGATAAGAGACACAGACACAGAAAGAGAGAGAGAGAGAGAGAGAGAGAGAGAGAGAGAGATTGCTAAAAAAAAAAAACATGAAACTCAATCTTTGATGGTAGGAGAGTAGGAGGAAAAGTTGTGACTGGCTACTCTCTTTCCACAAATACCTGATTTCTTTATTTGACTGCCAGGATCACTCTCTTCCAAACGTGAGAATATACATTATAATATGTATGGAGGGAACTCTCGAACTCATGACATGATCGCTCCAAAAAACATCCAGATAACACCATAGGACAATGCCTGGAGCAGCAAAACTCACAGAAGAATGTACTGAAACCATCTTCTAACCAAGAATAGCTTAGAAGGACGGAAGGAGGGAGCTGCTGTACTGAGACAGGAATAGAGCCCAACCCCACAGTCACCCTGACATAGATCCAGTCCCAGGAAAGCCTCACCAGTGAAGGAGATCCCTAAAGCCTCTGAATCAGCTGAAGTGCCAGTGTTGTCTGGAACTAAGCTCACAGTCTGGTAAGAGGGCTGAGCCCTTGGCAGGGGGGAGACTACAGGGGTCTCTGCTGGTGCCGAGGCAGACCTTGGGTTTTTCACACCTGCTGGGAACCAGGAGGTAGGCTTGAGTAGCAGTGGCCCAGGTGGGGGAGGGGCACAGGCTCGTGGAAGCTGACAACCACAGCACACACAGCTGGTTGATTAGCAAGTAAGTCTGGGGTCATCTACAGACCAGAGAACAGGCCAGGTGAGTGAAGAACCTAATCCTCCTTAAATCATACCACCTGGGACTTCTGAAGCTTGGGATACTGCAGCCTGGAAACAGTGCCCCACTTTAAGGAGCTAAAAAGTCAAGTAAAAGAAAGGCAAGATGAACAGACAGAGAAAAGTGAGGACCATAGAAAGTTTCTTCAGTGAAAAGGAAGATCGAGGTGCACCCTCAGAAGAAGATGTCAACATCAGGGCTCCTATATCTAAAGCTTCCAAGAAAAATATTAATTGGTTTCAGGCCATAAAAGTGCTCAAAAAGGACTTTGAAGATAAGGTTAGAGAGGTAGAGGAAGAAATGGAAAGAGAAATGAGGGTGACGCAGGAAAGACATGAGAAAAAAGTCAACAGCTTGAAAAGTCAAATTGGCCAAATGGAAAAGGAGGTACAAAAGCTCTCTGATGAAAATAATTGACTAAGAATTAGGATTGAACAAATGGAAGCTAGTGACTTCATGAGAAACCAAAACACAATAAAGCAAATCCAAATGAATAAAAAATAGAGGGCAATCTTGTGGGAAAACCTGCTGACCTGGAAAATAGGTCCAGGAGAGATAATTTGAAAATTATTGGTCTGCCTGAAAACCATGATCAAGGAAAGAGCTTAGACACCATCTTCCAAGATATTCTCAGGGAAAATTGCCCTGAAATTCTAGAAGAAGAAGCTAAAATAGAAATTGAAAGAATCCACCGATCACCTCCAGAAAGAGATCCCAAAAGGAAAACTCCTAGGAATCTTATAGTCAAATTCCAGAGCTCTCAGGTCAAAGAGAAAATATTGCAAGCTGCTAAAAAGAAAGAATTCAAGTACTGTGAGTACTGTCAGGATAGCACAAGATCTAGCAGCTTCTACATTAGGACCGGAGGGCATGGAATATGATATTCCAGAGGGCAAAGGAATTGGGATTACAACCAAGAATCACCTACCCAGCAAACCTGATCATAATCTTTCAGAGGAAAAAAATGGGACTTTAATAAAAAAGAGGACTTTCAGACATTCATGATGAAAAGACCTGAACTGAATGGCAAATTTGACTTTCAAATACAATATGTATGGGGGGCGGCTAGGTGGCACAGTGGATAAGCACCGGCCCTGGATTCAGGAGTACCTGAGTTCAAATCCGGACTCAGACACTTGACAATTACTAGCTGTGTGACCCTGGGCAAGTCACTTAACCCCCATTGCCCCACCAAAAAACAAACAAAAAAAAAAAAACCAAATACAATATGTATGGAGGTAGGTTAAAATAGATTTCCCTCATCAAAATGACTCATTATTTGCGGGGCAGCTAGGTGGTGCAGTGGATAAAGCACCAGCCCTGGATTCAGGAGGACCTAAGTTCAAATCCAGCCTCAGACACTTGACAATTACTAGCTGTGTGACCCTGGGCAAGTCACTTACCCCTCATTGCCCATCAAAATAAAATGACTCATCATATGACTAAAGAATGAAACAAGGAAATGTATACAAATAAAATGTTTTCCCTTTGCTCCTGTGATGAAAGAATGAGATTTAGCAGATACTCAAAGACCCACCTGGAGATTAATCTAGACTGATTGAATCAAGTGAGAGTGATTAACTGCTGATTAGCCTACTTCAAGTTAACTGGATTGTTATCACACCTTGAGAACACCTTCAGAACCAATGGATTTGGATGATGCCAACCAATCAGCTTGAAGCAGTGTGTAAGGACCGCCTCTGTTCCAGACCTATAAAAAGCTTCCACAATCAGTTTGCTGGAGAGAGTTCCTGATTAAAGCAGGCTGGTGGAGGAGGACTTGAGGAAGAACCCAACCAGGCTGGAACTCTAGGCTAGATAGGCTTTTTCTTAACTTTCTGAACTCCTTGTGAATATCTGTATGCTTTAATAAATGTTTAAAGCCCAAAGACTGGTGCTGAATCTTCTAATTTAAGGCGATCACACAATATAGATTTTAAACATCACAGTTTGGTGACCATGAAGGGACTGCTGAACCCCTCAACCTTCTGATCTTCACATTGGGTAAGAAATTTTATGTTTGTAAGTATGTTAATTCTTCATTTTTGTGGACTTTCTGTTTTGATTTATCTTTACCTGTGTTTGCCTTTAACTAATACTTTATAAAGCATTGGTATTATGAAAGAGAAAATAAAGGGGTTGAAGAAAAACAAGAGAAACATTATCATCATCATATTTCAAGAATCTGCTTCTATTGCCATGAACTGGGACATATTTTGCCGAAATGCAGAAGTAGACAGCAAGATATTAATGAGATGTGGAGACTTTAGATATCAAAATAAAAAATGCTCTAAATTCACTCAGAGAAATAATGTCAGTTCAAATGTTACATAAAGGTTTCCTTTTATGCCATTGTATCTACATTTTGAAATTAATAGTATGAGTTTCTTTTCATAGAGATTTTCATTCTTTTAAGATTGTGTTTTGTTTTTCCAACTGATTATTTGATCAAATTATATGAAGTATTTTCTTGGTAAATTGATTACTATGACAAGTATAAATTAATTCTAGATATACTATTTTTGCAAAAAAATATCATTTGGAATCATCGTACTTTGTAACATATTCTGACTCAAAGCAAATTCACAGTTTTTGTGATCATTTCACATTTTTTGCTATCATTATTATCCCCAAATTTTTAAATCCATATGAGACTTGGATTATGGGAATTTACCATTTAAGACATTAATTGCCTTTACCCATGAGAGGAATACATACAAGAGCAGGCATTGAACTCTCACAGAAGGGGAGACACTTATGAAGTCCAGGTACTGCACAGATGGCTGGAAGTTTTCATCCCACCCATCTCATTCTACACCTGGCTTCTATTCCCCTACAATATACCTGATGCCATGGACATCTCAATCCCATGCATCTGATTAAAACTGACTCAGTTTCCTCCAATATGTTCAGTGGCATGGACATATATCCCATCCACCTATTTTAAACCTGGCATACTGCATGTGCTGTATATATTGCTCAATGTTAATCCCCATAATTATCTCAGATGTCATGATAAATACAGTGTTGGATTTAGCCTTGACATCTGTTACCAATTATATTAGATTTTTAAATTTCTCATAATGGCATGAGGATAATTAGGCAGATGATACAAAAGGTGATGAAATGAAGATTTTAAAAAATTCTTGTCTTCTCAATTCATGTTTTTAAGAACTTTCATTGGAGGGGGAGCCAAGATGGTGGAGAGGAAGCAGCAAGCTGCCTGAGCTCTCCTTCTGTTCCCTCAAAACAAACATTAAATCAAGCCTCTGGATGGATTCTGAAACTATAGAACCTGCAAAGAGACAGAGAGACACAGTCCTCCAACCAGAGATAATTTAGAAGACTTCAGGAAAAGGTCGGTCTGACTCGGGCAAAAGGGAGGCCCAGCGCAGGGCAGCAACCCAGTGCCGAGGGGGTCGGGGCAAGTCAGCAGGAGCTGCGGGCCACAGCCGAACAACTGAGGCCCCTGGAACCTGGTTCAAAAATCTGGTGGCCAAGAAGGACAGTGGAAAAACCTACCTGTACCGGCCGAGAGGGCCACGAACAGGTCGGGCAGGATCAGACGCCGGGGTCCGGCGCCTGGCTGGCCGAGCGCAATCAGACAGGAAGTGTAGGGCGGGGGATCTCCACACACCATAAAGGCCTCAGAGTAAAAACCCGGTCACACAGCACCCATACCCCTGAACAAGAAGCCCAAAACAGGGACCCTGGTGCCCACAGAGCAGACCTCAACTTAAAAAATAAATAAATAAGCTGCAATAATGAGTAAGAAGCAAAAAAAAGAGCCCTCTCCATTGAGAGCTTCTGTATCAATAGGGAAGAAGCCAACACAAACTCAGATGAGGACAATAGCCTCAAATTGCCTACATCTGAAGCCTCACAAGGGAAGGTGACTTGGTCTCTAGAACAAAAAGCCTTCCTGGAAGAGCTCAAAAAGGATTTTAAAAATCAATTGCGAGAGGTAGAAGAAAAAATGGGGAGAGAAATGAAAGCAAAACAAGAAAACTATGAAAAAAGAATCAGCAGCTTGGAAAAGGAAGCACATAATTTCACTGAAGAAAGCAAAGCCTTAAAAAATTCACTTGGCCAAATGGAAAAAAAGGTACATAATCTCACTGAAGAAAACAATGCCTTAAAAATTAAAGTGGGACAGTTGGAAGATAAGGAATCCATGAGACACCAGGAATCAGTCAAGCAGAATTAAAAAAATGAAAAAATAGAAGAAAATGTGAAATACCTCATTGGAAAGACAACTGATCTGGAAAACAGATCGAGGAGAGACAATTTGAGAATCATTGGACTGCCTGAAAGCCATGACCAGAAAAAGAATCTAGACACCATATTCCAGGAAATTATTAAGGAGAACTGCCCTGATATCATAGAATCAGAGGATAAAATCATCATTGAAAGAATCCACCAATCACCTCCTGAAAGAGACCCCAAAAGGAAAACTCCAAGGAATATTGTAGCCAAATTCCAGAATTATCAGGTGAAGGAGAAAATACTCCAAGCAGCCAGAAAGAAGCAATTTAAATATCATGGAGCCACAGTCAGGATTGCTCAGGACCTGGCAGCTTCAACATTAAAGGACTGCAAGGCTTGGAATATGATATTCCGGAAGGCAAAGGAGCTTGGATTGCAGCCAAGAATCTATTACCCAGCAAAAATGTGCATTTTCTTTCAGGGGAAAAGATGGACATTTAATGACATTGGGGACTTTCAATCTTTCCTGGTGAAAAGACCAGAACTGAATAGAAAATTTGATCTCAACATACAAGACTCAAGAGAAGTTTAAAAAGGTAAACAGAGGGGGAAAAAAAGGTCACCCTATTAGGTTAAACTGTTTATATCCCTACACAGGAAAATAATACTCATAACTCTTAAGAACTGTAAATGTATTTGGGCAGAGAGAAGGACTTTACATAGAGGGTATAAATATAAATTGTCTTTGATGTGATGATACAAAAGAATTAAGGGGTTAAAAAGGGAGTCTCTGGGAAGGAGAGGAAAGGGGAGGTGGAATGGGATGAATTATATCATATGAAGAGGTGGAAAAAAAAACCTATTACACTAGAGGGAAAGAAAGGAGGGGGGAACATTGCTTCAACCCTATTCTCATTAGATTTGACTCAAAGAGGGAATAACACATATGTTCATTGGGATAAAGAAACTTAACTCATTCTTTAGGGAAGCAAAAGGGAAAGGGGGGGACTGATAGAAGGGAGGACAAACGCAAGGGAGAAAAGGGCAAAGAAAAGAGAGGGGGGTGATAAAAAGGGAGGGCAGATCGGGGGAGGCAGGGGTAAGAACTAAAACGTCGGTGAGGAGGAATAGGGTGAAAGAAGGGGGGAAAAGTACAAAGGGGGTAAATAGAATGGAGGGGAATAGACAGTCAGTATTAGTAACTGTGAATGTGAATGGTATGAACTCTGCTATAAAAAGGAAGCGAATTGCAGAGTGGATTAAGAACCAGAATCCTACAATATGCTGTTTACAAGAAACACATTTGAAGCAGAGAGATACACACAGAGTAAAGGTAAAAGGCTGGAGCAGAATATATTATGCCTCAGCTAAAGTAAAAAAGGCATGGGTAGCAATCCTTATCTCAGACAAAGTGCAGGCAAAAATAGATCTCATTAAAAGAGATTAAGGAAGGAAATTACATCTTACTTAAAGGTACTATAGATAATGAAGTAATATCAATATTAAATATGTATGTGCCAAGTGGTATAGCATCCAAGTTCTTAGAGGAGAAGTTAAATGAGCTACAGGAGGAATTAGACAGTAATACTATACTAGTGGGGGATCTGAATCTCCCCCTCTCAGAATTAGATAAATCTAGCCAAAAAATAAATAAGAAAGAAGTGAAAGAGGTGAATAGATTACTAGAAAAGTTAGACATGATAGATGTGTGGAGAAAATTGAATGGGGATAGAAAGGAATATACCTTTTTCTCAGCAGTACATGGCACATTTTCATAAATTGACCATGTATTAGGGCACAAAAACATCATAGTCAAATGTAGAAAGGCAGAAATAGTAAATGCATCCTTCTCAGATCATGATGCAATAAAAATTACATGTAAGAAAGAGCCAGGGAAAAGTAGAATGAAAATCAATTGGAAACTAAATAATTTCATTCTAAAGAATGAATGTGCCAAACAAGAAATCATAGAAACAATCAATAACTTTATCCAAGAGAATGACAATAATGAGACAACATACCAAAATCTATGGGATGCAGCCAAAGCAGTGCTTAGGGGAAAATTTATAGCTCTAAATGCTTACATGAATAAAAAAGAGAAAGAGGAGATTAATGAATTGGACATGCAACTTAAAAAGCTAGAAAAGAACAAATTAGAAATCCCCAATTAGACACTAAATTAGAGATCCTGAAAATTAAAGGAGAAATTAATAAGATTGAAAGCAAAAAAACTATAGAATTAATCAATAAAACTAAGAGCTGGTTTTATGAAAAAACCAATAAAATAGATAAAATATTGGTTAATTTGATTAAAAAAAGAAAGAAGAAAACCAAATTACCAGTATCAAAAATGAAAAAAGGGATGTTACCACCAATGAAGTGGAAATTAAGTCAATAATTAGGAATTATTTTGCCCAACTGTATGCCAATAAATTTGACAATCTAAATGAAATGGATGAATATTTACAAAAATACAAACTGCCCAGGTTAACTGAAGAGGAAATAAAATCCTTAAATAAACCCATATTAGAAAAAGAAATTGAACAAGCCATTAATGAACTCCCTAAGAAAAAATCCCCAGGGCCAGATGGGTTTACGGGTGAATTTTACCAAACATTTAAAGAACAATTAATTCCAGTATTATACAAATTATTTGGAAAAATAGGTGAAGAAGGAGTTCTACAAAATTTGTTTTATGACACAAATATGGTGGTGATACCAAAACCAGGCAAAGCAAAAAACAGAGAAAGAAAATTATAGACCAATTTCCCTAATGAATATTGATGCTAAAATCTTAAATAAGATATTAGCAAGGAGATTACAGCAAGTGATCACCAGGATAATACACTATGACCAGGTGGGATTTATACCAGGAATGCAGGGCTGGTTCAACATTAGAAAAATTATTAACATAATCAACCACATCAATAAGAAAACCAACCAAAATCATATTATTATCTCAATAGATGCAGAGAAAGCTTTTGACAAAGTACAACACCCATTCCTAATAAAAACACTAGAGAGTTTAGGAATAGGGGGAGCTTTCCTTAGAATAATAAACAGTATCTACCTAAAGCCATCAGCAAGTATTATATGCAATGGAGATAAATTAGAGGCCTTCCCAATAAGATCAGGGGTGAAACAGGGATGTCCATTATCACTCCTATTATTTAATATTGTCCTAGAAATGTTAGCTTTAGCAATCAGAGAAGAGAAAGGAATTAAAGGAATTAGAATAGGCAAGGAGGAAACAAAACTATCACTCTTTGCAGATGATATGATGGTATACTTAAAGAATCCTAGAGAATCAACTCAAAAATTACTTGAAACAATTAACAACTTTAGCAAAGTAGCAGGATATAAAATAAATCCACATAAATCATCAGCATTTCTATACATGACCAAAAAAGTCCAGCAGCAAGAGATAGAAAGAGAAATTCCATTTAAAGTAACGGTAGATAATATAAAATACTTGGGAGTCTACTTGCCAAGACAAACCCAGGAACTCTATGAACACAACTACCAAACACTCTTCACACAAATCAAATCAGATCTAAATAATTGGAAAGATATCAATTGCTCATGGATAGGCAGAGCTAATATAGTAAAAATGACAATACTGCCTAATTAATTTACTTATCAGTGCCATACCAATCAGACTACCTAAAAATTATTATATACAGCTAGAAAAAATAATAACAAAATTCATCTGGAAAAACAAAAAATCAAGAATATCCAGGGAAATAATGAAAAAAAACTCACAGGAAGGTGGGTTAGCGGTACCAAACCTGGAGCTTTACTATAAAGCGTCAGTCATCAAAACTATCTGGTACTGGCTAAAAAATAGAGTGGTAGATCAATGGAATAGGCTAGGCTCAGGAAATGCTGTAGTAAATGACACTAGTAATGTGGTGTTTGATAAACCCAAAGACTCCAGCTTCTGGGATAGGAACTCAGTATTTGACAAAAACTGCTGGGAAAAGTGGAAGATAGTATGGCAGAAATTAGGCATAGACCAACATCTTACACCTTATACTAAAATAAGGTCAAAATGGATACATGATTTAGACATAAGAGGTGATACCATAGGTAAATTAGGAGAGAAAGGAATAGTGTACCTATCAGATCTTTGGAAAGGAGAACAGTTTTTGACCAAACAAGAGACAGAGTATATTATAAAATGCAAAATGGATGATTTTGATTATATTAAATTTTTAAAAAATTGTACAAACAGAAGCAATGCATCCAAAATTAGAAGGGAGGCAGAAAGCTGGGAAACAATTTTTGAGGCCAGTGCTTCTGATAAAGGCCTCATCTCTAAAATATATAGGGAATTAAATCAAATTTATAAGAATCCAAGTCATTCCCCAATTGAGAAATGGTCAAAGGATATGAACAGGCAGTTTTCTGATGAAGAAACCAAAGCTATCTATTCCCATATGAAAAAATGCTCTAAATCTCTAATGATTAGAGAGATGCAAATTAAAACAACTCTGAGGTACCACCTGACACCTATCAGATTGGCTAAAATAACAAAAAAGGAAGATAATAAATGTTGGAGAAGCTGTGGGAAAATTGGAACACTAATGCATTGTTGGTGGAGCTGTGAACTGATCCAACCATTCTGGAGAGCAATTTGGAATTATGCCCAAAGGGTGATAAAGCTGTGCATACCCTTTGACCCAGCAATTCCACTTTTAGGTCTTTTTCCCAAAGAAATCATGGAAGGGGGAAAGGGACCCACATGTACAAAAATATTTATAGCTGCTCTTTACGTGGTAGCAAGGAATGGGAAGTTGAGAGGGTGCCCATCAATTGGGGAATGGCTGGACAAGTTGTGGTATATGAATACAATGGAATACTATTGTGCTGTAAGAAATGATGAGCAGGAAGAGTTCAGAGAAACCTGGAGGGTCTTACATAAGCTGATGATGAGTGAGATGAGCAGAACCAGAAGAACATTGTGCACAGTATCATCAACATTGAGTGTTGACCTACTGTGATGGACTATATTCTTCTCACCAATGCAATGGTACAGAAGAGTTCCAGGGAACTCATGATAGAAGAGGATCTCCAAATCCAAGAAAAAAAAAAGAAAGAAAGAACTGTGGAGTATAGATGCTGATTGAACCATATTATTTCTTTTGTTTTGGGTGCTGTTGTTTTTTTTTCTATTTTGAGGTTTTGCATCACTGCTCTGATTTTTTCTCTTGTAACAGGATTAATGCAGAAATAGGATTAATGTTATTATGTGTATATATATATATATGTGTGTATATATCTATATCTATATCTATATGTATAGGGATATATAGATATAACCTATATCAGATTACCTGCTGTCTAGGGGAGGGGGGAGGGAGGGGAGGGAGGGAGAAAAATCTGAAATTGTAAAGCGTGTATAAACAAAAGTTGAGAACTATCTTTACATGTAACGGAAAAAATAAAATACCTTATACATAAAAAAAAATTAATTTAATTTAATTTAAAAAAAGAGAAAAAAAGAAATGATGAGCAGGAGGAGTTCAGAGAAACCTGGAGGGTCTTACGTAAGCTGATGAGTGAGATAAGCAGAACCAGAAGAACATTGTACACAGTATCATCAACATTGAGTGTTGACCTATTGTGATGGACTAGATTCTTCTCACCAATGCAATGGTACAGAAGAGTTCCAGGGAACTCATGATAGAAGAGGATCTCCAAATCCAAGAAAAAAAAAAAACTGTGGAGTATAGATGCTGATTGAACCATACTGTTTCTTTTGTTTTGGGTGCTGTTGTTTTTTTTTCTATTTTGAGGTTTTGCATCACTGCTCTGATTTTTTCTCTTGTAACAGGATTAATGCAGACATAGGATTAATGTTATTATGTGTATATATATGTGTGTATATATATCTATATGGATAGGATATGATATATAGATATATAGATATAACCTATATCAGATTACCTGCTGTCTAGGGGAGGGGGGAGGGAGGGGAAGGAGGGAGAAAATCTGAAATTGTAAAGTTTGTATAAACAAAAGTTGAGAACTATCTTTACATGTAACAGAAAAAATAAAATACCTTATATAAGAACTTTCATTGTTTGATTTGATTACTGGCAAAGCTATTTTTTTACTGTTTCATCAAGGAACACCTGTTCCTAGAAGAAACAAAGGGGGGGAATGTGATGAAATAATGAGATTTAGCAGATACTCAAAGAACCACCTGGAGATTAATCTAGACTGATTGAATCAAGTGAGAGTGATTAACTGCTGATTAGCCTACTTCAGGTTAACTGGATTGTAATCACATCTTGAGAACAACTTCAGAACCAATGGATTTGGATGATGCCAACCAATCAGCTTGAAGCAGTGTGTAAGGACCGCCTCTGTTCCAGACCTATAAAAAGCTTCCACAATCAGTTTGCTGGAGAGAGTTCCTGATTAAAGCAGGCTGGTGGAGGAGGACTTGAGGAAGAACCCAACCAGGCTGGAACTCTAGGCTAGATAGGCTTTTTCTTAACTTTCTGAACTCCTTGTGAATATCTGTATGCTTTAATAAATGTTTAATGCCCAAAGACTGGTGCTGAATCTTCTAATTTAAGGTGATCACACAATATAGATTTTAAACATCACACTCCTTTCTCTCTTTCTTTATAACCTTCACTACCTGATTGAAGGAGAAACCTCTGGAAAGTTGGCAGTATTAGTGGAAACTGAAATTTCTATGAATTTGGAAACATACAGCTTCTTGGCTCTAAAGAGCTCTACTTATATGGGCCTTAAGTTTTATAATGCAGTGTATTATATTAGCAGGGACCATAGTTCTAGAGTTTGAAGGGACCTTAGAGGTCATCTAGTACAGCCCTCATTTTATAGATGAAGAAATTCAGAAGCACAAAATACAAGTGACTTACCAAAGGTCACACATATAGTAAACATTAGAGGTGAGAATGCCATTTGTTTCTCACAACAGTAGGTAAGTGACTTTGTTTCATTTAGTCTTTGCCATAACCCTTTGATATTCTTACCATATCCTGGCTGTCCAAGGGTACCCTGACTGGCCCCACTGCTAAAGTTGAACCCCTGAAACCTTTAGATATTCTGCTGTACTCAGTTAAGTTCTGACCCTCTTGGGGTACTCCTGGAATCATCAATATCTTAGGTATCAGAATCCAATCTGATTTAGAGCTCATTTAAGGTGACTAAGGCCCTGTGGGATTTAGAAGATAACCCTGTGGGAATTAGGCCTGTACCTGAATTTCCTCCATTGTGAAATGAGGATATATATTACATGATATGTTACATGATTTGTCCATATCTGCATTGCTTGCCTTACAGGGATGAAATGACGTATCTAAGGTCACATAGCTAATAATCAGTGGAACTAGGATTCAAACTCAGGTCTTATATTGCCAATTACAGTTCCTCTCCACTATTCACACTTCCTCCAAATGTATTTAAGTCCAAACTTACCTCCCAAAACTCCTGGGAAGCAACCTAGCCCTGTTTTAACAGATCATAAAGATAGCACTGGTTAGGTAATTAAAATAAAGTTTCCAAGGTCACACCAACCTATAGTACTTCTGTCTCATATGAATAGAGTTGCAAGGGCATCTCATATTTGCATAGTACAGGGCTGCTGAAATGTGAGGAAGGAGAATGAGGAAGAGATAACCTCAGGGTGAGCAGGAGAACAACTTTGGGAAATGTATTCCCACAGCACAAAGAAAAGAGTCCACTAATTGGCTCTAGAGGCAACTAACTGCAGGCACAAGCAGGTAAAGAATTTTCAATTCTTTATTGACTGCCGTAGCCACTTATTTGGAACTTGTGTTCATTAGCTGTGTGTAAAGTGATATTAGAAGAGAGAATGCTTTGGAGTGTGCTGAATGATTGAATGTCCAGCCTGATGGGAGGCTGCATTATGTAAAAGTGCCTGCTAGGGTAATCGAGTTACTTAAGTGAATGTGTTGAGCATATCTGAGGGAAGTGTATTTGTGGGTCCTGCAATGTGAATACAAGATCGGGGGTGTTGAAATGTAAAAGGTAATTCTGCTCACACTGAAGAGTCCCCTAAGCCTTTGAGCTTCTTCCCTTCCTGGTCATTATTGATAAAGGTAAATTCCTCTGGCTTTATGGCTCCCTTCCTTGCACTGGTTTCTGAAGTTTCAGGAGAATAAGGGAAATAATTGATCACAGTTCTAGAACTGGAGGGGATCCCTACAACTATCTATTCCAACTACCTCATTTTAATAAGGAAATTGAGGCCAAGAGGAAAGAGTGTTGAACAAAGACGTTGGAGAAACTGACATCAAAGGTACAAAATGAGAAGGCAACTCTTCTGAGTCTTTTCCTTCATCCTTTCTGTGACATAAAGAAAATAAGCAGCAAACTCCCTGGGTTTTAATAATTCAAAAAGTACTAATTCAGGGATGTGTAGGATAACACATTGGCTACCACAGTCTAATCCTTAGAGAAGTGAGCAGAAGCAAGAGCCCAGACAAACCTACCTTACATTTAGGTAGGTTTGATAGCAACCTACGTCATGTAATCTGAATGACCTCATAAAGCCTTTCTGCCTCAAATTAACTCCTTGACTGACTATATCTGGAATTTCTACTTACAGGATCATTGATTTTAGGGTCCTTAATGGTCATCTAGCCCAACTCCCCCATTTTACAGATAGGAACATTGAAACCCAGAAAGATCACATGATTTGCCAAAGATAACATAGGTAATTATTTGGGGGGCAGGGGGGCCGGACAATGAGGGTTAAGTGACTTGCCCAGGGTCACACAGCTAGTAAGTGTCAAGTGTCTGAGGCCGGATTTGAACTCAGGTCCCCCTGAATCCAGGGCCAGTGCTTTATCCACTGAGCCACCTAACTGCCCCCAGTAATATTTTTAAAGCAAGGATTCAAATCCAGAGCTCTTGACTAAAACTTCATAGCTCTTTGCAGTATAGTATGCTTCCTTCACTACTTGAGGTTAAAGCATTGCAGACCTGAGCCCCAATGCAAATTATATTGGGGAGCAGCTACACATTAAGTAATTATAAGCTAATAATACGTTATTAAAAACTAGTTTGTTATAATCATCACAGTCCCGTTGTTGTTTGTCCTTTGTTCTTTGGGGAGGCAGGGCAATGAGGGTTAAGTGACTTGCCCAGGGTCACACAGTAAGTGTCAAGTGTCTGAGGCGAGATTTGAACTCAGGTCCTCCTGAATCCAGAGTCTGTGCCTTATCCACTCCACCACCTAGCTGTCCCCTGTCCTTTGTTCTTGAAGAGGACCATGACATCAGGAGGTGATGTCGTGACTTGCAATGAATTAGATTTAAGTGAAGGAGGGCTGTGCAAGATCACCAGCCTCACTCTCTCCTCCAGAGCCATCTGAGTCCAGTGGCAAGATGTACTCGGATGTTTGAGGCAATTGGGGTTAAGTGACTTGCCCAGAGTCACACAGCTAGTATTGTCAAGTGTCTGAAACCAGATTTGAACTTGGGTCCTCCTGACTCCTGGGTACTCCAGTGTACTCTGTACACTGCACCACCTAACTGCCCCCTTCAAAGTCCTGTAACAAAACCCAGAAGAAGAAAGAGGGAGAATTAGTAAGTCTGGGTAGGCAGGAAAGGTCTGGAGCATGGCACATTGTCTTGGAAGTGTTTAATAGTGTGGGAACCTAGGCACTTAAAAATTACATGAGGACATTGGACTGGGGAAGAAAGAAGAATAGCCCTAGAAAGGAGTAGAGATCCTTCAAAGAGGGGAATGGAAGGACACCAAAAGAAACTTCACCTGATTCACAACTTTTCAAGTGTCATCATTAAAACCAACAACCAGGGGCAGCTAGGTGGCGCAGTGGATAAAGCACCGGCCCTGGATTCTGGAGGACCTGAGTTCAAATCCAGTCTCAGACACTTAACACGTACTAGCTGTGTGACCCTGGGCAAGTCACTTAACCCCAATTGCCTCACCAAAAAAAGAAAGAAAGAAAGAAAGGTTAAGTGATTCATTCATGATCATACAAGTCTAAGTGGTGATGCTAGAATGTTAGTCAAGGTTCTCTGACTTCCACCATCATCCCTTTCATACTCATATGAATGTAAGCTCCTTGAAGGTTAGAATTGTTTCATTTTTGTCTTTATACCCCCAGAACCTTGCCACAGTGCCTGCCACATTCTATATTCTTAATAAATGTTTGTTAAAAGATATTTTGATTGATTCTGATGCCTAAACCTGGTCTGTATGTTATACACTGCACCTTTTTGACCTGCATGCTAAGATCTCTAAAGGATGACTCTCTGCATTGAAGAGTGAGAGCCAGATTCTTGACTTTATTGTCTTCAGCACTATTCTCCAATTCTGATGTTTTCCCCCTCTGATTTATTACAGCACACGCAGAACTCTAAAAATATAATTACAGCATTTAAAGTGTGTTTCCTATCTATCGGCTGCAGTAGTTTAACCAGCACATAAAGTCCTCTGACATTGACTTATACTTTGTAAAACCAAAACTGGGCACTCTGCAAAGCAAGACTGAATGGATGGGTGATCAGATGGACAGCAGATTCCAGAGTGCTTCATCAGCAGCCTCCATGTGAGGAATGACAATAATCATTTCTAACATAAAGTACACAATTTACAGCAAGGAAGGCAGTATCGTCTATCTTTTTGACCATTTCAATATGGAATGCTTCCTACCTTTTAAAATATACCTCCATAGTCCCACCCTTTATCTACATAGAATCTGCAGAGTTTGGATATTTTTCAATATGACTAAATCCCTGAGGGAAGATAGAAATGAGGGAAGAGGTAGAAAGACAATATCAGACAGAGTGTTTCAGAGTAGAGAAGCAACATGTCTTGGTCACAAGGGTCATGGGATTGAGAGATGTCAGGAACCTCAGAGGTCACCCAGTCCAATGTCCTTGCTTTACAGATGGGGAAACTAAGGCCCAGGGAAACTATTTGCCCATAGTCAAACAGTCAGTAGCAAAAGTCAAGGGTCAAACACAGGTTCTTTAATGCTAAAACACATTTTTGTTGAGAGTGTCCCTAGTTGGTCCTTGCACCTCCTCCTTCACTCACCTATAATAACTTTTTAAAATTTAACAAGTCAGGGCAGCTAGGTGGCACAGTGGATAGAGCCCCAGTCCTGGAGTCAGGAGTACCTGAGTTCAAATCCGGCCTCAGACACTTAACACTTACTAGCTGTGTGACGCTGGGCAAGTCACTTAACCCCAATTGCCTCACTAAAAAAAAATAATAATAATTAACAAGTCACAGGGCAGTTAGGTGGCACAGTGGATAGAGCACCGGCCCTGGAGTCAGGAGTACCTGAGTTCAAATCCGGCCTCAGACACATAACACTTACTAGCTGTGTGACCCTGGGCAAGTCACTTAACCCTAATTGCCTCACTTAAAAAAAATTAATAATTAACAAGTCACCCAAAACCAACAGTATGCTGGGACATTTTGGAGATATGAGAGTTCTGACTACTAGACTAATATACCTAATATCCCAACTATGGTAGGAATGAGTTTTTCTTTTAAAAAAGCATGGTGGGGGGGCAGCTAGGTGGCACAGTAGATGGAGCACCAGCCCTGGAGTCAGGAGTACCTGAGTTCAAATCTGGCCTCAGATGCTTAACACTTACTAGCTGTGTGACCCTGGGCAAGTCACTTAACCCCCATTGCCTCACTAAAATAAAAAAGCATAGAAGGGGCATGTAGGGGGGTGTAGTGGATAGAGCAGTGACCCTGAAGTCAGGAGGACCTGAGTTCAAATCCAGTCTCAAATACTTAATACTTACTAGCTGTGTGACTCTGGACAAATCATTTAACCCCAATTGCCTCACCAAAATAAAAAAGGCATGGAGACCATCACTGAGATGTATTTAGACCAGTGGACTAAAAGGTCACATTGTTGATATCACTTCCTGATTGCCTGAATACAAAACACAGACAAGAGGAGCTCTAAGAAAGCACTGATACTTGGCCAATGAACATGATGGGTGACAGGCAAGGAAGCTTCACTCGATTGAATGAATTCAGGGTGTTCTCAATGTCTATCCTTGTTTGAATATCCTTCTGCTATGGCTAAATAAATCTTTTGTTATTTTTAATGTATTTTATTTTTTCCCATATACATGTTAAAACTATTTTAACATTTTTTTTAAGTTTTGAGTTCCGAATTCTATCCTTCCCCTTCCCCAAGACAGTAAGCAATCAGATATAGGTTATTCATATACAGTCAAATAAAAATTTCCATATCAGTCATTTTGTACAAGACACAAATAAAAGAGAAATGGATGAAAGAAAAAAATGAAAAAGGATACTTCAGTCTATATTCAATCAATATCAGTTTTTTCTCTGGAGGCAGATTTATGCTTCATCATTAGTCCTTTGGGATTGTCTTGTATCATTGTATTTCTGAGAATAGCTAAGTCATTCACAATTCTTCATCAAACAATATTGTTGTTACCATGTACAACATTCTCCTGGTTCTGCTCACTTCCCTTTGCATCAGTTCATGTAAGTCTTTTTTTATATTTATAAACATTTATTTATTTGTTTGTTTGTTTCTTTGTTTGTGTATTTTGGCCGGGAAATGAGGGTTAAGTTAAGTTAAGCCCAGGGTAACACAGCTAGTAAGTGTCAGGTGTGTGAGGCCAGATTTGAACTCAGGTCCTCCTGAATCCAAGGCCAGTGCTTTATCCACTGTGCCACCTAGTTGCCCCCAAGTTCATGTAAGTCTTTCCAGGTTTTTCTGAAATAATCCTGCTTGTCATTTCTTATAGCACAATAATATTCTGTTACAACCATATCCCACAGCTTGTTTAGCCATTCCTGAATTGACAGGCATCCCTTTGATTTCTAATTCTTAGCCACAACAAATAAATAAATAAAGCTGTAAATATTTTTGTACAAATAGGTCTTTTCCCACTTTTTTATTATTTGGGATATAGACCTAGAAGTGATATTTCTTAAATGATCTGAATGTCTCATTTTGTTCCAGTATCAAACCAAAATTACAAGGGATTGACCTGAATCAAGCCCAACCCAAACACCAGCCTTGCCATTATCAGTTGCTTATAAGGACAAGAAGGAGAAACTAAGAAGCAGTGTGAAAATTTGATAGTGTCTGCTGCTTCTCCAGGGTATCGAAGTTTATTTTATGTCTTCAAACTGCTGGCCAAGAACCTCTTATGATGAATCAGTCATGGAGAAGTAAAAGAAAAAGTTAGATCCAGCAATACAGAGAATTCCTTCATCTCCCA
This sequence comes from Dromiciops gliroides, assembly GCF_019393635.1. Taxonomy (NCBI): domain Eukaryota; kingdom Metazoa; phylum Chordata; class Mammalia; order Microbiotheria; family Microbiotheriidae; genus Dromiciops; species Dromiciops gliroides. The sequence continues at coordinate 165,695,133 of NC_057862.1, forward strand.
TCAATGATTGGCTGAGCTACCAATGAGCAAGAGGTAAAGGAGTATAACAACTAATTAATAATAAAACAACTAATTTAAATCATAATTGTCTTACCTGGTAGTGACAGCTCAGACAGCCAGGAAAATCATACCTCCATAGCTATTTGTAGACTATCTCTCTCGGATACTTTAGAAATATGTCATTTCCTCAGTGTGGTTATTCCCTCCACCAAAGGAGGTCCTAATTATTATATCTATAACTTAATAGCCATCCATCCTAGGATTCTTGGCATCTGCTCTGCCATTGCCCCACTTTTCCCTACACAAAGTTTCACCCTCCAAACTGACCTCCAGAGGCCATGCCCCCTCCCTAATCCATTCAGCTTTGGTATTCCAACTCAGAAGTGAGGTGTCCTGATTGATGAAGTGGAAATTCACTTAACCCATTCTACCTAGCCAGCCCAGACAATGCTTCACACACCATAAAACTTTCTACCCTAAGCATCTTGCCAGCTTCTTTCACCTCACACACATGTTCTGTGTTTAGTCATTTTTTTCAGTCATGTCTGATTCTTCTTTTCTGGAGTTTTGTGGACAAAGATACTGAAGTGTCTTGCCATTTCCTTCTCAAACTCATTTCACAGATCTGGAAACTGAGGCAAACATGACTTTCCCAGGGTCACACAGCTAGAAAATGTCTGAGGTCAGATTTGAACTGACTCCGGGCCTAGCAATCTATCTGCTGTGCCACACATAACCTTCCTCATGCTTTCCATCTCTTGCTCTGAGAAAAGTAATCAAATCAATAATCAATACTACCATTGCTTCTGGAAAGGATGTGACAATTGATTGCCCTGGTTCCACTCACTCTTCCAACAATTTCCCAGATACCAAACAGCACACATACACACACACACACACACACACACACACACATATATACACACAAATACATACTCATGCGCGTGCGCGCACACACACATGCATGTGCACACACACACACACACGCACACACACGCACCTATATCTTGAGAACAAGGAACTGGGGGCAGCTAGGTGGCGCAGTGGATAGAGCACCGGCCCTGGAGTCAGGAGTACCTGAGTTCAAACCCAGCTTCAGACACTTAACACTTACTAGCTGTGTGACCCTGGGCAAGTCACTTAACCCCCACTGCCCCACAAAAAAGAAAAAAAAAAGAGAACAAGGAACTGTCTCACTTCTCTTTTTATAGTCCAAGTATCCATCACAGTGTCTTGAACATATTAGACACTTAATTAGTGCTTTTTTCCATTTATTCATTCAGTAAATGATCTGCAAGAGTTACAGTGGCAAAGATAAACAAACAGACAAATAAAACAAATTCATCAGCCTACATTGAACCAGATTACAAACCTCCTTGATCTTCACTGAACTGATCATTGGACAAAAAAGCTCATCCTCAAAGCCTTTCCATTTCTTTTTGTTTGTTTCTTTGTTTTTTGCTTTTTTAACTTTTTTGCAGGGCAGTGAGGATTAAGTGACTTGCCCAGGGTCACACAAGTCAAGTGTCTGAGGCCAAATTTGAACTCAGGTCATCCTGACTCCAGGGCCAGTGCTTTATCCACTGTGTCACCTAGTCACCCCAAGCCTTTCCATTTCTGGGAGGACTTACCAGAGCTTACATTCCATAACATGACCTTTATAAACCTCACTGTAATGTGGAGGAGACTCTAGATTCTCAAAGGTTCTGCCAGCCATGTATACACTGACAGATCCTAAATGGAAAGACTTCAAGTTTGGGTCCAGTGGGGGACTATATGTTGGTTGTCCAAGGACCAGCCTAAGTACAGAGAGTCTTATCACCTGATTGGATGATAAATTGTTGTCTACAGCAGTACTCAAAGACAAGCTACTAATTAATAGGGGAACTACAATCCGCATTAGTTGAGAGAGTATCCACACTGATAAGAGTATAGATGCTTATAGTGTTGAATTCTACAAGTATGATCACATTAAATTCCAGGTTCTTGGAAGCATGGATCACATATGTTCCATAGGGCACTGAACAACCTATAAAAATATTATAAATATGAAATAATCATCCTATTACAGTCCACTTTATATAGAACCATACTGTGCATGGTATGTGGAAGAGGCCAGCAGCATCTCATTAATTTCTCTAAGTTGCCTCTTTGGGTCCTGCAAAGGGCAATCCATCTGGTGGACACCAGCTGATGGCCACAGGGGATGAGTGATCACAACAGCCACATCTGCCAAACTCTCTAGAGGCCCTCCCACTCCCACCCTAACCTAACCCTAACCCTAACCCTAGTAGATAAAAGTACTTTACAGCTTGTCTGATATAAGTGAAATAGGTAGTCACCTACATGGTATGATATGAGGGTTACAGAAAGACATATTATTCAAAAATTTCATCCCCACTAGCCCATCACTAATATCTGAAATTTCACCATTAGTGATTCACTCCTTTGTATACTCTCTTAAATACTCTCTTAAATCATAAATCCCCTGAAAAGCATAAGGATTAGAATAATAAAATCTCTGGTATGTTTATCCAAAGCAGGGGTTCTTAACCTAGAGTTCATAAACCTGGAGGTGGGGTGGGGATTATGTTTTAATATCTATATTTCAACATAATTGATATCTTTTGTAATCCTATGTATTTGATTTTGTACACTTAAAAACATTATCCTGAGAAACAGTCCATAGGTTTCACTGGACAATCAAAGGGGGTACATGAATTACAAATAGTTAATAACCATGATCTAGAGGGATCCAAAAGCATGGGTGGAATTTGTATCTGGATGCAGGAGCCAGAAGAGGATAGAAGGAGTCTCCAAAAAATGGAGATGGGAGACCCAAGAGAAATTTCACCTACTTCACAATTTTCTAGATGAAAGTTAGGATCCGATTGGAGCTGGAAATTATAGTTCTCTGAGAATAAATCATGAAACAAAACTGGTCCTTCAAGTGAAATGCAATCCTTAAAGGGCAATGCAGATTTCTAGGCATCTGATTCCACTGTTCATTCACATTTTGTTGATATTCAACAAATCAGGCTCCCAGGAAGCAAGTGTGGGGTGAGGTAGGATCAAGAGTAAGGATTTAGGAATGGGGGTTGGGAGCAGCAACTACCAGCAGGTTTTTCTTTTCCTTTCTTCAGCTTTACCTCCTTCCGCTATATCCCAACAAGACATGGGTCAACTAAACTGAATGAGCATATGACAGGTAGATCCCCTTTAGATTTTTTCATTACTCTACTTTCCCAGGAGCAGCTAAGTGGCACAGTGCATACAATGCTGGACCTGGAGTCAGGAAGATTCATCTTTATGAGTTCAAATCTGGCCTCGGATACTTACTAGCCATGTGACCCTGAGCAAGTCACTTTACCCTGTTTGCCTCAGTTCTTCATCTGTAAAATGAACTGGAGAAGGAAATGACAAACCACTCCAGTATCTCTGGAGTATCAAGAAAACCCCAAATGGGATCACCGAGAGTGACTGAACAGCAACTGAACAACAGCAAACTACTTTCCCATACAAATGACCTTTGTATTTGCCTTACAGAAAGGTTGAATTTTTTGCTCCTTCAAGAAGCACCTAAGGTGGGGAGGGGGGGAGGGACAAGAGGGAGAGATGCTAAATACAAGATCCTATTGTTCTTAAGTGTCCATAAATCTTAACTTTACAGTGACAGTCGATAGAAACAGCTCTTACTGCTTAGCAAGTCATATGGAGCAGAGCTTTGGGCAGACTGACCTTTAAACACAGCCCAGGGCTCTCTGTCCAGCAAAACGATGCTTCCTTTGACCACTGGCCACAGATGGTATCTGTGTTTTCTGACCCTCTTCAATCCCAGTAGCTATAGCTCTCAATGAAAGCTAAAATCATCCTCTACCCAAAGCCACCAAGGAACAGGATATGAAGCTTGGACCAGCTGCTCTTTTCCCCTGGCTCTAGGGAATCAAGAAACTTGAAGGAATCAGAGATAGGAAAGCTGAGGAAAGAGGGATGCTATTTTGAGTTATTTTTGGATGAACTGAAATTTTGTTTTTAAAATAATAAAACCCTAAAGATAAAGTACTTGTATAGTGATGCCCCATATTTCCTTTTCCAAAAATATTTCTAGGAATTAAAACTAGAAAGAGTTTGACATGAAATTATTCCCAGCATCAGATTAGTACAATTTCTATACACAGAGGAATTCAACCTGCTCCAAACATCTTTGGGTCCAAGATTTAAGAGCTGAAATACAAGTGGTTGCAGATCTCTATGGCTGACTGGATTACAAAACAAGCTGCTGACTTAGAGCTTGATGTTGGAAATATTGAAAGAAACTTGAAAATATTGAAGAATAAGGGGGCAGCTAGGTGGTGCAGTGGATAAAACACCAGCCCTGGATTCAGGAGGACCTGAGTTCAAATCCAGCCTCAGACACTTGACACTAGTTGTGTGACCCTGGGCAAGTCACTTAACCCTCATTGCCCCACCCAAAAACAACAACAACAACAACAAGAGGAATGTGAACCTGAGAAGGAGGAGTGAAGGGGCCATGCCTTCTTGACCTGGCTCTTGTTCTGGTTTCTAGATACATTTACATGACAATCAAAGATCATCTTGAAAATAAGGTTCTCCTTAGAGAGACATCTATGTGGTATAGTAGTGATTGTGCTGAACATAGAAAAATCTGAGTTCAAAAACTGCCTCAGGGGGGCAGCTAGCTGGCGCAGTGAAAAGAGCACTGGCCCTGGATTCAGGAGGACCTGAGTTCAAATCCAGCCTCAGACACTTAACACTTACTAGCTGTGTGACCCTGGACTAGTCATTTAACCCCAATTGCCTCACAAAAAAAAAAAACCTGCCTCAGACAGTAGCTGTGTAACCCCGGAGAAATCAATCAGTCTCTTTTGGTCTCAGTTTCCTCATTTGTAAAATGAGGGTAATAGTATCACCTACCTCATAGAGTTATGGTGAGGATCAAATGAGATAGCATATGCAAAGCATTTTGCAAAGCTTAAAGTATTATATAAATGCTAACCATCATCATCATTATGAGTATGGCAGTCTCCTGTACAGTTCCTGAAGGGTTTGATGGGCAGAGTCCCTTAAATGGATTTTGGGAAAGATCATAATCAAGGACTTAATGGGAAACATAAGGAATTTTCTAACTCCAAATCAGATAGTTCTTTGGGACCATGGACCTGGAATCATCAAAAGACAAAAAGAATACAAGAAGCAGCCAACCTTTGCCTGGAGTATTCTACCAGCTTTTGTTGAATCCCATGGTTAGATGTGCTGGTTTATAGCCACGGGTGTATACTAAGAAAACCTAATCCTGCTTTTGTCAAGGAGAGACTTTCTGGCCACTGGGCCTCTGCAATAAAAACCAGTAAATAGTCCTGAAGAGCTGAAATCCTGTATGTGGTAGGTATAAGCATCTCAGCAGCCACAAGACTAGTAGAGATATCTATCAGAAACAATCTGGTACCAAAAATATCTGGCAGCTCTTCAGGGACAGAAGGATAAAGTGCCTTGACCACATATACTGCTACTGCTTGCTGTTGTTACAGCAGCTAGGCAGTACAATGTGCTGGGCCTGGAGTCAAGAAGACTCATCTTCCTGAGTTCAAATGTGGCCCCAAAACCATGTGGACCTGGGCAAGTCACTTAACCCTGTTTGCCTCAGTTTCCTCATCTGTTAAAATGAACTGAAGAAGGAAATGGCAAGCCACTCCAGTACCCTTGCCAAGAAAACGCCAAATGGACTCACAATGAGTTGGATATGACTGAAATGACTGGAAACAACAACAGTTTGATATTTCAAGGGCTTTATAACCCAGTCCCTTCCTACATTTCCATTCTTCTTACCTTTTACTCTCCTCCATATACTCTATGATCTAGCAACATTGGCCTGCCTATTGTTTCTTACAGAGCACAATCGATCTTTGGACTCCAAGACTTTTTTATCTTGGCTGTCACCTCATGCCCAAAATGATATGTATGTATGTATGTATGTATTTATGTATGTATGTGTTTCCTCCTTAATATGAGTTCTATGATCACAGGGACTATTTTCATCTTTCTTTGTATCCCCATTGCTTGGCACAGTGTTTGCCATATAGCAAATGCCTAACACATTCGTTGACAACTAAAGACACATAAGGGGGGGGGGGACTCGTCAATCTGAGCAAACCTTCAGTTTGAGTAAATTTATCAAAATTATTTTAATGAAGCATCAAAGAAAAAAGAATCTTCTGAGATATATGGCTCAGATAATGGGACTGACTAGACAAAGTTCTGGGTCACAAATTTTACTATTTTCAATAAATTGGAGAAAGGGAAATCTTCATTTTCTTCTCAGCTAATTTTCTGAAACTGAGAGCTTTCCCCCCTTTGCTTGACACTGTAGAGGACACTAAATCCAGAAAGCACAATCATGATTTTACAATAATGCTGATGCTGTCTTCCATTCCATGTTGCCTGCTTCTTATAAAATGGAAAAATCCAAGAGATGCTAGATTCCTTAAAAATAAATAATTCAATCAATTTGACAAACCCTTTTAAGCAACTGATACAAGGAAATACTGTGTATAAATTTGCAGTTCTATTATTGTTCATATTTAAAAGACTTTAAAATAATATTTAATTTTAGTAAAATGATAATTATATGAATTAACTGTACCTTTTAATATGCCCAAATATTGTGATTTTGCTAGTAAACTTTATTTATAGGTAATATTTCAAAAGAGACTAATAAATGTGCAGACAGTTCTTGCTTTATATAATTGGACCATTCTGCAGGCATCTACATAAAGCTATTTTTACATGATGCGAATTTGCCCCTACCCACCCACTTCACTTAGCCTATATAATAAAGTCATACACAAAGTAATATCTTCATGAAAATCACAAAATGCACCTTGATAATAGAATTATGAAGTAAAAGGTAAAATTAATGATAAAATATGCATGGTACTTTACATTAAAGTTAACATAGGTGCACAGTATGTCACCCTTCCCCACCCACTGCACCCAGGCTTTGCCTCTGGTGGTTGGCTTAGCAACATTTTTTATGAAACTATTTTGGACAGTGGCTCTCTTTTTAAACTCGTATATCTGATTATAGCCATCAATATTATCCTCGACTAATCTTTGGACTTTTAAAAAAAATCTAGAAGTATTTGGATCCTTCTTTTCAATACAAAAAAATGCTCAACTCTCTTTGTAGTGGCAAAGAATTGGAAATCGAGGGACTGCCCATCAATTGGGGAATGGCTGAACAAGTTGTGGTATATGAATGTAATGGAATACTATTGTGCTGTAAGAAATGATGAGCAGGCAGATTTCAGAAAAACCTGGAAAGACTTAAGTGGACTGATGCTGATTAAAGTGAGCAGAACCAGGAGAACATTGTACACAGTTACAGCAACATTGTGTGATGATCAACTGTGATAGATTTGGCTCTTCACAACAGTGCAATGATCCAAGACAATTCCAAAGAATTCATAATGGAAAATGTTCTTCACATCCAGAAAAAAAAGAACTGTGTATTCTAAATACAGATTGAACTATACTGTTTCTACTTTGGGTTTTTTTTTCTTTTTTGAGGGTTTTCCCTTGTGTTCTGATTCTTCTTTCACAGCATGATTAATGCATAAATATGTTTAATGTGATTGTATATATATATATAACCTATATCAGATTGCTTGCTATCTTGGGGAGGGGGGAAGGAGGGGAAAATTTGGAACTAGAAATCTTATAAAAACAATGTTGAAAACTATCTCTATGTGTAACTGGAAAATAATAAAATACTTTTATGATAAAAAAAATGCTCAAATGATGAAATGCTTCTACCAACTGTTTTTGCTGTGAACCTTTTTGGTTCAACTTCGGTTCTGAAGCTTCCTTTCTTCTTCTGTAATCTTTGCATCTATCAGCTCCATCAGATCCTCATCAGTAAGTTCTCCTCCATGAGACTCAATCAACTGCTCTGCATCATTTGTATCAACTCTTAGTTTCAATTATTGGGCTAATTTTATAATCTTGTTACTTCTTCATACATTTCATCTTTGTCAAATTCATGAAAATCTGGAACAAACTTCAGGCACACTTTTTTCCCAAACTCTCTTAGTACATGTATCTGTTTCATCTTCCTATGCCTTTCAGAATTCTCTACATAAAGTCAAATTTGCATAATATGAATTTACATAAGGTGAGAACTATCTGTATTTACGTTTGTAAGGGGCACTTAAAAATAAGAATTCAATATATTTTATCTTTTTTCCCCAGAGATGTTTATCCTCCTTCCATATTCATACTCATACATCCCTCCCAAAAAATAGTTTTACACTAGCTTCAAAAGTAAAAATCTTGTATTTTTAAAATGGACTTTAAGAAAATTAGTCCAGTTATCTGCCTCAGGCAAGTTAGTATCCGAACCTTGGGAAAGAAGTGTAGCATAATGGGGAAAGCTCTGCATTTGGAATGAAGGACTTTTATTCAATACCCAGCCTTGCTATTTACTGTCTTTGTGATCTTGGGAAATTTTGTTAACTTCTTGAGGCCTCTGTTTCCTCACATATAAAATCTTTTAAGTCCCTTCCAGCTTTAAAAATATGATCTTATCATCCTATAAACCATCTTTAAAGTACAAACACTTGATAAATAATTCTTGATAAACAGATATTTCCTCTCTTTACACCATGCCTGAATCACATATGTCCTTCTACTCTAGCCCTCCATTCCAGCATTTTCCTCATTCAAAAATCACACCTTTTAGGGGCAGCTAGGTGGCGCAGTGGATAGAGCACCAGCCCTGGAGTCAGGAGTACCTGAGTTCAAATCTGGCCTCAGACACTTGACACTTACTAGCTGTGTGACCCTGGGCAAGTCACTTAACCCCAATTGCCTCACTTTAAAAAAATCACACCTTTTAGGGACTCCAGCTAATTGTTTATTTCCCACACTCCTCCCATTTGTATACTAGCTTCTCATGGACCCAGAAATAGAGATGATTCTACCTATTTTCATCCTTATAACCCCATCAACAGTTAATAAATGTATAATCTATCTCAGATTTGGGATTTTCACATAAGCCACACTGATCTATTCTCAGCTTTGCTACTTCAAAGTCAGATAGAAAAAGTGAAATTCTTTCTGAAAGAATTTCCCCAATCAGCTCGCCGGGGATGTCTAAAGATGGAGGTCAGGCTTCAACTGTGTCCATCTGTCTGTTCCTAAGGAATATGCTAAGGAAGGAGGATGTGGCACTGATATACATTAATCTGTTTGTGTGTGTGTGTGTGTTTTCCCTGTGATCTGTCTCCCATATCTCATTTCTGTGGTCTCACACAGTTGACATGAAGAAAAGTGTTTTGGAAAACCTTAAATCTCCAAATATGAATTATTTCTATAATTATAGTTATTCTGTATATACTGATAGATGAAATTCTCACCCCTATCACCTTAAAATATAAGCCCATGTGCAGCTAGGTGGCACAGTGGATAGAGCACCAGCCCTGGATTCAGGAGGACCTGAGTTCAAATCCGGCCTCAGACACTTAACACTTACTAGCTGTGTGACCCTGGGCAAGTCACTTAACCCCTGTTGTCCCACAAAAAAAAAATTATATATATATAAAATGTGTAAAGATTGCTTCATTCACTATAGTTATATCCCCAGAACCTAGCATAGAAAACGGTACAGAGTAGGTGCCTTAAAAAATGCTTGCTTGATTGATTAATTAACCTATAAACTTATACAGTGCCTTTGCCAGCTAGGGGGCACTGTGGAGAGAGTGCTGGGCCTGCAGTCAGGAAGACCGAGTTAAAATTTAGCTTCCGAAGCTTTCTGGCTATGTAACCATAAGCAAGTCACTCAGTTGTTCAGTTTCCTTAACTGTAAAATAAAGATAATAATAGCACCTACCATAAATGGTTGGACAGTGAAGTGGTAGGATGGATAAAGTGCTGAGCCTAGAGTCAGGAAGACTATCTTCCTAAGTTCAAATCTGGTCTTAGACACTTAGGAGCTATGTGACCCTGGGCAATTCACTTAACCTTGTTTGCTTCAGTTTCCTCATCTATAAAATGAGCTGGGAAAGGAAATGGCAAAACATTCCATTATCTTTACCAATTGGTGTCAGAGTCAGACACAACTGAAACAGAACTGAACTTTCTGATGAAGAATTCAAAGCTATCTATTACCATATGAAAAAATGCTCTAAATCACTATTGATCAGAGAAATGCAAATTAAAACAACTTTGAGGTACCACCTCACACCTATCAGATTGGCTAATAAGACAAAAAAGGAAAATAATAAATGTTGGAGAAGCTGTGGAAAAATTGGAACACTAATGCATTGTTGGTGGAGTTGTGAAGTGATCCAACCATTCTGGAGAGCAATTTGGAACTATGCCCAAAGGGATATGGGACTGTTCATACCTTTTGACCCAGTGGTACCACTGCAAGGTCTGTATCCCAAAGAGACCATAGAAAAGGGAAAAGGACCCACATGTACAAAAATGTTTATAGCAGCTCTCTACGGTGGCAAAGAATTGGAAATTGAGGGAATGCCCATCAATAGGGGAATGGCTAAACAAATTGTGGTATATGAATGTAATGGAATACTATTGTGCTGTAAGAAATGATGAGCAGGAGTTCAGAGAAACCTGGAAGGACTTATATGAACTGATGCTGACTGAGAGGAGCAGAACTAGGAGAACATTGTACACAGTAACAGCAACATTGTGTGATGAACAATGGGGATAGGCTTGGCTCTTCTCAGCAGTGCAACAATCCAAAACAGTTTCAAAGAATTTGTGATAGAAAATATTCTCAACATCCAGAAAAAAGAACTGCATATTATGAATGCAGATAGAATCATACTCTTTCTACTTTTGGACTGGTTTGTTTGTTTGTTTGTTTGAGGTTTTTCCTTTGTGCTCTGGTTCTTCTTTCACAAGATGACTGATGTAGAAATATGTTTGATGTGACTGTACATATACAACCTATATCAGACTGCTTTTCATCTTGGGGAGGAGGGAGGGAAGGGAGTGGAGAAGAAAAGAAAAATTTGGAACTAAAATCCAGTGTAAACAAATGTTGAAAACTATCCTTATATGTAATATGTAACTGGAAAATAATAAAAATATTTTTTAAAAAGAGAAGAAGAAAAAAGAAACAACTGGACAACAACAAAAATCTGAAAAGGTTATTGTGAGCATCAAATGAGATAATATAGTATCCATTAAAGTACCTAGCACAGTGCCCATTGTAGGTATTTAACAAATTCTTATTCTCCTCCTTTCTCTTCTCCCTCCCTTTTTCTTATCTGCAGCATTCATTAGGTCAATGAAACTAGACCTTAGGTCTTTCATAAAACTGCTTCATAGAGCTCATGAATTCACCAGCATCAGCTGCTTCTCTCAAATTCCAGACAATATAAAACAGGACAGTTATGTCCACTTTACTTTCTCTTGAAAGCTTGCTGCCCATTTATTTGATGACCAATCCCAAGTACAATATTGGAGAACTAGCAAAATCCTTGGTGTGGTTCACTATCCACACCAATAAAAGGTTGTGGATCACTAACCTAGGCTTTTCTCAAGCCAGTCTTTGAAATATTTGACAAGCTTTGCAAAGAACCACTTGCCCCGGGCAAGAAACTATTTATTGGGGGCATGTCACAAAGGATCATTTCATTGTCTATGTCATATGTCCTTGGAAGAAAGGAGAGCTAGTTTTGTTTTTTTTTTTTAATGCGGACAGGTGAATAGTTTATATTTTTTTAAGAATGTTGTATTGAGGAGCTAAACAATTGTGAATTTGACAAAGAGTCTGACTTTCTTATTTCCTAGCTTCTGAGTTTCTTGATAGATAATCACTTCAGAATTGTGTGTGATCCAGAAATAATGAAGAAATACAAGTAATGTCCATTTGTCACTATTGTGCTCATGTGGGAGACAGGCTAATGAAGTTGGCTTGCAAAATGTCATTTGTACTTTGCACTTAAGGTTATCTGGGACCTTTTATTTTCTTTCATTTTTTGCCCTTTAAGGCTTCCTGGAACTATTGCTTTAAAAAATCACTATTAAAGGTAGCACCATTGAACAAAAAGGTGAGTTTCCTGCTCCATTTCAGAACTGCACAAACACAATTATTCAATGACTTTTCCAATCAGTTGTTTCAATGATAGCTCTGTGGTGAGGTGTGCCACAACACACTTATTTTTCTTCTGCAAATTAATGGTGTTACATGTCTCCTGGTGAAATAACTGTGTTTGACTTTTCTATTAACGTATATTATCCTAAATGGGGTGTCAATCAAGTTGTCCTCATTAGGAATTCAAAACTCCAAGCTCATCAGGTAGAAGATTTAGAATGGTTAATGATTTCACAAAGCTGCCAAACCTTATTCATAAGAGAACTGACTACAGGGATCAGACTGCCTGCTGCAGATGAGCTTCCCATTCGTAAGAAGAAGCTTATTTCTCAACACTCTTTGGTTTATCAATTCAAAATTGAATGCATTCAGTTCAAAAAATTATCATTAGTAAAATGGTGGTAAATAAAATGTCAACATTATTTGTGACATATTTAATTCTTTCTGTCTTCTGCTACCAAGCCAATAAAATCTATATGAAAACCCAGACAGTAAATGCTAGTTTACATAAGAACATAGAGAGACAAAATAACTAAGAACAACTCCAGTTTAGAGTTCAAAATTATTTATAAAGACTTGTATTGGAGGATGTCAGAAGATTAAGAGCAGACTTGCACCTTACACATACACATACACACACACACAAATGTAAAAAGCATTGGAGCCTACATATTGTCTACATAAAGTTTGGCATCTGTAGTCAGGAAAACCTAAATTCAAATGTAGCCTCAGACACTTACCAACTGTGTGACCTTAGGCAATTCACTTAACCTCTGTCTCCCTGAGTTTCCTCATCTATAAAATGGAGATAAAAGCACCTGCCTCCCAAGGTTGTTGTCAGCACCAAATAAGCTGTTTGTAAAGTGCTCTGCAAACCTTAAAATGTTGTATAAAATACTAGCTATTGTCATGAAACTAAAAGGAGAAAAACAAATAAATGAAAACTGGAACATATTTTCCAGCACTTCCATAATAATATATTCTATCAATGACAGTTGAAACCACTTCATTTGGACTCTAATATTACTTAAGTCCCTACTATGTTATGTGAAGAAACTGGAATGGCAATTAAGAAGATGACACTAGAAAGAACAGCCAAACCGGATTAAGTGCAAGCAACAGAAGACATCTGTGGGGAGAGGAGAGGAGGCACAATACAATTTTAAAAGAATTAAAAGATCAATTTTCATTATTTCTCAAAGGGGATAAAGTTGCCAAAATTTGGGGAAGAAGGTATTATTTTCCCAATATTAAGAAAAAAGTTTGAGAGGTCATCAATACCTATAGATTCATATAGCTGCTTTATCATCAATACAATTCGATCAATATTTCTTATCCACTTCTTATGTGTATTAGGCTAGGCATTGGGGATACATGACAAAAACAAAATAGTTCTGCCCTCAAGAAACTTATATTATCTTTATAAGAATAATCAGCTCATATTATGAAGGTGTTTTTGTTTAAAATATGAAAAGAGAATCAGCAGATTTTCCCAAATGATTTTTACAACAATTTTCTACCCAAGTGACTGAGAGGTATAAATGACTCAAGATTCCACTGTGTTGATTACCCCACCCCCAAAAAAAGGGCATTTAATTTAGAAGAGCAAAACTCTAGCATAAACACTTCAATAAGGTATCTCCCATGGATATGTTAAGATAATATGATATTCCTTAACAGATGGAACCACAAAGATAATTTTGTTCATTGATCCTCTATCAATACTAAGCAATACATTAAACAATAGATTCTTCTAAGGTGTTTGCCATAAATATATTTCCACAGAATTCCTGTCCAAAAGGGATTTTCCATGCATGATGATGTCACCCAGATTTTCTTGTTTTCAGGAGTCATTGTACTCATTACATCAAAGGCCAAAATGCTATAGGGTTTCTTTAGTTAAATCTATAACTACTCAAAAGATATTGGCTTAACAATCCACACAGAAAAAAGGAAAATTTTTTTAATTTAATCACTTTGGCAGCCATGTGAAAGTCAGATTATAGTGGGAAGAGACTAGAATCAGAAGCACCCATTAGAAGACTTACAACAAGAAAAGGATGAGACCAAGGTACAAGTGGCAAGGCTAACCTTGGCAAGGAGGTGAACCAACCCATCTTCTAAGGCAAAGCTTCTTAAACTGTGGATCATAACCCCATATGGGGTCACAAAAAATTTGGCAGTAAATGTTTAATTTGTATACATATTTTATATGGTTATATACTCAGGGTCATACAAAAATTTCTTGGGTAAAAAGGGGTCATGAGTGTGTGATGGGTAAAACTAAATGTGTGTGGTCACCTTACCTGTCCAACAGTTTAAGAATCCCTGCTCTGGGGGCAGCTAGGTGGTGCAGTGGATTCAGAAGGACCTGAGTTCAAATCAGGCCTCAGACACTTGAGTAGCTATATGACCCTGGGCAAGTCATTTAACCCTCGTTGCCCCGCTGAAGAAGAAGAAGAAGAAGAAGCCCTGCTCCCTGCTCTAAGGTAGCAGAGCAGAGAATATAAAACACAGATATATGTGAGGAAGAAGTTAAGAAACCTCTCTTCTTGTTGAAACTGAAAATAAATTTTAAATTTTAAATTTTAACAGGTTAAGCACTTTCATTATATAATGTATATAAGTAAATTCTTCCTGGATTGAAAGAGAAAGCAACCTACCAAGCTATCATATTCCTCTGATGAGAATGATAGCATGAGAAGTCACCATCTGTGGAGGACAGAGTGAATATGTCCCTCTTCATTCTCATTATGTATATGTTCTCTCTGCATTATTGTGAAAATAAATATACTTCCCTCTTGCCACACCTGAAATGGAAGTAGAAGAATCATTATGTTGTACCAGACATCAGAACATGTCTGGTGCCACTGCCTCTTCTCATTCCTCTCTCTGGCCAATTAGCTGGTGTGTGACCATTTAGAGGAAGATGAAAAAATCCTAATAAACCCAGCTAACAGCATCCATGGAAGGCTAGGTGCCTTTCTGACCTGATCAGGTGAAAAGACTATGCTCTGGAGCCAGAGATTTGATTGCTTTTATCATTATCTTAGCCTCCTGAGCTACAAATGTTACAAGTGGCCATTAAATTATCCTGCCATCTTTAAAATCCCTTTTTAAAGAGTCACCTATGATGTACGATCAGGGCTGAAATCTTCCTCCTGAAGACTTACAGCTGAACATCAGAAGCAAAAATGGAGACCTAAACAGCAATGACAGATCCTAAGAGATACTAATGAGGAGCAGTGCCACTGCCTAAGAGAAACATTGCACATTATTAACGCATTAGCCCTGCAGGGCACTATGCCAGTTTTAATAAGCAACCAATTTGGCATGCAAGCTCACATATGCAAGATCATTCATGGAAAAAAACCTTTTCCCCTGATGAAGAAAAAATAATACTTGTACACACTGCAGCGCATCAATTCCAGGAATTCTGGGGGATGGGGCGGGGGAAACAACATTTTTTATAATAGCATATCCCCAAACACTACTGGCCACTATGAGATTTAAATATTTAAAACCCTTCTGATCATGAGTTCCAATGACAAAGTGTTCACATGTTTCCAAGGGAAAAGGAAATATCAAACAGAGTACAAAGCACTGGCACCCATGAAGAACTAGCTCAACCTTTCTTGGACCTAAGTTTTCTCATTTGTAGAAAATTAGGTAGGAGGAGGTATTCTCTAAGTTCCCCTCTCACATTGAATGCTCCCATTCAGCAAATTCAACTCAGCAAATGTCTGTTAAGAACTTAGAGTGTCCACTATTCCAGGAACTAGGGATACAAGGCAATAACAAAACAGACTTTGCCTTCAAGGAGCTTATATTCTCATGATCTAATACATTTTAGATGCTAAACACTTGAAGACTCAAAAGGATACATGATCTCATAGGCTCAAATGTTGTTCCTAGAGTTGCAACTTGTGAGATACACACATCTGCCCATCTTGTGTGACCCTGGTCCATGTCATCCCATAAAGTCTCCATATAGGGTTTATTATGCCTGCTGAAGGCCCTTCTTGCTACCTCTTAGTATTAAAAGGATTTTAGTGGAATATACAGGCTGGCCATTAGTTATCCCTAGCTCACAACAAATGACCATCATAGCTTCTTTTTTGTTCATACATTTCTTTCATAACATCCTTTATGTTAGAGCTTCTTAAACTATTTCCACTTACAACCCCTTTTTGCCTGAGAAATTTTTACATAACCCCAAGTATATAGGTATATAAAATAGGTATACATAACCTTTTACTGTTACCAAATTTTTCATGACCCATGTGGGGCCGAGACCCACAATTTAAGAAGTTTTGCTTTACATCACTTCTTCCTCATCATTCCTTGTTTGGAATATGCCATAGCTTTCTTGTACCTGCCATCTGCCTCTCCATTGTACTTGGGATGGTCTTCAATTTCAGTGTTTCAAAGACCATCATGTTCTATGACTCACAGCATGCAACATAAAAAGAAAAAGAATATTTGAAAACTAAGCCTTTTTCCAGATAGAAATTTGAGATCATCATTAAAAAACACTGAAATTTCTCATAAGAAATGCAATCCACTCTTCTCCTCTTCTTGTTCAATTCTTTACCCAAATAATTGTCCTTTTCAGTGTATGTTCAAGATATTTACATATATGTGTGTGATAAGAGGAAGAGGAGGAGGAGAAGAAAAGGAGGAGGATGAAGAGGAGATGTAAGAGGAGGAGAGAAGGAGGAGGGGAGGAGGAGGAAGAGGAGAAAAAGAAGACTCTAAAGATCATTCTTCATCAAATTTTTTCCTATGTACATGGTAAGGCCAAACCCTTTAGAACCCTTTAATTATAGGTCAGACAGTCAATAAACATTTATTAAGCAGCTACTAGGTGCCAGGCACTGTGCTAAGCACCAAGCATACAAAAAGAAGCAGGAAGCCCCTGACTTCAGTGAGCTCACAATCTAATCTCCATGTCATTTAGGAGACTTTGCAACATTCTGTGACTTGATGCAGTTAGCATAAGGTGGTCCACAAACACAAATATCTGGAAAATCTTCCCATTTACTAAAAATAAGTTCTCAACTTGTATTCTACATTCTTTGGAGGGGGCGGGACAATGAGGGTTAAGTGACTTGCCCAGGGTCACACAGCTAGTAAGTGTCAAGTGTCTGCGGCCAGATTTGAACTCAGGTCCTCCTGAATCCAGGGCCAGTGTTTTATCCACTGTGCCACCCAGCTGCCTTTGTATTCTACATTCTCTGTACTCCTTCACAGTCCTGTGACCCTACTCTCCTGGATAGTGAAAAAAATTTGTTTTACAAAGCTTTGTCAAGCATGGGTGTCCATGTTTTATTCTTTAATTAGTATTAGTGACCAGAGTGTTAAAGAGCAAGATTTTCTCTATTGTTATATTTTTGAAGACTCATTTCTAATTCTGACATGGGAGACACTTTGTTGAAGGAAACCCTTCAAGGTGCCATTTTGCTAGGCCAAATCAAATATTTTTTTATAGTCAACAAGCTAAATGCACAGTTGTCTTGCTTCCACTACATTTTTCAGTTAATTGTGAAATAGTAAGGGTGTAATCTTCTACAGAGCATCACTTGGTGGGGGGGGGGAAGCTTACCAATTCTCTTCATTTCGGTTCAATTCAATTCTTATTCGTCCTTGCCAATTCTTCATCAAGGTTAACATGGACACTGGTATATGTTCATAAAAATCATATAAAGTTGGATAGGTAGACATGTGAGTCTACAGGCATATGTGGTGTCTTGTTCCTTTATTTAGTAATAATAATATCCAAGATTGCTTTCCATGCCCCGAGTATCTTCCCCTCCTCCAAGTATCCTGAGAATCTCAATGCCCTTGATATTCTTTCACTTCCATAATGACCATCCTGTGGGCCTCCTATAATCCAGTCCAGTTACTCTTCCCATCTTTTCTCTCTTTAGTTCTATTTCCACTTCCCCTCTTAGCACAAGCAGGACTGTAACACATTAGAGTGACCCTACTGCCCTGGAAGGTGAAAAGAGTTTGCTATAAAAATCTTTCATCCTTAAATACCTTTTGGATGACTTGGCTTAGTTGAGCGTCTTTCTATGTTTTCTTTAAAATGGTTTTTCCCTCCACCATTTCTCACTGTCATACAAATTCCCATGTTCAGCAGCTTCTGATTCTTTCCTCAAAGAAATATTCATTAGGTAAAGGTATGAGAATTTTGTTTAGTCTACAAGTATTTGGACTCTCTCATCCCTTGTTCCTGACCCATATTTTCCAATGTATTTTCCAGAGTTCTCACCAATCCCCACCTCTTCATTGAAGTCACCAAATATCAAAGTATACATTGATTAAATTTGGAGAGTCTTATCAAGTTTTTAGTAGAATTTCTCTGCTTCTTCATCCTCTGAAAGAGATGTTGATGCAAAAGCTTCAATTATTTTCACTTTAATCTTTTTTTACAAATACTTGTAATGAGCACTACAATATAAAAAGAACAAATGTCTCATGAAATGATTCTTCTTCTTTTAGGATGCACAACAAAACCAACTCTTTTGATTCCTTTGTCTCTCCAAGGAGAACCCACAAGCAATTCCTTCCAATTCCATATAATTTCTAGCTTGTGATTTTGTTTTTAGTGAGAATAGTTGCTAAAGTATTAGGGGCACTCATTAGTCATAAGACAAGCATCTCACATTTAGTGTAACAATAGCCAAATTAATGTTATAGATGGCCTTTAAACCTTATGATTCTCAGCATCTTCTGCTTCCTTTTCCACCATTGTGCCACCATCACTTTAAATTCTCAAAGGGATGACAGTAGAAAGAGAACTGGGGGCCATTTTGTATTTTTCTTTGTTTAGCGAGTTGTTAAAACCAAAGAATTCATTAATAGGCTTCTGGCAATTAACCTCTCCAGGAAGGAGTCTTTCCACATCCAGGCAGGCTGCTCATTGAAAAGCAGATACCACACATCATAAACAAAGTAGAGGACCAAAGAAGAGGTTACCTTTCAGATCTACATGTAGGGATACCAAAAAAAGAGGGAAAGCATTCTAGAGAATAAAATGAACAATACTGATTACATAAAATTTAAATTTTTGTACAGCTAAAATTAGAACAGAAACAGTTAATGTGGAGGGGGAAAATCTTTATAAAAATGGAGCTAATTGGATGGATGGTCCTCCTCTGATAAAGGTCTCGTTTCCAAGATTCCAAAGAAACTGATTCAAGTTTATAAGAAAAAGAACAATTCCCTAATTGATAAGCAATCAAAGAATGTGAAAAGGCAGTTTTTAAGGATAGAAATACAAGCTATCAACAGCCATTTGAAAAAATTAAATCCTACAGATCACTAAGAGTTATAAAAACTCAAATTAAAGCAACTCTAGGGCCTCACCTAATACGCATCAGATCAGCTGACAAAAAAATGACAAATGCTAGAGGAGATTCATTAATAGTGCATGTTGGTGTGGCTATGATTGGAACTCATACTATTCATATCCTTTGACCTAGTGATGCCACTACTAGACCTATTCCTGAAAGAGAAAAATGATTCATACATACAAAAGTTTTGTCAGTTCTTTCTGTCATATCAAATATCTAGAAACAAAGGGAGTGCCTATGAATTGGGGAATGACTGAACAAATCATGGTATATGAAACTAATAGACTACTGCTATGCCATAAGAAATAACAAATAAAATAGCTTCAGAGAAACCTGGGAAGACATGTTTCCAGAGGTCTCATTTTCAGAGTAAATTTGCGCTTCAGGAATATTTGTGTGTTTAGTGTCTGTGTTGTGATTCCACAATTCTTCCTGTTACTGAAGGGCTTTAAATGGAGAACTAAGGCAAAAATCATGACCCTCAAAGAAGGAATCAATAAAAATATAAGCTTCTAAATCTGTATATGGGTAAACCCATCTAATCAACACATTTACACATCCTCAATGGAATTGTTTATATTAATCTAAGATGGTATAAATCCATTGTTCAGTACCACCATTAGGTGGTACAGGGGATAAAGTGTTGTTCATTCTTCTTTCTCAAAGAGGACCAATGACATCAGGAAGGTGATATCTTGACTTGCAAGTGGATTAGATTTTAGGGAGGCAGAGTTGTACAAAGTCATCAGCTTCGGGGGCAGCTAGGTGGCACAGTGGATAAAGCACTGGCCCTGAATTCAGGAGGACCTGAGTTCAAATCTGGTCTCAGACACTTGACACTTACTGGCTGTGTGACCCTGGGCAAGTCACTTAACCCTCATTGCCCCACCCCAAAACAACAACAACAACAACAACACAAAGTCATCAGCTTCACTCTAAAGTGTTAGACCTGGAGTCATGAGTTCTGGGGCTAAGTTCGAATCCAGTCTCAGATACTTACTAGCTATGTGATGCTGGGCAAATCATTTAACCCTAATTGCCTTAAACATCTGGGACCATCTCCAGTTACCTTAATGTTTATCTTGCCACTGGACCCAGATGATTCTGGAGGAAAGAGTGAGGTTGGTGACCTTGCACAGCCCTCCCTCACTTAAATCCAATTCAGTGCAAGTCACACCATCACTTTGATGTCATTGCCCTCTTTGAGGATGAAGGACAAA
The DNA here is from genome assembly GCF_019393635.1 of Dromiciops gliroides. Lineage (NCBI taxonomy): Eukaryota > Metazoa > Chordata > Mammalia > Microbiotheria > Microbiotheriidae > Dromiciops > Dromiciops gliroides. The sequence continues at coordinate 165,715,856 of NC_057862.1, forward strand.
AAACAACAAAAAATTCCCAGGGTTGTTGTGAGGATTTTGCTTGGCAAGGTAACTTCCTCTGAATTGAGATTAGTCTCCACTACCATCACCTAGACTAACCTGTCTGCCACAATTTAACCTGCCTAGGCTTTACTCCTGGCTGACTTTAGGGCCCAGAGGCAGCCTATATAACAGCAGCCTGTCACCTATTTCCTTCCCTGCCTTCTGCTGCTGCAGTCCACAAATCTTAACACTTCTCATTACCTATGTCCTGATGCCATAGCTTGGCACATCCCTAGTCCTTTAAAAGAAAGCATATATTTCAGATGCAAATGTGCAAATTAGTTGGAAGCCCATGAGAAGCATTAAAGGGGTAAATCTTTTTTTTAAAAAATAATTAATTATAGAAACATAAAAGTTTAGAACTTGATAGGCCTTTGGAGCTCATGTAGCCCAGGCTCCAATCCAATAAAGAAATTTTCTTGACAACAAAGGTTCTTTACCAGTAGTCCATAAACTCCCAACAGGACAATGGATAGAGTTCAGAGCATCTGTGAATTTAGGCGGAAAAAAATGAAATCTTTTTCACTAACCACCTACTGAAATTTAGCATTTCCTTCAATTATTAAAAACTCTTTATTCTGAAAAAGAGCCCACAGGTTTCAGTAGACTTTCCAAAGGGTCTGTAAGGGCCAAATTCAATATGAGGAAAGTTCATTGGGCAGCTCGCCATAATATTGGGGTAAGGAAGGAAATTAACAGCCTCTTTCAAAAAACGAAACAGGGTTTATTAACAGGAACAAATTTAAAATGTAAGTAAGGTTAGTAGAACTAGGGACAAAGGCAAAAGGGAATATGGGAATGAAAATAATACGACCTGAAATCACACCAACCAGACTCAGCTGTTCCCAAAGAGCAGAACGGCTGTGCCCCATCTCTCTCCCTCTCACATGTCAGAATAGAGAATCTCTCCCTTTCTCCTTCCCAGAAAACCCCCCTCTCATAGGAAACAGGGCGGTCACACACACACAGCCCCAAGCTATTTTGCTGGCAGCCCTGATTGACAGAATCAACAGGCAGCTGTACAAACGCCAGCTGCACCAGTTTCCAGACACCAGGGTCACCTGATTACCCTCACCAGGCTTCCAATCATTATAATTTGGCCAGGCCCACATAGACATCACCATGAGGTGGGTAGAGCACTGTGCCAGCATGGCCGGCTGGGGCGCCCGCTGGGGCATCTAACTTTAGCTAAAGATGGGGTCAGAGAAACCTCAAATCACAAATAATTCTTTACAGGTCCATGACATACACAAAAAGTTAAAAACCCCTGCTCTAAACATCCTTTTCAAATGATAATCTTGCCTCTGCTTGAATATTTATAATTTTTGGTAGCCCTTGAGAGGGCTTGCAATTTCTAAAAAGTTCTAAGTTGCACTAAAAACCTTTGTGAAAGAGAACTCAAAATCTGCTCCCCTATAATCTCCACCCATTGTTCATAATGCTGTCTTCTTCCAAAGCACAGAAGTCTTCTTGTTCTATATGATAACCCTTCAAATATCTGGAGATAACAGTTATCATCTATCCCAGTAAAAACTAAGTGATAAGGGGCAGCTAGATGGTGCAGTGGATAGAGCACTGGCCTTGGAGTTAGGAGTACCTGAGTTCAAATCCGGCCTCAGACACTTAACACATACTAGCTGTGTGACCCTGGGCAAGTCACTTAACCCCAACTGCCCCCCCCCAAAAAAAAAAACCTAAGTGATAATTATCCTAGCTCATCCTTAGCCTTCTCTTCACCAGACTAACCATACACAGTTCCTTCAGCTGGTCCCCCTGTGCAATTGTTTCCAAATTCTTGACATTGAGGAGACCCTTCTCTGGATACACTCTGCTATCCATCTTCACTCACTCTTTTCCCCAGTCATGTAGTCAATCCAATCAAGTCAGTTAACAACATGGTTTAAATAAATATAGATCAGTTTATGGTTATGGTCACTTTACAAAGAAACAGAAAAAGGACAAAGCATTTCATCTTTCATCTGACCAGTGAAGTGTACAGCAAGGTCTCATCTTTTCATGCAAGGGGATATTGCATTAGACTTTTTATCAGGCACATCACATCATGGACTCATGTCGATCTTATGACCAAAGAGCAGATGGTCTTTCTCACATGAACTGCTGTTAAACCAGAGTTCCTCAGTCCTAGACTGAAGAAATTGATTTTTCCCCTATTTTGAGGTCTTTATATTAATCCCTGTTAAATGCTATCTCTTGAGGGTTTTGCCCATTTTTTATTCTATCTAGATTCTTTCAAGTCCTGATTCTATCCCACCTAGGTTTGTGCCACCTGCAGATTTTATAACCAGGCCATCTACCTCTTCATCCAAATTGCTTGAGTTTTTAAATATTGACTATAACAGAGTCTAGAACAAAAGTTTGTGAATATAGTGCTTGTAGACCTTTGCCCAGATCTATAAAGTACAGTTGGAATAGGGACTGAATGTGTGGTTTCTTTGTTATAGAGAACTCTCAGATAAGAAAACTCCCTCTACCAATGCAATATCTCCTTCTCTGCAATTTGTAGAATTAGTTGCCTTGAGCACTGAGAAGTGACTTGACCAGGGCCACACAACTAGTGTGTGTCAAATGAGACTTGAATCTGGGTCTTTCTGAACTTTCAGTCAGTCAATAAACATTTATTAAATACCTACTATGTGTCAGGCACTGTACTAAATGCTAGAGATACAAAAAGAAGCAAAAGACAGTTCCTGCCTTCAAGGAGCTCACAATCTAACAGGGCCAGTGGTCTGTCCACTGTCATGTTGCATGTATTCAAAGCATGTTGTTGACTGGCTTTATGACTAAGAGAAAAGATGGCTGAGGTAATGGGAGAACAGGTAGAGACTGGTTGATAAAGAAGGTAAAAAGATGGGAAGAAAAAACTGAAAATGAAATAAACTATCTCTTTGCTAAAAGATTTATGAGACATATGTGATTCCAAGGTAATTTAGACCTCTTTAAAGGATATGCCTTGGGGGCAGCTAGGTGGTACAGTGGATAGAGCACCAGCCCTGGACTGAGGACCTGAATTCAAATCTGGCCTCAGACACTTGACACTTACTAGCTGTGTGACTTTGGGCAAGTCACTTAACCCCAATTGCCTCACCAAAAAAAAAAGATATGCCTTTGCAAGGAGAGAATTGAGTCTAGAAAATGTCCAAATGGTCAGTGGGTTAGATACCAAAGAGTAGAATCATAGAGCCAGAAGGAACCTAAAGAAGTGACATGATCCAGCTGCTTATCTCTGAGAGAAAATAATCTCATTATAAGAACAATACATTCAGAACATGTAATCTAATAGCAACTAATCTACAACTGGTTTAAAAGGATCTCTGGGTACTCCCTCCATTATTGAAGATAGCAAACCCTCAACACCTTCCCATACTATGTACTTCTTGTCCATGTCCTTCCATAAATCCTCCACACATGTCTTACCCACAATGCTCAGAAGCCTCTCCCTGCTTCTTTTAGACAATGTGAGAAAAAATAATTTACAACTTCTTTGCAATAGCAAATTAAATTCAGTGCCTGACAAAAACAAATGCAGACAGACAGCCAACTCTCTTAGTCTTTAAAATATCCATAATTGTGAACAAAAATATATTCCTTGGTTTTAGTCTTGACCTGTAATTTCATTGGGAAACTTCTCCTAGCAATACAGGCTAACAACTGTCCTGCCTTATAGCTTTAGAATCCATTTATCCCTTCTTGGCCCAAATATAGTTGGTTCCCTTTGTTCCCTTTCTTGGTCCAAATATAGCTAAGAAATTTCTTTTTGTTGTTGTTGTTCTGCTTAGCAACTTTTACCTCCATGACTCTAATCTTATGGGTCCAGTATTTTTTGAAGTTAAGTGATTTACCCAGGGTCACACAGCCAGTAAGCTACAAAGGCAGTACTTGAATCCAAGTCTTACTGACTATGAGGTCTCCTTTCTATCAATTATTGGCCTAACTGAAAATTACAAAGCCTACTCCTAGAAGATAATCTAAAGCTGGCCTCCATTACACAGCATTCCCCAAAGGTTGTGCCTACACATAGACAAAACAAGTCTGGAAGTGAAGAAGAGTTCCATCAGTCTAACTAGTTGCCAAAAAACTTTGTCTTTTTTCATGGAATTTATGCAATATTTTCATTGTTATTCTTTTAATTGCTGGGGTTGACCAAATAGCTTGGCCTTACATAGGGGAATTCAGATAATGTAATAAAGAAATGAAAAAAACAAAGCTTCACATAGCCTCACTCAAAGTTGGTCTTACTTGGAGCTCTTGGCTACCTCCTATGGTTCTAAAAGGCTGGTACAGATGGCTACCTTGAACCACTTAACTATTTCTGTATACTTCTACAACTTGTTAAGAGAGGAGTGCTCTATACTGGTATTCTCACCTTGGTTTTTATGACCAATCAAGGATATTTCCAGGCTATGAAAATGATGTGCAAAGGGCTCTTATGAGAATCAGCCAAACTGTCCCCTCGAGAAGTGAAGGGCCTGTGTTGTGGGCTTAGTTAAAGTCTTCTGCCAAGGGAGATTTCTTGCTATCTAGTAAGAGCTTCCTTTAATTATATGTATCCTTCATCTAGTCACTTCTTGTCACATAGATTGTGAACTCCTCCATCTGAGGAGTCTTCACAATCTCCTCTCTTCAATTATTCCCACAACTTTAGAAATGTAGGAGAATGAAACAAAGCTGAGGCACTTGCTTCCTGCTAATTTCCAAGAAGTCCTACCTCTACAAGAGTATGATTCAATGTTCCACAAATCAGGCTGATGATCACACACAATTTATTTAAGGAGATGGCATATCAATCTGAATGTCACACTGTAGAGACAGAGACATTTTCAACAAACCACTTCCTTTCAGGTCTAAGGGGCAAAAAGACAGAAATAAGATTATATGATTTCATTGAAAGGTAAACTCAGAGTTTTGTTGGTTTTGTAGTGAATCGACAAGTTCTGCAAGGGCAACAGAGGATGGAAGAGTTAGTGTAATTTGTTTAGGGCATGCAAACAAATGAAGTATCATTTTTCAGAGAATACCAGTCTACAACTTCTTTGCATTTTCAAGTTAAATATAGTGTCTGAGAAAGACAAAAAATGTTCAAATTGTCTACAGTATTTAAGATTAGTACCAGAGGTATTCACTAACAAAAGGCTACACTTGATGGGGAATTATTTCTCTCTTTTTTTAATTTAAAATTACTTATAAAAAAGATTAATCAAACGATGCAAATGAAATGCAGAATGCAGAATTCCAAAACTGTATTTATATTGACAAATGAAGTATTCAGGGGAAAAAAGACATAGGTAAAGGATAGTTGAATGCAATATTTTTTAAAAATTCTTTTCGGCAGAGTTGATTGCATTTCTTTATTATTAAATTTTATTTTGTTAATAAACAAGCATTTATTTTTCTCTCCCTCTCATATTCCTTAGACATATGCTGGGGAAAAATCTCTTGTAACAAATATATATAGTTGCTGGGTGTCATTGTGCATGCCTGTAATCCCAGCTACCAGGGAGGCTGAAGTTGGTACATCTCTTGATCTCAGGAGTTCTGAGCTGCAGTTGTCTAAGGCAACTAGGCATAGACATTGTCTGGGATCAATATAGTGAGCCCCCAGGATCAAGGGACCTGTGGGAAGGTTAATCCAGCATGCTTGTAAAAGCCTTTTGTGTTTAGCATTTCTTTTGTGGGTAAGAAATAAATGCCTGTCCCATACCAGATTCATATTGTATACTGAATACCTTTCTACTCCACCTCCCACCTTGGGAAAATCCTAAAGACATGAGCCTTAACCTAAGTTGTTTTGGTTTAAAAACAAGTTTATTTACAAAGTAATTATGCAACTTCATTTGGACTCGGTCAGATCAGGCCATTTTATTATAAAGACTGCAAGTAATCAAAAATATTTATAGCAGCTCTTTTTTTTTTTTTGTGGGGCAATGGGGGTTAAGTGACTTGCCCACGGTCACACAGCTAGTAAGTGTCAAGTGTCTGAGGCCAGATTTGAACTCAGGTACTCCTGAATCCAGGGCCGGTGCTTTATCCACTGCTGCCCCCTAGCAGCTCTTTTTTATGGTAGCAAAGAATTCAAAATCAAGAGAATGCCCATCAATTGGGGAATGGCTGAACAAGTTATGGTATATAATTTTGATGGAATACCATTGTGCTATAATAAATGAAGAGAGAGATGGTTTCCAAAAAACCTGGTAAGACATATGAATTGATTCAAAATGAAGTGACCAGAAATACATAGTAACAGTAATATTAGAACAATGATCAGTTGTGAAAGACTTAGCTATTCTGATCAATACAATGATCCAAAACGTTTCCAAATGACTCATAGTTAAAATGCTATACACTTCCAGACAGAGAACTGGTGAACTCTAAGCACAAATTGAAGCATAATTTTCACTTTATTTACTTTTCTTTCCTTTTCTGTAACATGGCTAATATGGTAATATGTTTTGTATTTTTCACATGTATAATTGATAGCATATTGTTTGCCTTCTCAGTGGGTGGAGGAGGGCTTGAAGTGAGAATAAGAATTTGGAACACAAAAAAATTTAAAGATTAATAAAAGCAAATATATTTTTTAATAAAATGAATAACAATTCTAGTGTTTAAAAAAATTACAAGTAATCTTTCAGAATATCAAATATTGCTACCATTTTAATTTATAGACTTAAAAAAACATCACTATAATCATTTTTTAAATTTTTCAACCTTTAAAAGTTCTTATTTTAGACATATTTATGAATTAGTGACATATCCATTATCTCCTTCTACTTTCATGCTTGTGTTATTTCCAGAAGGTTTTCCAGAGCTACCACCTTTCACCATACAAGTTCCATTGGTTTGCCCAATTCAAATTTGGGATTCTTGAACATCTTGATTTTCAAATAAATATATGATAGAAAGGATAAAAGATGGGGTAGCTAGGTGGTGCAGTGGATAAGGCACCAGCCCTGGATTCAGGAGAACCTGAGTTCAAATCCGGCCTCAGACACTTGACACTTACTAGCTGTGTGACCCTGGGCAAGTCACTTAACCCTCATTGCCCCAGCAAAAAAAAAAAAAAAAGGATAAAAGAACTGGTGAACCTTTTCTATGTTTTTACCAACACTGTTGGGAATCCATTTATTAACATCTCTTTTCCTGTCATCTGTCTGTACCTCCTAGATCAAAATTTCTATCTTATTGCAAATCTGACAAACTTATTTGTGCTAGGCATAAGAGATCTTCCAGATGTAATTGTTGTGCTTCTTGGTAAAAACAAACAACAAAAAAACCCTATGAAAAAGAAGTAAAGTGAATTTCCATAGGTAGTTTTGAAACATGAGCTCTACTCCTGTTCTGCCATTTTTACCATGGAGCACATTTTGTCCCCAGGAAGTTCCATTCCATGGAAATTCATCAAACAATTTTTACCCTGAATATCTTTAATAATCACCTTAAACTTATGAAAATCAATCTTATTATTCTGCAAATTTGCAAAGCTCTCTTCAAAACTACAATCCTGGAGTCCATCAGAGTTCATTTTCATTCCTAATGTCTTTCTAAAATTTCATATATTGAACATAACTAGTGTCATAACATCATAGCAATCCTTCTTTAAAATCCTTCCTAAAAAATACATCAACAACTTTCTTGTTGGGTTCTCTTTTACTACCTTTGATCAAACACTTATTCTTTTTTTTTTTTTTAGGCAATGGGGGTTAAGTGACTTGCCCACGGTCACACAACTAGTAAGTGTCAAGTGTCTGAGGCCGGATTCGAACTCAGGTACTCCTGAATCCAGGACCAGTGCTTTAACCACTGCACCATCTAGCTGCCCCAAACACTTATTCTTACTAACCACTATGATCTCCCTCAGAAAATCAAAAGGCCCTAAACCTAAATTATGATGAAGTCATTCCCAGAATGCCATAGTGGAGGGTTAATAAGACAAAAATATAGAGAATTTATGAGTTGGAACATCAGAGGTTATCTAGTACAACCCATATATTAAAAGTAATCAATGGGGCAGCTAGGTGGCACAGTGGATAGAGTACCGGCCCTGGAGTCAGGAGGACCTGAGTTCAAATCCGGCCTCAGACACTTAACACTTACTAGCTGTGTGACCCTGGGCAAGTCACTTAACCCCAATTGCCCTCAAAAAAAAAAAAGTAATCAACACCATAATGTCAACAAGTGGTCATCTGCCTAAAGACTTCCAAGGAAGGATACCGCCAAATGAAGTAGCCTGTTCCACTGTTGGACAGCTCTAATCATTAAAAAATTTCTCTTGATACAGGCATAAATTTACCTCTCTTTAACTTCCACCCATTCCTCCCAGTTCTGCCTTCTGGAGCTAAACAGAACAAATCTAATCCCTTCTCCATGTGACAGTCCTTCAAATACTTGAAAACAGCTATCATGTTCCCCTCCCATGACCCACCCCCACCCCAGTCTTCTCTAAGTTAAACATACACAATTCCTTCAACAGATTCTCATGAAATTGACTCAAGGCCCTTCATCATCCTTCTTCTAATCCTCTGGACATTCTCCAGATAATCTATATGTTTCATAAATCATGGCACCCAATACTGAACACCATACTCCTAGTGAGGTCTGATGAAGGCAGAGTTTAATGGTGTAATACTTCCCTGCTTTTGGAAGCTAAACCTCTCAATGCAACGCAAGGTCACATTAGCTTCCTTAGCTGTCATATTGCACCACTGACTCATAATGAGCTTGGAGACCACTAAAATATATAAATGAGTGTAAGAAAAGGGAACTTACTCCACCTTCCCCATGAGAGGCCAAGCTCCCACAGGAATGAGCCTGGTCCAAATCACATACTTGGGTACAGAGCCCCTTAGCAAAGAAGGGAATGGGCATAATGGGTCCAATACTATTTTCTATTGGCTATACATACACGCACCCAAACACATATATTTAGGTAGCTAAATGGTACAGTAGGTAAAGCACTGGACCTAGAGTCAGAAAGACCTGAATTCAAATCTGCCCCAAATATTTGCCAGCTGTATAACTTCTCTCTGACTCAGTTTCCTCATCTATGAAATGGAGATAATAATAGCACCTACCTCCTAGGGTTGTTGTGAAAATCAAATGAGATAATATTTGTTAAATGTTTAGAACAATACCTGACACATAGTAGGGGCAACTAAGTGGTGCAGTGGATAAAGCACTGCTCCTGGAGTCAAGAGGACCCTGAGTTCAAATCCAGCTTCAGACACTTACTAGCTGTGTGACCCTGGGCAAGTAAGTCATTTAACCCTGTTGGCCTCAGTTCCTCACCTGTAAAATAAACTGGAAAAGGAAATGGCACACCACTCCAGTATTTTTCCCAAGAAAACTCCAAATGGAGTCACAGAGAGTTAGACACAACCAAAACTATTCAACAACAGACACATAGTGAGCACTATACAAATGCTAGTTATTATTATTCATTTGAAACTATCTCCTGTGCATATGCTGAAACTATCTCCTGATATTTGAACCTGTACATTCATTAAAAATTATACTTTCACTAAAACTTCATACATCCATTAAAACTACGTATATCTGTTGGAGTTTAATTCATGCACGAGAGCTTAATACATCCATTAGAACAATATACATCCTCAGCAATTTATGCATCCATGTGATTTATCCATTCACAGGAATCTAATGCATCCATTAAGACTTACACATGCAATGGACTTGATCCATACACTGGAAATACACACACACACACACACACACACATGGAACTATTTCTATACTTTAAAAAACCCCAAGTCTATTGAAATTTAAACATCCTTGGATATGTGTGCATTCATTAAAAACCATGTAACTATTGGAACCATGAACATGTATGAGACCTTACTGTCCATCCCTTGGAGGGTACTGGGGCTGTAGAAAGGCATATATCTACCAAAGGCTTTAGTGTTCTCAGGAACACCAAAAAAAAAATCCAATACAGCCTAAGTCTCAGTTGGAATCATGAACACACATTGGGACTTAATTCCTTTGCCTAAGGTCTGCATTGTAGAGCTCTGAAGAGTGGTTCCCTTTATTCTTTAATGTTCCTTATGCTCTTTAGTGGTATGCTCTTTAATGAAAGCCTTATGCATTTTCCCCCTTACCACCTCCACATTCTGTTAAGAAGTTCCCAGAATAGATTGGCTCATTACCTACTTTCTGTTTGGAAGTGAGGTATAATAATCCCACCTGAACTTAACTCCTGTAAAAAAAAAAATGGTTCTTTGAAAGTGGGGGGTAGTCATTGGTCTTCTGACTGGATTAAGGAGTCATATTTCTGTTGAGAGCAAAAGAAAATTATAGGATCATAGATTTGGAACTAGAAGAGTCCATCCAATCCAACTTCTTCATTTTTAGATGAGAAAATGGAGGCCCAGTGAAGTTGTGGCTTTCTAACAGTCCACCCACATCATAGGTAACAGAGCCAGAATTTGAACTCCAAATCCATAATTCTTTTAACAGAATCTTTGCAATTCCAAACCAAGTTGTCCCTTTAAAAAGTTTATCATCTCCAAATGATCATGGAATATGATTTTCAGCTTGAAATCTAGAAGGCGCAGTCAGACCTCCAACCCTCAGGGAGAGCTGAAGAACAGACTACAGAAACACCAGCAAAAAAGACAGCAATTATTCATGACCTGACCAAGTTCAAAAGAGCATAAAAGATCTAGAAAGGAACACAGTCGTTTCCCTCCCCCAATCTCCTACCCATCTTTCTGGTTTTTCTATCAGGTCCCTCTCCTTTTTGTCACTTCTACTCCTCTTTCTCTCTCTCTCTCTCTCTCTCTCTCTCTCTCTCTCTCTCTCTCTCTCTCTCTCTCTCTCTCTTTCTCTCTCTCTCCCTGTCTCTCTCTCCCTCTGTCTCTCTCTGTATCTCCGTCTCTGTCTGTCTGTCTCCCTCTTTGTCTCTCTTTGTCTCTGTCTCTCTGTCTCTTTCTGTGTGTCTCTCCCTCTCTCCCTCCCTGTCTGTCTCTGTCTCTATGCGTGTGTCTCTGTCTCTCTGTCTCTGTGTGTATTTGTCTCTGTCTCTGTCTGTCTTTCTGTCTCTCTGTCTCTCAATCTCTCTCTCTTTCTCTCTGTCTCTGTCTGTGTGTGTGTGTGTGTCTCCTACTCTTGACAAAACTGACATTAGGAATTTCTCAGCCCATTTTGTGAACTTTCCACATGGAGAAAACTGAAAGCAAAGTGACTTCTTTTCTTCAAAGCCCTGTTTTATAAACCTTTAAGACAGTCATTTTTATATTTTCAGATAATTTAGAATTAAAAAGTACCTTAGAAGTTTTCCAGTCCAATCTCTTGCTAAAGGCAAAAATCTCTACATGGTCGAGGGCAGCTAGGTGGCATAGTAGATAAAGCACCAGCCCTGGATTCAAAAGGACCTGAGTTCAAATCCAGCCTCAAGACACTTGACACTTACTAGCTGTGTGACCCTGAGCAAGTCACTTAACCCTCATTGCCCCACAAAAACAAACAAAAAGCATCCTATATGGTCATCCACCCTCTACTTTAATACCTCTATTGGTGAGGAACCCATAACCTTAAGCATCTCATTTCATCATTGGACAACTCTGATGTTTGTGTTCTTTTTTAAGTTTATCTGAAATCTATCTGACCAAAATTTTCATCTACTTCTCATAGTTTTACTTTCTAAAGCAGAGGTTACCTCTATTCTACATGATAGCCCTTGAAACATCTGATGCTAACCCCTTAGAGGAGGGCTTCTTAAACTTTTTCCACTTGCAACCCCTTTTCACCTGAGAAAATTTTATGCAACTCCAAGTATATAATATAAAATAGGTATACATAGCCTTTTACTGGTGCCAATTTTTTTCATGACCCCCATATGGAATCACAACCAATAATTTCAGAAGCTTTACCTTAGAGTTCTCTCCTCCAGGTTAAACTAACCCTCATCCCATGAGTAGTTCTTTGTATAAGCACAGCATGTTGGAATGGAAGACTGGCCTTGAAGCCAGAAGCTTTCAGTTGTGTTTTCAATGTGCAATAGCTTTGTGATAAAATAGCTTTTTATCTCTCTGAACCTCATTTTCCTCATTTGTAAAATGAGTATAAAAATACTTGCACACCATTTAGGTCTCAGAGTTTTTGTGAGAAAAGCATTTTTAAACTGTAAAGTATTACATAAATGTGGGAAACCAGTGCCCAACAATGTTCTGCAAATAGCAGGAGCTTGATAAATGCCAATTTAAACAAATCACTCCTTTCTTTAAAAAAAAAAAAAGCAAACGAGGGCAGCTAGGTGTTGCAGTGGATAGGGCAGTGGCCTTGGATTCAGGAGGACCTGAGTTCAAATTCAACCTCAGACACTTGACACTTACTAGCTGTGTGATCCTGGGCAAGTCACTTAACCTTCATTGCCCTGCAAAACAACAACAACAAAATTAACTTAACTTGCTATTTAAATACATTGAAATAGGAAACAGGTTCATTAACCATGTGCTTAAAACTATGAAACATATGCTTTGCCTGAGATTCAAATGTCATTCTCTATTTAACCCTCTGACAAACCTATAAGCAAGAATATCACCTCTTTTTAAAATTTAAAAAAAAGGTCATTATTAAAACATTAACTAATGAAAAAGTAGTGTCCTGGTCTAGTTGAGTATAACTATTTCTTTCTTTCTTTCTTTTTTGTGGGGCAATGAGGGTTAAGTGACTTGCCCAGGGTCACACAGCTAGTCAGGTGTCTGAGCCTGGATTTGAACTCAGGTCCTCCTGAATCCAGGGCCAGTGCTTTATCCGCTGCACTACCTAGTTGCCCCCGAGTATAACTATTTTTTAGTGAACCCATGCTAACTCATTCCTAAGGGCTCACAAATCATTACTTTCTAGAATTTTGCCAAGATCACTGGTCTATGCTTTGCAGAACTTGCCTTTTACAACTCTGATTGAAATTCAGAGTAAGACTTATCTACATTTGCAGAACTCACTTTTGTAACCCTTTAAATATTAGACAGGTGTCATTTTTATTTCTAATCTCTTTGTGAATCATAGTAGAGTTCTGAATTTAGAGTCACGAAGTTGTGGGTTCAAATTAGTTATGTGACCATGCCCATGTAATTGATACTCTCTGAGTCCCAATTTCTTCTGCTACAAAATTCAGGCAATGATATTCATGTAGCTATCCCATGGAGTTGTTGTGAGTCTTAAATAAGATAATATATGTAAAATGTTTTGTAAACTCTAAAAAGATAAATATTTGTTATTATTACTCAAAGATCAACAATACTGGTTTAGTAATAACTCTATTAATTTTCTGTACCCTAGAATATAATTCATCCATTCCAAAAGATGAGAACTCATTTTGAACAGCTAACTCTTCACAGTTCTGAGATTTACATTCCCTCTTATCCAAATGAGGAATTCTTCTGTCATCTGTGATATTAGCAATCCCTCCCAACTATGTGCTATGTATTCACCAAATTCATTTATATAAAATTTAATATCCTCACCTGTAAAAGTACAACTTCCCCATATTAGGAAAAATAGAAAAGTATAACTAACCCTTCATTTCCAGGCTTAAGATGCTGGAGAAAAAACAAATTACACTATCATTGTTTCTGTTCCAGATTCCTGCTTTGATCCCTGGTTTGCATCCCTCATTTCTAGAATCTCTTCTTCCATCCCAGACAATATCTTTGCCCCATTGACAATGTTACCTGATTTTGATCCAAACCTGGAAATCTTAAGCTCCATGAGAATAAGAACCATGTCTAAGAGTCTAAGCTACATATTTTCCCCAGTGCACTACCCAGTATGCTGCACATAGGAGAGCCTTTATAAATGTTATTTCTGAATTGAATTACATGCAAGCCTCTGTGTGACCCCCTGTGTTATTGTATATTAACCCAGTTTGTGACCTGTTCTTTTGCATCTCTGAGAAGGACTCTGCCCTCAAGTCCCAAGATTCACTATAACCCTGGAAAATGTCTAATTTCTTCTCATAAGCTCAGCCCTTGACCCTGCTCAAGCCATCAAGCCTCAGTTAGGCAGGACAGGACAGTTGAATAGGAATAATATATAACTCTTTGACTTTAAGTCAAAGCTAAAGACCCAATGGCACTCAATTAGATAGTTTTCTTCAGTGAATAACAATTTAATAATTAACACCCTGTTAGGAAGGTTTTTCAATCTTACTTAAGCTAAAACATCCCAATCTACTTTGTACCACCTCCTCAACCTTTTACCAGAAATAACAAGAATTCACTTTCACTCAAAATAGAATCCTAGTACCTACTAAAGACCTTTTCAGAATCAAATTCTCATTATTGTACTTAATAGTATTTCCATTCTACAAGCCGGGCTCTTTGCGAGCCATTGGGACAGAAAAGCAAGAAAAGAAAAGAAAAAAGAAAAAAGATAAGAAACAGTCTCTGCCCTCAAAGGGTCAAGGAACAACTTAAATGATACATACATACATGGATGGAGGATAGATAGATAGATAGATAGATAGATAGATAGATAGATAGATAGATAGATAGAAAACATATATAATTTCTCTTGGAGCTGGGTGAGAACACTAATAACTAGAGAGATCAGAAAAGAATGTGTACAAAGAAAGTAACACATAAGCTGAATTTTGAAGGGACCTAAGGATTTCGAGAAGCAGTGAGGAGGAGGGAGATCATTCCAAGCTTGTGAGACAGGGTGTAAAAGGCACACTGTTGAAAATGGAATTTTCTGTGTAGGGAAAAACAAATAGGCCATAGGCCACCTCTTTTTTTCCTAGCAAAGAAGGTTTGAATAGGCCAGTTTGAAGCTGTCCCAACTGCATGCCTTATCTTCTTCCATTGAAGTCTCTACACATTAAAGTATATGTTGAGTTAAAGGCATATTGTTCTCCAGAATTTTACACTATATCATCCTTTGCAATGGATCTTGGTGTATAAGCTTTGGCAAGATGCAGGAGAAAGAGTGCTATTCTGGGGTCAGAGGATCTGGGTTCAAATTTTTACTCTATCACTTAATATCATGTGGATTAAACCAAATCATGTCATTTCTCTGGGCCTTAGTCAACCTAACTGTAAAAATCCCCTTAGGGGCCCATAGGTGGCGCAGTGGATAAGAGCACCGGCCCTGGAGTCAGGAGTACCTGAGTTCAAATCCAGCCTCAGACACTTAACACTTACTAGCTGTGTGACCCTGGGCAAGTCACTTAAACCCAATTGCCTCACTTAAATTTTTTTTTAAATCCCCTTAGGTTCCTTCTATTTATAAATCTACAGTTTTTATAGTGATCCTTTTGCAAATGTGTGCCAAGAGCACTATAATAGAAAATCACCACCTGTCCCATAAAATGGGACAATTTTTAGGGGCCACTGGATCCACAATATAGTCAGTTCTATGTAGAATCTGCAGAGCAAGAACAAGGGGGGAACTTCACCAGGCTTCCTGCCTCCTTTGCATAGCTGATCTATCAATTACATTTCATGTTTGAGTCTACAAGATAAGGTTAATTCAACATCAAATAAATTTCCCATATGTCATAAAGTCTGAAGGTCTATATTGTTAAGCACTGGGCACACAGTTAAAATAATAATCGTGCATTTGAATCTTCTGTGTCATACTCTAATTTTCCTTCAAACTATGATATTGTACTGCATTATCTTGATGCCGGAAAATCACATTTGCATTGTCAGTCTGGCAAAAGAAGGTCAATACACTTTCTTGAAATACACAAACCACACATGTCAATAAGGGACTATCATTAATTTTCAAAATGTCAAAAATCTGGTTAGGGATCTTTGACATTTTCCAAAAAGGACTGTCTTTTCAGTGAACTGAAATATTTGAAAAACCACACAGAATGATCTTATCAATATGAGTCAGAAAAATATTGGTTTCTGCTTATATTCTAAAGCAAAAACCATTTAGGAGATACAGGAATTTTTTAAACTGTTTGCTCATTCTTTAGCAATCAGATGACCTCTCATACTTTTTTCCTATTGATGAGTATGTCTAAATTATCTACAGGTGCTCAAAATAATGATCAATAAACTCCCTGTTGTGGTGAACAGAAATGGTTTCAAGGATTCCCACTTTATAATCCACAGAAGTGGCTAGAATTTTATTTCCATTCCTATTGAATAATGATAGATTTTATTACAACAAATTTAAGGAACATCATGTGATCTGGGTAATTTTTGCTGAAAGTACCATATCTGACCCTATGACCATGTGGCCTTACATCTTCTTTTATAGGATTCCTCTTGCTTTTATTCTGCATCCAGAGACTACAATTACCAGCACTATAACGTGCCTTGAATTTCTAAAATACAAATATGTGTTACTTCAAGATATTGTGAGTCCTAGACTCCACATTTGAATGCACTTCTGATTCTGTTTTAGATACATATATTTCTTTTGTTATGAGTTCAAAACAGCCTGACAATGGGGACCAGAAAGAGAAACCAGAAAGACCTGGATTCAAATCTTATCTCTAACAGTTGTATAACCCTGGGCAAGTCATTTTAACCTCCCTATACCTCAGGCAACTCTCTAAAACTATAAAATGCAGAGAAGTTGCTCAATGCATTGGCAGAGAAAGATCCTCCCCAGGGACTCCTACAACAATGAAATAACAAATATAATAATAATAATGTGTGGAATAACATGCACTTTATCATGTGAATAGGCAAACAGGAATAACAATGTTTAAAAACCTTCTGATCATACTATCAAGCAAGGCATAAAACAGGGATGTGTGTGCTTAGCAAAGGCATTTGCCCCTATGGTCAAGGTGATTCAGCACAGAGTTCAAATTGAATAGAGACTCCCTATGAATTATGAAGTGCTCCAGATGCTCCCATTTAGAGATGACATTGTACTGATTGCTTCAAGTCTTAAAACACTGCAGAGCAGGGGCAGCTAGGTGGCGCAGTGGATAGAGCACTGGCCCTGGAGTCAGGAGTACCTGAGTTCAAATCCGGCCTCAGACGCTTAACACTTACTAGCTGTGTGACCCTGGGCAAGTCACTTAACCCCAATTGCCTCACTAAAAAAAAAAAAAACTAAAAAAAAAAAAAACCCACTGCAGAGCCTCCTGGAAGAGATGTGTAGTATTCAAAGGATTTTGACCTGACCATCCACACTGGAAAGACCCAGTGGGTAAAGAATGTCTATTTCACAGATTTCTTCATACAATTCATTTAAATGAACTGTCTGTAGCACTTATTCATCAGCTTGTATATCTATCTGTAACAGATATCCTGATGAGCTCTCAGTTGGGCCAGAGTTGAACAGAAGAAGGAGAATGGGGTGAATTGCCTTTGGAAAATTGCAAAGCTCTTTTAAAGAATCCAACCATCTCATGAAAGCAAAGGTTCACCTTTTTAACATTCTACCAACATTCCTACATGGCATCAAGAAATGGAATGCAATAGTCTCTGGAGATTTGAATTAATATCACATAGAGAGCATGTGGATTTAAGAAGACTACAACATATAACCATGTGAAACTCTAAAGAAGAGGACTAAAAAATATCAAGTAATTGTGTGACAGGAGAGAAGATAGACCAGTCATATAGTGAGGGTACCCTTGAGATACAAGGAGAGTCCTTCAGACTACCATAGCACCCTTCCTCCTGCCCACTCAGCTGAAGATCTAACTCATCTTTAACTTTACCAAAAAAATATAGACCATTTTCCATGAGCTCCTCCTTTCCCTTTCCCCTCATCTTACAGTTCTCTGACATCATCAAGTCTGGTAAAGTCAACAAACATTTATTAAGCACCTACTACATACCAGGCACTGTGTTAAATTCTGGAGTTACAAAGAAAGGCAAAAACAGTCCCTGGCCTCAAGAATCTCACAATCTAATGGGGGAAACAACATCCAAACAACTATGTAAAAACAAGATACATACAGGATAAATTAGACGTAATCTCAGAAAAAAGGCACTAGCATTAAGGAGGACCAGAAAAGACTTCTTCCAGTAGGTGAGATTTTAACAGAGACTTGAAGGAAACTGAGGGAAATAGGAGGTAGAGGCAAGGAAAGCAGTCCCAGCATTAAGGACAACTCATTAAAATACCCAGAATTGGGAGATGGGGTGTATTGCTCAGAGAAAAACAAGAAGTACAGTGTCACTAGATTGTAGAGTATATGGAAGAGAGTAATGTGTAAAGAGATTGGAAAGGCGAAAGGGCTTTAAAAGTCAGGGGATTGTGTATTTGGACACAGAGATAGCAAGCAACCATTGGCATTTATTGAATGGAGAAGGGAATAACATGGTCAGACTTGTACTTTAGGATGTCCAAGGAAGTGATTTTCTTAAAACTGAGTGGAAGATGGGTTGGAGTGAATATAAAATTAAGACAGAGTTATTGCAATAGTTCAGGCATGAGGTAATGAAAGCCTATACCAGGGTGGTAGCAGTGTATAGGAGAGCAGGTGGCATATACAAAAGATGTTATGAAGGTAAACTCAACTGGACTTGGAACAGATGGGACACTAGGGATGAGAGTTAGGAGTCAAGGATATAATGCCTATATTCAAGTTTACATTACTGGAAGGAGATGGGGCAGCTTGGTGGCATAGTGGATAGAACACTGGCCCTGAAGTTGGGAGAACCTGCGTTCAAATCTCACTTCAGACACTTACTAACTGTATGACCCTAGGCAAGTCATTTAACCCCAAGTGCCTCAAACATCCAGGACCATCTCTAATCATCCTGATGTATATCTTGCCATTGGACCCAGATGGCACTGGAGGAGAGAGTGAGGTTGATGACCTTGCACAGTGCTCCCTCACTTAAATACAATTCAGTGCAAGTTATGACATCACCTCACAAATGGTCCTCTTCAAGAATGAAGGACAAACAACAACTGGAAGGAGGGTGATACCTTAGAGAATAACAGGGAAGTTAGAAAAATGAAAGGGTTTGGGGAAGAATGATAATAAGTTCCATTTTGGACACATCCAGCTTAAGATGTCAGTGGAGAATCCAGTTCAAGATGTCTAATAGGCAGTTGGAGATGCAAGACTGGAGGTTAGGAGAGAGGTTAGGGCTAGATAATTAGATCTGGGAAGCATCTACAGAAATATGATAATTAAAAGTGTGGGAACTGATGAGTCCACCAACCAAAATAATATAAGGAAGGAAGAGAAGAACTAGGACAGATCCTTAGGGGACACTCATAGTTAGTGGGTATGACCTGGATGAACATTCAGCAAAAGAGTTTGAGGAGTGGTCAAATATTTGGAGGAGAACCAAGAGAGAGAGTAGTGTCACAAAAACCCAGAGAGAATAAAATATGAAGGAGAAGAGGGTGATTAAAAGGGTACAGAGAGATCAAGAAGGATGTGGATTGAGAAAAAGCCATTAAAAACTAGTCCTTCGGGGGCAGCTAGGTGGCACAGTGGATAGAACACCAGCCCTGGATTCAGGAGGACCTGAGTTCAAATCCGGCCTCAGACACTTAACACTTACTAGCTGTGTGACCCTGGGCAAGTCACTTAACCCCAATTGCCTCACCAAAACAAACAAACAAAACTAGTCCTTTTCTCTTCTCAATCTTTTTATGAATTCCCTTCTATAAGTGTTATGGTCCAGTCATTCTGATCTACTTGCTATTCCATGCAGACAATGTTCCATCTCCCATCTATGTGCCTTTGAACTGGGCTGGAATGCTCTCCCTCCTCAATTCCACCTCTTGGAATCCCTAATTTCCTTTAAAATATCAGCTCAACCTATCCAAGCTATGGACCCGCAACTGTCAACATGGCTAAATGTACCAAGAAGGTCAGAATTGTTGGTAAATATGGAACACGTTATGGTGCATCCCTCAGAAAAATGGTGAAGAAAATTGAAATTATCCAGCATGCCAAGTATACCTGCTCCTTCTGTGGCAAGACCAAAATGAAGAGATGGGCTGTAGGTATCTGGCATTGTGGATCCTGTATGAAAACAGTAGCTGGTGGTGCATGGACCTACAATGCTACCTCTGCAGTCACAGTCAAATCCCCCATCAGAAGACTGAAGGAATTGAAAGACCAGTAAAATCTTCTCCCCATAGTCCAACAATAAATGGGTTAATTTATGGAATGAAAAAAATCACTTTGGTTCTTAAAAAAAAATCAGCTCAAGCTCCATTTCAATAAGGAGCTCTTCATGACCTATCCCCCAAATACCTTATATTTTTCAATATATATTCTTCATATACTTATATACATGTTGTTTTCCCCATTCAAATGTAAGTTCCTTAAAGGCAGGGACTATTCACTTTCATCTTTGTTTAAGCAGTGCTTAAAACACAATGCCTGGCACATAGTAAGCACTTAACATATGTTGATTGATTACATACATTATTTCATTACAACAACCATGTGAAAGAGGTACTACAGGTATTGCTGTCCTCTTTTTATATGTGAAGAAACTGAGGCTCAGGGGCAGCTAGGTGGTGCAGTGGATAAAGCACCGGCCCTAGGTTCAGGATGACCTCAGACACTTGACACTA
This sequence comes from Dromiciops gliroides, assembly GCF_019393635.1. Taxonomy (NCBI): domain Eukaryota; kingdom Metazoa; phylum Chordata; class Mammalia; order Microbiotheria; family Microbiotheriidae; genus Dromiciops; species Dromiciops gliroides. The sequence goes on from NC_057862.1 coordinate 165,736,406, forward strand.
GCTGTGTGACCTTCGGCAAGTCAATGCCCCACCCAAAAAAAAAGAAAAGAAAAGAAAAGAAACTGAGGCACAAAGGTTGAATGAGTTGCCCATATTTATCGAGCCAGAGACAAAACTTAAACCTAAGTCTATGTATTCCAAGCCTAGCACTCTATGCACAATGCCATCCTACCTTTATCTAAATGTTGGCTCAAAAAATTTATTATTGTCTAATAACAAGATTTTTTACCTTTACTTTCTTAAAAATTTGCTTAGTTTTCCCCTGGGTTTGGGGGGGGGGCGCGTTGTGCGTGAGAGGCTATTGGAGTTAAGTGTCTTGCCCAAGGTCACAGAGCTAGTAAGTGTCAAGTGTCTGAGGCCGAATTTGAGCTCAGGTCCTCCTAAATCCAGGGCCGGTGCTCTATCCACTGCACCACCTAGCTGCCCCCTCCCCTGTTTTAATAGTATAAGTATAATCTTAAAACATGTCTATACAATGTTAAGTAATAAAGATGCATACAATCCCCAGCTCTGCCATTGGCTGCCTCTGTTCCTTAGGTATGTCATTTGATTCCTTTAGGCCTTGGTTTACTTATCTATCCACTGAGGGGATGGACAAAAATTATTTCTGAGGTCTGTTTTAGTACTAACAGGCTAGTATTCTATGATAAATGTGGACAAGAGTTTCCTAACCAACAAAGCATTTTATGACAATATTGTTCAATAAGGTATAGTGACCTCAGTTCTCCAAGCCATAGGTCAAGAGCTCAGGCATATAAAAGTACCAAGGACATCTTTCAGGAAACTAGATTAACTGACTGATACAAAGCTCAGAGAAATTTTAATCCAATGCAATTCAACAAACATTTATTGAGGATTCTACCATGTACAAGTAATTGTGGGGCATACAAAAAATAGACAAGGCACACTCTCTGCCCTCAAGGATTTTACAGTCTTATAGGACAGATAAGACACTCAGGACAAATAACTACCATTTTAAGAAACACCATAACAAAGATTACAGGAGTTGCACAGACAACACACAGAAATGAGGATAGACATTCTAGTAGAGGAAAATATAAGCAAAGACTGAAAGACAGAGAAGTACAGGGTATATTTTTAAGAAAGAAATACCCCAATGATGAAAGACCTTGAACATCAAGCTAACGAATTTGTATTTTATTCTGTATGCAGTCATAACCATTAAAGATTTTTAAGCTGGGGAGTGAAATGAGGAATATGATTCTTTACCCAAAATGAGTATATCAGTGCAAATAGATAATCAAAGAAGAGTATAAAAGAAAGACCTTCTGCCATGCATAGTTGTAAAGGATATATTTCAGTATCTATCAGGAAGCAGAGGAGAATTACACAGACTTGTTTTATATAGACAGGAGGCTTCCTTGATTTGGCTTTTCCTTTAGATATTTCAGCCTGATATAATTCAGTTCAATAAAGATTTATTAAACACCTACTATGTGCATAGTACCTTGGAGTCAAAAGATCTAATCTCAAATCCTACCTTAAACACCTACTAGATGCATGGCCCTAGGCAAGTCATTAACTTCTCTCAGCTTCAATTTACTCATCTATAAAATGGGGGTGACTATAGTGCCTGCCAGTGTCCTGAGCACATAATGAAAGAGATGTAAGAATAGATAATTTCTCTAATCCTAATAGACTCTCAAATTCCTTTTTTTTTTTAATGGGAATTATGGACAAGAAATAAAGCTATTTTAGCTGTTTCCATGGTCTAGGACACCAACAACCCTGAGTTAATAATATGATGAACTAACAGCAGAGAAGGCAATCCTTAACCCCTACTTCCTAATTGTTCTCACTCAGCACCATGCTCTGCTGGTAAGGTTTTATAAGTGGACTTACAACAGAACTCAATTCTATCCTTCCTTTTCCTAGTGACTCAAAAAAAAATTAAAAATAAAAAGCAGAGCTTGTCCTGGATAAAACAGCAATGGAACAGTACTCTGTGCTATAACAAAGCTCAGCCAGAGAACTGAGGAATAAAGGGAACTACAACTGGAGGGGAGTGGGGATACACTTCTAAAGCAAAGATAAAGATTTCAGCATCTAGCTGGAATCTGTTCTGCCCCACTCCAGCCCTACACCACCCCAGAAGACATTTAGGAAAGACACTCAGGCCAAGTGAATTGCCTGGTGTGAGAGGAGGCTGAGATGGCTTTGAGGTCCAGGAAAACCACCATCAAAGAGGAAAGAGTCAGAAAGTGGACAACAAGGGAATATAAAGTGGGTGGAGAGAAGGGGGAAAGACTAATATTATCAGAAATCTCAGAATAAAACTCAGTTAAAGACTTTCAACATAAGTAAATAAACCAATAAGAAAGATATTCCTTAAAATAAATCCACATAAATCATCAGCATTTCTATACATGACCAACAAAGTCCAGCAGCAAGAGATAGAAAGAGAAATTCCATTTAAAGTAACGGTAGATAATATAAAATACTTGGGAGTCTACTTGCCAAGACAAACCCAGGAACTCTATGAACACAACTACCAAACACTCTTCACACAAATCAAATCAGATCTAAATAATTGGAAAGATATCAATTGCTCATGGATAGGCAGAGCTAATATAGTAAAAATGACAATACTGCCTAAATTAATTTACTTATTCAGTGCCATACCAATCAGACTACCTAAAAATTATTTTATACAGCTAGAAAAAATAATAACAAAATTCATCTGGAAAAACAAAAAATCAAGAATATCCAGGGAAATAATGAAAAAAAATTCACAGGAAGGTGGGTTAGCGGTACCAAACCTGGAGCTTTACTATAAAGCGGCAGTCATCAAAACTATCTGGTACTGGCTAAAAAATAGAGTGGTAGATCAATGGAATAGGCTAGGCTCAGGAAATGCTGTAGTAAATGACACTAGTAATGTGGTGTTTGATAAACCCAAAGACTCCAGCTTCTGGGATAGGAACTCAGTATTTGACAAAAACTGCTGGGAAAAGATAGTATGGAAGATAGTATGGCAGAAATTAGGCATAGACCAACATCTTACACCTTATACTAAAATAAGGTCAAAATGGATACATGATTTAGACATAAGAGGTGATACCATAGGTAAATTAGGAGAGAAAGGAATAGTGTACCTATCAGATCTTTGGAAAGGAAAACAGTTTTTGACCAAACAAGAGATAGAGTATATTATAAAATGCAAAATGGATGATTTTGATTATATTAAATTTAAAAAATTTTGTACAAACAGAAGCAATGCATCCAAAATTATAAGGGAGGCAGAAAGCTGGGAAACAATTTTTGAGGCCAGTGCTTCTGATAAAGGCCTCATCTCTAAAATATATAGGGAATTAAATCAAATTTATAAGAATCCAAGTCATTTCCCAATTGAGAAATGGTCAAAGGATATGAACAGGCAGTTTTCTGATGAAGAAACCAAAGCTATCTATTCCCATATGAAAAAATGCTCTAAATCTCTAATGATTAGAGAGATGCAAATTAAAACAACTCTGAGGTACCACCTGACACCTATCAGATTGGCTAAAATGACAAAAAAGGAAGATAATAAATGTTGGAGAGGCTGTGGGAAAATTGGAACACTAATGCATTGTTGGTGGAGCTGTGAGCTGATCCAACCATTCTGGAGAGCAATTTGGAATTATACCCAAAGGGCAATAAAGCTGTGCATACCCTTTGACCCAGCAATTCCACTTTTAGGTCTTTTTCCCAAAGAAATCATGGAAGGGGGAAAGGGACCCACATATACAAAAATATTTATAGCTGCTCTTTACGTGGTAGCAAGGAATTGGAAGTTGAGGGGGTGCCCATCAATTGGGGAATGGCTGGACAAGTTGTGGTATATGAATACAATGGAATACTATTGTGCTGTAAGAAATGATGAGCAGGAAGAGTTCAGAGAAACCTGGAGGGTTTCTGGAGATGAGCAGAACCAGAAGAACATTGTACACAGTATCATCAACATTGAGTGTTGACCTACTGTGATGGACTATATTCTTCTCACCAATGCAATGGTACAGAAGAGTTCCAGGGAACTCATGATAGAAGAGGATCTCCAAATCCAAGAAAAAAAAAGAAAGAAAGAACTGTGGAGTATAGATGCTGATTGAACCATATTATTTCTTTTGTTTTGGGTGCTGTTGTTTTTTTTTTCTATTTTGAGGTTTTGCATCACTGCTCTGATTTTTTCTCTTGTAACAGGATTAATGCAGAAATAGGATTAATGTTATTATGTGTATATATATGTATGTGTATATATCTATATCTATATCTATATGTATAGAGATATATAGATATAACCTATATCAGATTACCTGCTGTCTAGGGGAGGGGGGAGGGAGGGGAGGGAGGGAGAAAAATCTGAAATTGTAAAGCTTGTATAAACAAAAGTTGAGAACTATCTTTACATGTAACAGAAAAAATAAAATACCTTATACATAAAAAAGAAAGATATTCCTAACAGAAGGGAACATAGCTTCTAGACCATCTAAAAGAATGTGGGAGGGAGCTAGGTAGCACAGTGGATAAAGCACTAGCCCTGGATTCAGGAGGACCTGAGTTCAAATCCACCCTCAGACAAGTCACTTAATCCTCATTGCCCCACAAAAACAAACAAACAAAGCAAAAACAAAAACAAAAAACAACTAAGAATCTGAATATCTATGAATAAATATTGTAAGGCAGAGGAAAATGAACCAACACCTGATGAGGCAAAGGATCCTATGTACTCCTAAGAGACTACTCCTAAGAAACAAAATGTTTCTGAATGATTAAAAGAGAAATAAGAATTGTAAAAGCAGAATTTATGTCCTATACAGCAAAAATAATAGGCAAAATAGAAAAACTCAAATCCACAGTGGCAGTCTCACCAAAGAAGTAAACAATATATATGTGTGTGTATGTATATATTATATACATTATATATATTATATATTTATAGGTAATAACTGATGAGGAATGCAAATGCAAAGAGAAGTAAAGGACAATCTGAAGAAGAGAAGCAAATAGCAATAACATTAAAGAAAATATGATCTCCATACAAGCAAAACATAGTGATCTTGAAGACAATGCATTAAGACAATTTGAGGATTATAGGTCTCCCAGAAAAATTCAAGTCAAAAAAACTGAACTCCATATTGAAAGAAATAATATTAGAAAATTGCTCAGATTTTCTGAACATAGAAAACAAAGTGCAAATTGAAGCATAATTTTTTTGATAGTTTTAGTCTTAATCTGAAGTTTTGTTTTTGTCTGTTTTCTTTCACAACCTGGCTAATGTGGAGATGTTTTGCATGACTACTCATGTATAACTTAAATTGAATTGCTTGAGTTCTTGGCGGGGGTGGGAGGGAGAGGGGGAAGGGAAGTTGGAACACAAAGTTTTAAAAAATTGATGTCAAAAAAATTTTTACATGTAATTTGGAAAATAAAATTCTAAATAAGAATGTAAAAAAAGAAAGAATAATGCATAGATGGTCTCTAGAATAATAGCACCTACCTCAAAGGGTTCTTGTGAGAATTAAATGAGCAACCATGTAAAGTGTCTTGAAACTTAAAAACCTATATAAATGTTAGTTGTTGTTATAACAATCTACTTTACAGAATAGTTGAGAAGGAAGTACTTGTAAACTTTAAAGACATGTTGTTTACTAATTTTCCGTCTTGTCTGACTCTTCATGACCCCTTTTGGGGTCTTTTTGACAAAAATACTGAAGTGGTTTACCATTTCCTTGTTCAGCTCATTTTGCAGATGAGGAAACTGAGGCAAACGGGTGAATTGTCTTGCCCAGAATCACACAGATAAGTGTCTGAGGCCAGATTTGAAATCAAGTTTTCCTGACTCCAGGCCCAGCACTCTATCCACTGTGCCTCCTAGCTGCCCCTTAAAGACATGAGCCATTGCCATTTCTATTGATGTAAATGCATTGGAAAGACCTCCTTCCAAAGCAGGATTTAGGCTGAAGCTTGAAGAAAGTCCAGGAGTATCAAGAAGAAGAGGTGAAGCGGGAGAAATTATAGGCATGGAGGACAGTCAGTGAAAAGGCACAAAGTGAGCAGATGTTGGGTCATGTGTGAAAAACAGAAAAAAGGGAGCAGCTAGGTGGTGCAGTAGATAAAGCACCAGCCCCTGGATTCAGGAGTACCTGAGTTCAAATTCAGCCTGAGACACTTGAGACTTACTAGCTGTGTGACCCAGGGCAAGTCACTTAACACTGTTTGCCCCAGCTTCCTCATCTTTAAAGTGATCTGAAAAAGGATATGGCAAACCACTCCAGTATCTTTGCCCAAAAAAAAAACATAGACAATATGGTCTGTGGTGTCACAAAGAGTCATACACAAATGACTGACTGAACAACAGACATATACCAGGTAATATAATATATTTGAAAGAGAGGAAGGAAGGGGAGGATGGAAGGAAGGAAGGAGGAGGAGGAGGAGGAAGAAGAGAGAGTGTAATTGATGAGATCAGGAAATACCTTATCTAGGAAATGGGCCTCAGCTATGCTTTGAAGAAAGCTAAGCATTCTTTAACACTGAATTCAAAAGCACAGTCAGGAAATGGAATGTTGTAATTTGCAGTAAAGTTTTGAAAAGTAGAATAAAGTTAGATTGTAGAGGTACTATAATGCCAGGTTGAGTATTTTGTAGAATTTTGTATTTTATTCCTGAGACAACAGAAAGTCTTTAAAAGTTTTTTAGTTGGAGTGGAGAGGATACCATTGTCAGAGTTGTACAACCATAACAGGTTGGTGCTGGGCTGTTAAGATTTCTATCCATACCTTGAAGGGCTCCTATTGGCATAGGTAGATCTACATAAAAGTAAAGGTAAAGAAGACAAAGCTTGGGCAGCTAGGAGGCACAGTGGATAAAATACCAGCCCTGGATTCAGGAGGACCTGAGTTCAAATCCAGCCTCAGATACTTTACACTTACTAGCTGTGTGACCCAGGGCAAGTCACTTAACCCTCATTGCCCCACCAAAAAAAAAAAAAAAAAAGGCAAAGCTTGAAAGACCTGATAAACCTTGGCCAGTCATTGGAAGTCATAGATATTCCATTTCAACTTAGTGAAGGGTGCAGTTTGGAGATGTTGTCACCTAACAGCAGTTAGAATATAGGAACCCCTAGGCCAGTAGCTTAAAGGTCCAAAGGTTGAGAATTAAGTCAAGTGTAACAGACCACCCTGGCCTCCACTGGTTGAAGGCTAGTTAGGTTAGTTTTATTCATTTTACCCTCAGAGTTTTCTGGTATACTTAAGGGTATTATGGGGCATCTAGGCATCTCTGCAAATGGCCTCAGTCCCCATTAATGGCATTCCCTCAATTGTAGGGAGTGGTCTCCTTCCCCTAGTTCCATTAGCTACTAACAGTAGCTTTTTTTTTCAGTGAGGCAATTGGGGTTAAGTGACTTGCCCAGGGTAACAAAGTTAATAAGTGTTAAGTGTCTGAGGCCAAATTTGAACTCAGGTCCTCCTGAATCCAGGGCTGATGCTCTATCCACTGTGCCACCTAGCTGCCCCTTAACAGTAGCTTTTATAAAGAAATATTCACTTCAAAAGGTATAGTTACAAATATATAAACTTACTCTCCCAACATGTGGGAGGCATAATCCTTCCTACCCTTACCTAAGTCTCTTTTATGAGAAAAGGAATTAAGTTCATAGTTGAGCTTGGTTCCCATTGAACACAGTCCCAGCTCCAAGTTCAAATCCCCTCTCAGGCTAGAGTCCCAGATACTCTGGCTTCTCAAGGTTTCCATCCCAGGCTATCTGGTTGGACCACCATACCTCCAAGGTAGCCATTGCAGTCAATCCTCTAGCAGTTGAAACTGAGGGAAAACCACACAGAACAGAAACAATACAACCCCAAGGACCATTTATCACCCTGAGATAAGACAGAGGTAACAAGGGAAGGAGTTTACTTTTGTTCTCATAGGTTCAGTCCACATTATCCACACTGGACCACATAGGAGTCCCCAGAAAACACCACAACATGCAGCTACAAGATGGAGGAAAAGAGAATGGCCCGGGGGGGGGGGGGGATAAGAAGAAAACTGCTCAGTCTTGCCAGTTTAAAGATCTGTTGTTGTTGTTGAGTTATTTAAGTCATCCCCAACTCTTCCTGACCCCATTTGAGGTTTTCTTAGTAAAGACCATACCTTGAAGTAGTAGTTTGCCATTTCCTTCTTCAGTGGATCCAGTGGAACCATTTTGTCAGGCAATCAGAGGTTAAGTTACTTGCCCAAGGTCACAAAGCCAGGAAATATCTGAAGCAGGTGGGAAAACTAGAAGAGAGTATGGCAGAAAGTAGGCATAGACCAACATCTTATACCTTCTACTAAAATAAGGTCAAAATGGGTACATGATTTAGACATAAAAGGTGATACCATCAAAAAATAAATAAATAAATAAATAAATAAATAAATAAATAAATAAATAAATAAATAAATAAGAGGTGATACCATAGGTTAAATTAGGAGAGGAAGGAATAGTTTACCTCTAAGAACTTTGGAAAGGAGAACAGTTTATGACCAAACAAGAGATAGAGAATATTATGAAATGCAAAATGGATGATTTTGATTACATTAAATTAAAAAGGTTTTGTACAAACAGAAGCAATGCATCCAAAATTTGAAGGGATGCAGAAAGCTGAGAAACAATTTTTATGGCCAGTACTTCTGATAAAGGCCTCATTTCTAAAATATATCAAGAGCAAAATCAAATTTATAAGAATCCAAGTCATTCCCCAATTGAGAAATGGTCAAAGGATATGAACAGTTTTCTGATGAAGAAATCAAAGCTATCTATTGCCATATGAAAAAAATGCTCTAAATCTCTATTGATTAGATTAATGCAAATTAAAACAACTCTAAGGTATCACCTGACACCTATCAGGTTGGCTAATATGACAAAAAAGGAAAATAATAAATGTTGGAGAAGCTGTGAAAAAATTGGAACACTAATGCATTGTGAACTGACCCAACCATTCTGGAGAGCAGTTTGGAACTATGCCCAAAGGGCTATAAAGCTTTGTATACCCTTTTACCCAGCAATACCACTATTAGGTCTTTCTCCCAAAGAAATCATAAAAAAGGGAAAAGCACCCACATGTACAAAAATATTTATAGCTGTTCTTTTTGTGGTGGCAAGGAATTGGAAACTGAGGGATTGCCCATCAATTGGGGAATGACTGAACAAGTTGTGGTATATGAATGTAATGGAATACTATTGTGCTGTAAGAAATAATGAACAGGCAGATTTAGAAAAACCTGGAAGGACTTGCATGAACTGATGATGAGTGAGATGAGCAGAACCAGGAGAACATTGTACACAGTATTAACAACATTGTGTGTTGATCCACTGTGATAGACTTGATTCTTCTCAGCAATACAATGGTCCAAGATAGTTCCAAAGGACTCATGATGGAAAATGCTCTCCAAATCCAGAAAAAAAGAACCGTTGAATCTGGATGCAGATCGAACCATACTAGTTCTATTGTTTTTGTTGTTGTTTTTCTTTTTTGAGGTTTTTCCTTTTTGCTCTGATTCTTCTCTCATTACATGACTAATGCAGGGCGGGGGAAGAAATTATGAGCAGGCGGATTTCAGAGAAACTTGGAAGGACTTGCATGAACTGATGATGAGTAAGATGAGCAGAACCAGGAGAACATTGTACACAATATCAACAACATTGTGTGTTGATCAACTGTGATAGACTTGATTCCTTTCAGCAATGCAAAGGTCCAAGATAGTTCCAAAGGACTCATGATGGAAAATGTTCTCCAAATCCAGAAGAAAAAAATAGAACTGTTGAATTTGGATGCAGATCGAACAATACTATTTCTATTGTTTTTTGTTGTTGTTTTTCTTTTTTGAGATTTTTCCTTTTTGCTCTGATTCTTCTCTCATAACATGACTAATGCAGAAATATGTGAAATCTGATTATATGTATATAACCTATATCAGATTACTTGCTGTTTGGGGGAGGAGGGAGGGAGGGAGAAAAATTTGAAACCAGAAATCTTATAAAAATAAATGTTGAAAACTGTTTCTAAATGTAACTTGAAAATAATAAAATATTTATATGGAAAAAGGCCATGTTTTAGGTGGGATGGGGGGATAAAAAGATGAAAAATAAACAAAATGTCTCATCTATTAGGAAAAAAAAATATCTGAAGCAGGATTTGAACTCAGGTCTTCCTGACTCTAGGCCCAGTGCTCCTCAGTTGTAAAGATGCTAGCAGCCAATCAAAGGAAGCTATCCCTATCCATGTGGAATGGACAAGCTGAACTCTATGTTAAGCAAATTGACTATGTTCAAAAAAATCCCTTCGAGGACATCTCCATGTTAGAACTGAGCATGCCCAAAGAAACCTGGATTATCCAGGGGTTTGGGGTTTTTTTTTGTTTGGGGTTTTTTGGCTGAACCTGCTCAGACCTTGTGCAACAATCACAGTCCTCTGCATTTGAGCCTCTGCTTTGCATCCCAGGTATAGCAAAGGACTAACTGTTTTGTCCCCCTGTTCCTGAGTCCCTGTGTAGTACTCTGATTCCTCTGGGATGAGAATCCTACTCTCTACACCAATCCTTCCAGGCAAGGACAAAAAGTACTACTCAGAAATGCCAGTGGCTACCTCTCTGATACTTGCTGCTTAAACTCCCTCACAATGACTCTTCTTCTTGGACCTACTCCTATGTATTATCTTCTTGTTGGATAACATATGATCACCTACCCTCTCCTCACCTGCCAATCTTGTTTCCAAGTCCTAGACATCTTCAGTCTAGTTTGACTAGCTACTAACCATGGCTAGATCATGACTACCTATTTCCTTAAAATGAAGATTTGTGCAATATAGAAGATGTGTTCTTATAAACTAGATCATTATAATACCTAAATTATAATTTTTGCATTATGGATCCCTTTTGCAGTCTGATGAAATATATGCACCATTTCTCAGAATATTTTTAAATGCACACAATAAAAATATAGGATCACAAAGGAAACTAATTATACTGAAATATAGTTGTTTTTGTCTTAAATTCCCAGACCCCAGAGGGTGGCTAGGTGGCGCAGTGGATAAAGCACCAGCCCTGGATTCAGGAGTACCTGAGTTCAAATCTGACCTCAGACACTTGACACTTACTAGCTGTGTGACCCTGGGCAAGTCACTTAACCCCCATTGCCCCGCAAAAAAAAAAAATTCCCAGACCCCAGGTTAAAAATCCCTCGCCTAAGTAAATATACTGACTTGTTCTATCCATATTAACTTTCACATTTCTGCATAAGTATAGCAGTACCTAAGAGAAGTGGAAAGAATACTTTATTTAAAATTGGAGGGACTGAGTTTGAATCTCAAAAGTCCACTGCTTAATACCTGTATCACCTTGGGCAAGTCATTTAACCTTTGTGAGGTCTTTCACGGACATAATCCCTTCCAGCTCTAAATCCTGAATACCTTTCAGGGTTTCTACTGTATCTACCACCAGTAGCATCAGATAAATCAATACTGTTACTTCCTTATACTCTTTATGAAATATCCTTAAAAATAAGTTATTTTATGTCACTATTCTTTCCGTATTTTTGAATCATCTTTCTGAAATTCCCCATCTATTCTTTAGGTACTGCTTCCACTGTTTAGTTATTTCAAATTCTCCCTAGAGTTGGATCTGCTTCCAGAGTTTCTTGGACTATCAGTCCTGCCCTGTATTACCTTCCCCCCACCCCCAGGGAAATATATTACTGTTTCTAGGATCTTTACTATATGACACCAACACTACTGTGTGAGAAGAACATTCTGGAAATCAGAGCCTGCAATTCAGAATTCTTGAACACCTACGTTCCAATGTTTGTTCTTATAGTGACTCATGCTTTGATCTGTACTATCAAAGAGAATTCCCCACCTAACTTATCTCTACAACTATATCAAAATATTATTGAGAGGAATAATTTTTAAAGGATTGACAGAAAGTGTTTTGCAATTACAAGAAGCTTTAAATAGTAACTATGCCTTTTAGAAGTAAAACATGTATCAATATTCAACAGGGTAATAAGGAGAGAATGGTTAATATTTGTCAAGCACTTAGAGAGCTTTGTTTAATGTTAGAGCATCTCAATCATTTCATTTTCCATTTTTTGCCATTATATCATTTAAATTGTTTAATGTAGTCCTAAATCTTGAAGATTTCATTCTCGTGGTATAGCCTCAAAGACCATCTTTTCTAAGAAACTAAACTAAGAGATTTTTCTATTCATATGTTATTCAAGAGCTAGGAAATATGGCATATCTTTATGCTTCAAGATGTTTCCAGGATCCTTTACAAACAGAAATGAACTCCTGTCTAATGCAGTCTACTCCAGTGCCCCCCTCCTTTTGGACTAAATGGGCCCCTTTTACCGAGGAAGCTGCTAATATGGCACTAGGCTATTAATGGGAAAAGCATTTACTTTAGATTAAGAAGAGTGTAAAGTAGAAAAGGGGCCCTCTATGACTGGCTATTAGGGATGTTAGTTAAATATTTATAATGTCTAAATTAGCATAGTGAAAGCTCAATTCATCAATTTGTTCTGGTCTGTTTGTAAGGGGAAAAAAGAAATAACTCCAAATGCCCCTGAAGAAAGACGCTGCTTCAGTCAATAGAAAGATGACTGAACAATTTATTATGTTTCTGTGGTAAACTTTTTATTTTGATTTTATTTAAAGATACTTGTTGCAGCATCTTACCTTAAAGACCATTTACCACAGTCAATATATGGGAGAGCCATGCATTATTCATTGTTATCCAATGAAAAATTTGCTAAAGGTGCTTCAATGCTGAATATCTGATTGATTCATTGATTGTCTGATAGTTACTTTCAAAAAGAAAGCCCTAGGAAAAGGAAGCTGGAAACCAGGAATCCTGGTTCCTATCTCTGTTACTAACCAGCTGAGTGACCTACCTTTCTACCGCTCTAAAAATTATACCTTCCCAATAAGAATGTTTTACGGTTTTATTGGTAATATCTGGAAGGGAAACAGTCAAGTCCTCTCACAAACACACACAAACTCAAAAAGGTTAAATACTTTATTGTTTCTTCCTCTGTGACTAGATTTCTAGGCCTGCTTAGCATTTGTAAAGGACCAGCCACATTAGCACCTAGATGCTGAATAATAAATGTTTGTATTAGTAACGATTTCAATCATTGTCATTGTTACTTCTTACATCATTTTACATGGCAAAGAGAGGCACAGAGAACTCACACATACAGACTGAGCTAAGTTGGACTGAAGCTCCAGATGCAGTTGTCCACCAGTAAGGTAGGTAAGGAGCAGAATACCATCCCTCACATTGCATTCTGATCTGCAGGACCCCCTTACTTATACAAGGAGAGTAGGACAGAATTTCTCAGAAGACCCCATAGGACTGACAGCTTATAGTAAGACTCGGCTGATTCTCTTAACAGAGGCTTTCCTGCTCCCCTTTCACTCCTATGGCTTCCATACATTCTAGCAGTAGACAGTCCTTTCCAGGTCACTTTGCAAAACTTGGCCAAAATAACCTTTTTTCTGGGGATGTTTGCTGGGGCGGTGGGGGCGGGGGCAAGGGGGACAGGGGATGCACAGATTGTTTTCTTCCGTGTGTGTAGCATCCAATAAGAAGAATATCTATATTGCTTCGTCTATCGGTAGGTGAATCTAATTCCCATTCCTTCTCTTCACCACCACCGCCCTCCCCCCCTTCACATACACACACATACTTCCTTTTGCTCCTCTCTCCTGTTTCTTTTCGCTACAAACTGGCCTTGTGGAAGGATGTGTGTAGGGAAAGGGTTAAAGGGTTTTCTGGTGGAAATGACCCAACAGAAGGGGCTCGGCCTGGAGCTGAAATCTAAGTGCTAATGACCGCTGGCCTTCACCCCACTGCTGTCCACCGGGCTGAGCCCCGGCCTCGGAAGGCTCGGGGGGCACAGTGTTCTGCATTTAACATTTGAACTTCTCCTATCCGAGGCAGCAGGACGTTTTGTCCTAGGGTCGCTGACCCCGGACTCCCCCATCAGCTGCCTTGAAACCTTAATTGAATGACAGATGGTCATCTTAGGGGAGCCAGAAGCTCCGGGCGGCCAGAGATCGCCTGCAGAGGGAGGGGGGCAGCCCTCCCCAATCCGCCCCTCAGGTCAAGCCCGCTGAGCTTCGGCCACCAGAGCATCTCCGGGGGAGCAGTCGGTAGCTCTGGCTAAAGAGGCCAGGAGGCTTGAGACCCAGAGGACATGAGGGCAGGAAGGAAAGAGGAAGATGACCCAGCGATCTTTCTTTCCCAAAGAACTCCAAAGATCAGGAAGGAGACAACGATAGGTTCTTGTCTCTCTCGGGAGTAACTAGGACTTTCCTTGAAAGTGTTTGGGCCTGAACCAGTGCCAAAGCAGATTAGTGGTTCCTGAATCTTGTGGCGCCTTGCTGCCCTCAGAGGCTCCAGCATTGCGGCCCTGCGAGGTTGGCCTAACACAGGCACTGGCTGGACACAAATCTTCCATTGTAAGTGCGTCCAAGGGCAGCCCTTGGAGTTGTCTAGTGCCAGCCCGTGAACACCACGACCTCGCCTCTGTCCTTCAAGGCCCAGCCTAGTAGGAGAGGGAGAAATCAACCCAGGGGCAACTAAAAAGAAAAGTAAAGGGCAGAAAACCCCGTAAACAGGAGCAAGGCCGGGTCGAAAAGAGCCCCTTCACTCTCTCTAGCGCGGCACTGTGTCGCTGAGCACTGACTGGCCCACGGCCCAGGCTGCACAACGTCCGGGTGCAATGCCCTCCTGGCCTCCAGCTGCTGCTGGGCCTACAAGCCTGGCCTGTTGAAGGACCAGAGCTCAGGAGGCTGGGGCCCAGGCCCGGGGAGCGCAGCAAGACCGAGGTCACAGCAAAAGGAGTCTCTCTCGCGCCAGAGCCTCGGGCTTTAGGATGACCTGCTCAGGGCTGATGGCTGCAGCAAGGAGAGGAGCTTCTCGAGAGACTGTAAGGGGCTCAGGAAGCAGAGAATGCATAGCAGAAGCCAAAAGCAAATAGGGTCCCAGGTACTGGGCCATAGAGTCCCGTCAGTTTCAGTTGGACGTACCGATTTTACTAGGAAGTGAAAATGACCCAGGCTTCAGGAGGCAGAAAATCCAGTCCCCGGGTGCAGCAAGATTTTCGGGCCGGATCTTCGCGGGGGCGGGAAGAAGGGAGGGAGGCCCGCAGCCACAGCTCTGGGAGGGGCTCAGACCCCCGGGTGCAAGTAGCGCTCCCCCGGCCGCCCGCACTCTAGTGTCCTATTTCTTTAAAATAAAAGCTGCAAGCCCTACAATTACTGGGATTACAGTGAGAGGGTATTGATCTGCAGCCGGCATTGTAGGATCAAGCGGGCAGGCGGATGCAGACACCCCCCCACTCCCACCTCCCGCTGACGCCTAGTCCTGAAAAGCGCTAAAAAACCGTTTATAAATGTTTTATTTCAGACGCAGCACCAACACCTGCTGCAGAAGAATTACCCCCGCCAGTGGTGATACAGCACCCCCCTTTTCCCATGTCCCCCATTCCCCTCCCCTCCCCCCCCCGCCTCCCACCTTTGACCATTCGTACATAGCGCCAAGGACGCAACCACCTTAATCTTTTTCTTTCTTTTCTTTTTTTAATTACAGACGCATAATATACACATAAGCAAAAATAAAAAAAAATAATAATAATAATGAAAAGCGAGCGGGGGAAAGGAGGCCCAGCGAAAGCGGTAAATGCAGTCCTAATGCACAGATAGCTGACATCAACTTCCGTTAGCCAGCTCCTCGGGATCGAACCTTTCGATTGTAACTGGGACAATTTGCATAGTGATTCCCTTTCATAGCTTTCCCAGGTCCTTAACAAGCCCAGGCAGCTATTCAAATGCAAGGCTAGGCTGACCAAAAAAGAGCTACCCTACGCCCGAAGGAGAGAAGACAAAACCCCCGATTATCATTATTATTTTTTCTTTTCTCTCTTTTCTCTTCTTTCTCTCTCTTCCTCCCCGGCTCTATCTCTCTCTTTTCTCTTTCAGATTTAGCTACGAGCTGTTTATTTATGGCTGAAAATGTGTGTGAGAGAGAAAGAATTGATCTTTCCCGGGATTTAAAGATGGAGCAAAGGGAGCTGGAGGGAATTTTTGTTTGCTTATTTTGCTTAGACTCAGCTCACAAATTGGGGATAATGGGGGGAAGGAGATGCCTGGTCCTCCCTCCACCCTTCTCCTCACGACCTTCCCGGACCCCGCACCCTTGAGCAGCCTGGGCGGACCCGGACCCCGGAGGACTAGTCCAGCAGTCTGTTGGCTCGCCTGCTCCGCAGTGGGCTGCAGAAGAGGGCTTCACAGAGGGGGCCACCCCTGCCCCTTCTCTTTAAATGAGTCCAATAAAAGGTATCACCTGCTACATGCTCTCTTCTTGATTAATTTTTCTTAGTATGCATGCGTGTGGGGGGCTTTTAGGGAAGCAGGTTGTGGTTGAGTTTTAAGATAATAAAAAGAGGTTTTCCTATTTCCCCCCTTTTCTTTCTCATTTGAAATTATGCAGATTGATTTTTTCCCCTCCCTCCTAGGGGGCAATCCTAGGATGCGAACCTGATCGGATGTCAAAGAGGCAACTTGCCATGAAATCCGCTAATGCACCGCGACTCACCGGGGTAAGCATATCTAACAGGAGCATGCGAGGGGAAAGAGACTTGGGGAAGAGCTCAAGGCGACGGTGATCAGAAGGGCTAGTGAAAGGGGAGCGGTGACATTTGGCACCCAGCTGAGTTTACTGGACATGCAAACAAGGTTTAAAGCTCTGCAGAGGTCAGCAGCCGCGTCACGAGCTCAGGAAAGCTGAGTGGGAGCTTCTATCCAGCAGCAGTCAGTTTGCGGCCCCTGCAACTGACAATTTCAGTGCTTTCGAGTTTTAAGTAGCAACTGAGTACAGGAAGGGCTCGCGCGGCCACTGTGTGCGGAATATACATGGAGCTCTACAATCGAATACACAGCGGACGCATACTTGTATATTTTCGTGTGTAATTGTAACATGAGAAATAACACAGATGAACCTGCACTTTAGAAAATGTAGAGAGCGGGATTAAATCTCGGGGCACAAATTACCATATGCGATTTTGTTATCATATCAATATACTAGTCCAGGGGGACTAAATTCCCCCTGTTCCCTTGATTGCATAGTCTCTCTCCTCACCAACTGCAGCCCCTTAATATTTTAAGGATTTGATTATCTAACAATGCAGATATTTGTTTTCTTCGATGCTTCAATGAACGCTGCAAACAGTTGTTGTCGAATGTTATTAATGCGGCAGCTCATTTCGTGTTTGCTTTTTTTTTAAGTAAAAGAAAAATAGGTTTGCTTCCATGGGGGTGGGGGAGAGGGGAACCTAGAGGAGTTTAAATCTTAGAACTCAGTACAACATTGATTTGTAATTCGTTCTTCAACTACTTGCCTCAGCAGCTTGGCACAATGAAACGGGTTTGTCGTATGACGTTTTGTGGTGTCTCTTTTACACATCGTCCTTCTGAATAGTTTTATTGGTTTTTCCTTTTTTTTAGTTTTAGTGTCTAAAAATAAAACTCTTACCACCAGAAAGATTCTCAGATGTGTGCTGTGTTTGCTTTCTCATCTGGCTAGACAGAAGAGGCAAATCCAATGGCACGTAGATTTCCCGTATATATGTGCTTAATACAAATGACATACTGTATGCACAACTCTAATTGAACAGATGAGGCAAATGTGGAGGTAACTGGGGGTGGAAGGTAGGGAAGGGTGGGTAGCAGAGAGACATTATTATTCTAGGAAAGGGGAGTTTAGGGCCTGAACTTTCCAAATGGAGTGTCTGTGTAGGTCCAATTCCTCGGAAATTCACTTGCCACTTCTAGGCCTGTGTAAGCAGTCAAAGGGTACCTGCCCATTCAGGCATTTTGTGCAAGAGAGATTTCTTGTTTGAAAAAGACGTATCAGGGCTTGTTTCTTTGTTAGGTTTGTTTGTTTGTTTTTAATTTGCAGTTACAAAGAATTCTTCTCATTTTTAGTGACCCTTACTCTAAATTGAAAATAATAGTAATAAAGGGAAGAAAATTGTTGCCTTTAAATTATCACAGTCATTGTGTTGTTTTTAATAGGCATTTGATTTTATTTTAATAACTTGATATCAGATCAGCACCAAGAGAAAATGTTAAACACCCAGGAAAGCTAGAAAAGGTCTTTGTGGGCAGACAGATTTTCTTCTACTCAGACTCTGACGGTATTTGGCGCTTGGAGATATTGCTTTAGTTTTGTTGAATGGCTACAATTCACTTCTTAAAACAGTAACTCAAGATGTAAGTAAAAGTGTTTTCATTTTTTATTGATCCTGCTTACATCTTTCATTATCCAACACGTAGCCACAGCAAATTATCACTCATCTGATACAGAGAATTCTATTGGCAATTGTATTCGTTGGAGAGAGAATTCTAAATACTGTGCTTTCTCTGCACTTAGTAAGAACTGATAATGAAGGTCAGGCACCGCTAAAAACTAAATAAATGGAATCTTCTCTCTCCAGGAATTGGAGGTGATGTGTCCATTACATTCAGACATGTGGATGTGCATAAAGAGTGGCTCTTTTACGTGGGTTGGCTTGCCCTCTTGGGCTTTACAGGTTTGATCACTTTGGAGAGAAGACCTGCCCACTTGAATCAGGCTTATTTGGTTTCACTCACCCGGGTTCCTTTAGGGAACCTGATTTCAGTCCCTAGCAAAGGTAGGGAGAACGGAAATGACGTATAACTCTTGACCAACAATACGACAACGTCCAAGTCTACATCAGCAAAGTGAAAAATCTAAGGCATATATTTACTAGGATAATTAAAGACTAACCACCTTATACACTTTGTTCATTTAAATAATTTTGGAAGGGAAGGGTCTTTGTTTTGCATGAATTGCCCTTATAATTGTCTAAATGACCCTACACTTAGATCACTATTCTAGCTCAGGAGCCAACATGGGATAAGGCTGTAGGAGATCTAGCCTCTTGTCCCTGAACGTTCACTCAGCTGTGAGACCTTAGACAAGTCACATTATCTTTCTGGGTCCAATTTTCCTTATCCATGTCAAAAGAGAGGATAAGATTAGATAATTTCTAGTCCCTTCAAGTTCTAAAAGTCTACTATTATTTTGTTCTGTGAAACTAGGTGACAAAGAAACAAGGGGAGTTCCAATGTTTGTTTTGTTTTTAAGCAGTAAAGGTTGTAAGATTCAAACTGAGCAAACATGAAAAAACTGGTAGCCTTCTATGTGCAGGACCATTCAGCAACTAGGCTGGGTCTGCCAGAAAGGAATCCACTGCCTGATGGGCAAGCTGATCTTTGATATATTCTCTGCTATAGATCTGACCCAGGGCTTTGTGAGAGAATCAGAAAGGCAAGCAGAGAAATTGGGAGAAAGAGATGAAATAAACCACCTTGGAGAAGGGAGCTGGGGGCAGTGCCTGCCTTATCCCCCTAAAAGAGCTGATATGTGATTTATGATCCAGTTCAGGGGAGAAGTATAAAACAGATAAAGGAGATGCCATTGACTCTTGGCAGTAAGTGGGAAGAGAGCAGATATTCCCGGCTGTGCCTTCCTTTCCTAAACCCTTAGCAGTCAACTCCCACAGACTATTTCCCCAGACTGGCATCAGGACCGATTCAATTCCCTTTGGGGGAGGGGGAGGTCTTGTTTTCTCCCCTCAGTAGATTCTCTATTGCAAAGGGTCTGCTCTCAAAAGTTTGCCAAGGTGTCCTATTGGGGACGAAACCTGAGAAAAAGCTCTGCTAAATCCCATTAACACCTAGAACAGCTTGGGAGCTCAATATGGCTACTTAAAAAATAAGTAGGAATAAAGGCCTAGTTCCAGGGTGGAAGGGGGGGGGGTGTTAAAGGGCAAGCAGAACCAAGCAAGGAGTATCAATTAGCTGCCCACAGGGGGCGCCAAAACCCCTCCTTCACTTGAGGGGGGGCTTTCAGTTTTTTCTTTTGTTTTCTTTTGCTGTTGGTTGTTTGGGGGGTTTTGGTGGTGGTGGTGGTGGTGGTGGTTAGTTGGTTGGTTGGTTGGTTGGTTGGTTGGTTGGTTGGTTGGTTGGTTGGTTGGTTGGTTGGTTGGTTTAACATTCCCTAACCTATAACGTGATTTCTGCCTCCATGGTAAACCAAATACCAGATTTTATTGTTTATTTTGCTTTGTTCTTTTTTCATTAATGTAATTGTGGCATTTTCACACCCCCTGGCCATGTATTTGTAGGATGTTGGGGGCTCACTGGGGACTCGGTGCTGTCTTTGGTCTATACAGATGATAGTGGTGACCCATGGTGCCTTGATTTTCAAGTTGTTTTGCCACTTATGGTGATAATAGATCTTCCATGAACCAGCCACACTGTCTCTTGCACAGGCCCCTTCAAACCAATTTCGTGCATCTGCCATACTGTAGTTATCTGGGTAGGGGTGCACATTGTGGCCATAGAGCAAAGGTAATCAGTGAATCTGTGTAAACCTTATCATTGGATAGGAAGCTTTAGCCTTGTGGGCACTGTGATCCACCTGAGTCAGAGAATTTGTGGCAAAAGTTGTTGGAGTTGGGGTGTGTGGGTCTTTGTGTTTGTGTATGTCCTTTTGGTTCAGACTTGATTTCATCAGAACTCTCTTCACTTAATAAGATGGGTAACTCATCTGCAACTTATAGTCTTAGAGGATTGCCTGGCACATTGAGAAGTTGCCTGACTTGTTCATTATCACCCAACCAGTGTGTGTCAGTCCTGACTAGGAAGATGGCCCACAATCCACTGTACCATACTGCCTCTTTGCTGTTTCTAGATGGGAGGCAGAAGTAGATCTCTAAGAAAGGGAGTGGAGATACATTATAGAAGGTACTGACAGGTGAGGTTATATTTACTGTAGTCATTCATGCAAATTCACTTACTTATATGAGCACATGGAGAATACAGATGAAAGACATCCATGGAAGCCTATTTGTGAAACTAACGCAGCTTCTTGAATCCAGCCTAAAATAAGCAAACCCTTCTTTCTACTACTAGCCAAACCTTTGTTCTGGTCAATGGATCTTTTCACTTGGGAGTCTGAAGAGCTTCATGAAGCCCTTGAAGGAAGGGACATGTGTTTGCAAGGAACAGAACCCTTGGTAGTTAGGGAGAGGCTACTTGAATTTCAGGTGAGGATTTTGAAGTTTAGGACTGTGGGGCTATTGAAAACAGTTTCTAAGGATCTTTCCTGCCATGGAGAAAGAGCCGAGGACTTGGGAAAAGGCTAACAGAAAGCCACAAGAATCCGAGGCTTGCGAGATCCGTGTTTCCTCAACAACCGAAGGCTGCAAGGGCTAGCAAACTTTTGAAAACCTAGGGCAATCATATTAGCTATGGAAATGGGGAAGGAGTGAAAGGATAGCCACCAGACGGGATTTCTCCAAAAAGAAGTCCCACAACAAACGGAGAAGTCTGGACACACTCTCCACTTGCTGCCAACGTTTGGAGTTTTGCAAACTTTTGCCCTCGCCGTCGTTTCGAACAAAATGACCACCAAGGAAACAGAGGACCTACATGCAGAGTGTTTTTCTAACCACCCCTTCTTGGCCCACTGGTTTTTCCAAGCAAATGAAACGAGCTGAGTTCTTTATTGAATTATTTTTTCCAGTCTTCTGTCTTTTTATGAAAATAAAAGACAACACTTTGTCATTTTTAATCATATAAGCAGACAATAAATCTAATTTCGATATTGATTTTTTTCCCCTAGAATCAAGTGATTTTTGCAGTGTCTGTTGTGTTTACTTCGGCCAATAAGAGTCGTTTTCCCAGAGATTGTGTAGCATTGGGGCTTTGTCTATATTGACAAAATGAAGCCGGGCGCTGAACAATTATCAGAAACATTTACTTGATCGGTGTGGACAACCAAGGTGAATGATTGCGAGGAGAGCAATCTGCTTTTTCCGCAGAAGCAGGTTGTTCGTGGGCGTGTGTGTTTGCGCGAATTACCCAGATAATTACCTCCGATGGATAACCACTTCAGTATGCCCATCGGATAATTCCATAATTCCTTGGTCCTGAAGTGGCTGGCGCTTGGACCTACTATAGTGAAGGGCAGTTCTTTTGTTTAAAAAAACAAACACTCCTCTTACTATAGTCAGAGATTAAAAACCCACAAAATAGTTGAGTATTTGGGGATTGCAGAACAAAGCAGTGGTAGACTGCTTTAGAACGCAGAACTCTCCGGCCCCTAATAAAGTTCTTCTGGAGCAAATGTGCCAGATGCCACCTGAGGCAGAAATTCAGGAACGCTAAAGGCAAAGTTGCCAGATCACGGTCGAATATGGGTAGCCTAGGAGGCATCCCAAGAACCTCACCTGAGAGAGAAGTAGCTCCTCACACTACTCCGAGTTATCTCTCAGCCCCTCTCAAAGAACTGTGAGGATTTTTGCATCTCAAAAAGATCTCTTTGAAACCTGGAAGGCTCCCTATCCCATTCCCACTCCATCCCACACATACACAATCACCGAAGTCGTTAACTGAACCCAAAAAGCAGAAAAAGAATCCTTGTTTATC
Source organism: Dromiciops gliroides (assembly GCF_019393635.1). Lineage (NCBI taxonomy): Eukaryota > Metazoa > Chordata > Mammalia > Microbiotheria > Microbiotheriidae > Dromiciops > Dromiciops gliroides. The sequence goes on from NC_057862.1 coordinate 165,758,971, forward strand.
CGAATTTGGGGTGGAGGTTGCAGAAGCCCAATTTTTTTTTAAGAGTCTGGGTTTTCTATTTTTTCAATGAACCAGCTAGCCAGAGCTTTCACTATAGCGCTGTCCTTAGTACACATACCTCTCCTTCAGGCGGAAAACCAGGCCAATTTACATACCATATGTATAGGTTTAAAAAGAAATAGAATACAACTTTTTCATGTATTTTAAAGGGTCAGAGGGTAGGACCAACCACTTCTGCCTGACTGAAACGCTCTGAGACCAAATGTTGACCAGTTGTGCCCATCAGTTCAGTTACCCCGACCGCCAATGCGGTGAGTTGCCTGAAGCTGCGAGGTTGTTTTTTGTTTGTTTATTTTTGTTTTGTTTTCGGGGGAGCGGGGATAATCGATTTGTTTTATTTGCTTTTCAGTCTTTCCGTTTGGGTTTGTGGGATGAGAGGGGATGAGAGTGGCGTTCGCTTCTTCCCAAATCCTCATCAGTTGGTGGAGGGATGGGAGGAAAGAAATAGTGAACCCATTTCCCAAAGTTGGTGAATACATTCAGGTCCAGCTGAGCAGAACCCTAGGGACCAGGGTGTACGCTAAGAGCCCAGGACGCTAGGCCACTGGGGTCCAAGGCACGGCTGGGGGAGGGGACCGGGCAATGATCTGGAGAGGCAGAAAGCAAGCGGTGAAGGGAGCTCAGGGGCCGCTGATGACCCCCTGGGTGTGACCTTTCCTGCTGCTCCTCTGGGGTCATTATTTAACTCTTCGCTCTCCACAAGCCGCCTGCTTAGCAGCCCGAAGCCCTCCGGGAGGATATTGGGTCGATATTTGGGGGCAGCCTTCGAGGGCAGAGGGCAAAGAGAGAGAGAGAGGAGTAGCTTTCTGCACACTCCACATAGGGAAAGAGAAGGAGGTCGCTGGAGGTCCCTGATGAAACGGGACACCCCCCCCCTTTTTATACAACGAAGCTTCTATTTCTCCAACTAACAGCAGTACCCTTCCCACCTCCCGTGCCCCTCTGAAGAAAAACAAAACAAAACCCACCACCCTCACAACTCTTTGGGGCTCGAAAGGCAGTGAGGAGAAAGTAGTCAGAGCCAAGTGACTGGAAGAAGAGCTGCTGATTTCGGGGGCGGAGAGTGGGGAGAGGGGAGGGTGGTCGTCATCCAAGTGTGGCCTTCTTTGATCTGGCTCTAAATAAGTTCTAGTACCCAAAACTGCTCTGAGAGAGTAACACAGCCCGGAGTCCGGAGTCCAGGACGGAGCAAAGCGCTGCAATGCTCTCTAGAAAAAGTGCCCTCTTGGTAGGAAGACATGGGCACTGACGACTTATCTATCTGCTCCTCCCCTGGGTCGCCTTCCATCTGCTAGCCTCGACTTCTCTCCCCAGGCACCGCACAGATTAAAACTTAGCGGCGGGGTTGCAGGGCAGCCCTTGGGCCTTGACCCGGGGCAGGACTCCTCTGGCGCTAACTCAGCTAACTCTCTCCCTGGCCCCACACTGTTAGTCCTCTTCTAAAATGACAGGATTGAAATCGGGTGCCCAGAAAAGGCTCCCTATCTGAACTACATTGAGAAAGGAGAAATAGAATGCCCCAAGTCCGAACTGCAAGCTGACCATTCCTTCCTCCCGTTTCAACCGGCCGCTGACCTCCCTCCTGTTCAAACACATAGCCCTAGGTCCCTGCGGGCTGGAATTTTAGTAGTCTCCCCAGTTGAAGGCCGGTCAGGGAGGAGCCGAGAGCGTAAAGTTCAAATGCATCAGACTCTGAAGTCATTTATCCGGTTTCATAAATAATTTTCTTATTACACTTAAGCCCCTTAATTCCTTCTCCTTCCCACTTTCTTGCGGGGTTTCAGCAGATAAAAAGTTTCTAAGTCGGCTCGGTTGTTGTTTTCCCCTTTCCATCATTAACATCATTAATATAAGCTATCAATAACCCTGTCGTTTGGAGCATAGTTTCGCAGTATTGATCCACATGGCTATTCATCTCTGCCATGCAAGACACGGAATAATTTTCGCATTACAGTAGCTTGGATTTGCTTTTAATTCATATTTAAAGCTGCAACTGGCTCTGTGGAGCTCTCTGCGAAAGACTAGAGGCGCCTAATTAATAATAAGTTAGAAACGAAGGAAGGCACCGGCGAATAAATAATTAATACAGACATCTATGTCTCTTTGAATATTGCTCCTTTAAAAATTTAGACTTACCAGGACCATACTGTAAGTCTGCAATTTATATTGTGGGGATGATTTAAGAAAGCTATTTTTTTCCTTGAAATACAATACTAAATTATTTACAGTGTTTTGCAAACCTCCTAAGTTCCTTCATTACCTAACCCCTCCGGTTTGTTCCTTCCAGGTGGAAAACACCAATATAGCGGGGTGGGGGATCAACTCTTCACGAGAAACCCTAACTGGATGCCAGCTGCGTTCTGTTTGAGTATGGGACGCAAAGGGAACAAATGAGAGTTGAGGGGAGGGAGAGAGAGATATTGATCTCAGGTATACAGGGCTCCTTATCTCATTGGAGCTCAGAATTCAAATCCTCAGACAGAGCTGCTTTTTGTTGGGGAAGAATGTAGTGAGGGACCAGAATTTACTGACAATCAATCAATGCAGGAGTACTTTGGGTAACCTTTTTGTCCCCAAGTAAAGATCCCCACAACTTTCCTAGGGGAAAAAAAAAGCTTAGAATTGAAGACAAACTGAGGGGGAATCCTAGAAAGAAGACTTCATCTATGGGAATTCAACCTTTTCTAAAGGGATGGAAAAACTCTTGGGATCTCCCAAGCTGGGCTAAGGGGAAAGCTCCCATGTAGGAAAAGACCCTTGAGGTCAAGGGGCAAGCATCAGGGCTGAAGAGGAGAGAAGGGTCAAAGAGAACGAAATAGCCAAATAAAAGGGGTGAGAAAGACTAAAAACATGATGTTTGGGTTTTTCTTTCTTTCTTTGATCGGGCATTGTTAGCAATATTGATTTTTGTTTCTGTTGCTCAGATTAACGTATGTTTAACATAAAAATACTGACATTAGTCAAGTACATTGTAATCATCTTGTTGAAGGAGACCATTTTTCGTTAGACGACAATTCCCCCAAAGAAGTGTTTTTAGAACAGATGGGAGAACACTTAAGAAAGCCCAAAATCTTTAAGATCCGAGGCTCAGGTGAAGAATCAACCTACTGTGAGGATGATAGCGACAGTAACAATGATGGCAGGGCTGATGTTTCTTCTTACCTAGGTGCCTCTCCTTGAAAGAGAGCCAAGCATTTAGCCAACAAATTGTCCAAGGCTACATGCTGCCCAAAATGTGGCTGTTCTAGTTTAAGAGATCATTACACAGATAATTATTGCTGTTCTCACCATCATCGTTGCTATGGTGTTCCCTAAAGTTAAAAGACAAGTTGCAACCAGGATTAGAGAGGAGTCAGTCTGTAAATCAGTGTACTGCCTTGGAGGCTGCTGACTTTCTCAGTTACTCAGAGAGAATAGCTCCTCTTTCTTTTTTCTCATTGCCATTCTGGCATGTTTTCCTGAGATTCCTACTAATGTCTGGTCATACTGATCCTGGATTCAGGTTTCAAGACAGCATTATTCCAGGGATCAGGGCTCTGACATTCAGAATAGTGATGTCTGGAGGCCTTCACTTTACCTCTCATTTTTTCCCTACCCTATCCCATTCCCCCTCCGCCTAAGCATAGATTCACATTCATAACCTATGCCCAGGACTTCCTGGGTCCCCCATTCCCTATTCCATTTGAAGTGCTCCACAAACACTGAACAGCAAACTACTTTTCATCCTTCTAAAAGACTTAATGACTACCGAGGGATTGGAAATCCAACTGTTTTCTTCACCAGAAGCTAAAAATGTTAGAAATAGAGGGGTGAGGTAGGATAAAGAAGGTAATCATAGATTACTAGTCTTCCACAAGGATGTAGATACAGGACCTGTCAGCTTAGTCACATCCTCATCTTTGAATGTGGGATGAAGGAAGACCTTGGCTATGGGTCAAGGGAAGTCTTACATATGAGTCAAAGGAAACCAGGAGAGAAAACTCAATTCCTCTTCGTATTATTTTCTTTCTCTTAGTAGGAAGGCATAAACTAGATCTACATATGCCTACTGCCTACCTGTTGGTGTTCTGTGACCTATCTGAAGACATCAGATTTCAAGTATCTATTTAATGTATGTGTTCCTTTAGGGGGAAATAGTAGGGTTCTGTCAGTCTATTTGAACAGGTCAAATTGCATGCATCATCCCTTTATAGGATTAGAAATACCATATATGTAAATGCAATCCATAGGTCCTGCTCTGGAAGAGATTTATGGACATCAGTTTTCCTGTGTGAAGGGAATGAAAAGTCTTTCTTGCATAAGAATGTAGCTGACTGCTCTAGGCGTACATGAAAAGGTGCATTTCTATGCATTTTCTATCACTCTACATGGTTCTTTCCAAATAAGGGTCAGATCCTAGGTAGGCTCTCAGTGCTGGCCACCTGATTCTCAAGCTGGTAATGCTGAAATTCTGCTAGCCACAGAAGTCACTCTAGTCCCCACAGGGTGTAGTTTAAATAGTATTGGATATACCGCTTTCTGGGGAGGCAGGCGCCAGGGAGTCCCACAGACTGGGTAAAGAGCATGGAAGGGGAGGAGGGGGGAGTAGAAAGAAAAAGAAAGGTAAGAAGAGGGAGGAAGGAAGGGGAAAGACAAAGAACAGCAGGAAGGACAGAAACAAAAATGGGTGAAAGGAAAAAGGTGGGGAGAGAATGCAGGGAAGAGGGGAAGGGCGAGAGGGAAAAGAGGAGTGAGCAAGATGATAGGGAATTGCAAAAAAAGTTTCATTTTTAAATCTTCTAGGTGTCTTCGGGTCAGATAAAGACAAGGGCAGTTAACGATTATTCTGTTAAATCTATGGCACTTGACTACACAAACACTAATTGATTAGACACCGAAATGATTTGTTTAAAGAGTTTTTCCCTCCCTAGTGCAGTTCCTCCAAAGCTTCCCCTCTGCTATACCAACTGAAGCTGCTGGAGATGATCACAAAAGGGGAACAAATGCCCACCCGGGAGGAAGAGATAGGCTCTTTAAGCATGGGAAGCCTCTTGAATGGGACACCTTAAAACCCTCTCTACATGAAGCTGGTTGCTGGAGCTTTGAATACAGCTGCGGAGCCCCAGTTTCTGATGTCCCAGAATTCTCTGGGGCTGTCTGGGAAGTAGCCCACACTTTGGGGAAAAATGTGAACAGCTTCCTCTCCCCAACACACCCCCTTTTAATTCTTCCTCTACTACAGACTTTCTCGCTGGTAGGGATTTCTGTCAGGAGGAATTTCCTCTAAGATCTGGTCCAGTAAAGGGGTACTTAAGGTTGTCCACCTAAATAGAAGTTTATCAGAAGGCTGGACTTGAACAGAGTCATGAGTGGGACGGAGATAAGCCAAGGTGGAGTGAGAATATATGGAGAATAGATTTCATCAAAGCTATTCTACCTAGCAGGACAGGTGAAGGGTACCACTCTTCCAATATACAAATTGCTAACTATGTCTCAGTACCCATCTTCCCACTGCCACATCCACAGAGATCAAGCCAGCCCTAGTAGAAACCTGAGCTGTGCCCCTGGCTACCTCGGACCCTTACATCTGGAGGGAAGGTTGGAATCAAATTGTAGATACTGAAGAGAGCCCTAGAATGCAATTTTCCTTTCTCTCTGCTTTCCTTCTTTCTTCTTTCCTTCCTTTTGTTTACTCATTCTTTCTTTCTTTTTAAAATTCAATCAGGCTTGAAAGGCTTCCTCCCAGTGGATCTGGATTATTTTACAATTCAACTCTAAAATATAACCCAGAAGAAAAGACATTGAAAAACATAGTTTTGCCTCTAGGGTGAAGACAGCAGAGCTCCAAGCACATATCTCCTCCTTATCCTTAATGCTTTTTCACTAAAGAGCCAACCTAGAACTTCATCTTGTGACAACATCAAGACCCTCAGCTAGCCAGCCAGATCTTGGCTATGGTATTTGCTTCAAAGCCTAGAGCCTATCTCAGCCCATCAACTGTCAAGAGATGAGTGGTTTAAGCTGGATATGCAATAGGTAAGTCTGAATTTGTCTCGGAAATCTGGGGGCCTTGAGTATCAGTACACAGAACCTGATCTCTGATGATAACCTTAAACAGTCCCAGTCTAGACAATGTGTTCAAGACTTTTTCTCTACCCTTAAAGGATAAGGACCCTTCAAAATGGTCAAGGTTGGGAAACAGCTCTCTTAAATTGGTTCCCTAGCAGACTGTCTTTTTTTTTTTTTTTTAGTGAGGCAATTGGGATTAAGTAACTTGCCCAGGGTCACACAGCTAGTAAGTGTTAAGTGTCTGAGGCCGGATTTGAACTCAGGTACTCCTGACTCCAGGGCCGGTGCTCTATCCACTGCACCACCTAGCTGCCCCTAGACTGTCTTTCTTGACCCAGATCAGAAGGTGAATGAAGATATTGGAGGGGAAAGCTAGATGGTTCAGTGGATAAAGCACCAGCCCTGGATTCAGGAGGATCTGAGTTCAAATCAGACCTCAGACACTTGATACTTACTTGTGTGCCCCTGGGCAAGTCACTTAACCACCATTGCCCTGAGGGGGAAAAAAAGAGGACATTGGACTGGTTTCCTTGAATCTGGGGCTATATGACTCACCACCGGAAAATAGAAGAAACCTGAGAATATGAATGAAAGTAGGGGAATTTGACTATAGTATAATCCCTTGCCTGATGTTTTCAGAAGGAAGGAAAAACAGAAAGAGGAAGAAAGGGAAGAATGAATAAAGGAGGGAGGAAGGGAGAAAAATGAGGAGGAGAAAGAGAAAACATGGGAAAACTAATAGGAATATGGATAATAAGTTGAAGGATAAGGGGAAAAGTTAATGTGAGAAAAACAGAGAAAGGCCTTATGAGATAAGCAAAATGGAAAACAAAAGAAAAAGAAAAAAAAATCAACTGAAAAACTGCCATCCTGGATTAATTGGTTTCTATTGCTTCCCTTTTCTATTTAGAGAAAAGGTATGTAGAATAATGGTGCTTTTCACTTCCAAGGAGTGGAAAGAAGTAATTTTGAACTGGTTTTAAGGAGTGTTTTTACACTAGCAAATCATCAGGATTTTTTTTTCTCTTCCCCTGTAAATTTCTTTATATTCTATCTAGTATACACCCCCCAAAAATATTTCTGTACATCTAAAGTAAACAGTATTACAAAAATTTCAGAGTAATTCTGAGTGAACTCTGAGTGAAAAAAGATCCAGAGATGCTGGTATCAATCTTTCAGGCCACCATAAATCATCACACTACGCACCCCCTCTCCCCAAGTTTTACTGAAGTGCACTTGATTCCCAAGGAGAGAGCCTACCAAAGTTAGAAAATTTGAATACGTTTGTTACAAATAAAGGCTTGGTTTGTTGTTTTGTTGATGGTCTAGACTTAAGAAAGTGATAGAGAAAATGTTAATAATAAATTTTAAACTGACAACTGTTGACAAGTTTTTTTTTAAGTAAAGAAAATTTCAATGCTTGATCTTTCTTCATCCCTTTTCTCCCCATCCCCCTACATCGCACCCCAGTTCCTTACCAAAGTGTGACATCAAATTTACCCATTAAAAGAATAGTTTATTTCTGTTTGGAAGAACAGCAACAGCAAAATAAAATCAGTTCCAAATATACCAACACAATTGCATGTTTAATAGTGATTACAGTGTAGCTTTTCTTGCCTTAATGACTACAAAGTTATTGATTACTTCAAAAGTAATATTAAAAATCATCAAAATTCCCATCCCCTGATAATCAGTTCTTGTTGAATGAATGTTGTACCCTAGGCAGCTGTCTACCTTGCCCACCATAAGACCCTGCACTGCCTACTAGGCACTTTCAAGAACACAAAGAACTGGACTTCATCCCAAGGTTTTCATTTTTACACTCTGTTCTGAATCCAAGAACCAATGTGTTATATTGTTTTTTCATTTATGATCTTCAGGATAAGCTTATTTTCTGTTTCTGTAAGTCTGCCCCTCCGTTTTATGTCTCTATTTCTATCTGTGCCAGTACCATTCACCCAGTCTTCCATGCTTGAAACTTTGATGTTATATTTACTCTTTTCTCTCTGGCCTCACATTCAATTGACTACCAAGCCCTATTAATCCCTCCTCCCCGAAGCCTCTAACTTAGAACCCTCGTTTCCATTTGCATTGCCATCACCTTACCATGAATCATCAATATTGACTGGGCTGCAACAATAACCTCATAACACATCTCCTTGTCTTCACTCTCTCTTAGCTCCAATCCATCCTCCATACCTCTGCCAGACTAATCTCCTTTGTTATTAATCCGATCATGTCCCTTTTTTTCTCAAAAAGGGTTAGAGGGCTCCATATTACTGAGTAATATTCATAAGCTTCTGCTTATGAACAATCAAGTCCCCCCACTATCTGACACCACCCTGTCTTTCCATTCTCATCATGACTACTCCCCTGTCAACACTATGCTGCAATAAAAATGGACTGCTTGCTCCCCAGAATTTCTTTCTCCTGCTTCCATGCTGTTTCCTCTCCTGCCTTTGTTCATGCTGTTCCATATGATTTTAATTTCTTACTTTCTTCTCTTGCATTTCTGCCTATCCTTTAAAGCTAATATTAAATGCTATCTCCTTAATAAACCCTTCCCTGATTCCTATTTCCAATTAGGTTATGACCTTCATTCTCAGACCTTATGTAGGACTTTGTACTTCTCCAATGTGCTAACTATGTAATAGTTTTAATGTATTGTTTCCCTACTAGATTATAAGCTCCATGAGGGCAGGAATCTATTTTATTTAAATTTGGTCTTCATCTTCACCACTGCCACCCCCAAAGTCCTTAACACAGGGTTCTGCTCACTAGTGGGTTCTTAATAATACATATTGGTTTATCTGTCTGTTTGTTTGAATGAATGAATGCTTTCCAAATCTGCCTAGCTTGTCTTTAAGTCCTAGAGGTTTCTTTCTTAACAACTTTGCTTTTCATACATTTATATGAATATTACTTTTTTTTTTTTGCAGGGCAATGAGGGTTAAGTGACTTGCCCAGGGTCACACAGCTAGTAAGTGTCAAGTGTCTGAGGCCAGATTTGAACTCAGGTCTTCCTGAATCCAGGGCCAGTGCGCCACCTAGCTGCCCCCCATTTATATGAATATTAAAGAAACATGCACTGGGGAGTAGGTGACAATATTTCTTCTGAAATATTCTGAAATTTGTCATTCAGAAATCTGTTGAATCTCTCTTACTTATAAAGAGAACTAACAGTAATCTTCTTGGGTCTTTCCTTCAGTGGAAAAAAAATTGGTAATTCTCAGAGGAAGGCATTGTGTGGCTATTATTTGGTGAAATGTCAGCTCCTGTATCAACTATTAACTCCTTCATATTTTTCTCTTTTCTATCCAGGTTTCAGGAACACTGAGTTCCCAATCAATTCTCCTCACTTCTAGGACCTGGTATGAACAGTGTGACTTGCATACATTCCCCAGGAAAATTCTCTTCTAACATTTACTAAATATAAATACCTAATTTGTTTTTATTGGTTCAAAACCTAAAATGTTGCTAGCATCAAGAGCTTAGTCACCAGAATTCCTTTTTCTTTTCATGTTATGAACATTTTTTTAATGTGGAGATAAAGGGGAAAACATTATTATAAAATATTTTTTCCTTTAATCTGTTTTGGTTATGAAAATGAGCTTTCTTTCTTAATAGTGCCTTATATTTGCATAGTGCTCGTCTCATACTTATTACCTCATTTGATCCTTAAAAACAACCTTTTGATGTAGATATCTTCTTTTTACCCAGAGGTCAAGTGACTTGCCCAAGGCCATATAACTAATTAGAGACCTAGCTGGAACTAGGACTCAGATCGACAGACTCTTCCTTTTCAATTAGATACCTTCTTCTGGGACATTTTGTTAACAGTGAATTCAGTGCCCTGGAAATCTTACCCAACCTCAGGATAGTCAACAATAATATGCCCATGTCACACAAATTTACAAATTTGGTTTTCATTACAGACATTTTGCATCAGAAAATTTTGAAACTTATGGAAACTGGCAGTTAGAAAGAGTAGTAGTTTTTAGAATGATAAATGCTTGTGAGCCCCTTCTCCTCTTCCCTAGAAGGATTCCAAAGAGTATCAGGAGCAGGTAATTTTAGGGGCCAACAGACGTTGAACTCTCAAAGAATCATGTTTAGAGTTGGTCTGGAGCTTAGCGGTTATGAAGTTCAACCTCCTCCACTTAGAAATAAGGAAACTGAAGTTCAGAAAGGGTAATTGATTTGCCCACAGTCACACAGGTTAGTGGTAGAGTCAGAATTTGCACCCAGGTCTACTGAATCCCAATCCAGCTCTCTACACCACAATGGGCTGCTACCTTATACACCAGCAAGCATCATTCATTAGGCATAGAAAGTTAAGCAAATGTTGCTCCACCAAACAACATAGAAATTATTTTCCTGTCCTACTATTTCTTTCCTGCTCATTTTAAGGAAGAATAGAAGGCCCTCCTCCTTACCCACCAGAAATATTAATGATTGACTTTTCCTCAAAGTTGGGAGCAGGCGGTGTTTTTTAAGGGCTGGGTGGAAAGTCACTCATTCTGCTCTATGGGATGTCAATGAGTCAAAGAAATGTTTGAACAAAATATCACCAACTAGACTTCAAAAATGAAATTAGTACTAAGCTTACAATGCACCCCCTCAAAAATCCAGCATGGTGTAGAGAAACCAAATTGAGTTGTCAAACATAGGACATGTCTAATAGGTTTATTTGGACAATCCCTTTATGAATATACACTTAAGCAAAGTCCTATACATAAAGCTATTGGTATTGGGTTTCAATCACACTTTTCCAGACCTTTTTGGGTAGCTCTGACAGAATCTAGTTGGGAGCCTTGCATGAGTGTTTCAGGATCAAATCTTAACTACACATAAAGAAAACTATGAACAATTTATTCATTTAGTAGTATTGACCTTTTCCTTTTTTTTCTTTGTTACCTTTTGAGAAATAAGTTACCATGAAGACAAATCAATCTTTTGGAGAAGATTGGGGTGGGGTGGGGGGAGTACTACTGTTTCCAAGACAGATGACTGCAACATTAGTCTTTAGAAATCCCTTTCCTCATAATGAGATGAGGAAAACACACATGAGTAATTTTCAGAATGCAATATTCCCCAAATATCTTTTGACCCACAATCCAATTTGTGTGCAGCATAGTGGTTACTGCAATGATTTCATGGTAGCAAGTTGGGGAGCCTATACTCATACCTTGTCATTTTCTCCCAACAATAGTTATGATTATATAATGAGAGGAGGTGATATGTAAACCATTAAGTGGTGTATGTGTCAGTAGTTATTTTTTCCAGCAATATGGCAAGATCATTTTATTGTCACTTTATTGTTTGGATTTTGGATGATCACTTGTCACTATATTTCCATTTCAAGAAAGGCCTAGGTAACATTATATGGACAAGATGGAGTATCCTGTGAGATTCTAGCTCAGAAATCCTATTAAGTCTTTAATTCTATTAAACCAACTAGAATGGTGAACCCCGTTGGCTTCCAGTGCTGGAAAATTGACTGTCACTGACAGAACAACATTCCAAACTTTTCTACCTGGACTTAGAACAAAGAGAGGCCCCACTACCTCAATCACAGGTTGCCTTCTGTTTTCATTCAAGTTTACCCAATCCTGGTGCTGGTCCCTAGTGGGGACCACGCCGCTTCCCAGAACCCTTCCCTTCCCGTGTGAAGGGAACACCTACAACGCCAAGCGGATGTTGTTGGATGGGTTCTATTCTCCATGTGTTCTGGTCTGTTTCTCGTTCTTTTTCTGGCATGGATTTCAGGTGGATCCTCTGTTTTAAATCTAAGGTACTGTCTGTCCTAGGACAATATAAAAAGTCCAGAAAGGATCACCAAATACAGTAAAGGAGAAGAGGATTGACTTCGCACTCACGTGTTCTCATACGTGGGATATAGGAATTCTTAATCTGAGCGCCATTTAATTTCCACCCAGCCCCTCTCCTCACTAGTCGGGGGTGCCTTGCATCCCGGGGAAGGCCTTTATTGTTCACAGGCAGACAATGAGCACATCTGTCCATTCTCCAAGGGATAAAAGCACCTAAGCTGACACAGCTCTGCCTTTTGTTTTGTGACCCCCTCCCTTTTGTAAACGAAAGAAAACCTCGGCATGTGGTGGACAGGCGTGCTCCCAGCACCGGGGCCAGCTCCATGCTTTACACTCTCCCTCTTATAGAGCCCCCCCCCCCCAACTAAAGCCTAGGTCTATCTTCACTGTACGATTGAGGACGGCCTGGAGCAAGGGAGCGAGGCAGACAGGGATCAGGTCCCTTAAAAGATCTGGGCTTATAGGGAAAGCGTGTAGGCGAAGAACTGGAATCTGTTTTCAAATCTTCACTCTCTAAAGCTCCTTTCAGTAAAGAAAAGGACTTTTCCCGTTGGGGATGGGCGAGGTCGGGGCTGGAGTGGGGACTGGGTCAAGCAATAGTAGCTGCTTAGAAGTGAAGACTGGCTGGCACCGGGTACGATGTCCCACACTGTCCCCCATCCTCTTCTGTCCTTGAGCTCAGTGCAGTCGCCCCTTTGTGAGGATGCAGGCTAACCCAGCGGGCAGGGGGAACGGGACAATGGCCAAGAGGACTGACTGAGCCCTCAGCAGAGTAGCGGAGGTCTCGGTTGTCCTGCCAGGACCCGGAAGTTAAAATGAAAATTCGCTGGCGGTGGCAAACCAACACCCTCCCCACCCCACCCACCCCCAAAATGCCAAGTCATTAGAAGGGAAGGAGACACCCGACTGGCTGCAGTATTAATTACTGCGAAAGGCTGGAAGAAACAAGACGTTTGGGAAGATCTAGGTGCGTAAAGACGCCCCCCCCCCTTCCCATTCCGGACCCCAGCCACCTGAGCCCCGCCCCCAGGGCCGGGCGCTCAGGGGAAGGGCTGGCCCTCAAGCCAGTCCTGGCACTGCCCTCCAAGGCCATCGCCAGGAAAACTTTGTCCCACTTTCCTGTCACCCTCCGCTCCTAGGGCTGAGATGGGGGTGAAATGGGGCGGGCAGGGCGGTTAAGAGGGTTGCTAGAAATCCCTGTTAGAGGTAAGGGGAAGCTGAAACCACTAGCTCCCTTCCTGCCTTCCACACCGCACCACACCCCAGCCCAGGATCAATAAAAAAAATCAAGCAGATTTTAGGACCAGTTCTCCTCTCTGCCCTTTCCACCCCCCTCCACTCCAGCACCACCACCCCCAGTCCTTTGACAGCCCCGCCCCCTCCTCCCTTACAGCCTAAGGCTCGGAGGCTGCTGTGATAAGAGGGGGCGGGGATGACGCGGCCCCTTGGCCCCAGCAGCGGAGCACAAAGGTTGGCAGCCTGGGCCGGCCTCCCCTTCCAGGAGCTGGGAGGAGAAATCCTTTAAAGCCAGGATGCGGGCCTGAACCCATCCAAGAAAACAGAGCAGGACGCTCATCTCCAGCTGCAGCTGCAGCTCCAGGCTCTTCTCGCGCTTTCCCTCCTCGCTTTTTTGCATGTGCTCGCGACTCCCCAGCCGAACTCCGATAGGAAGGCGCCTGGCCCCTTCCTTAATATGTATGGGGACGTCACTGGCCGGGCCCGGAATGGGGGTGGGGGGTGGGGGCCGTGTCAGTGCGCATGCGAGCTCTCCTCCGGTAGCAGCAGCGGAACGGTGGCCAGAGACTCTGAAACAGTAAAAGAGACATGGCTAGAGATGGCGAGGGACGCAGCCAGACACCAACCACGGCTGCTGCGGGGGCGATTTTAAAGGAACCGGGGGCCTTATAATTGTAAAGAAGAAAGGGAAGAGAGAAGGAAACAGGGGGTGGAGGGACAGTGTTTCCAAAGCAGCTCAAACATTTTAAAATTAATTTTTAAGAAAGAAAGCAAAGAACGAGAAAGGGAGGTGGGGGCGAGAGAGAAGGAGAGAGAGACAAACAGCGAAACAACCCGCATCCACCAGATGTGAAGACTTCCTACACCGTTCCCACTGCCCGGCCAGATAGATGTTTTGTCCGCCGGGTCGCACGAATCACAATGAACGCGCAGCTGACGATGGAGGCGATTGGCGATCTTCACGGGGTGAGCCATGAGCCGGTGCCCGCCACAGCCGACCTGATGAGCAGCAGCCCCCACCACCGCAGCTCCGTAGCCCATCGCAGCAGCCACTTGCCCGCTCACCCCCGCTCCATGGGCATGGCGTCCATCCTTGACAGCGGCGGGGACTACCACCACCACCACCGACCCCCAGAACACGCCCTGGCGGGGCCCCTGCACCCCACCATGACCATGGCGTGCGAGACCCCTCCAGGTATGAGCATGACCAGCACTTATACCACGTTAACCCCTTTGCAGCCTCTACCTCCCATCTCGACCGTCTCGGACAAGTTCCCACATCACCATCATCACCACCACCACCACCACCATCCTCACCACCACCAGCGGATCGCAGGCAATGTGAGCGGTAGCTTCACTCTCATGCGGGACGAGCGGGGACTAGCGTCCATGAATAACCTCTACACCCCCTACCACAAGGACGTACCCGGCATGGGCCAGAGCCTTTCGCCCCTCTCCGGATCTGGTTTGGGGAGCATCCACAACTCCCAGCAAGGATTGCCCCATTATGCCCACCCGAGCGCCACCATGCCCGCTGAAAAGATGCTCACCCCCAACGGCTTCGAAGCTCACCATCCTGCCATGCTAGCCCGGCACGGGGAACAGCACCTCACCCCCACCTCCGCAGGCATGGTACCCATCAACGGCCTCCCGCACCACCCCCATGCCCACTTAAATGCCCAGGGTCATGGACAGATCCTGGGCACCGCCCGGGAGCCAAACCCCTCAGTGACCGGCTCCCAGGTCAGTAATGGAAGTAATTCAGGGCAAATGGAAGAAATCAATACCAAAGAAGTGGCGCAGCGGATCACCACCGAGCTCAAGCGGTACAGCATCCCCCAGGCCATCTTCGCTCAAAGGGTGCTGTGCCGCTCGCAAGGGACCCTCTCAGACCTGCTGCGCAACCCTAAACCCTGGAGCAAACTGAAATCCGGCCGGGAGACCTTCCGGAGAATGTGGAAGTGGTTACAAGAGCCGGAATTCCAGCGAATGTCAGCGCTCCGGTTAGCAGGTGAGCCGGGAGGGCAGAGAAACTAGTTAGGGTGCTGGGGAGGTCGGGACAGAAAACACCGCATTTGACCTAGTAGAGTTAGTTGCGCCCCTACCTAGACAAGTCAATTTAGGGACGAAAATATGCTGGGTACTCGGCATATTTTCGGGTTGCTTCCCTTCCCTTTCTCTGTGCCCTCGTCTTTCTCTCCGAGGGACCCAAACCAGGTAGTCCCAAACGTAGGTGCCACTGGGGCCCGGGCTTCCAGAGGTTGTGTAGGGAGATAAGGTTGAGAGCGGGTCCGACAGCTACTTGTGAAAACCCGCGATACCTGCCAGAATCTTTAGCAACCCATAACGTAGTCTCGTGTTGTATTCACGTGCGTACACTGGTGAGTATGATTGTAAATGTGTATTCATATGTTCACACGGTACTCACAAGCCAATGCCCTGGGTTCCAGTCTAGTATGAGAAGCTCGGGTTCTGGAATGGAACAGAACATACCAGGTGCTCTGGGTGAGATGGGCAAAGACCTCACATCTTTACTGTCTCGAACTTACATTCATTTACGTAGGTGAATCGCGTCCTGCTTGGGATTCTACTTCATCTGGCCAAAGTGCTTCATAATTTACAGCCGCCGCTGTCCGATCCTATATAAGTAGCTATGCCAGGTGCCAATGTGTCTGTGTCTAGTGAGTATTCATGTACGTAGCTATGAATACTCACTCTTTTCATCCTCTATTTTCCTTGCCTCTATCTTCCCACAAACTAACCCAGTTATAGAGGAGTTGAATGTTTTCTTGGAATGAGGAGTGGGGGAGGGGGAAAGAGAGAAGGAAAAGAAGAGGGAGGGGGAAACAAGCTTGTGCCCATCTAAGCTGAGTTTCTAGGTGCCTGAATGCTAAGGACTTTTCATTTAATTTTATTCTGCTGCTCCTTTGAAAAACTAACCCTCAAGTCTTGGGGAGGGTCTGCGAATCCCAAATGTAATAGGAAGGAAGCCCCGCCGGCAGCTTTCAGCTCCGAGCTGAAGTAAGAAAGAAGCACGAGCATGATTGACCCGTGCTGGTTACCAGCTTCTGTGTCTAGGCAATTTCAGTCTGTGGCCCGCCGGTACTGTTATTTAAGCAGTGGTGATATTGGGAAAAGAGAGTTGTCTTTCTGGGTACTCTTATGGGTTTATGGTAGACTTAGGGCTAGAATTTAGTTGTCTTAGGACGGGAGGAATCTGTGATATTTAAAAAAAAAAAAAGAGATGCGGGGCAGGGAAGCGAGGGAAATAGGGGGTCCAGGTGCTGACTGTATCCGAGGAAAGAAATGAAACTGATTCTTTTTTTTTCAGGGATCAGAGGCCGAATTGTGACTGCAGTTAGGTTAATTTAATCCTCCCGCCCCCTTCGGCCTCCACACCTCAGACCCTGCTCCCGGGCTGAGTGAGTGGCTTGAATAGAATGGTAAAGGCCTGAATGAGGGTTTGTTAATTAACTGATCGTTCTCCATTAATTCGTCCCAGGAGAACAAGAGACAGTCAATTCGAGCCAGAGCCGGGGGCACTGAGCCGTTTCACAGGCTAAAATCAAAGAGAAGAAGGCCAGAGCTCCCCTATCTCCCTCCCTCCCTTCTTGCGGGGTCGTCCCCCTAACTCCATCGCCTTCCAATGAGAAGAGAGAGACAGGCCAGGTGCAGGCATGCCTAGAACTTAAATCTGAAACCCAACCGAGACGTCTATTTGCTTTTACTTTCCCTTCTCTTCAATCTTCCTCTGGCTTGACCCCACTCTTCCAACCCCGTAATCCCCAGACCACCATCCCTTCGACCTGTGTACTCCATTAACTGTACTCACTGGACCCTCTGTTTCTATCTGCTTCATTCTTTTTTTTTTGTCAGCATCACTTAAATGATGCCTTCTCCGAATTCACTACTCCAACTTCCCTTCCGGGTCATTCTGGAAATAGGAAGAGGTTGAGGGAAGAGACTACTCAACCACTGACTGTTATTTGTCCCCATGTCCCCTATAGGGAGGACAATGTTTTCACTGGGGGAGGGGGCAGAGAGGATGTTTGTTATGCTCCTCTCTTTCAGCAAAGGGGGGGGGGGAGAATGGGACTTCTGATCAGCAAGGAGGATGTTACACACACACACACACACACACACACACACACACACACACACACACACACACACCCTCAGGCTGTTGAGCTAGACACAGGTTTCTAGCATTAGAGACCAAGAAGGGGCATGCAGCCTCCTACTCCTTTCTAACTCTGGAAACTAATTCCTCTCTTTCTTAGGAAAGAAGTGTCCTCTTGTTAGTTCTGGACTCTACCAGGTACCTAGATCTCTACCTCAACCCCAAAATTTGGGGCCTCCTGCTAATTTGGGGGGAAATGATGACACTGACTGGCTTCAGCCCTTGAAGGGAAGTCTGAGAAGCCTGACAAGCCCAGACATCAGAAGAGTGAGGATGGGCACTTACTTGGATATATACTGGGAAGGAGCAGAAGTGGTGAGGGATGGTTGGATCACTAACCTCCTGGGTGGGATCCCTTTCACTATACTCAGACGAAAAAACAGTTGAGACCCTGAATAAACTATCAATGGAAACAAGGTTTTGTCTTTCTGGAGAGCAGACCACGGCAGCTCCAATTTCCTCCTAAGCATTTGTGAAAGGCCAGGTTGACAGGAGTCAATGAAATCCCTTCTTCCCCTCTTTGCTCCTAAAGCCTAGTAGATCACCAGAGATTGAACCCCACATAGCACTTTTCCAATTTATACTCTCCCATCAGTGGACCAAATGATGCATAGCAGCCTAGTCCTTAAGCAAGAACCAATATATATGACTGTGATGCTTGCCTTAAAGGGAAAGAAAGTTGATCTCCCTTGGCCTCCTTTTCAAGGCAGAATTGGAGTAGAACTAGAACTAGAACTCCAGAGGAAATGGGTTTCTAGAATACTTTTGAAAATCTTCTCCTTAATTTAATACCTAGCCAGAAATCATGCAGAAAGGGGGAGTATTAGCTAGTTAAATGTATAATATGTAAAGGCACTGACCCATCATATTTTTTCAGAATGAAAATAGTCACAGAACTCTTCTCTTGGATGTCCAGTCTTCACAGTTTAATCAGCAGTTGCCCCCTTTTCTCTTTAATTCTCTTCTTTTTTTCTCTCCTCTCTCTACTTCTCCTCTCCTACTCTCTTTGTTTCTCTCTTTATCTACAGTCTACTCTTCCATTAAAAACTTAATAGCATGTTCCCTTCCCCCCCACGACCCCAGTAGATCTACCTTGACATTAGAAATGTAGGCAACTGACTGCCCAGAAAAAAACCACATTTGTATTATTTAAAACAAGTAAAAGTAGTAAGGGAGCTTACTCTTGCCCCTCCCCTCCCTTTATGAGACCCCCCAAAAAAAATTCCAGAGGGAAAAGGCTGTGAAACAACTATGGGAACCTGGAGGGTGGAATAGGATGGGTTGGCCACGGAGCTATTTTAGTAGTGATGTAGTGGAGGCTAGTGAGAAAATGAACAGGGACGGAGGACAACCAAAAGCACAACCTGGATGGAATTAGAATGTAAACCTTACCATGAGGTGTGCAACCTTTCAATAGCCTTCCAGCTACTCTGTAAAAGGTTAGGAATACAGAAATAGTTTGAAATTATGATGGAACTTCTATTTTAAAAGAACTTTATAGGGATGCTAGAGGAGTAGTTTGGGGGTGACTTTTCTCCATGACTTCGGAAGCCTTAAAAAAATTATTGCAGCAGAATACTAGAATGAATCTTTCAGTGGACTGTTAGCATTTTCCTTCCCTTTACTCCCCTCCCCCCAATCCTGTCCCTTTAAAGCAAAGAGGAGAAATCTCCAGCAAATTTCTATTTTTAAGGAAGGAAAATGTTGCCATGAATGAGATTTTTAGTATATGTGCTGCTTAAGCTAGCACACCATGAGTGTAAAGACAAAAAAGCTCCTGGCTGGAGAAAAAAATAGGACTGGGATCCAATGAGGACCTGAAGAGGTCTCGGTTCTATTAGCGACTGTGGGAGAAAGGCCACTGGGCCACTAGAGCAATTGGAAGATTTACGCCAAATACTTCCTTCTCCTTCCCTCCATATACATATCCAACTCCCTCCCTTCAGCTTTACTGTGATATGTTATGCGTTTCCTAACAAAATTAGATACAGTGGACTACTATGAGATGGGCAACGGAGGGAAGTCTCACCGAATTAGATGCAAGAAAAAAAATCAATATTTTTTCCTCAATGTAATAATCGCTGCTTCCCCATTAGAGATGCAGCCCAGCAGCTCTCGCGCCGCTAGAGTGTTGTGTCCCGGGTGGGGTGGGGTGGGTGACATGCCTCTGACGTGGACGCCTATCAAACGGAGGAGGAGATTAGTTTCCAATTAGAGATCCCATAAATGTGCTTGGACGAGCTGCTGAACCCGTCTGGGCGGGAAGTGGAACTCAATGTGGAGGAAGCTTTTGCCTTCACTCACCCTTCTGTACTTAAATCTGTTCACCTGAATATGCCTAGCAAAGCGCCGCTCGTTATCTGCTTGGATTCATTCTCCGTGTATACAACAGAGGTTTCGGAAATGCATTAAGCTGGGATCCGGAGGGAACCAATAGAAATGAAAATAATTCGTCCTAAGCTAACTGTGAGGGAGAAGGGGAACGGATTCCTAAATTCACCAGGGCTGGCTCAGACTCAGTCCAATCTGAAGCATCTGGAGCTTCCCCAGTACTTCCCCTTCCAGATCTTGCATTTTGATCTGCTTTAGGGAATTCCGAGGAGACTGGGGGAGTTTGGACAGAGAAAGTGACCTCTCCCTGGAGCTACAAAAATACTCTTTTCTTCATCCAGAGGTACAGAGCCCGCGCCTGGTCACCCGGAATCTGAGAAAGTGTCTGCGGGGCCAACCTGGGGCTTGTTTGCTGTAAGTGGCCTTGTGGCCTGGTTGATTTATAACTGAATCCTGCATAACTCCATTTGCTTTTTGTTAATGTTTCTCCAAATTGGGGGAAGGAGGGCAGAGAGAAGCCAAGGAGTATTTCCACAGGTCCCTTCGTTTCTTCTGTGCCAGGAAGCTAAGACCGGCTCGGAACCCGGGTCCAAGGCAGGAGGAGAAGAGAGGAACGTAGTTAGCTTCATTAGTCAGGCTGCCTGGGACATCTGGAGTGGGCTATGATCAACCCTTTAAAAAGGTTAAGAAGGGAAGTTTACCAAAACTCTCAGGTGAAAGCGGTTCTTGACCCTACAAGTGGCCCACTCTGGAAACGCCGGATATAACAGGAAAGAGACAGACTCGGGATCTCCTCCAGCATAGACACACACACACACACACACACACACACACACACACACACACACACACACACCCTTTGGCCCAGGCTCAGCCAGTTGCAGCTGCTCTTTGAGTAGGGCAGAGGCGACGAACAAAGGGACCGCGGGGGAGGGGCAGAACTAGCCCAGCTGGGAGCCCCCTGGGGATTTATTTTTCCTCTCACCCCAAGCAAGATCCTCGACACACACAGACATTCACGGAGGTCAAGCACACTAACACCCAGGTTTCAGCTTTGGAGACTCAACCTGAGTTCCGGAGCCCCTACCTCCTTCCATCCCCCCACCTTCCCGCTGCTACCAGTGTTAGTGGCCGCGTCTGTTTGTGTCCTTGTCATTGTTTCTCTGACAGTCACCTACAGTGACCGACTCGGACAGTAACAAAACCTACTCTACCAATACATAAAGTCTTCGTGTCAGAGTGTCTGCAGATGTCCTCTATGAAGTTGTGCATGAGACCAAAATTACCCTAAATAACACTGTAGTAAGACTCCACACACTCCAACTTCCCTTTCCCTTTCTTTTTTCCTCCACCCCCCCCCCTTTGCAGGAAGTAGGAGAATAGTTTGTTGTTGAGTTGTTTTTATTTTTTCTTCTCATTTGTGGTATCATTGCAAACAATAAAATCCAGGTAAAAGGTTACACACGCAGTAGGGAGAAAAATTGGGAGGGAGTTACTTTCGTGGTTGGTAGATGGAAGAGTTTTTCTTGGCATTCTGGGTACTACCATTTTGTGGAAATGGCCAAGTTTGCAACACACACACACACACACACACACACACACCCCTCATTTTAGAGTAGACCTTCAGCCATTACCTTCAGGGGCTTTTCCCTCTCAGAGAAAAAAAAAATGTGTTTGGATGGCAGATACAAACGTTGCTCAGTCAAAAAGCCCTACTCAAGTGTCTATACAGTCCTCAGCAGAATGATCTGCTACCCAGTCCTGGTGGGATTTTAGGTGTTTTCACCACTCTTTATAGGTGACACCTCTGCTTTGCCATCCCCACCACCAACACCACACAAACATACCTCTGCTCCCCCACTAATCACCTCTTGACCTCATACTATACTTTCAG
The DNA here is from genome assembly GCF_019393635.1 of Dromiciops gliroides. Lineage (NCBI taxonomy): Eukaryota > Metazoa > Chordata > Mammalia > Microbiotheria > Microbiotheriidae > Dromiciops > Dromiciops gliroides. The sequence continues at coordinate 165,780,551 of NC_057862.1, forward strand.
AATGTTTTTGCAGCAGCAGGTACAAACCCTGGAATGGTCTTTGTCTTCCTGTTGTCTGCTTACAAAAACATCCAGGAGAGTAGGACTCCTCTAGGGCCATATGAGATAACTGGGAAGTGTCCACACTAAAACTCTGGATGCATAATATTGACATGCTATCCTATATTTCTGCCGACCTTCAGTTGCCCAGTTGCTACAGCTTGTTTTTTTAGAAGCTGGGCTTGCCCCCTACTGGCCAATAAAAGGCAGATTGGAAGCTGGGGAAATCCATCTTTCAGCAGGCAGTTCAGAAGAAAAGGATCTTATCAATATGTTTTTAATGTCTAGTTGTTATGATAATTAATATTAATAACAACAGTATTAAGAAGCGGAAGATGGATCAGAAGAGGAGGAGGAGGAGCCATAGAAGCATAACATTTCAGAATTGGATATTACCTCAAAGGTCATTAAATCCTCAGGATATCTCAATAGGAACCTTCTCGATAGCATTCCGGACAAGGAGTCATCCCATTTCTGCTTGAGGACATTCAGTGTTGGAAAATCTACTATCTCTAGAGGCAGTCAGTTCTATTTGGGGTAACTCTAATTGTTAGGAGGAAGACAGAATCACATATAAGAACTTTAAAGTCTCAGACTTGGTATTGTGGTATAAAGAGGGGTTATACTGAGACCCTCTGAACCTAGGGCTGAAAAATTCCTCAGTGAATAGACAGTATGCAGTCTTTTTAGAGCATTCCATACCCACCCACCCAAAGGTAGATTTGCTCAGCATGGATTAGGCACTTTCTTTTGTTTTGATACCTATTTGACCATATCAAAATCAGAGCCACATGACTAGAAAACATAGTTCTCACTTGATCCTAGGCTTGGGCACCCTAAAGGAAGGCAGTCAGTATGGACTACATTTCCTTCAAGGAAATGTTAGGACTGTGTTTGTTTCCTTTGTGTGTGGTTTTTTTTTCCTTTCTTAGAAAACAAAGCAAAACAAAATCCTCCTAAGGCAGAGCCAGGGAAATTGGGCTCTTTGTTTGAACCACCTAAGGTATAGAATCATTTCTAGAAAAGATGGGGGCCACTGAATCCAAAATAACTAGTTGTCTTAGAACCCAGCTTGGGCTGGGTTATCCCCTTCAGCACCCTGGACAGGGCTTTTTACCAGCCACCTGTGTTCGAGCAGATTTGACTCAGGCTTGATTTCTCCCGCAGGCCCTTGCTTTGCAATTACAAAGGAGCTAAGAATGTTTTGTGGAAGTTATAGCAAAAGGGAAAATAAGTGTTAATTGAGGCGAGCTAAGTTATTGAGGAGTTCCGAACTCCCAATTGGGAATATTTGCACCCACTGCAAAGTGAAAGGAAGTGTTAAAGGACTGATTCCACACACTCCCAACCCTACACTGCCGCTTTCTGCTTGTATCTGAGTGCGCGTACACACCTGCTTTGTAGAATCTAAATGTGGGTCCCTGTGGGTGTGACATGGGTTGGATCATTAAACTAAAACGTTCAATTCAGTCCCTTTGATCCGTGCTGAGAAAAATCTATAGCGATCTCTAATCTAACTGGTCTTTAAGGAGATTGTTACGATAGTAACACGGGATAGGTTTTGATGTCATCATTTCTACATTCATGGCAATTCAGCTAATGAAAGGAACACTACTACACACAGGTGTGTGTGTGTGTGTGTGTGTGTGTGTGTGTTTGTGTGTAATAAGGAACAATTCCAGTTCGAAGATTGGTAAAGTAGGATATTCTTCTGATTAATGAAGTCAGTAACTAATGAAGAGTGTCACTGATATAGCATTATTCAGCCTCAGTAGAAAGTGACTTTGTCCTTGAAAAAAGCAATTCTCCCTACTTTTTCACTGTAAGCACTAGCTATTTGAATATATTTTATATGTGCGTATAAAAAGCATATATATGTATACACACACATATATACAAACACACACAACACATATATATTCATTTTATATGAGATCAACCCCAGAGTCTTTTGTGGGTAAGAAGAGGAAATTATTAATTGCATTTAAGCACTAATAATGTTTGTTCACTCAACTGATGAAGAGATAGTAGGGGACCCCAAACCAGGATAGGAGCAATGTCCTAGGGTCTGAATGAGATTGAAGGTGTTATATTATGGACTTTGTATAAAACTGTATGAATTGATGTGGAATTGACATTTACAAATTGTTTCATTTTTCCAAACAATAGAAATGTATTATGATTAAGATGTTATATACTATTAATAACATTAATAAGCATACCTATTTGGCAATTTAATTTATTTTAAAATTATTCTCTCATAAGTCCCAGCAAAAGAACTTAATTTCACTATAAAATGCATTCTGTTTATATTAATGGGTTGACTCTGCAACTAACAACTATAGATGTACATTTTAATGTTTCCTTAAAAACGCAAACTTTAGTTCCAAGCCCTCCCCCACCCCTGCAATATTATGACAAGGCACACTTTAATGAGAATACTGAAATTAGACAGGGAGCTATAATTTGAACTTGAAAGCCAGAAAATGGTTCAATAGAAAGACCATTGGATTTGCAGTCAGAGAAAATGGATTGAAATCCTGATTCTGTCAACTATATGATATTGGATAAATCACTTACCCTCATTTGTAAAATTAGTCAGTTGGATTAGATTCTCACTAAAGTTTCTTCCAGCTAAAGACAAAACTTGGATTATTTCTACTGATACATAAATTACTGACTGGGATGGGTCATTTAATTCTCCATTGAACTTTCTTAATTTATTAAATAACCTTAATGCATGTTAATTAACAATGAAAATAAACAGACTCACAGCACCAGTATCCAAAAGAAACCAGGTTACAGCCAAACAAGAATTCTAAATAAAATTTAAATGATTAGCCATGTCATTTTTACACTCTTTTTTCTGACTATTGATATTCAGTGATGTTGGACATCAACATTGCACTGGCAATTGTGGAAAGGTTTGGGAACTGAATACGAAGCAACTGACCAGAGCAACCACTGAAGCAATCTTATATTACATTGTTCAAATGAATTTGAATTCATAAACAAGCATTTATTATGTGCTTGGAATGTTCCAGGCACTGGGGTAGCCATGTTTATATAGTATAATATTAAAATATTTCTGTCCTTTCACATATGCCATCTCATTTAATTCTTACAATTATATGAGGTAAGTGGAGAAAGCATTATTTTTTTTAATAATTCAGCATTACTATTTATATCAAGTACAGCAATTTACACCAAAATGCAGGAAAATTGAAGGCAATTAAACAAAATGTTCCGAATGTGGGGTTTTTTTTACATATAAGGTATTTTATTTTTTCCGTTACATGTAAAGATAGTTCTCAACTTTTGTTTATACAAGCTTTACAATTTCAGATTTTTCTCCCTCCCTCCCCTCCCTCCCCCCTCCCCTAGACAGCAGGTAATCTGATATAGGTTATATCTATATACATATACATATAGATATAGATATATCTATACACACACATATATATACACATAATAACATTAATCCTATTTCTGCATTAATCCTGTTACAAGAGAAAAAATCAGAGCAGTGATGCAAAACCTCAAAATAGAAAAAAAAAACAACAGCACCGAAAACAAAAGAAATAGTATGGTTCATTCAGCATCTATACTCCACAGTTCTTTTTTTTTTTCATGGATTTGGAGATCCTCTTCTATCATGAGTTCCCTGGAACTCTTCTGTACTATCGCATTGGTGAGAAGAATCTAGTCCATCACAGTAGGTCAACACTCAATGTTGATGATACTGTGTACAATGTTCTTCTGGTTCTGCTCATCTCACTCATCATCAGCTCACGTAAGACCCTCCAGGTAGTGGAGAAAGCATTATTATCTACATTTAAAGTAAAGGAAATGGATACCCAAAATGTCTGGTCATTATTTTTTTAATCAAAGGATCACAGATTTGGGGCTAGAAAGGATCCTCTTATTTTACAAGTGAGGTTAATTGAGGCACAAAGAGTTTGTGACTTGCCCAAGCTTACACAACCTATATCCCTCAACTCTATATCTAGCATTCTTTCCACTTCAACACATCTGTTTGGTGATTATGCAGCCTCAAAGAAAAATGACATTTCTAACCATGTCTATTATATTCATATCCAATCATTTTTCAAAATTTTCTTTTTAGGAAATTCATTGATCCTTTAAGGAAATCATGCTGATCAAAACATCTCTACAAGACAATGCTTGAATTTAGCTAGACCCTAACATTTAATTGATCAAATTTACTATGATTGGTCTGTATATACAAACTAGATGGTAAGCAACCAGAAACATAGGTTTTGCTGCTTGTATGGGTGAACCAAATAGATGGAATGTTTTTGCCCTATGTCTAATCCAGCTTCATATAGACCCGACTTGAAATGTCTATGAAAAATAACAACAGTGCCTTAAGCGTATAACACAAATGCCTTTTCTCTAGGGATCTCAAAAAACTTCACATCTCTTACCTCATTTCTCTTCACAACATGCCTGTTAGAGTTATGTATTATTGCTTCCATTTGTTGAAACTGGTGAAAGAAAGCAAAAGATACATAGCAAGGCAGTAAAGGAACCAATTTGCCAGGCCATTGTTCATTTTACTACATGCCCTTATGTGTGTCCTATAAGTAGTTCTATTCCACCTGGAATCATTGACTGCTGGGACCTGGGGGGGGGGGGGCAGGGTGTAATTCTAGAAACCAGTATGGTATATTAGGTCACAATTCCATTTCTTGCCTTTGCACTAACTCTTATCAAAATATAATGCCTTAATTTTGCTTATTTGGGGGAGGGGGGATTATGTATGTTTTAGATAATATATTTACTGTATCTACAAAATGTCATATATCATAATCTAGGTGGATAACGGCTATGGCTGTAATTTCATCAATATAAGAAACTCTCTCCAACCTACAGTATTAGAGTCACCTAGAATACACAGAGATCAAATAATTTGGGCAGGGTTGTATATCCAATACAGGTCAGAGGTAGAAACTGAAGCCAGGTCTTCCTGTTTTGTAGTCTTTCTCTCTATCCAATAAGCCAAGCAACCTTTCGTGTGATGTTGACCACCTAAAAAAATTCAACTTTTTCTTGTATATCTCCAAATATCATGTAGCTGAAAGAATATTGTCTTAGGAATCGTCATTTTTGAAAGTACTGCTTTCCTTTTTTCATAGTATGAGGATTCCATAGCACTCAAAGGAAGTTAACCAAAGAACAGTAACTGTGTGCCACTTTCTTTTGTCTTTCTAAAATAAAAATGATGAAAGCGCGCCACCTAGTGGTCTTAATTCTTACTACTATTTCTGCGGACTAGAGTGTATGATAGGAGTGGCTAACCCGATTAAAGTATTGATGTAGTCACAAAAATCGTTCATTAAGGCAATTTAATCTTTGCTATTAAATGTCCTTTCAATTCATTTGGGGTAATTAAGATTCAGTTAAAGTGATTAAATTCTAATTACTTATGCTAGACAAAGACATATTTGTCACACTAATGTAGTTAACTAAAGACTCAGCTGAAAGAAAGTTAACATTTACTTCAGATGATGCAACTGAAAAAATCAGTTCCTCTTTTCATCATTAATCCAGTGAACTGGGTGATTATGTAATGATACCACAAGTTCATTAAACAGAATAAGTGTTAATCAAAATGGTTAGGGGGGAAAGATGTAGCCAAAAATACCTTGGTACTTAGTCAACATTGCTGGACAAAATTGCCTCTTCTTTTTTCTCATATTATCCAAAAATGTCTATAAACCTTTTCAGAATAAGGCTCATATCTATAGATTATATATTTGTCATCTGAAGACCAGCCTAGCTAAATCTGGAAAGCCTCATTGCTAGAAGGTTAGCCACCAGGTGTTGAATTGTTTTGGCCACAGTAATTAATCCAATCCAATAAATATTTCTGAAGTGCTTATTATGTGTCAGGCCCTCCACTAAGTACTGGGGATATAATTAATCAAAACAGAGATAATCCCTGCCTTCCAGGATTTTATAATCCAGTGGAGAAGACAACACACTAAAGGAACAGGGAAGGACTCAGGTTGGACAAAGAGAAGGCATAGGGTTGAAAACAGGCAGAGTAGCAGATGCAGAGTAGAGTGAGCCAAAAAGTCCAATTTCTGCCCTCTATAAAAGAAGGCAATGGGAGGAATTTGGTACTCCACCCTCCAGCCTTCCAATCAGAAAGGAGAGCAGGATGAGGGGGGTAGTGTCAATCAAGGTTTGAGTTTGAAGCCTGGTGATGAAATTAGGGGTGATGAGTTTGCCCTGGCAGGGGCATCTTATTCTATGGAGTTGATACTAGGCAGAGCAGCAGATGCAGAGTAGAAGAGGAGATTATCATTAAAAATCTACACTAAAGTATTGTAATCTACACTGATGGACACAGATGAAATCACAGATGTTTGAAGTATGCAAGTAGGCATGAAAATGCCCCTAGACAGTTAAGTGGTTAGAAGACCTGGAATCAAGAAGACCCAAAATCAAATACCTTCCTGAGTTATCTATTGGCTGTATGTCCTTGGGCAAGTCATTAATTTCTCTCAGCATGTTTCTCTATCTCTTACCTTTCATGGTTGCTATTGGGTTTAAATAAGGGAAATATGTAAAGTGATTTCATAAAAGTTGAAACACTATTTGAATGTTAGATCTATTTTAATCTTGATATTTAAAAAAAAAAGATTCTTTGTTTTGGGGGGGGGTTTCGGGGCAATGAGGGTTAAGTGACTTGCCCAGGGTCACACAGCTAGTAAGTGTCAAGAGTTTGAGGCCAGATTTGAACTCAGGTGCTCCTGAATCCAGGGCCGGTGCTTTATCCAATGTGCCATCTAGCTGCCCCACTAAAAAAAAAAGATTCTTAAGAGAAAGTTTTGCTAATCATCTGCAGACACTGAATTGTCTTCACAAACTAAGAGACAATTTTAAAAGAATAAAAAGTAGCTGCTAAAAGGGGGGAAAGTACTTAAATAAACAGCTCTTGGTTAAAAGTATGAAATTACATCTTAAGATGCTTTAGATATATTAAATATGTTAACTAATTCTTTTTTAACCCCACCCTCTCCTCTATTGGTACATTATATACTTTTTTGCCTTTGATTTTGATGGAGAACGATTCCTTTGTATCACATTTTGTAATATTTTATTATACTAAGAACTGACATTTATATAAAATGATAAGGTTTGCAAGGTATATTACACATCACCTCATCCAAGCCTCACAATACTCCTGTGATGTAGGTAATACAGGCATCATTATTTTCATCTTATGAAGAAATCAAGACTCAGAGACCTGTCTATAGCAATATAGTTAATAATATTCAGAGGATGGGGGCAGCTAGGTGGTGCAGTGGATAAAGTACTGGCCCTGGATTCAGGAGGACCTGAGTTCAAATTTGGCCTCAGACACTTGACACTTACTAGCTGTGTGACCCTGAGCAAGTCACTTAATCCCCATTGCCCTGCAAAAAAAAAGGAAAAAATAATATTCAGAGATAAGATTTGAATCCAGGTGTCTTACTCCAAATCTGACACTATTTTTACATATTACACTGCTTCCTAGATATTCTGTATAACTGCCTAGTAAACTAAGTTCTTTGGTTGTTAATTTGTTTATGTTTAACCAGTATTCAAATGTTGGAAAATCTCCTTAAAATTAAAATTATTAGAAAGAAAAAACCGTATCTAGTCTGCATAGGTATACATATAATATTATACCTCAACCAATTGAGTTGTGATGTAATTTATAACTTACTGTTATTTTAGCATGGCTTTCTCTGAAGAGACCAAATGAAGACTTTATATGGGGGAGTAGTACATTTGGGAAGCTGATCAATGGACAGGGGTAATAAGTGTTATGAATAAATATTGTTTTTACCGGGGTTCCAGATTAACATTTTTTTTTGCAGGGCAATTGGGGTTAAGTGACTTGCCCAGGGTTACACAGCTAGTAAGTGTCAAGTGTGTGAGGCAGGATTTGAACTGAATCCAGGGCCAGTGCTTTATCCACTGCACCACCTAGCTGCCCCAACATCATTTTTTTTAGATGGTTTGTATTCAGAGATAATGCTTGGAGACTGTATTTATGCTCAGTGCTCTGTATTTCTTCCCTATTTATACCATTGAGAATTTTTTTCACAGAATTGCCTCACTATTTGACTGAATTGACTACAAACCGCATTATATTGTGAAGAAAAGACCCTATGCTTAGAGTCATGATATCAATGTCCCTGCTCCAATACCTACTAAGCTATGTGGTCCAAAGACAAATAATTTAAAATAACCAATCAAGTCAACAAGCATCTATGAAGTACCAGCTATGTGACAGGCATTGTGCTAAGCTCTGGGAATACAAAGAAAGGCCAAAAAAAAAAAAAAGGCTTTGCTCTCAAGGAGCTCACATTTTAATGGAAAGGACAACTTGCAAATAACTATGTACACAAAATAGGTATATGAGATAAATTAGAGATCTCAGAGAAAAGACTTTAGCCTTTGGGAGGGGGGCAGTAAAAACTTCTTGCTGAAGGGGAGATTTTACCTGAGACTTGGAGGAAATCAGGATCTATTTACTTATCTATAGAGATGCTAACATTTGTACTACCAACCTTGCAAGATTGTTGTGAGGAAAGCACTTTGAAAATATCAAATTTTCAAACTACATAAATGTGTTATTATTATTATTATCATTTTGTTTGTGTATACATTTAACTGTCCTCTGGGTAATGCCTTGCCATCCAGAAGCCAGAGATAAGTTGGCTTACCTTATTGTGACCCAAGTCTGCTGAATCCAAGTTTAGTTCCCATTCCTCTGGATCAAACTTTTTAAAAGTTTAAAGCATATAAGATCAGCCCCCTAGGGCAGCTAGGTGGCACAGTAGATAAAGCACAGGCCCTGGATTCAGGAGGACCTAAGTTCAAATCTGGACTCAGACACTTGACACCAGCTGTGTGACCCTGGACAAGTCACTTAACCCTCATTGCCCCACCACCCCCCCCAAAAAAAAAGATCAGCCCCGTCTATGGCTCTTCATATCTAGCCATCCTGTCAGATATTTGGAGTCATCAAAGGTTCAACGAGCCAGGAAAGGTATACACTGTTAAAGAACCCCGGAATTTCACAGTTGGAAGGGACCTCAGTGACCACCTGGTCCAACCCATAACCCAAAAAATTCCCTTCTACAACATGCCTCACAAGAGGTTATCTAGCCTTTCTTTAAGACCTCCAATGAGAGGTAAGTCTCTACCTCTCATGGCAGAATTCCACATTTGGGAAGCTACAATTGTAAGGTAGTTTTCCCCTATAAAAACCTAGATTTGCCTCTGTTGAACTTCTATCAATTGCTCCTAGCTCTGTCCTTTGAACTGAAACATAATAAGCCTAATCTGTGTTCCATATGATTGCTCTTCCAGTTCTTGCCAACAATCTTCTCCCATCTGAGTCTTTTCTTCTCCAGGCTAAACAGCCATAGTTCCTTCAACAGATTCCCACATAATATGAATTCCAGGCCCTTCACTGTCCTGGCTGCCCTCCTCTGAATGCTCTCCAGTTTATTAATATCCTTCCTAAAATGTGGTGCTCAGAACTGAATACAGTCATCTAGATATTGTCTGTACAGTTGAACTATAATGTCCTAATTCATAGAAACTATGTCTCTCTTAATACAACTTAATATTTCATTAGCCTTTTTTTGTTTTTGTTTTTGGTGTTTTCTTTTGTTTTGTTTTGTTTTTAGTGAGGTAATTGGGGTTAAGTGACTTGCCCAGGGTCACACAGCTAGTAAGTGTTAAGTGTCTGAGGCTGGATTTGAACACAGGTCCTCCTGACTCCAGGGCTGGTGTTCTATTCACTGTGCCACCTAGCTGCCCCTCATTAGCCTTTTTTACTACAATAATACATTTTCATATTGAGTTTGAAGTCTGCTGATCCACACCATCCCACAGAACTTTTTCAGATGAACTGGCATGAAGGTGTGCTATTCTGGAGTTAGATTTTGTATTTAAGGCACCATTTACACACACACACACACACACACACACAGTCACACTACCCCTCTTACCATGCAAACCAGATGTTCAAGCACAATACAAAGAAACTGATCAAGACCCAAGACAGAAATGGAAATTGACCAGATGAGAATTCATGAGCTGAATTTGACTGAACCTTTCGACTGGTTATTAGGAAGTGTCTATAATTGTATTGTGCTATGTCTGCTCTCTGGGCAATATTTGCCAAAAATCTGAACCAAAAGGGCATCAGAAGAAAAGGGGAGGTGGGCAGCTAGGTAGTGCAGTGGATAGAGCACTGGCCCTGGAATCAGGAGGACCTGAGTTCAAATCCGGCCTCAGACACTTTACACTTACTAGCTGTGTGACCCTAGGCAAGTCACTTAACCCCAATTGCCTCACAAAAAGAAGAAGAAGAAGAAGAAGAAGAAGAAGAAGAAGAAGAAGAAGAAGAAGAAGAAAAGGGGAAAAGATAATTTCCCTTGGTAATGATAGAGGGATATGTTCATCAATCAGGCTGTTCAAAGGTTATAGGAACATAGGAAGCCATTTTTATCTTCATTGAGTTACTATGTGACGTCCAGAATTTTGAAGCAACTTGTTTCAACTATCTTTCTGTTGCAGCAATTGTTTGTTTTTACCCTTGCTGCTATGATAGGCATATCTTTTTTTTTTTTTTAGTGAGGCAATTGGGGTTAAGTGACTTGCCCAGGGTCACACAGTTAGTAAGTGTTGAGTGTCTGAGGCCGGATTTGAACTCAGGTACTCCTGACTCCAGGGCTGGTGCTCTATCCACTGCGCCATCTAGCTGCCCGATAGGAATATCTTAATCACATAAATAGATGTCTTCAGGGAGCTCAATATCATTTCAAAATGCAAGATACCCTGAAAATGAATCCAATAAATTCAACAACTGGACAAACATTTATCAAACTACTTCTATATACATTCACTATGAGAGGTCCCGGGGTACGAAAATAGAATTAGACAGATCCTTCTCTCTAATAAGAATGAAAAATAACAGTTAGTGCAAAGGAAAAGTTCCAGGTAAGGTGTGCTGAGGAATTTGAGGAGAGAAAATTCACTTTGAGATAGATAATTGAAGGCCAAGTACCCAAGTTAGCACCCAAGTTAGTCCTTAAAGTAAGAGAGGGATTTCATCAGGCAGAGGTAGTGGGATGGGGGAGGTGAAGGGAAACCCATTATGAGCATGGGAAACAGTATGAGCAAGGGCTTTAAGTAGGCAGTATGGTGTAATACAAAGAAAATTGGACTTGGAGTCAGGAGAACTTGGGTTTGAATTCTACCTTTGATATTCTTTTTTAAATTATTTTACTGACATTTTTTTCAGATCACATTCTTTTCCAAATATATCTCTTCTACTCTGTCTCTGGCCTGATGAGTTATTCTTTATAATAAAGATTTTTTAAAGGGAAAAAAGCAGTTCATCACAACTGAATACATAGACCATGCTGACAACACACAATATTATATATTTAGAGTCCCCCACCTCTTTAGTAAAGGGGAAAAGGTGCAGTTTCTCAACTCTTTTCTGGAGTAAAACTTGGTCATTATAATTACATAGCATTTTCATTTTTGTATTCTCTCCATTTGCTTTGCTGTGGTGCTTGTGATTATTGTTTTTTTTAAATTCTGCTAATTTCACTCAACTCAGTTCCTATAAGTCTTCTTATGCTTCTCTGAATTCTTCATGTTCATCATTTCTTAGAGTGTAGTAATATTATATTACAATCACATACCACAATTTGTTTAGCTATTCCAAAACCAATGAGCATCTATTTTAAGTCTAGTTCTTTGCTACTACACATAGTGTAACTATAAATATTTTGGTGTATACAGTATATATGTTTATTCTTTCTTTCTCTATCCTCCTTGTGGTATATGCCTAGCAGTGGGATTTCTGGGTAGAAACTATAGACAGGTTAGTCATTTTTAGCATAATTTGAAGTTAGTCAACTAACATCATGCACCTGTTGTATACTAGACACAGTCCTGAGTTTCAAGAATACAAGGAAAGGGGGCAGCTAGGTGGTGCAGTGGATAGAGCACCGGCCCTGGAGTCAGGAGGACCTGAGTTCAAATCCGGCCTCAGACACTTAACACTTACTAGCTGTGTGACCCTGGGCAAGTCACTTAACCCCAATTGCCTCACACACACACACACACACACACACACACACACACACAAAGAATACAAGGAAAGGACCAAAAAAAAATCCTTACTCTCAAGAAGTTCACAGTCAAACGAGAGAGACAACATGCAAACAGCTGATATATACAGGATATATTGGAGGTGATCAACAGAGGGGAGAAACTAGAATCAAGAAAGATCAGGGGCAGCTAGGTGGCACAGTGGATAAAGCACTGGCCATGGATTCAGGAGGACCTGGGTTCAAATCTGGCCTCACACACCTGACACTTACTAGCTGTGTGACCCTGGGCAAGTCACTTAACCCTCATTGCCCTGCAAAAAAAAAAAAGAAAGAAAGAAAGATCAGAAAAGGCTTTTCATTGAATATGGGATTTTATCTGGGACAAAGAAACCCATGGCTAGACTGTCATAGTTCCAACAAGAGTGTGTCTGGACTCTGAAATTATGGCTATGCACACTTCTTGAGAACAGGGACCTAAGGAAATTACCATGCAAAGTAGGTGCTAATAAATGTTGTTTGTCCATTCCGGTGAGGTCATAAATTACAGTGAATTGGATTTAAGTGAGGGAAGGCTATGCAAAGTCACCAACCTCCTCCAGAGCCATCTGGGTCCAGTGGCAAAATATATATATCGGGATGACTGGAGATGGCCCCACATGTTTAAGGTAATTAGGGTTAAGTGACTTGGGCAGGGTCGCACAGCTAAGTGTATGAGGTGAAATTTAAACTCGTTTCCTCCCAACTTCAGGGTCAGTGCTCTATCCACTCCACCACCTAGCTGCCCACCCTCCACCCATGAAATGTAGTAAATAATCAGGAGATAAAAGAGAGAGAATGCTCAGACATTAATCAGATTTTGAGCCTGAGTGACTGGTAATAAAAATAGAGAAGTTAGAGAAGTTGGGGGTAAAAGACAGGTTTTGGAGTGCAAACAATGGGCTCAATATAAAATATGTTAATTTTGAGGAGTGAGTAATATATCCCAGTGGAAAATATTTAGCAGGCAGTTAAGTTTAGGGTTTTGTGAAAAGGTCAAGAGTGAAAATATGGACTTGGGAGATACCTGAATAAAAGTAAAAATGAAGCCATGGGTGTTCTGTTTATTAGGGGAAAGTGTTAATTTGGGGTCTAATCCTGTAGTTAACATTTGTATGGAACTTCTTATTTATAAAATCTCATTTGAATTGTGAAGTAGATAGTGTAAATATTTATTTACACTAATTTTATGGGTAAGAAAATGAGAAGTTAAATAACAGCCCACATCACATAGTAGAAGATACTAGACTCAAACCCAGATTTTTTTTTACTCCAAGTCTAGGCCCTTTTCTAATACTAGAGACTAATTCTTAGTTTTGTTCCAATACACATTAACATTAACATTGTTCATTCTAGTCAATGATCTTGCAAATGCATTCCATTGGTCACAAAGGGTCCAGGATGAAAGAGTGTTGAAGGATTAGCACAAATCCATCTTCACTGCTGCATAAACAGAATGAATGCCCCAATGAGTAGCCTCATTTCCATTTACAAAGAATACTATATAATGATAAGACAATATGCCAGTTGACAGATATAGTCAATACGTTCTTCAGTAGAAAATCATATAGCTCTTTGCCAAAATCTTTGTTTTGGTCACCCTATAGTCAGTAGTCACTCTAATAAAGCTTATGTTTTCTAAGGCACCAAATTTCACAAGGGAAATAGTTTTGCTCTGGCTTTCTTCTAGAGTTGTTTTCACTATGCCAATGGGTCATGTAAAAAATGAATGACTTTTTAAGGGGAATAGTGAGTCAGCTTGCTACCTTGAAATCTGCTCATCAAATAGGGAGAAAGCTATGTCCTCAGTGAAAGGTACTTCAACCTCAGGTGGGGGGGGGGAGAGAGAGAGAGAGAGAGAGAGAGAGAGAGAGAGAGAGAGAGAGAGAGAGAGAGAGAGAACTCTCACAAAAAAGCTTCCAGTGCCCCTGCTTCATGCTCTAGGGATGTTTCTCATTCAGGGTTCAAGAAGTCCAGGATTCAAATTCTAAGTAATCTCATTTTGGTAAATGTCTTGGCCCTGTTATGTCAAACATTTTAAATAATATCTCAGGGGCAGCTAGGTGGCGCAGTGGATAAAGCACCGGCCCTGGATTCAGGAGTACCTGAGTTCAAATCCGGCCTCAGACACTTAACACTTACTAGCTGTGTGACCCTGGGCAAGTCACTTAACCCCAATTGCCTCACTAAAAAAAAAAATGTTTTAAATTAAATAATATCTCAGATGAAGATATAGATGGCAGACTCATCAAATTTTCTGATAACATGAAGCTGAGAGAGATAGCTAATACATAATATGACAGTCAAGATTCCCCCAAAGACATCATCAAGCTAGAATGATGGGTTACTTCTAGTAAGATAGAATTGCTTAATTATACACTTGAGTCCAAAAATCAATTTCAGAAGTGTAGAATAGGGGAGCCCAGTTACTGTGTATAAAAAAGTTGTCTAGCTATAGTTGCCTATAACTAGAACGCCATGTTAAAAAAAATGTCTTAGCTATAATTGTATATAGCTAGACAACTATGTAAAAAAAAAAAAGATACAGAGGTTTGGGAAAACTAAAAGTTCAGGATAAATGAGCATTACGTGGAACAGAAGCCAAGAAAGTAAATATGATCCTAGACCTCACTGAGAGGGCAAGTGCACAGAATGAGAAATGTTGTAATCCTGCTGTACTCTGCCCTAATCAGACCATATTAGGAATGTTGTTTTCAGCTCTGAGGTATGGAAATACATAGAGTAGAACGAAGTAAATGAAGGGACTGGAGACCAAGTCATATAAAATTGGTTGAAGGACCTAGGGAAATTGAAGCCACAAAAGGAAGTAAATAAGCATTTATTAAGCACTTCCAGTGCACCACACACTGTGCACTACAGAACAGAAAACAGGGAGAATATGATAGTTATATTTAAGCACAGGAACGACTGTCCATCGGATAGAACCAACCAGTTAATAAGAAAGCATTTATCAAGTACCTGTTATGTGCCAAGCATTATGTTAAGTGCCGGGGATAAAAAGAAAAGCAAAAATAGTTCCTGCTTTCAAGGAACTCACAGTCTAATGACAGAGACAACATGCTAACAATTATGTGCAAATCTCAAAAGGAAGGCACTAGTATTATGGAAGATCAAGAAAGTTTTCTTGCAGAAGGTTAGATTTTATCTGGGACTGGAAGGAAGCCAGGGAAGTACAGAGATATAAAAACAAGAGTGAAAGTGATTCTGCCCTAAAGAAGTGCTCTATAGGGGAAGACAATGCATACCCATATAAGTGTAGCATACAAAACAGTTATGCACAGAATACATACAAAGTAGAGGGAGGGGAGATGGCACTAACAGCTGGATGGAATCAGAAAAGGCTTCATCTGGGTTGCTGTGTTTCATATTTTAAAATATAATCCCTTTGAGGGCAAGAATTGTTTTCACTTCTCTTTTTCTATCTACAATGCATAGAGTCCAGTAAATAGGAAGTTAATAAATGCTCTTCAATTGAGTTGATGAGAGATTAAATGTATTCTTCTTGACCCCAGGGGACAGAAAAAAAAGAACAGATAGGTGAAAATAAAAGAGAGACAGCCTTTGAATTGCCACAAGGACAAACTTCCTAATAATTGGAGGCTGTCTGAATGTAGAATGGAGGTTATAGGTTTCCCCTTAGTATATGTATATATGTATATATATATATATATGTATATATATATATATATGTATATATATATATATATATTGCAGGGCAATGGAGGTTGATTTTTTTCCTTTTAGTGAGGCAATTGTGGTTAAGTGACTTGCCCAGGGTCACACAGCTAGTAAGTGTCAAGTGTCTGAGGTCGGATTCGAACTCAGCTACTCTTGAATCCAGGGCCAGTGCTTTATCCACTGCACCACCTAGCTGCCCCCTTAGTATAAGTTTTAAAGTGGAGACATGTTGGCCACTTGTTGGTGATATTATAGAAGAGATTATTGATAAAGTCCAGGTTGGGCTAGAGTTCTTGCGGTTACTTCTGGCTCTGTAATGCTGTGATTTTGTAGATGAGGCAGGAAATGATGCTCCAGAATAAAGCATCAAAAGGTAGGGTGAAAATGTACTGGGAGCCCCTTCTGGTTCCTAAAAATCAAATGTTAAATTTTCAGTTTGAACATTTACATCTCAGCAATCATGGCAAATACTACACCTCAGTGTTTGATTTTGGTGATGATCTAGACTTAAGAAAGTAACAGAGAAAATGTTAATAATTCAGATTAAATTTAAAAGTGTGCCCTGTATACATTCTTTTTTTCAGAAAGCCAATTGTTAAATGTTTACGGGGGGGGGGGGGGAGGGGGACAGCTAGCTGACTCGTGGCTCAGTGGATAAAGCACTGGCCCTGGATTCAGGAGGACCTGAGTTCAAATTAGGGTTAGGGTTAGGGTTAGTATTTGATCACATTTATATATCATAATTTGTTCAGCAATTCCATAATTGATGGACACCTTCTTAGTTTCCATTTCTTTGCCACCACAAAAAGAGTAGCTATAAATATTTTTGTACATCTTTAGTTAGAGTTTGTTTTGCTTAAGACTAATTCCTCAGTTAATCTAGCATCCTTGTTTCTTCCTCTTTTTTCTCCCCTTTCCCTTCTGTTAACATTAAATTTATTTCTGTAGCCAACTGTGTGTACTCTCCCCAACTTTGACCAGTTTAAATAAGAATGAGATTCAAGCAACACTCACTACTCCACCCCTTCCTCTGATTATGTGAGATAATTTTCTTCCACCCTACATTTTCTTTTACCTCCTAGTGTTTTACAAGATATTATAGAACCACTCCGAGACCTTCCCTTCATATTGTTTTATCCCTTATGATTGTTCATTTGTTTACCTTTTTACTTCTTTTAATTCCTTTGTTTATGTTTCAAAGTTTCTGTGTAGCTCTGGTATTTTCATCAGGAATGCTTAGAAGTCACTAATGGTCCATTTTTCTCCCCTGTAAGATTATATTCAGTTTTACTGGATAAGTTATTTTTTGTTGTAAGCCTATATTTTTTGCTTTCTGAAATAGCTTATCTCAAGCTCTCTTCCCCTTTATAATAGTGGCTACTAAATTCTTACCATGGTCCCTGAGTACTTAAATTCTTTCTTTCTGGATATTTGCTGCATTTTTTCTTTGACCTGGAAACTGGATTTTGACTATAAAGTTGTTTTCAATTTGGTTTCTGTAAGGATATGACCAGTGGATGTTTTCTATTTGTACTTTTCCCTCTTTTTCTTAGAGATCTAAAACAGGTTTCTTTCATGATTTCTTGAAAGATGATTTTTTTTATTATGGCTTTTAGGTAGCCTAATGATTCTTAAATTATCTCTCCTTGATTTTTCCCCAGATCAGTTGTTTTTGTTATGAGATATCTTACATTGTCTTCCATTTGTTCAGTTTTTTTCTTTGTTTTAATACTTCTTGTGATCTCATAGAGTAATTAGCTTCTATTTGGTTTATTCTAATTTTCAGAGTTTGTTACTTTGACAAGATTTTGTCCTTCTTGTGCCAAACTGTCAATTTCCTTACCATTTTTTTCTACCCTGTCCTTCATTCCCTTTTTTTTTTCTCCAGCTCTCCCATTTCATTTATAAAGAACATTTTTAAATGCTCTCTTTAATGCTTCTGGGAATAATTGAACTTGAGCCCAAGCTGCATTTTTCTCTGAGGCTTTGTAGATATTTTGGAGTCAATATCTTCTGGGTTTGTGTCTTAAGCATCTTTGTGACAACAGTTATTGTTTTAATGTTGGGATTATTTTGTTTGCTTTTCTTTCCATCTACTTCCTGACTTTAGACTTGATAGAAGGTCCAGACTCTGCATATTGCTACAGTATTGAATATTATATTATTCCAAGATCTCAAGAACAGTTCAGTCCAGAGAGCTTTCAATGCTCCCAAAATGGTCTGATCCATAGCAAAGTCTAACTACTGCCTCTCTGGTCTTAGTTCTATACATTCCTGACTTAGGTTTGGGCCTGAGTCATATGCCTTTGAGCTTGCCCCACTAGGAACACTAGTAGATTATTGCTGAACTCAGCCACTATCAGCTAGCTGAAAAGCTTTGATGGATCGAAATGACAGGACTACAGATTCTCCTCTTGTTTGGGATTCTTGCCCTAGTTGTTCCACTGTTAGCTTCAAATTCAGCTGAAAGTTAGAACCCTTATTCCACTTCTAGAGTCCAGGCCACACAGCTGCCATGTCCTTCTGAAATTGTTTTTTGACCAATACATACTCTAGGACATGTGACCACTCTTCACCCTAATTCTTAGCTATTTTCTGGGTCAGTCCTCTGATATAGCAAGGGATGCAGTAATAGGTGAGATTCTGAAATTCCAACTCATTGCAATAGACACACATGTTTCTAGTATGGTCGTACCCTTTATACACAGAGTTGTTTAAGACAAAAGATCTCAAAAGAACCGCTCTGACCCAGGCCTGTAAGAAAGGGAGACCACAGACTTCTGTCTGCAGCAGTAACAGCAGCAGCAGTCCTCACCTCTTAAAGATAAGGTTAAGAAGGGGGTAGGGTGACCAACTATTTATAGGGCACTTTGCTAGGCACCTTGCTATGGTGTTTAGGAGCAGAGATGCTCATCAAATGACTTATCCATTTTTATCCATTAGGTTTTAGAATGTCTACACTTGCTATAAGTAGGTGGTATCTGACTCTAGAATAATAATAGAGCTTCAGGGCCAAACCTTCCCTCAGGCATCTCCAGCTGTAATTAGAGCTAAACAATCAGGCCTTTGCCCCCCCAACCCCTCTATATAAATTTTGAGTACTTGGAATCCTTCAGAAGCACAGGGATAACAAAGTTTAGTACCTATTTGGCAAGAATAATCATGTGTGTGTGTGTGTGTGTGTGTGTGTGTGTGTGTGTGTGTGTATTTTGTGGGACAATGAGGGTTAAGTGACTTGCCCAGGGTCACACACCTAGTAAGTATCAAGTGTCTGAGGCCAGATTTGAACTCAGGTCATCCTGAATCTAGGGCTGGTGCTTTATCCACTGCACCACCTAGCTGGCCCCAAGAATAATCATTTTTAAAAGGAAAATAATAAACAGGGTGGCCTCCTCCCCTTCCCCTGCTCTCCTCTTCATCATCAACTTTCTCAAGAGGCCTCATTCCAGCGCCAATGCCTCCATGCAACATGGCAGTGTCTCATGCCCTTTTTTTTTTAAACAATTTTTAACATTCTTTTTTTTTTTTTTTTTAGTGAGGCCATTGGGGCTAAGTGACTTGTCCAGGGTCACACAGCTAGTAAGTGTTAAGTGTCTGAGGCCAGATTTGAACTCAGGTACTCCTGACCCCAGGGCCGGTGCTCTATCTATTGCGCCACCTAGCTGCCCCACCTCATGCCCTTTTAACTGAGGACACCCTTTGTACATCTTGCCTAAGGTTGTATTAATAGTACTTGTCCCCAGTGCAAAAATTCCTAGTTATAGCTCTGGGTCTCAGCCTAGACATTGGTGTTTCGTAGTGTCTTCAGTGGCACACAATGACATAAGAAGATATTAGAATGGAAAGAGAAGGAATTAATGTTATAAATAAGTTAACTGGGGCAGCTAGGTGGCGCGGTGGATAAAGCACCGGCCCTGGATTCAGAAGTTCCTGAGTTCAAATCCGGCCTCAGTCACTTGACACTTACTAGCTGTGTGACCCTGGGCAAGTCACTTAATGCCCATTGCCCTGCAAAAAATAAATAAATAAATAAGTTAACTGCCTGAGATCCTAACTATAAACAGACCTTAGAGATCATCATCAAGACCAATCTCCTCACTTTACAAAGGAAGAAACTGAATCAGAGGGATGGATTGACTTGCCCAAGAACACAAAGTATTAAATTATAGAGCCAGGATTCAAAGTCGGGTCCTTGACTCCAAACCCATCACTCTTTCCATTGTACCACATTGTATGAATTGAGTGTCATACCATCAGCCATAATTTCTCCCATCCTTCCTCCCACCCAGCACCCCCAATGGCCATACATTGTTCTCTTTGTGACATTTTTTTAAATCATTCTCATCTATTCTTCGTTTTTCTTTAAAAATTCACTTTCCAAAAAAAATTTTTTTAATTTTTTTAAAATTCACTTTCCAGGCAGCTGGGTGGCATAGTGGATAGAGCACCGGCCTTGGAGTCAGGAGGACCTGAGTTCAAATCTGGCCTCAGACACTTAACACTTACTAGCTGTGTGACCCTGGGCAAGTCACTTAACCCCAATTGCCTCACAAAAACAACAAAATAAAAACAAAAACTCACTTTCCTCTATAAAATATTGGTGAGAAAGGGGAATGAGGAAAGAGAGGACTCCAGTATGATTTGTCTTAAGGTACCTCCCTCCACCCAAGAGATTCCCAACCACACAGCTGAGATACAGTGTCCTAAACAAAAGTGAATCTCTCCTTCAAGCAAAGGATTCCAAAAACAAAGTCTTCCAACAACTTTGTCTTTTTTCATCTAAAAGCAATTCAACTATATCACATTGTGCCCTCTTTCTAAAACTTATATCTGAGCCCTTCATCCCTTGAATTTTAATTACTCTAAGTATGTCCTATGGTGTCATCCCTAATTAATTTATTGTCACAGTTTCTACTATATTCTGTGTGTGAATACTTGTTGAAATTGGCCATAAATCTGACTCATATCTTATTAATATATTTAACAAATGGGCTTATGGCATGAGCTAATCACCATTTACTATTTGCAAAGATAGACACAGATATCAATCATACCCATTCCTCCTAACCTCCCTTCTGTACATCAATGACATATATGTATATCACAATAACACCTATGTGTTGCTGTGTACTGATAAATGTTTAACAACTGGTTCTCCAGGAAAGGTATGATTTGTACTCCTAACATTTTCTCCATCACTTTCTTTTTTGTGTTTTTTTTGGGGGGGTTTTTTTGCAGGGCAATGGGGGTTAAGTGACTTGCCCAGGGTCACACAGCCAGTAAGTGTCAAGTGTCTGAGGCCGGATTTGAACTCAGGTACTCCTGAATCCAGGGCCAGTGCTTTATCCACTGCGCCACCTAGCCGCCCCCATCACTTTCTTAAGTCTAGATAATCAACAACAAAAAATCATTAAGTCCTAATGTGTAGTCTTTGTCAATTTCTGAGGTATAAATGTTCACACTGAAATTTTAATGACCAGTTCTTACAAGCCAATTCAAACTAGTTCTAGCAAACCTCTGCCTATTACATAATAATGCATCATAAATATAATATAAGGTATTTCATTTGTTTGGGACATTTTACTCAGCAGTTAGCTTTACTAACCTGTCTAAATTATCACAAGTCCCAAACAAGTAGGGGAACAAACTAAGAAGTTTTCACTGTACTTTATAAATCAAAGAATGCCCATATCAGAACAGAAGGCCAGTCAGCCTCTTATATAACAAAACTGCAAAACAAAATTACTAAGCAAAAATCTCAGAAATGATCCCTTCAACTTCTGATAAACAAATATCAATTTTTAAGTGTCTGTATGAGTACTGAACTTTTTCAGTGCCCTAGGATTTAGTTCATCTGGGGCAGGTATAAGTACTAAACTGTATGAATACTAAAGAGTCTTCATACTCAAAGTTGAGCGTGCCCAGGGCATGGTAGTATCAGTGAATGCAGGTAAGAGAGAGGTTTATGTATCCTAGAGAAAGAAGAAATATAGAGTTGCGCTTATTATGAGGCAATCAAGTGGTGAGGTGGATAGAGCATTGGATCTGGAGTTGCATCTGAATTCAATTCCAACCTCAGACACTTCCTATGTGACTCTGGACAAATCACTTAACCTCTCTGTCTGCCTCAGTTTCCTGACCTGCAGAATGAGGATAATAATAACACCTATATCCTGGGGTTGTGGTCAGAATAAAATAAGACAATATTTGTAAGGCACTTTGCAAACCTTAAAGTGTTATATATTTGCTAGGTATTATTTATTTACATGTTTACAAAGCATTTTTAATGTGCCATATATATACATACATATATATGTGTATATACGAGAAGGGTTGGTGCTGGTACACAGCAAAGAAGATAATGAGAAAAGGATAAAAGTATAAGAGGGTGAACTAATAATTTAAACAACTGCAACAAAATAAAAAGCTACTTTTGAGATGACAAGGAACTGTAATAAGATTCTCCTTTTTTTTCTAGATGTAGTTTACCTAGGTTCAACAAAACATTTGAGACATTCTCTCTTGTGCTTTGTGCAGAAAGTATGGAGAGATGTAGACTAAATGTTAATATGGTTAAGTGGATTCCAGAATGATAAACTAGTCCCAAAAAGTAGTTATAGGATCATAGATCTATAGCTGGAAGAGCTCTCAGAAGCCATCCATCTCTTCCAATACACTCATTTTACACCTCAGAAAATTCATATCCAAAGAAGCTAAGCAGTCATTTCTATGTTATTTTAGAAGGAAATCTCCTGTGGATTGCCACAGGGTTCTGTGCTTGGTCCTATGCTGTTTAACATTTTCATGAACAATTTGGATAGATGCATAGAAGACATGTTTATCAAATTTGCTGATGACACAAAGCTAGGGGTTAACACACTGGAGGGGAGTCAGGATTCAAAATGGTCTTAACATTCTAGAACAATGGAAAAAATTCTAGAACAATGGATAGAACCTAATAAGGTGAAATTCAATATATAGAAATATAATGTCTAATGCTTGGGTTCAAAAAATCAACTTCACAACTTCAAGAAAGGACAGGTGTGGCTGAACAGCAATTCATCTGAAAAAGATGAGCTTTATGTGACACAATAGCCTCA
Source organism: Dromiciops gliroides (assembly GCF_019393635.1). NCBI lineage: Eukaryota > Metazoa > Chordata > Mammalia > Microbiotheria > Microbiotheriidae > Dromiciops > Dromiciops gliroides. Next base: position 165,803,589 of record NC_057862.1, read on the forward strand.
TGGCAAGGCAACCAAGAGAGCTAATGCTATCTTAGGCTATGATAGGAGAGGTACAGCATCTAGCAATAGGGAGGTGAGAGTTTTGCTGTGCTCCACCCTCATCAGGCCACATTTGTAGTATTGTGTTCAGTTCCTAGTATCATATTTCAGGAAGGACACTGATAAGTTACTGAATGTCCAAAGGAAAGTGATCAGGAAGGTAAAAGGCCTTGAAGTCATGATATGTGAGGCTCTAGAAATATTTAGCACCTGAAGGAATTGAAAAGTAGTGGCGTGTGACCCTGGGCAAGTCACTTAACCCCAATTGCCTCACCAAAAAAAAAGGTTAAGTGACTCGTCCAGGGTCACAAAGCTACTAAGTGTCTGAGGCCAGATTTGAACTCAGGACTTCCTGACTCGAGGCCCTACACTCTATCCACTGCATCACCTAGCTGCCCTATCTACATTCACTATTATCTATAAAGTTCTTGAAAAAAGAGAGGAACAAGGCACCAGCAAGTTTTGGTAGAGAGAAAGAGTTAAGGAAAAACCCAAAATATTGAGAATTTCTTGAGAAGAGCATGCCCAAGTTAGGTACTAAAAGGAGATGGGGAGGTGGGAAGGAAGATATCCAGCAGATGCTTGCTTGGGCACTTAGAGACAAGTGTGAAATTATATTTGGGATCAAAGACTCTAGTTCTCAGTGGAAAATTTGATATAAAAACTACAGAGACAATATAAGGAAAACACTAAAGACTATAAGGCTCTCATTAAGGTCAAACACTGTGTGTAATCAGTATTCTTAAAACTGTCATCATTACTAAGGTAGGTTGAAAGAAAGGTTGGGTCTGAGTTATGTATGATGGGGTTATTCTAAAAAAAAACAAAATTGGGTAGGAAAAGGTAAAAGGGAGTAATTATATTATAAAAATGGGTCGACAAAGAAAGAACTGATATAGAGGAAGCAGATGGGGATAGGGGGCTAGTAATGCTGGAACCTTACTCTCATCTGGATGAAGAGGAAACAATATGTACATCTGGAAGGGAGTAGAAGTCTTCTGAACATGACTCTTAAACCAATAAACCTGAAACTTAAACACCACCCTTCACTAGCTTTGCAGATCATGTCCCTCTCCCTCTTAATTTCCTCTACCTACCTAGCTCTTATTCCCAGATACTGGCATACTGTCATGAAATAGACTATGGGTAACCCCCAAACAGAAGGTTACCTTGCTTTCTGGTGGTGGTCTGTTTTAGACCGTGTCCTATGAACACAGTCTTTCCCCTTTGTTTCATTCCACTAATATTTCTCCCCAGTATCTTTAGCACAAAATAAGCAAGGTCATAGAATCATATTATAGATCTAGAATGGGAACTATCACATATTATCTAGTCCAACTCCCCCATTTTACAGTTGTAGAAACTAAGAGCCCCATAGAAATGACCCCCTTTTGGTCACATAGACAGTAAGTATATGAGGTCATATTTGACCTCTGACACCAGAGGTGATGAATGTTTTTTCCACTGTGTAAAAGCTAATTATATATTTTTATATTTTTTATATTAATATTTTATAATTATATATATAATTATAGTGAGATGAAATTTTAGGAGTACAAACTGTTTACAGCTAAATAAGGTATAGGTATTCAATCTCATTCAATTCAGATTGATTTGGTGTAATATATGTCTGGGTTTAGGGCAGCCAAGTGGTGTAGTGGCTAGAGTGCCAGGCCTAGAGTGAGGAATCCCTGAGTTCAACTCCTGCCTCAGATGCTTACTAGCTGTGCAACCCTGGGCAAGTCACTTAATCCTGTTTGTGTCAGTATCCTCATCTGTAAAATGAACTGGAGAAGGGGGCAGCTAGGTGGTGCAGTGGATAAAGCACAGGCCCTGGATTCAGGGGTACCTGAGTTCAAATCCAGCCTCAGACACTTGACACATATTAGCTGTGTGACCCTGGGCAAGTCACTTAACCCCCATTGCCCTGCAAAAAAAAAAAAAATGAACTGGAGAAGGAAATGACAAACCTATCCAATACTTTTGCCAAGAAAATCCCAATGGGATCATGAAGAGTTAGGTAGAACCAAAACAACTCAACAACAACAACGACTGGGTTTAAATATCAACTTGATTCTCTCTTAGGCCAGTTGACTCACTCCTATGCCACCTGGGGGTTACTGGTCTCCAGGTGCACCTCTTGGTTCAAGACTGTAATTGACCTCTCCACAGCCACCCAAAACCTACCTTCATGGTTCTGTTCTCCCTAGCACCCATTTATCAAATCGAGTGGAAAGATAAATAGGCCTAGAATCTAAAGAGTTTAAGTCTCAGCTCCAATACTTGACTAGCTCTGTGACTAGTCAAGTCACTTACTTACCTGAAAAATGGGTATAAGAATACTGGTACTCAGATGGCTTCTGAGGGCTTTTTGAACTCTGTGATTCCATAGGGAATTGTGGAAGATTAACTAGGAGTCAGATACTAGCTATGCAACTATGGGAAAATCAGTTCATGTCTCTGTGCCTCAGTTTCAAAATATGTGAAATGGTGATAATAATTCTTGCACTACGTCACTCCCTGGGTTGTTATAAAGGAAATTCATTGCAAACCCTCAAGTGTTTTCTTCATTTCCTCCTCACACTGCAAGACAACCTCTTGTTATTTTCCACTCTTGCTCCAAAAACAAGCATACATATAAATCCTTGAATGTTGGTTTAAAAAAAAAAAGAATACTAGTATTTCTTCCATCATAGGATCACATAAAGAAAGTGCTTTGTAAATTTTTAAATGCTATATAAATGTGAGCATGGGGGCAGCTAAATGGTACAGTGGATAGAGCACTGGCCCTGGATTCAGGAGGACCTGAGTTCAAATCCGGCCTCAGACCCTTGACACTTACTAGCTGTGTGACCCTGGGCACACAATTGCCTCCCCCCACCCCAAAAAAGGATAAATGACATATCAGATAAATGTGAGCATGTATCAGAATTTCTTCTTAAATTCTCTGCTTCTTCCCCTTCCCACTTCTACCATTGTTTCTATTCTTTTCTGTAAAATAAAGGAATTGAGCTAGGTGGCTTCTGAGGTCCCTTCCAGCTCTAGAAGTCTGATCCTAAGACCCCATGATTTTTTTTGGGGACCCCATGATTTTTTTTTTTAGTGAGGCAATTGGGGTTAAGTGACTTGCCCAGGGTCACACAGCTAGCAAATATTAAGTGTCTGAGGCCAGATTTGAACTCAGGTACTCTTGAATCCAGGGCCAGTGCTCTATCCACTGCGCCATCTAGCTGCCCCAGACCCCATGATTCTTTTTTTTTTTTCTGGTTTTTTTTCTGTTTTGTTTTTTTTTTTAGTGAGGCAATTGGGGTTAAGTGACTTGCCCAGGGTCACACAGCTAGTAAGTATTGTCTGAGGCTGGATTTGAACTCAGGTACTCCTGACTCCAGGGCCGGTGCTCTATCCACTGCGCCACCTAGCTGCCCCAGACCCCATGATTCTTAAGACCTGGTCCATTCCATTTGCGTTCCTGGTCCTGTTGGATCTCACCCAATCATTAGAGGGTAGGTAAGCAGGTTCTTGGGTAAATCAATCAACATTTATTAAGCACCTACTTTGAGGCACTATTAGGCACTAAAGTTACAAAGACAAAAATAAAATAGTCCTTGCTCTCAAATTTACATTCCATGGCAGGTAGAGATGGGGAACATTCTAATGAAGTCCAATGCCTTTCATATTATTAGTCATCTATCGCACTCAGTTCTTCCATAGTATCTCAGTAAGGTCATCATTACCAAGGGTTAACCATTCCAATCTCCAAAGACCCTCCTCCAATACTCCTACCCCAATACACACACAAAGCTTTGTCTCTTCCTCAGATTCAACTCTCGTCAGGGGCAGCTAGCAGTGGATAAAGCACCAGCCCTGGATTCAGGAAGACCTGAGTTCAAATTTTACCTCAGACACTTGATACCAACTAGCTGTGTGACCCTGGGCAAGTCACTTAACCCTCATTGCCTAGGGCTTAAAGTCTCCAGGGGCATGGCTAATTTGTTTGCTCAACCCATCTCATTCCCTTCTTGACTCAATCAGGGAGGTATTTGAACCTGGTAAAGGGATCACAGTATAATATGCCTTTTTAGCACATTAAAACCTCATCTTAAAAAAAAAAACTCATCTTGTGTTTTAACATTCTATAACCACATCAACTGAGCAGAGGTAGGGTGGAGATTCAAAAAATCCCACTCCCTTACACAAACATTTCCATATGCAAGGAATAACAAAAAGGATTCTATATGAAGCTGTGAATATTCTTTGCATGAAGCTTGTTTTCTTTGAGAATATATTTAATTTAACATGATAGTACCAACACTCCCCTGTTTGTCTATGTCCCCTTTTGAACTTCCCTCTGATCTTTTCTGTGTATTTTTTTTGTTTCATTTACACCATAGAAACACTATTCAATGCAAAGAGGGAGCATTAAAATATCTAAATTCCAATAAATTTTTGGCTATTTGCTGCCACTTGGGGTGTATCATGATTCTTTAGTAAAAGGAGATGAAAAGCTAAAAAAATAATGAAGATGAATGAGGATGGATGACTGCAGATATTGCAGGAATATTCACATACTTGATATTCTATAATGCTCATAACCCCATCCCTACATCATATATACTCAATTTGGGAATGAGAACTTGGGAGGAGAGGAAAAAATGCAAGTAGACATGGTATGTATGTTTGAATCATTCCACTTTTCTTTTGATTTTCTTGTCTTCACAAGTGCTCCAAGATAAAAATCAAGGTGAATTGTGTCTCTTTTTGTAAAAGTAAACAAACTGAGGGCAGCTAGGTGGTGCAGTCGATAGAGCACTGGCCCTGGAACACTTACTAGCTGTGTGACCCTGGGCAAGTCATTTAACCCCAATTGCCTCACCCAAAAAACAAAACAAAACTGAACAAACTATTGTCAAATAGCCTACCCACTAGCAACAGGAGTGACTCAACCAAGATTAGAATTCAAGAGATCCCAAGTGCAAATTCTGCTATTTCACAGTATTTTTATGTGCTGTCCCTGACTTCACAAAGTACTCAATAAAACAAAGAGCATTAAAGTAAAATTTTAGCCTGAAATTTTTAAGTTGATGTAAAAACTCAAGTTTTGACATAGGAAAAGCCCAAGAGGAAAATTATACTAACATCCAGACTAAAAAAGAAATCTATTCATATAAATCTGCCCAAAACAGTTCTAAGGAAGCACTTGAAACATACTATCCTATGGCTTAAGTAGAAAATTAAAGCCTCAATAGAGATATTAAGTCCCTGAAAAATAAGTGGTCCAAAATCTTAAAGTATGGCATTGTCCATTGCCGGGTGCTCTCAGAAGCTTTTTTAAATAATCCTTTAAGGTTGGTAGGGTTATCACAACAGTGGAGGATGAGATTGTGGCATTTTAGCACACACATATCTAGAGCTGAGAAAAACTCCATGCTGTGGAGTTGGAATTAATGGAGATGGCACTGACAGTCTCAGTACTGTAATCTAGGAACCTGCCACAACAAGCCAGATGTGCCTTAGATTTCAATCAGGAAAGGCCTTTTAAAAGGGTAGTCAGGGAAAAAAACTGAAACAGAGAAGAACGAAAAGTTATCATACTCTCAATTGCAAAATTGCCCCAAACTGAAAGACATATAGTCTGTCTTGCAGCCTTTTTATTTAATCTTCTTTCAAATGAAAGTTAATCTACGGCAATGAGGGGAGACTATAACGAGTAAAATCTCAAAGAATTATGAAATATATTGAAACAGATTCTTTGAAATCTTGGTAAATTTCCCCCAGCCTTAAAAGACAAAATGGTTCTGTGATGCTAATGACTGCATCAGATTTGCTTTTTTTTTGCTTTTTTTTTTTTTTTAGTGAGGCAATTGGGGTTAAGTGACTTGCCCAGGGTCACACAGCTAGTACGTGTTAAGTGTCTGAGGCTGGATTTGAACTCAGGTACTCCTGACTCCAGAGCCAGTGCTCTATCCACTGCGCCACCTAGCTGCCCCTAGATTTGTTTTTCTAAGGGCTAGATTGGATTGCTCCAAACCACACAGCTTACACTATTGTGCGTTACAATAAGCTCAAGAAAGAAGAAAGGAAGGGAAAGGAGGGAGGGAGGGAGAAAGGGGAAAAAGGAAGGAGAGAGAAAGGAAGGAAGGAAGGAAGGAAGGAAGGAAGGAAGGAAGGAAGGAAGGAAGGAAGGAAGGAAGGAAGGAAGGAAGGAAGGAAGGAAGGAAGGAAGGAAGGAAGGAAGGAAGGAAGGAAGGAAGGAAGAAGGGAGAGAAGGAAGAAAAAAAGTCATATGAAAAGTGATAACTTGGTAAATTATAAAGAGAATAAAAGAATATTAGTCCTGGGAGGAACCTTAGAGAATATTTAGTTTAATAATCTCATTTCTTCAATACATAAACAGAGGCCCAGAGAGGTGAATTTATTTGCCCAAGGACATAATAGTCATTTCATATCAGAGTCAGTTTTAGAACTAAGATGTCCTGACTTACAAATTGGATTTTTATATTTAGAAAACAAATGAGAGGGGAAGAGAGCTTTGAATTCTAATATCTTTGATATAAGGAACTCCCGATGAGAAAACTCCCTCCAAAAACTGTTCTGCAATTTATATTTTTAGAGAGTTGCTCAAGTCACTGAGAAATCAACCTCCTTACTTACCCCAGGTCATATGGGCAGTATGTGTCATCCATTGGCTGGAAGAAAGAAATTGACACTGTTCACAGCCTTTAAAAAAACAGCTTGAGACTAACTCCAAGATGAGCTCTGTCCGCGGAGAGGAAGTCATCCCTGGCATTTGTGTCAGCTACAAAAGAAACCTTTTTCTGTGTACCCCTTTCAGAGTGCAGGGGAATGAGAGGGAAAGGGGATTTTTCTTCCTTCTCCCCATCAGCAATAGTGTTAAACAGAATAGCATCTTGCCCATTAAGACACCTGTACCTAGGGGGAGGTACAAGGGAAAGTATGGAGAACAATCCTTTCTGAATAAATTAATTGCTTCCTCTAACCCTCTTTGATCTGGGAACCCACTATCAGTTTGCCTGAGTTTAAGGTACCACCCCCTATTGTATTTAACTATTAGTGGTTTCCACTTCATTCATTCATTTATTCACAAGTATTCATTGGGCATCTGTTATGTGATAGGTATTAAAAGAAAGAGAGAAATAAATAACAGATCTTCCCTACACTTAAGAAGTTTACGGTCTAGCAGCAGAGGAAATAAAGACATGCAAATAAATATAATATACAAGAATGGTACAAAGTGATATTTGGGCTTTAAAAGAGGAAGAGATCGGGGCAGCTAGGTGGCACAGTGGATAGAGCACCAGCCGTGGATTCAGGAGGACCTGAGTTCAAATCCAGCCTCAGACACTTAACACTTACTAGCTGTGTGACCCTGGGCAAGTCACTTAACCCCAATTGCCTCACCAAAAAAAAAAAAAAAAAAAAGAGGAAGAGATCACTTCATAGCAGAGGAATGGAGTGGGAAAATTGTTAAAATTTCATGAAAGAGAACTTGAAGAATAGATAAAGATCTATGGGAATATGTGAGCTAAATTCCAGAATTATTTCTTTGGTTAATGGGAATAATCTATTTTGGATGAAGCATAAGGGTAGATGAAGGGAAGTAATAAAAAATAAAGTTAGAAACATCAGCTACAGGCATATTGTAGAGGTCCTTGAATGTCATTATAAGGAGTTTATTTTCTCCCCATTGTTAAATTTGAGTCTCAGTTCTCAGATTTTGCCATTCTGACTTCCATGGCTCTAAATACCTTTGGAGCTTAGTATAACCTTAGAGCCTGTTTAATACTGCCTATTGCTGGCTATTCACATTAAAGCCATCCATCCTTCTGTCCCTCCCAGATGGAAAATGAATATGTATTTTTGATTTTCCTTAGCTCTGTCTTTTGGATGATGTTAGAACTGTACACTTTTCCAAGTGTCAATTATGTATTTACTTAGTTAACCCAAATACAAGTTGGTTTAATTTGTTTACTATTTGCTTCCTATTTGCTTGTTTACTCATTATTTATTTTCCTTATATTTGCAATAACTCTTATTAAGTAGTCCTTTCCCTCCTTCCCCTAGCCCCCAGTTATATTTGTCTCCTCTGTATCACAATTCTCTACTCTCCAACCTTCTGAGAAAGGTCAAGATTTCCTTCTGCCTCTTCGAATTGTTTCCTCCCTTGTTTTCACTTAGGAGTCCTTATTCTGTTTTGTTGTTATTGTCGTTTGTTTTAAGGAATAATTCCTTCTCCTTCATAACCTGGAAAGGTGAGCAAGGTTCTTTGTGCCCCTTTACCTTCTCTAGAAAAAAAGACCAGGGGCAGCTAAGTGGTACAGTGGATAGAGCACCAGCCCTGGATTCAGGAGGACCTGAGTTCAAATCTGGCCTCAGACACTTGACACTTACTAGCTGTGTGACCCTGGGCAAGTCACTTAACCCCAATTGCCTCACACAAAAAACAAAAAAACAAAAAAGAAAAGAAAAGAAAAAAGACCAGCCAATACTTTGTACAAAGATAACAATTACTTGGCAGTGACAGAAAGACAAACATGGAACACTCTATGTGAGGTCACAGCAAACCTTGCTCTGTGATCTTGGGACCTTGATCACAGGCCTCCTTGATCTACATCCTTTATGGTTGCAAAATCTTCTGTCCTTTGTCCCTCTTACTAGTTGTTCATGTTCTCAACTCCTTGAACAACTTGCTTTATCTGTTTGGTGCGTTGCACATTCTCATCTCTTTGGCACCTTGACAGCCACATTGATCTCTCCTTTTTCTTGTCTTTTTTTCTTCAGCTGAAGTCCTTCTCTTTCCCATTCTCCTTTTTCTTCTACTGCTCCTAGGTTCTTTTTGCTCAGCTTCTACCACCAGCAGTACCACCCTTTGCAAAGTACATAGCCCAAAAACAATTAAACAAGACTGTGACTGAAAGTACATGCCATTTTGCACTGTTGTCATTGACTGATTGCTAGCAGAGAGGAAGGACGAATGCTTTTAATTTTGATAATGTGTTACCAACATTGTTGGTTGTAATTGGCCTGTATTTGCCTTTTCTTTTTTTACATTGCCATAGATTATGTATATTGTTCTCTGTTGATTCTGCTTTCTTCACTCTACATGATTTATTAAAGCTTTTCCGTGTTTTTTAAGTGTTACATTACAATGAGTTCTTTGCATCCATCATTCCTTATGGTGCAGTCATTTTATCTCATTGCTATTATATTCTATGGTTTGTTCAGTCATTCCTCAATCATTGACTGTATGTTTGGGTGCTAACTTTTTGCTATTACAAATAGTGCTGTTATAAATATTTTTACACCTTATCTTCTTTTTGTGCTGTCATTAATCGCCTTGTGGTATAAACCTAGTAGTGTAAACCCTGAAACACTGATAAGCCCTAGACAGTTTGGGCACAGCATAAGACGGTGAAAGAGGAGGGAGGGACTGATGATGTGTTAATAATCACTTTGAGGAACTGTCTTCCTGGTCCTATGCAGCAGTTAATTCCATTGTCTGATTTGTGCAATGGAAGCCCAACATAAAATTGTTTTACTTACTGTGAAATAATAAAACCCTTAGAGAAAAAATAAATTGGGGTGGGGAGGCAAGATTTTTTAATTTCTATTTTTTGACTCCAATGTCCATTTCTATTTACTTAACCCAATTATACTGTAAACTTTTTGAGGGCCTAAACTATTTCTTCTCAATCTTCTGCAATACACCCTCCTTCCCCCTCCCCCAATCCAATTACTCTTAGCTTAGATCTCTATATCAGTAAGCAGAAAATAATTAACACTAAAAGGAATACAATTTAGGAAAATCAAGAAGGACCAAACTGAATCATTTGATGCACTGCATTTTTTAATCAATAAGGCAAAGAAAATAGAGATGGGAAAAAATTATTTCAAAGCAAAATTATGATAAAATTATTGCATTAATTGATACAACTAGTTAGACAACTTCATTAGCCCCACCTTATGGCCTCCATATTTTTCCAGGCAACATTCTAACATAATTATGTGTTTTATTGCAGCATGCAAAAGGAAAGAGCAAGAACATGGGAAGGATAGAGGCAACACACCCAAAAAGCCTAGGTTGGTCTTCACAGATGTCCAGCGTCGAACTCTACATGCAATATTCAAAGAAAATAAGCGTCCATCCAAAGAATTGCAAATCACCATTTCCCAGCAGCTCGGGTTGGAGCTGAGCACCGTCAGCAACTTTTTCATGAATGCAAGGAGGAGGAGTCTGGATAAGTGGCAAGACGAGGGCAGCACCAATTCAAGCAATTCATCTTCTTCATCAAGCACTTGTACCAAAGCATGAAGAAATAACCACAAACTAAAACCTCGGTGGAAAAGCTTTAAATAAAAATTTAAGAAAAAAATTAAAATAAAAAGACCAGGACTTCAAGATAGCAGGTTTATACTTAGAATTATTTGAAAAAAAAAGTTATTTATAGTCCAAAGAAACCAAAGACTGAACTCACCTGCATCCTGACTTTGTTCTGAGACACACACTTCAGCAGGGTGACGACTTGGCAAAGGAAGTTATGATCAAGAGAACTGCTGAGTCTTACACCGTCCATCCATGATCATTCTCACTGTGCTTGGCTGTTTAGTGGTTTGAAGCATAGTGATTTTTAGCCATTGAATGGACATCTTTTCAGATCTGACTCCTTCATCTCTTCTACCACACCATGAAGGTGTATGGTGTCTCAGTACTGTGCGCGAACACACCCACCCACACACACCCACCACCAATGATTAGGGACTTAGGCAGGGCTGGTCTTCAGGAAGGGTTGTGCCATGGAGTACAGCCAACATGGTGTGGAGTTTTCTGAGTTCATTTGAACAGAAGTGGGATTTCGCTCTTCTATTGTTTGAACCTGCCAGGCCTATAACCTAAATGCAGATTCAAACCCAGCAAAGAAAATTTGAATGACTCCTAAACCAGTGCATTCTCTTTGTTTGTTAAGGAATGTTCAGATATTTTTTAAAAAATGAAACAAGATTCCATCCATTAAAGAAAAAAATCACCTAGGTACCAAAGAACACATTTAATATTATAGTGCAGGTATTTTATTGCAATGATTTTAATATTCCAAAGCTATTTTTACACAAAATACTATGTAAAGTTATACTATGAACTGACCTAACTGTATAATACAGTATACATATAATCATGACTGTTATTTAGGATTCTTGAAGCATTTGAAACATTAGTTTTCTGAACTGGCAAGAAAGAATGTAGCTTCAGGGAAGCAACTAATACCCCATCACAAAAGGTTGGTGCCATGAGTGTGTCCTTTCATTCAGTTGACACAAGCCCATTCAAGTTCTAAAACTATCACTTGAATGGAACCTTAGACACAGCCCAATACTTCATTAATAGTTGAGAAAAAAAATCTAATTTTGTCCCTTCCAAATTATTATCCTACTGGTTATTCTGAGCCTACTCAATGCCATGAAATTTTAAAAGAGGTATCAGTAAAATCCCTTTTTTTTTTTTTTGGTAGGTGTCCATATGATCAAATAAGAGGTTGCAAATCCTGGGAATCTGACCTATTATTTTGAATCATTAGATGCTAAAATGCTTTTAAAAACAAGCAACCAAAAAAAGACTAAAGAAATTGAGTGAAAATGGAGGCACTCAAGAAAGATATACCATGGAAAACAGTCACTAAAAATAACCTATCTAGTATTTCTAACCACTTAAATAAGTGAATCAAAGTGATTGCATAGCCAGCTCAATCTTTGGTGAGATTTGGGTGTTAAGAAACAATGGATGATTCAACCTTGAATTGGGAGGACTGTTGTTAGTACCTAGAAAAAGGCCACAAAGAAGAGTAGACTTTCAATTCTGTAGTTCTTATAGTCTTTGCATCACTAAACACAACCTACATGATGTACTACATTCTTTCTTGCTACTACATCAAGCTGGATATTGCATGCCATAGATTCCACTTTATTGTTAAAAAGAGAGCTCGAACCAACCTTCTAAACACAAGACAAAATTTTTCCATTTTGTTCAAGTCACAGAGCCAAGGGCAATATATGATCATGAGATTTTTTTTTAGATCACTAGGAATAATAGAAGAGACAACAAAATCAGATAGTGATGATGCACTGGTGGTACACCAGTGAATCATTTCCTCTCCTTTATAGAACTATGGAGATTCGGGTAGAAAATTCCCTCAGTTCAAACTGCAGGTAGCATTTTCATCATTAGGCTAAAAACTGGCTATCCATAATTACCTTATCTGTTTGAAAATAAAAGCTAAACTTCGTCCCAATAACAAGTAGCTCATTCAAACCTCATAAAAATGTTAAAGATAAAGAAATTAAACAATTACAACATACTACCTAGCTCCTTAGGACCAAATTTGAGCATCTTCTCCAATTATCTGACCAAAATCTAAAAAGGTGAAATTCAACCACGATACATTAATTTTATCCCTCCTCCTGAGATCAATGTTGAGTAGGAAAAAGAAACTAACTCTCCCTTATGAAATCCCTAGTTATTTTTATTTTAGGACTTTCCATTTTATCCCAAATTCCAGCTTTCTTAAAAAAAGGCACAATTACAGTCCAGTTATTTAAACAAACTTCTAAAAATGCATACCTTCAAGTTTCCTAGAAATTCAGTATTGTCAATGCAGCATGAATCAAAGGGGAAAAAAGATTAATGTTTGCTCTCTCCAGAAGGAAAAAAAAACCTGCAATATAACGTATTTATCATATTGGGAGGGGGAAGCCTTATTTATTTCAAACATGAGAATATAAAATTCAGGGAACTTCAAGCTATGTCTGCACACACATATATGATTTTACTGAATTCCAGTAATTTTTTTAAGCCCATCAAAAAACTGGTTGAATTCAAGCAACCAGGTTTTGTTTTTGTTGTTATTATTGTTATTGCATGATTCCCAAATGAGCAATTCAAATACTTTTTTTTAACTTTTCAACCAGTTGTTTTGAATGTAGACACAGCCTCCAGGTATGTCACCACTTTTTTTAAGCATTTCCCATCATAATATCTTTTGAAAAATAATCAATTAACCTATTTGCTGAAACCAAAGAGAATTTTCATACCAGCATTGAATTTGCACCCAATATGCAATTTCAGGACCTAGAGATATATTTTTCACATAAACAGATGCACAAACTACAGCCTGAAAAATAATTTTTTTACTTACCTGTTATGCATACTTAAGACATTTAATTTTTAGAAGTCAAAATGCTAACCACGTCAAAATCACAGGCTTCATGTTCTAAATGTTCTCTCCCCTTCCAGATATCACATTGAAAAAGGAATGTCACCATTTCTGCTTAGTGTAGCATTGTTTTGTGTCTCAGGATATTAACCTAATACATCGATCAAAGCAAATAACATGTCATTAGTTTACTAAAGTTCTGATCATTTCTTTCCCTAAGTAAAATTCAACTAAAGAATGAATCTTATTTTTTGTATTGGTTCCAACACTGTACTCCAAATAATCTTTAATGTTTCTTTTTTTTTTTTTTTTTTTGGTGGAATTGAAGTTAGTTTGATTTCATCCATCAACCAATCATCCAGGTCCTGTCACCACAGGAAATATTTCCTGAAAGGGGCCAAGCAAGAGGGTGGGAGGAATGATGGGATGGGGAAGGAAGCAGGTACCAAAGAATAGGAGGCAAAGCTTTAACCAGAGTTCAGGTAAAATAATTCTGGATGTCAGGGATTCAATCTCAGAATGCAGCTGGAATAGACCCCAAAGACCAAAGAAAGGGTATGGTGGAATCCAGAAATTCTAACTGACCCATTTCATTCTCTGCACCCAACCAAGAGCACCATGATTCCTTTGCCAGAAAAAAAAAAAAAAAGAAAGAAAAGCACTGTGTTACTTTGGGACTCTTCCCACTCCCAATGCTATCCCAGGTGAATGACCTGTCTTCATAGGTTAAATGCAAACCGAGCTATACCAAAGAGTTCTAGGACACTTCTCACATGAACCATAAAGGCATTTTTCCCTAGAAAGGTCCTCCCTTTGTACATAAAGGATGAAAACTATGCATTTAGCAAACAAAGAGAAAGCACTTCTCCCTTTTCTATCAAGCCAAGTTTAGGGTGCATTCAAAGGCCAGTGGCTATTTCGAGACTTGTTGGGCCTTCTGGGTTATAATTGTGGTGTGGTTAGCTTTATGATACATCTGGTAACTATTTCCTAAATATGAAGGACAAAGAAGCAAAAGGTAAGAAATAGCTACTTCCACAAATGTAAAAAATAAATGTGTAAAAATCTACTATTTATAGTGTGAACCAAAGACGCTACCTCACTAGATTTCCATTGGTGATTTTAATCACATTGATGATACCAAAGAATACCAAAGATTTTTTCATGCACGGCCTTGGTCTGCAAAGGGGACTCAGCCCCTTTCCCTTCCCCCACCTCTTTTCCCTTTTCTCCAATCTTCACTCAGTGTATAAACTTGTCTTCATTATTGATAATAATGGTAATAATAATAATAATAATGACATTAGGAAATACTACTCTTACTACTGCTAATACTACTTAATAAATCTTTAGGCAAACATGTTGCAAACTTTGTAAACTCATAGGACGAGTGCCTTGCTTGAACCAAAGTGTTAAACCGCTGTTGACCTCTCTCACCTTATACTCTTTGAATACCTCAGCCTCTTAGAAAGGCCACTAATGGAAAAAAAAAAAAGGAATAATTATTCACCGTGGTGCTTTTTCCGTGCAACCATGCAATGAAACTTTCTTTGATACCAAAGGAAAACTTTTTTTTTCCACTTTCTTGCTGATGAACCAAAGCTCCTTCTCCTCTCTCCCTTCCCATCACAGTTTGAGTCCCTCCACCAGGCAGGCCGTGCATCACTTTTACCAATTCCTCCAAATACCTCATAGTAATGAAGCTTTAGGGTTATGTTGTATAGAGAGTCTATGTGATAAGGCAAAACTTACTAGTTTGATAATTGTTAAGATTACTTAAAAATCTTTATAATTATTATTTATTTTGTAGTATGTATCACTGAGGATTTGTTCCCTTCAGTTTGGGGTTGATTGGGTTTGGTTTGGTTTTGCTTTTTGGTTGGCAGAACTGCCCCAGGATGCTCAAGGAAGACTTTTAATTTCTGGAAATATTCCCCAGGTGGGTTAAAGATTGTGAAAAAATTCAAGAAAGGAACAAAAAAATGACTTTCATTTCAATAGTCACTTAAGAAATTTTGTGTTCGGTAGTTGATTTTTTCACAGGGTAAAAAAAAATATATCTTTTTTGTGACACTGGGTTCTTCCTGTTTTTTCCTCTATAATGTGCTGTGATTTTTTAATTTAATTACATTTTGTATAAGCTTATTTAATCACTACTTTAATTTATGACTGTGTAGTTTTTGAAAAATGTATATAGTAGATTTGAAATGGCCAAAGCTTTATGTTACAATCTTTTTGGTTCTTTATGCTAAGATAAGCTGAAGGAGAGAGCTTCTCTTAACTGCAGGGTGTATCTTTAGCCTTGTCTTAGCAGGCACTTCTGTGTGTATGTTGTAAACACTGCCAGGTTTCCCCCCTCCCCCTTCAAAAAACTTGTACATGCCAAAAAGAGTGTTCCAAGATCGTCCTTTTTGTCACTTAGAAAGAAGAAAGGCATTATTCGTGTGTTTTTTCTTTATTTATTTGTCTTTTTTAAGAAAAGATTACTTTGCAGGTAAGACCTGCAGTTCCAAAGAATTTAAAACTTGTTTGATGTTTAAAAGCACCGGCATTTGTGAGATACTTTGCTGACTTTTTAAAAAATTTACCATTCGCACGGGTATGGGAAAGGAAAGAGTTGTAAAAACTCTAGAAACAAGCTAACTTGAATTTGGAAATATTTCTGAGTTTTACCAAGTTTCTTAAGGGCTTCAAAGGCTGGAGGGAACATTTCCACCTCTAAAACTATATGGATTATGTCATGGTTCAGGGCCTCTAAAGGGAAAGTCACTGCTAAGGACAGATGACTGAGCCAGTGCTATTTCTGAGGCAACACTTGTAAGAAAACAGGAGACTCCCGGAGAATGATTTCTCAGTCCCAACTACAAATTTTATTTTTAAAAAAAGGAAAAAAAAATTTCCATACCTATTCCTATCTAGCCTGTTACCCTTAATCTTCCAAACATCCTCTCCCCTCCCTTGGCACTACTCCCTCACCACCCCACCTCCCCATATGCCAAATTGAAATAGTTTCAGAGGCCCTGGATAGAAGGAATAATGGCTTCCCCAAATTAAGTTTGTCTTTCCCCATACTTCATACTCCCACCATTTTCTTTTTCTAAACTAGAAACAACAAAATGCAACCGGGCCCCATTGATATTTTTCAGATGCTTACCACTGTTTTGGGCCACTTGTGCCCAGTAAATATAAATATATACACACACTCAGTATGTCCATGTATGCATACAGTGTGGGTACACGTACACATACACATGAAGAATTCTACAAACCTGACAAGTGGCATCATCAGGGGAGATGATGCCCGATCTTTTGCTTGAGTGATAATTTCTGTTTGAAATGAATGTCATCAATTCATATGATTTATTACCAATGTAAATATTTTCTTTCCAGGCACAATAGTTAAGTTCAAGATGTACCTTATTTTCATTTTCAGGGACATAATATGGGGGGTTTAGGGTGGGAAAGGAAAGGGAGGGCTTAAACTTTGGGTCAAATGTTACATTTTCTTAGGTACATTTTATACTTGTCAAGTATTTAAATAGGGCAATAAAGCTGCTCTGAAATGCAGGATCATTCAATGGTCTGCCATTGGTAAGCATTGACTAATTATCTGCTTTAAATACATACTGTAATGCTGTGCAGTGACTTATGTATAACAGAAAGAGAAAATCCAGGAAAAAAAAGCAGTAGTTGTTAACTAGTCTTTTACCATCAGCAATGAAACACTGAACAGAACTGTATCCCTAAGAGTTATGTTTTCTGTCTCTCCTTTAGCCTTTTGAATTTTTGTGGTATGTTCTGCATTTATTGCATCATCATTGTGGGATCATTTTAGTTTTGCATTCAAAACAAAACAACAGTATTAAAAAAAATAAACTTTCAAAAATTGTCTTTTATTTGCTTCGATAGTTGTGTTCCTATATCTGATGGTATTGTCCAATCTGAAACCAACCCACTAGTCTGTGTTCCCTGAGAATTTCTCCCTTCCCCTTTCTTGAACTTTTCCATTCTCAACACACCTTTGACCTTAGCTATTGTTTGATTGTGTCTCAGTTTCCATGTTCAAGTTAGCTTGATGGTTTAATTATATAAGGAGGGTGCCTAAGACAATCATCAGGTAAAAAAAAAAATAAAAAAAAATAAAAAGATCAGTAGAGGTAGAAAATCTTCCAAGAGCAAGAGGGAGTTCTTCCTTAGCAATGAAAAAATAAAAATAAAAAATAAAAACCATGAGGGGCTTAGAAGATTTTTGATAAAAGACAAACGTTGCTGTCTTTTTTTGTTTGTCGATTAGAAAGCAGTAGTACTTTATACGTTGCATCTGCATTTCAGACTAAGTGATTATTGTACCCAGTTACAGTTGATTGCTAATATTTTGTCACTCATCTTCTCTCTCTCTCTCTCTCTCTCTCTCTCTCTCTCTCTCTCTCTCTCTCTCTCTCTCTCTCTCTCTCTGTCCAACGCTTCTTCTGTACTTTTGTGTGTAGAGACAAAAAGTATAATGCATTAGGCATTATTCTGGTTTGTTTATGGGTATCTCCTGTACTGCATTAAGGTTTCTTTCCTTTTTTTAAGCTTCGCTACTGTTCTCACTTTATGCCGTGCAATATCATCTGCTGTGTTTGCTAAGCAAAAAAGAAAAAAAAGAAAAAAGAAAAAAAAAGGAAGTGATGATGCCATCATGCTTTTCAGTGTTAAAATGTTTCAGCGTTTATGTAGTCACCAAAATGTAGTCAATAAAATGTTGGATTTTCCAGCACTTTAAATTTAGATCTTTCTTGCCTCCTTTTGTTTTCCCATCCACACAATCACAAAAAATTAGTCTGAGCTTTGTTTTGGAGGGTGGATGAGGATGGGAGGGTGGTAAAGAAGCAGGGATTGGCTCAATTAGTACTGATATTCACGTGGAAGTTAGTGAAGAAAGCAACCCTCTCCCTCAAAGTTTTTTTCTGGATAAAACAAGAAGATACTTTTAAAATGGAAGAACAGCATTATATTTCTAGAGGCCTAGAACTTCCACCAATCTGATTAACTGTCTGAACATAATGATTTTATTTATTTGTTTGTTTGTTTGTTTATTTATTTATTTTTACTTAGGTCCGAGATGATTGAGATAGAAGTGCAGTGGGGAGGAGGTTGGGAAGCAGATGCTAAGAACTATCTATTATCTTTGCATTTCTCTCCTTTTTTTTTTTTTTAATTGTTGGAGCAATGAGGGTTCAGTGACTTGCCCAGGATCACACAGCTAGTAAGTGTCAAGTGTCTGAGGCCGAATTTGAACTCAGGTCCTCCTGAATCCAGGGCAAATGCTTTATCTACTGCTCCACCTAGCTGTCCCCCCTTATCTATTATCTTTGACAAATATTTCCAATAATGAGTTTTAAGTAGATACAAAAGATTTCACTTTTGATTTAAACATTTCTCAAAACAAGAAATCCTCATGAGAGAAGGAGAGAGCCAGTAGTCTGACTAATATTCATGTACTGAGTGGTAAACCCCATTTATACCATAGTAGAGAAAGATCCAGGAGGCATTCTCAATTCTTCTCTTTATTTTACCTTTGGTTATATGGAAGGGCCTACTATGGAACCCCTATGAATGTTGCCTATAGTACTTTCAGACAGGAACTGGATCTTTTCATTTCAGAATCTTATCTCCATTGCACTGAGCAAACAGCTCCACGTTCTTAGTTTCCAGGGGTGGCTTCCAACTAATCCTATCACCAAGTCTAGGTTAAAAAAAAAAGTTAGGTCAAAGGGCAGGGAAGCCACAAGGAAAAAGAAGGACTGAATACCAATCTGAACAGTGCTTAATGGATGCTGAGAAGTGTTCAATTTTCGTATTGAAGTCAATATTCCTGAGTCTTTCATTATTACTCCTCAATTTCCAATTAAAAGTTATCATTGGGCAGCTAGGTGGCGCAGTGGATAGAGCACCGGCCCTGGAGTCAGGAGTACCTGAGTTCAAATCTGACCTCAGACACTTAATACTTACTAGCTGTGTGACCCTGGGCAAGTCACTTAACCCCAATTGCCTCACTAAAAATAAATAAATAAATGAATGAATGAAATTTTAAAAAAATAAAAGTTATCATTGAAGACAACTAATAAAAAGTGCTACAATACTGAGCTTTTTTAAGCAAAGAAAATCATTTATCCAAATCATTAGCAAAATGGAAATCACACTAAGTATACATAAGAAAATATATTCCAGACAATATAAGGTAAAGGAGCTGTCCCTTTGGGAGTGAGGTAACAGCTCAACCAAGAGAAAGACTCCAAGATTTCACCCAAGGAGAAATTCCCCAAAGTCTCTAGTGTAGTAACCTAGAGATAGGGATAGGATGGAAACTGCCAGATGCTCTTTTGTCAGCTTCTTCCCTGAGTCTTATTCTCCCTTCAATAACTAGAAGTAGAGTCGGCATCATACATCGTCTCCCTCCAAGTTGGTAGTCAGAAGCAGCCCAAGACTGTAAAGCCCAAACTGAAGAGGACTGAAGAAACTGAACAGACTAAACTTGTCAACTTTGCCCTGCCCCTCATTCAAATACAAAGAATTGATCTCCACCAATGAGAAGATAATCCTATTCCAATATGCTTTGGGACTCAGTTTACATTCTTTCCTCTGAGCCAAAACTCTTTGCAGTCTCTTTCAAAGGTCACCTGGTGCAAGTCCAATAATTGTAATATACAGCGTAAACACAAGCATTGGTGCTTTAAAACAACAAGGATGATTTTCCTGGCATTCCAGGCAACCAAACTTTGGTTCCATCAAAACTAAAAAAAGCAAATACACATTAACAGGGGCAGCTAGCTGTCGCAGAGGATAGAGTACCGGCCCTGGAGTCAGGAGGACCTGAGTTCAAATCCGGCCTCAGACACTTGACAACTTACTAGCTGTGTGACCCTGGGCAAGTCACTTAACCCCAATTGCTTCACCAAAAAAAAAAAATACACGTTAACAGTACATACAGTAGAAATAGCATCTTATAGAGTATCACTTGGGAGAATACTACCATAACAACCTGAATAACTATATACTGGGCATAATGTATTATGTCTATTTCCAAAGTACATGCATATCCCAGGCTTTATATGTACATTTTCCTCTTATATTAGCAGTACTCAGAGCTTCTAATATAGCTGAGACTAGATTCATTGATGGTATCAAGATCTGGCCAGACAAGCATAGAGGTGTTAATGGAGGGAATATATGGGCTTTTGCTTTGACTACCAGCAAAACTCCCAGGAAAAGCTTGTCACCTTCACTTCCTCTCCACTTACTCTCTTCTCAATCCTTTGCAATATGGACTAAGACCTCAGTACTCAACTGAAATGGCTCTCTCCAGAGTTATAAGTGATTTCCAAATGGACAAATCTGATAGACCTTTTTTTCAATCTTCATTCCCCTTAACCTCTTTGCAGCATATGACTCTGTTGACCAAACTTCCTTCCTGGATTCTCATTCCCCTCTGAGTTTTTGTGGTATTGCTCTCTCTTGATTCTCTTCCTGTTGGTCTGAACATTTCTTCTCAGCTCCCTTTGCTGGCTCATTATCCATATCAGGTCACCTAAATGTGGATGTACCCCAAGGCTCTCTCCTGCGTTCTATTCTTTCTATGTCTCTCACTCAATGACCTCCTAACTTCTCTATGCAGATGATTCCCAGATCCATTTATCAAGCCCCAGTCTCTCAGCTGAAAACTAGTTGCACATTTCCAACTGCCTACTGAACAATTCAAACTAGGTGTTCCATAGTGATCTCAAACTGTGCAAAATGCTACTCATTGACCTTTCTCCAAAAACCTACCTTTCTTCCGAACCTATCACAATTTCTGTTGAGGGCATAACTATCCTTCTTGTCATTTAGTTTCATAATCTTGGCATGATCCTTGACTCAAGGGAAGTCTATTCCTTACTCCACATGTCTAAGTCAGTTACTAAATCCTTTTTTTACCTCCACAACACCTTTTTCATCCCTTTCTCCCTACTCAGCCACCACCCTAGTTCAGGCCTTAATCCCCTATTACAATAACTTCCTAGTTGGTTGCCTTGTCCCAAGTCTCACTTCACACCAATCTATTCTCCAAACAGCTACCAAAGTAATTTTTCCTAAAACACTGATCAGACCAAGCCAGCCCCCTACTCCAGAAATTTCAATGACTATCTATTGCTTTTAGGGTCAGATATAAACTCCTTTATTTGGCTTTTTAAGCCCTTTACAATTGGACCCAAACTACTTTTCCAACCTGTGAATTACTCTTTTTTTTTTTTTAAAGTACAACAATTGGGGTTAAGTGACTTGCCCAGGGTCACACATCTAGTAAGTATTAAGTGTCTGAGGCTGGATTTGAACTCAGTTACTCCTGATCCCAGGGCTGGTGCTCTATCCACTGCGCCACCTACCTGCCCCCTCTGAATTACTCTTTTTCTTTTTTTTTTTTTTAATAAAGATGGATTTTTTTTATTTTATTTTTTTTGTGTGAGGCATTTGGGGTTAAGTGACTTGCCCAGGATCACACAGCTAGTAAATGTTAAGTGTTTGAGGCCAGATTTGAACTCAGGTATCTCCTGAATCCAAGGCCAGTGTTCTATCCACTGTGCTACCTAGCTGCCCCCGTGAATTTCTCTTAATCTGATATTCTGCAGTGATTTACTGCAAGGTAAGGTATATACTGTGCATTGTGACCACTAGGTGGAGTAGTGGTCTGGAGTCAGGAAGACTCCTCATCCTGAGTTTAAAGTCTGGTGTCATACAACAGGACTTCTTAAATTTTTTTCCACTCGTGACCCCTTTTCGCCTGAGAAATCTTTGCACACCCCCAAGTATATGGGTATATAAAGTAGGTATACATAACATTCTTCACAACCCCCACATTCAGTTATGTGACTCCATATGGGGTCATGACCCACAGTTTAAGAAACTTTGGTCTAGATGAGCTCTCAGTTTTCTTCCAGGCAGGGATTATTAAACTTGGTCCATTAATTTTTTTTAATATTTTGTAACTGTATTTAATATAACTGATTTCCTTTCTAATCATGTGTATTTTACTTTATGCATTTAAAAATATTATTCAGAGAAGGGTGACATCTAGGTGGTGCAGTGGATAAAGCACCAGCCCTGGATTCAGGAGGAACTGAGTTCAAATCTGGCCTCAGATACTTGACACTAACTGTGTGCCCCTGGACAAGTCACTTAAACCTCATTGCCGCCCCCCGCCCCCTGCAAAAAAAAAAAAAAAAAAAAAAAAAAACAACGAAGGGGTCCATAGGTTTCACCAGAGTGCCATACCCAAAAAAAAAAAAAAAAAAGGAAGAAGCCCTGGACTAGAATCCAACAAATCTAGGAATTAAAGAGGGAGGGAGTAGTAACCCAAGGAGACCCTTAGCATCCAAAACAGAAAGGAAAAAAGTGGGGCGGAGCCAAAATGTTGGACAAAACAGAAAGGAAAAATTAAAATACAATCAAATAAAAATAAAGCAGAAGAAAAGTCACTAAAGCTATTTGTGTGCCCTCAGTAATGTTTGAACATCCTGAAACATCATTTTTCCCACACCCCAATCCTCATCCCCTGACAATATTTTCCATCCACCAGAGGCTTTTACTATAATATATGCCATTGATTTCTCTCTTGAATACTATAGAAATTGAAAAATATATGGCATTGATCAAGGCACTGAACCTAGAGTCAAAAAGATATAAATTCAAATCCTACTTCAGACACTTTACTGGTTGTGTGATCCTTGGCCAATCACTTAACCTCTCTTATCCTCAGGATCCTCATTTGTAAAATGGGGATAATAATAGCACTTACCTCATAGGATTGTTATGAGCATCAAATGAGATAACATATGTAAAGTGCTTTGCAAGTCGTAAAGAACTATATAAATGCTTGTTATTGGGGGCTGCTAGATGGCGCAGTGGATAGAGCACTGGCCCTGGATTGAGGAGTACCTGAGTTCAAATCCGGACTCAGACACTTAACACTTACTAGCTGTGTGACCCTGGGCAAATCGCTTAACCCCAATTGCCTCACTAAAAAAAAAAAAAAATACTTGTTATTACCAATGCCCGATCTCTATTAGTAGGAAAAAGATTGATGATGAAGACAAAGAAGAAGAGGAAGAGAAAGAAGAAGAGGAAGAAAAAGAAGACAAAGAAAAAGAGGAGAAGGAAGGAGGAGCAGGAGGAGGAGAAAAAGAAAATGAGTGCTGAAAATGCCACATGACATATTAATAGAATTCACACGGATGATCAAATCAGCCACACAATACAATCTGTGTTGGGATGCAGGCTTCAAAGAGGGCAGAAAGTTTGAACAAGGAAGAAGTAGGGACTAGACATGAAATGAAAGTCAGAAGACTATGATGGTGGGAGAGGTCATCATGAGTGAAAGCCAATGAATGAAAAAAAAAATCTAGTGATAGAGGGAAGGGAGGAAGAAAGAAAGAGAGAGACAGGGGTGTGGGAGGAAGGAGAGAACTAGAGACAGGCGTAGGAAGATAGAGACAGCACAAGACAGAAAAAGAAAGAGAGAAAGGAAGGAAGAGAAAGGAAGGAAGGAAGGAAGAGAAGAAAGAAAGGAGGGAAGAAAGATGGGAAGGAGAGAGTGAGAAGGAAAAGAAGAAAGAGAAGGAAGGAAAGGAAGGAACAGAAACCAAAAGGATATAAAAAAAACTTTGTTGATAATAACTAGAAGGGGAGAAATTGGTGCTGCTGCCATACTTTTATGCCTAGTTGATCTATAGTTTTGGAGCCTTCTCTGAACCTGACAACACAGAGTCCAGATACTTGAACTTCCCCTTCAACCCTAGGTGGGGACCATCTCATCTACCTGTAGGTATTTCACTTCCTGGGTATGTTTGAGAGCCTGAGTTATTGAGACCACCTTGGCCCACAAACTTGGACTTACTGATGGTACCCAACCAAGTAGATCCTCTCTCCACAAACTTGAGAGGGCTACCCCCATGCCCATTTCTACAGCCCAGTTCCTCCCAGAGCCAAGAGAATCCCTTGACTGATTTTTACCATCCTGTCCCTGCAAGCAGCAGAAATTTCCTATTACTCAATTCCAGATTTCCCTGCTTACAACACAAGGCCTAGAGTAAGAACCAGAAGAGTAAAAAAAAAGGTGGGGGGCAGCTAGGTGGCACAGTGGATAAAGCACTGGCCCTGGATTCGGGAGGACCTGAGTTCAAATCCAGTCTCAGACACTTGACACTAGCTGTGTGACTCTGGGCAAGTCACTTAACCCTCATTGCCCTGCAAAAATAAATAGATAGATAGATAGATGATAGATAGATAGATAGATAGATAGATAGATAGATAGATAGATAGATAGATAGATAGATAGATAGATAAAAATCATCTGCATTCTTGGAACAGGGAACTACTGGGAGAGGAAATTTTCTACTAATGCAGGTTAGAACCTTCTCTGCAACTTATAGTCTTTGGGGGGGGGGCGGGGCAGTGAGGGTTAAGTGACTTGCCCAGGGTCACACAACTAGTAAGTGTCAAGTGTCTGAAGCCGAATTTGAATTCAGGTCCTCCTGAATCCAGGGCTGGTATTTTATCCACTGCACCATCTAGCTGCCCCTGCAACTTATAGTCTTAAAAAGTGGCCTCCTTTTTCTCATTTTTGTGCTTTTGGTTGGTAATTTCGCTGTTTAAAATGGCCTCCAGGCATAGTGCTAAAGTGATGTCTAGTGTTACTATAGGGAAGAAGGCTGTAATGTGCCTTATGGAGAAAATTCCTCTGTTAGATAAATTTTATTCAAGCGTGACTTAACAGTACTATTGGCCATGAGTTCAATGCTAATGAATCAACAATATGGGACATCCAGAAACAGGAAGAGGAAATTCACCAATCTGTACATAAAGCCACTCCAGAAAGTGTTAAAATAAATGTTGTAACCAGAGACTCGGAAGAACTTAACCCTATATTTCTCCTGGGAGCAATGGTTCAGTATCTATTAGTTCAGTGGTTGTGGTGACTTTGTAAAACATGCATACTGCAAATGGTGAGAATCCACTGTACTATGTAGTACTCTAAAAATTCATTGTTGGGCAAGGTGGCACATGCCTGTAATCCCTGTTACTAGGAAACATGATACTGTAGGAATTCTGGGCTCTAATAGAACCTGAGCCCCCCTTGAACCATCATCACTAAGTCTGACACCAATATCAGGAGTCCCTGGGAGGGAAAAACTGGGAGGAAGAATGGGCTGGGGCGGGCAGCTAGGTGGCGCAGTGGATAAAGTACCAGCCCTGGATTCAGGAGGACCTGAGTTCAAATCCGGCCTCAGACACTTGACACTAGCTGTGTGACCCTGGGCAAGTCACTTAACCCTCATTGCCCCGCCAAAAAAAAAAGTGGGGGGGAGCCGAGAGCTCTAAGGAGGGTCAAAATAGCCCAGATTGGGCATGGAGCAGTTAAAAGATGATCAGCATTAGAATCAGGCCCATGAGAGGCCACCACCCTTCTAGCCTGGGTAAGATAGTAACACTAAGGCTCAAAACATTTTTTTTCATATTTATTGCAATACCCATCAATATGCCAAGGGGCTTCTTTACACATCTAGACAAAGTCATATGAAGAAATAAGCAGGCAAGACTGTCAAGGGAAACATTGAAAAGAAAAGCTAGGGAAGGAGTTTTTGAACTTCTTAAACTATAAAACATAATTACAAAGAAGTTATCCCTAAATCTATCTGCTACTGGTCCAAAAGAATGAGAAATTGATCAATGTAGTACAGTTAATACATCAAATATCCAACCAAATGTGACCAGAAGATTAGAGTTTAGAAAATAAAACCTTTAGAAAATAAAAACTGGGGACAGAATTAATTATTTAACAAATATACTTTGTAATAAATTCCTAAAACAGGGGGGTTTACAGGGTTACAGTCAAAGAATACAGGGTCAGCTGCCTGTGAGCCTCTATTTTCAATTTAGCAGGATTTAAAGGATTTAGGCCCACCTCTTACACTATAAACCTTGGTGAATTCCAGCTGGATAAGAAAGTATACCCTTAAAATGTGAACCTTTGAGAAGATGTCCATGGCGACAGGATGTGTCAGAGGCTAGACCTCAAGGCCTCAGACACTTGACACTTCCTAGCTGTGTGACCCTGGGCAAGTCACTTAGTCCTCATTGCCCTGCCAAAAAAAAAAAAAAAAAAAGACAAGAAGCATTTATTAGGTGCCTACTATGTTCCAGAGAGTGGGCTAAGGGCTGAGAGGAAACTCCCTGCTTTCAAGGTGTTCATGGTCTAATGAAAGAGACACTATGCAAACAATTATGTACTCACGAGATATACGCAGGGCAAATTGGGGGACATCTCAGAAAGAAGGGATTTGTAATAAGGGAGAGTGGGAAAGGTTTCTTGCAGAAGATGGGATTTTAGCTGAGACTGGAAGGAAGCCAGGCAAACTGGGAGGCAAAGGTGAGGAAGAAGGGCATTCCAAGCATGAGGAGAGGTCAGTGAAGATGCCCAGAGTCAGGAGAGGGAGTGTCTTATTCAAAGCAACAACAAAGGAGGCCAATATCACTAGATCTCAGAGTTACATAGGAGTTAGGTGTAAGAAGACTGAAAAGGTAGGGAAGAGCCAGGTTATGGGAGTTTTTTGTTTGTTTGTTTGTTTTGGTGATGCAATTGGAGTTAAGTGACTTGCCCAGGGTCACACAGCTAGTTAAGTGTTAAGTGTCTGAGGCCAGATTTGAACTCAGGTCTTCCTGATTCCAGGGCCAGTGCTCTATCCACTGTGCCACCTACCTGCCCCTTATGAAAGGTTTGGGGTTTTTTTGTTTTGTTTTGTTTTGTTTAACGGGGCAATGGGGTTAAGTGACTTGCCCAGGGTCACACAGCTAGTAAGTGTCAAGTGTCTGAGGCCGGATCTGAACTCAAGAACTCCTGAATCCAGGGCCAGTGCTTTATCCACTGCGCCACCTAGCCGCCCCTGAAAGGTTTTAAAAGCCAAACAGAAGATTTTATATCTAGCTATGCTCCTGACTCTAGATTTTTTTTTTTTGGTCGGGGCAATGAGGGTTAAGTGACTTGCCCAGGGTCACACAGCTAGTGAATGTTAAGTATATGAGGCCAGATTTGAGCTCAGGTCTTCCTGAATCCAGGACCAGTGCTTTATTCACTGCACCACCTAGCTGCCCCGACTCTATAGATTTTGACAACAGAACTCAGTTACTTTTTTCACCCTAGAAGTTCCTTTAGTACTTAGAGGGCTTCCCACCCTAGAAAATTCCATTTTCCCCTTCATTTTGGAGACTGGCCCAGGCTTGCTATAATTAATTTCCCTTCTGGCTGTGCCCCTCACTCTGGTCTTCACCATCATGCTCCAAACATGTACTCTCACTTCAGGACCCTCAACCTTTTTCAGCTCTCCTCACTAGAATATTTTCTCTACTGCCACCACCACTCTCCCTGTCCCCCATTAGAATCTAAGCTACTTGAGGAAAAGAACTGCCTTTCCTTTTTGCTTTTATTTGTATCCCCAACACTTAGCACAGTGGCTGGCACATAGTAAGTGTTTAAATAAATGCTTATTACCTGTCTGCTTGATCCTCAAGATTATGGGGAGCCACTGGAATTTATTGAATTATGGGTGAGGTGCAAAAGGGACTATACAATCAGACCTGCATTTTAGGAAAATCATTTTGATAACTGAGTCGAGGATAGATAGGCTAAAGGGGTGAGGGACTTGAGGTAGAAAACCTCAACAGTCCAGGGGTGAGTCAATGAGAGACTGCACTGGAGGAAGGAGGGAGGGTGTCAGAGGAAAGGATAGGAGAGATGTTTCCATATAAATATTTTCTTGTTTTCCAGTTACATTTAGAGATAATTTTCAACATTTGTTTTTATAAGATTTCTAGTTTCAAATTTTTCTCCATCCCTCCCCTCCTGTCCCCCTCCCCAAGACAGCAAGCAATCTGATATAGGTTATATATGTACAATCACATTAAATATATTTCTGCGTTAGTCATGTAATGAAAGAAGAATAAGAGCAAAAAGGAAAAACCTCAAAAAAGAAAAACAACAACAAAAACAATAGAAATAGTATGGTTCAAACTGCATCCAGACTCAACAGTTCTTTTTTTTTCTGGATTTGGAGAGCATTTTCCATCATGAGTCCTTTGGAACTATCTTGGACCATTTTATTGCTGAGAAGAATCAAGTCTATCACAGTTGATCAACACACAATGTTGATTTTTGTTTTGTTTTGTTTAGTGAGGCAATTGGGGTTAAGTGACTTGCCCAGGGTCACACAGCTAGTTAAGTGTTAAGTGTCTGAGGCCTGATTTGAACTCAGGTCCTCCTGAATCCAGGACCAGCGCTCTATCCACTGCACCACCTAGCTGCCCCACACAATGTTGTTGATACTGTGTACAATGTTTTCCTGGTTCTGCTCATCTCACTCATCATCAGTTCCTTCAAGTCCTTCCATGTTTCTCTGAAATTTGCCTGCTCATCATTTCTTACAGCACAATAGTATTCCATTACATTCATATACCACAACTTGTTCAGCCATTTTCCAATTGATGAGCAACACCTCAATTTCCAATTCCTTGCCACCACAAAAAGAGCAGCTATAAATATTTTTGTATATGTGGGTCCTTTTCCCTTTTTTATGATCTCTTTGGGAAAAAGTCGTAATAGTGGTATTGCTTCGTCAAAGGGTATGCAAAGCTTTATAGCCCTTTGGGCATAGTTCCAAACTGCTCTCCAGAATGGTTGGATCAGTTCACAGCTCCACCAACAATGCATTAGTGTTCCAATTTTTCCACAGCTTCTCCAACATTTATTATTTTCCTTTTTTGTCATATTAGCCAATCTGATAGGTGTCAGGTGATACCTTGGAGTTATTTTAATTTGCATAGGAGAGACGTTTCAAAGGTAGAATTGAGAGGGTTTGGGAACAAATTGGAAATTGAGGATGAGAGTATAGAATAAAGATTAAAAGCAAGAGCCCTAAGAAATGATTGGTGAGAGGAGAAGTCTTGGGCCTTCATATTTTCTAGGCAACCATCATTCTTAAAGCCAGTTTATGTTCTACAGATGGTGTAATGTACATATTAGCCAGTAGGTGGCAGGCACAGAACAATTTCACATCAAGGACCCAGAGGCTCACTCAATTTCAGCCTCAGAACAATGACAATTCTCTAAAATGAACAGACCCATTATTGACAGCTATTAAAGAGTGTCATTTTTATGGGCATTTGAATATTTAGCAAAAGAGGCCTGTGGAGCTGTGGAGTGACTCTTTAAAGCAGGGGTGAACAATTATGTTTGAAGCTTCTTAAACAAAGTCTTCTGAACAGTCTTGGTTCTCATCCCCTATTCTATATTCTGTCCCATCTTCCCACTCTCTTTAGAACCCCCAAAATAATCATAACCATTAGAATTAGAACTTGTATGTTCTTCAAGCAAAGCACTTTGCAAATTTACAATTTACCTTCACATCCACTCTGTGAGAGAGATGCTATTATCATACCTATTATTATATGTACCAAGAAGCAGCTTGTGGCACAGTGGATATAGTGTGTTGGGCCTGAAGACCTGAATTTAAGCCCAGCCTCAGACACTAAGCAGCTGTGTGACCTTGGGCATGTCATTTACCCTTGGTTTGCTTCAGTTTCCTCAACTGTAAAATGTAAATATTGGTAGCACCTACCTTGTAGAGTTGTTGTGAGGATCAAATGAGACATTTGTAAAAGAAAAATATATATATAAAAATATATATATGCTTAGCACAGAACCTGGTACATATTAGATGCAGTATACAAATATTATATTTATTCCCTTCCTATTTTACAGATGAGGAAACTGAAGCAGAGATTAAGTGACTTGCCCAGAGTCACAAGATAGTGTCTAAGCCTGTATTTGAACACTAGTCTCCCTAACTCTAACTCCAACTCCAACACTATCCACTGTACCACCTAACTTCACCTTTTTTTTTTTTTTTGGTGAGGCAATTGGGGTTAAGTGACTTGCCCAGGGTCACACAGCTAGTAAGTGTCAAGTGTCTGAGGCTGAATTTGAACTCAGGTCCTCCTGACTCCAGGGCCGGTGCTCTATCCACTGTGCCATCTAGCTACCCCCTAACTTCATTTTTTAAAAAGTCTTAAAAAGTTACAAAGAAACTGAGTACGACAATATGGTAGATAATTATTATTTCATAAATAGGTATACAGTATTTATACCAAGTATCCCAAAAGTCTTAATTCAGTTTTAAGATTTAGTAAGCAGCTTAAAACTAAGAAAAACTGGGACACAATATATTTGTACTTGAAGGAATACAATTAATCCTGAAAGTGGTCTTTCTATTATTGTTTTCTTTTCACAGAATCACAGTGGTAAAAATAACTTCTGCTCTACCTCGCTTCTTTTCATCCACCCCCCACCCTGAAACCTCTTCCCTAGATATTACACAACTATTTCCATCATATGACTGAACACATACTTAGATCTACCACTTCTTGTCTCCCCACCCACCAACACACAAAAACACACACTGCCCTCCCACTCCCTAAACGACAAACTCTTTCCTCCTTTTAAAGGGTTGAAAAGAAGCAAAGGTCTGATCCAAGCCCATTGCTGGGAGAGAGAGAAAAATCAGTTCAGGATATAAGGAGCAACCTCAGTTCATGATTTTTGCCCCTGCAAGGATATGGATTCCCCCTTATTAGGGAGATAACTTGAGTTCTGCCTTTGAGAAATTCAGGAACCCTACCAACAAAATAAATATTGCGTAATGTAAATAAAATAAAGATTTATCTGTTTGATTTTCTTAAATCTTCAGATCTTAGCACTGTACCTATAACATAGTATAGTCATCTAATAAATGCCTGTTGATTGATTATATGAAATGCTTCTAATTCTTGTCTCCTTCCCTTACAAGAAGTAGAGAAAATGGCAAGGGAGTGGGATGGATTTAGGGGGTAATTACTTAGGAAATTTAAAATTATTTCTAAAATTATTTCCTGATTTGAGCTTCCTGCTACAACTGCTGCAGCTAGAGACACTCCCAAGTGACCTCATCCACCTAGTCAGTGGGTTTTTTTTTTAATTATTTTATTTTGGGGGAGGTGGGGGGGGTGTTTCCTTCTTTCTTTTTTTTTTCTTTTTGCAGGGCAGTGAGGATTACCCAGGGTCACACAGCTAGTAAATGTCAAGTGTCTGAGGCTGGATTTGAACTCAGGTCCTCCCGAATCCAGGACTGTTGCTTTATCTACTGCACCACCTAGCTTCCCCCTAGCCCGTAGTTTCTACCACCAGGCTTGAAACAAAAATCTATCCTAAGAAATGCTTGTGATGTTGTGGATCTCCAATGTACTTGGTATCAGAATGACTTTGGTTCAAATCCTCCGGTGTTCTCTACCATTAGACTGTGAGCTCCTTTGGAGCAGAGGCTATTTTTTGCCTTTCTTTTTATCCAGAGTACATACCTGGGGCAGCTAGGTGGCACAGTAGATAAGGCACCTGCCTTGGATTCAGGAGGACCTGAGTTCAAATGCGGCCTCAGACACTTGACACACTTACTAGCTGTGTGACCTTGGACAAGTCACTTAACCCTCATTGCCCCATCAAAAAAACCAAACCAAAACAGTACATACCACAGTGCCAGGCACATGGTAGGCCCCTAATAAATGTTTATTGACTATTGACTAAGTGCCTCCAGCACTAATCAGCTGGGTGACATTGAATGAGTCTCTTAACCTCCTTAAGCCTCAGTTTTCTCATCTGGAAAATGAATGGGGAGATTCTAAAGTCCCTTTCAGCCTTCCATTTGTGGTCTTAGGATCTCCATTAGATTGTGAACTGTTTGAAGGCAGGGATGTCTTCTGACTTTTTGTATTCCCAGCACTTAGCATAATGCCTGACACATAGTAGGTGCTTAATAAATGTTCATTGATTTGTGAGTTCAAATCCAGCCTCAGATACTTGACACTTACTAGCTGTGTGACCTTGGGCAAGTCACTTGACCCCCCCTCTCCCCCCAAAAACTCAAATGTTTATTGATTGACTGACCTATAAGGTCTCTTCCAGCTCTAAATTCTATGCTCTTATAATAGAGCAACTGCCCATAGAAGGTATTAAGAGAAAACTCTGGTGATATCCCAAGATAATACTAACCAGTAGATTTTATGCTAAGCAGGTACTCCTAAATCATATAGGCCTTTTCATATTCCCCATTTGGCACACACCAGGGAAGCAATATGCAAACTTCCAGACAAATCACCACTCTCAGACTGAAAACACTCCTGTTATACCCCACCCAAATCCAACAGTAATACAAAGGTCTTTAGGCCATGGAAAAACAGGTTAAAACAAGGGTGAGCTTTGGGAACCTGTTCCAATTGGTCCCCTGCTAGGGGATTTTTTTTGTGGGGTTTTTTTGCTTTTTTGGGGGGGGTTTTTTGGGTTTTGGGGGGGGCAATGGGGATTAAGTGACTTGCCCAAGGTCACACAGCTAGTAAGTGTCAAGTGTCTGAGGCCGGATTTGAACTCAGGAACTCCTGAATCCAGGGCCGGTGCTTTATCCACTGCGCCACCTAGCCGCCCCCTCCTGCTAGGGGATTTAATAGAAGCAGCACTTATTTTCAGGGAGTATCCCAAAGATCTGCCCCCCCACCTGCTCCAAGTTCTCTTGGGGTTACACCTAGAACTTACCCACCTCCCAGGAGTCCTTTAAACTAGATTCCCCTGAAAGAAGTGCCAGACCAGCATTGGGTTTTTTGACCAGAACCATCTCTGAAACCTACAATGGGAGGTTGCAAAGGCCCAGCTATTCTAATTAGCCATCACTCTCAATTTGTCATACAGTCTACAGTGCATTTTGGAAAAAGGTATTATGAACCATGAAAGAAGACCACAGCTGCCTGGAAGCAAGTTTTCTGATGTTTTCATCTATCTTTCTTTCTTTTCTTTTTTTCTTACTTTCTTTCTTTTTTTTTTTTTTTTGGTGAGGCAACTGGGGTTGAGTGACTTGCCCAGGGTCACACAGCTAGTAAATGTCAAGTGTCTGAGGTTGGATTTGAACTCAGGTCCTCCTGAATCCAGGGCTGGTGCTCTATGAAACTGTGCCACCTAGCTGCACAATATTGTGATACTTCCTGAATTTACAGGAGTTTACATCCTCAGCCCACTGACAGTGGGAGATTGAACATGAACAAACTTGTGTTGTCCCATGAAGGGACAGTTTCCTGGGCAACTGAACACACTTTGAATCTCAGCATTTTTTTTTTTTTTTTGCGGGGCAATGGGGGTTAAGTGACTTGCCCAGAGTCACACAGCTAGTAAGTGTCAAGAGTCTGAGGCCGGATTTGAACTCAAGTACTCCTGAATCCAGGGCGATTGCTTTATCCACTGCGCCACCTAGCTGCCCCCGAATCTCAGCATTTTCAATAATGACCAAGGAAAAGCATCAACTTTTAAGGAGCCCAGTCAAAATCATATATACACACGCATACATATATATATATATATACACATGCATATATATATATATATATATACAGATACATATACAATGTAAAGAATTAATTGTGATTTGAGGTTTCTATGACCCCATCTTTGCCTAAAATTAGAAACCCCGTGCACCCTGAACTCGCTCCAGTGCACACCCACACGCCTGCATGGGCCTGGCCAGATTATAATGAGGGCAGCCCCTCCATGACTGGAAGCCGGCGAGGGCAGTCAGGTGACCTCTGGCATCTGTCCGGAAGCTGAAGGGGGGCTGGCAGTTGTAGAGCAGCTTTTTAATTCTGTCAATCAGGGCTGCCGGCCAATTAGCTTGGGGCTGTGTGTCTGTCCACCCTGTTTCCTGGGAGCCCTGGGGGGTTGCTGGGAAGGAGAAGGGAGGAGATTGGCCATTCTGTGGAGCTAGAAAAAGATGGTGATGCAGCAAT
Organism: Dromiciops gliroides; assembly: GCF_019393635.1. Taxonomy (NCBI): domain Eukaryota; kingdom Metazoa; phylum Chordata; class Mammalia; order Microbiotheria; family Microbiotheriidae; genus Dromiciops; species Dromiciops gliroides. The sequence continues at coordinate 165,837,770 of NC_057862.1, forward strand.
GTATTCTGCTGAGCCCTGGGCCGTGGTGTGATTCAGGTTGTATTGTTTCCCTTCCCCTGTTCTTTTCTTTTTTCCCTTTCCCTTAATTCTACTAATCTTACTTGTGTTTTTAAATTCGTTCTTGTTAATAAACCGTGTTCTGTTTTTGAAAGAGGCTGTTAATCTCATTCCTTGCCCCAATATTGCAGCGAGCAGCCTAACACTCCCCAATTAAAATTTGGCCCCTACAACATATATATATATATATATATATATACACATACAATATATACTCATACATATATGTATTGTGTATATCACATATAATGCAGGTATGCTCTATCCTCATGTGATGTTTTGATCCTAGGATCTTAAGGTACCTTAGAAATCATTATCCTATGATCAGCTGTGATAGAATTAGCTCTTCTCAGCAATACAATGATCCAAGACAATGCCAAAAGACTCATGATGAAAAATGTTCTCCACATCCAGAGTAGAGAACTGTGGGATCTGAATGAAGATTGAACCATACTATTTTTATTTTTTGTGTTGTTTTTTTCTTTTTTGAGGTTTTTCCCTTTTATTCTGATTCTTCTTTCATATTACTGACATGAAAACATGTTTAATGTGATTTTACAAAAATAACCTATATAAGATTGCTTGCCATCTTGGGAAGGGAGGGAGAAAAGTTTAGAATTCAAAATCTTATAAAAATTAATGTTGAAAAATATATTTACATGTAACTGGAAAAAAATAAAATACTATTAAGATAAAAAAATTTTAAAATATTCATTACACTTTAAAAAAAAAGAAGAAAAATTCATTATCCCATTTACACCAGAGATGAAGACTATAAGATCTACCAAAGTTAAATTCCTTTAATGATAATGGATCACTAATAGTCACCAACATCAAACTGAATTAGGCCATTTCTTTCTTTCTTTTTCTTTTTCACCTGTGATTTCATGAGCGTGGGTAACTCTCAGTTTGAAAATTCTCCTTTGTCAAAAGAGCAAAATCCTAGGGCAGCTAGGTGGTGCAGTAGATAAAGCACCAGCCCTGGATTCAGGAGTACCTGAGTTTAAATCCGGCCTCAGACACTTGACACTTACTAGCTGTGTGACCCTGGGCAAGTCACTTAACTCCAATTGCCTCACTAAAACAAACAAACAAAAACAAAAAAGAGTAAAATCCTAATGGTGAAATTTCAGGCATCAGGCAGCAAAGACAGGCAAGTATTTTTATTATCAGAAAGGCCTTCCTTCCTGCACTGAAATGACCTCATGCAGATGAAGATCCAACCTGTTATGCCTATCTCAGGCCACATGTAGGTCACATGCTCCTTACTTGAGAATCCTTGGGTATTCACACATCATGGTCAGGCTGTGTCTATAGAAACAAAACACAGGCAGATATATTCCCTGTTAGGGTTGTATCACTGCTCCAACTTTGCCTCTTTTGAGATCAATCCTCATCAACTCTCAGCAGGCTGCCAAAAGAGAAATATTTTTTTAAAGTCAATGTTGATTTACATAGGGTCTCAAGTATTCTCTGGGGTATACTCTGAGACAGATAAAGCTGAGATAACCATCATTAGGATAGCTTGGACTACCTGAATGAGCAGGTTTGAAGTGCCCTGGAGAATTGAGCTGCTCCCATAAAAGAAGCAATGTAAGTGAAATTTATTTGTCTATAGATTTCAATGCACTTCAGAATCTTTTATTAATCCTCACAAGAAATCCTTTTGTTAACTGCTAAAGAAGTCCTACCTAACTATATTCTTCCAACATCCACCCTTTCTAACCTCCAACTGGAGAAAGAGAACTAAATAGAAATCAGTCTGATGTTTTAGAAAGAGTGCAGGACCTGAACTCAGAGGAGTGGGGTTCAAATCCCAGCACTGGTATTTACCACCTGTATGACCTTGGGCAAGTCATTTATCCTGGTAAAGACTTAGTTTTTGTCCTCTTCATAATGAGATGCCAGGAAGAAGTCTCCATTCCCCTTCTACCTCCCAAACCAATCATGCTGTGAACATTGTCTGCCTCACCCAAACCAGGAAGAGAAAACAGATGTGAGTCTATTTCAAAAGCCCTTGAATTATAGATGGGTTTATTTAGGTCTAATTCAAAAGGTGAAACATATTAGTCACAAAGACTAATGGCACAAATACTAGATTAGCCAAGTAAACAGGAAAAATTGTGTAGACCAAAGGATGAAGATCAAAAGGATAGATATGTGACACATGGAGAGATTTAGACTAAAGGAAATTAAACATTTTCTTGGGTCAAAAATCACCCTAACTTGGATGTTCATTAGTAGATGAATCTCAATAGCACTCCTCAATGAATCTTGACATGACTTAGCTTTGTGAGAACCAACATGCCTGTAAAAAAAAAAAAGTCTTTCTGGCTGTTCACAGTCAACTTTGAATGGAGAGGTACAATTTTTGTTTTTGCTTTTTTTTGTTTGTTTTTTAGTTTTAGTTTTTTTGTTCTGGGGGTTTTTTTGGCGGGGCAATGGGGGTTAAGTGACTTGCCCAGGGTCACACAGCTAGTAAGTGTCAAGTGTCTGAGGCTGGATTTGAACTCAGGTCCTCCTGAATCCAGGGCCAGCGATTTAACCACTGCGCCATCTAGCTGCCCCAAGAGGTACAATCTTTAAAAACCCTTTTTATAATCTCCTGGGTTCAGATCCCTGCTCTACCACTGACTATTATGTGACAAATATGACTATTATGTGATGATAAACAAATCACTTAACCTCCCTGGGCCTCAACATCCTCCTTTATACAATGAGGGGATTTGACCTCTGAGATTCCTTCTAGCTTATGGTAGGAGTATTATTCTAACCCCCAGCCACCATACAAATTAGGCTAGTTTTTCTTCAAAAGGAATTGAGACTTTCCTCAAGATTTGATTTGTTCAGGGGACTAGTCTCTTCCTTATCACCTTGGGATGCTTAGAGGGGGTGGATCATGAAGGGCAACTCAGACAAGGGATTTTCACTCAACTGGATCAACTTGTTGTCCTCAATGCTTATCCTGGATGAAGATCCTTCTCCCTTTATAGCTAAGTAAATCTCTTTTTGTTAAATGTTGAATGTCCAATTATTTCAAAATGGGCCCTAAACTACTGGGGCCATTGGCTTGAGACAGACTCATCCCAGAAAACAGCTTTAAAATGAACTTAACTTGCAAAAGAAAGGGCTGGCGGGGCAGCTAGGTGGCACAGTGGATAGAACACTGGCCCTGGAGTCAGGAGGACCTGAGTTCAAATCCGGCCTCAGACACTTAACACTTACTAGCTGTGTGACCCTGGGCAAGTCACTTAACCCCAACTGCCTCACCAAAAAAAAAAGAAAGAAAGAGCTGGCAACAATGATAGAGGTGAAGGAATATGGATAGAGTGGACCAAAAAGTTAACACTATAGCAGTGTGTTCTAACTCAAATAGAAAACTCCATCTATACAATGATCCAAGACAATGCCAAAAGACATATGGTGGAAAATGTTCTCCACATTCAGAAAAAGAACTATGGAGTCTGAATGCAGACTGAAGCATACCATTTTCACTTTTGTTGTTGCTTTTTTGTTATTGTTCTTGTTTATTCTTTCTTGGGTTTTTTTCTTTTGTTCTGATTAATGTGGAGATATGTTTAACATGATTGCAATGTATAATCTATATCAAATTGCTTGCTGGCCTCAGGAGGGGAGAGGAAAGGGAGCATGGGAGAAAAACTTGGAACTCAAAAAATAACTTTACATGTAATTGAAAAGAATTAAACATCTAAATTTTTTAAAGCCAAAAAACAAAAGAAAATTCCATCTATGTTCTGTTGTATTTGTATTTATTTTTTAAAATATTTCCCAATTATATATATATATATATACATATATATTTTTTTTGGTGAGGCAATTGAGGTTAAGTGACTCCCAATTATTTTTAATCTGATTTGAGGCCCTCTGTCAGTGGGTTGGATGTTTGATACCTCTGGTCTAGAGTATAGACTTCATTTGCACCAGATGGTTGTTTTGGGGTTTTTTTGGGGGGGGGTTGGTTTTTTGGTGAGGCAATGAGGGTTAAGTGACTTGCCCAGGGCCACACAGCTAGTAAGTGTCAAGTGTCTGAGGTCAGATTTGAACTCAGGTCCTCCTGAATCCAGGGCCGGTGCTTTATCTACTGTACCACCTAGCTGCCCCCTGTAACTTCCTTAAAAAAAAAAATTGTGATAACTTTATTTCAATATAATTGGTTTTCTTTGTAATCCTAAGTATTTTATTTTATACATTTAAAAACATTATTCTGAGAAGTCCATAAGGCTTCACCAGACTAGTAAAAGGGTCCACTGACACAAACGATTAAATACCTTTGATTTGGACAAATAGTTCCCATTTCTTTAATTTATATAGGTTTACAGTTTAGAAAATACATGACTCACAACAATTCTGTGAGGTAACTAGTGAAATTATTTTTCCCATTTTACTGATGAGGAAATAGTTATAGACCCAAGGTCACATAAATAACAAATAGCAAACGCAGAATGGTGCCTAAATAATGCTGATTGGAAACAATTTGGTTCAATAGAGGGAGATGCCTAGGTACCATCAACTAGGCATATGTTAGACTGCACCCCCAGACACTGGTTTGATTCTAAAACATATGGTGCTTTCTGGAATATATATATCTAAATTAACTCAAGTACATATGTACAGTCTACTCTAAAGATGTCCCAGAAATAGGGTACAATACAAAGAGCTCATCCCCCCACAAAAAAATCAGACTCTAATTATACCTGAAAAGGCTTACAAAATGCCAGGTCTGTGCCCTCCATGATAACCGTCACAAGAAAAAAGGGTCCATTGTAAGGGTTTAGGTGCAATATGAAGTCAACAAAATTGGGCAGCTAGGTGGTGCAGTGGATAAAGCAGCGGCCCTGGATTCAGGAGGACCTGAGTTCAAAGCCGGACTCAGACACTTAACACTTACTGGCTGTGTGACCCTGGACAAGTCACTTAGCCCCTAATTGCCTCTCAAAAAAAAACCAAAAAAACAAAACAAACACTGTCAGAAATCATAAACTAACTCCAGAAGAGAAATAATATTCAAGCTAAACTAAGACAAGACCTAATGCCCTGATGATGGTGCTATTACCCCTAACACTACTACTACTACTGCTGCTGCTACTACTACTATTTGTGTAGCTTTAAGGTTTACAAAACACTTTATATATACATGACCTCATTTGAAATCTCATACCTCACACAACAACGTGAAGTAGCTGTTATTATCAACCTCCCTTTTTACAGATGAGGAAATTGAGGTGGTCAAAGGTTAGGTGGTTTGCTTGGGGACACCCAGTTAGTAAGTGTCTAAGGCATTATTCACTTTAGGTCTTCCTGAGTCCAAAATAAATTCAGGACTGGTTTTCCTAGAGTTGCTCTAAACCAAATTGGAATCACTCATCACATCAACCTCTTCTAGCAAGTCTTTATATCCCTAGAACAGTAACAAAAGTTCCAGAATTGTTACAGCTTTAAAGGCATGGGATAGGGACACCGGGCCACTGATTCTCTTCCTATATGCTATTAATGCTAATACATTAGCAAAAGAGCAGGTGAACCGAGAAGCATGGCTACTATTTTATACATTTGTTATGGGCCCAGAGCACCCCAGAAGTTCTATGGGGCACATCAAAGAACCTTCTCCTTGAAAAACTAAACTAGAGAACAGACACACTTAGATAAGTGGAACAAGATTGGACTGAGCTAGTTCTGGGACCCCCACCTTTCAGTCTAGTCTCCCTCACCCCTGGGGAGATAAACCTGGGTGTGGCTTCTGCCTTTGTGTCCTGAGGAGAAAGATGGCTTGAGAGAACTGCAGCCACCCCTCACCCAACTCCTCCAGCTACCACCAGTGGGGGATGGTCCTCCCTCACTAAGGAAACTTTCCAGTCAGATGGTCACCCCCATCAGTCCTCTATAAAAGTATCTAACTGGGGCAGCTAGGTGGCACAATGGATAAAGCACCAGCCCTGGAGTCAGGAGGACCTGAGTTCAAATCAGACCTCAGACACTTGACATTTACTAGCTGTGTGACCCTGGGCAAGTCACTTAACCTTCATTGCCTCACCCCAAAAAAAAAAAAGTATCTACCTGTCTCCTGCTCGAGGAGATTGGTATCTCAGAGCCATGCTCTGTGCCATGCCTTTCTCCCCATGAGAAGTCCATTGATTTCTCTCTTGGTTTCCGTTCCCTTCCCTTGCCCCTAAATAAACTACTATCTTATTCTAATTGCTTTTGTGTGCAAGAGGGTGTAATTCTTTAAACTGGAATTCCTAAGGACCCCAAACACACTACCCCTTTCCCAAATCCCCTACCCTATTTTCCCCATGTCACATTGGTTCCTAAAAAGATATAAAAATCACCAGTTTTTTAGTTGAACTCATTGTACATCTAATGAGCATTCATTAAGTGCCTACTTTGGAGGAACTAGGTGGTATATTTTGTTTAGACTCAGGAAGATCTGAGTTCAAATCCTCTTCAAACACTAGCTATGACTCTAGGCAAGTCATTTAACCTTTCTTAGCTTCAGTTTCCTCATCTGTAAGATGGGACTGATAATAACACCTCTTTCATAAGGTTTTCTTGAGGCCCAAATGAGATAACAGGTAAAGCTCTTTGCAAACCTTAAATGACATGCCAATTATTATTATCATTAGAGATACACACTACAATAGAAAGCACATTGAATCTGCAGTCGAAGGACATAAAATCAATTCCACTTCTGGTATTTATTAACTGTGTAACCCTGGAAAATTCACTGAACTTCATGGAGCCTTCATTTCCTCATCTGTAAAATGAAGCCTTTGAGGTTCCTTCCCACTATCAATCATCCATCCTATGAGCAAATCCTTGTGCTAGTTGCCAGGGACATGAAGACAACATGAAAAATGTCCTGCCCTCAAGAGCTTACATTTATTGTAGGAAACAACATGCACACAGACAAATCCATACAAAATATATGTATATGCAGAGTTATTTCATGGAGGATGGGAGGGGGGTGGAACTAGCAAGTGGGAGGATATACAAAGGATTCATTGAGGCAGTGAGTTAAACCTTGAAGAAACCTAGAGATTCAAAGAGACAGGTGTGGAGTCAGGGATGAAAAAATCTGAAAAGAGTTTGGAGTTTGGCAGCAGGGCCTTAAAAGCCAAATGTAGGATTTTGTTCTAGAGGCAATCTGTCAATCAACAAGCACTCATTAAGTGCCTACAAAATGCCAGTGCTGTGCTAAACACTGGGGAGAAAAAGAAACATAAAAACAGTCGCTGTCCTCAGACAGCTTTCCTTCTAATGAAGTCATATGAAGCCACTGAAGATTATTGGACAGAATTGTGACGTTGTATCAATTTGACAGCTGTTTGGAGGCTGTAGAGATTGGGGACAAGATTAATGAAAAGACCTTCAAGTTGGAGTTCATGAGTGTCATAACTAGGATGGTGTCTTGATGAATGGAGAGATGATTTATCCAATAAAAGTATCCTTGAAGGGGCAGCTAGGTGGCACAGTGGATAGACCACCAGCCCTGGATTCAGGAGGACCTGAGTTCAAATCCAGCCTCAGACACTTGACACTTAATAGCTGTGTGACCCCTGGGCAAGTCACTTAACCCCAATTGCCTCACCAAAAAAAAAACTATCCTTGACCAAACATTACCTCAAGTCAGTAAGATAGAAACAAATGGGGGGAAAGGTTTGATGTTTTTAATAAAAGGAAATTAATTGCCACAAAATTATTTGATCATAGCTATGTTGGGGGCAACTAGGTGGCACAGTGGATAGAGCACCAGGCCCTAGATTCAGGAGGACCTGAGTTCAAATCCAGTCTCAGACACTTGACACTTACTAGCTGAGTGACCCTGGGCAAGTCAATTAACCCCAATTGCCTCTCAAAAAAAAAAAAAAGTGAAAAGTGATTATAGCTATATCTATATATAGTTGATTCATCTTTTTTACCAAAATAAAATCAGAATGTATTGAATAGTAAATAGCCCCAAATATCAGATCAAACATGGGTTTTAAAAAATTAAATACTATTTTCTTTTCTTTTTTTGTTTGTTTTGTTTTGCTTTGTGAGGCAATTAGGGTTAAGTGACTTGCCCAGGGTCATACAGCTAGTAAGTGTTGTGTCTGAGGCCGGATTTGAACTCAGGTACTCCTGACTCCAGGGCCGGTGCTCTATCCACTGTGCCACCTAGCCGCCCCTTATTTTCAAATGAAGATACACCTTGCCTTCCCACAGCCACTTTCTGTCCCAGCCCCTTCTCCACCACATTTAATTTTTTTTTTTAATTTTACTTTTGTTGGCGATGGGGGTTAAGTAACTTGACCAGGGTCACACAGCTAGTAAGTGTCAAGTGTCTGAGGCCGGATTTGAACTCAGGTACTCCTGAATCCAGGGCCGGTGCTTTAACCACTGCGCCATCTAGCTGCCCCTCTCCACCACATTTAGAAAGCAAGAAAAACAAAGCCCCTTTTACAAACAGGTATAGTCAAGCAAAACAAATTTCCGCACTAGTTATGGCCAAATCTAAATCTGCACTTGGTTTGTTGTCTTTCTGTCAGGAAGAAGGCAGCCTGTTTCACCCTGAATCCTTTGGAATAGTGGTTGGTCATGTTCCACCATGTTTCAGTTTAACATTGCTCATCACACATAGTTATGACATCTTAGAATTGGTCATATATCATGGTAGTTTGACTCTGTGGCCACTGAGCTAGCTTAACCTGAATCACCCCCAGCTGTCTATTTCTGTTTTCCTCCTAGGAACATGGAACCCTTTGCCCAATAAATCTCCAGAGTCGCTACAGGTCCTTGTAGTCCTGTATGGTGTGTTCAAGATAATTTTAGTTCCTGTTACTTTGGTTGTTTCTCATGATAATCAAGGCTCTTTCTGGTGTGTTACTAGCAAAAAAGGGATTTCACTTTTCTTTAATGACTCTAAGACCCATATGGTCAGGGTCATTGAACTGACTCTTATGTAATTTAAAAATCTACGTGTGGGTTCTAATCTGTCCCCCCAAGTTTGGGGGGAAAACTGGCTAAAATCACTGATAAATGAGTTTAGGTTTTGAAGGGTTTATTAAAAGATATAAGATAGTAAAGAAAGAGAAAGATTGAGAACAGATTTCTTATAGCATGGAAATCCTAGCCTTCCTAAACCTCCCACTTCTAAAGTCCTCTGCCACCACGCCATGTCTCACACCAAAAGAGGAAGAACTCTCTCTCCAGCGTCTGCTTCTTCCTTCATGTTCCCCTCCCCAAAATGGGAGGTTCTTCAAGCTATTTAGCTAGTGTCATTCAAATTCATTGGTTCATTGGACCAGAAGGTAGTCTCGATGTAAAATTCAATGTTTTTAGCTTCTGAGAACAATACCCTCTTAAGTACCAGCCAGATGTGCTTACAAGCCAGTCAGCAGTCAGTCATTCTCACCAGATTCAATCAGTGTAGATCAATCTCCAGGTGGCCCCTGAGTATCTGCCAAATCCCCTCATCTACCACATTCCATTATCTTGACACACTCTTTTCTTATAAACATTTTTTGGATCATCTTAACTGTTGTTTCTGTCGAGTCTGATTCTCCATAATCCCATTTGGGGTTTTCTTGGCAAAGATCCTGGAGTGGTTTGACATTTCTTTCTCCAACCCATTTTACAGATGAGGAAACTGAGGCAAACAGGGTGACATGATTTGCCCAGTAGGTATCTGAAGTTGAATTTAAACTAAGAAAGATTAATTTTCTTGACTCCAGGCCCAACACTATATCCACCTAACTACTGGGTGGTGCAGTGGATAAAGCGCCTGACATGGAGTCAGGAGAACTTGAATTCAAATGTGACTTTAGACACTTACTAGCTGTGTGACCCTGGAAAAGTCACTTCACCCTGTTTGCCTCAGATTCCTCATCTGTAAAATGGACTGGAGAAAGAAATGGCAAACCACACCAGTATCTGCCAAGAAAACCTCAAATGGGGTCATGGAGAGTTAGACATGACTGAAATGCCACTGATTCCACAACTTTAATCAAGTAGAACATGGAGCACATTGTAAAGAGTAAAAAATCCATAGTTTTATAGATCATAATATCCTTGTATGAGATAGTATATGAATAGGTCTTTGAGAGCTAGGTGGCACAGTGGATAGAGCACTGGCCCTGGATTCAGGAGGACCTGAGTTCAAATTTGACTTCAGACACTTGACACTTACTAGTTGTACCACCCCAGGCAAGTCACTTAACCCCACTTGCCTCACCAAAAAAAAAAAGAGAATGTACTCTTAAATATAGTTTACTATGGGCGGCTAGGTGGCGCAGTGGATAAAGCACCGGCCCTGGATTCAGGAGTACCTGAGTTCAAATCGGGCCTCAGACACTTGACACTTACTAGCTGTGTGATCCTGGGCAAGTCACTTAACCCCCATTGCCCCGCAAAAAAAAAAATATATATATACATATATATATATATATATATAGATATATATAGAGAGAGAGAGAGAGAGAGAGAGAGAGAGAGAGAGAGAGAGAGAGTTTACTATATTCCATCATCTCTTTTTAAATGAGACTAATACATATAATAGCTATGGTCAAATGTATCACAAATTTCAATTACTATGAATTTTTATTTCAGTCTGAATTCTTTATCCAAAACTGCAGAAGAGGTAAAGATTATGGACTACTATTTCACTGACTCTCTTTGGAATGGTTAAAGATTTTAATTAAAAATCTCTAAGATTCATTAATAAATGCTGGAACTTTCACAACACCCAAAGTAGGTAAGTGAAAGCAATGCCCATGTGTCAATATCTATGCAAATGTGGCTAAAGGATATGAAAAATATTCAAATTTAATGGATTATGAGTGACATTTTTAATGATTCACTAACACCTACTATATTGTCATAATCTTAGGGATTGTTCCTATAAATGTTGGTTAAGCAAGAATAGCAAACATCATAATTTTTAAAGTTTAGCTGAACTAGGGCATGAGATGAGCTAATGAAACAGCATTACCTATAATCCAGGGTACTTCACTAAAACTATGGGGAAAGGACTGAGAATGGATATAAAGAACTAGGAATCTCCTGCATAGAGATGATAGTTAAACCCATTGTGGCAGAAAGAGAAAAAAGAAGATGGCAGCATGTTATACTAGAGATTCTTTTTGAGTCAGATAAGATGACAGCTGAGGTCCCTTCTAACTCTTAAATCCTGTGGTTTTTGCAACCTGAGTTTAATCTTCCTTCTGTTACTTAAGAGTATATGATTTGGATCAAGTGACAACCTCTTTGTTTCTCAATTTCTTTAACTATAAAAATGTAAATCGTTATACCTGTATAACCTATTTCACAAGGTTGTTGTGAAGATTAAATGAGATCTCAATGTAATTTTAAAACCATAAAATGTAATATACTCAAAAAAAGAAAAAGAAATTCATGGTTTCCATTTTTTCTCTCTGTGTCTCTCTTTTTCTCTCCCTGTCTCTGTCTCTCTGTCTCTCTTTCTGTCTCTATCTCCTCCCCTGCCTTTGTTTTCCTCCTCTTTCCCTCCCTCTGTCATGTCTGTATGTAGGTATATATGTGTGTATGTATAAATATTTACATATATCTGTGTATATATAACAGGTATATGTATATGTATGTTTTTGGAACACACTTTCTATATACATCTATTATATACATGTATATATGTATATGAAAGTTCATCCCATTGTACACAGAGATAGCAATATTGATTGATGAAGAACTGTGAATGACTTGACTATTCTCAGAGATACAATGATCCAAGACAATCCCAAAGGACTATTGATGAAACATACTATCCACCTCCAAAGAAAGAACTGATCTTGATGGAACACAGACTGAAGAATGCTATTTTTCACTTTCTTTCATTTTTTTCTTTTAATCAAGTTTTCTTGTACAAAATGACAAATATGGTCACGTTTTACATAATTACACACATATAACCCCCCAAAAAAAGTTCACCCAACAATTTCTTTCCTTTTTTTTGCAGGGCAATGGGGGTTAAGTGACTTGCCCAGGGTCACACAGCTAGTAAGTGTCAAATGTCTGAGGGTGGATTTGAACTCAGGTCATCCTGAATCTGGGAACGGTGCTTTATCCACTACACCATCTAGCTGCCTCAAGACCCAACAGTTTTGGGGGTTTTTTTGGTGAGGCAATTGGGGTTAAGTGACTTGCTCAGGGTCACACAGCTAGTAAGTATTAAGTGTCTGAGGTCGGATTTGAACTCAGGTCTTCCTGACTCCAGGGCCAGTGCTCTATCCACTGCGCCACCTAGCTGCCCCCCCTCCAATTTTTTTAAGCACTTCATATACAAAACTCCGGACTAGATGCTATGGCAGATACAAAGGAAATAAAAGACAGTTTCTGCCGTCAAGGAGCTTACATTCTGGCTGGGGAAATGAAACAACTAGAATAATTTTAAGATAAGTGTTTGATGAGGTGATATGTAATATATGTTCAAGTGCTGAGAGAATCTTTAAAAGGGAAAAGGTTAGGGTGGCTAGGTGGCGAAGTGGATAGAGCACCGGCCCTGGAGTCAGGAGTACCTGAGTTCAAATCCGATCTCAGACACTTAACACTTACTAGCTGTGTGACCCTGGGCAAGTCACTTAACCCCAATTGCCTCATTTTAAAATTAAAAAAAAAAGAGAGAGAAAAGGTTACCTTAGAGAGAAATTACAGAAGAATTTGTGAAATATCTGACTCCTATATCACACTTTGCAACTGGAAACAAAGTACTTTGCAGCTGTTCTTTTATTTAATCCAAATAAAAGCCCTGTTTAGGCTAAGAACTATTATCTGCATTTTACAAATAAGAGAACATAAGCACTTGGGCCCGGGTCACACTGGCATTTGAATGCATCTACCGATCTCAGTCATAGGCAGTGAATACATCGCAGCTGGGTTGAGCTGGGCCTTGAGGAAGTGTAGGATTTCAGCAGATGGAGCAGAGAAGAAAAACAGAAGACATTCCGGGCAAGAAATCTTGATGTGTGTTTGTGGGGATGTAGTAGGGAAGTAATAAGCCTAGAGTCACACCAGCATGAAATCCAGTGCCTAGCATAATGCCTTGCACATGGTAAGCACTTAATAAATGCTTGTGGGATTGAATTGGAGGTCAGAATGCACAAAATATTCACAGAAAATGTATTAGGAGACCTGCCTGGAAGAGTTGTGTTGGGGAACTTTGTGTAAAGGGCCTTAAATGCCAGGCTAAGGAATTGGAATTTGATCCTGTAAGCAACAGGTAACCACTTAAAGTAAAGGAATTAGGTGACGGAAGCAGTGTTTTAGGAAGGCTAACATCTGTCCCAGCTGCACTCATTTTGGACTTTGATTTCTCCACCATGCCCCTAGTTATTGGGAAACCTCATCATCCTGTACCAATTAGTCTTTTTTTTGGGGGGGGGGGCAATGAGGGTTAAGTGACTTGTCCAGGGTCACACAGCTAGTATGTGTCAAGTGTCTGAGGCCTCATTTGAACTAAGTTACTCCTGAATCCAGGGCCAATGCTTTATCCACTGAGCCACCTAGCTGCCCCCAACCAATCAGTCTTGATACTCTCACCTCATCAGTATTTCTGCCCCCTGATTGGAGGATGGAGCCATGAACTACTCAATCTCCATATAAGTAGAGGGTGTATGGGGTGAAACAGAGCAGAAACCTCCTCATTTCCCACCTGGCCTCACTCATTTTGAACTTCTTTGACTTCCCCACTATCCCATCCCTGACCCTCTCCAGTTACCTTTCACTTCTGCCTGCCTTTCGGTTTTCTTATATGCATAATCTTCCCCTATTAAGTTGTTAGCTCCCTGAGGGGAAGGATTTTCTTTCTTTTTTTGTATCTCCATCCTCAGGGTTTAGCACCATGTGTGGCACAGAGTGGGTAATAGTTGTTTTTAATAACAAATATATTTAATAAATTTAATAATAAACAAAATTTAATGAGTTATTGTTAATAATGAATAATACATTGTTACTTATTAACAACTAATAATTTATTATTAACAGCACTGTGCTGGGCAAATAATAGGCAATCAATACACGCTATTTGACTATTAACTAATGTGACAGTGGTGGGCAGGATGATGTAAATAGGGAGAGGATTAAGGCTGGCAGTCTGGCTAAGAGATTATTGTAAAATCCAGGTGTGAAATGATGGGAGCCTGGATTAGAGGGGTAGCTATGGAAACAAAGGAATGGGAGAGATATTGTGGAGGAAAAACTGGCAGGATTTGGCAATTAGACATTGGAAAGTGAAGGAAAAGAGCTACCAGGTGAAAGAGAGAAGTCTTAAATGAATCCAGGACTGGAAGATGGTAAGTAAAGCCATACAGATGGCTTCTATGTGATAAGAAAATAAAAGACACTGTGAATAATAGCTAATGATTGAACTCTGCCTAAACCAAGTATAATGTAAAAATCTATGAGGGCAAAGACTGTTTTGGTTTTGCTCCCCTTTGTTTCCTCAACATCTACCACCGTACCTTTCAGGTGGGATTAATAGGTGTTTACTGAATTGAATTTCCAAATTAAGAAAGAACAATTAAACAATTTTGTGAATTATGTTTCAGTTGGTATTTCTATTTCCAAACATACCTTTTCAAATAGAAGCTCCAGCCTTGGTTAAAGCTCTTAGAAAATAAAAACATCTAGGGGCAGCTAGGTGGCACAGTGGATAGAGCACCGGCCCTGGAGTCAGGAGTACCTGAGTTCAAATCTGGCCTCAGACACTTAACACTTACTAGCTGTGTGACCCTGGGCAAGTCACTTAACCCTAACTGCCTCACTAAAAAAAAAAAATGAAAAAATGAAAACATCTAGAACTCACATTAGGAAACTAATCATAGCTAAGCATATCATATCCTTACCTATGATCAAAGTTAACAAGTTTTATTCAAACAAATGACTAGCCACAATAAAATGTAAATGAAAGGAATAATTCCTTAATTTGTTCATTTTCCTTTCTACTAGTGATATTTGGCTGAAATTCAGTTTTAACCATAATATGAATTCTTCATAGATAGATGGGCCCCTGTCAACCCAAAAGACTAGTTGTTTTTCTAATGTTGATAATGGAAACATTTGTTGAACTAAATAAAATAATTGCCAATATTAGCGTTAGAATTTAAGAGTATTGTCAACTTCAGTATTTTAGTGGAATTACGATCTCATTGTTACGAGTATTCTTTCCATTGCTGGAGGTCAGAACAGAATAAGAGTCAATAAATTTATTTAAACACCTACTACATAATAGTAGTCAGACACTATGTTAAATGTGCTGGGGATACAGGGATAAGACATGTCATCCTTGGGGCAGCTAGGTGGCACAGTGGATAAAGCACCAGCCCTGGATTCTGGAGGATGAGACACTTGATACTTACTAGCTGTGTGACCCTGGGCAAGTCACTTAACCCTCATTGCCCCGACCAAAAAAAAAAAAAAAGACATATCCTTTTCCTCGAGGAGCTTGCAATCTAATGGAGGAAGGGAATACATAAAAAGAAGCTGAAAAGGGGTGACCTCTAAGATCTAAATCTTTTTACATTTCATGAGTACCAGTACCAGAACTTGAGCTGTTTTGTATGCATGCCTTCCTCTCATTATGTGACCATCCAACTTCTTTTTCTGATTTATTTCTTCAATATCCCTTGTGCTGCTGTTTGTGCAAAGGTCCTTTTGAGAGTGGGTTAGTTCAAAATTTGTGGCTGTATGGCATTGCCAACAGGACAGTTGTGGTTTTTTTAAAGATGGCTTGGGGAGGCAGGGAGGGCATCTTAGCATTGTCGTCAGAAATGTGCAGTTTCTGGGGCAGCTAGGTGACTGGATTCAGGAGGACCTGAGTTCAAATCCGGCTCCAGATACTTACTTGACACTTACTAGCTGTGTGACCCTGGGCAAGTCACTTAACCCTCTTTGCCCCAAAAACCCCCCCAAACAACAACAAAAAAAAAAAAGAAAGAAAAAAGAAATGTGCCATTTCAGAAATGATACCCAACTTACGCTATTCTTCCTATTTCGTTCTGGGCTCAAGTTATTCTCCATCTATATAGCCTGTCCTAAATATGTGTACTGATGTAATAGCCTAACAAACTATCCATCTAAATGCCTGTTATAGTATAGACCAAGAGTGTACATAGTGGGGGCCCTGGTCTCCCGGGGAGGATATGACATGACTCAAAAGGATGTCCAATTAACCCATTGTTTGAGAATATAAGGCTCATCCTCCTCTCCCAATTGTGAGACTTAGCTCCAATACAATGACTCTCTTCCAACTGACCCCACTTATGGCTGTGTGAGCTTCCAATCTCTCCCTTTCTGTCCCAGTGGGAACCTCTCATGCCCCTGATAACCTAACCCCAACAAGCACCCATACCATTAGCTGTGCAGGTGCTGTTAGGAAAATTTCTCCTCTTTTCCCAGAGCCCAGAATACCCCACCCCCTACCCCTTAGAATGCCTTGTGGCTCCAGCAGGTACCCTTTCCTTACTCTGGGCAAATGGCTGGTGAATGAGAGTTCCCATACACACTCTACCCTTTTTTTGTTTTCAGTGAGAGTGAACTGGGGTGACTAGGTGGCGCAGTGGATAAAGCACCGGCCCTAGATTCAGGAGTACCCGAGTTCAAATCTGGCCTCAGACACTTGACACTTATTAGCTGGGTGACCCCGGGCAAGTCACTTAACCCCCATTGCCCTGCCAAAAAAGAAAGAAAAAGAGAGTGAACTGCAAAGGATAAGCAAGCATGGATAGGCTGGCATGTATACCCCAAATCCCATTGCATTATCCTTCCCCAAAAACTCATCTCTCTTTTGAACTTCTTTGTTACTCTCAAGGGCATAAATATGCTTCCATTCACCCAGTTTTGTAACCTCAGTATCATCCTCAAATCCTCACTCACTCCTCTATATATAATCAGTCTACAAATCTTGTGATTTGTCCCTCCCTAACATCTCTCCCATCTGTCCCTTTCTCTTTATTTACACACCTCTCTCCTAGACTATTACAATAGATTCCTAACTGGTCTCTGCCTCAAATCTATCACCACTTACATCTATCCTCAACACAGCTGCCAAAGTAATTTTCATCAAGCACAGAACTGACCCTGTCATTCTCCTAATTCAATAAAGTCCAATATTGATGATACAATCAAATATTATTGCATCTTTGTCTCATCCTTTCTCCATTCCCAATTGTGTAAAATTTATAATGTACATCATATGTTGTAGTTAGATGGCACAATGAATGGACAGAGTGCTGAGCCTGGAGTCAGGAAGAGTCATCTTCCTGAGTCCAAATCTGGCCTCAGACATTTAAGAGCTGTGTGACCCTTAGCTTGTCACTTCCCTCTGGTTACCTCAGTTTCTCTCTGAAAAATGAGCTGGAGAAGAAAATGAAAAACCACTCCAATATCTTTGCCAAGAAAACCTCAAATGGGGTCATGAAGAGTCGGACAAAACTGAACAACAACAACAACAACAAAATTCATATAAGTTATAGGGGTGTTAATCTGAAAATTAATGAAACAATCAATTTAGGAGAAATAAAGTCTTTAATCTGGGCAGAGGAGCTATAACTGGGAATATCACAAAGCAAGAATGCTAGGAATATCCAAAGATGGGGACTGAGGACAGGGGACTATAAGACTGCCCCAGAGTTAAGTATAGAAGCTACTCAATTCTAAATAGAAACTATTTAATGTAAATGGACCCTTTTACATAATAACCTAAAGTCCAGGGAGTAAGGTGGGGAATCTTTGGGAGGGGATACATTTGTTTGGGGGAGATCCATAAGACAATCAAAAGTCTGGAATTGACAAAGATTGGTTAGCCCCAGGCAGTTCATTGGCCTGAGAATGGGGAGTAGGTGGGGATCAGTGAGTTCTCAGTAAATTGAGGTTATCAGGGGTATGAGACCAAACAAATTTTAGAAGCTCCTGGGCTAGTCAAGAAGTGTTTTTCAGCCATTTGCTTTTTTTTTTTTTTTTTGCAGGGCAATGAGGGTTAAGTGACTTGACCAGGGTCACACAGCTAGTAAGTGTCAAGTGTCTGAGGCTGGATTTGAACTCAGGTCCTCCTGACTCCAGGGCCAGTGCTTCATCCACTGCGCCACCTAGCTGCCCCTATCCATTTGCTTTTGCTGATGGGGACTATTAACTGTGATTCCTTTTGAGTAATCATGGATGTCATTGAAGGAGGCCCTGTAATATTGGCAGAAACAACCAGAGGACAATGACATCTGGAGGAAATCCTTTTTGAATTTGGAATCAATGACAAGAACATCCACATGACAGAGAACACCTGCAATAAACACATTCATATTTTGTGCTGCTTGAGATTCAACCAAGGGTCATTGAACAGAATTATCTCGGTGGTCTAATTAAAGTGCCATTTTACTTGCTCAAATATGACTAAGGAGTTTAAGATTCATATTTACAAATAAAGAATAGTGAAGCTGGGGGGGAGGGGGGAGTAGACCAAAAGGGATTTTTAAACTCAATGAAAGTAGATATAGCTATAAACCCTGGTAAATCTCAACCTTTTTAGAGTTGAAGCACCCCATTGTGTGATTTTTTCCCACAGGCTCCATCTTTCCTTTTCCCCTTTTCTTCCTCTTTGCATTTAAATGAGCTTTCACTACCTTCTTGATGTCTGAATATTTAAAATTCAATACACTGTTTCACAGGCTGATTCGGTCTAAGGCATGATGTGTTTGATCAAAAGAATGATCTTGGATCTCACAGATAGGGGAGGGGAGTGATAGTCCCCCAGTGAGCTGCCTTTGTTAGAACACATCTGGAGTATTTCTGGGACCCATTTTGGAAGGGGCAACAAGCTGAAACATATGTAGAGTAGGAAGATCAGGATGCTGCAAGGACTCAAAAACTTGTCATGCCTGTGAAAATTTGGAGAAGAGAAGCCATGGGGGTGGGGGTGGGGAGGCAGGACAGGAAGGAAAAGAGGAGCATGATAGGTGTGTTTAAATAGTTGAAAGTCTATCATTTGGAAGGGGGAATTAATCATGCATTCTACTTGGCCCAAGATCAGAATTAAGATCAGTGGGTAAAAACTACAGGCAGGTAGGTTTGAGCTTAACATAACTGTAAAGAAAAACTTCGCACTATTTAGAGCTGTCTTAAAAATGGGAATAAGCTGCCATGGGGGGGGGGCGGGGCGGGGCAAAGAATGGGAAAGTGATGAGTTCCTATTCTTTGAAGACTGGAAAGCCTTTAGGCAAAGACTGGGCAACTTCTTGCTGGAGATTGACATGAACTTGGAATAAATCAGAAGTTTCTCTAATGAGAAGAAAAACCAAAGATGACCAGATAACAGGAAAGACATATCCAGGAAACAAGGGACTATGAAAGTTTAGATTGACCAACTAGATATCAGGACAGACATACCTAAGAAGTAAAGGGAGATAATAGTCTATAGTAGGAAAATAAATTAGATGTGGCTACTACCTGTCCTGAGCTAGGAGACAGAGATAACCCCAGAGGTCAGGACCTCATTTCAAAAAAATCCCCCTCTACTCTCAGGAATATGACAAGCATCCAAGCTTTCCTCCCCACCCCACCCCAAGAGGGCACTTTCCAGTTTTCAAGTGGACACTCCATCTATCCTCTCTCTATAAAAGCTTTTGCCTTCCCTTTGTTGAAGGAGAAGAATGTCTAAGCCTTCCTCCCCAGGGTGAAGTCTTTGACTTCCCACTGGGTCACTTTCCCTATCGCCAAATAAAAATGACTTTAATTCTAATTGGACTGTGTGTTAGAGTGTAGTTCTTTATTGAGGAATACCCAAGAAGAACCAGAAACCCCCCTTGTCAGGATCCTGTCAGTGGGACTCGTGATATGGGTACAAGGATTGGGTTAAACCACCTTTGAGGTCCTTTTCAAGTCTAGCATTCTAAAGCCCTATCATTTATGCTGTTCTATCTACATTCTTTCATGCCTCTTTTCCCTGGCTTCCTTCAAATCTCAACTAAAATTCTACCTTGTACAAAAAGCCTTTCCTGGTTCCCCTTAATGGAATATATTCCATTAATATATTCCCCTCTAAAATTATATTTCATCTAGATAAGTACTGTACACATAGTAATTAATAAATGGTTTTAAACTGACTGACAATCTGGGGCTCAAAATTCACTTTAAATCAACAAGGATTTATAAAGCATTTGCCATATGTTTTATTAGACAGCTACATGACATAGTAGAGTATTAGACCCGGATTCAGCAAAATCTGAGTTCAAATTCTGCCTTAGTCACCTACTAGGAGTGTGACCCTGGGCAAGTCACTTAACCTCACAGCCTTGGTTTCCACCACTGAAAAAGGGGATAAAACTAGCACTTACTTCACAGGATCAAAAGAGATAACATATGTAAGGAGTTATCTATAGCCAGCAGCTAGAAAAGAACTATATGTACAAGTACTGTTCACATTTGTGATGTGGTCCATCAGTAAATGTTAGGGATGCAATCTGTCACTGATTAGAGTAGTATCAACTGGCCGCCAAAATGATCAAATCTTTAACCTCCTTTCTGCTCTCTATGGTCCCCAAACTCCTTTGAGTATCACTCTATTTTGCATCTGCTGCCTTGCTTGTTTTTTGTTTTTGTTTTTTATCTCTACACAGAACAAGATGCCCTTCTCAGGTTAAGCTCATCACCTCTAATCTCATCACTGTGCTGCTAACTCAAGCCTTGACTGACCCCACATCCCTCAGCCTCCTCTCCCTCCCATCTATTGGAGAGCTGAAAGGTAGAGTACCAAATTCCTCCCAATATCTTCCTTTATAGAGGGCAGATTTGGGGGCTCATTCTTTTCAATTTCTGAGAACAAGCTGACCTCTATCTTTCTCACCCCCACCCACTTCCCTGACTTCTTTTATATATTTTCTCCCCTTCCTCCCCTCCCCCCATTAGATTGTAAAATCCTTGAGGGCAGGGACTGTCTTTTTATTAGTATTGATGTCATTTCAGTTGCCTCTGGCTATTTGCGACTTCCTCTGGGGTTTTCTTGGCAAAGAGATACTGGAGTGGTTTGCCATTTCCTTCTACAATTAATTTTACTGATGAGGAAACCAAGGCAAACAAGGTGAGTGACCCAGGGTCACACAGGTAGGAAGCATCTGGGGCCAGATATGGACTCAGGTCTTCTTGAGGTCGGGCCCAGTGCTCTATACTTAGAACCATCTAGCTGCCTGCCTAGCACATAGTAGATGCTTCATAAATGTTTATCGGATTGGAGCTGAGTGTATTATCACTAATTATAAATCAAGCTGTCTTGCCTTTTTTTACAATGGAATTTATTAAATGTATTCACCTCAAGTGCTTTCATCTTAAACTAAATATGGAGATAGTGAATGAAAATTGATTTTTTTCCTGTGGAATTTTATCTACTATCTTCTCTCTCTCCTTCCTCTTCCTTTTTTGTCTTTTCTGGTTTCCTTTCTTCACTTTTAAACTACCTTAACATATTACTATTTAGTTCCTCAGTACTGCAGTCAAGTAAAAAAAAATTTTTTTTTTATTTAGCATAATGGGGTCAAATGATTTGTCCAAGGTCATACAGCTAGTAAGTGTCTGAGGCCAGATTTGAACTCTGGTCCTCCTGACTCCAGGGCCAGTGCTCTATTTACTGTGTCACCTAGCTGTCCCCAAGTTCAATTTTTAAAAAAATTACAATATTAAATTGTCACTTATTATAGATAACATGGAGAAGTTGTCTGAAATTAGGAAGATCTGAATTGAAGATCTAATTCCAATATATATTGGCTATGTGACCCTGGGCAGATCACTTAACTTCTCAGTGCCCCAGGCAACTTTCTTAGTCTATAAATGGTGGGGCATTTGCTGACCTTGGAAGAAAAGGCTCAGTGGATAGAGCTCCTGGAATTGGGAAGACTCATCTTCTTGAGTTTCAATCTGGCTATAAACTCTTACTAGACATGTGACCCTAAACAAGTCACTTACCCCTGTTTATCTCAGTTTCCTCATCTGTAAAACAAGCTGGAGAAGGAAATAGCAAACCACTCCAGTATCTTTGCCAAGAAAACCCCAAATGGGGTTGATGCGGGATGGAATTTGGGGTAAAATTGATTGTCCCAAAAGAATTACAAGACTCGGTGACTCAGTTTACCAAGTTTTATTGCAATGCTGTGAGTGATCACAGAGAGAGAACCAGAAAAGTGGAAAGGTATCTCTCAAATAAGGAAAGGAAAGACAGTTATATTTATAGTATGGATAAATTGATTTATCAGTCTCATTATAATAATCTCCACCTTGGGGAGGTACAGGGGAGGGCCTATCCTAATTTGGAGTTCCTGGGGTCCTAAGCCAACCCCCAAGGCAGGTACCTTTTTCAGTGGAGGTGTGTTTTGGGGGTTTACATGTCATAAGGTGAATCTGGGGACAAATTTGGCCTTTTCTGCACATGTCTCTTTCTGATTCCCTTGGCTAGTTTCAAAATATCTCCATTTTTCATTAGAATTTCTATACCCTTGCCATTTCCTTTATTGTTATATGACCTGACCCTTTATGATCCTCTTATGGGTACTGATCACTGTGGGTACTATAACCTAGCATAAGTTATCCATTAACTGGGGTTTAACTCCCTTTTGGAGCTAATATCTGAATTAGAGCTTGGATCTTAGGTTTTTCTATTAACCCCTTTTTGCCTCCTACATCAGGGTGATAAAGAATCAGACAGGACTGAAACAACTGAACAACATTTATAGAGTTTTATCATTGGATACACACACACACACACACATGCACATGCACCCTCACACAATCATAGACATTAGCCTAAGTTAAAACATACTTAAGGCTAAAATCTTAAAATATTTGGAATTCCTTTTCTAGTCAAAAGTGGTTATGTTAACATTAATAAAGACAATTTACTGAGAATTGACTGATCCCCACCTACTCCCCATTCCCAGGCAAATGAACTGTCTGGGGCTAATCAATCTTTGTCAATTCCAGACTCTTGATTGTCTTATGGATCTCCCCCAAATCATCCCCTCCCAAAGATTCCCCACCTTACTCTCTGGACTTTAGGTTATTATGTAAAAGGACCCATTTACATTAAGCAGTTTCTACTTGGAGTTGAGTAGCTTCTATACTTCACTCTGGGGCAGTCTCATAGTTCCCTTTGTTCTGTTACCCCATATAAAGCCTGTAGTCCCCATCTTTGGATATTCCTAGCTTCTTGCTTTGTGATACTCCCAGGTATAGCTCCTCTGCCCAGATTAAAGACCTTATTTCTCCTAAATTGATTGTTTCATTAATTTTCAGGTTGACAACATGTAGCACCACCTGGCAACAGCACCCTCAGTTCTATATAAACTACTATACTTTATTCAGTTGGAGACCCTCTTGATCTTATAACTCTTTAAGGCTGAAGAATTCTAGGCAAAGAATGAACTCTTTGTTCAGCAGACATTACTGCTAATTTTCTTTACCCTTCTTTCTGTTTCTGGCTGTTAATCGGGTTGTTTTTTTTTTCACATTTTGTTTATTTTCCCTGTGGAAGTTCAAGTTCATGAAGTATGTTGATGTCATACCAGAGGAAGTAGGAGCTACATGTTTATTAAACATGACTCATTGTAGTGATTCAGGGAACTGGAAAGCGTCAATCCATCTACAAAGACTCCTCAATTAGTGCTCTCTGGTGGCATGCATATACTCCAGGACAAGGATGAAAACCAGCTCAAGTGGTAGGACTAGCTCGGAGTATCGAGATTCGAGAGCACGCTATGCTGCAGCAAACTTATTTTTAATCTATTGACACCACCTTAAAGGAGGGATATTTATAGTAAGTTTTAGTCACTCTGCTTTTTGGCACACACCTTCTGGCAACAGGCCAGTAAACTGGCTTAGAGGTGCCTTGTCTCTGGACTGTGATGTTACTAGCCTCCTGTGGTCCCTTACCTAGAAACAATAGTTCCTCTATGTCTATACCCTATGTGAATTAGATTTAAGGCTTTTTGAGATTT
The DNA here is from genome assembly GCF_019393635.1 of Dromiciops gliroides. Lineage (NCBI taxonomy): Eukaryota > Metazoa > Chordata > Mammalia > Microbiotheria > Microbiotheriidae > Dromiciops > Dromiciops gliroides. Next base: position 165,861,820 of record NC_057862.1, read on the forward strand.
TTCTCTGTGTGTCCCACTGTCTCTATGTTTGTCTCTCTCTGTCTCTTTCTCTTTCTGTCTCTCTGTCTCTGCCTCTGTCTCACTGCTTGTCTCTGTTTCTCTTTCCGTCCCCTTTGCCTCTTATTACTTCCCTTTCTCTGCCTCTGTCTTCCTTGTCTCTTTCTGCCTATCTCTGTCTAGATGTATATGTATATATGTATATGTATAGCATGTACATGTTTATATATTTGTATGTATATGTATGTGTATATGTATATGTATTTGTATTTGGCCAACATAGTAGATGACCAGACCCAGGTGTTGTGGGGAAAATAGGGTAGGGGGTTTGGGTTTGGGGTCCTTAGGAATTCCTCTTTAAAGGAATACCAATCTCCTGGAGCAGGAGACAGGCAGATACTTTTTTTTTTCATAACGTTAAATTTAATATGCACTTTAAAAATTGTGCATAACAAGTTCAAGTTTTATATGCAATCATCTTTTTGTTTTTTGTATATTGAAACTTTAACATTTTTTGATGTTAAGATTTTGATATATTTTTTAATTAATAAAGTATTTTATTTTTTCCATTACATGTAAAGATAGTTCTCAACTTTTGTTTATACAAGCTTTACAATTTCAGATTTTTCTCCCTCCCTCCCCTCTCTCCCCCCTCCCCTAGACAGCAGGTAATCTGATATAGGTTATATATATATATATACACACACATAATAACATTAATCCTATTTCTGCATTAGTCATGTTATAAGAGAAAAAAATAAGAGCAATGATGAAAAACCTCAAAATAGAAAAAAACCAACAGCATCAAAAACAAAAGAAATAGTATGGTTCATTCAGCATCTATACTCCACAGTTCTTTTTTTTTTTTTCTTCCTGGATTTGGAGATCCTCTTCCATCACGAGTTCCCTGGAACTCTTCTGTGACATTGCATTGGTGAGAAGAATATAGTCCATCACAGTAGATCAACACTCAATGTTGATGTTACTGTGTACAATGTTCTTCTGGTTCTGCTCATCTCACTCATCATCAGCCCACACAAGACCCTCCAGGTTTCTCTGAACTCCTCCTGCTCATCGTTTCTTATAGCACAATAGTATTCCATTGTATTCATATACCACAACTTGTCCAGCCATTCCCCAATTGATGGGCACCCCCTCAACTTCCAATTCCTTGCCACCATGTAAAGAGCAGCTATAAATATTTTTGTACATGTGGGTCCCTTTCCCCCTTCCATGATCTCTTTGGGAAAAAGACCCAAAAGTGGTATTGCTGGGTCAAAGGGTATGCACAGCTTTATTGCCCTTTGGGCATAATTCCAAATTGCTCTCCAGAATGGTTGGATCAGTTCACAGCTCCACCAACAATGGATTAGTGTTCCAATTTTCCCACAGCTTCTCCAGCATTTATTATTTTCCTTTTTTGTCATTTTAGCCAATCTGATAGGTGTCAGGTGATATCTCAGAGTTATTTTTATTTGCATCTCTCTAATCATTAGAGATTTAGAGCATTTTTTCATATGGGAATAGATAGCTTTGGTTTCTTCATCAGAAAAAGGCAGATACTTTTATAGAGGTCCAATGGTAGTCCAATGATTGTCTGACTGGAAAGTTCCCCTATTGAGGGAGGACCATCCCCCATTGGTGGTGACTGGGGGAATTGGGTGAGGGGTGGCTTTGGATCTTTCAAGCTATCTCTCCTCCTCCCCCCACAAAGGCAGCAGCCACACCTAATCTTATCTCCCCAGGAATGGGGGAGACTGGAATGAAGGGTGGTGGTCCCAGAGCTAACTCAGTCTCGATCTGGTTCCACTTATCTCTTTAGGTGTGTCTGTCCTTTGGTTTAGTTTCTCAAGGAGAAGGTTCTTTGATATACCCCAGAGAACTTCTGGGGTGTTAGGCCCTATAACACAGGCTTCCCTCAAAGGAGACAAGACCAGTGGGGAAATCCAGCACTGAGGCTAGCGGGGGTGGGGGAGTGTATGTGTGTGTGTGTGTGTGTGGGGGGGAGTCAGCATCTTATTCTAATAGTCAGCCAGGTGGTGTAGTGTATAGAACACTGGACCTGAAGTCAAGAACACCAGAGTTCAAATATGACCTCCCACACTTCCTACCTGTGTGAAGTGAAGTGACCTGGTCACTTCACTTAATTTCTGCTTGCCTCAGTTTCCCCTACTGTAAAATGGGAATGATTTTAGCACAGTCATGGGCATATAGTAGACGCTTAATAAATGCTTATTTCCTTCCTTTCCCTGCCTATTGTTTGTGCTATAATGATGACAATGGCCATGATAATGGGTTCAAGTCTGACTCTGACTAATATTGTGTCCCAGGCTCCATGTCTCAGACAACTCTCTAAACCTAGAAGTTGCGGAGCTGGTAACACTACATTGATAGAAGGAATTTCCTCACTGGAAGTTCACCATGCCAGTGAAGTCACAGATTATTGTTTTAGTGATGATGGTGATAATAATAGCTGACATTTGTTAAGCACTTTAATATTGGTAAAGCATGAGAGGTACATATACTTTTATATGTATAATGTGTAATATATTGATGTTCTTCAGTTGTTTCAGTCATGTCTTACTATTCATGACCCAATTTGGGGTTTTCTTGGCAAAGATATTGGAGTGGTTTGCCATTTCCTTCTCTAGCTCATTTTACAGATGAGAAACTGAGAAAAACAGGGTTAAGTGACTTGCCCAAGGTCACTTGGCTAATAAGTGCCTGAGGCCGGATTTGAAATCATGGAGACAACCTTCCTGACTCTAGTCCTGGCATGTTATCCACTATACCAGCTAGCTGCCCACAATGTGTATATAGGATGTTTCAAAAGTTTTAGTACAGTTTTAAGCCATTTAAGGTGGAGACCCTCTTTTCCCTGTCTCTAACTTGCAAAAAGCTCTTCCTTCTTGTCCCTGGACTCTATCTTTCTCCCATGTGCCTGAAGGTTTTTCATATTTAAATGTTCCTTTTGGTTTCTAGAGTTTTTTCCCTTTAAAAGGTCATATTAGGGGCAGCTAGGTGTCGCAGTGGATAGAGCACCGGCCCTGGAGTCAGGAGTACCTGAGTTCAAATCCGGCCTCAGGGCCTCAGACACTCGACACTTACTAGCTGAGTTGAGAGACTGAGAATTTGAAAATCCTGATATTTAACCCTGAATCTTGTTAGGTGTAGATCCTAGCCTTTTAAGGTGGGAAAAATTGGGGAAGAGGGTGGCTAGGTGGTGCAGTGGATAGAGCACAATTTCTGCCTCTGTAATATGAGGGGTTGGAGTTGATGGGCTCTAAGGTCCTTTCACACTCTAAATCTGTCACTTGCTGAGCCTAAGCATGGTTATAGAGAGTAGTCAATCTCCACACAGATGAAATTGCAGGTCTTGATAAAAACAAAAACATACATATATGTGTTTACATATGTGTATACAATGAGTGTTTGTGTAATACATGTACATGCACATGTAACGTATTTATCTACATACATGTAATATAACACGTGTAAAATGCATACAATATTGTGCATTTACATAAATATATTTACACATGTGTGTATCTACATGCATATGCACATGTTTTGTATTATATACTTTTGTGTTTAATACATTGCATATACATAATTTGTATATGTATATTTTTAATATATTTTAAAATATTATATATGTGTGTATATACACCACCTATAGCACTGCCACTAAACAGCTATCAATACAGCTCTATGGCAAATGTTTGGGTTTTTCCCCCTCCAGTCTCCCTCTCACACTCACCCATCAACCTTCTGTCCCTTAGGATAGTTAACTTACCTTCACTCTTTTCCCTTTTTAGAGCCAGGAATACCTGTTACATCTCAAACCAGTAGAATATTAATAGTTTACAAAGTAATTTTCCTGAGACCACACACAAAATGGATCATGGAAGCATTTTCCTTTATTTTTGAAATTCTGAACTTAATGATCATCAACAAGAACATATAGTCAAATAAATAAGTTTTTCAAGTGTCATTTTAGTGAACATTTACTGTTTGCTTCTGTACCTCCCTTCATTCTTTTTTTTTTTTTTTGGTGAGGCAATTGGGGTTAAGTGACTTGCCTAGGGTCACACAGCTAGTTAAGTGTTCAGTGTCTGAGGCCAGATTTGAACTCAGGTCCTCCTGACTCCAGGGCCGGTGCTCTATCCACTGCGCCACCTAGCTGCCCCCATTCTTTGCTCTATATTTTTTTAGATTTAATTTTTTTATCTAGACCTGTGATATCATCAGTGTATGAAATCCAGTGAAGAAGCTCTACTACCTCCATGAGTCAGGTAGAGTTCTGCAGCTTATACTTTGAATGTTGCCTGGGGCCTTGAGAGGTTAAGTGACTTGCCTGGGTCAGTATAGAAAACATGTTACCACCAGCTGCATTTGAACCTGGGTTTGTCTAATTATCAGGTAGACTTTCTAGATTCTAGCCTTAGATTCTGTCATAGGTGCACTGCATAGAGAGCTGCATTTTGTAGCAATAAACCCCAGGTTCAAGTGCTGCCTTTACTACCTATTAAAGATTGTATTTTTTTGTTTTTGTTTTTGTTTTTTTGCAGGGCATTGAGGGTTAAGTGACTTGCCCAGGGTCACACAGCTAGTAAGTGTCAAGTGTCTGAGGCCAGATTTGAACTCAGGTACTCCTGAATCCAGGGCCGGTGCCTTATCCACTGTACCACATAGTTGAAGACTATATTATAGATTGTATGATCTATGGCATGTGACTTTATCTCTCTGTTCTTTAGCCCAGGGCTTCTCAAACATTTTCTACCAGAGACCCTAAGTAACTTTCTAGGTCTGTAAGTTACAGAGAAGGTGTCAACCTGTAAGGGTTGAGAGAGCTCTCCCTTCCAGGAGAACCCTATGTCAGTGAAATCACAGCTCCAGGTCATAGTCTATTTTTATCCCCATGTTACAGATGAAAAACTGAGTTTCAGAAAGGTTAAGTGCTTTGTATGCAAATCATGGAACTACTACTACTACTACTGCTACTACTGCTACTACTACTGCTACTACTGCTACTACTGCTGCTGCTGCTGCTGCTGCCTCCACCATTACTTCTACTACTACCACTACCACTACCACCACTACCAGTACTACTACTACTAGCTAACATTTATATAGCGCTTACTATGTGCCAGGCTCTGATCTAAGTGCTTTACAACGATTATGTCATTTGATCCTCACAAAAATAGCTAGGTGCTATTATTATCCCCATTTTACAGATGAGGAAACTGAGGCAAACAGAGATGAAGCCGTGCCCAGGGTTGCACAGCTCTTAGGTATATGAGATCGGTTTTGAACTCAGGTCTTCCTGAGTCCAGCTGGTTGACCAGCAGCCTCTATATAACTATCATAACAAAAATTAAACTCCAAGTTACCTCATTCCAAATCCATTCCCCTTTCCACACTAAGACACAACTAGTCCTGAAAGTGTTCTTTTTTGTTTTTAATTTTATTTTATTATTTTTTTTCTTTTGTGGGGCAATGGGGGTTAAGTGACTTGCCCAGGGTCACACAGCTAGTAAGTGTCAAGTGTCTGAGGCTGGATTTGAACTCAGGTCCTCCTAAATCCAGGGCTGGTGCTCTATCCACTGCGCCACCTAGCTGCCCCTGAAAGTGATCTTTACTACTTTTGTCATATTGGACAGGTTGCTTGATTTATCTGGGCCTTGGTTTCCTTATTTGTAAAAATGAGGTGTTTGGACACTAGATGATTCATCCCTAAGGTTTCTTCCAGTTCTTAATCCAATGAGCCACCCTGGATAATAGACTAGAAAGGATTGAGGCAGAGGGAGAAAACAGATTTTATAAGAAGTACATTTCAAAAGAAAAGAAAAAAAGATTTTTTGTCCTTTCAGAAGGCAGAGAAAGATATCAGAGATATGGGGTGGAGTCAGATTCTAGGCTAGGGCCTGGATAAGGAGGAAAAGAGTTACACATTTTCTGTTGGTAGGGCAACTCCCTCCTTTGGAGTAATTTATAGTCTTTGAGACTTGCCTGGGGGCACTGGGAGGTTAAGCTGTTTGCCTAAAGTAATAGCTAGTTCAAAGGTAGGACCTGAACCTCAGCCCCAGATTTCCTAACTCTAAGCCCAGTTCTTGCTCCATTACGCCATACCCTCAAACAATTTTATTTTTATTTATTTCTATTATTATTGGGTGGAAGCAATCGGGGTTAAGTGACTTGCCCAAGGTCACACAGCTAGTAAATGTCTGGGGTGAATTTGAACTCGGGTTCCCCTGACTGCAGGGCCAGTGCTCTATCAGCTGGGACACCTAGCTGCCCCTCAAACAGTTTTAAAATTTAAATTTTAGTATATACTAAAACAAAATCATCATTAGACAGGTTAGGGGTCAAGTCTGGGAGGTTTCAAATCAAATCAAACTAAGGAAGACCCGCTGTAACTGCTCTTTCAAGACAGGCTTCCAGTATCCCAGGTAAACACTGGGGCGAGGAGGCTTATCTCCCCCACCCCGGTTATCCATTTCCTTTCTGACTCCTCCCTCCACGAGGCTCCTCCCACAGCTACACAGCTCACAGCCTCAGTTACATCTATCTCTCACCCCAGTTGCAGCTGGGAGCCTTGTGGGGTTGGGATCCATCCCCGGTCCCCTTACTCTCTGGCTTTCTTCACTTGCCAAGACAGGATAGAACTGCACTATCACTAGCACCCCGTTACCTGGTAAGTAAAAGGCTTCAGAGGAAATGAAAGGGGCACTAGAGGCACTGGAGTGGAGTCAGATCTTTATCAGTTCTTAACTTCCTTAAGTTTAGTTAAGTTCTTGGAGTGAATGAATGGGGGATGAATTGGACTTGTTGAGGGTTTTTCTGATGATAGCTATTGTGTATCCCCAAATCTGTTGGGAATCTGTGGACCCCCAAATTAAGCTGGGAAGATTTCTGTATCTTTTGGATTAGTGCTCAGGGCTTAGTAATAATAACTTGTTGCTTTTGAATCGGTAGCTTGGGCGATTTGGAGACGAGCAGAAATAGCTTGGGTAGAATAAAACAGTATTAACATACCCATTTTTCAGGTTCTCTAAGTGAACTGAATTTCGTATGAACGAGAGCATGTGTTACTGCTTTGCATTTTATTTAGCAAGAGGTAGATAGACCCGAATGATATCCATGTCCCATATTTGTGGAAAAACAGATTTAGGAAATGCAATTTGAAATTAGTTGTCTAATTGATGGGTTAATAGGCAAGTGTGATGACAGTCATCTGTGATTAATCCCTCCCTTGAAAATGTGAGGGTGGACTGCATTTGTCAGATGAGGAATTTGGCCAAAGGATTGGGAGAAATCCCTTATTCAGATTTCAGGTTCCCAAGCTTCAGAAGCTAGGTGGCGGAGTGGATAGAAGAGGCTGTAGTTAGTTAGTGTCAGGAAAACCTGGGCTGAAGTCCAGCCTCGGGAACATTCTGGATCATGGATAAATCACTTAACCTCTCAGTGCCTCATACAGCTTTCTAAATGAGAGATGAGTTGCTAATCTGCATTGCTATAGGATATTTCTATGATGGGAGATTCGTGTATTGATGAAATTCCCCATCCTGAACAAAAAATTTTGGATCATTTGGAAATGGGTTCAACTTTTCATTAAAAGAATGAAAATTGAGAGGGCAGCTAGGTGGCTAAGTGGATAAAGCACCAGCCCTGAATTCAGGAGGACCTGAGTTCAAATCTGGCCTCAGACACTTAACACTTACTGTGTGACCCTGGGCAAGTCACTTAACCCTAATTGCCCCACCAAAAAAAAAAAAAAAGAATGAAAATCATTCATTGATCTCCTGACCAATGGTTGTAGTTTTGGATTTGGAGTCAAAAGACCTGAGTTTGAATTAAGGCTCTTCCAGTTACTTGCCCCTGTAACCTGTAGCAAATCACTTGACTTCTTTGGGGGACAAATTTCTTATCTGTAGAGTTGAGGGGGTTGAGCTAATCTCCAAAGTCCCTTCTTTTTTTTTTTTTTTTAAACGGGGCAACTGGCTTAAGTGACTTGCTCAGGGTCACACAGCTAGTAAGTGTCAAGTGTCTGAGGCCGGATTTGAACTCAGGAACTCCTGAATCCAGGGCTGGTGCTTTGTCCACTGCGCCACCTAGCCACCCCTCCAAAATCCCTTCTAACTCTAAAATCTAATGACCCTTTGACTAAATGGTTTTTGCCATGCAAGGGGTAGGGATGGAAATAAGCATTTCTCTAATACCTACTGTCCCAGTCACTGTGCTAAGTGCTTTACAAATGTTTTCTCATTTGATCCTCCCAACTTTGTAAAGTAGGTTCTGTTATTCTGATTTTACAGTTGAAATGGAGACAAACCAGTCAAGTGAGTTGCCCAGGGTCACACTGTGTCTTGGGCTAGATTTGGACTCAGATCTATCTGCCTCAACCTTGGAAATTTTAGTTTTCAGGCATGAGCCCTGGAGATGGGCTACCAGCTACATACAAAAGTAAAATCATAAAAGAGTTATTATAGGAAAACTGTACGGTCAAAATTAGAAAAATTTAGGTATAAAAAAAAACCCTTTAAAAAATCACCCCGTTAACTCCTTTTACGTGTGTGTATTGTTTGTTTTTTGCGGGGCAATGAGGATTAAGTGACTTGCCCAGGGTCACACAGCTAGTGTCAAATGTCTGAGGCTGGATTTGAACTCAGGTCCTCCTGAATCCAAGGCCAGTGCTTTATCCACTGCTGCCCCCACTTATGTGTATTGGAAACAGGCTCAGAGGAGCTAAAAGGGACTTGTATTATGTTAATGAGAAATTGATTCCCAGTGAGTTTTTATTGCTTAAGTCAGAGACAAGAAGGATTTTTTTTGGTATTGTTATTGGGAGTATTACAGTATTGTGCTTCATCTTCCTGAGTTCAAATCTGGTCCCAGACACAAGTTGTGTGACCCTGGGCAAGTCACTTAACCTTGTTTGCCACAATTTCCTCATCTATGAAATGAGCTGGAGAAGGAAATGGCAAATCACTCCAGGGGTATCTTTGCCAAGAAAACCCCAAATGGGGTCATGAAGAGTTGGACATGACTGAACAACAACACAGATTCATACATGTGGAAAATACCCACTATGCTGACTCCTGTCCCCTATGCAGATTAGTCTTAGAGAATTGCCGAGGACTCTCGGAGGTTAAATGACTTATCCAAAGTCACCTAGGATGAGTGGCGGAAATAGTTTTTCTTGACTCCCAGATGGAGTTCTCTCTTTTCTACTCCATGCTGAATCTCTAGAGAATTTAGTGCCTTTATTTCTCAGCAAGGTAGCAGGGTAAAGGGAAAACACACCAGGGTGATGGATTCTAGTCACTGGCTGCTACTAGAACAAGCTACCACTTCTCTAAAGATCAAACATTAGGTTCCTACACTGTGAAGCCTTGGACTTGATTATCTCTAAGGTTCTTTCTAGGAGGCCTTGGATGCCCTCCACCTTGCATTTGCCCTCCCTCACCCCAGTTACAGCTGGAGGGGCAGGGAAGGGCCAAGCATTCTCCTTACAATTGTTCATACAATTGTCTCCTTCATGAGTATAGCCCGTAAGCACTAAGGCAATAACTATCCATTCTTCATTATTAGAGAGACTACATTACTTGCAATTGATTTCCATGTGCAGTGTTGTCATTCTTTAACACAGTGATCTCAAATTCCTCATTCTGCATGAAGGAAAGCTCTCAAAGGAGAGGTGCCTCCCTGGCACAGGACCCCGAGAAGCAACTGTCGGCATGGTTACTTATCTGACCCATGGACTAGAGATTATTGACCATTGGGCTAAGGTTCCAAATTAAGCAACCAAAAAACCCTTTTGATAAGGATTAAAGAGAAAATAAGCAATGGCTTGGTCTTTGACTATTGACCAATTTACAGGTTCTTGATTTCATGTTCTATTCTTGGATTAGTGTCAGTACTTTTATTTTTTATTTTATTTTATTTTTTTAGTGAGGCAGTTGGGGTTAAGTGACTTGCCCAGGGTCACACAGCTAGTAAGTGTTAAGTGTCTGAGGCCGGATTTGAACTCAGGTACTCCTGAATCCAGGACTGGTGCTCTATCCTCTGCGCCACCTAGCTGCCCAAGTGTCAGTGCTTTTAAAAAAAATGATAACTTTGGAAACTAGCAATCCCAGGAGAATGGCAGATTCCTTAAGGAACAGATCTATTAGGGAAAATACATTTAATAACAATAAAAATGGCAATATATTAAAAACTAAGAAAGGCTACATAATGAGTTAGCTCTCATCATTTGGATGATATTGTTATGATTTTTCTTTCTTGTGCAAGCTTGATTGAAGATAGTGCTGGGATTCAAGTTCAAGGCCTTGATTCAAATCCCAGCTCTGTCATGTTAGTTCCCATGTAGAGCATTTCTCTCCTCTTTCATTCCCTAGTTTCTTCATCTGTACATTAGGGAGTTGGGTTAGGTAATCTCAAAAGCAGGGGTCCTTAACCTTTTTTTTTTAATAGTAATCTGGTGAAGCCTATAGAAGAACCCTCCTCAAAATGTTGGCAAATACTTAAAATCTGGTACACAGGATTACAAAGGAAATTGAGTGTATTAAAATATAATTGTAAACTTTTTTTTAAACCAAGTTTGTGGATCCTGAGTTAAGAATCCGTGCTGGGTCTCTTCTAATTCTTAAATTAGAATCCTCTGTAGAATCTGAACAAAACTCTTAAACTAACATTGATATGGAATTTTCAGCAATACTGCCCTTACATTCCTATAGAGTTTTTCAGATGTCACTTGTAATGTAAATAAATGTCCAAAGTAACTTCATATATATAACATATAAAATTTTCCTCTCATAAATTCTCTCTCTCTCTCTCTCTCTCTCTCTCTCTCTCTCTCTCTCTCTTTTTTTTGGAGGCAGTTAGGGTTCAACTTTGTCCAGGGTCACACAGCTAGTATGCGTCTGAGGGTCATATTTGATCTCAGGTCCTCCTCATTCTAGAGCGGGTACTCTAGCCACTTCAGCACCTAGCCACCCTGCTTTCATAAATTCCATGGAGTAGGTATTTAATTCAATCAGTCAATCAATCAACTTATTAAGAACCTACTATATCTCAAGCACTGCAGTTAGTAAGCATTGAAGTTATAAAACAGAAGCAAATTCGCAGTCCTATTTGCAGATCTGGAAACTAAGAAACAGATGACTTAAAGGACATGACCAGGGGCATATCCTATATCATATAACTACATAGATGTCATTTAAAAAAAAATCCTGGGAATGAGGTTCCCTTAAGAAATCAGCCTTGTTTGTTTTTTTTTAAAGTATGTGTGTGTGTGTGTGGGGGGGGGATGGCCAACCAAACTATGCATAATTGTAGATCATGCAAAACAACTGCATGTGTCACACAATTCAGGGCAATGTTCCTGCCAAGACACATGGGCTCTGTTTGACCACAGGGTCCACTTTTGGCAAAAATGGGAAGAGAGCAATGTCCCTAACTCTCTTCCTCCTTTTACCTCCCAGATGATTGTTTGACCTTTCCCCCTTCTTAGTGCCTTTTCAGCTCTCCAGTCCCTGCCCCTTTCAAAGGGCAACTGATCTTGGCCTATTTATACTCTGATTAATTTAAGAGTTGCTGAGTTATACCTGCCATACATTTACATTTTAAGCCTTTTTTATTTTATTTTATTTTATTTTATTTTTTTTGCGGGGCAGTGAGGATTAAGTGACTTGCCCAGGGTCACACAGTTAGTAAGTATCAAGTGTCTGAGGCCGGATTTGAACTCAGGTCCTCCTGAATCCAGGGCCAGTGCTTTATCTACTGTGCCACCTAGCTGCCCTCCCTTTATTCTTTAATTATGGAATAATCAGGTTAAAATAACATTTTAACACCTTTGCCCATAGATATAAAACTTGGGGGGGGTCAAGGGAGAAGCAGAGGTCACTGAGGGCTGGTTTTGGACTAAGACAGAACTAAGTTAAAGTTTTGGGGCAAGCTAAGTGGGCCAGTGGATAGAGTGAAGGTTCTGGAGTTAGGAAGATTCATCTCAGACATTTACTGGCTGTGTGACCCTGGCTGAGTCACTTAACCCTTAACCCCACTTGCTTCAGTTTCCTCATCTGTAAAATGAGCTGGAGAAGGATATGACAAACCACTTCAGTATTCTTGCCAAGAAAACCCCAAATGAAGTCATGAAGAGTCGATTAGGATTGAACAACAACAGGAAGTTCAAGTTTCTGACCAATACTAGCTAAGGGACAGGTCGGGTGACCTCTCAGTGCTCCAGGCCGACCTTTGAGGATTTTGTTATTGTCAACCTGGGGAGAGGAGCTATCTCCCTATTCTGAGGAGTATACAAACTATGGTACTTATGAAGTCACAGGTACAAGGAGGGGCTGTCCCTCAAAGTCTAGGAAATGGTGGGGGAGGGGGGTATTTACTTGGGGTGGGGGGAGATGACCGAAATAATTTCTCAACTCCTCCCTGTCCCCTATGCTCCAAGGGGGAGGGAGTCCAATCTCTCCTGTTCATGGTATAAAGAGTCCTAGATTTGGAGCTAAAGGAGCCGTATTCAAATCCTACTTCTGCTACTTACTACCTATAGGACCATTTCACTTCCGTGGGTCTCAGGTTTCTTCATCTACTGAACAGATGACCTTTGAAGTTGCTTCCAGATCCACATTAGTGGTCCTGTGACTTGGAGCTATAATTCGCAGGTGTGTTCTGGTGGGCATGAGCAGCCAACCAAAAATAAGGCTACTTTTAGGATGTTAATTTGTGCCCTGGAATAGCCAAATATGTAAATAATGTATACTTTGCGTTTCTATAAATGTGTTTCTGAAGCAGATCTTTAAAAACTACAGATTAATTCTTATGAGAGAGATTTTTTTAAATGTTCTTTGGGTTGTCCCTCCCATATACCCCCTGCAAAGGGAAGCAGTAAATCCAAGGTTACAGTATGTCACCTCACTGTCAATAATTGTCTTTGGGAATTATAAGAATCCTGACCTGCAGCATTTTTACTAGACATTACTTCCTTAATTGGTCCCTAGTAAACATGGAGGGGGAACATCCCTGGGGGAAAATGGTAGGCTGTTATTCTAGGAGCCGTATTATTGTCTTGCACAGGGAGAATTCTGGAAATGAATTCACCTCTATAGTCCCTGTAAACCCATTTTGTGCATGCTAGTACTGTGTGCCTGAGTTGTTTAAAAAAAAAAAAAAAGACTCGGCGTTTCTATATTAAATGGGGTTCTGGAGGTTTATAACATAGAAAAGGCCTTTGAGCTCTGGTGGTTTGGCATACAGCAACTCATCAGTTGCTATCTTTGGGGAAAGTTGAAGGTACCAGACCAAGCACTTAACCCTCTCACCTACCCAGATTTTCAAACTAAACCTTCAATTAATTGCATATTAAGGATGCCTGTCTTTGGGCAGCTAGGTGGCACAGTGGATAAAGCACCAGCCCTGGATTCAGGAGGACCTGAGTTCAAATCCGGCCTCAGACACTTGACACTTAATAGTTGTGTGACCCTGGGCAAGTCACTTAACCCCCATTGAGGGGGGGCAGGGAGGAATGCCTGTCTTGTCAGTATCCCAGCCAATGAGAATACATCAGAGAATCATAGAATGTTTGGATAGAAAATACAACTTCCTCATTTTATGTAAAGAAACTAAGACCTAAGAAAGGTGAAGTGATTTGTTCAGGGACACATAGCTGTTTAATAACAGAGCCAAGACAAGAATTCATCCCAGCTGACTCCCTTCTCCAGGCTCCCTCCCCATGTTCTTTCCCATGCAGTCTTCCAGATAAAATGGGTATATTTCAATCTCTCTTGTGTCTAACTCTTAGAAAATATAATCAGTTTGTGGTAGAATATTATACATTTCTGAGTGAATTTTAAAGCATTATTATTTTCTTGAAAATCAAATGTTTCAATAAAGAGGAAGAGATCTTCAGTGACCACAACATTTTTGTCTTTAATATTTTCCTTAGCTTTGGAAATATTACCCCAGAGCCCAGATAGCTGACAAGTAATTGTCCTATACCTCTTTTCCCCTTTCCCCCCTTTTCTCTTCCTTTTCATAGCCAAACTACTGGAAAACAGTAGTCCATCTTTGTTGCTTTCCCATCCTCAAGTCATTTTTTTGTGGGGGGGGCAATGAGAGTTAAATGACTTGGCCAGGGTCACACAGCTAGTAAGTGTCAAGTGTCTGAGTCTGAATTTGAACTCAGGTTTTCTGAATCCAGGGCCGGTGCTTTATCCACTGAGCCACCCAGCTGCCCCCCTCAAGTCACTTTTCAGCTCCTTGCAATATGATTCCCCACTGAAAATGCTCACTCTTCATGTCAGCAACAATCTCTTAATTAGATTGGGAAGCTATGAAGTCCTTTCCATCCCTTAAATTCTGTGATTTTAGAGCTATCTAGTCCAACACCAGGACAGCTAGGTGGCATAGTGGGTAGAGTGCCTGGCATGAAGTTAGGAAGATTCACCTTCTTGAGTTCTAATCTGTCCTCAGACACTAGCTGTGTGACTCTGTACAGCTCACTTGACCCTGTATCCCTCAGTTTCCCATTTGTCAAATGAGTTGGAGAAGGAAAGGGCAAACCATTACAGTAGCTTTGCTTTGTTTGTTTTTTGGTTTTGGTTTTGGTTTTGGTTTTTTTGCAGGGCAATTGGGGTTAAGTGACTTGTCCAGGGTCACACAGCTAGTAAGTGTCAAGTGTCTGAGGCTGGATTTGAACTCAGGTCCTCCTGAATCCAGGGCCAGTGATTTATCCACTGCGCCACCTAGCTGCCTCATTCCAGTATCTTTGCAAAGAAAACCCCAAATGGAGTCGTGAAGAGTTGGACACGACTGAAAAAACAACTTTCATCCACCCTCTTCTGCTTGGGTATCCTTCTCTTCCCTAGCTTCTTATATGTACATTGCTTTCTCCTGGTTCTCTTCCCAACTGTCTGCTAGTTCCACTTCAGTCTTCTTTGCTCATCCATGTCCTGACCCCTCTGTAGGAGGTGTAGACCAGGGCTCTGTTGTAGGTCCTTTTCTTTTCCATCGTTATGCCTTGGTGATTTCATCATTCAAACGGGTCCAGTTACCAACTCTTTGCAAATGACTCTTTTAAAAATTTTATTATTATTTTATCCATTTATTTATTTTTTGGAGAGCAATAAGGGTTAAGTGACTTGCCTAAGGTCACACAAATAGTAAATGTCAAGTGTCTGAGGCTGGATTTGGATTCAGGTCTTCCTGAATCCAGGGCCAGTGCTTTATCCACTGCGCCACCTAGCTTCTTGAACCTATCTATACAGCCCAGATATAAGAGCCCTAGGCATTTTATCATTGTTATAGTTTCAGGTCTTCATGGACTCTCTCCCTCTGTTCCCATTATGGGCACTGATTTCTGTGGGTAAGAGAACCTAGCATCCTGACTTGTAAGTTATCCATTAACTGGGGTCTGACTCCCTTTTAAAGCTAATATCTGAATTAGAGCTCGGATCTTAGGTTTTTCTATTAACCTCTTTTTGCCTCCTACATCACTATGTCACCAATTATCTGTTGGACACCTCCACCTGGATTTATCTCAAATTCACTATATCTTAAAAGGAACTTCTTATCCTTAAAATCCTCCCTCCCCGCCTCCCCCCAGCCAACTTTGTCATCTCTGTCATGGCCACCACCCTGCTTACAGATACCCAGGTTTGTAACCTTGGGCCACACTTAACTCTCAGCTCTCCCTTAGCTCCTGTATCCAATTAGTCCTCAAGTCTTGTCGGCTCTACCTCCTTGACATCTTGCACATCCATCCTACTTTCTTCACCCACACAGGCCTTTATCCCTTTGGGCCTGACTATGGCAACAATCTCCTAATTGGATTCACTGAACCCCAGGCTCCTGCCTCTCCAAGCCACTCTGCACATCCAGCTGCCAAATTGATATTCCTAAAGCACAGGTCTGACTATGCCACTCCTTTCATCAGTAAGCTCCTGGGTCTCCTTATTGCCCTTAGGATTAAATGCAAAATCCTCTTCCTCTTTCCAGAAAGTGGTTAGCAGAATCTGGAAACCCTGATTCTTATTCTGGTTCTGTCAACTGCTCAATAAGCTGACACGTGGCTTTCAAGTTTACGAGATGCTTCCTATACATTATCTTAATTGAATCCTATGCCAAGCCTGTGATGTATCATAAGAACGTTTGTTGTCAGACGTGGCCAATGTGTTTATTTGTTTTATTTGTTTTAAGGGAAGGGCTTTTTTTTTGGGGGGTATGCATCATCTGTTCGCGGAGAATCATTAGGATGTGACAGTGATATATATATATATATTTTTTGTTTGTTTGTTTGTTTTGTTTTTATTTTTTTTTTGGTGTCAGCAATTTCTTTTTTTTTTTTTACATGTAAGGGTAGTTTTCAACATTCATTTTCATAAGATTTAGAGTTCCAAATTTTTCTCCCTCCCTCCCTCCCTTTCCTCCCCCCTCCACAAGATTTCAATCAGGTTATATATGTACAATCCACAAGTGTTCTTTTTATCAGTTCTTTCTATAGGGGTGCATAGTAAGCTTCCTCATTAGTTCCTTGGGGATTGTCTTGGATCATTGCACTGCTGAGAGTAGTTAAGTCATTCACAATTGCTCACTGAACCATACTGCTGTCACTATGCACAATGTCCTCCCAGCTCTGCTCACTTCACTATACATCGATGTTCATTAGTTTTTCAAGGTTTTTCAGGGATCATCCTGTTTGTCATTTCCTGTAGCACAAGACCATTCCACTACAATCATATAACACAGCTTTTCCCATCATTCCTCAATTGATGGACATTCCCTCGATTCTCAATTCTTAGCCTCCACCAAGAGTTGCTATAAATATTTTTTGTACAATTTTCCCCCCTTTTCTCTTTTTCATGATTACTATTGTTAACTGTTTCCCTTCCCCATGATATTTATTCTATTACCCATCTTCTTTCATCCTATCACTCTTCAAAAGGGATTTGCTTCTGTCTGTCCCCTCCCCCACTCTGCCCTTCCTTCTTTTGCCTCTCTCTCTTTATCCCCTTTCCCTCCTATTTTCCTGCAGGGTTATAGATTACTCCACCCAATTGAGTATGTACATTATTCCCTCCTTGAGCCAATTCTAATGAGATTGAGGTTTTTGAGCCAATTTTGATGAGTGTTAGACTCATTTACTGCCCAGATTAAATAGATTACTGCATCCAGTTGGGTGTGTCTGTTAGTCCCTCCTTGAGGCAGCTCTGATGAGTTTAAGGTCCTTGAGCCTTGAGATCATTTACTGCCCTGTTCCTCTCCCATCTCTTCCCCCACTCCATAAGCCTTTTCCTGTTTCTTTCATGTGGGAGTTCACTTCTGCCCTTCCCCCTCCCCCTCCCCCAGTGAATTCCCTTCACCCCTCAATTTAACCCTAAAGATTTGTTATCATCTAGCTAAGTGACACAGTGGACAAATCATCACCCCTGGACCCAGGGGGATCCCAGCCAAA
Source organism: Dromiciops gliroides (assembly GCF_019393635.1). Taxonomy (NCBI): domain Eukaryota; kingdom Metazoa; phylum Chordata; class Mammalia; order Microbiotheria; family Microbiotheriidae; genus Dromiciops; species Dromiciops gliroides. The sequence continues at coordinate 165,879,284 of NC_057862.1, forward strand.
ACTCGGCCTCAGACACAAGACAGTCACCCACTGTACGACCGCAGGTATGTCCCCCAGCTCCAATTTTTTTTATGGTTGTCTAGAGTCTTGTATTTGAAAGTCAAATTTGCCATTCAGTTCAGGTCTTTTCATCACAAATATCTGAAAGTCTTCTTTTTCATTAAAGTCCCATTTTTTTCCACTGAAAGATAATACTGAGTTTTGCTGGGTAGGTGATTCTTGGTTGTAATCCCATTTCCTTTGCCCTTTGGAATATCATATTCCATGCCCTCTGGTCCTTTAATGTAGAAGCTGCTAGATCTTGTGCTATCCTGACTGGGGCTCCATAGTACTTGAATTCTTTCTTTTTGGCAGCTTGCAGTATTTTCTCCTTGACCTGAAAGCTCTGGAATTTGGCTATAATATTCCTAGGAGTTTTCTTTTTGGGATCTCTTTCTGGAGGTGATCGGTAGATTCTTTCAATTTCTATTTTAGCTTCTTCTTTTAGAATTTCAGGGCAATTTTCCTTGAGAATATCTTGGAAGATGGTGTCTAAGCTCTTTCTTTGATCATGGCTTTCAGGCAGACCAATCATTTTCAGATTATCTCTCCTGGACCTATTTTCCAGGTCAGCAGTTTTTCCCAGAAGATATTTCACATTGTTCTCTATTTTTTTATTCATTTGGATTTGCTTTGTTGTGTCTTCGTTTCTCATAAAGTCACTGGCTTCCATTTGTTCAATCCTAATTCTTAGGCAATTATTTTCATCAGAGAGCTTTTGTACCTCCTTTTCCATTTGACTTTTCAAGCTGTTGACTTTTTTCTCATGTCTTTCCTGCATCACCCTCATTTCTCTTTCCATTTTTTCCTCTACCTCTCTAACTTTATCTTCAAAATCCTTTTTGAGCATCTCTATGGCCTGAGACCAATTAATATTTTTCTTGGAAGCTTTAGATATAGGGGCCCTGATGTTGACATCTACCTCTGAGGGTGCCCCTTGGTCTTCTCTGTTACTGAAGAAACTTTCTATGGTCCTCACCTTTCTCTGTCTGCTCATCTTGCCTTTCTTTTACTAGACTTTTAGCTCCTTAAAGTGGGGCACTGTTTCCAGGCTGCAGTATCCCAAGCTTAAGCCATCCCAGGTGGTATGATTTAAGGAGAATCAGGTTCTTCCCTCAGCCTGGCCTGTTTCCTGGTCCTAGATGACCCCAGACCAACTTGCTAATCAACCAGCTTTGTGTGTTGTGGTTATCAGTTCCAATGAACCTGTGCCCCTCCCCCACCTGGGCCCTTGCTACTCAAGCCTACCTCCTGGTTCTCAGCAGGGGTGTAAAATCCAAGTTCTGCCTTAGCACCAGCATAGACCCCTGTAGTCTCTGCCCTGCCCAGGGCTCAGCCCACTCACCAGACTGTGAGCTTAGTTCCAGATGGCACTGGTGCTTCAGCTGATTCAGAGGCTCTGGGGGTCTCCTTCTCTGGTGAGGACTTCCTGAGACTGGATCTGTGTCAGGGTGACTGTGGGATGGGGCCCGACTCCTGTATCAGCATAGCAGCTCCCTCCTGACCTTCCAAGCCGTTCTTGGTTAGAAGATGATTTCAGCACATTCTTCTGTGAGTTTTGCTGCTCTGGGCATTTTCCTATGGTGTTATTTGGATGTTTTTTGGAGCGATCGTGTCATGAGTTTGGGAGCTCACTGCCTTTCCTCCGCCATCTTCGACGGTGATATATTTTTTAAAAAAAAGAGTGTAAGTAAAATAGTCACCATCAACCCAGCCTGTGCTATCTCCCTTCAGATCCCAGCCAGGGGGTGGGCTGTCCTTGGAAGTCAACTAGGTAGTGCAGTGGATAGAATGGTGGACCTGAAACTAGGAAGACCTGAGTTCAAGTTTGGCCGAAAACACTGACTAGCTGTGTAATTTTAGGCAAATCTCTTAACCTCTGCCTCAGTTTCTTCATCTATAAAATGGGGAATAATAATGGTATCTACCCCACAGGGTTGTTGTGAGAATTAAATGAGATAATAATTGTAAAGCACATAGCACAGTGCCTCACACATAGAAGGCAGTATTATAAATGTTATTATAAATTGTTATTATTACCTTCTCCAAAAGGCATGGTGATAGCTATGGAGATGGGGGAAGCAGAATCTCTCATAGTGTAGTTAGTTCCAACTCAGCAATCCTTGGACTCCCAAGGTAGTTACTACTGAAAAGTCCTTCTCTCAGTATTAGTAATTGGTCACCTATGTTCAGGATAAGAAACATGAAGCAGAAGAGGTAGCTTGAGATCTTGGCTTAAGCTCACCTGGTTGAGCCCTTTCTCTAGTTGCCAAAGTGGAGCCCATCATAGGAAGCCCCAAGGAGAGAGAGAAGCTACAAGCTTCTGGAGACTTTAAGGTGGAGCCCAGAGGATGGAATCATGCCTGAGCAGGCGGCTCTTCCTGGCCCAGAGGCCTATGGGTCTCTGATGCAGACCCCTCTCTCTGCTGCTATCATAAGTTGCCAAGAGATTTCTGTATCATCTTTTAGTACTGAGACATGTTTGTCCCCAGAAGTTGCCAGGGAAGCTTGTTGTTGTTTGTCCTTCTTTTTTTTTTTTTTTTTTTGCAGGACAATGAGGGTTAAGTGACTTGCCCAGGGTCACACAGCTAGTTAAGTGTCAAGTGTCTGAGGCTGGATTTGAACTCAGGTCCTCCTGAATCCAAGGCCAGTGCTTTATTCACTGCGCCACCTAGCTGCCCATTGTCCTTCATTCTTGAAGAAGACCATGACTTTTTGATGATGTCATGACTTTCAGTGAATTGAGGGAGGGCTGTGTAAAGTCATCAGCCTGTGGCAAGGTATATACATCAGGATGACTGGAGATGGCCCTGCATGTTTAAGGCAATTGGGGTTAAGTGACTTGCTTATGGCCACACAGCTAGTAAGTGTTTGGGGTGAGATTTGAACTCAGGTCCTCTTGACTCCAGGGCCAATGCTCTATCCACTGTGCCATGTAGCTGCCCCTATACCTCATTCTTGATCTATAACTGTACCACCTCCTGATTATATACTTCCTGGATGACCTAGTTTATGCCACTACTTGTGTGTAAATCTTTGTTGGCAATACGATACAACCTACTCACAACCCCACCATGCTTCGTGACTCTTTGAAATCTTGATTTTTCAGAGTTAAGGATTCTGTGATTTGTATCTGCATAGTGTTACTTGGAGATTCTGGTATTAAAGAGATGAGCTTTTGCATCTGGGGAGCAGCTTGTGAAAGTGCTATGTAATTTTCCAAGAATAATCCAGGCCATTTTCATTCTCCTTTTCAATTCTGCACCAAGCTCATGCAGTGGTTGACCTTGAAAACTGAGAAATGGATTTTTTAAAAAAGACTGAGTCTTATTACCTCCATTTCTTCGATTTGTTGAAATATTGTAAATAGTTTGCCATTATGAGAACAGAAGAGCCACGAGAAGCCACCTTAAGAAGCAAACACTTGATCTGTTTGCCAAGTAGAGAGTCATTGTACCCAAGGGCAACACTAATTTATATAAGCTTATTGGCAAACCAGTATAAATGAGGATAGTAAAAGATTGACCAATATTAACTCCTGAAACAGTGAAAAACAGCAGAGGATGAAGCAAGCTTGGAGAAATCCTGGCAGGAGACTTGGCTAAACCAGGTTATTCCAAAAGCATTTATAAAAGAAATAGGGAACAATACAACCATGTAAAATAGAACAGGTTTTCCAGCATTTTTTTTTTGGCGGGGTAATGGGGGTTAAGTGACTTCCCCAGGGTCACATAGCTAGTAAGTGTCAAGTGTCTGAGGCCGGATTTGAACTCAGTTCCTCCTGAGTCCAGGGCTGGTACTTTATCCACTTAGCCACCTAGCCGCCCCACCCCTCCAACATTTCTTACAGTGAGCTTTTTTGGGGGGGCTGGGTGAGGCAATTGGGGTTAAGTGACTTGCCTGGGGTCACACAGCTAGTAAGTGTTGTGTCTGAGGCTGGAATTGAACTCAGGTCCTCCTGACTCCAGGGTCGGTGCTCTTTCCTGCCCCACAGTGAGCTTTTTTTTTTTTTTTATCATAAATGACAGTGGAATCACCACATTTGGCTTTTACCCCCATATTACCAGATAGGGTATTCTAAATAAGGAAATGAAGATGACACAGAAGATGAAGTCAGGAAGAGCAGTAGGATTGCTGAAAGAAAGGAATCAACTATGTGGGTGGAGAGAGGGGTGTGGTATGTCCTTGTGGATGAGCAATTTATCTAGAATTTAATCTTAGTCTACTGGGGGTCTGAAAAGCAATACTTGAATCCAGAACTTCCTGATTTAAGAAAGACCCCGGGGTGGGGGGGTGGGGGGCAGCTAGTTGACTCAGTGCATAAAGCAACAGCCCTGGAGTCAAGAGGGACCTGAGTTCAAATCCAGCCTCAGACACTTGACACTTAACTAGCTGTGTGACCCTGGGCAAGTCACTTAACCCCCATTGCCCTGAAAAAAAAAAAAGAAAAGAAAAAAAAGAAGGACCCACTGTGCTGCCTCTTGTCCATGATAGAGTTATTGAAAAATTCCAACCTACTTGGACCATTGACTTAATGTCATATTATTTCCTTTTCCAGACTTGTTGACACTTGCAACTAGATGGCTAAGTCCACATAATACTGTAATAAATAATGCACCAGCCAGTTAGTTACATGAGAATTTCAGGAACGGTCATCTTTCTACAAAACTGCCCTTTCCCCTATGCTCGGGAGATGAGGAGAATATCCAAGGGAGAATTCTGGGGAAGGCTCATGCATTTTCATTGTGGGTTGTTGGTTTGGAGATAACTGGGAGATAATTTCTCCATCCCAAAACAGAGTGACAAGCCTAGGTTTTCTATGACAATTAGAAATTCAGTTGTTTTGAGTTTGGGTACCTCATTGAGGAGATATCCTGCAAACTTTAGCTATTAGGTTTTAGGAACCAAGGAAAGGTCCCCATTCTTTTCTGGCTACTAATAAAAGACCAGAGAGAATGGAAAACTTGCAACAGGCAGTTACTATTTGTTTGTTAATCTATGGGCCATCTTTTCTCTGTTGGAAAAGAAATTGGCATTTAATTTTAGCCCTTCTATGAAACAAGACATTCCATTTCCCAACTCTGGACATTTTCACTGGTTGCTCCTCATCCATCTCCCTCCACATCTCTGCCTCATGGATCCCTTGGTTTCTTTCAAATCTAAGATAAACATCCCACCTTCTCTAGGAAGCCTTTCTTAATCTCTCTTAATTTAATTTTAGTACTCCACCCCTACTGATTATTTCCTGTTTATCCTGTCTGTTGTCTCTCCCTTTAGACTGTGAGCTTCTTGAGGACAGAGACTGTCTTTTGCCTTTCTTTATATCCCCAGAATTTAACACAGTGCCTGGCACATAGTAGGCACTTAATACATCTTGACTGACTGAAATATTTGTGTTTTTACTTACAGAGTGAACAAATAATATGCTTCACTGTCAGTTTCCTGAATATCGGATTCCATCTTCCTCCTTTCTTATGGGCTATTGTATTGGCCTGCGGCTCTTCAAGGCCCTGATCCATGGTCATCTGGGACTGGTGGAAGCCTACTACTATTGTATTGCCTAGATTTTAGCTATTTTGTTAATTTGATTAATCCCTGCCACCACTCTTTGATTTATCCTTTTTCCTTTGGTGTATGTTCATCTTTCTCATATGTCGTCAGTTATGTATAAGTACTCTGCTTGGTTCCTTTTCCTAATACTGATTTCAGCAAGTTTCATCTTGTTGGTCTTGCTGTGTTTATGGGTACTGAAGTGTAACCGTATATACATCAGTGGATCTGGAACTCATTGTAATGTGAGTAATTTCCTTCACCCAGCTATGCCTCATCCTTTGAGAGTCTTGTCTTCTTTCCCCATAAATCCCCTACAGTGGGGTACACCCCAGGTACACCTTCAATTTAATACCCAAAGATTGTCTTGGAGATGCTTCATGGTCCGATACTGACCTGTGGCATTCTGACAGAAGAGAGAACAGTGAGAAGCCTTTACAGCTAAGATAATGTGAATTTTTTTTACTATGCATAGCCTTTGGAGAAGCTGGCCTGAATTTTGATATCATCCTTTGTGAAAAGAAGCTGGGTATTTTCTGCAGTTTTTAATGAATAACTTTCTCAGTAAACCAGAGAATATCTTTCTGAAGTATAATGGTTCCAGGAAAGACTATTTCCAGGAAATCTGTGTGCTGAGTTTTGCTTGAATACTTTAGAACAGATCAGAGTTAATGGTTTTTTTCCTGTAATATCCCCACAAGCACTGTGTCCAGTTCCTTTAGATTTTAGAGTCCAAAGTGTGCTCAGGAAGGGGAAAAGGATAGGCATTTATTTATATTGTACCTACTATGTGCCAAGAACTATACTAAGTGCTTTTTTACAAATGTTCTGTCATTTGATCCTCACAGCAATCCTTCAGAAGGTGTTATGATCCCCATTTCACAATTGAGGTATTTGAAGCAAACAAGTTAAGTCACCCAGGGTCACACCTCAAGTAAGTGTTTGAGGCCTGATTTGAACTCGGGTCTTCCTGACTCCAGGCCCAACACTTTGTTGTACCACCAGCTGCCTTTGGATAAATCTGAAGGCTTTTTCAGAATTTTTGTTCTGCTGCTCTGACCATGGTAATATTCTCAAATTGATAGAATGAAGCAGTGACTTGATTCAGAGCAATGATACTATGAATTTCCAGCTCTGTGCTCTTCAGAAGGTACACAGTGAGTTGAATTGAGCAATGCTATCTTTCTCTGCTTGCAAAGAGTGTTTCACATCTGCTCTTTCTATTGTGTGTGACATTCTCATTAGGGAGAGAATGTGTTTTTGAAATACCGACCCACTATGCTGAATGGTTTTAACAAAATCTGCAGGTGCAGAATTTCATTTCTGTCCTTCAGGCTAGAGAAGGTGGCTTAGCTCGCACCTGCTCTATAGAGTTACAGTGAGTCAGTCCTGTAGGGCCTGAGATCACTTCTAGAATTGTCTTTTTTGTTCCATCGAGCTGTTGGGTTCTGATGGAGGCCAGGCAAGCAGGCAATTTGATTTATCACAGATGTGATACACATTTCTTTGTTACGCTTTGTCCACGGCCCATGAAAAATTGAGTTATACTGGGAGGTCTCCTTTGCACATGTGAAAAAGTCCTGAAGATTTTCTGGAGTTTGTCCTGAGACCTTCCTGTAAATTAGACCATGCACGTGCACGTGCATTTCTTTTTCTTTTTTTTTTTTAAATTAAAAAAGTATTTTATTTTTTTCCCATTACATGTAAAGATAGTTCTCAACTTTTGTTTATACAGGCTTTCTAATTTCAGATTTTTCTCCCTCCCTCCCCTCCCTCCCTCCTCCCCTAGACAGCAGGTAATCTGATATAGGTTTTATTTATATATATATATATATATATATATATATATATATATATATATATATATATATATATATACACATAATAACATTAATCCTATTTCTGCATTAGTCATGTTATAAGAGAAGAATCAGAGCAATGATGAAAAACCTCAAAATAGAAAAAACAACAGCACCAAAAACAAAAGAAATAGTATGGTTCATTCAGCATCTATACTCCACAGTTCTTTTTTTTTTTCTTGGATTTGGAGATCTTCTATCATGAGTTGCCTGGAACTCTTCTGTACCATTGCATTGGTGAGAAGAATATAGTCCATCACAGTAGATCAACACTCAATGTTGATGATACTGTGTACAATGTTCTTCTGGTTCTGCTCTTCTCACTCATCATCAGCCCACCCAAGACCCTCCAGGTTTCTCTGAACTCCTCCTGTTCATCGTTTCTTACAGCACAATAGTATTCCATTGTATTCATATACCACAACTTGTCCAGCCATTCCCCAATTGATGGGCACCCCCTCAACTTCCAATTCCTTGCCACCATGTAAAGAGCAGCTATAAATATTTTTGTACATGTGGGTCCCTTTCCCCCTTCCATGATTTCTTTGGGAAAAAGACCCAAAAGTGGTATTGCTGGGTCAAAGGGTATGCACAGCTTTATCGCCCTTTGGGCATAATTCCAAATTGCTCTCCAGAATGGTTGGATCAGTTCACAGCTCCACTAACAATGGATTAGTGTTCCAATTTTCCCACAGCTTCTCCAGCATTTATTATTTTCCTTTTTTGTCATTTTAGCCAATCTGATAGGTGTCAGGTGGTACCTCAGAGTTGTTTTAATTTGCATCTCTCTAATCATTAGAGATTTAGAGCATTTTTTCATATGGGAATAGATAGCTTTGGTTTCTTCATCAGAAAATGTGCACGTGCATTTCTAAAGTACACAGACCTGGAGAGGAAAAAAAAAAATTTGGTAAAATATTGGGGACTGGGTTTAAGTTGTACAGTTGGAAGTAGAGATCACAGATAATTACTACCCCAGAGGATGATAGATTTAGAACTGAAAAGGACTTTAGAAGTCATCTAGTCCAACACCCTTATTTTTGTGTTGTTGTTCAGTCATTCCAGTCATGTCTGACTCTTTGTGGCCCCATTTAGGGTTTTCTTGGCCAAGGTACTGGAAAGGTTTGCCATTTCCTTCTCTAGCTCATTTTTTTTTACAAATGAGGAACTGAGACAAACAGGGTTAAGTGACTTGTCCAAGGTCACACAGCTAGGAAGTATCTGAGGCCAGATACTTCTGACACTAGGCCCAGCACTCTATCTACTGTCCCACTTAGCTGCCCTGCCCTTATTTTAGAGGTGAGGAAACTGAGACCCAGAGAATTGTTTTGCCCAAGGTCATACTGGTATCAAATAGAAGAGATGGGATTTGAACCCAGATTCTTGGACTCCAAATCCAGCACTCACACTTTCTCCCCTTTGGCTCCTTCAGTAGTGGCTTCTCGGTATTATTTCAGCAGTAATCAGACACTACCCTCGTATTAATGTGCCTCACATACAACATGTGTAGGCTTCTTCCATTATATACACTCTGGACAACACCCATAGACAGACTACTCCTAGAAGTCTCTTTGTATTGCATTGGACTATTAATAGGATAATTATTGTTAAGCAGCCCTCCACCCAACTGCTACTTCATCTTGGCATGAAGGTATGATGATAATATGAAGTAGTCCTCCACCCAGGTCCTGTTCCAGTGCTTCATCTTGGCATGTACAAGTTCTGGCTGGTCCTGTGGAGGTAGTAGAAGGGCTTTCAGGAGGGAGAACTATCCCCTCTAAGTGTGGGGAGGCTCACCTCCTGCTTGGCTAGAGGTTGATGCTGTATTTGTTCACAGCAACCAAGGAGAGCTCTCTGGTAAGGCAGTAGGTGGGGTTTACTATTTGTGTCAATGACAGTCTGAAGAAATTATGTATTGTTGAAGCCTTGAAGCAAGGCAAAAAGAACTCTTTTGACAGAGGTGATGTGAAATCAGCCAGTATAAAAGCTAAAAGGCCAATGGACTTTTGTGGCAGGGGAAGGTAGGTTTTTTTACATGATGATTGTGATGGTGGTGTTTTTTTCATGTGTTCAGAGAGGTATACTTTGAAATGGGAGAATGTTGAGGGATCACATTTTTAAAAATCTGTCAGGAGGTCCTAAAAGGAAATGTACAAGAATGTATCAGAGTCCCTTAAAGGTGGGGTCAGCAGTCAAGAAGAATAAGTGAACATGCCAACCAGTTAAAGAACAAGTAAGTGTAAAGCCACATGTTACTGAATATAACTGCAGTTTGAATTTAAAGTATAAAGAAGAGTGAACTGGAGTAGATGGAGAAGGGCTTATGGAGAAGATGAGGTATGAGCTGACCATTGAAGGATTTACATAGAGGGAAGATAGGAAAGGCATTCCAGGTAGATTGTAGCAGCTGAATGAATTTTAGCCTTAATTGAGAAGCTAAGATTTAATGAAGCAAGGAGTGTCTATGCAAGCGTGACCCGTAATCTTTGAAAAATTTGAAAAGCAAGACAATGTGATTATCAACAATACAAATCCATAAATACAAGTTATTTATATTGTTGAACAATATATACAGGTACAATAACAGAAATAGGTATCAATTAACATTTTAGACTTTGATTTTCAACAATAGCTCTCTAAGAAATTTAAAAAACAAAAGGATGTGCTCATGAATAAATAAATTCATATTATAATATGAATTCATTAATTTATTAATATAAATAAATAAAAATTATATTGTTGAACAATATGTATATATACGCAATAACAAAAATAGACATATCAATTAACTTTTAGATTTTGATTTTAGTAAGAATAATAATAGTGATAGCATTTGCATAGTGCTTTAAGGTTTATAAAGCACTGTACAAATGTTTCGTTTTATCTTCACAACGATCCTGGGAGGTAGGTGCTATTATTATCCTCATTCTGCAAATGAGAAAACTGAGTCAGATAGAGGTCAAGGAATTTGCCCACGGTCACACAACCAGTAAGAGTCCAAGGCTGGATTTGAACTCAAGTGACACTAGATATTTTGGGGATAGAATTCTGAAGAACTGTGAAGAATGTTTAACAATCATCTAGTCCAGGACCCTCATTTTACAAAGGAAACTTAAGGCCCAGTAAAGTTAATTTGCTTGATGTTTTCAATTCTAGTTCCCAAAAGAATCAGAATTAGAACCCACAACTTCAGTAAGTCTATAACCTTATTAATGTCCCTTTAACAATATATAATCCTTGTATAGATCTTTCTAAAAATCTGTAGTCACGTGGTGGAGTGGATAGATAAAGCACTGGCCCTGGATTCAGGAGGACCTGAGTTCAAATCCGGCCTCAGACACTTGACACTTACTAGCTGGTGTGACCCTGGGCAAGTCACTTAACCCTCACCCCCCCACCCACCCCCACTATGGAAGATCTCTCTGTTCCTAAATGCTGGAGTTTTGTTGATAGTGTATAGTCTTCACACTTGGGCAGTATATGTCTTACCATTTACTCTTGGATTTTTTTGGCAGGGCAATGAGGGTTAAGTGACTTGCCCAGGGTCACACAACTAGTAAGTATCAAGTGTCTAAGGCCGGCTTTGAACCCTGGTCCTCCTAAATCCAGGGTCAGTGCTTTATCTACTGCGCCACATAGCTGCCCCCTTATCATTTACTCTTTTTTTTTTTTTTTTGCAGGGCAATGAGGGTTAATTGATTTGCCCAGGGTCACACAGCTAGTGAGTGTGTCAAGTGTCTGAGGCTGGATTTGAACTCAGGTCCTCCTGAATCCAAGGCCAGTGCTTTATCTACTGCGCCACCTAGCTGCCCCCCTTATCATTTACTCTTTTGTTTGTTTGTTTGTTTTGTTTTTTTTCCGGTAAGGCAATTGGGGTTAAGTGACTTGCCCAGGGTCACACAGCTAGTAAGTGTTAAGTGTCTGAGGCCGGATTTGAACTCAGGTCCTCCTGAATCCAGGGCCGGTGCTTTATCCACTGCGCCACCTAGCTGCCCCCCTTATCATTTACTCTTACTGAATTACTGGCTCATCTCTTTTTCCAACCACACATGTCATTGATTGTGTCTTCTATACCACTTTTCATGCTCAGATCATCATTTACGGCCTCCTTATGGCCACCATGTATCTTTCTATTGCCCTTTGGGTCACCTGTAGTTTAGAGGCTTTTCCTCCACATATCATGTTGTGTTTCATGATTACCAGCCATGTAACATCACTAGGAGAATACTGATGTTAAAAGAAATGGCCAGTTATTGCAGGCTGCTGCATTATTATTATTAGATTATTCAAAGTACTGCAGTTTTTTCTCAAGTACAATCCAGTTAAATTCCTCTGATGTATTCCATCCTGGCCCCAATTTATTACCCCTTTGTAGTGCTTACCAAGATATGTGCACTGATGACTAAATTAGTCATATGGGTCAAAATCTGGGCGATATACGTTTTTTTCCCACTTTTCCTGTGTGGATGACTAGGTTGATGCCTTTTGAGGTACCCCAGATCTCACTGAGGGAGAGCATGAAGTACTTTACAGCTTCACATAATTAACCCAATGTCATTCACAATCAGGAACACAGGAAGAAGTCATCCATCTATGAGTAATTCCTCTTATAAAAAAGTGTCACATAGGACATCATGACACTGTTGAGATTAATAGCGTACGTTTGCTTATTTTGTGATTTGCTTGATGTTGATACTTTGAACATCACTGAACATAGTGATTTCGGTGGTCACATCTGTCCTTCAATCTTATCTGGACTTAACATTTGTGGAAGGCATATTACTTGAGGAAAGGCCTCACTTGCTCAGTTGTGTATGTGGTGGGGTTTTTTTGTTTTTTGTTTTGTTTTTAAAGCAGTGGGCAATAGGCACTGTGATTTATTTTACACTCTCTTTCTCTTAGACAATTGTGTAACTGTGAAGATACGGTTTGCTGTAGAAAACAACCTATGGGCCAGTGTTGATGGCTCAGACCTGTATTGAGAGTAATTATTATAATAGCCAACCTTCACGTGGTGCATAGTGCCAGGCACTACACTGAACACTTTGGGTTTTTTTGTTTTGTGGGGCAATGAGGATTAAGTGACTTGCCCAGGGTCACACAGCTAGTAAGTGTTAAGTGTCTGAGGCCGGATTTGAACTCAGGTCCTCCTGAATCCAGGGCTATTGTGCCACCTAGCTGCCCTAATGCACTGAGCACTTTGGGTGGTGGATCTTGGGCTCTGGAGTTCTAAGCTGATCAAGTGTCTGTGTTAAGTCTGGCACCAATATGGTGCCTTTAAAACCATGTTCCCTTCAGTACAGATTTCTAATGTTGGTTGGGCCAGACATGATTCCCACCATCAACTTAAGTGCCATTTTATCCATAGTACTAGTTGTTAAAGAGTCATTTCAGTTTCATCTTACTCTTTGTGACCCCATTAGGGGTTTTCTTGGCAGAAATACTGGAGTGGTTTACCATTTCCTTCTCCACCTCATTTTACAGATAAGGAAACTGAGGCAAACAGATTAAGTGACTTTTTCAGGGTCACACAGCTTATAAATGTCTTAGACTGGATTTTCTTTTTTCTTTCTTTCTTTCTTTCTTTCTTTCTTTCTTTCTTTTCTTTTCTTTTTTTTTTTGTGGGGCAGTGAGGGTTAAGTGACTTGCCCAGGGTCACACAGCTAAGTGTCAAGTGTCTGAGGCCAGTTTTGAACTCAGGTCCTCCTGAATCCAGGGCAGGTGCTTTATCCACTGCACCACCTAGCTGCCCCCTCAGGTTGGATTTTAACTCATCTTCCTGACTCCAGACCTGGCTGCCCAACGTAATAGTAATAGTAGTTGACTAGCACATTACTCTAGTGCTTTCAGGTTTTCAAGACTCATTCCTCATAACAGCTCTGTGAGTTAGGTTTTGCAAGCATTATCCTCATTTACCTGACAAGGAAACCAAAACTCTGAGAGGTTAATTCCCATAGCTAATATTATAAAATTCTCCCAAATCAGAGGTAGGATTTGAATCCTAGTCTTCTGACTTCAAGGCCAGTGTCTTTTTTTTTTTTTTTTAAGTGAGGCAGTTGGTGTTAAGTGTCTGAGGTCGGATTTGAACTCAGGTACTCCCAACTCCAAGGCCTGTGCTCTATCCACTGCGCCACCTAGCTGCCCCGCCAATGTCCTTTCACCCATACTTTGCAGCTTCTTTTGAGATAGATGGAGTTCAATTGCAGGGCTTCCATTATTATCAGTGATGAGAATGGGTAACTGCAGAAATGTTGGCAGATCTATTCTATATAATGTCAATGTGTTGTCCTTATTATACTTTCATTGACAAATGTTCTCAATATGATCTGATTTAGCTAGATTTCATGTTAAAGCTCACTGCAGATTAATTTTTTCCCTTTCCTTATTTATGCTGTTTTGTAAAAGAATACTTCTCAAAATCTCCTGCAACCCCCCCTCAAAATTTTGCAAATATGCTTTTGCTCTAAATTGGTGTTGTACTTGGCTGCCATGTCTCTCTGTTTGACAAAATCAAACCTTTGCTCAATGAGGCAGTGTTTGGACTCTGGGGCAACTTTCCACTGAAACTTCTCAGAAATAATAGTGATAGTGCTTTACTATCAACTAATTCAGATAGTCCGTTTACCATTTTTCATTCAACAGCTTTTTTTTTTTCTTTTTCTGGGCAATGGGGGTTAAGTGACTTGCCCAGGGTCACACAGCTAGTAAGTGTCAAGTGTCTGAGGCTGGATTTGAGCTCAGGTCCTCCTGAATCCAGGGCCAGTGCTTTATCCACTGCGCCACCTAGCTGACCCCATTCAACAGGTTTTTGAAAAATATTAGATTGGAGTTGTACTGATATCCAATGTTGTGTTTTCATCTTTATCAGTCAATCAATGTGCATTTCTTAAATGCCCACAATGGCCTTGTGCTAGGTGACGAAGACAGAAAGAAGGGTGGCAGTCTCCGACTTTGTGGAGCTTACATTTTGGGGGGGGGGGCGGTGTGAGGCAATTGGGGTTAAGTGACTTGCCCAGGGTCACATAGCTAGTAAGTGTCAAGTTTCTGGCTGGATTTGAACTCAGGCACTCCTGACTCCAGGGCTGATGCTCTATCCATTGTGCCACCTAGCTGCCCCAGAGCTTACATTTTTTAAGGGAGACTATATACATATCTGTACCATATTGGTACCATGGCAGTATCAGCTGTAGGGGGAAAAGGGTTGTGAATAAAGGAAAGCCTTCTCCTATATAAGAAAGGAGGGATCTTTAGAGGAGGGAGGGAGGAAGGAAGGAAGGAAAGAAAGGTATTTCAAGAATGGGGGAGACTGGGACAGCTAGGTGGCACAGTG